>NC_133173.1:5000000-6250000 GCF_040802235.1 Manis javanica | reverse complement strand
ACTCCTCAGGTGGTCTTGGGACAAGAGGACAAGGGGTGGCTACTGTGTGAGTCATCATCTTGTCACGTTTCATTGTCTGCGAGTGTGCGCTGGACAAACTGGCCTCTGGAGGTGCTGGGGGCTGCAGGACTCCGGATTCCCACTGAGTCTTGAAGCCTGACTTCTTTCATTCAGTTTCTTACAATTTCATGAGCTTTGCCACCAAGGATGCACCACGAGATGAAAAACCAGTGTGGTATTTGGGGACAAGAGCCCTATTACAGGGTAAGCACGAATGGTTGTATTTAAGAAAATCCTCCTTGGAGTTAGAGAGGGAATGAAGGAAAACCAAAGGAAATGAGGGAATTGAAGAAGTGTTTTAGTGAGGGCACACCTCGGATGACTCGCTGGTCAGTGTTTAAATACTTGGCGAATCTGATAGGCCAAGTCAGATCTTCCAGGGTCTTTCTATCAATCTATGGCAGGTACATGGCAACCGCAGAAACCCCCAATCCAACTTGGCGTAATCTGAAGGACTGTTTAATTGCAGTCACTTCTTATTTACATTAATAAGACAGGGGCTCAAAGTTTTGTTTTGTTTTTACAGTTCCTAGAACATGTGAAATTTTAAAATTGGCACCTACAAAAACATAAAAATAAAAAAAAAAACATCTTATTTTCCAACCTAGGATAAGTTGAACGGGGGGGAACCTAATTTTATCTGGCCTGTGAAACTTGAGAAAATAGACATTATCATTATTATTGTTTTACTTTTCCAAAGAGCTGCTCTGGATGGGCACTGTTTAGGGTCAGGATATTTTTGGCAGGCATGATTTTTCAGCAGGGTTTATCTTGTGCAACAAACACCTGCTCATCTTTTTGCATCCTTCCTGTGGATTGGACGAGACTTCACAGGAGCCCAGAGAGTCGGTTTGGATGCAGCGGGATGATGCGTGTGCATTCGCCGTGCACCAGAGCAGTGAGTTTGCCCAGACTGCCTCTAGAGCGGCTAAGACTGCCTGGCTCCCTGCCTCTTTATCTCCTCTTCCCCATCCAGCCTCTTCCGGATCTTGTGCATCTTCTCATAGGGTATCCAGTTTGCACATGTGCCAAGAATTGTGCGGGTCCTGGATGAGAAATATATGGGAAGACAGACTTTGAAGCTGTTCAGGCTCCAGCTCCCAGATCCTGACTCTGCCCACTGCCTGCACACATTGGTCCCCATTGCTCCACCTCCCTCAGCTGCAGCTTATGCCTCATCCGTCTTAGGATACAGGCCCCCACCCGTCCTTAGGAACTCTGGGCTTGCAGTAGAATGGAAATTTTGGCTGCTTTCAGCTTTCTTTTACTAACCTGCCCAAATAAATACTCATTGAACGCGATTGCCCCCTCCTCTGAAGATCTGCTCATCTGAGCCATCGTGTCCACTTCCAGATGTCCCTCCAGGGCCTGGGAAACGTGCCCGTTCAGAGTGAGCTGGACCCTGGATGACTGTGGAGGCTGTTCTTTCCATGTTGTGAGACCTTTGAAACTTTGCTTGTCTGCATTTCCCATGTCTGGGAAGCCTGAGCTTCCACATGCACCATTGGACAATGAGAAGCAGCCTTTTTTTTTTTCCTGGTTGGCAGCAAGAAGGCCCCTCGACCCCAAGAAAGGAAGGATTTAATGTTTCTTAACTCCATAAATCTGCCCTCATTCTTCTGGAATCACTGAAACCTGATTCAGATGTATTTTGTGTAACCACTACCGGCTGCTGCTCTGGCTTCTACGTCTTAGGAGAGATGCTCAGGGTCCCCGCAGGTGGTCCAGAGCTCACAGAAGGTATGAGAAGCCCTTATGAAAGGGGCCTGGCTATTGAGTGAGAGAAACTTATTGGCATCCTTGAGGCTTGGGCATGAATCTTAATTCTGCCACCTTTTCTATCTGTGAGATTTGGAGTAAATTATCGAATACTTCAGAGCACCCATTTTCTCATCTGAATATGGAAACACTAATTCCTTACCTCTAGTCTTCTTGAGTGAGGATTCGATGGCCTGGCAAATGAGAAAGTTTCTAACATACTGCCTGGCATTCAGGCCATGTGCCTTCTCTTTGTACCTCCCATAACTGTTATATTTTGTTCTCTAGAGCCATAGACACCTGCAGACTCTCTCTGGGTCAAAACTTGAGATATTCAGTTTTCTTTCCTCCAATTCCTTAAAACCCACATGTCATAATCATAGAATCCAGATTGTATAATATTCACTGTCCCCTGGCCACTGACATCAGCAGCTCTACCATTTCCATTGCCATATACTTTTCAGTTAAGGAAGTCTGTTTTAAAAAATCCCTATGCATCTAGCAGGTTCAAGTTTATTACTCAATAAGGTCCAAGAAACTTGGCTTAAAGGAACAGTTCATTTATGCTGTAACTATACTAGACCTTTCCATCCAAAATAACCAGGTCTCCAATTTCATACATTAGAATAGGTGATGACACCATATATCAAATGTAGGATTCCAGTTTCTTCTGCCAAATTTCCTGACACACTGCAAATTTTCACAATTTCTCCATCCCTAGAGAAGTTTTCATCTATACTGGAGAGCTCAGAGCTGGGCTAGGGTACATGGAACCAGACCTCATGCTACATTCCAGCAAGATGTCATATCTAACATCTCACCACTGACGCTTCTAGAACAGATGACGTGGGCTCCAACTGCGCTGAAAGAGGTTTCAGGGGCCACTCACCTGGTTTGCTCTCCTCTGTGCTCTGACTGCAAGTCATGCTTCTTGTCCTTAACTCCACCCTAATCCCAATTCTCTTTGACTCTAGGGCCCATTGTTCCTATTAATGTGACCTTGACCTCTCTTGGCATTAATATCAGATTTCCTTAACTTGGTTGTCCGGCAATTTCTCTGAACACCATATGCTTCTCATTGTACCTTAACATCCATCATTCTCACCCTTTCTGCTCTAGCATCTCCCTTCCTTGGTAAACTCCAATTAGACCCAGCTCAAATTTCCTTTCTCTGTGAGGCCTTCCTTATTTCCTTCAGGTCAATCTGAGTGCTCCCATGGCATCCTTTTCACAGTCCATGCTTACCAGACTACTTTATAATTCAGGAGGTTACGTATGTTCCCATCTATGACCAGACTGGGCAATCTTTCTTGCATTTTTACCACTGGGTGCAGAGCTGGACACACAAATCGAATAAGTGAATAAATAAGCATGTAACCACCTATTATTTGTTCTCAACTCAGTTGCAGGAGAGTAGAATATATGCTAAGGCGAGACCCCATTCTCACAGTGAACTAGCTGCTCCTTATGTGCTTTAGTCAGGAAGACAATCGTTCTCAAACATTAGCATGTATCAGACTAGCCTGGAGGGCTTGTGAGAGCAGTTTGCTGGGCTCCAGGTCTGGGAGGTACCTGAACATTCTCTGTTCTAACAAGTCCGCTGGGAATGTTGAGGCCCCTAGGACCACCCTTTGAGAACCTCTGCTCTGAAATATATCTGCAAATAAATGTGTCACTCTCGATGCCGCTCCCATTTTGTCATGCTCTTTGATTTTATCAGGGTCTCCGTACAAGACCATGCAGTTGTCACGGTGACCACTGACGTTTTGGGGAGCGTGAGCCTGGAGACCACTGCCCAGACATTCACCCCAGGCTTAGGAGACCTTTTCTGCACTCAAAGTTGAAGATAAGAGAAGAGATTCAGTATTACCTTGAGAAAGGGACATAGGACAAAAAAGAAAGGAAGGAAAGAAGGGAAAAAGAAAAGAAAGAAAGAGAAAAAGAGAAAAAACAGCATCTTATGTGGTAATGAGGGTACGAGGTTTGCTTCCTTCCACCTTCCCTTTAAAATTATTTTGACTAAACAAAGTCTCACAACATCCTCAGGGGCTGAGACTATGAATCAGAAACTTTCCAGACTATGGGAGAAGTTATTTCTGTGTATGGTTCCAGAGAACAGATTAATTCAAAACTCTCCGCTCAGGCCTGGTCCCATTTAAAGAGCCACAAGCTAGGGAGTCAAGAGGTGGGCCAATCAAGGCCAAAAATCACGAATTCTATCACCCAAGTGTGGAGATAGATTTGAGTTAGAGACAATCTGAAATGCAAATCAAGGTTGCTGACAGGTTTGAAATAGTAAGGGCCTTCCAAAAATGTAATTAAAAGAGCAGAACTTAAGAACTCTGAAGAATAAAAATGAACAGAGTAGGACATTAGAGCAGTATGCAGATGACAAACTAGAGATCTAAGACTGCAGGGGGAAATACCAAAAATTAAAAAGGTCTCAGATACATGGACATAGGAGTACACAGCATTTAATGACTTATTTGTTCTGTATCATAGACTGTACACTCCAAAAGTTAAGGACCATTTATGTGTTGTTCACTATTATTCGTCACTTCCTGGTTCTCTTTATTTCTGTGACAGATGTTGAGAATTGACAGAAAATTAGCTGTATGAAAAAATGTTATCCTGAGGAAGGATCCAGAACAAGCAAAATTAATCATCAAACACTTATCAAAAGAAAACATTCTTAAACTGAAAAAAAAAAGAATCCTTTCATACTCCAAAATTACTGACAAACTAAATAAGAAAATTTTAAAACATTCAAAGAAATTCTTATAAAGCAGAGAGTATTTTGTTTTTAAGGGAAAATCATAAAGCTAACATCACAATGTTTTCTCTTCACAGCATTGTCAACTGATAAAGATAAATATCTACTAAATTTTAAGTGAGGAATTGTTACCCAAGAATTCAGTTCTCAGTTGATGTTTTGTTTTCAGGCATCTTTATGAGAAGAACCTTTTTCAGACATGTATGGATCCAGGAAATAGTTTATCCATTGAAATAACATTGCTGTAAGGCTACACAGCCAGCCGTGAGATGAATCAGAAATAAAATCTTATGATGCAGTTTATTCATTATTTTTATCTTTTTCTGTTTTCCGAATTACCAATTTCTACTTTTATCTTTACGAGTTTCTTAATCAACTTTCTGAGTCTATTTTGATTTTATTTCTTGCTTCTTCATTGAATATGTAGACTTCACTTAATTTGATTTTGTCTTTTCACATTTCACCAGTTTTTCCCCCACCCAACCCTGCTCTGACAACACCTGTCTGCTATGTTTCTCTATCGAGTTCTTTTTTTTTTTAAGATTCCACCTATAAGTGAGATCGTACAGTATCTGCCTTTCTGTGTCTGACTTATTTCACTTAGCATCATGCCCTCAAGGACTAACCATGTTGTCACGGTTGCATTTCCTTCTTTTATATGGCAGAATAATATGGGTCTATATAATTACATATATATTATGCACACAGTAGATCACATTTTCTTTTCATCCATCAATGGGCCCTTAGGTTGTTTCCATGTCCTGGATATTTTAAATAATGCTGCAATGACATGGGGGTGCAGATGTTTTTGAGATAATAATCTTGTTTCTTTTGAATAAATACCAATAAGTAGAATGGCTGGATCATATTTTAAGTTTTGAGGAAACTCCATACCGTTTTCCATAGTGGCTGCATCAATTTATGTTCCCACTAACAGTGTACAAGGATTCCCATTCCTTCACGTTCCTGTCCACACTTATTACGTTTCTTTTTTATAATAGCCATGCTAATGGTTTTGAGATAATATCTCATTGTAGCTTTCATTTTCATTTATCTGATGGTTAGTAAGGTTAAGCGCCTTTTCATGTACCTGCTGGCCATCTACATGCCCTCTTTGGAGAAATGTCTCTCCAGGTCCTGTGCTTATTTTCTAATCAGGTTTTTTTTTTCTATTGAGTTGCATCAGTTCTTTATACATTTTGGTTATTGATCCCTTATTAGATATATGATTTGCAAATATTTTCTCCCATTCTGCAGGTTGTCTTTTCATTTTGTTGATGTTCTCTTTTGCTGTCCAGAAGTTGTTTTTGGTCCATGTTACCTCCCTTACTTATTTTCTTTTTTGTTGCCTTTCTTTTGGTGTCAAATCCATAAAGCACTGCTGAGACAGTTGTGTAGGAGCCTAACCCCTATGTTTTCTTATAGGACTTTTATGGTTTCAGTTCTTACATTCCAGTATTTATTCCTTTTTGAGCTGATTTTTGCTTGTAGTATAAGATAGGATCCAGTTTCATTCTTTCCCACGTGGCTTTCCAGTTTTTCCAAGACCATTTATTGAAGACACTATTCTCATCCCATCGTATAGTCTTGGTTCCTTTGCCATAAATTAACCAAACTATAGAAGCATGAGTTTATTGCTAGGCTTTCTTTTCTGTTTCATTGATCTATGTGTCTTTTTTTATGCTGATACTATACCGTTTTGATTACTGCCCTATTGCAGTATGGTTGGAAATCAGGAAGTGTGACGCCTCCAGCTTTGTTTTTTCTCTGGTTTGCATTGGCTCTTTGAGGTCCTTTGTGGTTCCATTCAAATTTTAGGACTTCTTGTTTTACTTTTGTGAAAAATACCATTCGAATTTTGATAGGATTTCCATTGAATCCATAGGTGGCTCTGGAAAGAAGGGACATTTAACAATATTAATTCTTCCAATCCGTAAGCATGGAATATCTTTTCATTCATTTATGTCTTCCTCAGTGGCTTTCATCGATGTCTTATAATGTTCAACATGCAGATGCTCCACCTCCTTCATAAAATTTATTCTTAGGTATTTTACTCTTTTTGATGTGGGATTCTCTTAATTTTAATAAATCTTTTTTTTTTTGTAGTGATGACAGCCTTCGAGGCTATGAATTTATCTCTGTCTACAACTTTAATTGGATTACATAAATTCTGATATGTAATGATTTCCTAATTTGTATACTCATTAAGTTGTAGGTCTGGATGGCCTGTATATTTCAGAAATAGGAAAAACTGATTATATTTTGTTGTTTTTAGCTGTTCTTTTTTAATTGTGTTCTAAGACTCTTCTGCATATTTCTAAAAAATGATTGCAGTGATCTTTATAATTGACATATGGACCTTTTTAATAATTGCTAAAGGTGTGTTTGGTGACCACAGATCACTCTAGGCCCCCATCCTAATATACTGATGACCATAAACAAAAAATCTGACATGTAAAGAAAGGAAAGACACAGAGTTATCATAAAATCTCCCTGGCTGAAGTGACTCTATTTCTCATTATTGCCCATGAGAAATTCTTTCAAACAGCTCCCAGATCATTCTGATTAGCATCACTGTGAAGGAAAACACACTGCCAGTAAAAATGCCTTAAGAGATAATTAAGCATAATATCCGAGCCTAGACCGTTTCTCCTCTCAGTGGTCATGACAAAGCATTAGTCCATGAGGTCACCGATTTCCCACAGAGTATGCTGGAAGTGTCCTTTTTTCTTAATTGTTTGGGTGTTCTGTTTAATCTGACATTCAGATTAAGTTCATTTGGCAACATTTTTACTAATAACACAGTATTTGGTTTTTTTTGAAAACTCCTATAAATCTTGAGTTTTAAGTTAGCAGTGTGTGTGGGGTCTGCCTGTAGGAGCAGAGAAAGGTGGGGAGCATGGAGGGGGGAGCAGTAGGGCTTGCTGCCTGTCTCCCAGTCCGACACTCCTCTCTGGGAACACTTAGACCTCACACACGCTGCTTGAGTCGCCTTCTAGAGGGGTTGAGTGCTGGCTGTCCTAATGATTTCTGTTGCCAGTTGGGAACAAGAGCGTCTTGTGCCTGGTTACCCCTTCACTTAGCAGCTTTGCTCCCTGGACTGGCTGGCTGGAGATGCTGCCTGCAGGGCCTGGAGGTGCTCCATCTGATTTCTTCCTGCCTCAGTTTGCTGGGGAACAGAGACTCTAAACCTCTCCTCTACCTCTCTTTCTCCACATGTCTCATCTTTCTCCACAGGTCTCTCAACACTAATTTACGTAAATTTGCTTCACAAAACAGAGAGTCGCACAGAACCTCAAGATACTTCTAATAAGGACTGCTGAAGCAGATGGAGTTCGCACAGACATCTGCCTGGAAAGGAGGCTCCAGCCCAGAGACCAAGCATGTCCTGGTAACTTTCATAATGTACTGGCCCCTTTTTCGATCATAATAAAGCATGCAAGCCAGCAACTCTCTTACGTTAACTTGATACATGCCTACTGCCAACGCCAGGAGATTTGATGAAATTGAACTAGCAGGACCACTACTTATTTGGGAGATGGGATGTACCCCATGTTTGCAGAGTATTGGAGCTACAGTGGGAGAATTTGTATGCCAGGAGGAAGGAAACGATAGTCTGGTATATCTGAGCAAGAGCTCTTCTGTGATGTACAACCACATGCAGGCATAAATAAAATGCCCTAGGCTTGAAGCATGGCAAAATGCTTTAGAGATAGCGTAATACAAAACGAAGCATCAGTTTGGAAGATTGACTAGTGGTCTCCTACATATGAACTGGATGATTTCGGACAACTTAGTTAATCTGTTTGAGGGCCAAACTCTGAAACCCCTAAAGTGTGTATAGAAATGCATTCTTAGTGGCCCTGAAGATTAGCACCACATATGTAGGTCATTTAGCACCTCGTCTGGCACAGGGCAGATGCCCAACAGCTGTAGCTTGTGTTATGACTAAATGAACCTGGAAGATTTTTATATATCAACCAATATTCATGATGGATCTTCAGTCCTGCTGTTTCCCTTACAGATCTAGCAGTTATGTTTTAGACAGAAAGCCACACTTTCCACCTGAGATTAAAAAGTCTGATTAATTAAAGAAAAGTATGGAGATATATTCTGATGAGCAATCCCTGGTGTTCCTCTCCTCATTCCCAGGCTATAGTCAGGTATGTGCCTCTTTTTATGGTCAGAGGCCACCTGGGCCTAACCAGATTCTAAGCAGACAATATAAAAGAAAATATGAATGTGTCATGGAGTTTCTGTTTTTGGTCAACCAGTTTCCATCTCTCCTTCTGTTAATATCAGTCTCCTGATCTTCTCAGAATCATCATCCCACTTTCTCATTTCAGGTTATTCATGAGATGGGCAAGAGGCTGGCACATAACCCAGTTCTGGCCCACTCGTTCCCTGGAATAGCTCATGGTTTTGCTCATGGAATTTCTCATTAGCTAATCTAAACCAAAAAGATTCAGTACAGGACTTTTTTCAGAAATATTGTGATTATAAGGTGGAAGTCTTTCATGATTGGCAGCCACCACTGCAAGATGGGCCTGAGAATGAAACTAGTACAGAAGATGGAAAAACAAGAAAAGAGAGCTAAGGGGTAGGAAATAGGAGACTGAGTCCTGACAGCCTAATCTCAGACCCTGGGCCCAGCCACACTTGATTTTTTGTACTTTATTCTTTTTGTCTGAGTTGAGTTCAGTTTCTGTCACTTTCAACTAAAAGATACTGACTGATGTACAGAGTGGACCCAGGTTTCTGGTAGCCTGAAATTTATGTAATTTAAGAGTGCTTGCCTTAAGGAAAAGTACAATACTATAAAAAGAAAGAAAGATGGAAAGTAATTATTTACTGGGAATTTGAAAAAAAATGACATAGCAAATATACATTTTAAAGGGCTAACAAATGTCACAAACTTTGAAAAATCCCAACATAAATAATATTTTTCATTATTTAACTGTTCATATAATTTTTTTTTGGCTGTATACTCTCTACCCACTTTATTGTGAGAAAATTCTTTTTAGCACCATTTTACCAAAGGCAGAATAGAATTCACTTTTCCTCTGACAGTTGAACAAAATATGTTTTTGTTTTAAAATTTTAATGGTTCAGATTTTTTTCAGATGTACCAACCATTATTGGGAAGGACATAATTATCAAAGGTGAGTTATTATAAAGTTTGGGAAAACTGCTATCATGATTCTATCACAGTTGTATGTTATCTTTGCCCATGTCAATATTTCATGTCATATTAACAAGACTACTATGTTTAAGTATTTTCAGTGTGTTCAAATGATTCACTTCCCTTTAGTAATTGAATTATCAAGCAATCCCTGGAGCTATTTTTGAATAGTTTAAAATATATATGCTATGTTATCAAGTATATTCTTGACAAGAGAGAATTTTTATATGGACTAAGTGTGGAAGAAATCCTTATCTTCCACTAATAGCTTTACACCAATAAAGATTGGAAGAAAATTTTGTCAGACTAGTTTCTGGCTCTGTTTACATTAGATTTTGTTTCTTCTTCTCTACCACTTATTTCAGTGTCGAGCACCTTCAATATGATCCTTATGAACCGTGAACATACAGCTTTGAACCATAATACTGGTGTCAACATGGTGAACAGGGCAGGGATTCCTGGAACCCATTCCTATGCTGAGTAGCTGGCAATCACCTAACTATAAATATAACCTCGAGTCAAACAAAAAGATCTCACTAAACCCAACCTAACCTTAGCTCAATCCCAGCAAGGCCTGCAGCCACCCCAGTGCTTTCCAACAGAAGGAAAAGTATTCAGGGTGGGTATTAGAATAGATGAGATGATGGTCTTCATGGGATGTGGTTCTTACATCTGCAAATTTTACAAAACATATATAACCAAGTTAAAGCACTGCAGGTCTCCTCTCAGAATCTTGGGAAAAGTCCGTGCAAGTGAAGGACCCTGAAGCTTACCCTTCATTAAAAATTTACCTCTGCTGGTAGAGTATATGATTTGGGAGCTCTGAGAAACAGTGGAGCATCTAATTGGCATTTCTTGAGCCATTCTGACACATCAGAAATCAGAAACATAATTTGTACTCTTCTGTAAGAACTCAGAAGAAACCCTGAGCAATGACACTGTGAATGTCAACACCCGTAATGCCCTGATGGCCTCCACTGAGTGGCCAGTGTGATTGCTTAAACATTCATGCAGTAATCTTTCACTTTCGTGCAATCATAATGGATGAAATGCCATGCTTGGTTGAATCAAAGAGTGCATCATGCTCTGGCTTTGACAGCAGCCCTGAGAGTCATTTTTGGGAAAGCAATAGACTTTCTCTCTTTTTAAATCTCAAAAGATTAGATTTTCTTGTCTAAATATTTCTGATAACCCCTTATTTTCTTTCTAGACCCCGGATTGTATTCTTAGGGACAAGTGACTTCCTTCAGAGACCCTGAAAATTAATGAAAGACCTTGGATAATACAAGATCAGTGCGAATAATAGCGGATTTGAAGGAGTTTTTTCCTAGGTCAAAGTAGGTCGCATGCCAAGAAAGATTTATTGCTGATTTAACCAGTGAAGAGAAATTGAGGATTAGATTTTCAATTTGAGGAGTGAAATGGAGCCTGGGGAATTTAATGAGCGGCTCTACATATGCTTCACTGGTTACCAGTAGCCGCCAGATCTATTATGTGGAAATATGTATAGTCAATGAATCCGGATGATTCCCAGTTCACCTAATCTGATTATCTCCCTGTCTGAATGCAAACTGACAGGTGAGAGACAGAGCTGTAACTGGGGTGCATTCAGTCGGCTCCACGTCCCCCCACTGGCTTGTCCTCCACATGGCTCTTTGGAGAAGTCAATGAGCACAGAGTGCAGGGCTGGAGATCTACAGATGGCAGGGCCTGGCATCCGCCCTGGCAAAGCTCTGTGGAGGAAGCTTGTCAGTGCAGCCACCTGTAGCAGAGGCTTAGAAACTGCCATCTGCTCAAACCTCTCTCAGCTCACTGGGGAAGATCACAGGATGTTGCTTCAGGAGTCTCAGATGGGCCAGTCAACACTCAGGTGCAAGACCACTTCCAGAGAAGCTACAGGAGACACAGATCAGACCTGGACCACCAGCCCAGTTCCCTGGCCCAAGAATTCTAATCCCTTACCTCATTCAGCCTTAAACATAAACCAAATCAGCACAAACTGGGCATCGCACAGACCTTCATTCAAATTTTCTAGTGGCGGGAATTTAGACAAGTTACTTAAACACAGCTTGATTTCTCCCCTAAAATATGGAATATAAGAACATCTACTCTTATTGGATTGTTCTGAAGATTAGGGATGGTAAAGTTGATGAAAATGTCTACTACTGGGTGGGGCACAGAGTGACATTCAGATAACTTGTTCATGGAGTTGTATTTTACACGTGCATTGGTATTAGAGGGACACTAGGCCTGCCTCACTGTCTGTGCCTGTGTATAATCCACATCCTATAACACACTACAACACTATGCTGGTATTCACATAGCTTCTACTTGCAAAGGATGGGAAGACAGCCTTGGTAGGTTCAAAGTTTCAATTCGAATCAGGTCCCTAAAATGGGGCTTAAAGATATCACAGTATCTCTCAAACCCTGCAAAAGATGCTATACTGACTGGCAGATTAGAACCATTTACAAAGGTGGTAATAGGGTGCCCAGGAATGTATTGCTTGATCAACTGATTCCACATATTCATATTCCTCAATATTACTTTTTGCAGAATTTGAGTAAATAGAAAGGGGCCCTACTCTCTGAAATAGGCAATGAACACTGGAAGATTCTATACAGAGAGCCATCCCTTTAGGATGACCCCAAGTCATCTATTTAGCTAGAAAACCCTTCATTTGGAAGAAAAAGACTGCCCAAAGTGAGTTAAGTCTTTCACACATTTTGTCTTTTTGCCCCATTCTTTTAATTGAGGTGTTATCTTAAGACAAATTTGCTGACAAAAATCAGACTCTTCTCACTCAAACCTCATCCCTTTGCTGTTTCTACCTGAATTTAATTCAGGTCAGTTCCTCTCAACAAATATTTGCTAATGTCACACTATATCGCAGACAAGTGCTAAAAGAAGATGGTACGATGATAATTAAGAGATTGACTTTCTACCTGTGAGAGTACCCACTTTACATCTGATTTGTGACAGGTACAAATAATGAATTACAATACAATGAGGCAAGTGCCATAATAGAAATACTTCAAGAATAATTTACCAGGAGCATTTTTAAAAATTGGGGGTATGTAATGCTTCTCAATGTAGAACCTGATGAATGTTGTCTGTTCCTTTAAAAACAAGTAGAAGTGGGGATGGAAGTGGGGGATTGATTTTAACAGGGGTGGGTGATTAGTAAGATATTGTGGCAAAGGAGAAGGGAAGAGTCAAAACCAGTTTTTATGGGTCTTCCTGATGGATGGGGGTGAGATGGCATGATCGTGATAAGGTGCCCAACGCAGTAGGAGCCCTGGGAAGACAGTTCGGCGCTGCTCAGAGTGTGGGGTGGTAGCTGGGTTGGACATTTGCACAGACATCCGGGCTAAAGGTGGACATTTTTGCATAATCTGTAGTGATGTAATACTTCACGTCAGGTGGTTTTCATTACAGGGTTTTGAACTAGACAAACTTGGATTTGACTGTCTGATCCATCACCTACAAGACATGTAACTTGATAAAATATTAGACTATTTTAAAGCCTCAGATTAAATGAGGACAATGCCATTCTCCTGGCTCTGCTGGGAGGATTAAATGAGATGATAAACAGAAAATGTGTTGCGTCTTAACTGCCACATAGCGAGAACTACTGACATTAGTTATCCTCCCAACATAAGATGGCAGAGAGAGATGTGACACCGTAGAAGGTCTACGCATGGGCTGCAAGGGGATCAGTGAAATTTTACTTGTATTTTTCTTTGAGGAGATGGACCAAAGCTTTTGTTATATTTTCCAAAGTCTGCATTCGAGGAAAAGTTAAGTGTCAGTTTCAGAGATTGTAAAGAATGTGAAGACTGAATGATCTCAACATGATGGAGGCAGAACAACGGGAAAAGCATAAAGGTGAAAAGATTATTCATAAATACGATTTGTTCTATTATCATGTGGCACATGCTCCTACAAACCACTAAATGGTAGTATAAATTTGTCCCCTCTGACCTTCATACATGGTTTGAACATGTCACATTACACAGTGAAAGATACTCTGCAGACGAAATGAAGGTTACCAATCTGCTGGTTTTAAAATAGGTAGATTGAATGTACTTACATAGTCATTAATTCCGAGCTTTTCTCCTAGCTGAGGGCAGAAGAAGGAGTCAGGAGATTCAGCAAAAAGATAAGGCAAAGAGATCTGAAGTAAAAGAAGAATTTCATGCACTGTTACTTTGAAGTTGGAAGGGATCATTTTCCAAGACATGCAGGTGAACTTCAGGAGTTGTGAAGAGCCCCTGGCCAAAAGTCATTAAGGAAAAGGGATCTCAGCTCTACAATCACCCAGAATTGAATTCTTCCAAAATCCTAAATGAGCCCAGTAGTGGTTTCTCCCCCAAGAGCTTCTAGATAAAAACCAAATTTCACCAACACCTTGAGTTTTTGTTTCCTGAGGCTCTAAGTAAAGAACCCAGATGATCCATGCTATTCATGGTCATTTGACTCATAGAAACTGTGAGCTAATACATCGTGTTGTTTTAAGCATTGTTTGAGATTACTTATTACTGCAGCAATACAAAAGTAATACACCATGCTATGAAAAATTGTGCTATGAAAAGCACAGAGATTAAGGGCCAAATACAAGCTTGACAGAGACATAGGCCAAAAAAAAAGAACTCTAATAAGAATTGTAGCATAGTGTTACATATGTGAAATGGTTAGCACATACATAAACACCACAATAAATATGGCACTTGGCATCAAAAGAGACCTGAAGTCTGCCTCTGGTATTATGCATCAGAAGGATTATGGGTCATGCATTTTTGTGAAGTGATGGAGGGAGAGTGACTGAAATTGGACCCAAGGTTTAACACACCGTGAGGATGGTGTGGCTCACAACACACAACTGAGTCCACTGGTAGATGTTTAAGGTGCATGCAGGTGTGCATTTTTCTATTTGTATATGTTTCCTGGAAGTTTTCTGCATTCACTTGGTGTTCCTCGTGGATGTGAACAAAATCACCCATAAGCAAGTGCAAAATTTGCATTATGGTCAAATTATTCACTCACATATCAGTTGAGTTAGAACAGATTCCCATTTTCAAAGTAACTCTCCATAGGCATAGTGGCAGTGAAAAACTGTACAACTGGCTGGGTGGCAGCCCATGTCAATCCCCTTGACAACTAGACCAGTTGTATTTATGGGGAGATAATGCCACTCAAAGCATGAACCTGTGTGGTGGCAGGGAACTCAACTGGTCAAGTGCAACCCCTTCCTCAAAGTCAGCAGAAGCATGATGCTTAATCAGGATGTCTCACTTTCTCAAAAGGCAGACAGCATAAACCAAACCCTCTCTGGGATCTATACTTCAACCCTAGGAGTCAGTTCCTCCTTGTGCAATGGCCTCGCTGTTATAAATCTCTTTGTAAATCTTTTAAATACAGTCTCACTCTGGTGTGTTTTTAGCCCTCAAACAATTAGTGTTTCTCATTGATTGTTTTCCTGCATGTTGCCTTTGCAAAGTCAAAAAGAATCTAGTCTTTGGGGAACAACATCAGATATTGCTCCCTGGCCAGGGGCCACCACAGAGGGAAAACAATAACCTGAGAATGTAGTTTAATGGGAAAGATATACACGAGTTTAAGTAGAAATTGTAAAGCTGCGCTTTATTTTATATCGTCCATAATTTGGAAAGTGACCTTGACTTTAGTCCTTTATGGGGTCACTTGAAGCCCAGCAGATAGAGTGCATTGTATAAGATCAAAGAGCAATTTAGCACCAGAATGAAGAAAACAAGTCAAGCTCTCCATCAAAACTTTCAGACTGCGGTGGCCATATGCAATTTGCACATCTTAGGAAACCTTTTGCACAAGAATTGTTTTTGCCTTATTGTCCTCTACAGAAGCTGAAAGTCTGAAGTTTCCACGTTGCTTTTGTGAGACTGTTTTAAGATTAATTAATTCCTTCATTTCTTCAATAATTCAATCCCTGCTTCCACCTGAAATGAACAAGAGGCTAGATGCATCCTAACTGTAGCCAATAAAACAGAGGCTGAGAAAATGAGGAACTGGACAACCCGACATCCATCATGTGAATTCGCCCTATTTGCAACCACATCCTTGACCTTCTAACCTGGACCAAGTCTTCCCCTGAAGGAAACATGTTCTAAAACACTTCATTTCCTTCTGTCACTACCATGTTTCCAAGCACTGAACTCTTAGGTCATAAAGATCCAAGAGTCATAGTTTACTTCAAAAAGATGTGTGTGCTTGAGTGCTGTAAAAGAAAAATGCAAAAGGCTGTCCCTTTGTACTGTTTGGAAACTCAGTTCTAGGCCCTTTGTTATCTCTGCCATAGCGAAGGAGTAAGTATCGTACAGTTTCAAGTTCTTTCCAAAAGATGTACCATCGCCTTCCCTTATGAAAACCTAAGCGGTTTCCATGGCAACCTCCTCCTCCAACCCATCCATTTTTCTGGCAATCCCATTTCATTCTGTACCAGGGACCCCAATGGAGTTTAAAAATATAATAAAACTCTCAACAATGAAGTTAGGGAAATAGCAACAGACAAAAAAGAAAATAAATGCCATCCCAACAATACCCTGAGCATAATAAGGTTGAAAGAAGAAAACATTTCCAGGTAATACTGGGTTCAGGGTGTTAATGAAGATTTAACATAAAGAATAATATTATAAAAGAGGAGAGAAGAATGCAGGCAGGGCGGAGTCAGCCACAAAGGGCAGAGGTTGCACAACGGTCTGGGGACAGCCAACTTCTCCTTGCTTCCCTTTTCTTCTTTGATAAGCATACGGTTGCCGGCATTGAAATAGAATTACACTAAAGCTGAAAATGAGGTTTCCACTAGGAAAAGCGGTCTCTTGCAGTGCTCAGAGCAAAGCTGGGAGTAGTGCCAAGTGCTCATGAAGCAATTTTGGAAGGTTCTGCTGGAAAGGCAGGAACCCCTGTCCCTGCATCACTCAAAGCCTTGTACAGCAAGTATTATCAGGACGTCACAGTGAAAGTCAGAATTTGAAGCGGCCTGGGCAGTATCCATCTGTCGTATTCCGCACAGTTACAGTTCTATTACCACTTTCACTTCAGCCAGTACTAAGCGTCATACATGCCAATTTCTCCTCTAGAGCCGTGGCTAAGACAAGTCACCTCTGATCTCTCATCTCTGTCTCAGTTCTACATTGGTCGGACTCAGCCTCTCCTGTGTAATGTTTTTTGTTGTGGTGGTTACTGTGATATTTGTGATTGTCGGTCCCACTGTTATGAACTCTTTGGGGGCAAGGAAGGCTGTCCTCACGCCCCAACAGCATATATTGCAACAGAGAATTGTGTGGATTTGAAGGAATTGGAGTGTGTGTGTGCTCTGCACAAACAGGCAGAGTTTAGTGCTCAGGTGAAATTCCTGCCTGTGTTTAATCAACCCCACAGTCAGTGGTCAGGACAAGCTGCCAGGGAATATGCACACAGGTACTTTGCTCTCTCTCTGAAACATGACCCCTTTGCTCTGGACCTCGGAACTTGTGAAAAAAGAAGGCATTGCCAGGAAATAGAAAAATGCATATCTAAATGCAGAGTTTCCTTAAGAGAACAAACGGACACCCCTGTCCAGAAAGATAAAAAAAGGAAAGGGATGTGGGAGAAATAAATAGAATTTGCAGGGAACAACAGAGAGCAGGTGTTGAAAGGTTGATAAACTATCCCCAGAGTGGAATCAGTCAGGATAGGTTAGATTAGGCTGTGGTAACAAACAACTCCAAAATGTGGCTTGGAACATCACCTATTTCATGCTGCAGAATCCTGTGTGCTGGCTGAGGTTCTGTTCTGCGTCACTGTTGTAACGCAGGACTGACGTTGATGACACAGCCACTCTGGAACGCTGTGGGTAGTTAGAGCAGGAGGAAAAGGAGGCTCTGCAGGGCCAGAGTCCCAGCCCAGAGGTCACACTTGGCTCTGCTAGAACTGACCACATGGTCCCTCCTGACCCCAGACTGGCCAGGAAGAACCTTCTTCCCATGTGCCTGGCAGGCGAAGAGGTGGAATGTTTGGTGAATGAAAGGAATGACTACCACGAGGGGAAAACTTCACTGGACATTTCAGATGTATGGTTTTATATTAGATTATTGGAAAATAAGCAGCTATAAGAGGAAAAGAGGCAGGTAACTAACGTTGTTTGTGTCTGTCTACCTTCATCTGCCCAGTTGCCAAAGCAGTCTTGCTCAGTCCTTGAACTACGTGACAGACCTGGAAATTTATTACTCAGTCATTCATTTTTCAATTGAGAGCTACTGATTTCTGCACTATATGAAAAGTATATGTAGTTAATCGTGGGGATAGTAGTACAGCATGGAGAATATAGTCAATGATTCTGTAACATCTTTCTATGTTGACAGATAGTAACTATACTAGAGGCGGTGAGGAATTAATCATATGGGTAACTGTTGAACCACTGTGTTGTATATTTGAAATCAACATAAGATATATAACATATATATATATATCACCTTTATAAACCAAGGAGCCTTCTCGAGCTATGATTATCTCATTATCACAATCTGCCCTGTACTTCCAGAAAAAAGCTCTCAGATATCAGTTCGAGCCTAGATTATAAAATTCATTGCTGTACCTCCAGAGATATGGTGACTGGATCTAATGCACCCTCTCTAGAGGGTTCTGGCTCCCCTGACTGGCTAGTTCTCTGACCCTCATGCCCCATCCCCCATACCACTCTTAGTTTATTCATTCTTTCTCACTATAGGATATGGTCTACATGTGCTTGAATCAATTTGCACCTGATTACACTTGTGTTTGACATCACTCCCTGAAGTAGCTCAGCAGCCACAGCCAGAATAGATCATTCTTGCCTCTTCAGCACTGACACTCTTTTAAAAGGATCTGTCCTCTGATTTCTTCCCCAGTAGGTGTGACTGTGGGTCCTGGATCCTGAAGAATCTGACATGGCAAGAACTCAGAAATCATAATTACGACAGTTGTTTATGTCTCCACATTATATTTTAGGGCTAGAAAATGCTTCCTCCAGGTCACAGTCCACCTGGCTTTGATCACTTGGGGCCAGGCCTTCAGGACTGTTACATAAATCTCAAAGGAATCCCCCCTCTGGAACAGAGCTTAGTCCTCCCTGCCCATGCAGCCCACCTGGATTTCAACCTTGCCTGGGCCAGATGCACCTGCCGCTTTCCCAGGAGCAGGGGAAAGGCCTAGGCCCTGCCCCCCGGTAGGTTCCTCCATGCTGGCCCATCCTTAACTAGTTTGTCTTATTTCTACTCATGCCTTAGTTTGAAAAAGTAGATAATATTAGAAAAAAAGATGCCATGGGTTTTGTTCCTTTTCTGAGTGTATCTTCAGTACTATGCTTATTTCTACATTGTTATCGTCTAAGTATCAGTCCCTCAGGATGAAGTTCGTGCTTTGCATTTTTGCTAGAAGCCAGTTGTCGGGGAGTAAGTAATGAGAACAAGGCTCCTTTGGGGCTTGCACTCCTGGAGGGGGCGGAAGGAGAACCGGGGCGTTCCTGCACACGCTGTCCTCTGCGTGGGCTGGGGGCTGCTTTCCCTGACACTTCTCATAGCTAAAAAGGGGCAGGACGCACGGAAAGCTTGTGGGCCACATCCCCACTGGCCCCCAAGGCTCACCAGGAGGTTTCATTCCGTCTCTTCATCTCAGTCCTGGACACAGAATGAGAACAAAGGCGTTCACGGGACGTAACAGGAGGGAGGGGGTTGTCTCTGCTCCAGCCCCACCAGGGCCACCGGCCAGATGTTGCTGTTCTTTTTGACACTATAGTTTTTCTGGTCCTGGATACAAAGGGACCTCTAATCCTGAAGAGCACGGAGATGACCTCCAGATCAGAAAACATCGGACCTTCCAATCAATGGTCATTCTGGCCCTTTCTGACACTTGTTCTCTAGGGAATTCAAACCTGTTCTTGAGAACATTCAGGATACTTACAAAGGAATGAGGAAAGTAGATGGAGGAACAGGTATTCGCCATGCACATTGTGTGTGCCAAGTACTAGCCTCATTACCCTCTTGCCTTACCTAATGTGCTTAACAGCCCAGGAAAGACATGGCTGTTCTAATGCCCACATTGCAGTGAAGACAGCCCATAGCTATGAAGTGTGAAGGCTAAGATTTGAACCAAGATTTGAAGACTCCAATATGCACTCACAGCATCTAGGCTTTGCCAATATCTTTACCCCCAATATCTGAATTCAGGGTCCCTGATTTGAACCTGGGGGATGCTACTGCTCCTGATGAGGAAATAAAATGCCCAGTGTCTGGTATACAGACCTCTCAGACAATTTCCCAGTTTGCCCTGGGATCGGGCAAATGCAGAGAAAATTTTAAACAGGTAAAAGACTTGTACCCCAAGTTGCTGGGCAGGCAAAGTAGGGTGGGTTTCAGGGGCTAGGCCTGAGCAGAAATGCTCAGTTCTGAAAGAACGTGCTGTCAGCGGTCCCCCTTGACTTGCAGGCTACAAGGCAGAGGAAGCACCTGCTTCAGCATTTTACCCTAAATCCTGATTCTGCTGACTTCTGCAAGGCCTAGCTGAAGCTCTGGGAGATGCCTCTGCACCCCGGCCCTAAGCTGGCTTCCATAACGTCAGCTTAGGTTTGTCTCTGTTCCCTCCTTTACCAGTGATGGATGTGAACAGAAGACCATTAAAATGTCTGATTCTGGGCCAGTTCTTCTGATAAGCTGACGTGTTGTATGCAGGGCGGGTAATGTCCCCAAAGCAAGCCTAGCCCACATCAGTGTGGGGATTTTAAAGTCAAGTAACTACAGACTTACGGTTATAGCGAAAAAGCACTGGACTTAGCGCAGAGAATGTGGAAGTGACTCCTGATTCCATTGTTCATGGTTTTGTGATCTTCGGCAAGTCACATAGACCTTAGGACCTTTATTCCTTGCTAGAAACAAACAAACAACGAAAAATGAAGATAGGAATATGCCAAATACAGGTGTGTCTGTGTATGTGTGTGCGTGAATTACATGGCTTAATTCTAGGTTTGAGCTTTAACAAAGGATGATACAACCACACTGTATTATCTGTAGGGCCACTAGGCCTGGGTAGCCCTGTTGGTGACAACCTGGGTGCAGTCAGGATGTCTATTCTGCTGCTCTGGGACCTTTAGAGGGTGTGCCAAAGATGAAGTCAGAAGAGCATCTCTAAAACAGGGTCATGGTATAGGGGTGTGATTTGCCTCAGGTCCTGACTGTGGCCCCGAAGTCTGGGAGACCCAATCCTGAGAACTAAGAACAAGGGGTTGGCATGTAATTAGAGGCAGAACTCTAGAGAACCCAGAGAAGCAACCAGGATTGTATGTTTTGCACAGAGTATTGCAAATAAATATAAATGAAACAGTATATGCAGGAGGCTGGAACTGGAGAGAAGGAACTGAGAGGAGAGTCTCCGTCTCCAGGAAGACAGATCTACCCAGGCAAAACCTCAGAGCTGGGAATCTGGAAGGAGAGAACAGCATCGCCAGGGTGGTTTATACACGAGAGGCACAAGACAAATGATAGAAAGATTGTTTGAGAACACATGGAAAACCGGGTTCTGAACGTGGCCTGGGATTTGGCAGATGACACCCATCAAATGCTGAGGAGCAGGGGGCGTCATAAGATCATGTCCCTCCAAAAATGCATGATTACTGACTTCCCAGTTTGAATTAGTGCCGCTGCAATTACTGCGATCGTTTTCATTAGTCAGTCCTTACGGTGGGCAGCCTCCAAGTTGGCCCTGGTGGGCCTGAAGCCTGCGCTCTCTCACCCTGTGTCAGGTTTGGTTTGACCAACAGAACGTGGCAGAGGTGATGGTAGGTCATTTCCAAGGCTGTCTGTCCACCTGTCTGTCTGTCTGCGTGCTTTATCTTCATCATTTTCTTTGTAAGATGTCAGCTACCATATCATGAGCTCCTCTTTGGAGAAACTGCGGCCGGGAGGCACAGAGGACTCCCACCGACATCCAGAGAGAAACTCAAGCCTCTTGCCAACAGCAACATGAGTTTGGGAGAAGACCCTCCAGACAGGCAAGCCTTCAACGAGGCAGCCCAGCCAAGTTCCTGACTGCAACTCCGCCACAGGCTCTGAGCCGAAACCTCCCAGCTGAGCCACTCATGGCTTCTGCATCCTCAGAAACGGTGGGAGATAATAAATGATTGTTATTTCAAGCCAGTACATTTTGGGTAATTTGTTACACAGCAATAGATAATTAATGTGCTCCATCATTCAATAAATATTTATTTATCCAGTGTCTACTAGTCTCAAGGACTGAATAGTTATTAGAACTCAAGGCTTCTTGTTTTTAGAGGACCACAAGAGACTTATTTTTTTAACAGTAATTTTTCTTGTTTCCAGACTTCCCATACTTCTAGCCCTCTCTCATCCTGGAATATATTTTTGTCCTCATTTCTACCCCTTTTCTTCTGGCCAAGTCCAAATTATCCATTGCTTAAATTTAATTTCTACCTAGAAAATTTTCCTGATAGACTAGGATAGGATTCTCTTGAATTATCTCTTATAGTATATATTTCATCAAATTCCCTTGCCTAAGTGTCATTTTCTCTGTTAGTTTATAAGCTCCATGACTATGGCTGTCCCGTCCACATCAGTACCTGGTACAAGACAGGCAATCCATCTGTATCTATATATCTAGTATATATATATACTTTACATTATATATAATATATATTTAATATGTTTATAAATATAATAGATGATGCATGGATATAATGTATGGCTATTATATATATAATAGTGTATGGGTATTATATATAATACAATATATATAAATATATATATTTGTATGAATAACTGATTGAAAGAATGAATGAATGAAAAGATAAATTCAGCAGCTGTGATGAGTATTTTCTGCATGGCCACAAATTAGCGGGAGTGACCCTCCAGCTATTCTTGGAAAAAGACATTCTTTCTATGCTCATTTCTGTCCCTCCAATCCATCCAAAGAGGGTCAAAGTGAATGGTGTAGCCAGTTTAATGGCCTGATGGTGATACAGACACAGACTTTGTGAAGAATAAGATTTTTGACTGTGAAGCATCGAAAAAATCTGGGAGCAAAAGACCCAAACTTAGAAGAAATTTCTGCCAGCCATTGACGTCACTTGGTTTTCTTTTGTTATTCTAAAGGGACAGGAGGTTCTTGAGAATGGAACTCCGGAGGGAATTTTCAGGCACTTCAGGATGGCTTTGGCACGCAATGGTGTTTCATGAGTTTTTTAAGATTTTGGCACAGAAGCCACTGCCTCAGCCCAGGAGGTCCAGTTCATGCCCGACCCCATCCAGCCGTACAGAGATGCTCTTCGTGGATTTTCTTCCTTGCCCGTGTCTGACCCTCCCTTAGGTATTGAAATGAAGGTGGTGGTTCTAAGCGATTTGTCCCAGAAGAGGAACCTTGGCCTGTATGTTGGACATTTCACATTGGTATGTGAGGGGTTTCAGGGAGCCCGCTGTGGTGGTAAATCAGCCCAGGGTTCATTTGTGCCCATTACGGCTTGAACCCGATGTAGAGACCAAGGTGACCTCACTTTGGGCTACTCTCTTGCTGCTTTCTGAGCGATGTAGAAAAAAAGGCAAGACTAACATCTCAGTGCGGAGCTCAGCCCTGAGTTATGCTAATTACCATCCCAGAGCCAGTTAAGAAAAACACATATTGTCAAGCTGGGGCTTTGAAAGAGAAAACAATGAATATTTCTTTGCTACTTTCCTCCTTTTACATCAACTAATTGGCCCATTTCTCTGCTGCAATCCCTGGGAAGATGCATTTTTCCCCAGTTTGTAAAATAAACTGAAATCTATTCTTCTTTTATGTCCATTACAGCCAGCTCCTCACTAATTGTGCCTATAAATGAGTAGATAGTTAAAACATTACACTGGGAAGGTTTTTTTCTTTTTTTCTTTTCTTTTTATTTTCATTCTCATAGCATCTTGCAGAAGACTTTTTCTCCCCCTTTGCTTTCCCTAAAGAAATGAAGCATTGTTTAGAACCTTTCCCATTTCAAGTACATGCCTTTCCAAACGAAAGGGAAAAATATTTCAAACTTCGGCATTTAGAGTCCATATGGCCTCTCTTCCTAGTGAACAATTAACGCATTTCTGGCAACAGTGCTAGGGAGACAGACGTGCACAGCTCCCAAGAATGCTGATAGATTTCTGGTGGCAGATCTAACATTTAAGGCTGTGAGTGTGTCAGAGAGGTGGCATATGAATAATCGCCAAGAGTCGAAGGTTCTCAGGTCTTCTCTGTCATTAAGGCAGGTGGAGGTCTACGTGGTCCACACAGATCAACAGGGAACATTAATGGTGAGTACGTATCAACATGTGCTGGCTTAATCACTGTAATTATGTGTTTTGGTTTCCTTCTTTGAGTAACTATCAATGTAACAGGTTAGATTGTTATTTCACCCAACAGTAATGAGGCTCTTCACCCTAATTTCAAGCTAACTCATTCACATTAACACACAAAGTAGACGTACCAAAAGCCAGGCTAGGCAGTATAGCCCTTGAAAATTTAACCAGGTCTAAGCTGGCCGGGAACACCTGGGCAGAGGTTCCACCAACAATCTGCGAATATTAGTCACTGGCCAATCTCATGGTCATGAGCGCAGCCTAAAGAAAGAGAAACCCCTGGTAATACCATCCTCACAAGACAAACATGAGAGTGTCCTATATTCCAGGCAATGCCTGACGGCCTGATCATATCGTAATAGTCAGTAACCACTCTGAATTTACTGAGTGTGGAAATATGTAATTACTGTGTGCTCGGGTCTCTGAGAGGGGGAAGCATCATCACGTAGGAGGCAGCTACTACCAGCCTGGGGCACTTGGGTAAGAATATGGTGTTGGTTTGGACCGAACTGAGCCCTGAAAATGAGCAGAAGTGGCCAAGTAAATACTGGGGAGGAAGCCTCTTCCCTTTGGGGTCCATCTCTTTCGTTGCCCCAGATTATCCAGCAAAGACTGTACCTCATCCTTCATGCAGCAAGGAGTCCCGCACAGGCGTGAACCAAGAGCTTTGTTTTCCCATGGCCATGTGTGTTTCCGCGGACCATCCTTCCATCTGCAAAAGAGAAAATGCGGACTGGAGTTGGCTTCTCAAAGGCCCTCGGGCTAAGTATCCAATTACACCCTCTCCAGGGTGAGGGAAGATGAGGGGCCCGCCGGCCAAGGCGGGGAAACAGCTAGAGCCTCCTGGACTGGCGGTGTGAACGCTGGCCTGGCTTCCGCGTGGAAGGTGATGTCACGGTGTTGCTCACGTGGAAACCAGCCCTACTTCTTAACACGTTCCACCTCCTGCATGGTCAGAATGCAGGAACCGTTTCAATAGTGTTTTGCTTTTTTGTTTGGGGGGGCGGCAGGGTTGGTTTGGTTGGTTGGTCTTAAACATCAGAGACCGCCCTTGTCTCTGCTCCAACTCAGCCCCCTTCCTTTTCAGACTCTTACATTCAAGCCAGTCTCCTCTGAATCTGAAACTTTGCCTAGACTCTGCTGTCAGTTTCCAAGTGTTCATTCCTGCTTTTGCCCTGAGACAGCATCTTCACTCCCCCTTTGTTCCATGGTCCCCACATGCAGCCACGTACCCTAACCTAGCGCACACCCCACTGGAGTCACTGCCATGGCCCCTGCATTTCTGTGTGGCTGCCCTAACAGATTACCACAAACTTAGTGATTTAAAATAACACCTGTTTATTATCTCACAGTTCAATATGTTAGAACACAAACATGGTTCTCATTGGGCTAAAATCAAGGTGTCAAGGAGGCTGTGTGCCTTACTGGAGAAGTGGGGGAAATATCTGTTTCCTAACCCATTAAGACTGCTGGCCAGATCCAGTTCCACGTGGCTGTAGGACTGAGGCAGGCCTTGCGTTGCTCGCTATCAGCTGGGAGTGACTCTCAGCCTCTACAGACTGCCCAGTTCCCTGATTTATTGTCCCCTTTGTCTCGTAAACCAGCAGTGGACAGTCAAATCCGTCTCATGCTTCAAATCTCTGCTATCACAGACCACCTTTGCTCCCCTGCCCCTCTTACCCTGCATCTCTCTTCTGTATGCAGCCAAAGAAAGTTCTCTGCTTGTAAGGAAAGTCTCATGTGATTAGACTGAACCCTCCCAGATATCAAAGATAATATCCTTATTTTAAGATCAGTAAATACTATTTTCAAAAATCCCTTTTGCATTATAAGGTAACCTATTGACACTAGCAGGGGATTAGGCAATGGGCATCTTGGAGGGGCATTATTATATCTGACACAGACCCCAGTTGTGGAAGTCAGACAGCTAGAACATCTACCTACCTATGTCCTGGTGAAATTTCTAAAAGGGGGGCCCAAAACATCGAGGACTTTTCCCTTAGTAATATTTCAGGTTTGCCACATGCTTTCCCAAGTCATTATGAAGATGACCAAGACAGGTATGAAAAGCAGCTAGTGTACAAGCCTGGCACAAAGTCAGTCCTCAGGCCACATTAATTTCCTCCCTCCCATTCTCACATTTGACCTTCTCAGAGAGAACACCATGGTGTGACTTTGAAATGGTAAAAGTGGTCCTACAAGCTGCCCTTTCAAAGCAGCCTCAAGATTATTAGAGTTCAGAGCAGACAGAGTCTCTGACAAATTTAAGCTGAGCATCAAGAGTCTATCAATCCCATTAATTATTGGGCTGACAGTAACCTTTCCCCCACAAGTTCTGAAAAATCTACAGATTGGCCATCTATAGAATAATGGGGTACATGTAGTGACGTAATGGCATGAGAGGGAAAGAAAAGCCCAAGTTAAGTGACTTCTTGGCAAATAACCCCAATTTTTGCCCTTGCATTCCCTAGAAATCAGAATCACTGGAGGAAAAGAATAGTTTCTGCACTGTTCCCCCATCCTCACCCCCAACACACTCATGCAAACCCGGAAAAGCTCCCTTTGTTTTTTTGCCTATCTAAATTATTAACTCCAACCCTCTTCAAACAAACAAACAAACAAACATATACCCCTTTTCTCTGATCAATTCCACAATGATCACTTTTTCTATGCAAGGTCCTTTCCTATAAATGCTACTGTCCAGAGTTCATACATTGCTACCAAGCTACAGGGTTCATGTCCAGCTTATCTCCCTTCATCTTCTCACCCGGAACGCCACACACAGTCTCTGCTCGGTGAATTTCAGGTGAATGAGAGAGGGCGTGGATTACTGTTGAAGTTTTAGGCATGCATGATGGCAGCCTCATAAACGCATTGCATACATAAAAATATCAAGGGTAATGATTTGTAATTCATGTGTTTTGAACAGCTTGAGTAAAATCAAGATCAGGAACATGGGCTACGGTTCCCTCTCTTTGCCACGCAGCTGGCTTCATTCTGGATACGCATTTCTGCTCCCACAGATGCAGGCTCAGGGTCATCTCAGAAGACCTCTCGAGGCTGCTCTACAACCAGACTAAGTTGGCAAATGCAATAAAATCTAATTGCCCACTCTTACTAGTCTGGCACCTAAGACTCTTCCCCCACCCTCTCCTTTGAATCTGAAACTTTGTCCAGACTCTGCTGTCAGTTTCCAAGTGGAGAAATTCACTGAGCAGATACTGTCGGAGGGTGGCGGGGTGGGAGGGGAGGTGAGGGGATTCTGGGTGAGAGGATGAAGGGAGATAAGCTGGACATGAACCCTGTACCTATAACTTGATAGCCAAGGACAACTGCATTTTAAATATACAGAAAGAAATAAATCACAAGTATGGAGAATATTTCCAAAAGAAATGAGTAAACTGTCACAGTTAAGGAAGTAAGATGACATGACTACAAATGTAATGTGATATCCTGGATGGTATACTGAATCAGAAAAAGGACATTAGGTTTAAAAAAACAACAACAACAAAGTAGGCATACACTTCAATAATAATAACGTAGCATTATTGGCTTATTAATTTTAGCAGAAGTCTCCTAATGTGAGATGTTAATAATGAGAGAAACCGGGTGTAGCTATGGGGGAACTACTATCTTCACAATATTTCTCTAAGTCTAAAACTGTTATAAAATTAACAGGTCATTAAAAATTTTGAAAGCAAAAAGATTTCGGAAAAAAAAAAAAGTAAGTATAGATTTGGGAGCCTGAACTTACTCCTGTTACCATGAAATAAAACTCTGAAATTTTTTTTAACCAATGGCTTTCGTTTGGGTAATAGCCTGTGAGTAGTTTCTCAATTAAAAACAAAAGATAAAACTCATCTGAAGATTGATTTTTAAAAGGAAATTGAAATTTATTCTTAATGAAAAAATATTTGATTAAGCAGTGATAATCTACCATGAAAGTTGCAGGATGGAAAACCTATTCTTATGCAGTGTTTCCATTTCTTTATGTTTTGCCTAATTTCCATTCCTCATTATGTGTGCACTGATAATTAGTCAGTGGCTAATATTGCAGTGGATAAAGCATTGAACTGCACCATGTGAACTTTCACTTACTTTTTCTCTGCAATTTCTAGAATGCCCATTATGTGCATGCTAGCTGTCCTTCTTAGTGAAGAAGCTTGTCATTTAATTGAAGTGCAACTATTCATTTAGCCAAGGAAGATTGAATTTTAAATATACAGAAAGAAATAAACTCAAACCACCAGGAGGCCAAAGAAAATTATGAAAACTATCAATTTTTAAAAAGGAGCTAAAAATGCAAAAATGCAATTTAATTATTTAACCGAAGTCCGAGGTGTGGAATCCGTATTTTTTGGCTAGGATAAACATAGCAAAGACACAGAAAGGAGATAGCATCTCCTTCATTAACTGCACTCCAGATAATGCTTCTGTCTTTCATTACACGGTCAGCATCTTTATCTGAACATGCACAGTTTCGACTCAGCCTTTCAAAAGGCTCAGGGAGATAAATTGCACACAGGCTTATGGAAGCATCTTTACAGGGAGGTGCTGTGAAGGTTGGTAAAGGGCCAAAACCTTGAGAAAAATCTCTTCTTGCCTTGCTCGGGGTCTGACCGGATATGCCTGAAAGCTCACGAGGAAAGAAGTTCTCTTCAGCTCCCGACATGCAAGAAGCTTGGATGGTTCACAGAAGTTTTCAATAAGCACCTGGGTTCAGCTCCAAGTCAGACTTCTGAAGCTCCTGAGGTACATCCACGTGTGCTCATTATAGTGTTCACAAGGGTGGATGGAAGGCACATGCCAATTGTTGAAAGAAAATGTCCTGGCACCTATTTCCCATCATTAATAACTAAATGGGGGAGTTCCTTTCTGAGGACAGGTGTGGACTGTGTCTTTGTTACATGCATCAAGCTTAAGCCAGGGATCGAGAGTGATCACTGCTCTTTCTATCTTGGAAAGAATAAGTGAGCTGAGAACTACAGACCAGGTGTGGTTCACCCATCCTTGAGGAAGAGGCTTGTGACAACCACACTGGAAAGTGACTCTCTCTCCTTTACAGTATTTCTTCAAGAAACAGCGCGCACAGGATTGAACTAGGGTTCACCTCTCTCGCCTGTGGGAGAGAACTGCCTGGCCTCATTAGCACCATTAAATCATGTCACAAATCCTTTCCCGGCAGTCCTGAAATTATCTCTTTCCATTTGGGGAGACAATGTTAGTATTTTGTCAGTCATCATAACACAATACCAAGCAGAGGTTTGGGGTTCCCCTAGGCAAGTAAGACAGGGAAAAGGGTTGGCTCTAGCCTATGAACACATGAATAAATAGCACTGCAGGGGAGCAGGTCTTCCTCCAGAGATGGTCACTATTTCATTCAAAGGTGACTACCATGGGCACCCAGAGGGAAAACAATTATTTTCTTCCCTGTTCCCACAGACGTGATTCACATTTGACACCTGTGATGTCCTGTGTTTTAATTTTTATAAGCTCCTCAGTGCTGGCAGAAATGTTAATCCTTTAAAAAGAAAACTGCAGCCTTCTTTTTCTCACCAGCAGCTCTACTGAATAGTAATAAGACATCTTCTGAACAAAGCCACCCCCGTTTTTATTCCACAGTCCTGGTATCCTCAGCCTTGCTTTGTACCTCCAGACTTCACGGTGCATTTCAGGATAGGAAGACAAAGGAAATGGGCGAGGCGTGGCAAGGAGGTAGAAGAGAAAAAAATGTGGAGACCAATTTTTGTGTGTGTTCCCTTTGAGGAGAGAAGAGTTAAGATGGTGAGGAAATAACATCTAAGAGAGAATGTCGTGTATTTATATGTCTGTGCGAGGCTCTGGGGATACAGAAATGAATTCACATATCATCAGTATCTTCCAGGAATTCACAGACTAATGGAAGGGGAAAATATGCAGACCCATGATCTCAACTTGCTTCTGTGTTACGAGATGGCAGAGAAAGGGCTTGGCTTTTCCTGGAGGGTCTTAGGATAGCTTTCCTGGCAGAAGGGATATTGAAACCAGATATTTAAAACTTGGCCAGCTGAGGCAGGAGAGAAGAGTGTGAGAATGACTAGAATGAACCAAGAAACGTACAGTAAGGTATTCACCTAGGCCTAGAGAATGGGGTCAAGGGGAAAGTCATCTGATGACGCAGACCCAAGCTTTGTTTTCAACTAACATGACTACATCAAAATGATCTGCTTTGTGTCTCCATGGAGAGGAGACCGGAGGGAGGAACAGCTTGATGCCAGGATGAAGCAGAAAGATGTGCTGGTTTCCCCACTGGGAAATTAGGAGCATGTGATAGTGAGGAAATACGTACTTGTGATATTGACTGTCTTCCCCTTGTCCAAGCAGACAGTGGCCCAATCTTGATACTGACATTCCTACGCAGAATATTTCTCACAATTATTTGGCAAGCTTTTTAAAAATGATGATTCCTGGAACCTACTTCACTAGAATGGGGGATCCAAGAATATGCATTTTAAAAAATTCTCCTGGGATATTCCCAGGCACATTAAAATCCAAGAACCATTGCCCACTCTACTATTTGTTTTAAGTCGTTGCATGGAGAAATGCCTATTTAACTTGGAAGACCTACTGAATCCACTGTCAAAGTCTCAATTTGATTGATTTCAGGTGCCTAGCAACCAGGTGGACACCTTTAACTGTAGCTGGATGGAAAGGGTGAGGTCCCCAGGGAGCCTCAGTGACTCAGGTTGCAATGGGAGTGGTACGAATGTGACTTAATCTACAAAGCACCTACAGTGTGCTAGAGAAGAGCAACACTGAACCCAAGATCAGTGAGGGAAAAGGAAGGAATTGGAAGAGGATGATATTCAAAGATAATCATCTTCTGACATACATTTCATAATATATCAAATGCTACCAAGCCTCTTAACCCCTTCAGACTTCCCAATGCCAGTAGTCCATTGACATGGCCAATACCATCCCCATTTTATACCTAAGGATAATAAGCAGTGGCCATTCTAGACGACTTATCCTTGCCCTCCTCTCTCCAAAACAACAATTGCCAGAAGAAAACAGATTATTTTTCCCCAGATCCAGTTCATTTTGCATAATATCAATGGCCAATTTTCCATGAGCAATCTTTACCTCTTTTATATATTTTTTTCTTAGAACTAGCTCTAACCACCTCAATTTAAGGATGTTGGCTCTTTGCATATTTCCATAATAATGATGATGATAACGATTGTTACCATAGCAATAATAGCTACACTGAGTGACTGAACTTGCTAGACCTAGTACAAGACATTTTAAAATACACTATAACTTAATTCTCACAACACCCCTGTGTAGTAGGTAATATTATGCAAGCTCAGAGAGGCCAAGTGACTTGCCCTGGGTTCACAGCTGCTGAAAGAAGCAAAGTCACCATTGGAACACAGGCCTTCCTGATTTGAAAGCTTGTACCAGAACCATGATGCCATTTTCCTCCCTCTTAGTTCTCCCTTCTGGGAAATCATGTCAATGACTAGGTTACATAGAGGGAAATAGATATTTTTCCTGTAAAATATGAAATATGTTGTTAATGAGAAAGGAGCAGTATGAGATATACAGTGGGGATAAATCACAAGCTGGTGGCTGCCTGCAAGAGTGCTGCACATGAAGATCTGCTCCTACCAATGCAGGCATTTGATGTATCCTAGAAATGTTGGATGGAGACAATCTTGTCATTGGCTGGTGGCTGCTCTGAGGGGAAACAAAGTAGGAAATCGCCCCTGGGTGTTGGCTGCATAGTCTCAGTGTGAAACCACCGGCCACCATGTCCTTGTTCACACATCATGAATAGACCCCTGCCTCAGAGACTGATTGCCTGGGCTGCTCAGGCACCCACAATGGGCATGAGAATAATACTATACCGGCTGACTCGGGCTGACCCATCTCTCTTGACTGCTGCACTGGGTAGATATGAGGAGGAGCAGATTAATGCTGGTGAGAATGCAAGTCAGCCTCCATATATATCACTTGTTCATTCTGAATCCACCAGGAGAGAGATTTAGGAGCAACTGGGGGTGTGGCATGGGGGTGAAGAGGGGGCAGACATGGGTCTAGATGAGAGATGGAGTTAGTTAGACAATCTGTGCATCACAAGGAGACCCTGGGTGCTTTCTGTGGAACTGAACCTGTCATTTATCCAATCTGGGTTTTGGATCCCAGTTTCTGTGGCATCTCTACGAGCGCCTCCATTTCAGATCCGAATCGTATTTGGGATTCTTTCAATCATAGCTCTCAGGACACATCACAGACTGTGGGAACTGGCAATGATCCTGTGGTGCAGCTGTTCTGATAACCTCTCTTCTCCGCTTACTTCCCTTCCTTCTTCCCCTCCTTCCTTTCTTTTGCAGACAAATGAAGAAATAGAAGTCATAGGCGTCAATCCACTAGCCACGGATTAAAATACAAATTGCCTGTTTCATGCTCCTCGACAGCAGACAGCCACTCAGTTCACTATTCCTCCTATTGGTGCCCACATCTATTTCCAACCAGAGCCCCATTGCATTTTGTGTTTCTAGCTCATGTTGGTGACAGACAAGATGAAAGCAATGTGGGCAGCTGTCTTTGAAGCCGTCACTGGAATCTGCATTTCAGATCAATGCATCCTGCATTTCAGGAAGAGTGGCGACTTGTCCTGGAGGATTCAGAACCTTTATTCACCTGAGCCACAGGACTCCTGCCTGAGCTGTTGTTATTTTACAACCAACATGAACATTCTCAGGGAATATTCGGTTGCCTGGAAACAGAAGCCCATCACTGAATTCATTAATATTCAGCCAGTATGCTTTTATGAGCTGTATTGTATGAATGTTCTCCTTTGATCCTAATTAACAGGTAAATATCATCAAATGAAACATTCTCAAGGATTTATGGAGCCGAGTTTGAGTTTCTCAAGTTTCTACTTCCATTCCCAACTTCCCTGTGATTGAAACTTTTCCTTGAGAGAGAAAAGAGGTTTAGGCCAATATTCCTCACTTTGGGGTGGAAATGATGGGCAAACATTTACCTATTTAAGAGACAATTGTTAGCATTTAATTCAGTTCTGTAGTAGCAGATCTGAAATTCTCTCCAGAGATGAAACTAGATTTGAAGGATTATGAATTAAACTCGTGAGCATCAGAAAGGTTTCTAGGTGGATGATTAAGGTAAAAGATGCATCAGTTGAAAATTTGTTGGTAGAGAAATGCTGACAGTTCTTGGACAACTGTGACAAAGGTTGACCATTGAAGCTCTTTGTTCACCTTAGCTAAAAGCCATTCTTCAGATGGTGCTATGTATTGAATTGTATCCCCTCAAAAGGCATGTTGTGCTATAAAGCCTCAGTATGTGTGAAAGTGACCCTATTTGGAAATAGAGTCTTGGCAGAAGTAGTCAAGATGAGGTCACTAGGGTGAATTCTAACCTAATATGATAGGTGTCATTATAGGAAAGGAGAAGATACCCACAGAGGTTGAGACACACTGGAGAATGTCATGTGACAAGGAGGTAAAATTGGGAACAATGCCAAGCCAAAGAATGCTCAGGGATTGCTAATAGAAGCTAAGAAACAAGCATAAAAACAGATTCTCCCCTAACAGCCTTCAGAGAGAGCGTGGCTTGTGACCTGCAGAGCTGTGGAAGATTCTGATATGGTAACCCTAGGAAACTAACCCAGACATTATCAAATCTTATACAAGAGTTCTAACAATAGGACCTGTGATTAATCTTTCTGGTTCAAACACACCGAAGAGTAGTATAGTTAACCCTTGAACAATACAGGTTGGAAGCACCCGGGTCCACTTACATGCAGATTTTTTTCAGTAAATGCATTGGAAACGTTTCTTTGATATATGTGACATTTTGAAAAACATTTCTTTAGCTTACTTAATTGTAAGAATATAGCAAATAATACATGAAACATGCAAAATTTGGGTTAATCGACTGTTATCAGTAACCTCAATAAGAGGTTATGGTAGTTATGTTTTTGGGGTATCAAAGTTATGCATAGATTTTTAACTATGGGGTGAGGGTTGGAATCCCCTTCTCCAACATTGTTCAAGGGTCAACTGTACTGCCAATTCTCAAAGCAGACTATTTCTAACAAATTTGATTAGTGGAAGTTACACTGAATCTATATCCTGAAAGGCATATTAAGGAGGATTTGGTTTTTGTAAATATAATGCATTGGAAATAAAACAAATTAGGAAGATGAAAACAGACAAAATAGTATTTTGAGAATATATTTGATTTTTCATTGTCTTATTTAAGATTTTTGGTTGGCATAATCATTAATTCATTAATTCACTCATTTGTTTGATAATCCATCCATAAGTATTTCTTAAGAATGCAGATACGATGTTTTATAAATGTTTTGTTCTTCTCATCTGTCTTCCTAACCAATGCTTGCACAAATCAAAGTTAACATTTGACACATGTCCACAGTGTCAAGATAACCATGATAGAGATTCAAGAGACATCAGTTCAGGTGCCAGGAGCTTTCCCTTGTTTTAAAACAAAACAGCCCAGTTACTCAGCTAATATATTTTTACTGTTGTTTCAGTATCCTCAAAGAATGAGCTCTTGAGATAAAATTAGAAAGGCCTCACAACTTAACACTTGGTCTTATTTACTGAACTTGATTTTTGGAGCTTCACAACAACTCTATCAACTTTCTTTGGGCACCTATCTGCTGCCTTTAGCTTTATTGGTTTTGGAAACATTATACTACATGCGTTAATGTAAAGGCTTGAAATCTTGATTCATAATAAGCAGAAACTGGTCCTACAAATTATTGGGCATTTTTTTCATTTAACATGGAATTATAGAAACTTTAAAAAAATGACTTATCTGTGTAAATACTAGACAAATATCATATATTGGATGGGTAAGAGATTGTCAGCAATATCAGACAATAGTAGAAATGTAAGTAAAATATCACATTATGAATAAAATTGCTAATAATTCATCAGGAAGAGATAATCACATATATATGCAGTGCTTCTCAAATCCATTTAAAAAAAGAGGCACAAATGAAATAATTTGCCAGGTTTTGAGGACATAATCTAAAGCAATTGTCGTAAGGGCAGGATTTCTCTCAAGTCTTATTAATTTCAATATCGATGAAAACACATTCTTTGCATGATATGCCAGTTTTATTATAAACAATATCAACTGTAATGTCTTACCATGGAGCAGCAGCATTAATTGTTAAGCAAGATGTGTGAAGTGGACATTGCTAATGTCACCCACATCAGGATCCCCTCACTCTCAGGGGCATTAAGAAGGCTATGCTTAACTTCCTGGTCCCCTGCACTAGTCAGGGCCAAGTGACTATTGTCTTAGTCTATTATGAGCAGAAGGGGTATATATAAAGAATGAGAATCCCCCTCATAACCTCTCAATCGTTTCTTCCTTTTGGTGGCAAGCATGAAAGTGATGTGTTCAGATTATGAAATCACATGATCAAATCATGATGACTATGTCTCTGAGCAGGAGTCGGCCAGATAGGCCTGGAGAGGGCCCAGCAAAGAGCAGACTTTGGCATCTAAGAAAGAAACTACATAATAAGCCAGTGAGCTCTTGAATTCATTTGCCATCACAGCATAAGCCCAGTGTAGCCTGACCAAGAAAACAGGTCATTCATCATTTGGCTTCATGAGTCTCCTGACTCACAGAAGTATAACAGCTAGAATTGAAAAAGGGTTTTATTTGAATTTCTCCAATACATTCCCAATAAGATATGAACATAGGGTTGGGGAAGGAACTAATGGGTTGGCCAGAGCAGGGTGAATCAAGAATGCCAAACCAAGAAATTCAAATTTAATTCTTTAGACATTGGGCGGCCATCAGAGGTTACATCCCTACACTACAGGAGATCGGATTGAGCAGAACTTTGCTTTGGGAGATTAATATGGTGTGTGGGTACCCAAATTAAAGAACTGAAGTAGAGAATGGCTGAGTGAAGAAAACAATTTAGAAGGCTGTTGAAATAGTCCAGGTAATTGTTGATAAGCTGATAGACCAAACTACAGGAGTAGAAAAAGTTATTTTGGAGTGACACTATGGAAATAAAACTGATAGTATGTACAAAGAGGGTAAAGAAGAAAGAAGAAAAGTGACTACGAAGTTTGAAGTATAAGTAAAGTTGATCCCATTGGCAGAAATAGGAATCCAATAGGAGGAGAGAGTTTCATGAAGATTTTTGCCTGATCGTGAATCTTCACTAAGATGAGGCCTGCCTTCCTCTTCACCATGTGGAGACTTAAGCTTTGTCCACCCTTTGTCATCACCGTCTTAGCATGTGGCCTCTACTTCCCCTAAAGGGCGTGAGAGAATTACACAGTTGTACAGGGGCTTTTCACAGCCTGGACCCGGAAGTGATACATACCCCTTCTGTTCACAACCCATTTGACTAGACCATTTGTCTAGACGAGTCACACATGGGCACCTGCAAAGGATGGGAAAGTGAAATGTGCTTAAGGACAAATCAGCTAAGCTAAGCATTGGTATCTACTTGTATTGCTACTGGCTCAGTCAGACAGAAATACTGATTCTGGTGTTTTGGTGAGGACAATTCTTCATGCCATACGGGTGCATTTGAAGAGAACGTGTCATCTGCCAATGTTCATAGTTGCATATTAAATCTAGAAAACCCAAAGCAAATTGAAATTTTTAAGAAATAATGAAAACCTTTTTGAAGTAGGAGTCTTTTAATTATACAGTTGTTTTCCCGAATATCTGAATTCCTTCCAAAACAACATTTCATTTCATTTAACTCTGGGTAAATTTCAGAACGGTCCTCTCACTTACAAGGGAGTAACTTCCATTCTCATTAAAGGAATGGCCGGTGTTCTCCTTTACTACAAACAGATCTAGCGGTTGGTTGAGATGGCAAAGTCACAATTCTGTGGACTGAAAGTAGAATTTCAACTCAAAGCTGGAGGTTGTCACTTACTGTGCCAGTATTCAGCTGTTGTCTCAGTTACACATGCCCCCCACCCTCTATGCTCTGCACTGTATTGCTGGGGTAGGGAATTGGCAACAGTATTCAGACTCCTGGTCTACCTGGTTTTCTCCTGGATTCTACCAATAGGAGACGCTTTTGGGAAATCAGAAGGTAGGAATCAAAGAGGCATTTCTGGCTTCTGGTTCTAACAATGTGACAGTTGATGTAGGGATAACAGAGACAGGGTGATTTTGGATGACAGCATCCCAGGCAGAGACGGTGTATTTTCACCCATTCAGCCCTTGTCAAGGGGATGCTCACTCAGTGGGAATGGCCACTATACCATGGCCAGCAATGCATCAGTAGGTACAGATCCAGACCTTCCCTGGATCTACCCAGAACATGAGCAGCTTCTAGTCTTTCAGTAAGACTTATTTTTCATTTTGCTACTCTAGCCATCTCCCTACCCCCTTTCATTCTTGGAGTCTCTCTTACTCCACTGTCACCAATTTTCTGAATTAAATCTTGTATGTTGGAAATACCTAGGCTGGTTGACAAGATCCTCACTGAAATGGTGTGGAGAGTTCTGGTTCTTAGTCGGTAAATAAGAACTTTGGCCCAGGGGCTCCTCAGACTAGACCCAAAGTGTGACAGAAATGGCAAACTTTCAAGGACCCAGATGCCTTGGAAACTGGAGAACCAAGATACAGAGCGAACGGCTTGGGGGCACTGGGATATCTACCACTTCCTGTAAACATTCTGCTGTTTTTGTTTTTTTTTTTCTCTGAAAGAGGTGTAATATTTTAAAATTCTATTTTTATAGGTGAATAAAGGGAGATCATTTTGAAAGCCATGTTTAAAGCATGCTATGGAATTAAATAAGACCATCTGGGTCACACACACAGACGCTAGTAAATGTCACTGAGTCCCACTAGCCTTCTCTGTAAATTGGAGATGATAACATCGCCACGGTATTAGAGCATATTCCTGATAGTGCATTAGTTATTAATATAAACTACTAAGAACAAAAATAATTGCTAACATTGCTCGAGCGCTGGCAATCCTAGTCGTGGGCTAGCGCTTCTTCCTAAGGAGTGTTGTGTGATCCACAACCCTGTAAGTGAGGTCCACTGTTACATGCATTTGATAGACGAAGGGCTTGGGTTTAGAGAGGTTAAATGATTTGCTCAAGTCATTGATACAGTACGTTTGAAGCCAAAGTTCTAAACTCTGCAATCTGACTCCCAAGCCCAACAACATAATCACTATGAAACAACACCATTCTTATTGTACCAAAACTGCCAAATAAAGTGCCTGACACATGCCAAGCCTGTAATGAATAGCAGATGTTATTAATATTAACAACCACAGGATCATTTGGGCTGAGGGCAGCTGACCACACTCAACCAGGAACATCACGGCTTCGATGAGAACTTCCCCCGTGGCCCGGCCTCCCCTGTTTCTGCTCACACGGGTCCGGGGCGACAAGGCAGTCGCGATGCCCTCTGGCAATGCTGTTGGGCCGCACAGCCCCTCCCCCAGCGGGAGCTAGTGGGGATCCACATCTTCTCTGTCACCCAAAAAGGGGGCACAGAGGAAGAGCTGCTTGCAGATGTTAGACAATACATGCCTACTCCTCTTTACTGTAAGCCAAGTTCATCAGCTGAAGCCATGATTAAAATAACTATATATCAGAGCTGAATAACAGAAATGACCTGATCCAGCAAAATACCTGAGACCTTGAACGCTTCTCAGATCATTTTCAATGACCTCTTGAGCTCTTGCCTGAAAATGCTGCCCCTTCACGTTTCCCCCTGAAGTACTTTGTGGTATGATGGATGGTGCATGCCACATAAAAATAAATTGGATGGTATTCCCTCCTATTATCTGTGATTCCTTGATCGTCCAACAGAGTTTTTAATAAACATTTGAATTATTTACGGTAATCTACAGAGGCATTTTTATACTGCACATGCTAGAGGGAAGAGAGGGAAGAATGTCTTTGTTTTAGTCTGACGGGGCCGATGAACCATGACACAAATGATTGCTTGCCTCATCTGTCATTTTTCATGGTAAAGATTTTATTCAGTGGCAGAAACTTTCTGGCTCTGGGTCCTAATGATTATGCAAGCATGAGAGTTATTTGCCACAGTTCTCACCCTAGGACAAACTGCACAGCACACAAGTGCAGAAGCTAAGCTGACAAATGTCGCTGCCATTAACACACCTCAGCCTAGTCCCAGGGAGAGGCGGGCATTAGGGAAATCACGGTGTGTCATTCTGATGCAATCATTAATATTTGCATTTGATTATGTTAAAAAAAATTTGGCCAGCTGCTCTTAACCATATCAGTCTTACTTACATGGATGGAGTCCAGTGTGGGTTAAGTCCATGAAGACTGTCGGACAAGACCAGGTGCATTTTGGTAATATGAACCAGACGCTGACATGCAAACCTTCTGGTTTGGGTTAACATCTATTTTCTTATTTACTCTGTTCTCCAACTGGCTTCTATTCTGGTCCATCTACTTCCTGGTCTTTTACGTTACCTTCTATTCTATGCTCTGTCTTCTCTCTGGAGTTTTCTTTTAATGGATCACTGTCCTTTTTATGGGATGATTTCTCATGTTCTTGAAGAACTCAGGGTCTATTTCTTCCTTCTAGATCCTTCTGCTAATGCTCCTACCTCAGCCTCTTAGGATAAAATGGCCAGCAGCACTCTGAGGGAGGCAATTCAGAAAGGCAAATAAATCAGTGGCTTTCTACTGTGGGGCACCTTAGAATCAACTGAGACTTTCAAGCTAATCATTAATCTCACCCAGACTAATAATTAGAATTCTGGAAGTCTAGGCATTGTGTTGTTTAAAATCTGGGCATTGCGTTGTTTAAAGCTTCAGGATGATTTTAATATTCCACTGGGGCTAAAATCCATAGATTAGATAATCTGGGATGTTACTTCTGATTAGGTAAGAAGAAAAATACTGATGTATTTTGTTTCCAGCCAGCCCTGACCTTGGTACACTTAAGTTATGTGCGCTTCTTTCTGCTTTGTCCAGCTAGTTGGTGTTCCTGCCCCCTAAGAGTTCTCCTTGATACTAAGGGGATGGAAGGTAAGGGAAATTGTGTGTGCAAGAGAGAGAATGAATCAGTATGTGTGTGTGTGTGTGTGGTGGGGGAAGGGGGTAAAAAGTTGCATGTGGAGAGGATAAGCAACGAATCTCCTTTATCACTCATTTTATTCTCTCAGAGAATATTTTACCCTAGACAGAAGCCTGTTGTGATGGAATGAAGCAGTCAAAATAAAAGTTTCACAAGATTCAAATGCGCTGTTAAAGGTTTCCCCTGGAGAAGAAGAAAGAAGAGGTTTGAAGGGAAGGGTACATGAGCAGTACATGCCCAGCCATGGGGATGGGCACAGGGGAGGAAGACCTATCTCAGTGCCGAGAAGTCAAACATACGGAATTGAGGTAAGGAGCAGAATGGCACCTCGGTGAATGGCAAGGCTATGCACACACAGTGAAAGGACACTGGAGACCAGAATGCCACCCGGAGCATGCGGGTCTCCCCATTTGAACTTGGGTTTTGGAAGCTTTTAGTCCCAAATGACAATGTTCTTTCATATCCTTTACAATTAGGCAAAATAAAAGTAGCAAACAATCACAGGATCCTTAGTAATATTTTAAGCTGTTTCAGTGTCATCAGTGTTTTAAATGTTCCTTTACAATCCACATGGTTTTATGTGAAGCAAGTGTGTTCACTTATTCATTTCACTAATCTACCTCCTACTGCAAATAGTACCCCCAGCATTTCCTGCATATTTTCAAGTAAAATAGCACGGCATGTCTCACTGGATCAGCAAGAGTACAAGCATATAATTACAAAGAAATGAAATTCATTTGAATTTCTTTAAAAAGTATTCAGAGACCTACTATGTGCAAAGCATTGAATTAGGAAGAAAACATAAAACATACAATAATATATCCATTCTTTCAACAAAGGTTAGTGGACACCTATTCTGTCTCGGTCTCCCCATCCCATGTTATATGCATGATTTAACTTAATCATGACAGCAAAATAATGAGGAAAGTACATTACTCGTTATGTATAGATGAGAAAAATGGAGGCATTTTTGTTCAGAATACAAACCCATGTGTTTTCAATTATGTTAAATTTTGATGAGTACCTATGATGTGCTAAATACATTATACATTACACATGCTCTCTTAATTAATTATGCAAAATTCCCTGTTAAGATTACCCTTTTATTGATGAAGGAAATGAAGCACGGATGGAATAAATAACTTCATAAGCACAGAACAGCAGTATATATTCAAGTGTGTCTATCTCCAAATCCCATTCTCTCTTCCTCACCAGTTGACCGCTGGGAAGCTGGAAGAGGGAATTAGTATAAGTAAAAAAGAGAAAGAAGATAGACACATACTAAAAATGAGAGGTTACAGATTTATATTTACATTGCATATTTCTAAGTAGTAGTATCTCTGGATGTCTTTCTGAAGTCACTGAAGCTCTTATTTTGAGAACCAACTCAAAGGACATCCTAGGAGGTTTATAGGATCTTTAGTCCCCAGTAAGTAAAATTAAAAGCAAGTAGAAAAATGAGAGAAGAATGAAAAATATGTACAAAAGTAACATTATAGGTGCTTTTCTTTCCTTATTTATTTTATCTTTATATTCTAATTATTAATTTGTAATTAGCCTTCATGGCTTTTGAAATAAAAAGAAAAATGTTACTTAAAAAAATGGAGGGGGGAACAAAAAACTAAAACTAGAAATACCATTTGACCCCGGAATCCCACTCCTTGGAATTTACCCAAAGAACACAACTTCTCAGACTCAAAAAGACAGATGCACCTCTATGTTCATTGCAGCACTTTTTACAATAGCCAAGAAATGGAAGCAACCTAAGTGTCCATCAATAGATGAATGGATAAAGAAGATGTGGTACATATACACAATGGAATATTATTCAGCCATAAGAAAGAAACAAATCCTACCATTTGCAACAACATGGATGGAGCTGGAGGGTATTATGCTCAGTGAAATAAGCCAAGTGGAGAAAGACAAATGTCAAAGGATTTCCCTCATTTGTGGAGTATAACAATGAAGCAAAACCGAAGGAACAAAACAGCAGCAGACTCACAAACTCCAGGAATGAACTAGCTGCTACCAAAGGGGAGGGGTGTGGGAGGGCGGGTGGGGAGGGAGGGAGGGACTGAGGGGTATTATGTTTAGCACACATGGTGTGGGGGTCACGGGGAGAACAGTGTATCACAGAGAAGGTACACAGTGGATCTCTGGCAACTTGATGCACTGATGAACAGTGACTGCACTGGGGTGTGGGTGGGGACTTGATAATATGGGTAAATGTAGTAACCACATTGTTTTTCATGTGAAACCTTCATAAGAGTGTGTATCAATCATACCTTAATAAAAAAAATTTTTTTTAAATGGAGGGTGGGAATGCAAATCAATCGTATTCCTTTAGAGTCATATTTCTGTGTTAACCAAGTACAGCAATGTCTGGCTTGACAACTCTTATTCATCAGGCTTGGGTGTTGGGGAGGAAGCCTAATCCTTCAACAAAATGATCTTCCAGAATATAATTGTATGCGATCAATGTGTATCCTCGGGGAAATGATGGCAATTCCCCAAAATAGAGTTCTGCAAATGACTTGGGCAACAGCAGCATTATTTTTGGAAGAACACGTCCCCCCAAGGGGACTATTTTGAAGGGGATAAGATTATCTTAGAGCTCTTGGTCAAACATCCATCACCATAAGTTACAGACTCACCCAGTTGTCTCCCGATCCAAAGGAAGAGACAGTTTACAAAGCAAGCCGAAAACATTGACAGATTTGAACTTGGACATATGTACGTCGCTTGGTCACTGTAGCACTACGCTCAGCTGGTTTCAGAGCTGTTTTCAGCCTCCCACCCTGGCCTCTCCCTCTGGGTCTCGGCTGATGAATCTTGCTTTTCTCATGGACCTCAGTCCTTAGTCACTCTGTAGATGACATCATTTAATCACATGTCTTTAAATTCCATCTCTGTGCTGACAGCCACCAGATTTATAACTCAGCCTACATCGCTCTCTTGATACGTAGGCTCTGATGTCCAACTTTCTACTTAAAATCTCCTGTGTGTAACTAATACATATTTTGAAACATATCATATCGAAAACCAAACTGCAGACCTTTCCTCCAATGTGATTGTCCTATAATTTTTCTCATCTCCTTTAAGGGCAACTCCATATTTCTATTTGCTCAGACTCAAAACTTTGGGGTCATCCTTCATTCCTCTCTATCTCCCACATCACACACCAATCCACCAGTAGATCCACTGAACCAGAATCCTGCACTTACCAGTACCTCTTCCGCAACCCCACTGGTCAAACCACCACCATCCCACACCAGTTGCCCCCAGCTTTGCTCACCTATAGTCAGTTCCTAACATAAAAAGCAGTGGAAGCTTTTGAAAATAGAAGTTAAATCAGGTTTTTGACTCTGCTCAGATTCCACTGGGCCTTTCCATTTCAAGAAAAGTAAGCCCAAAACCTTTCCCATAACTTACCAAGTTACACGCGACCTAACCGTCACTATATCTCTGGCCTCCTTACCTACAGTTCCCCCCACGCACTCAGATGCAGCCACCTGGTCTCCTTCTTATGTCTGAATGTGCAGGTCCCACTACCACCCAGGACTATTGCCCTTGACGTTCTTTGCCCACAAACACATTTTCCCACACAACCAGTGTCAGAATGCCTTCCTCACTTAAGACATTAATTTAATTTATATCCTCCAAAGGCAATGCTTATAAAATGGAAAAGACTCAGGAGGTAGCTTCATATTTATTTTCTATTGACAAGGGTGAATTCTACGAAGGCAGAAGTCTCCCAAATTCTGAGTCAAAGCTGGACCCTCCATTACCAGCCATATGCCAGGAGAATGAGATGGAAACTAGAAGCTGAGCCAGGTCAGGGATCTTCTACTCCCGTGAAACGGGCCTCAGGTAGGGACGGCCTTTGTCTTCTCACATGCCTGAAGGCAGCATGGGGAAGCAGTAACTTGAGAACAACCGGTGCCGTCCTTGGAAGTTCTCTGCCCACAAAAACACATCTTGTCCTCGAAGACAAGCCAAGACACCTCACGCTGAAAATAGGGAGACCTTGAGGACATGTGAAAACACCACCCCTGCTTACCAGGCAGCGTCTAAGAACATCAACAAGGGGCTCTGGCCTGCCCCCACCCCCTGAGAAGGGAAGGATGAGTATAGCACTTGGCTGAGGTCCGATGAAGGCCGTATAAAAATAAAAGTGCTGCACCACATCGGGGCTGCAGCCATTGTCTGTCTGTCTGTGTTATCTGTGTTTTTTGTTCTCTCATTTCACCCAAAGAAAACGTGCGGCGCACTACATCTGACGCCCAGAGTGGGGCATCCTCTCAGAGTGATTCAGCCCCATGCCTCCCCTTTGGGACTGTTCGACTTCGACAGCAGGCACCGTCACTCAGGAAGGAGACCTCATGGTCTGAAAACACCGAGGCTGAGGACCTAGGAAATCACCCGTGAAAAGAGTCTTATCCAGTAACTTTAAATGGAAGTTCCACTTTCCTCATAGGTGTTATTCTCTCTGTTTCACAGCAAAACAAAACACATACCGGATGTCTACTCTTCCTCTTGAAGGCATTTCTTTTCCTATTTCTTGCCAAATATCATACTCAAATAACAACAGAAATGTGGGCCATAGATAGGCAAATGAATTTATAAAGAATAATTCATGTAGAACCAAACCCTTAGAGAATTAGTTATAATCATCCAGCATATAAAATTCAAGTGATAATATCTGCTTTCACATAACACATGGCTGCAGAGAAAATGAAGGATCTTATGGCAAGAATTCTCACCTGACCTCAGTCGGCTTGTTCACTGCACTCCTGGGGGCAATACGTTGTTACTGACTCTACATAAAGAGCTCCGCCCAGTGCTCTGGGCTGCAGGGGGGCAGAGGCTGGAGTGGAGGCAGCACCGAGGACAGAGACTGAGACGGCCCCAGGGGCAGAGAGACCCAGGGGCAGAGGCCGGCTTGCTGCCTGCAGACTCGCTCTGAGTGGACGGGATTCTAGCGCTTGACCTGACACCGTGGAAATAAAGTTTGGTATAAACTCTTTCATCCCAAGAACATTACATTGTCACTTTTCGGTCTCACTGAATCCAGAGTGAACTTGCCCAGGGCTGAAACCCTTGACAAGAAAATGGCTGTTAGTCCTTCTATAAGCAAACACTGTGGTAATCACCATCCATCCTATAAAATGAAGAAAACCTGACTTTGACCCTTAAGGAGTTTATAAACCAGTGTGGGGACATACCACCCCTTTTTTTTTTTTTTTTACTGAAGTATAGTTCAAATACAATATTACATCAGTTTCAAGTATACAACATAGTGATTCAACAGTTACCTACATTATTAAATATTTACCCCAACTAGTGTAGTTACTATCTGCTAACATAGGAAGATGTTACAGAATTATAGACTATATTCTCAATGCTGTACTTTCATCCCTGTGACTAATTTGTATTATGATTGAGATTTTGTGCCTCTTTATCCCCTTCACCTATTTCCCCCACCCACCCCAATGTCTCCCCCTGGTAGCCACCATGGTGGTTATAACTGTTAAATAGAACTAATAAGGTGACAAGGGCTAGAATTAAGTTACAAGGAACTTGAGGTACAAAGAAACATGGGGACACATTGAATTTAAATAATATAGTTAAGAGTTTGTAATAAAAGTTTAATGAGGTGACGTCTCTTAATATAGGTTTGAGGGGCAAAGAGAAAAAGACTGTTTACATAGTCATTCATTCATCACAATGCCTGCTTGCTGAGAACCCTCTGTGTGCCAAGAAATGGGTTAGATGCAGGAAAGGTGTCTCTTATTCAAGGGAGAAAGAACTGTCGAAGTGAGGAAGCCTTTGAAAATTAAAGGGAAAGAAATCAGCTGAGGAATTGGTAAGACAGAAGGCAAAGAGTGGTTAGTTGATAAAATCAGAGTGGTAGAGTGGGAACCAGAGAGAATGGAAACAGAATCTTACCTCAAAGTGTATGATTGTATGGTGAATCTCTACAGCAGTAGCAGTTTTTGTTCTCATAATCCATAGTTTTGAATGGTATACTTAAATGTTTTGAGTTTATGCAATAGCAAGGTTTTTTGAGCAGGGAAATGATACTCTCAGTACTTATCTCAGGAGGATAAAAAAAGTGCTAATGCCCCAATGGGCACTGGATAATGGGGTTCCTCAAACACAAATCCTACAAATACCTTTATAAGAGAGTTCTTTCTGTGCTTGCTTCAGGGCAATTGTAACTCATTTAGATACAAAGTAAAACAGAGAAACACAAAGCACCAAATTTGGTTATAAATAAACTTGCTTTACAGGGAATCTTCTTAAAACGATTAAATGTGTCTGGTGCCCCAAACACAACTGTCTCTGGACTTGAATTATGCGGTTATAAAGTGTTTATTTTGTGCTGATTAATACAGTGATGATCCCCAGCCATTTCTCTTTAAAAGCTCTAAGTCCCCAAACAGCCAATCTCTCTGCAATGACCATCTTAAACAGTCCCATTTGCCAACCCAACATGCCTCACATTTCTGATCTATACAGTAAGACTCTGTGATTAAATATACCTCAGACTCTCTACTCTGCCTTGTTCTGTATACACAATTACCATCAGGGTTGGTGTAATATGTATATATGTATGTATAAATATATACGTGTGTATATACTTTTTCAATTTGTGTGGACTACAGTAACATTAAATAAGATAATCTCACCTGTCCTGAGAATGCTTATCTTCATTTCCCGCTGCCTGTCTCCCTTGGACTCCGGATGGGGGTGACCACCTGCCTACCAAGATTTGGAAAGTAGGCAACTCTCCATGTTGGATACATGACATTGAGAGCATAGACGTCACCAAAGCCAATTCAGTTGGAAATAGGACTTAGCACCCTGCTCAGTCAGCGCCCTGCCCCCCCTGCCAATTCTCACAGAATAGCTTCAGTAAACTCCCACTTGCCCATAAGGAGAAATTGCTAAGCATATCATATGTAGACATTTACCCTAGGACAGATCCCCAGAAGCCAAAAATGGGTATCTGATTTTCCTGGGCAATATTCCAGCCGTATTTCACTGCCTTCCAAAATCAATGTTTCCTAGATGCCTTTTGTGGCGTATGCTTAGTAAACTGAAGACAGACTTTGACTCGTGTACCTGAAAACTGATAGCCAGGGCGATGTTCCCACTGCAAACGTGTAGAGTCCTTGAGCATCTCCGAAGATGAAAGCTGACCGCTTTCCACTGAAAGAAACAACAGGATATTCAAAAGACAGGCAACAGGGCAAAGCGAAGGCAAAGAGTCAATAATTCAGACCAGACAGGCTTTGCCCTTCTCCCTGTGCTCAAGTCTGTGGGTTGGTGATTCGTCTGTGAGTCGAGGAGTTCATGGTGTCCAAGGTGGCTGAGCACACAGCTGAACCGAGGCTAGAGCTGGCAGAGTGGGTCCCGAAAAGGAAGAGGGCACTCCCCAAAACCGTATCTCCCTAGTGCTCAGTCTTTAGCCTCCTCCACCTTTCTACCCTGATGACTCCACGTTTGTATTTTTCAGATTCAACCTCTTCCTTGAACTTCAGACTCATTTATCCAACACTTATGTGTAGTGCAGGCTCCTGAAATCCAACGCGTCCAAAATTGAACTCTTAAAACTCCTTTCTAAACCTACTCCCCCAAACACTTCCCCACCTACTTAAATGGCATCGCTCTTTGCCCAGTTATTTAGTCCAAAAGTCTAGCCATCTTCCCTCCCTCTTCTCTGATATCCTTTATATAATCCATGTAACAAGTCCTGACACGGCCACGTTACAATTATATTTAAACTCCCACGAATGTAATGTAATGGATCTTACTAACCATATGAAATAGAACACATCTCATTGGCTTATCTTTTTAAATTCCAAATAAAAAATGAATATAAGAAGTACCAAGATTTGCAAACACTTGAGAGACTAATTGTATTTTGGGTGTTCCATCAAAAAAAAAAAAAATGAGTCCTGATACCTACCCCCACTCAACTCTGATAAGGATTAAATAGAGGAAACTAAGTGAATTGGCTTTGATAACAATAATGTGCTATAGAAAAATAAGGATTGCGGAGAGTATTGTTTGTCAAAGGGGTTTAACTACAGGAAGGACACAGACTCATATCATCTGAACTTGATCAATCCTTACCCAGTGTACAGCTACTGCCCAAAGCCAATTTCAGTCATTGCTCACCTAGACTGTCACAAGAGACCTTTACCTGAGTCCTCTGCTTCGGGGCTTGCCTGTGCCCTCCGCATTAGGTGCTCCATGCATAGCAGCCACAGGGATCCTTCTTGGCAAGAAAATCAGATCACATTATCCCCCTGCTCAAAAAACTCCAATGACTTCCCACTAGGTTTTGAAAAAAACCGAAAATCTTTAGCATAGCCTGCAGGGTCCTACGTGGTCTGGCCCCGCTTACCGCTCAGACTTCATGTCACACACAGACTCCACCCTGTCATTCTGCTCCACCCTCATCTTCGCTGCACTTTGCACGTGGTCAGCTCTTCCCTGCCTCTGAGATAGTGTACTGGCTGCAACCTCTTCCTGCCCTGCATTTCCCCAGGAGTTTTGAAGGGCTGGATACTTCATATCCACGTAGATTTTGTTTCAAATGCTACCTCCTAGACTGTTCTACCTAAGACAACTCTCATCTCCACCTTCTACGCATTAACTACAATTTTTATCTTCTTAGCACTCGTACCATCTGAAATTGTAATATCTGTTTGTTTGCTTGTTTTAATACAGGTAGCTTTCAAAAGAAAGTCATTTCCATATGAGGTCAAGACTTTGATTCATTCACCGTTGTTTCTTCAAAACTTTGACCAGGGTCTGGAACATAATAGATGTTGAATACCTCATATTTTTTAAGTCGAAACACAATCTTGTGGTGGAACAAGATAGTTGCCAACTTTCTAGCCACGGTGCATGATAACTGCATCAACACTATTTGGAATTAGCTTAAAGAGACTTCCTATTTCTATATACTCTCATAAATTCAGCACTTATTGTGCAGTTTCCTATTTAGTTTTATTTTTCTTTTTTAATGAGTACAAATGAAATGAGTGGCCATGGCCCTTCTTGTTTTGTATAGCAATTACTCCCTTGAGTCCTGGAATGGAAAATAAGGTCTGAAGACAATTTTCCTTAAAATAAAGACTTGAGGAATGGTGAAAAAAATGCACTAAAGCTGGAATCATAAGTTCTGTGGGTTAGAATGATATTTCTCAGAGACAATGTCAACCCTGTTCAGGAATTCCTGTCCCTGAACAGGGCCCCTTATAAACAATTTATAAATAATTTATAAAAATTACATAAACACAGAGTAAAATAATTTAAACATAGAGTAACCTAAATAATACTCAGAATTTAAAGAGCTGGGGTAAGTTTTAGTTTTCAGCTGTGGCTGGTGCATGAGACTGTGGCCTGAGAATTCATCTCACCGGACACATTTTATCCCAGGACATGGAACCGGGTACTGAAAGAGGAACAATATTATTCCCACAATACTGTCTTTATTCAACTTTAGAGCTGCTTCGTCAAACCTTTTACTTTATGAAGGGGATGCCTCTCAGTCTTTCTCTTTGTCTCTCCCAAACAAATAAAACAGGCAAAGGCCTAGGAAGGCAATACTGATGCTCTCATCATAGGTCTGTATTCCATTGTCTTGCATACCCATTGTCCTCACCTGCTGCTGCAAAGTTCTTCTTGCCATAAACACAGAACGAATAGAGACGTTTTTACGTGAAAATAAACAAATACATAAAGATTTGCTTTCAACCTAGCAAGAGGATAAAAATGGAAAAGCAAACTAAATAAATGATTCACTTATTTCCTCCATGTGAGAAATCTATGGCTAATTAAGAATCCTAGAGAGAACAGATAGAGGGAGACTGTTTGACTTAATTGCATAGATTTTATTATAGAATACTTATTTTTAGTTTATGAAGACTAATAAATCCTATTAAGTGACCTATCTTAACACTGACCAAGATCTCTCTTTTCTCTACTGTAAATTCAGGGTGACTCCTGTGAACACATTAAGAAAAGGGAGCAGATTTCTGAGAGAAATGAAGACATCAAATTTAAAACAACAAGAAGAAGTAGCGGGGGAAGCAGCGTGGCAGGAGGGAAGGAAGGAAGGCATAAAAAGAACGAAAAAGGCTTTCTCAGCAAAACAAGAAAAAATTAATATTAGGCAAGTCTTCAGCACTGTAAGAACACTTAAGCAACGGGGTCTGCCTAAGGGTCTGGTTTCAGAATAAGGGTCAGATACACCTGTAAGCCTGCAGGAAACCACATGCTATTCCCAGCAGGGTTGTGTCAGCCTTTATCCTTCCACTATGAGAAAGTAGATCCCTCTAGTTTGCAGGATAGTATTTCCTTTTCCAACCACAGTATTAAAAGCCAACGTCATGGATGCTCCAAAGAGCTATGAACAATCCCTTTCATAGCTTAGTTTCCTTCTGAAGAAAGACGGTAAGAATTTGTCTGTCTGTGTGTCCGTTTCGCTCGCTTACCACCCATTTATCAAAGAAACTGCAAGCTTGTTTGGCAAGCGGATGGACAGACCTTGGTGGGATCGTGCATGATCTCATATCCACCTGTTTTTCTCTGCAGATCGCAGAAGATGTTACTGGGAAAAAGAGAGAAAGTAAGTAAGCAATTGGTATTAGGGGAGGAAGGAACCCACACGCCATAACTGTAACTCCTGAGGAGAGGTCATAGATGATTGTAGTCGTGAATAGGTAGACACACATGGAAATCTCAGTGATTCACTCTATCGAATGCCTCTTCTCTGCTCCGTCATATAACAATGTCCAAAGAAATGTATGACTGATGCTTGAATTAAGAACATTATTTAATATGATTCAAAGACCCTCAAGTCAATTGAATGGCTTTAGACTCCTTTGACAAAAATAAAATGGCCTCATTGAATTCCTCCTACTGGGCCAGAAAGTTCGTTCTAAACACAGGTTTGTGGCTGAGGAAGTGAGTGAACACTGCCCCAGTCAAGGTTTATGCACTCCTAAGTAGTCTAATCTAATAAACATTGCACTAGGCATTTGAATTTTATTATCAAGGCCAGCGGTCTTCATGGGGTACAAAAAACCTGCTGTGATACAGAAATAAATTAGACTTTCTATTTTATAATATTAAGCTAAAAAAAACAGTAAAGAAAAGAAGTTTTACTCACATTGCCATATTGACTGTCCCTAGAGCCCTGGCCCAGGTCCTGGGTAAGGTGGTCCCGAGATCATCTGGCGCCCAGGTGTTCTGTGGGGAGCCAGTGATGCCCCCCAAGGCAGGGTTGATACTCCTACCTGTTTTTTTTTCTTTTGCTTGCTTTCAGCACCTTGCCCTATGCTATCATTTCTGTAGACCAGGTTGACTGGAATTCTGTATTACATTATCTGGTTTTAATTAAACTATCATAAAATGGACAGGTGATTTTTAAAAGATTTTTTTTCCCCCAGGAGCTGAACACTGCAGATGATACTAATAATGCAAGTAAGCAACTGTAAAGTGGCACAGCTGACACTTTCCTTTAACCTTGAAGTCACTCTTCATTGGCCACACGATGAGGCAAAAATAATGGCGATGTAATCCATTCTGATAAGGCATCAGCAAAAAATACTCGAAACCATCAAGATTCTTTGAAATATTTATATCTACTACTGTTAAGAATGGACTATGCCCTATGTATATTCTGTTATAAGTTATTAGCTAATAATAACCTCAACTTGGCATGATTAGTAAAACAATGAAATACAATTTATTTCATCCTATTCTTGTGCTTTTATGTGATATATTATTATGCAATTCCGTGGCATGCTAGTGATAGCTTAATATTATAATTTGTGGATATGATTTATAGATACTAATATAAAATGTAAATATAAATATTTGTGGAGTTCCATATTCAATAATGTTTAATGATAGGATGCTTGAACAGAATTTGGAAAGCACTGTGCATACAATGTTGTTAAGTAGAGGAATAACTGGAAAATCTGGGTTTTAGAAAAGTAATTATATTACAAAGGTTGGATTGGAGAAAAATGTAAGAGCAGACTTATCAGTTAAAGGCTATTTTGATTTTGAAGAGTCAAAGTAGATCTCAGGGAATAAAGGAGACTTTGTTCTAGTTTCTGCACTACACAATAGTCCAGAGGAATTTTTCCAGAGGGAATTGTCCTTTAAAGAAATAGTATAACCCAGAGGAAAAACCACAGCAGATTTAAAAAATAAAAAGAACAAGGGAAAACACACCTTCATGAAGGAAGTCAGACCACTGATCCCCATTGGCTGTTCTGAGCTAAAGTTGAGAGGAGGGGAAAGGAAATCTCCCCCCATCCTAGTAAGAGAATGAAATGAATAGGGAAGAGTCTCCATCAGCTTTTCCCTTCATAGGATCCCTGTGACTTACATTTGAAAGGATTTACACAGCCATTCCTCTGTGCTTCTCACATTTTACTAGGCAAAGACATCTTCCGAGGACTTAGTGAAAAAAATGCAGATTCTGACTGACTGGACTTGAGCCTGGGATTCTGCATTTTGAACAATGTCTCAGATGACATCATTGCCCATGGTGGGCAGACCCCAGTTGCAGTAGTGAGGCTTTACAGCAGTGACCTCCGGGCACTTTTCACCTTGCATTATGCTCATGTTTGCACTACAGCCCGTGCGAGCATGCACCCAATCCACCCCAGTTTATGTCCACTTCATGTATACAGCAAAATATTTGCTATTTACTACCAATAGTGTGGATGTTATAAAATGCAACCCCAAATTTAAAGATTGCAAATGATACTATTTCAAATAAATGTAAATAGAAGTTCTGAGACCTTCATCCTGTACTCCGTCCATGGGATCATATATCGTACCCCCATTTCAGGCACCCCACTCTGGAGGCTGCAGGACTAAAGCATGAATATGAATTACTTGTTTTTGTTTTTGTTTCTCTGAAATGTGGATGGTCAGTCCAGGTGACTCAAGGTGTTTACATAAGCCACCTGTCAAAGCTTCCAAAATGCTATTGGTTGAATCTAGTGTGCATTTCTAAAATATAATTTCCTGTAAATGTAGTTCTTGTTTAAAAAATAACATGATTATTCATTACTATTAACTCTTGCAAAGCATATTTAAGTTAAGATGAATACCAATTTTAAAATAAATGGAGATAACCTATAACCAGTCAAGTGTTTTTCTAGCCTAGTTGAATTGAAATCATCTATGTAATCAAATTTTTGTATATCCCTTTGGTTATTTTTCACTTTCACTCTAGGTAATGAAGAATCTCATTTTGTATACCTGGTGTACAATGTCTCTAAACTGTATAAAAGGGATCCATCAAGACAGAATTATGCACCTTCCCAAACTTCCACAGTGGCTCATAAAATAAGTGGAGAAAATAAGGCTAACTGTCTTTTTGGGCTAAATACAAAACTATGCAATTATTATTCCTCCCAAAGCAAGCAAAGTTATCTTGACAACTACTTCTCTGCTATCAAATCACCAGTCTCACTGAATTAGTAAAAAATCTAAGCTAGCTAGTTCTCCAAAGCAGCCTGAGAATTTTCTATGGAATTTGTTTAAAATGCTGATTTGGGGGCCTTACGGAGATTCTTACTCATCTGAATGAAATGAAAAATAGGAAGCCAAGACACAGACCCATAAATGCATGGAAATGCGATGTCTAATAGAAATCACATTTTTTAACCAATAAGGAAATGATGGCATCACTCAACAAACGGTGCTACAACAATTGGTTTTCCCTACGGATAAAAATAAAAAAAGGTCATTTAGGTCCTGGCAGGAACTAGATAGAGTACATATGTTAAAATATTTTGAGGAAGGTTTAATAAAGGGACTGTTGACAGAGATGCTGGCAGGATACAGCAAAACTGCAAAGGATGTCATATCCTAGGGCTAGAACAGCAGAATTATTACTACCTGGAGACCCAAAGAGAAAAAGGGTAAGACAGGGTTACCAGAATCTGAAAATAGATGTAAGCAGGACGACCCTGACAACAGATGTAACTTTCAATCAAGAGGCACAACGAGCCGTGGGTGACACTTCAGAGAAGAAGCTCAAGTATATCTGTAAATACCCCACCTCAATTCCGTCCCTCCACTTTCTTTGCTTCCTCAGTGCCTGAAACCAACCAGAAACCAGAGATCAAAGGGTTTATTTGTTGTGCACAATACTGATGAGCATCTCTGGGCGGAGAGCAGGGTACGGCAAGGAGAAGACCCAGTCTGGAGGGACAAACGTAATATATCCAACAAAAAGAGCTAAAGCACGCCACACATAAAACCAGCTCTAGGTACGCCGCCATGCCTCTTCTTAATTCTGGTGTTCCTATAATGTGGTTACTATTGGTTTATACTTCTATGAAATAATATACGTAGTTTTAAGACATTTTTTGTGGTTGTTCAGGGGCAGATTTTCTCACCACAAGTTAAAATAAAATTACTGTTCTGTGGTTATTTCTTACCAACATGCTGAACTAGCACTGTTTCTGGCTGTTTCTCCCAAAAACAACCCCCAAGGAAGCATAAGAGAAACAAGAAGACACATCAAATGCTGTAAAGTATTGATGGTGCACAGTTGCTTGTGTAATGTGGGGTTTTTTTGGGAGGATAAAAAGCAAGAATTCTCTGGTTCGGCCCTGACCTTTGGTTTGGGATCAACTAATGGGTCTCAAAGTCTGGCCCCTGCTCCACAGCACCAACCTGAGATCTTGTGAGAAATGCAAACGCCTGGGCAAACTCCATCATGGAGCCCATAAATCTCTGCTTTTAACAAGCCCTCCAAGAGACCTTGATACTCCTGAAGTCTGAGAACCACTGGGATAAACAATGATTGTATCTAACCTGGGGCTGTCAGATTTAACAAATAAAAGGTAGAGTATACCCAGTTATATTTGAATTTCAGACAATACATATTTCTTTCAGTGTAAATATGCTACTGAAATTCAAATTTAGCTGTGAATTCTGCATTTTATTGGGCAGCCCTATCTATACCTGCAAATAGTCAAAACTCTGGTTCAGAAATCTTTTAAAGAGACTCAAGGCATCTGAGAAGCACAGTCATTGTGAAGAGCTGGGAAACTAACTCAATACTATTCAAAACATAGTTTTTCCACCAGAAGCAATCAGTGAAAGACTGGAAGAAATGCAAATTCTCAGCCCCACGTCAAAGCCATTAACTCAGAAGCTCAGGGATGCAACCAAGGAATCCATGGTTTACCAAGACCTCCGAGTGACTTTTCTGTGCCCTGAAGTTTTAGAATCATTGCACTAACTAATCTCAGGCAACGAATCCCACCCTTTTCCTTTCCAAATGCCCAAAATGAGAAAAGTCCCCTCGGAAGGCCCTTCTCCCAGGAGAACACAGGGAAGCTTTGGCTTCAGGAATTGCTCTGGGACAAAGCATCATTTCTGCTGTACTGTATTCATCAGAAGTGAATAACTTAGACCAGCCTACAGTGAAGAGGTCAAGAAATAAGCTTCATCTCATGAAGGGAAAATGTTAAAGAATTTGATAACATCTATTTTTAAACCATTACACATGCAAAATCTTGAAACAAAAAGGGTAGAAAAATAATATCAATCAAATGTTAGCCGAAAGGAAGGTAGCATGACTATATCAAATAAAATTGATTAAAAGACAACTAGATATTGATAAGGTCACAATGAGAAAATAAAAGGTCAATTCAGCAATAAGGATAACAATTTTCAAGACATAATCTTTTAATAAAATTGATTTAGAATGTATAAAGTAAAAAATGTGATGGCACTTCAGGGAGAAAACTGAGTTGATAAATCAAATAAAACAAAATCAGTAAACATAGAGGATCTGGAAAACATAATCAACCAGTTCAAATTAATGATTACATAATGAAGTTCTGCATGCAATAATTGAAAAGTAAACTTTTTTTTCACACACACATTCAAATATTAGCAATGTACCAAGCCAAGAAATAGAGCCTCAAATTTCATAGAACACATATACTTCAGATTATAATCTCTTGCCAAAACATGATTAGGCTAAATGTTAATAACAACATGATTTTCTTTAGAATCCCCACTTAGCAAATTTAAAATGTATGGGTGTGCTGAAGAAGAAATTATACTAAAAGTAGAAACACATGAAGACATTTTGATGAAAATAAAAATCATGTAACAAAACCTGTGGGATTTAGAAAACATGATGCACCATAGTCCTGAAGCTTAGATAAGAAAAGAAGAAAACCTCAAAATGAATGAGCTAATTGTCCATCTTAAGAATTTATCAATAGAATATCAGAATAATAATTATAATAATAAGGAGGAACACAATAGAGGTAAGGGCACAAATTAATAAAACAGGAAACAAAATACAGTGATAATGATAAAAAAAACAGGTATGAGTTGGTTCTTTGAAAAAATTATAATCAATAACATCTCTGGCAGAAATAATCAAGGAATAATTAAAAGACAAAAAAACTTAAAAAGAAATATTACAAAGACTGAGATAGAGTAGAAACTTAAAAGAAGAGAAAAGGATATGCCAACAATTATATTACAAAACTTAAAAGCTTAAATGAAGTGGACAAATTCTTAGAAAAACGTAACATCAGAACTGAGTAAGTATAAAGTAAAACATTTGATTAATTCTATTGCTATTAAGAATTGTAGCAGTTAAAACACTAAGCCAAGGTGGGTTTAGTATTGACTTTTATCAGCCTTCCAAACTGAAGAAAAAACTCATCCATCACTACCACTTTAGGTTTATTCTGGGTAAGCAAAGATAATTTTATATTTAAAAATCACAAATGATGTTTATGTCATTAGTAAATATTAGATTGAAAGGGAAACATCATATACTCATTTCAACAGATGCAGAGAAGCACCTGATAAAATTCAGCACTCATTCAGGATAAAATAAATACTGGTAAATTGAATTCTGAATGAGGAAATATAAACAGTCCTTTCATGATAGGAAATGTGACCAGGGAGTCCAGTATCATCAATTTTAATCAATATTTGACAGAAGTATTAGCCAGTACAAGATTTAGGAAAAGAAGAGGAAAAAACTAGCAGACATAAGTTTCAGAAAGGAGAAAGCTAAAGTGTCATCATTATTTGAAGATAATGTAATTATACATAGAAAGCTTAAAATAATATACAGAAAATGTTCAGAAATAATAAAGCATTTAGAAGATGTCTATGTTAATTTATAAAAAGCACTTGTTTAAATAACATTAAAAATAGCAAGAAATATATAATAGCAAGAGTAATACCTATGTTAAAATTAAGATTTTTTTTTTTACCAAAAGTCACCTAAAGAAAGTAGAAAAAAAAGTTTCAAGCTGAGAAAGGAGATCTGCAACACAGAAAATGAAAAGATTAGTATCAAAAATACATTTTAAAAGTTCAACAATTAACCAGAAAATCTACAACAAATTAATAATATTTTTAAAAAGTGGGATGAGGGGAACAAGAGCAGACATTTCCTGGAGGAGTGAACACAAATGGACATAAAAGCCTGTGCAGAAATGTTCAACAGAATGAATGATCAGGAAAATGCCAATAGTAACTACAATGACAGGCCGTTTTGTAGTATTTATTTGACAAAAATTTAAAGCCTGGCATTATCAAATATTGAAGAGAAGAGCATTGATGAAATATTTTTTTCGACAACCGTCATTAGAAAATGGGTTGGTATCCTGCTTAAAATTGGACAGTCACCTCTGTTAGGACATGGCAATTTCTCTCCTAGCTGTGTATCCAAGAGAAATCTCTGCACATGCACACGGAGACCATGGCCCAACATGTTCATAGCAGCGCAGCTCGCACTATCAAAGTCTGGGGACAGTCTATGCACCAGCAGGACCACAGGACTGACATGCAATCAATGCAAATGATGAGATATTACAAAGCAGTCAGAATACGTAGCTACAGAGATGTGCAAGGACAGATGAAATTCAGCACTATAATATTAAGTAAAGAAGGAACCCCAGAGAGTCTACATACAGAAAGATACCCACTTTTATAAAATAAAATATAAATAAAAAGAATATATGTCATATAATTACATTTTTTAAGGACTTTATATAAAAAAAGTGTAAGAAGGCAAACAAGGGAATGATGCGTGTGGGTTTCAAGATGATCCTTTTCTCAGGTGAGGGGTGGTGAGGATGCGAGAGGCAGAAGGAAAGGGTGGGCACACGGTCATGACCAAGATCCTAGCTTCTGTTTAGGCGCTAGGTGCTCAGGGGGCTGTCACGTTATACGGAAGACGACTAAAGTGAATCACTCATAGGTCAACACTGGGAGGATTTTGATCATTCAGTTATGTGCATATGAGGTTTAAAGAAGGAGAAACTCTCGTCTCCCTCAGGGAAGCAACAGCGGTTTTGGAAACCATGTGTGGGCAGTGAGGAGCTAAGCAGCCCAGAGACCTTTTCTTTCCTGGACATGAGCCCCTTTCCCTCTGCGAGAAGGTGTCTGTATCCTTTGTGGTGGCCAGGAGTTACCTGGCACTGCTCTGCTTTCTTTTCTGACAGCAGTAAGGCAGCCCTAGGATGGCAGATGCCACAGTGGGCTCTCAGGACAGACTGGTGCCAGCTAGGCGATGCCAGTCAGAACCCTTTCATATTAATACCATGCCCGTCACGACACGATCTGCTCCTACAGCCTGCCTCTGTTGATTCTGATCCCAGGAAAACCCCATTTTTTGAGGTTCTCTCTACCTTATTTTGTATGTTGAGATGCTCACTTTTCAATATTTCTTATCATGTTCCTCATTACAGGATTTTGTAGCATCCGTAGATTCTGAAACGTTACAGCCGGCTGACAGACAGCTCCCTGGGCTCCTAACAGTGCCGTTAAGTTTGTGTGTTTGTTTTTCTCTCATTTCGCTGAGCTTCAGGGAGGGAACAGCTATAACCTCAAATGATCTATCAGCCATTTTGAACTGCAAGTTCCCAGAAATTCCTACACAGAGCCAGGACTGGCTCGGACTGTTTGAAAAGAGACAACGTGGCTGATGATTTAGAAAGATGTGTTCTAGTGGTTTGAGTCAGGACTCTTAAATTATTTACTACACTCAGGCTGAGCTGCTAGAAACGAACAAAAACAAACAGAATGAATCTGTAAGAAAATAGGGCTGTCGACAATTGAGGCTTTACAGAGCAAGTTCCTGCCCCCAGCATGAAGGCTGCATGCCTCCCCCTGTAGCCGCTTTCCCACATAGGAACCCCGTACACGTGGTAAGTACATTAAGAGTTGTTGAAATGATAACAAGCTGAATTTTAAATAATCTGTTAGCATGGATTTCCTTTTTCACTCTGTTTTCTCCCCCTGGAAATGGTCATTTGCATTCCCCAGGAGTGGTCTGAAATTTTAATTTAATTTTGTTCAAGACATTCTCATCTTCTGAAATGAGAGATATACTGAAGGACTGCATGCATTTTTTTTTTTCTTCACATGGCTCCTTTAGGAAATCTGTCAAAGCCATTGATTAGGTCACATACACAATATGCACCCAAATTCCCTGACAGTCCGGATCCACTGGGGCATCTGAGGTTTATCTTCAGGGCTATCCAAGACGTCCATCAATGAGCTTAACCCTTGCTTCTATTTTCTACTCATTTTCTCACCTTCCTTGATTGTGCCCTAGTTTTCTATCGTATCTAAAATCCAGATGCTATCCTGTCTACCAATTCCACGTCCTTAGGGTTTGCAATGAGTTGCCCCAGCCTTTTCTCTCTCCCTGTCACTATGGGGTAATCACATTGCCTTTGGATTCTGAAACATGTTCGAAGTCTCGCCCCTGTGCTTTTCTTCCCTCTACCTAGAATATTCTTACTCTCACTGCTCCTGACTAGCATCTATTCATTCTTTAAGTATCATTCTCTCTAGGAAGGCTTTTCTGACCTTCCCATGCAAACCCTTAGCACCTTGCCCTTTTCCTTCAGAACGATTATCAAAAATGTCATTGAGTACATGTGTTATATTTCCTTTGGCCCTTGTTTACTAGGTCTTCAGTTTTAGGGGGTCTCTAAAAGATATTTACTGAGTTCGTCAACCAGAAGGTAGAGTTTTAGATAAATTAGGGCTAAAGATGCATTTGAAGAATCACAGAGTTCAGATTCACTTGGTTATATAGGGCAGAAGTCTAAAATACTAAATAATTCTTGGCAATGTTCTCATCACTTCCTGGTGATGAGAAGAGTGACAGATCCTTCTAACAGTTCTGGTTTTCCACCCCTGCGAGTCACCAGAACCTTCACTGCCATTACCCCCTGTGTGTCTCAAGAAATAGGTCAACGTAGTTCATTCTCTTTAGTATATGAACTGCCAACACCTCAAGGAACAACCGTAAAATACAACTCCAAAGTTAGTGTTTTATAAATTCTTAACTGGTCTTATAAAAGGTAAATTTATGACTTCTGCCTTTTTTCACATCTGTATTGATTTTGTCTTAAAGAGCAATAGAATCAGTTCACAAACTCTCTTGAAGTTGTGTTCTTTTATCTTTGATTATTGCAAATGAAAGGGGAAGTGGCTGAATAGGACACAAGGTTTAATATCATATGATCAAGATAAAGACAGTCTTCTTTGTCATCCTAGAATAACTCTACCAGTCATATATTCAAGTTGTTAATGTGGATTGCTGTCCTCTATACCCAACATTCAACTCATAGGCATGTGTTCAGACCCCATTCAGTCCTAGCAGTCTTAGAGAAGCCTGCTGTATTAACTCTTTTATTATTTCACAGGTTCCTGGTGGACTTCAGCTGTAAGGAAAAAGCTAAACTCCAAACCAGGAAACCCAAAATTCAGTGTCTCCACTGACCTTATCTACAGTCTAGTTTATAAAGTTTCAGTGATGAGTAAGAGATGAAACAAAATACGGAAAAACAGAAGGTGGGTTATAGGAGTGCACTGAGCAGAGAAAACAAACTTAGAAGTGAACTTGACTTCATACAGGGAACTTCAAAATCTAGCAAACTGAATGCATTCAGAGACCCTGTGAATCCCTCCGGGCAAATGCTAAGGCTACCAAAATGAGAAGAGGCCTTGTTAGGCATCAACGGACATTGCTGTTTCCCCTCTCTACCTCCCTGCTCATGAAAAAAACATCTGCAAGATAGGCAAGGGTTTGGTAATAGGGTGAAAGGGGGTAAAAATAAGGGGTCTTTAATGATCACACGGTTGGGATTTTTAACACCAATTGATAATGGATTTAGTTCCCATCTCTGGTAACATCTATCATATTCTCTTTGGAAAGGTAATCACTCTAGGAGGTCAAACGCTTTCCATTTACTTGCCCAGGATATTGTCCAAAGAATCAGGGGAAAGCATCCCGGAAGGTATTTGGGGTGGAATCACCTGCCTCATTATTGGTCCAAGATTTGAAGTTTGAAGCTGAAAGCCGAGCCTGGAGGAGGAAGAATAAAGGGTTCACATTAACACCTTCAGAAAAAAGTGAGTGCATTCAAATTGCAACACTTCCTTCCTTCTTTAGAGTGGAGAACATCTTTTGGCTTAAATCTGATTGGGTGCATCTTTGACGGCTGGAATGTATGATGTCCCACAATACCCTTCCTATAGAATTGAGAATAGGAAATGGCAGATGTCAAACTGAGACAATATCACCTTTTTTTCCTTTAGAAACTGTGTGTGCATGTGTAACAGTAGCAAATAACACAGGAAAGTCCCAGACATATAGATTCATTCCTCATAAAAGTGCTTTCTCTTCAACTTTAATTCACTGCGAAAGCCATTTCTGTGAAACCTGGTCAACAGTAACCTTAACCCAATCCTATTTTGAGCTAAAGATAAAGGAGCAGATACAGAGTTTGAAAATTTCTTTTTCTCAAATCGTATAAGATGAATGGAAGCACTTGAGTGAGCACATCCCCTTTAAGATCATTGACCCCCGGCAAGGCTAATTACCCCAATACTCTTGCTCTAAATTAAAAAATACCCTGGTAACTGGAAGAACACTATGATTAACTGGCTGGGAAGATTAACCGTGATAACAGTGGTCTGGTGCTTCCAGGTTTCCCTTCAGTTCCCTATTTGTCACTCACAGAATATACTCCCTGTGCCTGTGAGCTGCTTCTGAATGCTGGGCGAGTCTTTCACAGAGATTGATAGCAGCGCTGTAAGGGTGGGGAGAGATATTTCAGATCTCAATGAGCTTGTGCTTCTGGGGAAAATGTGGGATGTCAGCAGGATCCTAGGTATTTAGCTGTCAGAGGCAAGGCCAGATGACATTGTCCCATTTCTTTCCAAACCATGATCCAGATTTCCTGTTGCAGATGGGCCATCTTTGTCTTCCAGGCATCCTTCACCATGTCAGATTGACACTGTAGTTACTGAAATGAAAATTAATATTAATCAAAACTTTTTTTTTTTTTTTACTATTCACATTTTGGCTGTACCTGTGTGACTGTCCCTTTATCCTCAATTCATGAATCTTTTTCTCATCCTGTTGATGAAACTCTAGTCATAGCACGGTTCCTAGACCCATGTTGCTTTTCTCTTGTGATCTTTTCGCCTGACACTTCTCCATCTCACAAGTCTGTTTACTTATCACTTGTGCTAGAATAACAGATACATCACACAAGCCAGAGCTGAATGAGGATGTTTTCTGAAATTATGCAACGTTTAATGAAAAATGCTGCTAGCACATGTATAAATTGGTGCAACTCTTTAGATCCATGAAGTTGTGCATACGTATTGGCTCAGGAATCGCGTGCCTGGGAATTTATCCTAAAAACATCACTCAGCAGATGTGAAAACAAACACACACAGCATTTATAAAATATTCATTGTTGATTATTTAAAAGCTATTACAAGCTATCCAAATGTCCAACTATAGGAAAAAGGCTAAGTAGATGTTCTTCCATTTAACGGAATGCTCAGGTAGACATTTAAAAACATAATGACTAAGACAATATAGAAAACCATAATAGTTTATAATGTAGCATTAATTTATTTTGTGGTTATATAAAATGTAACTATCCAGATGCGGAATACACAGTAATATGCAACAATGGAAATAGCTGTTGTGTTAAATAAGGGGGTTGTTGGTGAAATCTTTTTCTTCTTAATGAAGGAACCTTTACTATGATTGTTGTCGCTGCACTTTTCACTTGTCCAATTTTTAATTTCCCTGATATTTTTAATTAAAAAAAGGTTAATTTTCACATATCAAATCTATTTGTGTACTTTCTGTTCCGACGGAAGGTGGTAAATGTTGACTGAAAGGAAACTTACAGTTAAAAACTGATTGAAAATTCACAAAGCTAGTAAGTGTAAAAGAAAATTTAAATAGCTATTTGTTATATTATGTTTTTATCAGTCTGTGGCATTTATACTCCTTAAAGTTATTAAAGCTTAAATCTGCGCTAAGACGTCAGTTTATCCTCTCTGTAAGTATCCACACATATCTTGTTTCATGTAATCCATTCATCTGAAGCTGTGCTTCCTCCAGTATAGCTCCAGCTCCAGTGCTCACCGTACAGGTCACAAATCAAACAAAGCCATTTTCCCACGTGGAGTTCTTCTAAAAATATAAAATCACCAATTTACTGTGGAAAGCGAATAACTACAGAAGACTTACTTGTCCACCTGATGGTCTTGACCAGCTACAACTGCACTAGTTAGCTCTCCTTCCAAGTTTGTTCTTTTCCAACTGAGAAACACGGGTAACTGATGTAAACAAGGAATTATTGTGAGCAAATAAGTCTGGTAAGGAGGCCAGCGGCCCTGCCACTAGATGCCTTAGGGGTGCCCCAAATCCTCCTTCCCTGCCACAGTAATGCCCTTCGGTCTCCCAAGTCATCCATATAAACACGCTCTTTGAGTAAATAAAAAAGAACATTGTGCTTAATATGCCAACAGAGTTGTGGGCACAAACCCTCAGCCCAGTTGTTAGCAGATAGCTCTTCCGAAGCCCTTCCTCTGTGGGAAACCCTGAAACTGCCACCAGCTGAGACCTTAATGAGCAGCTCAGTCTGTGGCAGTGTGTGCGTGTGTGTGGACGGATGGGCAGCTAATAGACCATTCATACACACACACACATATACTTACACAATTTTGTCAAAATAATTTCTGAAGTCAGATCTGCCTACCCCTGGGACCTCACATTGCACTCCACCTCCAGTCATCCTGTCCACCTAATCAGCCCCTTGCCGTGATGCCCCAGTCCCCTGACTCTTCACCTGTTGCACCTGGAATACTCTTAAACCTTGTTCACTTGCAATTTTCTGCAGGGCCTGCATTGCCCGCTGATGATGTGTCCCCACCAGGCCTCCTGGAAACCTCTGCTTGGTCACTTCGACATCTCTTTCCCCCTTCCACTGAAGGTTCTTGTAGTATAAGACTGTGCTGTAGACCAATAGGACATTCTCCTCACGGCACCGGGTCTGATTCCAAGGGTGAGTGTTGCAAGAGGACCAGCCACAAACCATGTCATCTTTGTAACTCAGCTTCAGAAGCCATATAGTGTCACTTCCAGTGAGGTCACAGCTCCACCAAGATTCAAGACATTGCAACACAGGCCCCAGTGGACTAGCGTCAAGGTCATGCTGCAGAAGAGCAGGGGGGAGGGGAGGTACTGGTGCAGAGATCTTTGGTAAACATGACCTGTCACATTTGCCCAACTGGATATGGACTCAGAGGAAGCCTTCACCCCTGCATTTCTTTGGGGCCACACCCTATGTTCTGTGCAGCCATACTGGGCTGCGGCATTGTCTCTTTCTGGGGGTAATTTTTTCCTAGTGTGGGAGAAGATGTTCAAATTTCTACAGAATATTTCTTCAGTCAAAAAAACTGAAATGTCTCTTCTTAAAATTGATTTGATTATAAATGTAATACATATCCCTTTTGGAAGGGAGGGAGGGAGTGTAGGTGGAAGGGAGAGAGGAATGGAAGAAAATGTAGAAATACTTGTCTATTAAACCATCTATCTTCTAAACAAAATCTCACTATATATAGTCCTGCAAACTGATTTTTTTTTTTGTATTTCCATGGCATGGTTGTCCATTTTATGGATATATTAGAATTTGTTTAACTAATCCCCCATTCATGTAAAATCTCCATTGTTTGCAATTTTGTCCTGCTATAAAAAGTAAGAATATGCACTTTCTAATGAAGCGCACTCCGGAACACTTACCTTAGTATTTTCCTTAAGCCTTAAGTTAAGTCATCTATGAATTTTTAAATTAGTTTTTTTAAAGGAAGTATGAGATGTCTGGCCAGTGGCTTCCTCAAAGACTCTCCTCATAACCCCAACCCCCTAATTAATTCAAAACCTCCCTTATTTAAAGAAGCTCTGATTAAAATGATGATTTGTATTTTGTTGCTATATATCTGCATACAAATTTATATTCATATGGTGATATATAAATCAATGTGTACATTTGTCACGCATGATCTATTGCTTTATGTGAATTATTTCATTTAATTCTCAAGCTAGTTGTCTAAAGCAGGTATTAATATCCTCATCCTAATGATGGTACAACAGGCTTCCCCCAAACACTTCAGAGCCAGCGACTGGCAGCCTTTGATCTGAACTTGACTCCCTTTTCCCCATATAACACTGTATTCCCACTGCAGTATATATAATATATAAGCAGAAATAAAATGGAGTAAAATTATTTTTTCTTTTTTTATTGTGGTAATATATACATAACATAAAAGTTAGCATTTGCATCATTTTTTAATTTCTTTAATTAGAATATATGATATTATATTGGTTTGAGATGTAGAATATAATGATCTGACAATTGCACAGATTATGAAATGCTCCCCATATTTTTATACACTAACGAATGAGTCATTTATGGCAATTCCTTATTACTCTCCTAAAATTTCCCCAGTGGCTCTTTTTATTTATTACGTCGTCATTCCTGCCCCCTGCAAGGACGCAGGTGGAGCTCCTGTCCGAGTTGGGCCATGCCTGTCCCTAGCTCGCTCTTACCTTTGACCTTGACTGTCCTCTTTACTTCCATTTCCATCACTGATCCCCCCCACTCCCACCCCTCAGCAGTGGGCCGTCCAAGAAGACAGTCTTCTCCGTGCCTTCTATTCCTGTCATCCTCATCCAGGAAAAGACTCATCTATTCTCATAGCTTTAAGCAGCACGTCTATGCTAGTGATTCCTAAATTTACATTTCCAGCCCCATCTTCCATCAAGGAAAATCCTCCTTGATCACTGAGCCGCTTTTCCCTGCCTCCAGTGGCTTCCTGGACACATTCGGTGGGAACAGTTATTGTTACCACCCCCTTAGAACAGAACGCATCATCCATCCACCAAAGTTAAACCTTCTAAACTCCTTTTTGTCTATGGTGGCACCATCCTTCCACATCTACGGCAGCTCCTACCAGGTGTTTCCACTTACATTCTGGATACACACTATAACATGGATGCTTCCTTTATTAATTCAATTTTCATTATTATTAAGAGCTAAAGGAAAACTGTAATGCATGCTTAGAAGTGTTCCTTGAATCTTCAGCTAAATTCAGGGTGTATATATGGCTCTGCTTCCCCTCCTCTGGAGGATGATGGTAATGCTGACGGCTAATATTTATTGATTGCTGTCTATGAATTACGTACTGTTCTCCACACTTTGCATATGTTAAATCATTTAATCTTTGCAAATCTATAATATAACCTGGCACTATCCCCACTCTACAGGCTGGGCATCTAATTCCAGATCACAGTGGAATGATTTTATTTTCTCACCTCTGCTCCCCTCACATTGTAAGCCCCCATTCAGCTCCCCTTCACCTTCCTGAGGACTGGAGCGTAGAAGTCCCCACTGCTATTCTGTCAACTGTTTTATCTTTTTGTCCTGCACCTTAGATTCCCTCTTCTTCCAGGTCATTACCGACACAGGTTCCCTGACCTCCCAGCTTTATTCTTTTTGTGAGTAGTTGTCAGCTGAGTCACTTGGCCCACCTCCTTTTCAACTGCTGCCATCCTGATGCCATCCTTTATCCTTTCAATTGAAATTGACAACACAGCCTCCTGCATGGACGTCCCTCCATAATGTGACATGACCATCCGTCAGTATAATCCTCCCCGGGTGCTGGGACACAGTAAATGGCCACATGTTCACTAGCGTGCCCACAAATCTACCTTCAAATTCTCATATTATTGGTTACGAAAGCTTTTTTTCCCCATCTAACTATTGTTTATTTTTTATTGAAGGCATTCAAAAGTCTACAAATGGAATAAAATTTCATAGCACTGTATATGCAGACATCACTTTAAAAGTACATGTAAAAACTGGAGAAATTGGGCAAGGGATACAGTGTAATTCATAGTTTATTGTGCTAATGTCAATTTATTGGTGTTGATAATGTACTGTGGTTATTTATGCAAGACGTTATTATTAAGAGAAGCTAGGTGAAGGGCACATGGGAACTCACTGTACTAGTTTAGCAACTTACTATGAGTCTTGTTTGTTTCAAATTAAATTTTTCTGAATATATGAAGTCATTTTTATGGAAGAATATATTCCAAGCTGTTATCATTGAGATGAACTACAGGAAAAGGGGAAGAGACCCTTTTCCTTTTTATCCTACCTAATTCTGCTTTGTTTGAAATTTTTTCTAGATAATATATACATGTATATCTATATAAGCATAAAATAAAAAATTCAAAAAAGGTAAAATATATTAGTAAAAATGTATATATTTGGATTTCAAAGCTCTAATTTACTAATCATCCTGCAATCCAACATTATTTTGTATTACTCACAAATACAATACTTCTACTCTGGTTGGGTAGATGACCTTAAAATTCCAAACACACATCTTGTCCACCCTGACCCTTCCGTGCCCTCCTGTTTGCAGTCTCAGAGCTTTGACTATGCTATCCAGGTGGGTGACTCCCAAATATGTCTGTTCCTGGCTCCCTTATCTTCCACAGCTCAGTTCCTAAATTCCAACAGCTGCTGGGTCTTTGCATATAGGTTTTCACTGGTGTCTCCAACTTAGTTTGTTAAAAAATTGAATTTTTCTTCCCTCTCAAGCTACTCTCTCCTTCAGTGCTGTTCACGTCTATTAAAGACACCATCACAATTCAGTATCACTCAGATCAAATCACACCAGAGTTATCTTTTACTCTTTCCTCTCCCTTTTTCATCCACCCTCTTGTCATCAGCTTCCTTTTATGCCCACTCAGCTCTCTTCTCTTTATCATGACATTGAGTGTCATATAAAACCACAGCTAGAATTACCCTGATACCAAAAACAGACAAGGACACTCCAAGAAAAGAAAAATCACAGGTTAATATTCCTGATGAACAAGACATAAAAATCCTTAACAGAATATTAGCAAATTGAATTTAACAAATATACAAAATGGATCATACACCATGATCAAGTGGGATTTATCCACGGGATGCAAGGATGGTTCAACAACCACAAATCAATACATTGATATACCACATTAACAAAATAAAATCATATCAAAACACGGTAGCAAAAACATAAACATCGAAACACAATATCGTTAACAAAAATTCTATCATCTCAGTTGAGGTAGAACAATCCATTTGACAATGTTCAGTATGCTTTTATGACAGAAAAATTCCCAATAACCTGGGTATAGAGGGAATGTACTGCAACATAATAAAGCATCATACTCATCGGTGAAAAGCTGAAAGTTTTTCTTCTAATATCAAAAGCAAGACAAGAATGCCCACTCTCACCACTTTTATTCAACATAGTACTGGAAGAGCAATTGAGTAAGAAAAAAGAAATAAAAGGTATCTAAATTTGAAAGGAAGAAGTAATTTGACTCTATTTACAAATGACATGATATTCCATATAGAAAATTTTAAAGACTCGACCAGAGAACTGTTAGAACTGATAAACAAGTTCAGTAAAACTGCAGGAGACAAAATCAGTATACAAAAATCCATTGCATTGTTATACACCAACAATGACCTATCAGAAAGAGAAATTAAGAAAATAATTCCATTTAGAGTAGCACCAGAAAGAATTTAAAAACTTAGGAATAAATTTAACCAAGAAGGTGAAAGGCTTGTACACTGAAAACTATAAGAAATTGCTGAGAGAAATTGAAAAGGACACACATAATGGAACGATATCCCATGTTCATGGATTGGAAGAATTAATAATATTGTTAAAATGTCCATGATATCCAAAGTGATCTACCGATTCAATGCAATCCCTGTTAAAATTACAATGTCATTTTTCTCAGAAGTAGAAAAGAAATCTTAAAATTTATATGGAACCACAAAAGACCCTGAACAGCCACGCAATATTTAGAAAGGAGAACAAAGCCAGTAGGCTCACATTTCCTAATTTCAAGTTATAGTGCAATGCTATAGTAATAAATGATACGGTGTTGGCATAAAAACAGACACACAGATCAATGTAAAGGAAGAGAGGCAATAAATAAATCCACGCACACAATCAATTCACTTAGGATAAAGGAGCCAAGAATATACGATGGGCAAAGGAGAGTCAATAAATGGTGTTTGGAAAACTGCAAGGCCACATGCGGAAGAATAAAACACCATTCACAAAAGTCAATTCAAAATGAATGAAAGAATTGACCATAAGGCCTGAAACTATAAAACTCCTAGAAGGAGACACAGGGAGTAAGGTCCTTGAAGTGGTCTTGGCAATGAGGTTTTGGATTTAACACCAGAAGCGAAAGCAACAAGAGCAAAAATAATCAAGTGGGACTGCAGCAAAGTAAAAAGCTTCTGTGCAACAAAAAGGTAGCCTATGGAATGGGAGAAAAGATCTGCAAACCAAATATCCAACAAGGACTTAATATCCAAAATAGACAACGAACTCACACAACCTAACAGAAACAAGTAATAGCCCAAATGAAAAATGGCAAAGGACTTAAATAGACATTTCTCCAAAGAATTCTTACAAGTGACCAACAAGTGCTTGAAAAAGGTGCTCAATATTTCTAACCACCAGGGAAATGCAAATCAAAACCAAACGAGATATTGCCTCAGATCTGTTAGGATGGCAATTATCAAAAAGACAAGCTATAACAAGTGCCGCTGACAAGAATACGGAGAAAACGGGACCCTTGTGCACTGCTGGGTTTATGGAAACATAGATTGGAATGCCCACTATGGAAAACAGTATGAAGGATCTCAAGAAATTAAAAATAGAACTACCAGATGATCTATCAACTCTACTTCTAATATTATTTCCTTGTATCCAAAGGACACAAAATTATTTTGGAGAGATAGCTGTATTCCCATGCTCATGGCAGTGTTATTCACAATAGCCACAGTGTGGAAACAGCTTAAGTGTCAGCAGATAGTTAAAGAAATGTAGTATATACACAATGGAATATTATTCAGTCTTTAAAAAGATGGAAGTCTTGTATTTTGTATAACATGGATGAATGTGGAGGGCATTATGTGAAATGAATAAGCCAGACAGAAAAAGACAAATCCCACTTACCTGTGGAATCAAAAGAAGCAGCAGCAGCTATAATTCATAGAAACAAAGAATTTGTCAGGGACTAGGGATTGAGAAAAATAGAAAGAACTTAGTAAAATACTATAAACTTTCAATTATAAGAGGAATAAGTTCTAACTATCTAATGTGTAATATGGAGGCTACAGTCAATAACACTGTATTGTGTAACTGGAATTTGCTAAGACAATAGACCTAAAAGTCCCCCCCACACACACACAAAAAGGCAAATATGTGAGGTGATGAGGGTATTAATTAACTCCATAGGAGGAATCCTTTTACACTTTAAATATAATTTTATTTATCATTATACCCCAATAAAGCTGGAAAGTAAATAAATAAAATAAAACTTGAACTCAGCTTATTTCTCCCTCTGTTCCTCATTGCTCAACAATAGACTTTCTACATTTTCATTAAAATAAAATCCTCACCATTTTTCTAACACGTCTCTTTTTACTCCCCAGCCCCACGTAAGTAGATAATGGTGTTTCAGAGGGAAGTAGTCATGTCTTCTTATCTCTGTATCACTTACCATGTATTATGCCATGCTCAATGGGCACTCAAGAAATAGTTGTTGAATCGAGTGAATTTTCCTCATCAGATTATGGCGCTTTGAAAATAGACTCCTGCACAAGAAAAAATTTGAACACTTAGTAGGAGCTTAATAAATATTCACTGATTGATTAGAATTAGCTAGCTTGGTTTCATTATTCAGGCAAAATGAAATATGGAAAATAAACTGCCAGTCTCAGGATGGCTTCACCTGCCAGAAATGAGTGAAGATGAATTATCCCATTGAGTTACATAAGCTAAGTTTCTGGCCTAGCATCCATAGAAGAGACTAAATTAGATTTTTTAAATAGTTTCAGGGTTAACAATATAAGATGTTATTAGTAAGACAAGTAAGGAGTCATGATTAATGTAGTCTGTGACCTTTATCTTGATGTACTGGGATAAGAGAGTTATACATCCAGAATGGGATGAATTGTTCGTTTTCATCAAGGATTGGGGAAAAAAGGGCAGAAACTCAAATTGGGAACATTCAGATTTGTCTAAGAACCAACTGAGAGAATGCACTGCAATTTCCCGGGGCCTACGCAAAGCCTTCAGGAACAGAATCAGTCTAGAGGGAGAAGGGATTTAGGAACAATAAAGCTACTTTTCACACATAAATATGTAAGCAATAACCAGCAATAATTTACAAGGAAATAAATGAAATCCCAAAACTGCATATGTCAGTCTAATGAGATTTGGGGAAAAAATAGGACATTCTTTTAAAGTTTGCTTCAATATGACAGGGCCTCTTTAACACATTCCTCATTGGATTTAAGGGAGGTTGAAGAGATTTAACCAATCTTAACCCAGATTTATTAAATATTATGCAGATTTTATAAACTCACTAGAGAGTTAGTACTAGTTATTGTGGAATTAGTAAATCTTCCTTCATGCTTGTTAGCACTATCTTTAATTTAACAAGGAGCTGGATGTAACTAATACCAAGCTTTAATATTTAGAATTTTATTGAAAAAAATGATTCAAAGATTTATTCAATATGCTTAAGACTTAACAAATATTGTCTCAACTCAGCAAAATAAATATGAAATGAAAATAGCCCTAATTGCTTGCTCTGAGGCAAGTGTTCAATTTACCACTTTTTAAAATGTTTCTAATAAATAGATTATTAAATCAAGTGTAATACTCATTAAAGATTGTATCCATTTGAGGAATTCATCTCAGCTATGATTTATTCAATCTAATGTCCCATTGATTAAATGTTCTTCAGATCTTAAAAGTCCACTTCAGGTTGAATAGGTATGAGGTCAATTTAGAAAAGCATTCAGCACGCGTGAAACCCAGTAAGGGAGGTAGTGATTTGTACACTCCATGTTGTACCGGCGCCATAAGTGGTTGTGATGTTAGAAAATAGAGTACTTAAAATGCTGCTTAAAAGCATTTCAGGGGGGAAATACTGCAATTCTATAAGCTTCTCAAGTGCCTGTAAGTGGGACAGATGGGAGCAAATGCCGTAACCCGGGGAGAGGGTGGTAGACAAGTTCTCAGGAGTGGACTTCGGAATACGACTTTCGGGCAGACCTGCTTAATGGGTAAAGTGCCTTCCTTGTAAATGATGTGAATTAGGACTGTAACCGTATCTCAGGAGTTCTAGTGATGTGTTTTACTCTTCCGTGTGTGATGTACCCAGGACATCTATGTAGAATTACAGCTTTGTAATTTGGAATGTATTTTTCTTTGATTAACTTTTGTAGTGATGTAATATCATTTTTCCAAGGTTTGAGCTCTGCTTGGTTTCATTATATTTTTGGTGTATTTGATAGATACAGGACAGAATTATAAAGCAGATTTTATTTTGAAACACTATCTTGGATACTGCATCCCAATAATGACTCCATTTATGGACAGAGACAGCATAACATTTTTTACCTAGGTCAAAAGTCCCTGGTAATTGGTAGAACTCAGATATAAATTTTTCATTTTCCCTCTAATACCTAAGGAATTATGTTAGTTCCTGTTTACTTAGTAGCTTCTACATACTGTACATTATTTCTTTCATTCATTGTAAGTATCCTCAAAAGTAGTTCTACATATCTATATGTTACAGAATAATAAACTGAGATTTAGCAGTTTAAGTAACTTGTTCCAATTCAAATAGCTAGTGAGTGGCAGATATGAGATTTGAAGTCAAAATCATCTCACTATGATATTTCACTGCTTCTGTGAAATATCTAGGACAAATTTAATTAAACCCAAAAGTTGAGTGGGTACCTCTTTTTTTTTCTGTCATAGTGCAAAGTATTGAGGATACAGGAATAAAAAGACAAGTCTGTCGTAAGTAAATCACTGTCTTCTTGTGGATAAAAAGTCAACTGAAGAGAAAACTAGCGTGCAAAGAAAAGTGTTTTGAAAGAGAAATTCACAGTGCTATATAACATCCCAAAAGAGACATTTAGTCATACCATATGGGAAAAATCAAGGAAGGTTTCTAAGACGATTATGCTGTTTTTTGGATAGAACTAAAAAAAAAAAAAAAACTATGTTATGACAGAAGAAAATGCACATGCAAAGAAAGGCAAAGTAATATGATCCATAATATTTGAAGTGTGCATGATGTCATCCACATACCTCTGAAAATACATGGAACACTGGTAATCTCACTTAACAGTGCTTAAGAGGAGGAATTCAGGTGCTATGTAAAGTAAGTGAAGTAAAGATATTCTTTTCAACAAATAGTGCCGGAACAAGCAGATGTCCAAATAAACAGTATAATTATTGACCTCAAACTCATGCAAATTAATGTAAAATTTTAAATATAGAAACCTAAATGTAAAAGAACCATAAAACTTCTAGAAGAAAATGTAGGGTAATATTGTCATAAATTTTGGTTAAGCAAAAGTTTCTTAAGCAAAATTCAAAAACCACTAACAATTAAGGAAAAATATGATTGAGAGGACTTCATAAAAATTTAAAGTGTTTGTTCATCAAAGAGCACCATTTTAAGAAAATAAGTTAGCAAGTCACAGACAAGAAGAAAAAGTTTGAAATATGTAGTATTGGACAAGGAAATTTTATCCAGAAAATATAAAGAATTCCTACAAATCAATAACAACAACAGTTAAATCCAACTTTTAAAATGGGCAAAAGACTTAACATATAAATCATAAAGAAAATGTATGAGTGAACAATAAGCTTATGATAAGACACTCAATTCCTCCTCAGGGAAATGCTAATTAAAACCACAATTAAAAAATGTACTACCTTCTGGAATGGTTAACATAAAAAGACTGATAATACCAAATGTCGTGGAGGAAATGAAGCAAGCAAGATTCTCATACTGGGCTTGTGGAAACCATTGTGAAAACTCTTGGGTCATTTTTTTAAATGAAGTCAAGCATGCATATCCCAGCAATTCCAATCCTCGATATTTACTCAAGAGAAATGAAAACATGTATCCACACACGACTAATACAAGAAAGTTTAAAGCAGCCTTGCTCATAATAGCCTCCAATTGAAAACAGGCATCAAGATGTACATGGAGAAACACATTGTGTCTTATTACTACAATGGAATATTCCTCGGCAACAAAATGAATAAACTACTGATACATACAAGGCTATGGATAAGTTGCTATACTTATCCAGAAAGTATAAAGAATTCCTACAAATCAGTAACAACAACAGTTAAATCCAACTTTTAAAATGGGCAAAAGACTTAACATATAAATCATAAAGAAAATGTATGAGTGAAAAGAATCAAACACTAAAGACTTTACACCGTCTGAAGGCAGTTGCTTCTTTGGGATATGAGATGGAGATGGACTGGGAAGAGTCAGGAGGAATCTTCCAGAAAAGTGGAAATGTTCTATATCTTGATTTGGGTAGCAGTTACCCAAGTATATTCAATAGTTAAAACCCATCAAACTTAATATCTTAACAATTTGTGTTTTACTTATATCTTAAAAAAAGTGATCAGAAGCTATCATAAGAACCTTCCTTAATTCTTTGCGCTTGGTTCCTCCGGGAGAATGAAGAAGGAGACCGATTTTAAATTCTTCATCTTGATCGAGTGGCACGTGATAGACTTTCTAGTTAGAATGTAAAATATGTTGGGTACCACTCAGTATTTTAATCCATTGGATAGAGAAAGCAAGCCACGCATTTTGCTTTCTTGAAATAACTCTTAGAAGTTAGAGATCAAAGTCACCTAGTGTGAAGAAAACGGATGAGGTTTTAGAAGGTTTAGACATTTGAGTCCCAAGTCTTCGTGGTATGTATGACTTCAGGCAGATCCATGGACCATTTTAGAACTCAATTATCCACTGTGGTCATGTGTGCGCACTGGTGGTGGTAAGCGGAGGGGTGGGGGCAGGGGGTTGGGGCTGTAACCCCTAGTGATGGACAAATATTTTGTGGCAGTAATATAATGAGGTAGGGGAGTGCAAAGCACAGGGCTTAATAGCAAAATCCCAAAGAAACAGAAACTGACCTCTTTTAATTCTAAAATGCATTAAGGTACTAACAGGTCAAGAAACATCATTAGCATGCTCTGAAATTTATAATCTGGGATTAAATTCCCCATGTCTGAATGTGTAGGGCTGAGATGTCAGAGGCTGAACTGTCAGAAGAGACCTTCCAGGGGGGAAAGCAAGGAAAGATAACTCCCTCTAAAGGCCATGAATATCATAAGTACCTGAAAATTTCGTCAGGCTAACTGATTTTGAAATACTCATGTGCATACTTAATATGCATATATTCTCCATGAGTGATAGACACACACACATTCTAAATATGTAATTCATATCTATAATTTTGCACTAAGAGTGCTTGAAAATAAAGTAGGAACAGGGTCAGTTTAATATAGTCGATATCCACAGGTGTGCTTGGCAAAATAGGTACAGTAGGTCAAACATATAGAAATATCTTCCTAAAAATAAGGCAGAGAGGTAATATTTTACAGTATTAATAAGTGCAACTTGAATTCCATACCTATTGATAGTAGTTACCTGGATCCTTATCATAAATCATGACTGATATGTATCACAAAATGATGACTTTCAATATTTTCCCTTTGTATAACTCATGGTAAGTACCTATGAAGCTAAGTAGCATTTTGCTTTGGAAATATTCTCTGTCAGGAAGCTGAATGTGTGATTTGGGATGTATCATTAGTCCCTTCCACCCAAAAGTTTTTTCAGTTCTCCATTATGTACTAAGAAAAGTTGTTCAACCGTATTGCATGGCTGAGGATCTCCCCAACCAACAAGTATCCATGATTTGTTTCAGAATATTTAGAGAGCTACCATGTTCAAATATTGCTAAGGGAAACAGAATAGAAACATTTACGTCCGTGATGCTGCACAAACATCTGATGTTTATCCAGGTCATTAGAACTTCCCAATAACTTACCCTCTTTTGACAGGTAAGTAAAGCGAGTCTCAGTGGTTATAATTTGACCAAAAAACCCAGGTACTATTAGGCATGTCAGGAATTTGACCTTGGTCTTCTGAGTTAGACAGTAAAGGACTTTTCACAGCCCCCAATTATTTCTCTGACTTTCACCCTATTTCTGGGATCTTATACACCTAGTACCATAAAAGCCACAAAACTTATCTTTCACATGAACAGTAACAATGACTCATGTCCTTGATTTCAAGCTGCTAACCTTTAGCAGAATAGAAAAAAAGACTTCAGAATTTAAGACAAAGAGGGCTGGAGGGAAAGTAGACTCAATGCCAGTAAGCCTAGTTATCCCCACCTAATACACTTTTAAAATAGACCAGCCAGAGGGATTTCTGGGGGGGCAAAAGGGACAAACCATCACTCAGAGGAGATAATAATCTTAATTGAAATCGGAAAACCTTCAAATCCCTTTGTGTATAAATGTGTGTGCTGTAATAGTGAACACTTAGAATCCCTTCAGGATTTTTAAAACTCTGGACAGTGTTTTATATTCTGTTTCTTTTTTTTTTTTTTTTACATTGGAGTAAGTAGAGCAGAGGAGGCTGTGAATCCCTGAGCCACCCTCTGCTTCCCAAAACTTCTCTCCATGGTGCTTCGCTGGGCTCACTGGAATGCAGAATGTTGGGGGAATGCAGGGATTTAGTATTCTGTATAAGGAAACAAGCTGTGGTCCTTATCACAAATCATGACTGATATGTATCACTGAAATGATGAATTTCAATACTTCAATATTCAGTATCTGTGGTTGCAGATATCCAAAACTTCTTTTGGAGGGTGGAAATAAAGTTAGTTAAAATTCTTCCATGCAACATAACAAAGATAGAGAGGAGGTTGGGGAGGACAGACGACCACAGTGATTCAGCTCATCACATCCTTTGGAGGAACAATCACAAAATGCAAATAATAGAGTGACTCCCTTAAAGAAAGCCCACCTCTTCTGCTTTCAAGCATCTGCTTAGAAAGAGTACCTCCAGAGCAAAACTAAGCTAGGGAAAGTTAATGATATGATCTCTGTAGCCATAGCAGGGAAGAATGACCCAGCCCAGTGAGGAATGTACCTATACTGGCCCTGACGGTTCAATTCTTTATAGCACTCTTAGCCCCTCCCTCAGAGAGTGGCAAGATGGGGGGTCCTCAGCTCTTCAAAAGAAAATACAGAGACTTCCAGTTTCAGCACTGACATGTAAAGACCTTTGAAGTCATTTCTCCCAGCCTTACAAGGAAACGCTGGGAAAACTGAAAGCAATGACTTTCTTGGCCTCTGCAGAGAAACAGATTTGCAGGACAGACCATCAGCCTGCAATCTGGAGAGAGAGGAGAGGCCACACAGAGGAGCCACTGGGGTCATATGTTGGTACAGATACTTAAATGAACATCTTGAAGAACTCTCGGAGGGTGAATGTGGCCTCACCTGAAGGTGAAAAGCCCTTGGGGTGCTATCTTAGTGGAGACCCACACTTTTGTGGGGCTTATATCCAAGAATCTGCAGGCATCGTCACATGGTGAAGGTCTGAAAAGATCCCCTTCTGGCTTGGCAGGAGAAAAGAAAGATGATCCTTGTGAATGTGCTCAGAGCCTTCTCTGTAACAAAATCTTATTCTTTGGGGAAAAGATTTTAAGAGAACCTTGTGTTGGAACAATAGTAGAACCCTCACTCTAGTCCCCTCAACACTCCGTTCTCACCAAAGAGGAAGGGGGCACTCTCAAAAAAGCAGAACTTCCGAAGGTCACAGGACAGAGTAGGAAGCCCCCCAAAATTGAGATTTAAATGGACATTTGTAGAACACTGCACCCCCCATGACTTTGCACAACAACAAGGCTCCAGCACAACAGTTTCAGATTACAGCTGAAATAACTATAAGACACAGACTCTGTCTGCACAGGTACTCAAGGAAATGCAAGTCAAGAGAGGAAACAAAAATAAGAATACTAGAGACATTGGAAGGCTCTGGCGCCTTCAGCCACAAAAGCTTTAAACGTTGTGAGAAAGTGTCGACAACATGTCCCATGACATCATAATATCATCCCATCGTGCATCCCTGATGAGATAATTCAATGACAGAAATGTCGGTAGATAATCAATCTCACCCAATATGTATCTGCTATGTACCTGCCATGACGTCAGGTGGGCAAGGTCTCAATCTGAAGACCGAAAACACGTGAATCAAAGTAGGACAAGCTGCTTTGTGCCACTAGAGCCCATACCACGTAGGGTGCCTTGGGTTGAATGGAAGCTCAATTTGTGACCACTAACCCATTCTGTTCTAAAACATATCCCAGTCTAATTAATAAATCATGCAGCCATCTGTGTCCTTTGAAAGGACCTTGAATGCCATCCTGGACCTATCCCAAACCATGGCACACCCAGTCAGTCCCTCCGGCCCTGAGACGTCTGTCTTCCAGGTCTTTCTTCCGCTGCACTATGCAGCATCCTTGTTGTGCTTTACACAGTGCGCTGTAGCCACACGGCCTTACTCACTGACTTGGTGGGCCTCGGTGTCCTCATCTACAGGATGGAGCTACTACTAGCTCCTTCCTTACAGGGCTCATCTGGGGACTAAATGTAATGTGTCTGCCACATTGCAGGTATGGAAATACAATTATTATTATTCTCAATTCATAACTTCTGAATTTTTGAATGTTTGGTCCTCTTCATGACTCCTGATTTTTAACCTCTAGTTGGTCCCATGGTTAATCAGATTTCTCTAAAGCAGAGCAACAGATCTTGGAAGAAGGAGTATTTTTTCTATCACTTATTCACCATATATTACTGAGCACCTCCTGTGTTCCAGGCAGCCCTTTGGGTGCTGAGGGTATTTATCTCTTATCCCTGAAAATAATGCTTTGGGAGTCATCAGTGATTGGGAACTTGCCCCACTGGTGAACTCAACTTTGCAAGTACTGAAGTACGTACATAAAAACAAAACGGACAGGAGCCCTCCTTACTTCTAGAGAAGAGAGAACCCTTGCAGGGGTCCGAACTCAGTCTTCATAGCGAACTCTCACCAGACTGATAGACGGCAGAGGCAGCCCATGGGGGTTGGGGGGGATCATTGCTGTACACAGAAGCTGGAGTTCTTGAGGGAGACCCAAGGGTCCAGAGTTAGATCACATGGACAAAAAAGGCAAAATGGCAAAACAAGATTAAACAAGAGAAAAAGTCCAAGCCGATCAGCAGGTAAAGCCTGGGTGAGAACTACAAATAGCAGCCATGCCACAAATAGCCATCTGATGCTGAGCAAGTTATCTAAACAGCCTGCGTCCCTCAGTTTTCCCCTCTGTAAAATGGGGAGAGTAACCACCCTTAATGCAAAACAGTGCTGTGGGGGGTACATGGAGTAATGCATATAAAGCACTAAGAAGATGGTCTGATGCTAAGCAGGTGCTGGGCACTTCAGCTGTTATTATTTTTACTGTTGTATTGCTTTTCTGTGTCTGCTGGTATGTGGTGTGGAGAACTACTTAGAGCAGGGAGAATGGAGAATGAGAAAGAGTGATTTCACGCGGGCTGAAAGGTGAGCATTGATATAACATGGTAGCCCGTATGTTTGCATGCACCCTCACATGAGGAACAGAGATGGGCTCCTTCTCAAAAACTCCTGGGGGTCTGTGGATTGCCAGCAGAGTCACCTTCCTGAGACACCCTCCCCCCTGAGTACAGGAGAGTTTGAGTTTACAGTATCGAGCATTAAGTTGGGACATGCGGAGAGTGAGACAAAACCGTCTTCGCTTCCCAACGAAGCTGTGCTGGTGAACAGGTGCAGAGAGCGTACACAATTCCTTCGAGCACTCTCTTTGATGCGTTCAAACTGTCCGCCCTTCCTGTGTTTGTTTATTGCGAGTTAACTGTAACTTTGCTTGTTTCTCCCCAGATGTTTGGACATCCATTAATTAGCACATCCTCTACTGCATATTTGTGGATGCTTTTCACCAAGTGAAAGGAGAGGCTGGATTCCAGCTGGAAAGAAACTTCAATTAAGAAAACACACACACACACACACACACACACACATGCACCACAAGACATCGTCAGGAGTTAGAGAGAGTGAGGCGGGAAGACAAGGCGAAAACATGAGTCCTAAGGATCAGAGACCCAGCAGGGTTCAGTTTCAAGCTCCCATTATCAACAAACATTTAGCTGGAATTAGCACTCCAGGATCAAATTAATCAGAAAAAAAATAATCATCTTGTCAAGAGTGCACAAGGAAGGCCTTACCCTCTAGAGTAAAACTGACCAAAGTAAGTCTTCAAAATTCATTATTTTTCTTGACCTCGCTTTCATCATATTTGTCCTGGTTGAGGAGTCACCAAAGTAACTGGAAAATTCTGTGCAAAAAGGGCAATACTGATTTTTAAACAATCAGACAAGCTATTTGGTTGAGAGCTTACGTTGACTCGCTGTCCCTAAAATAACAAGCCTGTCTGAGGTGCCAGCAGAAGGTGGGAGAAACTTTTGGCTGCCTTTCTGTAGACACACCCAGTGCCCTGCCCCACCCCTCCTGCCATCTTTCCCCGAGATCTGGTGTGCCACCCACTCCCTCCTGTTAGGTATGCTGCTGTCAATTCCCTTATGAAAGAATGTCAGTCTCTCTTGGCACCTGGATATCACGTGCAACCTTCAGTAGTTAGATTTCAGCCACGTCTTTGGAGCCTGAATTTTTTTTTGACTCTTTTGAAGTCAAGCTGCCCTTCCCCTGGCACATGGCACTACCCTTCTCATGAGCAGACATGCAGTGGTATGCAAAAGGCCAGCCCACATGACCAGGGAAATTTCTCATCTAGCCTGGGAATATATCTCTCTGGAAAATGAAGAATCTCTATAAAATCTCATTCCTCAAATCTCAGCAACTATATATTTTTTATTTTTAACAGGTTATTTTGTATGCAGCCAAAGTCATAATGCGAGACTGTGGTTAGCAAACACTACTTGAGTTTTCATCGGAATTATTCATCATCATTTTAACATTTTACCTCTAGGTGTGTTTCTAGAAGGAAGCCAGGCAAACGCTCACTGAATCTTAATACCCCTCACCGTGTGCCGAGCATCTGCCATGCAGCAGGATGAGAGTAGGACAGACAAACAAAAGTAAAAGCTATTTTTGTGACGGTTTTTTGAGTGAGACAAGAGACCAGGGTTGGGGGTGTATGCATGTGACTTTGTGCTGAGTGTATGATCCCCACTATAGGAGTGTGAATTTGACATTGTTATTTCTGTGAAAATAAGGAAGCCAAAGTTCAGAGAGGTTAAGACAGAGGTCCAGGTGTGATATTTATAGAGCTATTAACACTGGTTACGAGCACGAGCTTAGGAATTTGAAAATGTGGTTCAAGTCTCAGCTCAGTCAATAAAAGATCAGTGGAAGAGGGGAGGACTGGGGAGTCAGGCTGAGATGACAGCGGGGCACAGTGGGGTGGGACATAGAGGAAAGAGACAGGAGGATATGGAGACTTTAGAGGGCCAACGAAACTTACTTTCAGAATCCTAGCAGAGGAACTAATCATACATAGACCAAAATGCGTCAGCTTTAGCCTGGGATTTACTTAAAAGTATGTGAGTCAGCTACCCTCACTGCTGGGGGTATGGGGTAAATAACAAATCAAGGAGCCATAAGCCCCAGCTTGGAACCTGGCAAAAATACAATATAAAAACTGCACAGAATGGAAAATTCCATTGCAGAAATCAAAATGGATTATTGACTGTTTCGCATGTATCACCCTCTTAATACAAGGGCACACACACACACACACACTCAGCCCTGGCATAGTGAGCTTTACTGTCCACACATGATAGCCAGGAAAGCAGAAGATCGGGATAAGTGTGCATCTTGCCACAGTCACACCCAAAGGCAGAGCATAACTGGGATCTGAATCCAGACATGACTGACGTCAAATCCTGTGTCCTTATTCACACTGTCAACTAGAGATTGGGTCAGCTAGATGCTGGGCCACCTGAGGAAGGTGTCTGCAGTCAGAAGGAACCCATACAAACATAAACAAAGGATATCTATAGTTAAAAGTAAATAAAAATAGCCAAGGAGCTAAGAAAATTCACTCAGTGTTATTAATTGTCAGGGAAATGAAACTAAGGTGTTAGTAGACATCACTTTTCACCTATTAGACTGAAAAAAGTTTTAAATATTTGATATTATCATGTGTTACTAAAAGTGTGAGCATGTGGACAATGTACTTGCAGGAGTATCAACTTATTCAGCTGTTTTGGAGAAAAATTTGGCAATATGTATTAAAAGTTTAAATGTAAACAATCTTAATTTATCAAGTCTCCTTATTGCTATATGCCTAAGAAATATTTGCACAAAGATACGTACATAAGGTTTGCTGCAGCGGTGTTTGTGGTGGCAAAAAAACTCAGAAACAACCAAAATGTCCAAGTAGGATGAAAAGGTAAATCAAAATTGTGTTGAACACATTGTGGCAATTTAAAAATGAGTTAGACTTATGTGTACTGGTATAGGAAAATCTTTTAGATATATTATCAAATTTAAAAAAAATCAAGTTCCAGAACAATATCTATACTTCCATAGCAAACACAAATCAATATACAAAATTGCATACTTCTATCTAAATATGCATGTATATAGGAAAAGGTACGCAAGAGTATGTACCAAGCTGAAAATAACTTCCTCCAGAAGGGCACATGAATTGAGGTCAAGGGGAAATTTTCCCTCACAGGCATACCTTGTTTTATTGTGCTTCACAGATATTGCACTTTTTACAAACTGAAATTTTGTGGCAATCCTGCAATGAGCAAGCCTACCAGCATCATTTTTTTAATAGCATTTTTTCACTTTGTGTCTCTGCATCACATTTTAGCACTTTCTGCAATATTTCAAAGTTTTTCCTCATTATATATATATATATTATAGTGATCTTTGACCAGTGATTACAATTTGCTCAGAGATCAGTAACTAGGAAAGCTCAAATGATGGCTAGTATTTTTAGAAATACAGTATTTTTAAATCAAGCTACACAATTTTCTAGACACAACGCTATTGCACACTTAATAGACTACAGGATAGTGTAAACGTAACTTTTATGTGCACTGGAAAACCAATAACTTCATTTGACTCACTTTAACTCTGTGTTCACTTTATTGATGTGTTTTGGAACCAAACATGCAGTATCTACAAAGTCTGCCTGTCTTAGATAAAGAAAAATTGACTTGTCTGAAATTGTTTCGACTTTAAATAAGGGAATCTATTCATATCCTCCTTCAATTAAATCAATATAAATAAAAATGTAAACAAAATAAAAAGTCAAAATGAATAAGATTAGGAAGAATCTTGGCTCTGAAATTCTACACAGAGATAGTGGGACTGTTACTGCAATGAACCGGCTGAGAATGACCAGGTGAGACAAGGAAGAAAGTCCCAAGCTCCCAACACTGTGGCCCAGGCCACAAGGAGGAAAACAGCTGTGATTGATACATGTATCCATTTCATCTCTTCCTACTGCCCCTGGTGGCCATGGTAGCAGAGGGGGCAGAATCTTTGATTCTCAGAATGCACCTCTAACTTATGCCGGCAAAGCGGATTTCTATCAGCAAAAAATAACCACATTTGTTCTGTAGTCACACAGCTCTTCAGACTTACCCCAGGACCTGGAGGAACCAGGGAAAGAGGGCCAAGCAGACGGCCCAGACTGGTGTCCCTGTAAACTATGTTTCAAAACCAGGGTCAAGAGAGGGTGTTTGCATAAGGAAAGCCCACCATTCAGTCCTTTCTCACGCCCCTCACAACTGCACTCTTGGGCAGAGACCATAGCATGTGACTTCCCATCCTTGTTAGCATCAGAGTGACACAAGTCTATGGCTGGATCCTTGGTTCCTGAGAATGTAGAGACAGAGTAAAGACAACAGTACCATCCTACAAACATCTGGGAAGACCGTGTTGCCACAGCAGAGCCAAGAGAAAGAATGGACCCCGCTTTACATCTCGTCTCTGTGCTGGAGGCTAAGGTTTCTTGATGGCAAAGCAGTTCTAGAAATGGAAAGCAGGGAAGCAAGAAATAAATAGTTACAGTGGGTCTTGAAAAGAAGCACAGCCCAGAAAAGGGCTAAAAGAGAAAAAAAGCAGCACAAGTGGGACCATGAGCTTTTCTGTGTGTGACTCTGAGAAGAAATGCCCAAGCCCAGTGAACTGGGCCTCTGAAGCTGCAGGCGGTCAAACGTGACTGTCAAACGTCCCCACGGAGCAGGGGGCGGCTCCCACAACACCTCTTTGTAGACAAAGCCAATTACCTCGACATGAAGGGAAATGATTAGTCATGTTAATTAAGAATAAATTCCATTCCCACTCTTAAAAAGGGCAGACTGTCAGCTCTATGGAAAACGGAGCTTTAATGCAATTTCATTTGATTTCATATGCAAAGTCTAATTAGTCACAATTCGTTGTTAAAGTGATCATTTTTTTGATAGTGCAGTTGCTTTTAATTGTGTTGCCTTCATTGTCAGGGCAGCCTTGGCCTTAGGACTGTCACAGGTGGTGTTTTTACTCTTCTAAGGAAATTAAGATCTAATGCTTCCTCAAGCCTGGCTGATCAAATCCAGAGAGATCACAGGATGCCTGCAGTGGAATGTAAGAGACAACTGTTTCCATGCCTGGGGATTACATGTTTTTCATGAGTTAAAAAAAAAAAAAAAAAAGAGTGGGTGGGAGGGAAGCAAAAATAAAACCAAATAAAATAAGGAAGCCCAAGACTTTAGGGTCAGACAGGGCCTGTGTTCAATCCCAGCTCTGCCATTTGCCAGCTGCGTGACCATGGGTGATACACTTTCCCTCTCAGATCAGAAGATTCCTCAATTTAAAAGTAAAGATAAAAAGGCCTACGTCATCAATTGCCAGGAGGAAAAAATAATGACAAGTAGGAAATGCTTAGCCTAGGGCCTGGCCTTCAGGAGGTCATGCACAAGGGTTAGTGGAGAAAAAGCCCATTCGAGAGAGAATGAATCTATTTCTCCTTAAATAATGTTGGGTCTAAATGAGAATATTAGCAAGTGACCCTGGAGCTTGGAATTTGACAACATTCCTTTGCATGTATCACATGACTTGAACTTCCTGTTGGCTGATGAGCTATGACATCTTGGAGCAATGAAGTGACTTACCTGTCCAGTTACACGGGGAACAAATGGTAAAGTGAAGCCACAGATCCTGTTTTGCACTGAAACTAACTCTTTGCACTAAACTAACTTTTCAAGACATGCTGAGACCCTCCACAAACACACCCCCTCTACAGAATGTTGGTTGCCCAGGGTAAGGGGGCGTGGGCAGAACGCACAATTGCCTTTAGTACCCACTGGTGTTTTCTCTATTTTTTTAGGGGGGATCTGAGAACAACTCCCTTTATGCCAAAGGAGGGCTTGGAACAAAGGCCTTATTGCAAACACCCACCCACCAAAATACTCAGACAATCTAGAAGCCCAGTAGCGCATCCTCCCATTCCAGTCCTCAGTCAGAGGGGGATTTCTGGAGGGCTTGCTCTGATGACCTTTTAACCCCAGATGTTCCCACTGCGGATCAGAGAGAACAGGAGAAATGAACTGAATTCTGCATCGACTGTTAACCTACTGCAGTCATGCTTGATTTACACGAATGTGATCAACCTGTGTGAGCGCACACAGTGTCACTTAATGCAAACTTTACAAACATAAAATAAAGGCAAATGAAGGAGTACAATTTTGATTCAGTACGAAAAACAGCATGTCTTAATAGCACCCGTCAACAGGGAAAGTCCATTCAACAGTGCCAGTCAGAGGAGACACCACTCAGGAAGGCAGCGGCGTGGTGGATTAAAAAGCCTTTTTGTCAGACATAAAGGTCACCGAGGCAGTAAACTCTTTAAAGGGAAAGACAATGCATTTCATGCATGAGCAGCGCAGCCTGAAACAGGACATGTTGGCCATAAGAATGGATAATCCTGAGTGGAAATAGACTCAGAGAGGGCATTTGCAGACTTAATGGCACAAAAAGGTGCCATCAGAGAGAAGAGGCAAATTAGTGATTGACCTAGATGCCACCTCCGGGCAAGTGTCCTTGGGGAATCCCTGAAAGTGTGGTAGAATCTTCTAGAAGACCGTGCCTTCCATGACCTAAGCCTTATGGCTTCTAGTTGCACATACAGGTAAAAGGCCCACAGGCCAGGGGCTTTCACATGAAAGCCCACGCCCTCCCCTTCCTTAATGGGAAATGTCAGTTCTGGGGCCATGTCCTCCTGCAGGAGTCTCGTGCGCCCCTCTGGGTGATGCCCTCATTAGTGGAGTAAAGGAGGAGAACAGATTGCTAGTGTTCATGTTAACTAATAGCCATCACTGGGTATGTGATACTCACCAAGACAGCCCTGCTTATCTGTGAATTCACTCTCCCAAGGCACTCCCCAGGGTACCGAGTCATCAGATCCAAGTGTGTGTGGTAGTCGTGTAGGTCACGCACACAGGGCCCCAGAAGGAAAATCCATCACTGCCACATTGTCAACATAGGGTCCTAGGGCCCATTTTCCCTCAGTGGTCTTACAGCAAAACTATCGTCATCCTCTAGCTTTAGAAACATCCTCGTCTTTGAACGCGGTATGCGCCAGAGCTCAGCCAAGCAGTTTACTTCCAACGAAGCCATGTATTTTGCATCTTCTTGTGCATCTTCTCCTTTCTGCATCTTCCCTGATGACCTGAACTGAATCCAAGCTGCCCCCCACAAAGGAGGGAGAGGACTTTCCAGGCCGCCACAAATGGTCGTGCAGGTCGCACACTGCTGAAGCACGGCTGTGCTCCGCTTCAACTCCCCAGCAAGCGTGCTGGGTGAGAACACCAAACCAGCGGGATTCTAGGATTTATTTGACCTTCCCACTGTGTGAGATGGTGTGTCGCTGACAGGGCACCTACAGCTGGGACACCTAAGATAGCTGCATGGACTGTCAGGGTTCTTCGGCTGTGAGCAACAGGGATAGTCTCTGGCTAAAACTTACAAGAAAAGGAATTTATTGGAATGGGAATGGTTAACACAAACAACTACAAACTTGGTGAATCAGAAAAAAGTAAACAGCAAGGAGCAGGAACCAAGGCAATCACAGGGACAAGATCGCAGTTTTCTGGCCTGTACTGTGAGCACCCCATTTTTCCTGGTCAGTGGTCACTGTGCTTAGCAGAGGGCCCATTAGCCTGCCTTACTTAGGTCAGAAGCGTGTTCCTCGGCCAGCTTTGAGCAGAGAGCCCTGGGCACCCTAAAGCAAAGTGTCCCCTTCAATCCCAAGATTCTAACTGTCCTTTTCCAAGAAAGCAGTGGGCACTTAGTAAGCACCTGCTATGTAAGCACTGTGAGGGCTCAGGGGTGGGGGGCAGTGAGGAGGAAAAGCAGGGCGTGGCCTCTGACTTTGCAAAATACAACAGAAGCACAGGCAAGACACACACTTGAACCCCTAGTCTAATTCATCAAAAGTTTTTAAGAGGGGCAGAGATTAGTTTCAAACTTTGATACTTAAAATGTAATTGGTAACAAATTGCTTGTGACACGCCTCACAACTGTCAGTGAGTATGAAATTTGGACCTAGGGAATTTGTGGTTGTAAAAAGTGACTTTCAAACATTTTTCTACACAGCCCCTAGATGCCCGAGAAAGTGGGGGTGATGGCCTCTTTGAGTAGAAGAATACGTTTATCAGTTGTCACTTCCAGGAAGCTGTCAGTTGAATCTAATCTCTGGCAAAATAAGTGTAGGGACCAGTTCTTGAAGTTCAGAAGGTAGGGGTGGGAGGGCTCTGAGGTAGGAAACTTCATCTAGAAAGAGACTTAGAAAGAAACAGGTTTGATTTGAGTGACGTTAGAGTCTAGGAAAGCATTCTGGGGAGTGGGGGGACCCTATGGAAAGGAGCAGTGTTGACATATGCACAGCTTATTATAGGATAGTGAAAACACGGGTCTGACAAGGAACGGGCAAAATACATCTTCCATGCATCTGGAAAAGGCGGCGATAATTGTGTCTCCAGACACACTTGTTACGAGGATTGAATGATATCACATTTGTGATGCTCTTCGCGTGGGAACACAGTGAGTGGCACTTTTGAGGAAGCATTAAACACATGCCAGCTACGTGTTAATGACTTTAGGTTCTTAAGCAAAAGGTGCAAGTAGGAAGGATCTATAACAATGGTCCTGCTGTTCTTGGAAAGGCTACTTTCTTGGCAAGTGTTCATATTATGGGGGCCGAGAACAAGGATATGACAGTAAGAATTGACATGAATGGAAACTGATGTCTGGATCGAATATCAAAATTTTTAGAAATACATAAAGCAGTATATATTTAAACCAGAGGGAAGCTTGCTGAAGGAAATTGGCTCCATGAGTCCTGGAAACGCTTCAAAGCCAACAGACGACTTGAGGCAGATCAGAATTAGTGACAGGCAGGTAGCAATGCTACCCCGGCCGGAGGAACCAGAGAGGTGTAATCCAGAGCCAGCAACTGGGATCACTCAGCTGGGGGATTGTCAAGAGAAAGCTGAACCTCTGCAGGGTTGGAGAAGGGTGGCTGCTGCTAGCGGTGCCTCTCAGGCAAAGAACAGGGACCGTACTGCCCTGGCTTCCCCCCTTTTTCCATGCTTCAGTCTCCCAGCTCTCCCATCTCTCCCAGCCTTCCTGGCGACTAGCCCAGCCTGGAGCGAACTGACAGCAGAGCTGCACAGAGGTGTGCAGAAGGGGTTTAGACAGCACAGTAGGTAAACTTGGGAATGGATCTGAGGGTGAACAGGCCAGGGGCAAAAACAGGTGTTTTGCAATAAGCATCAATAGAAATTGATGAATTCTAGAAAGAGTGAGGGAAATGGATAAGCCCCGCCTGACTTTAATTTCAGGCACAGGTGACCGAGGAAAGGTGTTTTGCCTTGAAGAGGAGGAAATGTGGAGTTCTGGCTGATGAGGGAGGGCTGGAGGAAAGAGCAGAGCTTCACTTCACATCCAGCTTCTACCAAAGAATGTTCCTTGTCCCGGGGCTTCCTTTGACACTTTCTGTCTAGGATCCTGCTGGGAATTTAGTGGGACTTCACCTTCAGAGATCTCTAAGGATCTGTGTGGGTGTGCGGGTATGTGTTTGGGTCTCCCCACCCACCTGCTCTAGTTGGCACATTCTTTCTTTAGTTATGTTAATGTCATTGATTAGCTTGCTGCCCATTGCTCTTCAGCTTTCGGCTTCTGTCTCTAACTAAACCTTAGATGTTTTATTAGAGACGAGCTCTCCTCTCTATAACCACTCTGAGGCCCATGCAAGCTCATTGATTCCAACAGGAATCTTAGGGAAAGTAATCAACTTAGGACAGAGAAGGTGGTTAGAACCACCACAAATGGACTTCTAAAATTTTATTATTTTTATATTGAGACATGACTGGCATACAGTATTGTGCAAACTTAAGGTATATTTCCCTGGCTCAGGAGTGGAGCTAGACAGCGCTGCATGCCCCTCTTAGCCACCTGCGCACCTACAGACCATGACTGAGCATCTGGCCCTAAGCTGGCCTGGCTTTGTATTGATAATGGAAAGTTCTTCTCAACTGTTTCCAAACCACAGGCCTCGCAATTAAGTTACAGGTCTCCTCAGGAAGAGATCTCTCTCAAAGACACTGATGTGAATCTGCATATTCGTGCGTGATCGTGTTTATGATTACATACAGTCTCTGCAAACGTAAAACAGCTCCAGCAAGCCCCTGACATGTGCTGTGTTTACTTCCATCACAGTCAGGAAACAGAAGGGCTGAGCAAAGAGAAACAAACTCACCCCTCCGCCAGTCTGATATTTGAAACATCTTCCAGGTCACCTTCTAATATAATGATGCTCAAGTGGGTTTCGTTGCTGCCATTCCAGATATTTTCCTTCAAGCCTCAGCTTGGGTAGTGAAACATGGTTCCAGTCTCTTTAACCCTCCTTTCCATGGTAAGCTAGAGGAGACAACGGCATCCAGAGGCCCCTTCCATTTCCCCTCAACAACAAAACACACACATGAGAAAACCACCAGCACAAGAAAACAGCTAGCAACGACGTCAAGCAAGCAAAACAAAACAAAACAAAACAAAACAAAAAATCAAAAAAAACCCCAGCTCTGGTAGACCAGGCGACCGAAGCCGCTCAGCATTTCATCCTGGTGTTCTGTCTGTTTGAAGAGTTTCATGAGGATCTTGTTTATAATTCCACTGAAAATCAAGTGCTCAGAAATAAAAGCTGTTTGGTCTTTTCAGGCTAACTGCCCTTTGTTCATGGTGCATTAACGGAGCAATTTTTAAATAATGACTCAGTTTTTTTTTTTCGGTGTGAAAGATGCTTTCTGCAATCAAAATGGGTCCTTTATTTTCTAGCCTGGCTCTCACATTCATCAGCGCTAGTTGCATCCAAGTAGTATTGGTTTATTTGTTCAGCTGGAAATGAACATTAACATTTTAAGAGGATGATACATAAGCTTTTAGAGATAATATTCTCCCTTCCCTATTCGGTTGATGCCCTTTTAAGAAATACAGAAGGCAATATTTTTTTTCTCTAAGCAATGATGAGTTTGTAATAAACAGTTTATCACAAGGGCATAGTTATTTTTTGCAACTTCCCCTGCTCACCCCCCACACCATTTTCCAAAAATCAAAATTTGGGTAACAACAGGAAGGTTTGCAAATATGAGAGATGCCCAGAATTAAGTATGCATCAAGCTCAGATCAACAATGAATATTTCTCTGTGTGTAAATATCCACCAGAATCTATCAGCAGCTCTGCACTGTCTTGATTGGTAGAAAACTGGGATGGTGACGTCGCACCACTGTCTTTTTCTTCTTTCCTTCTTTGTCATCAAGCATCCCTCCTGTCAGGGAAGGGAGTCCTTCTCTTACCTCTCAAACATCTCTTCCCTCCATTACTCCCACTCTCTGCGCGTCATCACTTTCTCCGGGCCCACCTTCCGGGTTACCCCATCACTGTACAAAGGGCGGTACCTCTGTGCAACCTTGCATCGCCCAAGGACCATTGCTCCCCCATCCAAGCTATTGCTTCATTTCTTCTCTTTTTTTAACAGCCAGGACTTCCTCAGTGTTGTTTACACTGCTGTCTCCAATTCCTCCTTTCCCATGCTTTTCAATCTGCTCTCATTTGATTTCAGTCCCGACCATAAAATCTTCGTTTGCTAAGGTCCATAAAATCTTCTCCTGCCAAGGTCACCCGAGAGCTCCGTTTTGGCAGATCTTGCGATCACTTCTCCTTTTTCATTGTATTCCACTTGGTGGGGCCAACAAAAGCAACTGTTGGTGAGCAGGACAGAATCCCCCTCCTGCGGCAGGCAGAAGCCATCAGTCTCCCAGTCATACCCGCTACTCTCGGCTTTGACTCCCATCCAAGCCCCCTCGCCCTCAAGTCCCAGACCACAACACAGTCAGTGAAGCTCAGTTCTCATCTGCCCCCATTCCTATCTTTATAAAGATAAGGAGAAAACCAGGGGTGATGCTGTAGGAATTTCTCTGTGAACTTCTGGGCATGATGAGCAAAACAATGCAATCAACTTATTTTTCCTCTAATCCTCATCTTTTACTCATACTTCATGTTCTAAAATAAAATAGGGAAACTCAAAGCAAATTTTATCCTTGAACATACTTTTCATTCTTTAGCTTTTGACCTCCATGGAGATTCCTATGAAGGCTACTCCAGGAATGAGTTCTGGTCGCTTATCACTGACCAGTTGTTCCGTTTCTTTGCTAATTTTATGGATTTAAGTTAATTTATTAATGAAACAGATGGAGATGTGGGGTGTTTGAAGGTCCTTGGCAGACAGCAATCAGGAATAAACCAATTCATCCTCTCTTTGGATGAGGACTTAATTGGGAATTGTCTTCAAGAACTTTTATGCCTGTACCCTTCTCTTCAAATAGCCAACATTTCTCCCTATAGTCTGGATTCCTATTTCATGGAGAAAGTGATGCAATCATAAGAGAAATTCCCCCACAACCTAGCCTGGACATTCTGCCTTCCCATGACTCGCTACTGCATCAACAGCCTCCAAAGGAGGTGGTGCATCCAATTTCCTCATTTCGGTCATCTTGGATTTTTCCTTTTCTGTCACCTCCTACATCCATGCTATCATTCGAACACGTCCAGCAGGCTTCCAGGTCAACCTTGGTTCTTGTGATGCCCTCTTCCTAGAAAGCGTTTCTCCTACAGATCCCTCACTGCCAAACAATACCTTCTTAGTCATTACAACTTCCTTTTACAAACTCTTATGACCTCCCCTCTAAAACTCACTATGCCCTTCCCCTGGATATTTTTTCTCCATATTTATCTAACATTTATCTAGAATACACTTGTATATTTCTAAGTATCATTATAAACATTGACTCACTTAAGTGTTATATAACCCTATGAAACAGACCATATTATTATCACCCCATTCTACAGATGAAGAAACGGAGGCACAGAGAAGTTGGTGACTTGCCCAAAGTCGTACAGTTGGCAAGGGACAGAACTCACATTAAAACCAAGGAGTCCATTCCAGAGTCTGCACCCAGCCATGATAGCATGCTGTCTTTCCAAAGTACTTATAACCTTCTGGCATGCTGTATTTATTTTAATAATTCATTTGTTCAGTACCAATCTCCCTCCCCTGGAATGTTAGCTCTATTAGGACAGGGATGCTGTAATGTTTTTGTCATTGCTATGCTTCCAGAATCCCAAATAGCTTCTGCTCCATAGCACCGACTCAATAAATATTTCTTCTATGGAAGAATGGCATATAGCAATACAATTCCAAAATGAACAGAACCTTCACTCGGGGAGTCTGTGTAGCATAGGGTACTCTGTTGAAACAGGCTTCCATTAAAGTTACTTTAATTGGCTATTAATTATTAAAGCCTATTCTTTCCAGCTGTGAACAGTGTGGATATAAGTAAGGGGCGAGTATGTCACACATTCAATCTAACGATTGTTAGAGGTTTTAGCAAAAGGGTCTCTAAATTTCAGTTCCGAAGGAGCAGAGCTGAGGAGCTAGAAATCAGATAAGAGGCTGGCTGGCGGTGGGAAAAGGCTGACCCATCCTTGATAAGGGCAGGGTCGTTGTATTGATACTGAGATTGAGAGGCTATGTCAATTTTAATTTGCATCAACTCAACCTCTTTAAATGTGAGGCCACTTGCTCCAGCAGGGAAGTGGGGGATGTCCCCTCAGTTTAAAAACAAAACAAAACACAGTTATTCACCACCTCCTATAAGACCCTGGGCTTTGGACTCAGACTGCCTGGCACTGCCAGTGAGAACTATGACCCCACGCCCGTGGGTCACCTGCTCCAGCCCTTAATTCCCTTGTCTAAGAAATTAGATAATAATAGTACTTATGATGTGAATTTGAAGAAAATGCTAACTTAGGAGATACAGCAATGTTATCCACACAGTACCTGGGACATCATGAGCGCACAGTCAACAGGAGCAATTCATGCTCATCACACAGCTGGCCCTCCAGTGAGGTAAGGACCGAGGGCCCAGAGAACCGAAGTCATTTGCTCAGAACCACTTGGGAGTGACAGAGCTGGGATCAGGCCTTAGCTGGCCTCATACACTATGGCCCTTGGAATACTTTCTCGAATGTAATAACTATCAATAATGGGATCTCTCATGTGTTTGGAAATTAGTATGTGTCAGGCTTTTTCTGGGGGTTTCACAGGTATTCACTCACCTAAGTGTCACAGCAACTTCATGAAGTGCATCCTAACCCTGACCCCAAAACCAGACACAGACAGAAATGCATGCCTAGTGAGAGGGGAAGCTGAAAGTTGAACCAGGCACTTTATCTACAAACCCCACATCCTGGAGCCCCAGAAAAAACCAGAAGGTAACCTTCTGATAAAGAATGGTGGTTCTAATACCAAGTTTCCCTACTGATAAACTTTTGCTATAATTAAACCTCGATTTTCCCATTTTAAAATCCAATTGTCACATGGGTTTTTGGACACAGTAATTAGCAGTAATAATAGTAATAACATCTTATCCTGTGCTGAGAATTCTGACACTGACTACAGCAGCCAATCTAAATAATGGATATTAATTACATGAGGTTTTTAGGAATAATCTGCCTGAAACAACTCTGAAATGAGAGGATTAAAAGGCAGAGATAATTCTCAGCAGCTGCAGCAAAGACATCATGCAGACGCGTGACTGATACCAGCTTGTCAGCTACAAGTTGAAGGATGCTTGTCATCCGTAGCTCAGCCTACATTTTGTAACTAGGACAGTCGACCGGAATGTTCATTGGCCATTGAACCGTTTATTTTGCCCATAAATGTCCCTTCGTGTTTCTAAACTCTAGCCCCTTTATACCCTAAATATTTCTGCTTTCTCCTCCTACAGCTGACCTTAATTTTAGTTACAGAAATACAGGACCTGGACTTCTACTTGCATAAGTTTGTTAGGGCTGTTGTAGCAAAGTGCCCCATGCAGTGTGGCTTATACAACAAAAACGTATTTTCTCCCACTTCTGGAGGCTTCTCACAATTCTGGTTTCTTCTCAGGCCCCTTTCCTGGGCTTGTAGACATCTGTTTTCTACACAGTCCTTTTTCTCTGTGCTTATGTTTATCTGTGCTCTAAACTCTTCTTATAAGGACGGCAGTCCTCATGGATTAAAGCCCAACCTAAGGACTTCATTTTAACTGAATGACCTCTTTAAAGGCCCTACCTCCAAATACAGTCACAGGCTGAAATACTGGGGATCAGGACTTCAACATAGGAATTTGTGGGGGGAATAATTCAGCTCATGATGCTGGTAGATCTCATTGCCTAGAAGCTAATTTTGTTCTGTCGCCTCTATCCTCAGCACCCCACCCCTATCCAGGAAAGCCTTTAGGGGGACAGTGGGAACACCTGTGCATGTGGACAATTACCACTGAGTGGGTCATCCTAATTCCTGTATCCACAAGCCATAGATGTCCCCATCCATAATCTGCAGTGTAAATTTTTGGAAGGGGAGAAGAAAATAATTCACATAAACTGAGCGCCTATTAAGCCTCGGAGCAATGCAAGGCCTCATCTCCTGTATACCGCATCTCATGTACAATTCTCAGCAGCCTTAGGAGACAGGTATTTTCCCAGCCTTAGAGATCCCCAAACTGAGCCTCAGAGAGTTTAATAGGCTTGCAAAAAGCCACACAATTAGTAAGGGCAAAACTAGTAGGTTTGAATTCAAACAAGGAAGGAAGGAAGGAAGGGAGGGAGGGAGGAAGGATGGATTTGGGGGCAGGGGTGTAAGGATAGAAAAGATAAGGAACAACTGAATTATGCTTAAAGGCACTAGGACAACTGTTTGATCACAGCAGAAAAGTTTAAATTCACATTTTCCCCCAAATGAGCCATTTTATAGCATAATAAAAGACAGTGGCATGTGATATAATCTAATGCCAAGCGTTTGTTTAATCATCATATCCTTACAGCCTCCCCAGACACCCATCATGTGGGCCCCATAACACTTCACAGGTCCAGTCACTGGCCTTACTTTCCCCCAGTGCAGCCACCTGTGAGGTGGGACAGGCTCCTGATTTCCCCCGGCTGGGGCTGGAATACTTGTAAGCCTGGGCCTCTCTCTGTAAACAGTTTGGACCAATTAATTCCAGTTGAAGATAAAGCCATTGCCCAAAGAACCACTGGGAGGGATGGATTGGCGGGGGTAGAACAGCAAACATCAAGGATTCCTGTGGTGTGCCGAGCGACCAAGGACAGAAGAGGAAGTTCACATCCAAGGTCACTGCTCTGTTAGGCTTTGACAGACAAGATGCCAGGAGGTGGCTCACTGCATTGGCCAGTGGGCAAAGCATTGTGGGAAAAGGAGTGCTTAGGAACTTTGACAAGTGTCTGTGTCTGTAGGATGTTCCTGGGATTCACGGGGTGGGTACAGAAGCATCTCTGGTTGAGAACACTGACTTAGCTGATTCCCTGGTTTCCTACTAACTTCAGAATGACTAGCTCCCTACATGCCAATGAATCCAATTTCCCCCAAAACCTCTGGTTTATATCTGACGGGTACACTTGGTCATATGCATGGGAGGTATGTACTATACATGAAGATGAAAGACAGACTAATGGACAGTTTCAGTAGTTTCCAGAGTTAAAGTTAGTTGAATCCCCCTTCCTAAAGTTAAATTGAATTCATATTAAGGGTCAACATTAAAAGGCCCCAGAGGATTTATAAATAAAACAAATGGGCTGAAGATTAGATCATAATGGGACACAGATGTAGGTTCTAGAGGCAGCCTGTAAAGGCAGGCACACATTTCGGACAATATCATGGAATAAACAGACAGAAATGAAGGAAGTCCATCTTTCTTGAGGACCAAGCCTCAATCAAGACCCCCGTTAGGCTGGCTCTGCTTGTTATTTCTTTACAAGTGAGGAGGGAGAGATAGAGAGGACCACCTTATGAAGACACAAGCTCTGGAAACTCCACAAGCTGTGACATGTTTTGGCTTGCCCCAAATTGAATGCAGTTTTTACATATGGACATAAAAAATATACATTTTTGGAATCTCCTCCAGAGAGTTACTCAGTAACCCCCACTTTTGAATTCTGGCTGACCTGTCTACTATAATGCTGCTGTGAACTTTATTTCATACTACACCAAGGAGAGGGACAGAGCAGGGGCTGAGAAGTTGGGAACTCAGATATTACATGTAATAATGGTTCATAAAAATCCATGTAAAATTTAATGCAAAAGGGCTGTGAGCACCCAACCATTTAAGTCAAGAGACAATGCAGATAGAAAGTTGGGTTGAGCTTCCAAAGAGTAATAAATTTTCTCTAACATGACTTAAAGGCATACAATAGTACTCCTATTTGCCATTCCATGCATGAGTTGAACATGTTTTTAGCCATGTTTAGAACACGTTCCCCATTTGGAGAAAATAGCCACCACCATAATAAAAGCAGAAACAGCTCTTATTGAATTGTTCAATGTGGTAGGCATTGCGCCAGGCAGTTCTATTATGCATAAATTCTCATAACTATCCTGAATGTTTTATTATTGTTTTATTATTTCCATCTCACAGATGAGAGTTCATGGAAATTAAGATCTGAGCCCATGTCACACACTGAATTCATGACTATTTGACTCCCAAAACCATGCTCTTTCCACAACACACAGCCAGGCCCAGCTCTTACATACACAGCACGGTGGAGGGCACTTCATTCATGGATTTCACACATCATTGTTTCTTCTTGGAAACCCTGGAGTAAAACCCGAAAAACTTTGATCAGTTTTGACAACTTCTCCTTGCTTAATCTGAAGCAGTTTACCTCAAAGCTTAGCCTCCTCTTCATTTGAGCCCCAGATGTAAGAAAACCTTTGTATACATGAAGAAGAAATAAACCCAAGTAAATTACTCTGGGAAGTTAATTATTTTTTTATTATTTGAGTGACTGATAAGTTGATTCCTAAAGCGACATTGTCTAGCTTTAAGGTTCATGGACCATATCCTGACTAAGTGACCTAGGGCAAATTCCTTAATTTCTCTGCACCACACTTGTCTCCATTTCTCTCTTTGTTTGGTCACACATGCCGAGGCAAGGTGCTGGTGGGGATTGTATGACACAATGCTTGAAACACTCCATGATGCACAGTAGGTATGCAATACTCAGTTATTTACTATTGCTATCATCATTAGTCTTATCATTTCTCTTGACTTTAACTCTGCAGTTCATTAGGTTCCTGGAAAATGAAACCTGGATGCCTGACTAGAGGTCCGTTGGCTTTGGGACAGAGGTAGGTCTAGAAAGACTTGATGTGATACTTGGTCTCTATGTGACAGAATTTTGTCACCAGGAGTCGCTTAGATTTCTAAGACACCATGTGCTAAAAATTAAAGAGAACAATCACATGTATAGTGGTTTTTGACAAGTACCAAGATGATTCAATGGGGAAAGAGAGACTTTTCAACAAATGGTGCTGGGACAACTAGATATCGGCATGTAAAAGGATAAATTTGGACTCATACGTCACACCATACACACAAATTAATTTGAAATAGATCATCGGTTTTAAGAGTAAGAGCTAAAACTATAAACTCCTAGAGGAAATACATGAGTCAATTTTAAGATTTAGGGTTAGTCAAAGCCTTGTTAAATACCACAACAGCAATGACAGAAAAAAATAGATAAGTTGCTCTTCATCAGAATTAAAATATTTTGTGTTTCGAAGGACATCATCAAAAAAGTGAAGAGATAACCAAACAAAAGGGAAAAAGCACTCACAAATCATATACCTGTGCTCGAGTATATAAAGAAGTTTTACAGTTCAATAAAAAACAAGCAAATACAATTAGAAATGGATAAAGGATCTGAACAATTTTCTAAAGAAGATATACAAATGGACAGGAAGCTCATGAAAACATTCTCAACATCATCAGCCATCAGAGAGATGAGAAGAAAAACCACACTAGATACCACTTCCCACTCATTAGGATGGCTCAAAAGACAGATAATCAAAAAGACAGATTATAGAAAATGTTGTGGAGAAAGTGGAGAAATTGGAACGCTTCTATGGTACAGATGAAAATGCCAAATGTTCATATTCTTTGGAAAACCATCTGGCAGCTCCTCAGAGGTTTTTTTGCTATTGTTTGTGAAGGGCTGTGGGGGAGGAGTCAGTGACTCCTAATGGTTACAGAATTTTTACGGAGGTGGTGAAAATGTTGTAAAATTATTACAGTGATGACTACATGGCTCTGTGAATATACAAGAAGCTATTGAATTGTACCCCCAAAAAATTCTAAATAGATACTCAAGAAAAATAAAGACATATGTATGCACAAATTTTTATAGCAGTGTTATTCATTATAGCAAAAAAAACCCATATGTCGATCAACGGATGAGTGAATGAGTAAATGTTGTGCAGTAATACAATGTATATTTTTTGTCCAGAGAAAGGAATGAAGTACTGATGCTTGCTGTAGAATGGATGAACATTGGAAACACTATGCTAAATGAAAGAAGCAAATCATAAAACACCTCCTAGTGTATGACTATATGTGTATGAAATATTCAGAGTAGGCAAATCCATGGAGACGTAATCATTGGGTTCCTGTTTGCCTAGGGCCATTGGGAATGGAGTAAGCAGCTACTAATAGTTACGGAGTTTTTATGGTGGTGATGAAAATATTCCAAAATTAATGTGGTGACGTACACGTCTCTGTGAATGTACTAGAAGCCATTGACTTGTACCCTCTTCCCCTCAAAATTGAGATTGTGGCTTTAAAAGAATTAACAGAACAAATGATACAGACCCAGTCCCCTTCTCCTGAGAGAGTATCATAAGATATTAGTGGGATATCGGCAAAGATGTAGAAAGAATTATCTCAAAATCAACAACCTGAGAAATAGGTGCATATTTCAAATTAGAAATCAATAGACTCCTTAAATCTTTACAGAAAAATAAATCCTGTCAGAATCCTTTGCTTCTGGGTGGTATTATGTGGTGACACATACGGATAAAATAAATGCCTTGTCACATAATGTTAACACCTAGGATTAGACACTAACAGTCTACCATATCAAAAATAAGAAAATTATATGCAGGGCAATTGAGTTATTGTCAAACCCTGGAATAATTCTCTTCTTTTGACTTAAGTTCCAGAACCAGTAAAACAGCCAAGTTCTGTCAATTCTTCATCAGTAACATTGCTTAGATTTGTTTGTGATTAACACTACCAGCACCTAATTTACTCATACCTGTACTGTTTCCATAGCTACACAAATACTCCCAGTTTTATATAATTTATTATTTTCCAATCTAATCAAAATGTGGCTGTCAATTAATCTTAATTCACAGCTGTTATCATTTAATTTGACTATCCAGAAATATTCAGACTGTCACTCCCTCTGGAAAAAAAAAATGTCCAAGTTTCTTATTTTGATATTCAAGGACATCCATCACATGCTAAACTACTTACTCAAATTTACCTTTTGAGTCCCTTCTGCAAATACTCTTTTCCAACTGTTCTGCCCCTAATTGGAAGATCTGTCAGTATTAATCTCTGCACCCTGCCATTCTCTTAGTATAACCAAGTTCTAACAACCCTTAAAATCTCAGTGTCTTCTTACTTAGTCACTTAATGCTAGGATCCAATTCTATATTGGGTAAAATTTGACCTTTCTAGGAAACATTCCCTGACAATTCCAGGCTACCATGATTTCCAACTTATCCTTAACACTTATTGCTTAACTGTCTCTGGATATTCATCATATCCTGTCTTGCTGCCCAAGTGGACTTCAGGCATTTCAACAGCATCAGTAACTCAAATATTCTGGAAAAACTTACAGCAATAGTGAGTGCTCAATAAAAATAGTTCACGAATAAATAAAAAGAAATTTCAACAGAACTGAGTCACAGATTTATAGAACAAAAAATGTTGGTGTAAGACCTTACGTGCCATCTAGCTAATCGTTCTGTCATATGATTGGGGAAACTGAGGTCCAGAGATGGGACAAGATAGGCATAAGACCTAACATTTGTTTAATGGTAGAGACACAACTAGACGCTGCTCTCATTATTCCTACTCTTTTATTCCAAGTAAAACACACTGCCTGAATATCAATGTCTCCTTTAATAAGGCATCATCTTAGAAATGACTCAATTTCCTGAGTGTGATCACAGGTGAGTGTGTGGCGACTGAAAAGGGCAGGCCATCCCCCTCTTACACTGAGGTTCTACAGAAGCAGCTCAGGGGAATGGAGCACAGTGCCTGGTCCATTGCAGTAGACAGACACAGCCAGGGAAACACCGTTCTCTGGGGAGAAAACTGGAGCATTTTCTAAGCAGGAGAGGAAAAAGCTGATATTAATTTCCTTGTTACAAATGAAGAGATACAAAGTTGCACGATTTAGAAACGTAGCTGCACGGGCCAGTGTCTCTTCATTAGTGTTCCTAACCATTACAATGGCATTTTTGTTCTGAATCTGCTATCAAGTACCTGAGTGGCATTTAGCATCTATCTTAAGCTCTCCGAACCTTGATTTTATTATTTCAAAAACAAGGATTTTGAGAAATATTAATAATGAGGCTCCTTCTGATTTTAAAACTGTATAGCTTCAGTACTCACTATGTGCATAGCACTATAGAGTTTAGAAATGCATGAAGGCCTTTCATTGCATCTCAGGCTATCCTCTCTACCTGTGAGCAGGTCGCACAAGTATCATTAGCCTCATTTTATAGACGAGGTTATGGAGAAGGGAAGACCACAGTGCAGTAAGTAGCAGATCTGAAACCCAAGTCTTCTTGATAAAAAGCTGGCAAATGACAACCTACAGGTTAAAGCTAGTTCGTGTTTGTAAATGAAGTTTCACTGGAACAAAACCACTCTGGTTTGCAATGTTGTCTATGCCTGCTTTTGCAGTAACAGAGTTGAATAGTTGCAGCAGAGATTGTACGGCCCACTTGGATTTTAGAGAAAAATCTGCAATCCCTGCTCTACAGCAGAAGCTTGTGCTTTTCCACCGTGATATCTAGCTCCTAACTCTGAGATCAGCCTAACATTTTCCTGGCATCTTTGTCATCAGACTTTACCTCCTCTTTTGTGGTCCCTACTTCCCAAGCAAGCCCTTGTTGGGTGGGAAAAATGAGTTGCAGAATGAAACACAAAATTAAATTCATCTGACTCACAAATCAGCATGTGCATCGTACTCTTCTATTTTAAATACAGTGGTAGAAAATAGAAAAAAGAAAAGTAAAAGAGAAATCTTTAGTCACACCTGCATGAGAAAAGAGAAACGCCAAAGGTCAAATATGTTGATATCATTATTATTGTTATTAGCTTGTGGAGTTCTAGTGGCAATAAAACACCTAAAGCCACAATCATTAGCCTGAAGACTTTGAAGGAGCAAAGCACACGGCTTATACACAGAAGCAAACTCGAGAAAAACTGGCGGTCGCTGAGGTGTGAGTGAGCTCTCGATGGAACCGTTGAATAAGGCATGCTCACTCAGTGTCACAAACCGCAGTCATAGAAGTATTCAGCGACTGAGTATTACGGTTTCTGATTGGGTGCACACATATGTGGGTCATATTTCCATTGTTAAAACTCCATTGCTTCTGGAACTGTTTTTAATTACTCATGAGACCATTTCTCAGTATGAGCTGAGCATATGGGCACTTTGCATTTTTAAAATCCTACTTTTGGAGTTATCCATGGGCTGAAAAACCCAAGCATTTCTCTTCAAGTGTAAACAAGTTATTTTGGAAGACTTCACATCAGGAACGTGAGGGACCCGTCCTGCTAGGCCTTCACTGGCTCACATACATGGGCTCTTGTTCTGGGGAACCTCTCACACAATGGTATGTTGGTTGCTGGAAGCTGTTCAGTCATTCACTTGATAAAGATGTACTGAAGAACCACTGCGAATGCAACACTGGATGACAACAGATAGATGAAAAAGGATCCTTGCTTTAATAATATCATGCATGATAAGGTAGTTAAATCAGTCATCCATTTTGCAACTGTTGTATAGAGTATCTACTACATGTCAGGCACTATGCCAGACACTGGCTTAAAATGTAAAAAAAAGAAAATGCATTTCCTCTGTCCTACTCAGCTTAAATATTTTTTAAATGTATGTAAGAATTTATAACACATATAACAAAGGACTCATGTCTAGGATATATAAAGAAGTTTCAACTCAATAAAAAGATATAAAACCCAGTAGAAAAAATGGGCAAAATACATGCAGACTCTTTATGAAAGAGGATATTCAAATGACTAATGAATCTAGAAATAGATATTCACCTCAATCTGTCATGAGAGAATGAATTGTAAATTAAAACTACAATATGATGTCACTTTTATATTCATTTTAGAATGGCCACAATTAAAAATGAAGAAAATACTAAGTATTGACAAGTATGGGGAGCAAATGAAACTCCATTTCACTGCTGGTAGAAATGTTGATTGGTAAAAGCACCTTGGAAGACTGTTTGACAGTATCAACTGAAGTAGAAGATACTCCATAACCAGTATTTACTGTTTCCCTATGTTCACCAAAAGGCATGAACTGGAATGTTCATAGTAGCATGTCTATAATAGTTCCAAACTGGAAAGCTCACCCAAACACCCTTAAGCAGCACAATGGGATAAACAGATTGTGGGATACTCATCAGATGGAATATTACAGAGCAAAGAGAGGAAATGATGTACAGCGCTACATCACAATACTGGCGGCGTATCTCATACGTAATGTTGAATCAGAAAAATGAGAGAAAGATTAATGACTGTGGGATTCTACTCATTTAAGATAGAAAAAAAAAAACCCTAATTTGTGATGTTGGAAGTAGGATGGTGGTTACTCCTAGACTGGATTCAACCAGAGGAGGCATGAGTGGGCTCCTGGCGGCTGTTAATTCTTTCTGCATTTGTGTGCTAGATATGTAGACATATTCATCTTATGAAAACTTACAGAGCTGCGTATATATGAGTTGATCCATTAAAACCGCTTAGCAGACATGTCACAATAGAGAGGCAAAATATATTCTGAAATGAGTTCATGGGAGGGGTTATCTCTTCCCTGCAAAAAGTAGTCTCCAGTTAGGCAGAAAAATAGACAGGAGAGAGAGAGAGAGAGAGGGTAAGGCCAGTAAAGCCCACTAAAAGGAACTCAAGAAGTTAACCAGATTAAATCAGAGAGCCAGAAGGGTCTCAGAGTTTGGTTAATTAGTTGAAGCTCCAACGGCCAGGAGCAACTTGGAATGTCAGATATTCCCCAGATAAAGAAAAGTATCAGAGCTCAGCCCAGGCCTTCATTGTATCAGATCCTGCCATTGTAAAACCTTCTTAGCCTGCAAAAAGGCCCAGTGTATTCTTTAACTTAATTTACATGCTGTTCTTTCCTCTCCTTCCAGCCCCTTAATTAAGTAACTTCGTAACCAGGGAAGGAGACAGACCTGGAAAATGTAAATAAACCTATGTGGTCAAAGGATGTCAGGATCTGGACCAACGCAATCACCTAAATAAAACTTCAAAGGAATTATGAATCACCTGTATACATACATCATGCCTTATACTGGCCTTTACCCAAAAAAGCCCAATAAAACCTCAGACCCTAAATCCTTAAGCCCCCCTTCTCTCTGAGGTTGCCCACAAGCCCCTTTCTTGGAGGGTGTATTTTTAAAAGACTTCCTACTGCTCAACTTACTGTATTTTGTCTCTGTGCTCTTCTAGGAGTGTCTTTATCACTTTGCTATTTCATTCTGTTTTCCAGACTTTAAGCACAAGTCTCCACTCTCCCTGTCTTACTTCAAATAAGTAGGGAGGGGCTGCTGAGAGCTCTCACTTGAGCTTGCAAGTTCCCATCGGTGAGCTTCCCCTTCTCCTCTGCTTTGTTTAAATAAACCTGCCTTTATCTGCTTTGACTCTGGCCCCCTTCTCCCTTGGAAGGAACTCAAATAAAACCTTCACTCCGCACCATTACTGTGTCTCTGCCCTTCAATTCTTTGTTGCAACAGGGCCAAGAACCGAGAACAAACCCAACCCCTAACACAGTGGCTGCGCCTGTGCTCAGCCTTAACAATGGGAATGGTTTCCACCCACAGAGAGGGGATGACGCGTTCCATGGTGAGCAAAGTATCACTGCGGAGGAGTAGACATAGGAAAATACGGAGAGATTTGTGGAAAGTTAAATAAAGCTAGAAAGGTAGTTCTGAGCCAGAATATGGGGGTTTCAATGGAAACATTTAGCTTTTGCAAAATAGACAGTGGGGAGCCATTGAAGGACTCTAAACAGGGCAGAGATGATCAGAGCTGTGTTCAGGGGAGATTAACTTGGCAATTGGATTCTAGAATGAATTGGAAAGCCAAGAAACTGGGGAAAGGGAGACCAATTCGAAAGTAATTGCAATTGTCTGGGTGGTTCACAATTAGACTTAAATTAGGGTGGTAGAGTCAAAGAGAGGAGATGTGTGTACGAGGCATTAGAAGAGGCAAAGCAACTATTGAATTTTTTTTTTTTTTTGTCAAGGAAGAAAGAAATGTCCAAGAAGGCCACAGTCTGGGCAAATGGAAGATAAATTATGCTGTTACCTGAAATAGATGAATTAGGACCTCTTCCTCCAGAAAAATGGCTGAGCATGGGTATTTTTTGTATCCCATACACATGAACTATCCCCTGAACATAAGTAGCTCTATGCAGCTCAACCTGGCATCTCAGGTCCCTCAGGAAGATGCCATGGCACTGTGCCAGCCATCGATATATAATACAGATTCTGACTTTCTTATAGAACAGAAGCTGCCTAACTAAGTGCATTTTCCAACGATCTTTGCAGATGAGACTGGCAATTTGAATGGGTTGCAAGAAGTAAATCATATAAATTTGAGCCTGTGCCTTAAAGGGAAATAGAATGTTCCTCTCCTCTTCTTTACCCCATCCTGCTGACTGAAATATATATGTGATGGCAGTAGCTAAAGTAGTCCTCTAGGACCATGAGCAGTAGCTTCAGGACAAGAGTCTTAGAGCAACGGAATAGGGACAGCTTGGGTTTCTGATGACTACAGAACACAGCAGTAGCCTGGTGATCTCCCTGGACCTCTGTGTGGCAGAGAAATAAATTCTTTCTTGTTTATGTCACTATTAGTTTGAGTTTCTCTCTATTACTGTAGTTAAATTGATATCCTAAATAATTCATATCCCAGGTTTGTGGTTTTGATCCCTGGGATATTTTTCCTTATATTAAAATATCATTTTCTGCACAGTTATTAGGTACCTGAGACTATACAAGGTGCCAATGATAAAACAACTCATGAATGCTGAATGTACTCTCCACATACCCAGGAACCTTCATGAAAACATGTAGCAATGTCTCAAGCAGGGCTTAACCATAACAAAAATTGCCAGTAAGGAGCACTTTCAAAAATGTGAACACTGAACACACCTCAACACCCAAAAAGCAAATAACCCAATTAACAAATGGGCAGAGGATATGAAGAGATGGTTCGTTCTCCAAAGAAGAAATTCAGATGGCCAACAGACACATGAAAAGATGCTCCACATCACTAATCATGAGGGAAATGCAAATTAAAACCACAGTGAGATATCACCTCACACCAGTAAGGATGGCCAGCATTAAAAAGACTAAGAACAACAAATGTTGGCGAGGGTGCGGAGAAAGGGGCACCCTCCTACACTGCTGGTGGGAATGTAAGCTGGTTCAACCATTGTGGAAAGCAATATGGAGGTTCCTTAAAAAACTAAAAATAGAAATACCATTTGACCCCGGAATCCCACTCCTTGGAATTTACCCAAAGAATACAACTTCTCAGATTCAAAAAGACAGATGCACCCCTATGTTCATTGCAGCACTTTTTACAATAGCCAAGATATGGAAGCAACCTAAGTGTCCATCAGTAGATGAATGGATAAAGAAGATGTGGTACATATACACAATGGAATACTATTCAGCCATAAGAAAGAAACAAATCCTACCATTTGCAACAACATGGATGGAGCTGGAGGACATTATGCTCAGTGAAATAATCCAGGAGGAGAAAGACAAATGCCAAATGATTTCCCTCATTTGTGGAGTATAACAATGAAGCAAAACTGAAGGAACAAAGTGGCAGCAGACTCAGAGACTCCAAGAATGAACTAGTGGTTACCAAAGGGGAGGGGTGTGGGACGGCGGGTGGGGAGGGAGGGAGAAGGGGACTGAGGGATATTATGTTTAGTACACATGGTGTGGGGGTCACGGGGAGAACAGTGTATGTAGCACAGAGAAGGGACACAGTGGATCTCTGGCAACTTGCACTGACGGACAGTGACTGCATTGGGGTCTGGGTGGGGACTTGATAATATGGGTAAATGTAGTAACCACATTGTTTTTTCATGTGAAACCTTCATAAGAGTGTATATCAATCATACCTTAGTAAAAAAATTTTTTAAAAATCTGAACACTGAGTTTACAGAAGCATCTCAAGAACATTGTAAATTGTGTCCTATTTTTATCCCCATTTTACAGATGAGGAAACTGAGCCACCAATAAATTAGAAAACATCCCCCAAGGTCATATTCCTAATGGCCATATATCTGTCTCCAAAATTCACTATTAATGACCTGACACTGCAAACATCCCCATTGAAAGAGCACAGAGATAAATCAGTCTGCACTTCTCCCTACCACTCGCCAACACTTAAAGGCTTTGAGGCTAAGTCACAGAAGAGAGCAAAGAATCCTGTATCTTGGAATGCAGACCTCTGCTTCACTTTTCATAATGAAGACTGACCAAAAACCTCTTCCAGTAGTAAGTAGCCCTGTGGGTAAAATTGCAATATTTCCAGAATCTCTCGCCTGACCTTTGAACATCTCCATATCAATAGGTGATTACAAGGGGGGTGAAGAGCAAGTGGGCACCTGGACTGGGGAGGTTTGTTGAAGCCTTGACAGCTGGGTCATGAGAGATGTGGGCAAGCAGGAGTAGAAAGCTGCTTGTGAGCAATAAATGGGTTTCTCCCACTTTATTTCTCCCTTTGACTAATTTCGGCTTCAAAGGTTTATTTGCCCCAGGCTGGGAACATATTTCCCCCTGAAGTTACAAACACCAACCAGAGAACTTGGTCCTTTGACCACTGACCACTGGGGAGGACAAGTTGAGTTAAGCAACACAGAAGGAGTGAAATGAAAAGGCAAGGAATGTAAGTGAGAGCATCTCACCTGAAAATTAAAGTTATTTCCTTCTGGATGTAGTTAACAAATTTAGAAAGAGATTCTGAGATATTTGTGAGGACATTGGGTATTGTTGGAATGAGAGCATATAGCCTATGAAAGAAACAAACTTGAAGTCATTTTCATGCAAAATTGCCAAAGGGTGTGTTCTGTAGGGGCCAAGGGCAGCCCACCCTAAGATAACAATTTGATACATCGATTATTTTAGAGCTGAAAACAATCAAGGCCCAAAAGATTCAGTAAGAAACTTTGACCTCCCCACCTCAGCTGCATAAAAAGAATTTGGATAGAGGACCTGTTCCAAGAAGACAGCCATCACCATACATAACACATCACAGTATGACCTAGCAGTGGTAGGCAGGGAGGGATGTGGCAAAGTTTATTAAAATTCTTCCCTATGTCCCATTGTCTCTGTGTGGCCCAACAAACATTTGTTGACCAAACATTTACTTTTTCATATTCCTGTGAATTGCTTCCCTTTTCCTGTGAAGTCTCAGACCTCTACCCTCTTCTTCTTAGTTCAGGATGACATACCTCATTGTCCTGTTTTTGCAATCTCACATCTAAGGGTTCTCTATACATATATAACTAAACTTTGGTGGTTTTTTTTGTTCTATTAATGGCTGTCTGATTCTTAAACCAGCTAGAAGAACTTAGAGCGGCAGAGGAAATTTTTCCCTTCCCAACAGTTCAAAAAACTATAATCATAATAAATATTTCTATTTTTAGCCAGACAATATGTTCAACTATGTTATGTATCTAATAAAATAAAAGAAAGAGGCTAAACAGCTAATGTATTTATTCACCATCATAGGTCAGGGAGCATATTGCAGCTGAGGACAAAGGGGAGTTTGATGGTGGGATGGTGGAGAAAGACGCGTGGATAGCTCCCATGGAGTCTGGCCACCATTCAAATTGAAGTGTTCATGCCTTGGGCATCCTCACCTGACCCAAAGAGTGAAGGATGGAAGGCTGATGGACTGCAGCCCATCGGGGCTGGCAACGAATGATAAAAGCAGGAAGACTTTTGCTGGGAAAGATACACAGGAAAAGAGAGACCTGAGGGAGAGGTTTCCCAGGAAACCAGAAAAGACCATTTGAGGGAGACCCACAGAGTGAGCCAAAGCAGATAACAGTGAAAGAATACATCTCAGGTCTTTTTTTATTGCTGTTTCTGGCAGAACCTTCAAATGAGGTCAATGTCTCCTCAAAAATCTCCTGGAGAGAAACACTTCCCGGAGAAATCCTTCAGAGCCTGGTGGACATGTCCCTTCCCTTACCTATTTGTCGTCAGAATGAAACACAAAGATAACAAGGACTCTCGCAGTATAATTCGAAGCATTTTATTCAACGTTATAGAAATGAAAACTAACTTCCAGGTTAGGAAATAAAATGCTGGTCATGGTTTGTCTTATAAAATAATGAAGTAGAGTTGGGCTTTCTGCCCATTGACCAGGAATATAATTCCAAGTTCTTGTTGTTCCCACGGACCATCCAATTAATAATTGCAGCATGTTTTCCTCTAACGTAATTTGCCATAAATGTCTGTGTGCCTGTATCTAAATAATATCTGCAATCTAATCCAAGAAAAAATATACAAATCAATAGAAAGGATGTATAATCGCAAAGGGCTTATTATTGTATATGTTTTTTCAGGATCTTTGAGAAATAACCAGAGGAGATGGTAAAGGGCCAGGCCTTGCAAATGCAAGCAGAGACAGTGTACTAAAACCTTCACATCCTACTGCTCAGCAATGGAGCACTTTGGCAGCGAAAAAGCATCGTCTGTCTATACCCATGATGCGGCATACATCACCCAAGCAAATCACATCCCACATGATGTGGAAAACAGGGCAGGGTTAAGTGCAACAAGAGCTGGAATAGAACAGTGTTAGTTTATTTTGCAAATAATGCTCCCTTCTATTTGTACAGTGCCTTGCTCCTTCCACACTCATGATATAAGCATATATTATTGTGAATTCTATTAACACATTTTACCCAAAGTCATCTTTCATGACAGATCATTACTGGTGTTCATTGTCACACAACCCCAGCATGGAATTACCTAAAATTAATCTTGTTTCAGAAGCAAAGATTCTGGGTATTAAATGCAATAGTCATGCTAAGCCATTTAGTCACGAGGGAATAAAAACCAGATCCCCGTCTTGCATTATATTACAATTCTGAAATTCTCCCCCTGTATACTTAGGACAAGTAATATGATGGCCCCCACAGCCCTGATTTCAGGATGCTAATGATTCCATCTATCAACGAAAAACCTGTCCCAGTGCTTGCCCCATTACCCACACTGGGGAAGATACTGGAAAGTTGGAGAGCTAGAGGGGCATGCCAGGAAGTGAGTGTTCTGAGCAAACTAGCTGGGCGTTTTTCTGAACCAGGCTTTACTCATTCCTAAAGTGAGCACAGACATTCCTGCTTCACTAGGTCATCGAAATTATGGATGAGAAGAGATTTTTTGTCAGAATAGCTCTTATTTAATGAAAAAAAATGAGACTTTGGACAACAAAGAGAAATACTTGACCTCTTGTAGTTTGCAAAAGGGATACATTTAACCATGAAGACAGAGCAGCAAATGGGAGGTCCTCTAATGTTATCACAATTAAAAGTTTAAGATAAATTTGTCAAATTTATACTCTTGTTTTTATCATTAGTTTGTCCTCTCCATGAGGACTCTATGAGAAAGTACCTTTTCTAATTTAAAAAAAAAGGAGGTAAGGAATAGAAAGGAATACTACAAACCAGAAATTGCTTGGGAATGAGGTACCATGGGTGATAGGCCTTATCTGAAGTCCACCCCAAATGTATTGTCTGCTCAGTTTAATTCAGTTACTTGGTCTTCTAAGAGCAGGTTCCCTATTGCTTCTGAGAGTTTATACATGTTCTTTCCTTCTCCTAAAGTGCCCCTACAGCTCCACGTTTACTAGAACAAGCAGCCAATGTTTTCTAGCTAGCAGTGTTGGTGATAAATGACTGAAAGCCAAATATGTGGGGGAAAAAATGTCCTTCCTGGCTTTTGTTACAGAAACCAGAGACAGACCATACAGCGGAAAATCCTAGAAAGAGGTGGATGAGGAGAAAGACTTAGAGGAGGATGAGGACAATACCCAGAAAGCAGAGAGAGAAGAGACTTTTCCCATGACTGAGCTGGATGTCGTGGGGTGAGAGACCAGCAAGATACCTGCCTTCCTTCCCAGGGACTTGGCAGGAGCAGAGCAGCTGCATCACCTGCCGGCAGAGACTAGGTGGGTACTCCTACCTTCTGCAAAGCATTCTCAGGTACTTGGGCATCTCCTGTACTGTACTGGCCTGGACCACAAGCACATCAGCGCTGACCAGTGTGACCATAAGACCCCAGGCATTCTGGAAAGTTCTGTGAGTAAGGAGCAACCTACAGCTAGTCATGGTATGAGAAAAAGAAGCCCCTCTGGAATTCCTTAGTAAACTGGAAGGAAAAAGCTTGTAGCCAAATTCAATCTGGTTGTAGAAAAACGATTATACCATTTTGTACTCAATTGTGCAGTGAAACTTTGCATCTCTTAATATTCCATGTCTCTATGCACTGTATGTAGTAAATATTCATTTTATAAGTAAAGAGGATTCATCTTTGTACAGTTACGCCACTAACATCCTCAGAGGCCTAAGCTGGAAAATGCTGTGTAAATGTTCATAGCTTCTGCATACGCAAGTTCTGCAGACTCATGTTACTCACATGAGTAACCCAAGAAGGAGGGTTCAGGTGCAGTCAGTCTTGGGTCCCTCTGAATAAGCTAGTCCCTGGAGAAAGGTTGCTTGGTCTTTAGTCTAAGGTGGAGTCCTCTGCATGTTTCCCTCTACATCCCACCCACTTAACAATCTGAACTCCTTTTTCATTCAATAATATCTCTTCCTCCCTCTCTCCCTCAACAATGAATATTTTTTTAGGGAGAATGTGCACTCACAACATTGCTGGGAAAATTAAGAGCGATGTTTGGAAAAGGTATGAGATCTGTGAGGGCTTCAGGCATAAGCTACAATTGTGTTAAGTATTAATAGTTCACTTGTTAAAGTCATTTATATTCCTCCTCTCATTTTTTATTCTTTTTTCCCCTTTCTTTATTAGGTACATGATTCTTTTTCTTAAGACCTAGACATTATATTATAAAAAATGAGATGCCAAAGAAAAGAGTCTTTTATGCAAATACTAAGAGATGCACAAGAGTAAATGAAAACAATTTATAATATGTAAAGTTCTAAATCAGCTGGTGTTTAATAAAAAGCAAAGTTTAGACAAATGTTCCCCATAAATCACATGTGAGTTTATTTAGCATTCTTTTTCTTCACAAGAGCTTCTTAGTCAAGCTAATGCAATGACTTAATAAAGTGTTGACAATGACTCCCTTGTGCATTACATGTGTCCGCCCTTCTGACTTGGTTGTTCTTCTTTTTTCTGATTTTATACCATCTCAGCCAATCTGGACAGCACATGGGTATGTGTGCAGAAAGTTTATTTTTCGTGTAAAACAAATATGTATGCATATTACTGTAAAATAACTCCAGTTATCAGTTTTGTTACCCAGAGGCTAAGGTCCAAGACCTCAGAGGGATCCTGATTCTTTTATTTCTCTCATACTCACATGTTCCCCATCAACAAGACCAAGCTCTGCCTTAAAATATATCCTAAATCCAACTGCTTTTCATCATCACCAACCTTCCACTGCAGTCCATGTCAGCATGATCAAATGCTGGAACAGTCTCTTTCCTTTCACTCTTGCTCCTCTCCTATCTAAACTCCATAAGGCAGACTGAGTTATGTGCATAAACATGTATCAGACAGTGTATTTTTTATTTTCTGTTATTATTTGCATAATTCCTTTTAAAGGCCAGATATAAAAAATGAGATTTAACAGAAAAGAGTCTAAAATGTGGATAGCTGCAAAAAGCATCACTCTCACCCAAAGAACAAAAAGTCAGAACCACCATAAAATTATAACTGTCTTAAGCTATCAGACTGTTGGGCTCACTGGGCAATCAAGTGAACTGAATCCATGAAAGGAAATCACTTTACTCCCCCAGCCAAGGAGAGATGGAATGCACAGCATGGGAGAAAAATGGGTCTGTAATACAAGCAGGAAAAAGAAATGAGTTAAAATGTAAATGAGTTGTGAAAGGCCAAGTGTGGGCTGGTGTGTTACAGCACTGGGAGCTTCAGATCCTGGCAAAGTTTGCTTCCGACCCCAAATGCTTTCTCTGCGGACTTCCAATGGGTGCACTGAGAAAGATTAGAGTCAGGGCAGGAAACTGGAGAGAATTTATCCAAATAGTACTGACCTAGAGGAAGGGATGGGTAAGAAAGTCACAGAGATTCATGTTTTCCTCAGACGTTTCCACCACGTGGAGAAAAAAACCATGAGACAGAAATGAAAGAGAAGGAACACCATCATCTCAAGACCACTGGTGGATGAAGCCCATTCGTTATTAAGAGGGGATATCAAAGAAAACAGCATCTATCCTTACAGGAGGAGTGTTAAATTGTTTTTAGTTCAGAATCCTAATCAGTACAAATAGTGTTGGGCAAGGGGCAGGAATTCTCTCCCACATCAGAACTGCCACATATACAAGACAGAGTTTGCTACATGACACAGGGAAGATGGGGAAAGTGCTAAGAAACTGTCTCTAAAGATCAATCACATAGAATCTATCAAAGTGAAGAACTATCATATCAAAATAGACCCTCTTCAACTGATAATATTATCCTAGGAAGCCAAGGTAACAAACAAAAATAGTATATAGATGGGAGAGGGGAAAGAGGATAAAGAGCTACATCCTCAGTGGTACAGACGTTCAGTGATGGCAGGAAGTTGGGAGTGGAGCACAAGCATTGAGAAAAATATGATGAGGCCCCTGCGTCCAGTTTCAGGAAAAGGCATCATTAGAAGAATCTGAAGGCTATGATGCATTGAAAGTAATCATAAACAAAAACCAAACCTATCTGAACTCTTAAATTGATTCAATCTCCCATACCTATTGCCTGAGAACACTTGCCCATTTCCAGACTGAAATATTGTTGACTTCAGTCTCTTGCATTTATTTATGAGATGTCTGCCACTCAATGAAATGGTATGAGACACACAAATAGTCAATTGAAAGAAGACAGGTATTTTAAAGAGACAAAGCAATCAACACAATCAGACTTAGAAATTATACAGGTTTGAAACTATTGGACAGAGTCTTGAAATATTTATGATCAGTATGTTAAATGATCTTGTGTAAGATATGAATGATTTGTGAGAACAGACAAGAAATTTCAACAGAGAGATAAAATCTATAAAACTGAATCAAATGTAAATGCTACAAATAATGACACTTTTTTTAAAAAGGATTATATAAAAAATAAAGAATGGACTAATCAGTAGATTCAAAGTAAGCCACAAAAAATTTTAATGAACTTGAAAATAAATCATAGGAGTTGCCCTATCAAAAGCACAAAGAAAAAAATAAATAAGAGAACATCCAAAAGCTGTATGAAAATATCATTTCATCTAAAATACATGTAATTGTATTCCCATATATAAAAGAGACAATGGGAGTGAAGAAATATATGAAAGAATAAATAACTTTCCAAAAATAATGAAATATATCAAACTACAAACGAAGAAGTTCAGAGAACCCCAAAGCAGGAATTTTAATTAAACAAATAAACACCAAGATATATTATTCAAACTGCTGAAAACCAAATAGAAAGAGAAAATCTTGAAGGAAGCCAATAAAAAAGGCATATTACATACAGAGAAACTAGCATAATAATCACAGCAAATTTCTCAGCAGAAAGATTGCAAGTCAGAGAAAAATGTGACATCTTTAAAACTCTGGAAGAGGGGAAAAAAACTGTTCAACTGAAAATTTTATACCCAGCAAAAATATATTTCAAAAATTAAAATGGTGTAAATACTTTTTTGGAAAGACACACAACAAATACACAGTGATGACAACAAAGAGCTGAAAGGCTTTATTGTCAGTCGACTTATGCCATGAGAAATATTAAAGGAAGGTTTTCGCTTAGAAGAAATATGGTACCAGACAGCAACTTGAATCTACACGAAAATGTAATTTTGTCTGAAAATGCTCAAAATAAAGGTAAACATAAAAATATGGTTTTCTTAATTATAATGGTTCTAAAGGATAATTGATATGAAAAGGCCAAACTACAACTTCATTTTGGGGTTTCAATATATGCAAATGTGTACAGTATGGTAGCAATCACACAAAAAATAAGGAGGGAAGAATAGCAAATATATTGTTGAAAGATTCTTATGTCTTACATGAAGTTATGTAAAATTATTTGAAAGTAATTTGTAATAAGTTAATGATATATATTGTAAATATTAGAGGTAACATCAAAGAAAATTAGAAAAAGATGAATGCATAAGAGAGAAAAATGGAATACTTAAAACACAGGTAGTTCTTGACTTTACATATTTCTGATATGGACAAATTGCAGTTACCATGCTTTAAACCCCAAATTTCAGGTACTAAGGTTTAGTTGATCATCTCCCAAAATACATAAAATTTCAGTTACTATTGCATAATAATTGCATAACATACAAACCTCACTGCCAGCTCTTCAGTCCACAAATCTCTATGTAAATAACAGATGGACATCACTTTCAGTGGTCAATCAAGTCACCTCCTTCAGTCTGTCAGGGATTGGTCATTACACATCTGTTATTCAGTTCCTTCACAGACAACAAAGTATGTGGTTTTATTGCTTCCATGTCACCCAGTGATAAACCCATATGACATTTTGCAAAAATGGATAATGTGAAGAAAGGATTGGCCAAGATGATAATGCATAAAAGAAACTAAAAGTGCTTTTAGTACAAAAAGTGATGTAAAAAGTGATGCTGAAAGTGGAATTCAAATTGAACCTAAATTAAGCTTTGGAAGTGGCTGACATGGGTATACTGGTATTGCTGTTCAACAGAATATAGGTATTCAGCCAGAGGAACTTAGTAAGGACACACTTATTAACATAAAAGGTTGCCATAAAAAGGTTACAACAAATTCAAAATAATGTAAATAATATAAACCATGTTATCTGGCTATAAGGGATTGAATTCTAACAGTTTTCAATCACAGAAAAACATCTAGAAAATCCCCCAAACTTGGACATTAAATACAAACTTCTGAATAGCCCATGGATCAAATAAGAAGATACAAGGAATATTAGAAAATATTTTCAATTGAATGAAAAGGAAAATAAAACATTAAAATGTGTGGGATGCAGCTAAAGCAGTAAAGAAAAATTTGCAGAATTATGGGCTGTCAGAAAAGAAAATAAATCTCAAATCCACTATCTAAACTACCACCTATGAAACCAGAAAAAGAATAAATTATAACTATAGCAAGCAAGAAGGAAATAATAAGAGAAGAAATCAATGAAACAATGTAAAGAAACTAATTAAAACAATAGCTAGTGTTTTAAAAGAATCAATAAAGTTGATCCTCTTTTAGCCCAATGGTCAACAAATTGCTGCTCATGGGCAAAATACAGCTCACTGTCTATTTTTGTAAACAAAGTTTTATTGGAAGACAGCTACACCCATTTGTTATTTTCTATAGCTGATTTCCACTACAAGAGGTTTGAGTAGGTGAGATAGAGACCAACTGACCTACATATACGAAAGTATTTACTATATGGTGCATTATACAAAACATTTACCAAATCCTATTCCGCTGCTAGTCAGCTGCTGAAGAAAAAAATAAAAAGGGAGAGAGAATAAATAATGTTCAATATAAGGAATTTTGAAATATAGGATTTCTAATTTTATAGACATAAGAAATTTTATATTTTTATCTGATAAAGATATAAAACAAGAAACTTAATGCCAGTAATTTGACAAAGTAGGTGAAAGAAATTTCTTGGAAGACACAAACTACTAATGGTCTTGAAGTTAAGAAGAAATAGATAACCAGAATAGTTAAATATCTATTCAAGAAATTGAAATTTTGGGTAAAATATTTTCCACAAGGACAACATTAGACTCAGATGGCTTCACTGGGAATTCTACTGAATATTTTAGGAAGAAATAACACCATTACTACATTAGTTTTTCCAGAATGTAGGAAAAGAAGAAACATTTCCCAACATGTGTTATAAAGCCAGAGATCCAAAGACATTACAAGAAAATAAATCTACAGAGCAATATCCCTCATAATCATAGGAACAAAAATACTAAATAAAATATTAGGAAATTGGGCCCAGCAATATTTTAAAAGGATAATACATGATGATCAAGGAGTTTATTCCAGGAATACTAGTTTGGTCAAACATTAGAAAATCAGTCAGTGTTTTCTACCACATTGATAGACTGAAGAAAAAGAAATACAATCATTTCAATAGATGCAGACAAATCCTTTAACAAAATTTGATGTTCATTTACCATAAATACCCTCAGAAATCTAGGAGTGGTAAGGAACTTCGTCATTATGATCAGTTCATATGCAAAACTCTACAGCAAATATTACATGTGTTAATGGAATACAGTTTTTCCCTTAGACTGAGAAAAAGATAAGGTTATCTGTTGTCTCCAATCCTATTCCACACCGTAATGGACACCCCACCTACTGTAACAAAGTTAGGGTCCTTTTGGGACTGGGGATTGTAAAATGTGTACAGATTTAAAAGTAAGAAATAAAACTGTCTCTGTCTGCAAATTAACTAATCTCTAAGTAGAAAATCCCAGTCAATCTACAAATAAACTGCTAGGACTAATAAGTGGATTCAACAAGTCCCAGGAGAAAAGGTTAGTAATTAAAACCAATTGTATTTCTACATATCATCAATGAATAATTAGAAATTAATTTTTGAAAGCACTTTGAACAACAGCACTTAAAACATGAACTATTTGGCCATGAGTCTATTAACATAGGAACAAAATCATTGTACTACAAACCACAAAACCCAAAGAAAAGGAAATCAAAGAGAGCATAAATAAATGAAGAGATATACTATGGTCATGGATTAGAAGACGCAGTTTTGTTAAGCTCAATTCTTCTGAATCTGCTTTACAGATTCAAGTAATTCCAATTGAAATCCTAGCAAGACATAGTTTGAGAGCAAGTCAAAATGTCCAAGCTGATTTTAAAGTTTATGTGGTAAGAGAAAATAGCTACAATAGCCAAAAGCAATTATGAAGATGACTCACATTACTTGATTTCAAAACTTACTGTAAAGCTTCAATGATCAAGACAGTATGTCATTATTATTGAAATAACAGACACACAGAGCATTAGGACAGAATAGGAAGCCCAAAAAATAGACCCAAACGAAGTCAGTCAACTCATTTTTGGCAAAGATGCAAAAGCAAATCAATGTAGAGAGGATAATCTTTTCAACAAATCACGCTGGAGTAATTAGATAGCCATACTGGGAAATAAAGAATAAAGAAAAAGACATTTGATTCATACCTTGTAAGATACACAAAAATTAACTCAAGGTAGATCATAAATCTAAATACCAAAACCTAAAACTATAAAGATTCTATTATAAAAAATAGGAGCTATTATAAAAAATAAGAGCAAATCTTTATAACATTAGGTTGCACAAAGATTTCTTAGATATGACATCAAAAGAATGATCCATTAGAGAAAAGATTGATAAGTTGGACTTCATCAAAACTGTAAGCACCTGTTCCTTAAAAGACACCGTTAAGAAAATGAAAAGATATGCCAATAGATTGAGAGAATATACTCATTTGCAAAGCACGTTTGAGAGCAGGTGTGTATCTATCCAGAATATATATAAAGAATTCTCAAAAACCAGTAAGAAAACAAACATCTTAATTTGTAAGCCAAAGATATCCTAAAAATATATATTTGAATGGCAAATAAGTATATGAAAAGATTCTTGACATAATTATTCATTGGGAAAATGCAAGTTAAACCTAAAATGATGTACTACCGCCCCCTATTAGATTTGTTTGTAAGCGCAGTGGAAAGCCACCGGAATATCGAAAGCGAGAGGTTATAAGAGCTCATCAACATTTCATGAGGGAGATCACACTGGTTGTTGTTTAGATAGGGGGTGACAATAGCAGGTAGACCATGGAAGTGGTTGTCATCAACCTTGGGGGAAAAATGGTGCGTTAGATTAAGGTGGATTAAGAGTCAGTATCCTTTGGACTTGAGCTGGACTTGCCAGGGAAAGACTTCCAGTGGATTGGATGTGTAAGGTAAGGAACAGAAAAGAATCAAGGGTGACCCCTAGGTTTTTCAGTCATGAGTCAGAGCATTGTGGTGCTTTTTATGCATTTAGTACACCATCGGAAATAGTCTGTGGCCATGTACGCACATGGTCAGATAGGGGGACAGACACAAAGCGGACTTGAGAGATGGACCATCCCTGTGTGCTCGAATAGTCTGGAAAGTTTTGGTGGAAGGAGGATATGATCTCCATTCAAAATAATAGAAAGGACATTTTAGGTGAGTGTACATAATCTACACCAAAAGGCAGTTCTTCCTTCTGTCCGAAGAGGAAAATGCATCATTTTCTTTGAGAAAAAAAAGTGGGAGATGGAATAACCAAAATGAACTTCATAGAATCAGTAAAGAGCTTCTAAACAACTGCTTTATAGAAATTTCCAGCCACAGACTGTCATTACAAGTCCAAAAATGAATATGGTCCCATCTGGCTTTCTGCCTTCCTGGAAGCCTCCCTTTGATGAGAGGTGAGAATACAGCGCTGCTTTTGATCCTCTAATTCTAAAGTCCATAAAGAGCATCTCGAATGAATGACCAGCCTCCTGTTAACAGATCATTCAACCCTGTGCCAAGGTCCTCATCCTGGATATTTTGGCTCATCAGCCAGGCTAGACAAAGATCAAAGTTATGTATACCATGCATCCCTGTTCATACAAAATACGTTGGGGTGCACTATCACTGAGCTACACATAACTGCAACAGCTTACCAGTAGTATCATTTATTTTTAATTTCCTCAAAGCAAATAGAAAAGGCTTTCTAGATTAGAGATGTCTGCTTGCAAACAATTGCCTTCTGAGTTTTTGTATCCTTAAACAGACACTCACATGCCCATCTTCTGATAAAAGGTGATCTGCAGGTCCTAAAGCACCAGCTTCCCCTGGGAGAATGGTTAAGGCTGGTGTCCACCCCTAAGGGCTCAGGGGTTTTAGATAATGACTTCCAAGGCCAAATGACAGAGCTCAACCGATCTGTGAGAAAGGACACCAAGTCTCACAGTGAGTTTCAGTCACCGCAGTGATGGCACTGGCAGTGAATTAATTCTAGTGAAAAAAGCAAATGGCTGTGAGAGAATATGAAATAAGGAAATATCACTGTGTCTTGACTCCTTCGCAATGGGGCTGGGGGTGTCCTTTTCCGTTTCAGATGCAAACCCAGCAACTATTCTCCCTGCCAAAATCCAGGGCAGGAGAGATATATTACCACATATTCTTTTTCAGCACCACTGATTTCCAAAAGGGGGAGATGACAGAAAAAGGAAGTAAGCTTAGGGAAAAGAAAAAGGGAAGGAGAGAAAGGGAGAAAACAAACAATTTCAAACTTTGTAAGACAAAAAAAAAAAAAAAGAGGTCACTGTTTGGATAAAGAATGAAAGTAGTAATCAAAGCCTTCGGAGAAACAGAAGGAATCTCAACTGAGACGGTGGTCTCCCCTTGGACTTTGGGTCATTGCACGGTGGGCTGTGAGGATATTCGGACAGGCTGAAGGAACTGAAGTCAATTCTTAATGAGAGAGGATTGAGGGTTAATATCTGAACCCTGTCAAGTCCATTGTAGAGTCAACACAACCTGCTCCCTCCTGGTGGCACACGTGGAGTCCTCTGCTGTGAAATGCAAACTAACCAGTCTAGGGCCACACCTCCTCTATCAGCGCCATGTACCCCAGAAGGCAATATTCCTCTGCCTTAACCGTCCCAGGGCCAAGTACCAGGTGAACTAGAGACCACCTCTACAGGTTAGAGACCCACAAAATTATTCAAAATAGCCAATTCTAAACCATTTACTCGGCCCTGCCTTGTCTTTACCACAGAAGCCCTAAAATGTTCTCGCCATGTCCCAACACAGTGCCTTTGCTCATGCTGCACTTTATGTTTGAAGTATCCCATTGCCCTTTTCCAGTTGGCAAACACGTACAAATGTCACAAAGCTAATGAGCCTTTTCTGAGCCTTTTTCTGCTCTTTCTACACTTATTTGAGTCTGTCTTTTGCCTGGCCCTCATACCATGATATGATGATATTAATTTACCTCTCAGACTCTCCTACCAGCATGTGAGTGCCAAGAGTTAAGAAAGCATATGTTTGCATTGAGCACAATGCCTAGCATAGAATATATAAATATTGAAGGAAGCAAGTGAGAAAGAAAGGAGGAAAGGAACAAAAGAGGACTTTGCATTTTATAAAGAAACACAAAATCTTCCTCTCTGTATGTTTTAATAATTAAATCAGCCACCCACAACCAAACCAATAGAATTTCAAAACATGGTTACAGAAGTTGGCATTTAAGAAAGGGACTTAGGGTTCTACCTTCTTAGACAAAAATAAATGCTTTACCCAACAAATACTTGCCACACTGCAAACCCCTATCCCATCAATCACCGTGCCTTTCAGCCTTTTGGAAGTTTGCTGATTCAAGGTCCTTCTCTCTGTTTCACATGGAACGATGATAGCTGTCTTCCCTCCCATCCATCCGAGGCCTCTCCTCCTCTGCTGACCACAGGGCAGCTCTTGAAAGAGGCATTAGATTGTTTTGAAGCAGAAAATAAAGCATGTAATTGTGAATAAAATTGTGATATTTTCAGAATATTTTGCCTGGCTTTAGTGCATCTGCATATCAATAGGTGTTCTTCAGGGGTGGATACTTTTCATCTTCATATCAATGGGTAATTACCTGGGCAAAGGAGAGCTTATCTGAACCAGAGAGATTATGGAGAGGCTGGTTTTGCTTCTGACTGAGCAGGAAAAAAACAGCCCCAGACTGCAGTTTGTAAGCAATAAACGAGTTTTAAACTTTACTTCTCCCTTTGACTGATTTCAGTTTTAGAGGTATTTTTCCCTGGGATTTCCTCTCCCCAGAGTTACAGTGATTCTGATGTTAAAGGAAGGGTGAGGCACACCCAGCTTGGGGCTGCCTCCCTGACCCTTGATCCCTTCCTGGGGATGTGGTGCTTGTTAAAGGGCTTTGTTTTAAATGTCAAGTCCGTGTTCTTTCTCCACAAGGACTGTAGATTCAAGGTAACTCAGCCTCCTATAGTCCCAGAGATAATTGTTTGATCTGGTACCAAACCACCGTAGATTTTCACCCCATGTCAATATCTATAATGCCTAAGATTCAACTTGCTTAGCCAATCTCAAAACTCAAGATTTCCCTTTTGCTTATCTTTAATCTTATGATTTCCAAGAATACTCAAAGATTATGGTTAATGATTCTAAGATTATATTAGCAAGTTCCTTTAGCACCCTGGGATTTCATCTGAGCTAGGATTCAAATTTCTTCAATAGGTAAGCATTTGCTTCCCATTTCCATATCTATCTTGAGCAGTTATTTCACTTTAACATGTTTTCTTTAAAGCCTAGTTCAGCTACTAACGAACTCACAGCAAAAAAGTGAGGAATCCCTCTCTCTTCCCTTTTCCACCTGTTAAATTACATCTCCAGCCAAGAAATGGGCTTAAATCCTCTTGCTATAAACCAATCTTAAAAGGCCCTTTGTGTTGTGCTTAGCATGTTTCACTCTTTCTAAGCTTCAGTCTTTATGGCCCAAGAACCAGGGGTCTGTTTCTCACTTGCATTTTTTTTTTCTTCCCTTGGTTACCAGCCCTTCTTGCAAATTTGTTCTTTTAAAAAAATGTGTCTCACCAGAAAATGAAATATGTGTGTCATCAAACTAAATATAGAGAAAGAGCCATATGGAAATATTTTTGGTAAAAAAGTAATGAAGTAAATAATTTGGGGGAGAAATAATACATGCGTGTGTTGCAATATCGAAAAGGGTAAAAAGGTACATCTTCATGTTGTAAGTCTCCCTCCCACCCCTGTCTTCTATACACTCGCTTCCCTTCTTCGCAGGAAACCACCATGGCGAGTTTCCGGAGTTAGGACAGTTCCTGCAACTCAGCGGGCACCTCACCCAACCAGAGGCAGTGGGCTTTGAAGACACCATTTATCTTTTCAAAGAGAGAGAATATATAAAACTACATTTCAACCAGATTTCAAACCTCAATGCCGTACAGGCTAAGGAAATTACAGAGCCACTTTTCTTGCATATCCTAATTAATTTTTCTTAACTTAAAGAACTGATGGAGCTCTTCTTGGAAACTCTCCATTTCTTATCCTTTCCTTGTTGAAAATCCTTCAGGGGCTCCCCAGAACTGACTAAATTAAGATCTACCCTCTTTCTCACTCACCCGTTCTGGAACACTGGCATTTTCTAGTCCCCTAATCAAAAGCCCCCAGCTTCAGTTTCATTCTGCAGTTTCCCTGCCTGCTTTTGTTTCCGTGACTCCGTGCAGACTGGTCTTCTTTGCCAGAATGGTCCTAACCCTCCTTGACTTCTTAATAAACATCTCTTCATCCTTAAAGATGCAGCTAGATCTCACCTTCTCTGGGAAGAACTTTTTCCCCTCCTCTCTCTTCTAAAGTGAATTTTCTCTTCCGCGATCACATCAGTTTCTTGGTATTTATTATTGTACTTAAAACGCTGCGTTTTTTCCTCATGATCAAAGAAAGCCTTGCTTGTTTCCAATGTATGTGATTCATCAGGAAGTTCTGGGATGTTGTTTAGGCAAATCTGCTCACAGGCAGGCACACAGATGAAATTACCTCTAAAATTCTCCATTTATCCTTTTGAATTTGATTACAGTTTCCAGCGATAGAAAAGTAAACTATGGCTCTCTATTACACTATGTATTTTAATTATTTGCCTTTCTGTTCCCACTAGTAGAATGTATTCTGCTTGAGGCCCTAAACTTGGCTCATTCATGGCACTGCCTGGCCTTTGTCTCCAGCTACATCTCCCCAGTTCTCCAACCAAGGCTCCCCACTTTGCTGTTGTTAACATAGCTTCCCCCTCACCTGCTTGTGCATGACTATCTCTTATATCTGAAAATGCCCTCAAGTCCCTCCCTCTTTAGTGAACCAGCGTCTCATCTTTAAAGGCCTGACCAACATACACTGGAGGTTCTTTTGGGTCCTATCCCATTTTGTGCTTAATTTCATGAGCTCCCACCACTCTGTGCTGCCCTCTCAAGTGCGTAAACTCCTGGAGGACAAGGGCTGTGTCAACATAGTTTTCGTCTTTGTAGCTACAGGACCTAGCGTCAAGCCTGGCACAGGATAAGCCTCGGTGTTGCTCACCAACACAGGAGGTTCATGGAACTTCACTTCCCTCCCATTGTCTGCCTCCACCTTCAGCTCAGATCTGTGGTGGGTTAAGATGGGAAGTGTTTCCTGCCATACCCTTCCTTCCTTCCACCTCTGGAAGAGCCATTCTAGGAGGACATGATTTCCCTCCCTTGAACATACTACTCAGTGGCATTTGCTTGACCTCACCAATGAACAAATAGCCCTCACTGGGAATTTCCTTCCACTGAGTAATTAGAAATGAGAAACTGTTTTCCTAGAATTCTTTGTTGTCACTGCAACTGGCTCCAAGTCCCCTGTTCTTCAGTCTTCCCACCTCCAGCATGGCCCAGAAGCCTCTTCTAGGTGACCTCGACCTACTCTCCCAAGGGCTCAGGCCTCACAGTTCAGAGCCACTGATTCTTGTCAGACAGCAGTTGCTGCCAAGTAGAGCATCCGCATTTAGATGAGCTGTGGTGCCTTTGACCACAGCCGGGTTGGGGCTACTCCCAGGCACACATGCTAATATTAAAGAAGGCTTTTGTTTTATACTAAAACATTAGTCATCTAACAATTCTTAAGGGATTAATTATCCAGTTGGGATACTCGAGCCCTCTGAATGCTTCCACAAAAGGATAACCATGGGAAAATCAAGGCTGCTAAAATTTAAGACCAATAAATTCTGTCCTTTGCTAATTCTGTTCCTTGTGTCCCTCCTCCCTCTATTTCTCCCTTACGTCATTCTAAGAGACGGGGCTCCCAAAGGTTCAGATCCAAGCCCTAGCTTTTCTGCCTTTAATTCAGCAGTTTCCAAATATCTTTTCATCAGAAGCTTTTTCCCCAAGAAATTCAAATGCAGATTCTCAACATACATTTGAAAGGTTTCTACATCCAGCATTGACGTAGTTTAAATACCACATAATAACAATTACTGCTTAAAAAATGAACCAATGAGAACAATGAGGCAAATGCACAGCAAATGCGTTTCAGGAAGGTGTTCCGTCAGACCCTGCTTTCGATTTTCTCTGCATTTTGTTTCTGTTGCAGCTTACCTAAGTAATCCTGATGCTCACAGATAAGTTGTTGCACACGGTTTTGGTTTTCAAATTTTTTTAAGCTGTTTTTCCTGACTATGGAGTGTACACGGACATTTGCATCACAACTGAATCCCTTACAATAGGACCCAAGCTACCAAGAAGGATTAGAATCATGTGCAACATAATACTATCACTGTGGGATGGGTGATTGAATTTGCTTGTGCTAGTTTCCATGACCGGCATTAGTAAGGAAAAGTACAAATCTATAGCTCCTATACAAAAAAACAAATATATATCCGGAAGCAGAAAAACCTTAATCTAATATCTACACAAAATGAATTGGACTGGCAACATAGCGAAAGCATAAGCATGCTCTGATATATTAAAATTTAGTACAGAACATATTTGGTTTTCATTTCTTATTTGATTTTTTAATATTTTTCTAATGGTTAATAACATATTAAAGTGTATGTGTTATATATATGTGTGTATACATATATATTTTTTCTTTTTTCTTTAAATTAACAAGTATTTGCACAACTCCTGCATCTGTTTACTTGCTTTGCAAGACCATATTGCAAATGCATTTCTCTCATGCCCATCACCTCCATGCAGGGGTCAAATGTATTTCCACGTCTAGTCCTGACCTTGTCTGTCCTCTGTCTTCCTGAGCTTTACCTTCTGGTATCTAGTGAATACCTCCTTTAATTGGATAAAACCTCCTTACCATTCCCCTAAAAGAAACTCCCCAGCTGTTTTGACAGGGTTTGGCATCTCTTTCTGCTTCATCTTCTGTAATACTTATTATCTGGCACTGAAATTTTGGCAATTAATTAATTTCTTTGATTCTGATTCTATAAGTAATTTATGTTTGCAAATTTTATCCCTGAAACATTTTATGGAGCGTGAGGGTGTAGCTGCCAGCCCATACATCTATTCTCCCAGTTGCAATAACAATGAATAGCAGAGGAAGCATTCAATACAGTTTGTAAATTAAAGTTGGATAAAACCAAATTTTACAGTTGATCTATGATCCTTACTCCCAGTAGGCATGGATTATAGTTCCTAATATAAAATGCACCATTATAACATTAACAACTTCTCACTAAAATCTCTTTTTTTTACTCAGCTCATAGTATTTCCCTGGTTTCATCCTGTTTTTCTTCAAAGGATATCTGTGAGATGGGGCAAAGCAGAATCTCCTAATGTGCAGGTTGGAGAAATCCAACATCTGTTCCCTCCGGCTGATTTCCAACCTTTGTGGCAGGAAAAGCCCTTCACCTTGCAATGCTAATGAAAAAGAGAGAACAGACAAAAATGTCTTGAAGCTCAAAAAGAGTAATACTCAAACATTCCTACCTCTCACAAAGTCCTCCAACTCGAAAGGAAAAGGAACATGCCTCCAGATTTGCATTCTTCCCAATAAGCCAAGATTAATGGTTTGGCCCCGGGGCTTCAATAAGGGCATGCTCTGGGGCAAAGCATTTAGTCAGAGTAGGTTTCTGTTTCTTATCTATGTTTTTAAGCGAAGGCTAAAATAAATGGTACCAGGTTTTGCCAAATAAGAGGTAGTTGGATTCAAAAAACCCAAAACAAGTCATCTGCAGAAAGGATCTCCCAAGGCTAACAGAAAATAACAGCGATGAAGAGTTATCAGTTACTGAGTTGTGTGCCAAGCTAAGGCTTAAGTGTTTGTAGCTAATACCCACAAATACCCTATGATTGAAATTGATCAGTGCCCAGTTTTTTTAATAAGGAGTAATCCCACCACTGCTTTTAGAGATGTCAGTGTTGAGACGTGCCCCCATCTCTGCAACTTCCAAGTGTGCTCTCTCCACCTCTCTATGTGACGCACTACAGGACACGTCATTCATGAGGTCCCTCCCTCCAAACACAGCAGTGTTGTAGTCAACAGACTGAATAGTTCAGCAGAACCAAAGTACCGATGTTTGTGGGGCAACTGAGCCCTGGGTCTGTCAGAACCAAGAGGAAAGAGCTTTCTGATCACAATGGGCTTCTTTCAGGATGGAAGGGAATGCGACCTGATCGCTCACCCACTTTCAGATGGATAGCTGGGAGCCTAGTGTTCTGTTCACAAGAGATTCAACTAATTTTAAAATAACTTTGAACATAGTCTTCAGTTTCCTGAGTGAAGAGTGAGGAAGACTGACAGGAGCTCAATTCCAGGGGCTGCTGGGAGTTGATGGGAGGACAGGGAAGCCGCCTCCTAGGACCCGCAAGACTGCTCGGCTTTATTAACTGTTTGTTTTCCCTTGCAAAATGGCCATGTATTTGGTATTTCAAAATACAGGCTCTTTTAATATTCTGCTGTTTCATTTCATATGCATTTTAATGGATGTGTTTAACTTGATTCTTGCTTCCTAATGTGAATTAATCCCAGAGGGCACACATTTTATGGGAAAGGAAAAATAATAAAATAAAACAACTACATGAAAAGTTAAGCTATTCCTGTTCTAGACTTCTTGGGAAGAACTGGCTCACCGAGAAAATCCTCTTTACTAGGCAGCAGTGCATACGGACTCAACGCGGTGTCTGTGCCAAACAAAAAGAACGAGACAGAAAAGGGGATTGTGTATGCAAGCATTCTGGGGGATTTCACGAGTTTAAAACAACACAAAAAGAAACCCTGGATGCGAAAAGCCATGGTTCCAAATGAAGTTGAACTTTGAAATGAACAATGTCAGCCACCAGTTTAGATAATGGAGACTGAATACGTTGGGTTGCACTATGGATCCAGAGATCACAGATACTGTGACAATTCTCCTCTGTGGTCCTAGGGAACTGAGTAATCAGAAATAAATAAAACTGTGGAGGTTGAGGAATAAATAACAGGCATTTAAAAACTACACACAAACACACAAAAACCCAGAACATTTGCCTGGAAAAGAGAGGATCATAAGGAACCAATGTGGCGGAAACCGTCAGTGTTTCTCACGTATCCACCAGATATCAAAGGGTAACTCTCCGTATCCCAGTGGATGCCAACCGGATGTGCGAGAAGTGATACCGCCAACCTCCCAAATGACCCTTTAACTGACACCTTTATCCCTCGCTCTGCTGCCATGACAATCTTACAGACCACAAGTTCAAACGGGCATCACTCCAAGATACAGGAAATCCCCCGATGTGTAATGAACTTTGCTTCTGGCAAGAAATTAACCTTCTCTGTGTTAAGCCGCTGGGATTTGGGGATTCATCAGTAGCCACTAAGAGGATTAGCTTACTTTGATTAATATAGAATGACTGTATTGCTTTGGACATTCTGAAGTTCGTGTAAGAGCATGAACACTGCTTTTCGGCTGTCGGTCATTGGAAAAGGCCAAGACAAGGCATAAAAAGAATGATTAAGATGAGATATTAGGAAAAACCAACTGACTTTGAGTAGTTCTGAGACATGGAAATGATCAACTAACAGACAACTCTGGAGTTCTCCTTTAAAGGACTATTAGCCAAAGGTCGAGAAATCTATGATTCATCATATTACACCGTATTGTACTGTCTACATTCAAAGCATTTTCTCACTGTTGTTTAAATGAAGTTCTGCCAGGGGCCTGGAGGTGACCAGGTTATGTCATGAGATTTGCTTCTGTCTCATGACCCTGGAATGAAAACATACTGCACCTTTGTCCCTCCGGGATTTTACCAGCAAGGGACTTCTCTCCATTCCAACTCTGACACAAAAAAAGCAGCACCCACAGCTGAAAACGACCCAGACACACCAAAGAAAGCCTGGATAATGCCTTGGTTTATCTCATAGCATTTTGTGTCAGCCCTTCAGGCAAGTAATTCATCATCCCAATCTCACCAGTGAATCACACAGCTCCCGCGTTGCTGCAAACCCTGCCTTTTCGGCATGCCTAGGATGAGCCATAAGGCTCCCACCCAGTAGGAAATAACCGCAGTGAGACCAGCTGACCTGTCGGAGGGTGCCTCGATAATACTGAAATACACCGCATTTAATGCAGCGGGGGATCTGTCAAAAACCATAAAGACTGGTATAAAAACAAGCCACAAGTTATTGATCTGCTATCTTACAGTCGCTTTGAAAATAACTGGATTTCACTTTTGCCCTTTAATTTCTCCAACTTAATCACATTCTGTCAAGACCGGGGCACACATATTATGCATAGAAAGGTCAAAAACACCCTTGTGTATTGCCTGACCCAACACTGAGATGTGTCCTGGACATTGGCACACGTACATACAGAATTACCCCCCCACAGGCCTCTGTGTACTGGGCCAGCCAGAAAAATACAGCTTGAGGGGACATGAGTCTCTAAAGTAAATTTATAATCCAGGAATGAAAGGCATCAGGAGCCATGCACAAGTTTTAGGTAATCCCCCTTCAGTTAACTTAAAACTCTAGATGCAAATAATGAGCTGCCTTCCTGAGATACTTAGATAAATTTCTGGCCAGGCTTGGTGGGTGAAGGCACCACTTTTACTGCTTGGCTCACCAGATTTTGACCAAATGGAAATGTTTCCATCATTATACGGACTGGTAATAGTCAGAAGCTTGAATCTGCTGTCTTTAGGATTTCTTGATATGTCCCTTAGGGAATTTTGACCCCTAATAGTACACCCAGGAAGGGAGTTCTTAACCAATTCCTGATTCTCACATTCTCATTCTTGGTCACTTTTTGAGATATTTTTTGGGGAAAAAAATTGGTAGTTACGCTCACTCTCCAGGGTTCCAACATCAAGAGTGTTACATGACCTCAAAGAAAATGAGTGTTTCTTAATGTCCCTCAGGGCCATTTTGTGAGTCTCAAGTACCATCTTTTTTATTTTCTTTCTTCACTGGCGTTCTATACACACACACACACACACACACACACACACACACACACACACAATGTTTGCTATACAGTTTATTTCATAAAATTTCCTCTTCTTCCAGATTTCAGAAGCTTTTCCAATTGGTCTTCCCAACTCCTGTTAGACAGATTCCTTCATTTATTCAACATCTATTATTGATGTGGAAATAAAGAAAGACCAGCCAGATGGGAAAAGCAAAAGCCTTTTATTCTGCATTGTTGTAGCTAGGGAATCAGCCACCCTCACCTGTGTCCTGGTAGAGGCACAAAAGCACACAGAGGAATAGGAAAGCTTTACTGTGGAAAAAGAGAAGGCTTCAGGTGGGCCCTGACCGGAGGCGGTTGGCTCAGGGAAGTTGAGGCGGGCTGACTAGATCAGGCATCCTCTGTGAATAGTTATGAACAGACTCGGCTATTTCTGCTTGGTCCTAAGTTGGAAATGGGGACAAAAATCAGGGGAGCTTTCAGTTATTAATTAATTCCTGGTGGTCTGGGGCTGATCATTACAGAAATTGTTGTTTAGCTTGCTGGATTATTTAGAGAAAGGAATCTGGCTTTCTGCGAGTCTGGCTTAAAGCAGGCTGGCTTCCTGGACTGGAGATACTCCTAGAAGTAAGCAGTTGCTTTTGTGGGCAAATTACTGAAGGTTTTGGTCAAAGTTCTGTTTTTAGATGGGGGTGGCCATCGTCTGTTGGCATGTTCAGTCTCTCACTGAGTCCCTCCTGTGAGCCAAACATTTTTCTAGGTACCAGTTGTACAGGTGTAACCAAGATAGGCAAAGTCTTTGTTCCTGTGGAGCTTATGTTTCAATGGGAGAAACAAACAATAAAAAAACAGACAAACAAAATGTGTACTGTGTCAGGTTGTAGAAAGAACAATGACAAAGTCAGGCAGGGGGACAGTGAAAGAGGTGGTTCTGCTGTTAGAGAACAGGCAGCAAAAGCTCCTCTGGGGAGAAGATATTTGAGTATTCATTCTCCTTTCCAGCTTATCTTTCTTTCTTCCCCAAAATACGCTGCTGCTGCAGGAAATTTCCAGAGAATGTGTTATTCTCAGGCGCAAATTCCTTGGCATGTCAGTGATGTGTGATGTCGTGGAAAGGAACAGGGCATCCTTATGGCTCCATCCTAGACTAGTTATGCAATGTTGGGCAAATAATGCTTTCCTTGAGCCTCAGTTTCCTAATCAGTGAAATGGAAACATAATACCTACCTCATTGGTCTATTGTAAGAACTGAAAAAATAATCAATAATCTACTTGGCATACACCAGAACATCGTGTGCATTTTGGCATATCCCGCTCGGCCCAGCTGATAAATTACGATCCTTTTTATCTTGCAGGAACATTGTACAAAGTGTCCATAATCCAAAGAAAGTATTTAGCAAGGCCCCATCATGCATCCCTTTTATTAGTAATATAGAGAACTGCCCATCTCCTGTCAATGGACAGACTACTTGAACAGAATTACTGCCTATGGGAAGAAAAAAATATAAGGTGACTGGCCAGGGCCTTATCCTTTGCGGCACTCTATCATCTTGGATGTATTTGTCAGGTAGAAGGAGGTGCAGGAGTCACTGACCCATCCAGAAAGACTAATAACTAATCTTCACCAGGTAGGCACCTCCTGCCTATACCCAGGCTTTTGCAGAAGAAGACAGTGGATAGAGTCACCCTGGTCTATGGACCGTAACAATCATCATGGGCCTTCACAAATACCCCTTTGTTGGAGAAGCAGCCTTGTTGAGAAGGTCTGTACTTACCACCTTAGATGACCTCATACACTCTGAACTGCACTGCCACGGTCATATTGGCTTCCGGGATTCCCATGCTACTTTGAGAGGTTTCGTTTGCATGTAGATTCTATCCAATTGGTAATTACGGAAGCTCTGCCCTCTAGAAGTGTTTCTCAATTTGTGTCATGCAGAAGAATCGCCTGGAGAGCCTGTTAAAATACAGATTCTGGGAGTGGAGCTGGAGAACTGGCTTCTCTAACAAGCTCCCTGGGGCTGCAGCTGCTGGTCTGGGGACCACACTTGGAGTACCACCATCTTATTGTATGTGGAGCACCCATATTCTCAAACCGAAAAGCTTGAAAAATGTGCTTTGTACAAAAGGCAACATGGAAGATATAGTTGGGACCGCTGAACATTAGATTTTCAGGATATGTCATATATTGACCAAAACATTAAGAATGCACATTTGAAACTGGCACCACCCTAGAAAATCCAGGATGCCTGTTTCCCTAAACTATGTCCTGCTTTCCCTAGTCTAATTACATGTGCTTTGGGAAGATGTAACAAGAGAGAAGAGCCTTTGTTTCTTTTATTTTATCAGCATGGCCAAGTCCCAGAGAGGAAAAAGAGCGAATACAGAACATCGGTTCAGACCACCTCTATCAACAGTCGTCAACAGCGTGCTGCCCCTCCCCAGGCCTTGACCCTGGCCCGGACCCGGCTTTGCAGAACTGTGGCGAGCTGAGGCAAAGGTGGGCGTCCAGGCCCCACCCTGAACAAGGCTACAATCCACAGGGAATCAGACAATCAGAAAGGAAGCTACGGCCTGTGTTCGGCTGTACATCACTAGCTCCTGACACACGCTGACAGTCATCTCCATTAATATTTTTAAGAAAATAGAAAGATAATAACTAATCTACAGACTTTGGCCCAGTGGGGCCTTTTCCAAGGGTTACAAATAGCAGTTAATGAGACTGGCTTGATGGCGTCAGGAGCATCTGTTCTGTTTCCTTTGAGAACAGGATTATCGCTTCATTTGTCTTAATTACTCAATTGGAGTTAAATCGATCAATGAGATTAGCACCATTCAAATTAGGGAGCCATTATGGAGATGAAAATAATATTTTTGTAACTCTTTATTCTCCTACATTGTTCCAATAACACCCTAACAATATAATTTTTTTGTTTGTTTCTTTTTCTATTTGCTGAAGTCCCTGGTGTCCCCATCCTGTAGACGGTAGACCAGTGGCTCTGATGTCTGGGTCATCTTCTCTTCCCTCGGTCTCTAACCTCCTGCACTACAGTGGTGCGATGTTGCTCTTTCTGGTTTCCCATTTCTGCCTCTTTAGGGTTTATCCTAGACACTGGATTTTGCTTGAAGCTGTAAGCCAAAGAGTAAAACAAAATTTCTTACTTTTTGTGGCAGAAAATATGGTGACTTATAAGTTAGGACTCCTGAATTTTCATCCCAATTTTTCAAATAACTAGAGGCATGATCTTGTACTAGAAAGTTGACTTCAGGGTTTTCCTTTATCTGTAAAAAATACACTTGGTGCCCCAGTTCTGAGTATGTTTATGTGTCAAACATTTCATTCAACTGGTAGAGAAGGAAACAGCATTCATTAGGTTTCCGGTCTTGGTAGTCACTTTGCCTGGTGGTTCTTATTCCTGTTTAGGTGACACCCATCTTCCCTCCACCGTGAGGTAACTTCTCTTACCTCTGAAGGGATTCTTCACATGGCCCTATAAACTTTGTGCTCTCTCCACTCATTCATTCACTTCCTGTTTCCTATATGCCATAGGCAAATATAGGCAAGAGCTTAGCATCTATCTATAGCCCGAGAGTAAATCACAGAATCCAAGATGTCCTTCCCCTCTAGAGAGTTGTGAGCTCAACCATGTCCCATTTATAATTTGCAAACTTTTAGTAATAGGCAATATAGCTTCTGGCTGAGATGAATTAGCACAAAAAAAAAAAAAAAGGAGATAGTTTTTGAAATTGCCCATCTAAATGTCACCAGACAGAGGTCCTTGCTCTCATCAGAAGAAAGAATTCAAGAACAGATGCAAAAATGGTTGAGCTTTAGGAGTTTCTTTGGAAAATGAGAGTAAAGCATAAGTACACACCCAAGAGTTGGGGTAGGCAGACCCAGAGGAAGTTGTGCTGAGGAAATAATATGGAACCTTCTAACGTAAAGGGAGATAATATTTATCAAGTGGAGTTAGATTTCAAAGGGAACAGGTGGAGTCTTCTCAGCTTGTTCCTCTCTCACATCAGGTGGGGGGGTTTGAGGCCATATTTGGTTCCCATCAGAACTGTCAAGGTTTGGAGGACGCATGCTTTCTACCATGTTAATGGTGGGGGGTCATGATCTTCACTATATTAATGAGTGTATCATGCATTTTGGGTAGAAATTTGGGTCAACTTCTCCTCCACCTTAAAACTAGCTGGTTTCAGCTGGTCTGTTATGTTTTCACTCCCCACATCCTGCAAGAACAGTTTACATGGGATGTTTAGAATGTAAACACCAGCCAGCCAAAGGTCCCCTCCCCCTCCCTGCTCATATCTTGCTATCTAACTACTCTAACATAGCAATGGATTCATTGGTGGACACTCCTTTGTGCTCAGTGTGGATTCCATGCATCTGCGCCTCCGAGGCAGCCAGGCAATAAATTCTAGATTCACCCACTTGTGCTGGGCTTTCTCCTTCTCACACAGACAGTGGTGCATCCGTAATTTCTAAGGAATGTGATTTGGGAGTGGCAATCTGGTGGGAAGGGAAGAGTTATGAATTTGTGTTGAGAATCAGATGAAATGGTCAATAAATAGCTATTTATTAAAGATGATATACTTCAGATTTCTTAAATTGACAACTGTTTAGATATTTTGGAGAAGAGTGGAAAAAGTGGTGATATGCTAGTGGCTGATCATTTGCCCTACACAGATGGGCAACATTTGCCATCAGAGCTGATAATACCAGAGATGTTATTCTGTTGGAAAGGTAGTCTTCTTTGTGAGTGCCCTGCAATTCAGGATGAGGGATTTTTGAATAAAACCAAAGAGTTTAGCGTCAGAGAAGAAATGGAGCAGGCAAGATGGCTTTGATAAAATACATAAATACCTCTTCTAGAGAAGAAAGATTTGAGGTAAAATGGGAAGAATGAACAAAGATAATAGCTTATTTTTGCCCAATACAAAGAAGGAAGTTTCCATGAATTAGAATTGTCCTATAAAGACAGAAGCTACCATGTGACGTAATGAGTTCCTGGTCACTAGAGTTGTTCAAGATAAGTTCAGGTATCAATTTTGGGGAGCAATCCATGCATAATAACAGAAGACTTGGGTTATTACTTTTTCATTTCCCTAAGTATGTTTTGCATTAAAGTAAAGTTCAGTGATATTTTATTCTTTGGAAACACTACTCCATTTCACTCTGTCTCTTTTCTTCCACAGTTCTGAAACATCCTCTCAACACCCTTTTACCATTTCTGTTCTCGCTCCCCCTTTCCTTAGGACAATACAGTCTCCTTCTTATCACCACATGTAAATTCCATTCCAGTAAATTTAACTCACAAGGCCAGCATCACTTTAATACCAATACCAGGCAAAGACACCACAAAAAAAGAAAATTACAGACCAATATCCCTGATGAGCATAGATGTAAAAATACTCAAGAAAATATTAGCAAACCAAATTCAAAAATACATCAGAAAGATCATCCATCATGATCAAGTAGGATTTATTCCAGGGATGCAAGGATGGTACAACATTCGAAAATCCATCAACATCATCCACCACATAAACAAAAAGAAGAACAAAAACCACATAATCATTCATCTTCATAGATGCAAAATAAGCATTTGACAAAATTAAACATCCATTCATGATAAAAGCTCTCAACAAAATGGGTATAGAGGGCAAGTACCTCAACATAATAAAGTCCATATATGACAAACCCACAGCCAACATCATGCTTAACAGCAAGAAGCTGAAAGCCTTTCCTTTAAGATCAGGAACAAGACAAGGATGCCCACTTTCCCCACTTTCATTCAAAATAATTCTGGAGGTCCTCACCATCTCACCACAGCAATCAGACAACACAAAGAAATAAAAGGCATCCAGATTGGTAAAGAAGAAGTTAAACTGTCACTGTTTGCAGATGACATGATATTGTACATAAAAGACCCTAAAGAATCTACTCCAAAACTACTAGATGTAATATGTGAATTCAGAAAAGTTGCAGGATACAAAATTAATACGCAGAAATCTGTTGCATTCCTATAAACTAATGATGAACTAGCAGAAAGAGAAATCAGGAAAACAATTCCATTCACAATTGCATCAAAAAGGATAAAATACCTAGGAATAAACCTAATGAAGAGAGTGAAAGATCTATACTCTGAAAACTACAAGACACTCATGAAAGAAATTAAAGAAGATACCAATAAAGGGAAATACATCCCATACTCACAGATAGGAAGAATTAATATTGTCAAAATGGCCAACCTGCCTAAAGAAATATACAGATTCAATGCAATCCCTATCAAAATACCAACAGTATTCTTCAACGAACTAGAGCAAATGGTTCTAAAATTCATATGGAACCACAAAAGATCCCAAATAGCCAAAGCAATCCTGAGGAGGAAGAATAAAGCTGGGGGGTTACGCTCCCCAACTTCAAGCTCTACTACAAAGCCACCATAATCAAGACTATTTGCTACTGGCACAGGAACAGAACCATAGACCAATGGAACAGACTAGAGAGCCCAGATATAAACCCAAGCATATATGGTCAATTAATACATGATAAAGGAGCCATGGACATACAATGGGGAAATGACAGCCTCTTCAACAACTGGTGTTGGCAAAACTGGACAGCTACATGCAAAAGAATGAACATGGTAGCTTCTGTCTTTATAGGACAATTCTAATTCATGGAAACTTCCATCTAAAATTCATATGGAACCACAAAAGATCCCAAATAGCCAAAGCAATCCTGAGGAGGAAGAATAAAGCTGGGGGGTTACGCTCCCCAACTTCAAGCTCTACTACAAAGCCACCATAATCAAGACTATTTGCTACTGGCACAGGAACAGAACCATAGACCAATGGAACAGACTAGAGAGCCCAGATATAAACCCAAGCATATATGGTCAATTAATACATGATAAAGGAGCCATGGACATACAATGGGGAAATGACAGCCTCTTCAACAACTGGTGTTGGCAAAACTGGACAGCTACATGCAAAAGAATGAAACTGGATTATTGTCTAACCCCATACACAAAAGTAAACTCAAAATGGATCAAACACCTGAATGTAAGTCATGAAACCATAAAACTCTTAGAAAAAACATAGGCAAAAATCTCCTCAATATAAACATGAGCAACTTTTTCCTGAACACATCTTCTCGGGCAAGGGAAACAAAAGCACAAATGAACAAATGGGACTACATCAAGCTAAAAAGCTTCTGTACAGCAAAGGACACCATTAGCAGAACAATAAGGCATCCTACAGTACGGGAGAATATATTTATAAATGACATATCTGACAAAGGGTTAACATCCAAAATATATAAAGTACTGACACGCCTTAACAACTGAAAAGCAAATAACCCCAGTAAAAAATGGGCAGAGGATATGGGAAAGAGACAATTCTCCAAAGAAGAAATTCAGATGGCCAACAGACACATGAAAAGATGCTCCAATTACTAATCATTAGGGAAATGCAAATTAAAACCACAATGAGATATCACTTCACACAAGTTAGGGTGGCCAGCATTGAAAAGACTAAGAACAACAAATGCTGGCGAGGATGTGGAGAAAGGGGAACCCTCCTACACTGCTGGTGGGAATGTAAGCTAGTTCAACCATTGTAGAAAGCAATACAGAGGTTCCTGAAAAACTTAAAAATAGAAATAAATACCATTTGACCCAGGAATCCTACTCCTTGGAATTTACCCAAAGAGCACAAGTTCTCAGATTCAAAAAGACACATGCACCCCTATGTTTATTGCAGCACTATTTACAATAGCCAAGATATGGAAGCAACCTAAGTGTCCATCAGTAGATGAATGGATAAAGAAGATGTGGTACATAGACACAATGGAATACTATTCAGCCATAAGAAAGAAACAAATCATACCATTTGCAACAACATGGATGGAGCTAGAGGGTATTATGCTCAGTGAAATAAGTCAGGGAGAGAAAGACAAATACCGAATGTTTTCCCTCATTTGCAGAGTATAACAATAAAGCACAACTGAAGGAAAAAAATGACAGAAGACTCACAGACCCCAAGAAAGGACTAGCGGTTACCAAAGAGGAGGGGTGAGGGAGGGTGGTTGGGGAGGGAGGGAGAAGGGGATTGTGGAGCATCATGATTGGTGCACATGGTGTGTGTGGGGTCACAGGGAAGAAAGTGTAGCTCAGAGAAGACAAATAAGGACTCTGTGGCATCCTACTACACTGATGGACAGTGACTGCACTGGGGTATGGGGGGTGACTCGATAATATGGGTGAATGTAGTAACCACATTATTTTTCATGTGAAACCTTCATAAGAGTGTATATCAAAAATATCTTAATAAAAAAAATTTAGCTCAATGAACATTGGCTGAGGTCCCATGCTACTTAAGTTCTGTGATAGATATAATGGGGGAATGCAAAGATGAATAGCATGGAGTCCTAGGCTTAAGGGAATTTGTAAGATTCTAACAAAAGGGAGAAGACAAGCCCAAAAATAGCTATTGTATTGTATAAGACAGAAAATAACCATTGCTATTAAAAAAGTTAGTGGAGATCACATCTTCTGGGATTCATGGAAGAGATAACATCTGAAAAGAACCTTGAGGATTATGGAAGATGGATTTCAATAGCCAAAGATAGAGAAAGATGGGCATTTCTGACATAGCTAACAGCTTGAGTATTGACATCAAAGAAGAAAAAAGCTGGATGTGTTTGAGACCCGCAAATGGTACCTTTTACAGGGCAGATTGTCATTGACATGGTGAAGTGAACAAAGCAGGTTTGGAACACCCAGCAAAGGATTTCAAAATTCAAAAAAGGCATTTTTATTTATTATAATTCAAGAAGCAATTGCAGAGTACTCAAGGTTAACAGAGCAATGGCATGCTAAGAGTTGTTCTTACAGGGAAATTAATGTGCTAATTTTACTTAGGAAGGATTGTTGCAGAAAATGTCAAAAGTGGGAGAAGAAACAGATGACTATAACAGTTGGAGAAATACCAAGAATTCAAAGAGGTGAGCATGTACATTAGTACAAAGGAAGTAATGAATCCTGGCTGGAGATTTTTTCTAATTATGCATTTATACTCAGAGAGAAACTTAGAAAATATAAAGAAGTACAAAGAAGAAAATGAAAATTGTGAATAATCCTACCAAATGACAATAAAGATGAATATTATTTATGTACATCCATTCTAATTTTTATTCCTTATACTCTTCTTACAGATTTGGATGATACCAGCCATGTCACTTTGTGCACTGTTTTTCTGAGCTGGGAACACATCACAATTGTTTCCATGTTAGGAAATTTAGTTTTATATAACATGTTAATGACAATAGAGTATCTGAGAAGTTACTGGAAAAGAGTTGTTGGCCTCATTGTGAGAAAGAATTGAAGAATGGATACAGAAGTGGCTGAGCTTTAAGAGTTTATTTGGAAAATGAGAGTTTATAGAAAAGCAAGAGTACATGCCCAAGAGTGGGGAGTGGGCAGACCCAGAGGGGTTGCCTCGAAGAAACAATGGGGAGCCTTTTTATGTAAAGGGCGATGAGTGTTTACTAAGTGGGTATAGGTTTCAAGGGGAACAGGTCAGGTCTTAGAGTTCAGGTTTACTCTACCCTCAGGTCAGGTAGGGGACTTTTGGGCTATATTTGCTGGACTGTCGTGTGGGGAGGTGAGATTTTTACTATGTTAATGATGAAGGAGCATAGCATGATCTTTACTATGTTAATGAATGTATAATGTATTGTGGATGAAATTTGCATCAACTTCTCATCCATACCGGAAGGAGCTAGTTTTCGCTGATCTGTTACATTTTCATACCCCACATCCCACGAGAACAGCTTAAGTGGAATGTGTAGAATGTAGGCATCCAGCCAAATGTAAACAAGGACCAAAGTCCCCGTTTTGGCCTCCGTTGCTGCTCATGTTTGGCTCTCTACCTGCTCTAACAAATATACATGTGTATTATGTTTATTGAACCATTGCCTTGTTGGAGGTCTTAGATGATTTCTGGTTTTCCCGAAAGTATAATAATGCTGCAATAACCATCTGCATATATATAAATCTTCTTGAATATTTTACTGATTACTTCCTTAAATAAATTCATAAAAATGGGATGTGAGTCACAGGCTGCTGCTAAGCTATCCCCACTAGTTGTTCCCTGCTTTTCTTCTAGTATTTGAACTCTGAAAATTTAGTAAACATATAGATACCTATCATAAAAGCTACATTTTCCAGCCACCTTTTCAGCCAGAAGCTCTAGGCATTGAGCTCTAAGTGGAAGTGCGGTGTGTGACTTCTACCAAGTTTCATGAGAAGTAGTCTTCTTTCTGTCTTCCTTCTGTCAGAGGATTGGTAGGATGGCTAGACCTGAGGGAGCCAATGAGGACATGAGAAGAAGTCTCTGCTGACGCTGGTCAAGCAACAAGATGAAAGATTTTCCTGGGTCTACGGTACCTTCTATGGAATGCCATATCGGCCCTGGATTGCCCACCTCCAGAAAGAAGGGGAAACACACTTTTATCTTGTTTGAGTCACACACCAATAGAAGTTGGTTTTCTATCCTACACAGCTGAAGTAATCCTAACAGAAACAATGGCTTTGAAAGTTTGCACATTTTTAAGCCTTTCTATACACGTTACCAAATGTGAGTCCAGAAAGGTTGTGCCGATGAATATTCCCACCAGTAATGTGTAGAGCGCCATTCTCCGTTTATCCTAGGTAACTCTTTCTTTATAGATTATAGTATTTTTTAATATTAAAATTTTCCAATTTGGTAGTTGATAAGTAGTATATCTTTGTTTTACTTTGCATTTCTTTCTCATTTTTCTGAATCTTTTCCCCATTCACTGCCAATCACCCTAATACAACCATCTCTTTGAGTAGGAATTCAGAGACAACAGTCATGTTAAAAATCTAGCCCCAGTGATGAACCGGTTGGTCTTCACTGCTCTTTTACTGTCTTTCTGCCTTCCATCCCAGAAAGCTGTACGCAGGGGCTCTTTCCTCATCTTTCACTTACAAGTCTCCTTCCTTGCTACCTGGTCTGCTCCAGCACAGCACGCTTGGTGGTGTTTAAAGTGCTCAGGCTACGTGACTGCTGCAAAAGGGACATGAGGCACAAACTTCAAGCAAATTGGGCAAATGACAAGTATATGGAGAGTTTCATTATGCATGACCCCACTTATTTCTCCTTTCCTATCCACTCTAGCCTGCCTATCTGGTTAGCATAAGGCCTCTATTTCTATATGCTTTTGGTTTTGGGGGAGGCAAGTTCTTTTCTAACTAGTCTGTTTCTTTCAGTGATCAGTCAAAATCGTTCTCCTTGGATCCAACAGAAGGAGCCCTATTCTACAACTGCTCTAGATTTTCCTCTTATTCTCTGTGTAGTAAACCTCCTTTCTAAAGATCAGCTCCCTTGAAAACAACCTGCTTAAAGGTCAATGACAAAATGACAACTTTGAGGACAAATAATTTTTTAAAAACTACTGTTAGACTTTCAAACTTTGAAATCTTCATGATGTATGTCAATCATCCTGTGGCATGTTCATTCGCCATCTGAGAATCTCTCCAAAATCTATTCTTATCAACTCTGCTTCCCTCCACAGCTTTACTTTGGAGTTACCATCCCCCAGATAAGGTTCCACTGCTTCCCAAAAGGTCATTCCTAAATGCATACCTATTGTCACTTCTTACTGCCTACACTGCCATAACTATTTACATGCAGAAAATCTAACTGGAGTTTGAATACCACGGCCCTGACCAATACGGGCTTCTTCCAAGTCCAGCTGTAAGTTTCAGGAGGGATGGGGAAAAGAACAATATACTGTTTTCTCCATTATCTTTCTCATTTAGGAGTGAGGCCTCTCAGGAATTCCTAATCCATCGTTAATCCTGACTGCAGGTGTAGCTCATGAGACCATCCTGGAACTTACCACCACACTCCATGTTTCATCTGAAAGTCTTCATCTATTTCGGTTGTTTCTACCACCTCTTAACATAAACTATTTATTGAGTGCCTACTATGTGTCAAGTACTTTGCATGCAAAATAACCTAAGCAGGCAAATGCTGTTATTGGCCCCATTCTAAAGGTGAAAACCCTAACTCTCAAAGACACAGCTAGTAAGTGGTGGAAACAAGATTTAAACCCTGACAGCCTGAAATTGTTTGCACTGCTGCCAATGCCACTCTGCTGCCTGTTCCGGAACCCTCCTTCATTTTCCTTGCTTGGTCTCTTTTATTCTCTCCTATATTGCTCTCTGTCATGTTGACACCTGTCCCTGGAGGTCTTTCTGCCATCTGCATACCAACTTGAATTCAATGGAACTCTTGGCGTGCCAGGGTTTAACAAAGTAGCTATAACACACGCCTATTTATTTTGACCTTCTCCCTTAAAGTTGGGCAGGCTAGCCAGAATCCTAAGTGGTATCAACTGTGACGAAAATCAAATGGCAACCGTCAGGTCCTCCCACAGTCTGCTTTTTTTGATGACTATAGATAACAATAAGTGAGGGCTAGTAATGTATCAGACACTGTGCTGAGCTCTTATCCATTTCATCATCTGGTCCTTGGGTCACCCTGGGAGAGGGGCACTCTTACTGTACTCATTGCACAAATGAAGACACAGAGGAAGGAGATTTCTAGCAACTGGCCCACCTCATGCACTGATCACCTGGCAGACCCGAGATTTGAGTCCATGCCCAGATTCTTACATTCTTAACCACTACAGTACAATGATTTGTCTTTTTATAATATTGCTGATGTCCTATTAAAATAGCAGAAAGCCATGGGGAAAATAATCACCCAATAACCTACCTCCAAATCCAATCAATTTTTTTCATTTATATCATCCACTACATGCCCATGTACCCATACAATTGTGCCTACTTACATCAAGTTACATTATGGATGGAGTTGTATTTTTCTACATTTTCCTTTAACATTTTGTCAAGCATGCAACTCTCTGGCAGTGAACTTGAAAACCTGAATGAAATTGATGATTTCCTAGCAACATATCAATTACCAAAATTGACCCAGTAAGAAGTTGAAAATTGGAGAAGGCTAATTAGCATAGACAGGAAAACAAAGGCACCAGGATTAGGCAAATTTCCAGCCAAGTTTATCTGGTCATTAAATAATAGGTAATTCTACAATGTTATTTAAACCAACCATAGATAAAAAGATGGACATTTATCCAATTCCTCTTGTGTGCAATTTAACTTTAATAACAAAACAAAATACAGATGCTACAGTAAATGAAAAATACTGTGCAATCTCAATTCAAATGGGATATTAGAAAATTGATCCTGCAAAGTTATTAAAAAAATACTACATTATGGCCCAGTGAGATTTATTCCCAGAAGCCAGAATAGTTAATAGCAGGAAATCTGTCTGCATAATACACATGCCAAGAAAATAAACAAGAAAATGTGCAAGTAAATCAATGCTAAAGTGATGTTTGATAAAATTCAGCAGTTTTTAATAAAATAGGTAAAAAATTAAAGAAGAAACAAACAGACTATATACCGCCAAACACAGTAGAAAATATATTTAAGTTAAAATAAAAAATCAGGCTGGTATATGCTCTTATCACCATTGTAATTTGACATTAACTTGACTCAAATACATAAACATTGGGAAAACATAACTGCAATTCTTTTATAATGATCACATTTCTTTCTTGAAATCCTAAATAGAAAAAATAGAATTTCTGATAGAATTTTTAAGTTCACAGTAGGTACCTACACATACTAATGGGAAAAAGCATTCTAGTAATAAAAGTAAAAATACATTATAAAAGATTTAGAAATAAATGTAATAGAAATGGCATTGGGCATAGTTGATAAAGCAATGCAATCAATTGAAAGATAAAACAATATCTAAACAGCTGGAAAGATATGCCATCCCTTAGGATAGAAGGCTTAAGATCACAAAATATAAAATTATTCTAAATTAGTAAATATAATAACATTTCAGCTATAGCCCAAAAGAATCCTGTATGAAATGCTCTTAAAGTTTACATTAAAAAATAACTTTCATGTAATATCTACTATTTTTTAATAGGAAGGAAGAAGGGAGAGGGTACTGGTTATTCTTGGATTCAGGCTATTCTAAACACTGTAATCAAATTAATATGGCATTGGCTGGAAGCAGCAATGGGATTAAGGGAACAGAATGGAACAGAAAATCCAGGAAGAGATATATTCTGGTCCATATGAAAATTCAGTTGGTATGTCAGTTCAGTTGGAAATGAACAGACAGTCTAATAAATGGTGCTGAGAAACTGGTTACCCATCTGGAAGAAAATAAAACTGGGCCTCTATTTTATAAAATATATAAAAATATTTTCCAGATGGATTTTAAGACTTAAGTGTAGAAAATTAAGCCATAAGACTTTGATATACTATCTTGAAGACAATATGTACAATCCAGGAGCAGGAAAAAAAAATTTCTAACCCAGACTAAAACCCCAGTGCTATAAAAGAAAAAATTAAGTGCATTTGCCCATGTAAAAATTGATGAATTTTGAATGATAGATCATACTACAAATAAAGTAAATAGGCAAATATTAGATTTAGAGGGAGAAGCAAAGAGCCCCTATAAATGATGCAAAAGAGCTAAACAACCCATGAATACTCCTAACAATTTTATTGAAGAGCAAACTCAAAAAACAATAAATTTATGAAAAGATGTGCAAACTCATTGGTAGCTAGGAAAATGCAGGCTTAAGGAGCAAGCTATTACTTTATACAAATAAGATAATTTATAACAATAATAATAATGCAGAGACAACCATTTGCTGGAACAATTTAGGGAATGGGGCAGAAATATAAAACTTCACAAAATTTAAGAAATATAAGCAAGAATGCCTCTTGTGGCATCCTCTGTGGCAAAATCCTGTAAGCCAAATGTGAAAACCCATCTATAAGGAATGGTTGATGATTGTACATTCACCATTCACATCATTCAACTACTTGCAGGATCTTTTTAGAAATTGAATGAGAGTCCAATTGATGTGGATTTTTTTTATATACTATCTTGATATATTTACTGGATATATATTTCTTGCTATATTACTTTATATATATAGCTGATATATTATCTTGATCTATTATTTGATCTATTCTTCATAATATTATGTGATGTAGAAAAGTGAGTACAAAATGTTCTACTCATGAAAAGGGAGCAAAGAAAAGAAAAACTGTCTACGTGCATATGATTATGACATTATAATCATGAAGAACAATAAAAATGATGCCAACTATGTTTTAAACAAGGGTTGAGGCAGTGTATAAGGCAGGGGATTTTGTTAGCTGAGGTGCAGAAAATACATGAAAAAAATATTTCACTAAAAATGGTATATTTGCTCAGTTTATTTTTTGTGTTTTTGGTACAAATGATGCCTATGAGCACATGTACACATTCATAAATATTTAAAGAAAATATAGAACATGCAAAAGGATATTATTCATGCTTTTCTAAATGAATTTCACTATCCTTTCTGTGTTGTGTGTGTCTGTTTTTCCTCATTTCTTTCTCTGTTAAGATTTCTCCTTCCAGGAAAATTAGAAGTATTGACAGCCCAGCTGTGTGTCTTCATCTTCTCCAACAACTACACTGTTATTTTACATGATAAAAATGAAAGAAAATAAAACTACCTATACTTGTACAGATAACTGCCATTTACATTATGAAACTGTTGATGGCCTGTGCTAATTCTGGACTATCCTATATTGGGTGCTAGAGTTTTTCCTGCCACAGTGCCTCAGATCCCGTTCCCAGTTTCCAGTGAGCACACTGCCTGTAGATGAGTCATTACGAAAGAGTTAAATATCAGAATCACAACTCAGAATTTGCCCAGCCCATCTCAGGGGCTGGCGTTGCTCTGATTCCCATTCAGCTACAGTGGAGTGTTTTGTGTGCTAAGAGTGACTGGGCCAGGCCTTGAGCAGAGCTGACAGTGATTTCTAGACACCACCCTTCCAGTAGATGTACAGGACATGAGACTCCCCCAAATAACTGGAAACCAATGAGATAACTTGTGAAAATGCCAGTGGTTGCACCAACAACCTGGTCTACCTTCTAAAAATGCAACAGAGCAAAGCTGGGGACTCGGGCAGCCCCTTACTCACATTGAGTCATTAAAGCCTTATGATGACTTTTAGCTAAATGTGATTTTCATCTTCACTTGCAGATGAGACACAAAGAGGTCCTGTACACCTGCTCCGGGTCACGTGTGTCCTGTCATAGGACTGAGCTTCAAACTTGGTCTCAAAGGCCAGTGTCTGGGCACTTCACTGCTACCGCATGCTGTTTCTTCATACAAAGACAGAGTGAAATCAGAGAGAATGGCAGTTGTAAAGATGTTCCATTTCAGGCCTGGGAGGGTCCGGTCTACTGTGCTGGGGTCTGTCCCAGCCCCTCACTCCCAGCAGCAGTGTTCCCAGAATGGCTGAAGGCTGAGGCTGCTGAGCATTTCCCGACAGGAGCAGGCTTAGAAGGATGAGAAGTCCGCTGTCTTTTGGGAAATGGATGCTCTCTACAAATGTTATTTATTTTTTACACTCACACATACATTCAATGCTACTCTTATTGTTTTCACCCTAATCTCATATTTGCTATGAAACTGATTTTATCAGCTGCAGTTTTGCCAAATGTGGTGTTCCTCAAGATTTGGCTGGAGATCACTGTACTGAGATTTCCCCAGAGTTACCACGTCAGCACCAATAGGAAAGGAAGGGAGTGACTCACAGGGTTGGCAACAAGCTGTGGGGGGGGCTCGGGCTGAGGGTGCTGAGAGTCGGAGGAAGCAGGGAAGCATGCGACCCCATCTGGTCCTGTCGCTTCCTGGGCCCAGGACAGAAATAGAACATAAATGTCTTGGGAAAGAGCCTCTTCCGATCTTCATGCAAACCCTCAACTAGCCCTGAGTGAGCAATTATCTCCATCTACACAAAATGAAACTAAGTTTCCATTAAGGGTTTCCTAAAAGACACAGGGTAGATTTTTTTGTTTCGAATCCCTATGAACTAGTCTCCTTGGGACGCTGTAACAAAACGCCACAGCCTGGGTAGTTTAGAGTTTATTTCTCACAGCTCTGGAGGCTAAGAAGTGCAGCATCAAGGGACCTGCTGATTTGGTTCCTAGTGAGAACCTCTTTGTAGTGTTCAGATGACAGGCCACTCCCTGTGCCCTCATGTGGCACAGAGAGTGCGCTGGTGTGTTCTCCTCTTCTACAGAAGGGCACTGACCCCATGAAGAATCTAAACCTACTTCTCTTGAAGTTAACTATCTAATTAACTCCCATCACTAATTTAGAGGTTAAGGCTTCAAAATATAAATTTTAGAGGGACACAATTCAGCCCATGGTAACATGAGGTTACACAGCACTTGAAAATAAATTCCCCCTCAAACTTCTCTCTTCTTCCCCAATTTCTTCTCTTACTGTTGCTGGGTGCCCCACCTGCCTAGAAACCTTCTTCCACCAGGCAGCCCCCCAGCTCCTTCCATCCTTCAGAAACTCCTCTCCTCTGTGTTTTCTGGTTTCTTATACAAACCAATGTAAGTCCTAACACAGATTGTTTCAAAATAAAACAAAATATCCCTGCATTATCTAATTCCATGCATCTTAGAAAATGGTAGGGCAAAAATCTAATTTTTCCCTGCCACAAAATGTATTTGCTCATGTCATGTACTTTTATATTTAACAAGTATTCATTGATAAATGTTCAAATGATTGGAGAATAAATTTTATGGGCACAGGTCTTCCACCGTGTCTGGCATTTCTCTTTAAAAAGAAACCCCAAGCTTTAAAATAAATTTTTAAAAAAGGATGAAGTACTGATGCATTCTATAACATGGATGAATCTTGAAAACATTACAGTCCAGGGAAAGAAACCAGGTACAAAGGACCACAGATTGTCTCATCCCATGAATATGCAATGTTCAGAATAGACAAACTTCTAGTGACAAAAAGTAGATTAGAAGTTGCTGAGAGCTGGGGGATCTGGGGAGTGACTGCCCATAGGCACGGGCTTTCCTTCTGGAGTGATAAAGAAATGTTCTAAAATAGATTATGGTGGTGGCTGCATAACTGTGAATATATCAAAAAGCACTAGAATGTACACTTTCAGTGGGTAAACGGTATGGTATATGAATTATATCTCAATACTTTTTTTGTAAGGACAGTCTCAAGTTTTGAGAAGTGCAATTATCTCAAGGATGGGTTCTAATTATGCCAATTATATCAGGGCCCTGACAGGGGTCTAGCCTTGATTACTATACAAAAATTGTGTCTTAAGAGAAATGAATCACAATGGACTCTACTAGCTAATTATAATACAGAACTTCTTTTCACTTTTTTTTGAGAAAATTGACCTGGTTCCAAAGAGGATTCTTTGGATGTTGGTTCTGAAGTAGAACAAATTCTAATCTCACAAGTTCAAATATGTTTTAAAGTAATAACTATGCTATTGGAATAAAGCCTCAAATAAGTTTTGACATACACAGCACACGTTTCGATGTATAGAGTCCTTTTCTTAATAAATCAATCAGTCCTTTTAAACTATGGTCACACCTCATATGTGGCACACTCCCTGTGGGCAGTGAGAAATTAAAGAAGAGAGGTCGACTATGTGGCCATTTGCTGTTGGGAACTTAGAACAGAATAGAGTAAAGAATGTGAAAGCATGCATAATTATTTCCGGGAACAGGAAAAACTAATAAAAAATTTCACAACCAATTAGAGGTCTGCATACATGCTAATTGCTGTCTGTTAGATGTGTCCCATCAAGAATGGCAGCTTGACTATGTGAACAGGGAAGGTGTGAATGAGTGAGCACGTTGGTGTGAATGAGTGAGCATGTTGGTTCTGAAGTAGAACAAATTCTAATCTCACAAGTTCAAATTTTCCAGGCTCATGAATATGACACATTAATATTCATTAAGTGGAACACATTATCATTTTAGAGGGATATTACTGGGGACTCACTTTTTTCGTTCCATCACATTTTCCAATTAGGAGTCCCACTTTTGCAAATAATCAGCTTTCTGTTGCCAAGGGCTTTGCAGCCGCTTTCTAGCAAGGAGCTTTGGAGCTAAGTTCAGCCACCATTTAAGAAATAGGAGAAAACTGAAGCGCAATTTATTTTTTAATGACGGGTTAATCTCACAGCAGTGAACCTGATCAGAGAGGAGCCGCACTCTACAAAGGGAGGCATGAACTCCTCTCGAGCAGGGGAGCTCAGACAATGAAGTTTGAGGCGGAGTTGCCTACAGTTATCAAGAAATAAATGTATCCTGTGAATGATCTTGGAACTCTCATTAAGCAAGGATAAACAGCCATGGAAGGGGAGGTCCTAGTACTCAGAAGTGAACACAGGGTAGGGCTGATAACCATTGCTGAAGGCCAACAGCAGAGCAGGACAGGACACAGCCAACAGGTATGTGCATTTCCTCCAGGTTCACATTTCAATTCCAACACTTAGACATTTTTTGTGTGTGTGAAACCTCCTGATTTTAGTAATGATATTACCAGAAGAAACACTATAGTCTTAAGATCGTTTTGTTTGTGAAAAAATATCAAATAAATCTGGGATAATCCACTGTGATATATTACAGTTTACTAGTCGTGGGTCCCCAATCAAGGCAGAATTTCTAAAGAAAGTATTTTAATTTCTATTTAAAACAAACATTCAGGAATTGAATATGAGGCAGTATCTAAGTTTTTTTCTTATTTCAAAGAACAAATTCTTTTCTCATTTATAAATTGATGAGGAACTGCAAACACACACACACAGTAAAACAAAATATATGTAGAAAAATAGAACATAAGAAAGAGTGAGATTCCCTTCACAATAGCCCACCAACTCTCATTCCTCCTTCCCAGACGCAGCCACTTTACCAGTTTCTTGCGTCTCTTTTTAGAAATTGTGCACATACGAGCACAGATGCACCCCTTGTCTCCACTTACATACCTGGGAGCTGCTCTATGCACTCCACTTTCACAATTTCCCTAAAAATCTATGTTGGCCATAAGTCTACATCAACATTTATAATTTAACTCCCTACAGGGGAAACAGACTTCACTAAAGTAATCCAGTCATCACTGAAATGAAAACAAATAACTAACAAGCCCCAAAGGGCTTTGGAGAGCCTGTAGAGCTGCTAAAATATATTATCTAAAATGTCCAGTTTCAAAAATATGTTATGAAACATGCAAAAAAACATGCAAGTCTGACCCATACACAGGAAAAAAAGGGCAGAAAACAGAAGCAAAGAGAGTAAATATGGAATTTAAAAGACAAAGAATTCAAAACAGCCATTATAAATATGTTTGAAGAACTAAAGGAAACCATACCTGAAATACTAAAAGGAGGTATGATGACAATGTCTTATTCAATAAAAAATATCAATAAAAAGATACAAATTATGAAAAAGAACCAAATGGAAATTTTGGTGTTAAGAAACACAATAACTGAAAAGAATGAATTCACCAGAGAGGACCAACGGTATATGTGAATTAGCAGAAAAAAAGAATTAGTGAACTTGAAGATGGATAAATGGAAATCATACAATCTGAAAGACAGAGAGGAAAAAGAATGTACAAAAATGAGCCGGGCCTCAGAAAAACGCAAGAGACCACTATGCACAATGTATGTGTACTGGGAGAATATCTTTCATAAATGAGAGTAAAATAAAGACACTGCCAGGTAAAAACTTAGAAAATTTGTTGCTAGCAAATCAGCCTTACAGGAAGTTGTTCAAGCTGAAATAACATAAACTTAGGAAACTCACAAATATGTGGAAATTAAACAGCACACTCCTACATAACCAATGGAAAACATGATACATCACAGGAATTAAAAAATACTTTGAATGGAATGAAACAAAAACACAACATACCGGAACTTACAGGATGCACAAAAAGTGGTGTTCGAAGGATATTTATAGCTGTAAACAGCTACATTAAAAAAGATCTGAAAACAATAAACTTGACTTTGCACCCATCATACTAGGAAAAGAAAGGTAAACTAATCTCAAAGCAGAAGAGATAAGGAAATAATTAAGAATAGAGTAGAAACAAATGAAGTAGATAACAGAAAAACAACATATAAAATCAATAAAATCAAAAGTTTATTCTCTGATAATATCAACAGAATTGACAAATCTGTTGGTGGGAAAACTTGAATTACTAAAATTAGAAATAAAAGAGGGGTCATTGCTACCAACCTTATATAAATAAAAAGTATTAGAAGAAAATAACAGGAATATTTGTATGTTAATAAATTAGATAACCTAGATGAAATGATCAAACTTCTACAAAGACAAAAACTACCAACACCATCTCAAGTAGACATAAAATATCTGAATAGACCTATAAAAAATAAAAAGATTAAATGAGTAATCAAAAACTATCCACAAGTAAGAGGGTTACTATGGTCAATTCTACCAAAAACCTTAAAAATAATTAATGCCAATTCTTGAAAAACTCTTCCAAAAATCAGAAGAAGGAACATTCCCAACTTTTTCTCAAGTAATATTACATGGATACTAAAATCAAAGACATCATGAGTCGAAACTACAGAACAATAACTCTTATGAGTGTGACATAAAATTCCTTAAGAGAATTCTAGCAAATCAAATCAACAACATATAAAAAAAGAATATACACCATGCTCAAGTGCAGTCTATGCCAGGAATGCAAGGCTGTGAGATTTCATGCATGCTGGGTTGGTTGAACACTTAGAAGCCAATTCACAGAATGTATCATAACAATAGAATTTTTGAAAATCACATAATCATTTCCATAGATGCAGAAAAATAATTTAGCAAAAGCTAACATCCTTCCATGATAAAAACACTCAATACATTAGAAAAGAAGGGAACTTCTTTAGCCTGAGAAAGGGTGTCTTTGAAAACCCACAACCAACATCATGTTTAATAGTGAAAGACTGAAAGCCTCCTTAGATTAGGAAAAAGACAAGTATATCCATTCCCACCACTTCTATTCAACATTGTACTCAAAGTTCTAGTCAGACCAATTAAGCAAGAAAATGAAATGAAAATCGAGATATCCACATTGGAAAGGAAGAAGTAAAATCATCTTTACTTACAGATAGAATGATTGTATATATAGATATAGACATAGATAAATTGATAAATTGTATGTATACATATATGTATATATATATATATATATACACACACACATATACAAACACACATATATATGTGTGAAATCCTAAGGAATCCACTACAATTATTAGAACTAATAAACACATCCAGCAAGACTGCAGGATACAATATAAATACACCAAAATCAATTTTTTGTCTATACACAACTTTGACATGTTTTCTAACACCAACAACCAATGTGGAACTGGGACTACTTCAGCTGCTGGTTGCAAGTCCCAAGAACCTCCTGTACTCAGACTGACTGGTTATAAATTACAGGTTCCCACAACTCCCTCCTAATTTACAAGAATGTCTGTCTCACAGACTCAGGGAAGCACTTCAGTTGCATCTACCAGTCTATTACCAAGGATAGAACTCGGAAACAACCAAATGGAAGAGATGCATAGGGCAATGAATGTGTGTGTGTGTGGGCGGGGGTGTCCTATAAAGAACTTCCATGCTGTCTGTGGGTATGTCACCCTCCCAGCTCTGTAACATATTCATCAGCTCAGAAGTAATCAAATTCCATTTGCAAAGTTTTTTTAAAGCTTTATCTCCAGCCCCACCCAAAGTCCCTCCCTGGTGGTGGGGGAGTGGGGGAGGGGCTGAAAGTTCCAACTCTTTAATCACATGGCCTTTCTATGACCAGCTCCATCCCATCCTAAGGCTATCTAGAGGCCCGACAATATGTCACCTTCAATAACATACACTCAGAGGTGATAAAAAGGGGCTTATTAAGAATACTAAAGGCACTCCTATCACTCAAGGAATTCTAAGAGTTTTAGAAGCTTTAGGCCAGGAATGAGGGACAAAGAACAAATATACTTTTTTATTATGTCACAACTACCAATAAGCAATCCTACAGTGAAATTAAGAAAACAATTCTGTTTACAATAGCATCAAAAACAAATACTTGGCAATAAATTTAACAAAAAGGTATAAAATTTATACTCTGAAAATACAAAACATTTTTCAAAGAAGTAAATAAAAAGATCTAAATTAAAAGATCTAAACACTGAACATCCATGTTCAATGATCAGAAGACTTCATGTTATTAAAATAGCAGTACTTGAGGCTTTGATCTGAAGATGTAACCCAGTCCCTATCAGAATTCCAGCCGACTGCAGACATGTACAAGCTCATCCTAAATTCATATCAAAACTCAAGAGACCCAGATTAACCAAAACTATCTTGAAAAAAAAAAAATTTGGAGGACCTATATTTTCTGATTTCAAAACTTACTACAAAGTAACAATCAAAGTCATCAAGACAGTGTGGTTCTAGCACAAGTATAGACATGTAAATACATCAATGGACTAGAACAGGGAGTTCAAAAATAAACCCATATTATCTACAGCAAATTCATTTTCAAAAAGGATGCCAAGACTATTAATGGGGAAAAAAGAGTCTGCTCAACTAATGGTGCTGGAACAAATGGATGTGCACACGGAAAACAACAAGGTTTCTCCCCCTCCTTCAAGTTGCATACAAAGGATCTCAAAATGGCTCAAAAACCTAAATGTAAAATCTAAAGCTATAAAACACTTAGAATAAAATATAAGGGTAAATCTTCATGACTTTTGATTTCACAGTTGTTCTTAGATAGGAAAGCAAAATCAGAAGCAAAAAAGAGAAAAAATAAGAGAAAAGAAAAAAATAGGTAAATTGGATTTCTCCAAATAAGAAACTCTTTTGCTTCAAAGGACACTGTCAAGAAAGCGAAAAACAACAGAACAGGAGAAAATAATTGCAGATGTAATCAGATATCTCATAAGGAAGTCATATAAAGAACACATAAAGAACTCTCACAATTCAAAGTATCTTGATAGATATTTCTACAAAGAGGATACACAAATGACCACTAAACGCAGGAAAAGATGCTCAAAATCAGTAGTCATCACGGAAATGCAAATCAGATTCACAGTGAGATACCACTTCATGCCCACTAGTATGATTATAATACTAGTGGGCTTGGATGTGGAGAAATTGGACCCCTCATACGTTGCCAGTGTAAAGGTAAAATGGTATAGACATTTTGGGAAAGAGTCTGGCAGTTCCTCAAAAACTTAAAGTTTCCATTTGACCCAGCAATTCTACTCCCAGATACACACCCAAGAGAAATGGACAAATGTCCATGAGTATTTATAATAGCATTATTCATAATATCCAAAAGATGGAAATAAGCCACATTGCCCATCAGTTGATGAATGGAAATTTCAAGAAGTGGTAAATCCATACAATGGAATACTATTCAGCCATAAAAAGGAATGTAGTACCAATACATGCTACAACACAGAAAAGCTTTGATAGCATTATGCTAACTGAAGGACATCAGTCACAAAGACCACCTATCATTTGACCCCATTTACACAAAACTTTCAGAAGAGGCAAATATGTAAAGAGAGCATAAGTTAGTAGGTGCCTAGATTGGGGCAATTGTGGGAAGCCAGCAGGAAAGAGGATGGGGAGCAACTATTAATGCATATGGGGTTTCTTTCTGGGTGGTGAAAATATTCTAAAATTCATTGTGGTGATGGTTGAAGAATTCTGTGTACAAAGGAAAAAAAGCTCATGTTTTCCAATTTCTATACTGGGAAAAACCCAGTTCTTCCCTGTTGGGTTTCTCTCCTATAAGTCTCCTTTACTACTCACACAAAACTCTTCACTCTTTGACAATTCCAGTCACCAAATGTGTGAGGGTTTTTCACCATATTTGCTCAGTGTTTTATAATTTAACTCAACTTTGACACCATCTACCTGGAGATGGCATCAGATCCCACAGGGAAGGGCTCATTCTCACAAAAGTGCCACCTCTCCCTCTCCCCTGCTACTGCACGTGCATGTGTGCCCTCCCCCCCACACACACACATACACTTCAAATGACAGTTGCAAACCTAGGTTATCTATCACCTATTCTAGGTCTGAGGTAGTAATGACCCCCTCCTTGGGTCCTTGGGTTCAATTAATTTGCTATAGCAGCTCACAGAACTCAGGGAAACACTTACTTACGTTTGCCAATTTATTAAAGCACATGATAAAGAACACAAATGCCTAGCCAGATGAAGGGATAACATGGGATGAGGTCTAGGAGGATCCTAAGGACAGAAGCTTCTGACCCATGAAGTTGGGGTGTGACACACTCCTGGTGTGGATATGTTCACCAAATTGGGAGCTTTTGAAACCCCTACTATTAGAATTTTATGGTGGCCTCCCCACTTAGGCATGATCAACTACTAACTCGGTCTTTATTCCTTTTCCTCTCCTTGGAGATGGGTGTAGAGCTGAACATTCCAAGCTTCTAACCGTGGCTTGGTCTTTCTGGTGACCAGTCTCCATCCAGGAGTCATTCAGCATCCCACCCAGAGCTGCCTCCTTAGAACAAAAGATGCCCCTAGGGCTCTTATCACTTAGGAAATTACAAGGGTTTTAGGAGCCCTGTGATAGGAATGCAGTGAGAGATGAATATTAGAACAAGAGATTCTCAGAGTGTTGTGATCACTTAGGAAATTACAGGGGGTTGTGTGCTAGGAAACGGGCAGAGACCAATACATATATATTCTATTATCTCGCACTGTGAATATACTAAAAACCACTGAATTGTACATTTAAGTCAGTGAATTGTATGGTATGTAAATTATATCTCACTAAAGCTGGCTTTTTAATTATGTACATTAAGTCCCCTTCACCATAATTTTTTTTTTGATCTATACTTGAATATCTGTTATCACTTCCTTAGGAAAGAAGAACATCACTGTTTTTACCTAAACATGAAAAGAGTTGTACTTCGCACCAGAAAATTTAGACCTTTGAAGACATTTCCCTGTTGATTTTCAAGTCCAACATGAATAAGGTTCATATGTGAATAAAGCATTCCACTTTTTTTTGTCACTCAATTAGACCTACATGTAAATGTAGGTCTAATTAGACCTGCTTAGTGCAGGTCTATGCAGACTATGGATACAATTCTAAATTAGGCAGCTGATTATTTATATAAGGGGAACCCTAAATGAATAGAACACAAAGAACAAATTACAACTATTTACATGGAATCTATCAAAGTTTCATTGGATAATTAAGAGTCCGCCTACTCCACTGTGAGGAAAGTTGATTAACGGAATCATGGGAAATTAGAGGCAGGAGGAACTCTGGAGATGATCCCGTCCAAATGATTAACTTTAGAAAATGAGGATTCTGAAACCCAGAAAGGGGAGGTTTCTGCTCAAGGTCATTTGGGCAGAGCTAGATCACGTTTTCAGATTTTTTTTTTTCTGATCTAGTTCTATAGCTATAGAGAAAAGAAATTCAGAATTATGTTGATTAAAATGAAGAATTTTGGGAAAAGATTGTAGACTATTCCAACATGGGGAAAACCTACCTTCAAATAAAAATGGTTTCTACATTTAAAGTATAGGTCTGATATTAACAGCCGCCCAGTAATTAAAGTGGGATTGTGCTCTAAATAGAATATTTCAGCTAATGTCCATTTGGAAGAAATAGGAAGGAAAAGAAAGCTTGTATTAGTGACTTTGGCATGGGTGAAAGGAACCTGGAATATTTAGAAAAACTGTCAATTCAGCAGGACAAATAGGATCAGCTGGAGGAAACTGACCAGGGCTTGATTCTAGACAATTCTAATTATGAGAAAGGTCAGCCTTACATCGATTAAAAAGTTGCTTTCTTGAAACTTCCAACCATTAATCCTACTTCTTTCTGAATCACTGCAGAATGTTTGCTTCTTCTTCCACAGAATAGCCTTTAATATTACAAAGAAAATTCCTTGTTTCCTTTTTTTATCTTTTCTCTAAATCAATTGTTCTCCAGTCTGTCAATAAATCCTCATATAACAAGAACGACTGCAATTCCATCCATCCTTGTGTTATGTTCTCATTTGACATTGTGATTTATGGGAGTTCATAGCAATTCTTAGCCCAAATATTCCAGCCTCTAGTCTAGCGCTCTCACCCTCTCTCTTTCTTTATTTGTATCACTATCTCTGTCTTTCCTGCCACTTCACAGCATTATTACAAAGTTAGTTCAGTTCATATATGTGAAGTGGCTCTGAAAATTACCAATATACGTTCATGTACATTTATATAATAAATCCTATCAATCTTTCCTTTTTAGAGGATTGAAAATTCTTATCAAAAGAACTATTCCTTTGACACGTAAGAAAATGACAGAGGGAATCCATAAAATGGTATTTCCAAACCTCAGTAGTTAAAGTCTACTTTCACTGTTTTTATCTTTTCTGTATGACTTGTATAATTACTTAACATCTTTAATTCAGTTCCCTTTTTCTACATAAGTAATGATAGACACAAAATCAATCATAATTTTGACTGACTCATGTTTATTCTATTAAAGTAAATAAATAACAAAATCAAAAGTATTGTTCATATACAATGTAAATTAACTTACATATCACTATCTTAAGTTATCTGCACTTTAAGAACCACTGGTCAACTGAAAGTTCCTGGAGAGAGAACTTTGCAATTAGCCTCCACCCTCCTTCCATTACATTAGCTTTTAGCAAAATATATTAGAATTAACTCCCCCCATTTATTAACTGGATTCTTGGCAGTAACAGTGACAAGACCCTGTCAGTTTGAAATATTTTGGGAAAGGCAATGGATGTGGTCTGTAATACGTATCTAGAGGGTGGATGTGGGGCCACCGTGTCAGAAAAGCCAGAAATCAGGAAAAAGGGAAGCCAGGGTGGTCATGGAGAGTAAGGCAGTGGGTGACCTTTGGAAAGCAGGGCTGTTTACATTTCTGTTGTTCTCCTCAGTATCCTAAATCTGGCCGTTGCTCTTGGCATATAATCCATGCCCACTTTACGTTTTGTTTGGAACCTAGTCTGATTCCCCTGTGAGGCAGATACCAGTATTGTCTTGGAGACTTTACTTATTTGCTCAAGAACCCATAAGTAGCACATGCCAGAACTACTGATCAAAACCTGCTCTGCCTGACTCCACAGCTCTTCATCTCTCCCCAGTGACAGGGTCCAGGCTCAGCCTTTATCTCCACGGACTGAGAAGAACGTTAATACTTTGTCCCGTTGGCCATGGAGAGACCAGGGTGAGATGATGGCTTCTGGGAGATCTCCTGAGCCCAGGCATGAAGCAGCCCACTGGGCGCCATGAAGCAGCCCACTCGGCGCCTCTGCTGCCTAACACAGACTATGACTCAACCTAAAGTTACTTCGTGCTCAGGTTTTGACTCGAAATGAACTGATTCAGCAGAGGGAAATAGGTATCTTTCAATCTCATTTAATTAAGTTAAAACAATTCGACTTTCAGCTCACCTTAACACTATTAATTTATAATGGGCATAGAATGCATAAACTGCTCATTTTATTTAAGCAAAGCTTTTTGTTTGGACAAATTTAGGCATGGGTAAGAGTGAGAAAGAAAAGAGCTCAAGAAGGAAGGGCGTGAGGGAGGCTAAGCGCACGAGGCTGGACGAGGCATCCCTGTGAAGAGCCCTCAGCACCCGTGATTTCAATGCCTTCCTCCTACAAGTTCTGCACGTCGCCAGGGCTCCCAGAGCACAGCCTGCTTTTCCCCCCGACTTTATACTATTTATCGTGACTACATTTGGTATTTGTACAAATGAACACTTTCCCAGTATTTCCAATACCTTATGATCCTCAGGAGACCCCATGACAGGTAGAACAAGAATTATTATCCCTATGTTCAGATGGGAGATGGGTGTCCCAGAAAGACCAGCGGCGCCCACACACATCGCCCTGGGGGACCCCAAAGAACAACTCTGGCTCCAGGTTCAGGATCCCTGCTACTCTGTCATGTGAACTGCTCTGTTTTGAATAATTACTTTTGGTGTCTGTCATTTCCTTAAACATGGACACATAGGTACCAAGATGGTGCAAAGTTCCAAGGTCACTGTCGCAATAAGGGCAAAGTTGCTGTTCATTCCGCTCTAGTGTAAGAAGTCAGACAATAAGCAAAGGTCCAAAAAATATGTAATAAGCTGAAAGGTAGTAGGTAAAAAAAAAAAATATGTAATAAGCTGAAAGGAGGGGAAAAAGTCAAGTAAGGGAGATAAAAAGAGCAGGGGGATGGAAGGAGATGCCATTTTATATATTAGAATATATTTCATATATTGATGGACTACAACCCATTTAGTGTAAGACGGGGAAAGGATATAGAAATGCCACCTTCATTATGATGAGTACAGTGAGACACACTTGCATAGGAGAAGGAGGGGTCCGTTAAGATTCGTGAGCCCAGGCACAATGCCCAAGGGACTTCTACTCCTGGTGGGCCATTCCCAGTTCTGAAAGGATCCTAACCTAGAGCTCTAGAAAGACTCATCACCTATCCTGCACTTCATTTCTCAAACTTAGGAAGAATGTATTAATGACAAGGAAGATCCCTGGAAACCAAGACTCTGTCTAGACAGAGCTTTCCAGAGAGAAATAAATCATACATAAAAGAAGTGCTTGTCATGAGAACAGTATACATGGGATTCTGGGACACACTGAAGTTTACATTACCACTGTAGCTAAATGCATCATCTGTCACTCTCCAGGGGAAGGCAGGCATCAAGGGGTGACAAATTATGGGACTTGAGGAAGCCCTCCAGCTGACCAACATAATCACCCTCAGCCCGCACTCAGCCATCTGTCAGTGTTCTGAAGCAGGAGCCTTGGAGCCTGTGAGACAGCTTGTTCAGATTCCCTTTCCCTACCCATCCTGCAGCAAGTTGAAGTCCCCATATTCTCAACAGAGAAGTGGAGAGCCTACTTACAAGTCCTCCTGATGTGTCACAAAAATTCAAGAGATTAAATAATACAGAAGAAAGAAAGGGAAGTGATCTTCTCTTTAAAATGTACTCAAGCTATAACGAGTCAAAAGTCTACTAAACTCAAAAGCACCTACTATGTACTAACTCTTCCTCTAGATATTTTCCTTGGGCCTCCTCTACCTATGTTCCTTTAAAAATGTATCTCTCTCTAAATTTGTATTCACCAGGGTAGGTTAGCTTTTAGAACAGAGATGGCAAATATGTCCAGTTTTCCTGTTGACTTTGACCAGTCAGTCATGCCTACCTTCTACAGGTAGAAGAGCTGAAGATCATTCAGCTCATTGGAAACAAGTGACGTGATTGATTAGCAATGTCTGCTGTGGCCTCAGGTGATAAAAGCTTGTGAACGAGTTAGTGCTGTGACTTAGAAAAACAAAATGAAAAAAATGCAGATTTTCAAGTATTTAAAGCTTTTAGGAACACATGAGGGCTCATGGTCATTTTTGAATCTCAAACCTGGCTATGGGTTCAAAATAAAGAAAACAACATCACACATTTGAGGAATGAAGATAATTCATGGGTTGTTTGCTCAGACAGCCTTGAGTTCACATCCCATTTCTGTGACTTACTAGCAGTGAGAATTTGGATAAGGCTCTTACCCTCTGTACTAAGATCACACCTATGCTAACTAATAATATTGAGAATACCTACCTTTCACTGATGTTAAGATTAATTAAGGTCATGGATATAAATGAAGTATACAACACAGAGCCTGACAGAGGTTAGGAGACTCAGTAAATGGTAGCTATTATTATACTTAAACACAATTTAAGGCACAATAAATCATTCCCTTTTCTGTGCTTTTAAAACTCTGTTTATAACTTTACTGTGGAACCATTGCACTATATTATAGTTTTATTTTTTTACCAGTTCTATTTATTTTATTGTGAGCTGTTTGGACACAGGGACCATGTCTTATTCATCATTGATTCCAAGGATATAACTTAGAGCCTCACAGATACAAGACAGAAAAATGTGTTGGCTGAAGGAAGGAAGGAAACCAAAACAACAAAACATGTAAAAGCATCTATAGTCAAATGCATTTTCCTCATACACTAGACCAGAGTTTACTTAAAAATCATAGCTCAGATATCTAAAGAATCTTTCTTGCTTTTCTTCGTACCTATTCTAGCCTTTGGCTAGGCAATATAAGAATCATGCCACGGAAGAGAAAAATAAAGCAGCAAGATAAATGTTTTGGGTAGGGATCCTGTTCCGACATCCCGCTTCACCACAACGGACTGTAAGCTTCACTTCTGCTTACAGTGACCACATGCCTCTTTTATTCTTCATCAGGAATTTCCAATATTGCCAACTTGCAGGACTCTTATCATCTTCCAACATTCTGTCTTCCAACTTACAAGTACGTATACACTTTCCACATCACAAATTCCATTTTCAATTCTGAAAATATGGTTATCATAGCCACGTGGCAAGGGCTGGAGTCACGTGAATCTTCCCTAAAACCTGTAGCAAAACATATTCTGCTTGAAGACATTGAGACACGGGCCCCAAACATATGTGTTTTTTATACATTTTACTTCCAGAAAGACATTTCTTCCTCTTCTGCAAAATCCCTATGTGCTTATTTTGTTTATAGGTTTACATTATTCGTTTTGGTCAACTTCTATGTCAATTCATCACTGTAACCCACTTTACTTTTTGAAGATGTTACTAGTGGACTGTGCTTCTGTGATTCTTGTTTTCTCGAAGGAAAGAATACAGTTGAGAGACCAGAGAGCAAGAAAAAGAGCAGCAAGGACTTTATTGGGATAAAGCGAAAAGTACAGTCCTGAGGCAGGTGAGCAGGCTGTCTGGGAACCAGAAGCATCCCTGCTATTAGGGTTAGGCTGGCTTTTATTCTTTCTTAAGATAGCAGGAAGTCCTGCCCAGTACCTTACATCCTTTGATTGGCAGGTTGATTGACAGCTGTAGGTTATATAACCTTTTCTCAATGCACAAGCACCTTATCCATAAGTACCTAAGTGAAGCCAACAGAGGGAGGTCAAAATCACAGAGTTGATTAGACTTAAATGTTGTTTTAATGAGGTGGGGTTATGTTGGACAAGGTCTTGTGCATGCCCGGACATCAGGGAAGACCCTGTGGTCTTGGGCTTCTTAACAATCTAGGTGTCCTTGACCGGGGGGACTGAGAACTAAGGAGGGCTTGGGGGTTGGCCAGGGAGGAGTTTCCCCTGGTGATGGGCTGGCCCCTTTCTCGTGTTTATGTCTACCTGCCTACTCTAACAGAGACATTGACGTCTCTCTCACCTTATTCTTTCATGACATACCTGTGCCATTATCTTGGGCCATTTTGGTGTCCATTTGGGTAGCTCATCCAATTCCCTAATATTTCATTTCTTTGATCTCTTCATCAACCAGGTCTTTCTTTTCCATGCCTTGTCAATCACCATTCTCATGTACATATCATATTCCCATCCCCTGGAATGCCTCCATTTTTTGATAATTAAACCGACACCCAGACTTATCCAGTCTTCCTTCATTCCTTCATTCAAGTTCTTCCAATTACTTCCAAAACCTTGTTAAAAAAGTTTTATTGGGACTTCCAATTCTCTGACCTCTCCTCGTTGTGATCGCCTCCTGTTTCTTCACTCTGCTTCCTATTTTCCTAAACGTCCAAGTTCCAACACTTCAACTACTCTTATCAATGTCTTAAGTTCCCTTGTTTATAGTGTATTTCCATCTCAGAAGTCTGGCAGAAGCCTATGTCTGGACGAACGCAGCTGCCTTATATGCCCATCGTTATAATAGACAGCTGTATATCGTTGGAGAAAAATCCATAATCACACAGATAGACTTTTATTAATGTTCTCTGATAACAACTGACATGTGCCAACGTGCTCTTTCATTTCCTATAAAATCATTTCAAAGCTGCCCCCTTTCCTCAGGGCTCTCTCATTCAACACGTAGCTTTGTCTTTTGTGTTAGAGGGAGAAGAGAGAGAGATCCACAGGATAAACTATTTAACTTCTCAACTACCTGTGCCAACACCTACTTTTCTATCTTTATTCTATGACAGAGATCTAAATTCACTAACTCTGCTGTGTTACGGATCCAATCAACCTGGGGGATTTGTTTACCTTCTTTTAGTTATCCATTCTTCTATGTCTTTAATTTCTCAGCCATTACTGGATCCTTCCCATAAACCACAAGACATTCCCTAATCTCTCCTACCCAAAGAACAAACAAAAACAACATAAACCTTCCCTTGGCATCCATCTCTTCCTCATGTTGCTGTTCTATCTTTCTCCTTCCCTTTGATAAACCTTAAAATACTTGTCTCTGTTTGCTGCTGAAATCTCTTCACCTCTAAGGAAAGTCTGGTAAGGCCACTGAGGGGTCCTCACACCAAAGTCCCCCATCCAAGCAGTCCGCCCTCTCCAAGGACTGGGCCTGCCTTAGTACCCCTGCCACAATCAGCCAGTGGCTGGCAGCGGCCCAAGGGAAGCCATATATTTTGGGGCATAGCAGCTTCAAGTGCTGCCAAGTGCATCAGAGAGCTGAGAGGTACATTCCCGGGACTGACTCCCTTGGGGATCATACTAAGTCCTTGTTCATTTTTGACTTTAGAATGTTATGCGAACAAATTAAAAGAGCGTGATACTGGAATGTGACTTGGTAGGTACTTTAGATTGATCCATCACTTAAATAAAAATCTGAAGAAGTTGAACACATAGAAGTTGGAGAGAACAGCATGCCCAGAGGAGTATATCAGTGGAAAAACTTAGAAGGCAAGAAGGAGCTTGATGCAGTGAGGAAGTAGAAAGAATGCTAATGTGGCTAGATCACAGGAGCAAGCAGGAAGGGGGTACAGGATGCAGTCAGGGAAGAAGAGAGGCACCTGACACTAATGGCTTTATAAGCTACAGTGAGAAGCTAGGGAAAAAACTTGGGATTTTATTCTGAGTGCCATCTAAGAAGCCACTTAACTCTTTTAATTAGGGAAGTGATATATTCAGGATTTACATTTTCACAATATCATTTGAGATTAAAAACAATATAAATATCCATGGCTATTAAAGTAGACTATGACATAGCTGTAGAGAAGACTAAAGAAGCTCTCTATATGCACTGGTATAGAATGATGATTGAAATACATGCGAATTCAAAATTCAAGATGCTGAGCAGTTTGAATAATAGGGTATCATCTGTGTAAAAGAGGAATATGTACATAGTTATTTCTAAAATGTTGCACTAGAAACTATAGCCGTGGTTGGCTCTGGGAGGAAACCTGGTTAACTGGGTAGCAGGGATAGAAGAGAGACTCACTTCATACTGTGTATTCTTTAGTGCTTTTTGGATTTTGCAAACTTGCTCATGTGTTAGTAAAAACATTGAATTAAATTTTTACATGATAGAGGAATAAATCACTATCCGAGTGGAACAGCAAATTAATATCCCTAATTCAGAATTACATCCTAAGCTCCAGACATGTTTATATGACTGGCCACTGGCTATCCCCAGCTGAAAGGAATTCATCAAGCTCAACATAACCAAATCTGAAATCAACATCTCCCTTCATTTTTCAAATTTTGGTTTAAACATCACTTGTTCAGAGACTTCTTTCCTTCCCTGAAGTATGTTCCCTATCCCTTTGGAATAAGTGGTTCCTAATTATTCCCATGAGACTGTATATTTCATATGGCATCAGCCATGACCTATTCATTAACCTCTGTGTCCTCACTGCCTAACACAGAATCTGGTTCAAGAAATATTTGTGATTTAATAAAGACAGTCTTTTATAATTCATTTTCTAAGATGCTCAACACATCATTAACTGAACTGAAATACCACTTAGAGAAGCACTTTTATAGATTTGCTACCTGTTGTGGAAAGTAATATATTTCCTTTCATTCATTCTTTAATTGCTTCTCTTGATTTTATCATCTGCTCCTTAATGCTAAGTCTTCTGAGATCTTATGAACAAGCCATAATCACCATTTCTATAATGTCAATTATTTTATGGATTTCAAAGTGGAAGATTAATATTGAGAAGTGATGTGATTTAAGAGACAGGGGACAGATATCTATTTAATATGGTTGACTTAAAAGGAATTTCTCAACCTACTTTAAACCATGAACGGTTGACTAACAGATTTATTAAATGGGTGAATGAATAAATAAATAATTATAAGCACAGACACCTGAGCCAGAAATCAAGAACGGGAAATACTCAAGTGCCTCGTGAAAGAAATCTAGAAGAAACTGGAGTTGAGACAGTGAGCAATGATTAAAGCTGATTCCTCTAATAACAATGAATTCCCAACCAGGTGTGGGGGATGCATCTGTAGAACCTATGCCTACAGAGAGCTTCAACTACCAAGTAACATAAAACTGGCCTTTGCAAAGGACTGCTTCACACCTGAAACAGGACTAACAAAAAGAAATATTTAGTTAAGGGCCTAAGTTACAGGCAAGGCAGTATAACATCTTGCAGGAACTGTGGGCATGAAAAAAGTTAAGTGCAAAAAATAAGGAGTTGCGCATGACATCACATGTGGCTTTGAGGTTTAACTGTAAGCTTTCCCCATGAAATGTAAACCCTAGGTAGATAAATTAACATCAAAGCTAGCCTAGGGCTTAGAGATCCATAATCTCCTATCTGTTCTCGCTCCGCCCACCCAGGACATGTAGGATGTCAGAGTAAACAACTAATGTTACAAATGAGTTTATTTTTAAAAACTTCATAACCCCTGAGTAAAGAAACTACATGTGGGAGAACCAGCAGAGAAGCAGGGGAATGCGCACTCCAAAACTGAGATGGAAAAACAATATGAAGTGCCTTTTAAATAAGCATAATTAAAACATGCAGATTGATTCATACAGGAGGAGGCAGGAAACAAACTCAGAAATCAAAACCAAGCAGCTTTTTGTAAAATCCAAATAGAATTTCTAAATTAGAAAAATACAGATACTAAAAGCAAAATAAAACAAAAATTCTGCAGTCAGTTTGAGTGGTAGATTAGATATAGCTGAAAAAAAGCAATTAATGAATTGTTGATTTGAGAAAATCACCTAAAATGTAGAACATCCTCCTCAAAGTTTTACCAAAAAACAAATCTATTTCCAATCCCAGTTCCCCTCATGTAATAGAATTGTGACCTTGAGCACATAAACAACCTCTCGTGGTTTCTTTTTCTCTCTAAAACTAGTGTGAACATTAGGTAACTTAGATCTCATGGAGTCATTGTGAATATTAAATGATGACAGTTGTCAGCATTCAATTCAAAAGACACATATGCAAACATCATCATTTCTATAATCAGTATTATTATCCATAGGTAGTTTCAAAAATATTCTTGATTTAGCTACTTTTCTCTAGATCTCCTGTAGAGCTGTCTGTTTATCAGTTTTTGAAGAATACCAGATATACACTAGGGTTTGTATTTAGAAAGATTATGCATTTGTCTAATTACATTATACATTTTGACCCTTTAGTGAATATTTAGAGAATAATCTGAAATGGCTCTCAGGGTTTCTTTTCACAGAGTAGTTCACTGCATTTGAATGTCACATATTTATGAAAAAGAGGAAGGGAGTATAAAGTCAGGTTGGCTCTGCAAAAACAGGGGACCATGTGTAGAAGCAGGTGGAAAGAATAGAGAGGCACTCCCCACTTTCCATTTTTTGAAAATGACATGAATGTTCAAAATTTTCAACCAAGTCCATTTTTTTGATTCAAAGACATTTAAGTGAAAGTTAATTTCATTGTGCATTAGCTCATTAAACTCTCTGAAAAGCCTTGCAGAAAAGACATTTGTCTAATGGTGGCACAGCATCTTACAGATTGGTTGACCATTGATCCGCTTCTTATTTTTCCTTCTGCAAAACCCCCAGGTAACATCTTCACAGGCTCATTTTAGAAAACTCTAACTTAGAGTTTCCTTCGGCAAGTACTGACATCCTCAGTCAGTGCGTCCCTCAGTCTGATTTCCACATTTTGCCCCTTCTGCTCTTTGGTTTCTGGGCATGTAGAGTTACTTATCTTCGTGCCTGGAAGAAACTGGCACAGGGTGGCATGCCGCCCTTGTTGCATCAGCTGCTGGTTTTAGACAGCATTTGAAGCAGACCTAGGCTAAGAGGCTGCTTAGGCAGGGATGGTCTTTGTATATTTGGTCTGTAAGCGTTTAGACGTTTTTTGGCTTAATAGGAATTTCTAGGAAAGTGGACCAGGGATGATCCCGGTATTTCACCTGCCTGGACGCCCAATGGGATGTAGGAAAAGTACTTACACATATACACAAAGGAAAGGGAAATTTGAGTCAGGAATCCAAGTTTCTTCCCTCCACTTGACCAAACACCAGCTACGAGCTGGCAAGTTAACTTCCTGGTGTCATGTTCCTCTCCTGTGAGATAGAAATGATTCTTCACAAACATTGTGAGGTCTTGAGAGAACGTAAGTAGCGTTTCTGGAAGACTGTTGGTTTTCAATAAACAGTTGTTTTGGTTATTTTTCCATAATTAAAAATACACGTATATGATTTTATATCAATGCTTAAATTAGTCATCTTTTGCTGCATAGGAATGTGCCAGAAATTTAGCAGCTTAAAGTAATATTCATTGATTATCTCACACTTCCTGTGGGTCAGGAGTCTAGAAACAGCTGAGCAAGGTCATCTGTGATTAAGGCATTGCCAGGCTGGGGTCTGCTTTGAAGGCTGAACTGCAAAAGGATTCACTTCCAGGTTCCATGGTTAATGGAAGCACCCAGCGCTCTGCTGTCTGTCAGGTGGAAGCTGCCCTCAGTTACTTGCCAAGTGGGGCTCTCCATTTGGCAACTTACTTCCCTATAGCCAGCAAGGAAGGGACTCAGTAGAGAACCTTCTAGCAAGATAGAAGTGACAAGGCAGAAGTCACAAAATCATGGAAGTGATACCCCAACACAGTTGCCATATTCTATTGGTTAGAAGCAGGTCACAGGTCCCACCCACACTCAAGCAGGGAGACTACATGAGGTGTGAATACCAGGAGAGGGGCATAATTAGAGCCATCTTGGAGTTTGTCTACCATAAACGGGGACAAATTACACATGGGGAGTTTTAATTGTATTTTTTTTTTTGCTGTACTTCCCCCTAATCTTCTTTATGCCCCTCTACCCACATCATCCACCATTTCTACTCTCAGGTAATCCATTTTAACATGTGGCTTTTATAATCTCATATTTTTCTCCAGTCAGATAAGGAGACAGACAATTGACAGAGTTGCACAAACATATTTGTACATATGTATGCATGTGTGCTTAGATTTTTTTCTCAATTAAAAGTTGTCATCACATTAATCCCACCTGTTTATATCCTGATTCTCCCACACAATACTGTGTCATAGAAATTTCTCTAAGCCAAGAGTTGCATAATGTTCTGTGATATTCACAATAGCCATCCATTCTGCTACCAACAGAATTCACTAAGTTTCTACATTTTTGGTAAAGAAACAGAGATGCAATATCCTTGTACATGTACCCTCACTACTGATGCATTTGTTTTTCTGGGATAGTTTCCCACAGTAGAATCTGGGTCAAAAGATATTTTTAATTTAATAGATATTGCCAGATTGCTTTCCAAAAAAGCTACAATAAAGCACATTTCCACCAGCAATATAGTAAAGTGCCCCTTTCCTCTGTATCTCAGCCAGCAATAGGTATTATTGCTCATTAAGTGCTTGCCAGTCTGATGGGCATAAAGGAACGGGATAGCTCATTGCTCTAAATTGCATTCACTAACTGACAGCCAGAGAAATTGAGCATCTTAATGCTTGTTGGCCATTGGGATTGACTTTTTGGGCATTGCATTTGAAACTGCCGTTTATATGAAATAGATGTGAATTCATATCATTTGCCTTAAATTTTTCTCCCAAATCCATCATGAAGTGTTTGAAATACTCATTTTCAAATATTTTATTGCCTTATTCTTTTCTCAGTTAATCTTTAGCCCTTCTAGAATTATTTTGTGTTTTGGGTAAGACAAGGATTAACTTTACTTTTTCTGGAGGACTAGCCAGTAATGCCAGTATTATTTATTTAAAAAATCCATGATTTCCTACTGGCCAAAAGAACACTGCCTTTGAGTATTCAATTCTCATTTACCTTCAAATGGAGTTCTGGAGTCTCCAATCTGTTTTACTAATCTCTATGCCTATTTATACGCCAATCTATGATGAAATGACCCGAGTGGCTATTTTGGATGGTATTTTATGTAAGTTAAGTTCTTCCCCTTTTCCACTCTTCTTTTCCACTTTTTATTATTTTGGTAATTCGTTGGCATTTAGTCATACATATAAACTCAGGATAACATTACCCAATTTCAAAAGAAAGATATGTTAGGATTATAATTGCAATTATATTAAACCACACATTGATTTCAGAATAATTGGCATTTTATTTACCAACCATCATTTATCTTTCTGCTTGTTCAGATTGTGGTTTATATCCTTTAGTACAATTTCGTACAAATTTGACTTACAAAGTTTCTATTGCTTTCATTTTATGTTCATTCCAAAGATCTCATTGCTCTTTTTCTTGACGTTGTGAATATAATTTGGGCTCCATTTCAATTTTTAAGTGCTTTTGCTGCATCAGAGAAAAACTTCTTCATTTTACCAAATCTCCTTACCAAATTCTCTCAACAGTTGAGGGAGGATTTTGTTTTCATTTTTAACTATTGGCTTTTGTATTTTCTAGTTATAAAACAATTTCATTATCTATAAGATCTAGGTTTTATCACTTTTCTCCTTATATTTAGATTCTTATTTCAGTTTGTTTTCTTATTGCGGTTCTAGAACTCTCAAGAAAATATTAACAACAGGCATCCTTAAATTAAATGGTTTTAGTGATCTGTGATTGAAAATAATGTTTGCTGTTGACTGTTGGTAAATTTAATTATTAACTTTTTATTCCCACTTTTGATTTTATTAGCCATGGCTAATGACGTTGATCATGTGACTTTTCATTATCTGTTAATATACTCAGAGTTTTTTCCTCTTTTATTCTCTGATCAGGTCTCAGATATAGAGCCACTCTTGCTTTCTGGGAAGAAATGCTACTACTTTGTAGCCTCTATTATAATACCTCTATTATAATACTTACATCTATTATAATCTATTATATCAATCTATTATAATAATGAAATCTGTTAATATTTTATTTAGATTTTTGCACCTGTATTTTAAATAATCGTCTTGATTTGCTTTATCTACTATTCATTTACTCTTTTAAAAGAGCTTTATGAGATATAATTTACAAACTCTAACATTCACCTGTTTCACATACACAGCTGAATGACTCTTAGTGAATTTACAGAGTTGTACAACCACGACCACAATGTAATCTGAGAGCATTTCCATCACCCAAGAGAGGTTCCTTATGCCCACATGCAGTCAATTCTGGTTTCCACTTCCAGCCCCTTGCAAATTTTTTTCCTTGTCTATAGATTTGTTTTTTATTAACATTTTGTATAAATGAGTTGTACAATATATTATCTCTCTGTCTCACTTCTTTCACTTGACATATGTTTTGGTGATTCATGCATTTTGTAGCATGTATCACTGTTTCATTCATTTTTATTGATGACTTTGTTTCCTTTTCAAAATTTATCTAGTTTGAATTTTGGAATTACAGTTTACATATCCTCTTAAAATGATTTGGGAAAAGTTTTAATATTTTTGGTGGTGTCTAATAGTATTATAATATTGGAATTATGTTTTTCTTAAAGATTAGCTAGAACTAACTCTGAACTCATTGGCATCTTTTCATTATCAGATATGTTATTGTGTTTGTATTCTTTTTTTTAAAAAAACCTTTGGAAGTGTAGTTGACATAACATATTAGTTTCAGGTCTGTGTTAGAGTGATTCAACAATTACATACATTACAAAATACTCACCACAGTAAGTGTAGTTATTACCTGTCACCACAGTTATTAAAATATTACTGACTCTATTCCCTGTGATGTACTTTCCATCAATCACCATGACTTATTTTATAACTTTTGCATTCTTTTTTATATTAGCTGATCAACTTAAAATTCTACTTTTTCTTGGATCAATTTTAGTAATTTGTATTTTGCTAGGAAAAAATCCATTTTTTCGAAGAATTCAAATGCTTTGCCTGTATTCTCATCTCTCTCCTTTAATAGAATATTCGAAATAATATTCATCTTTTCTATTTCTTCAACTTATATTTATTTCTTTTTTCTCCTCCTCATTCTCCATCTCCTGCATCTTTTCCTCCTTTTTTTAAAGTTTTTCATCAGGTTTTTGAGGTATGTTATAACCTTTTCAAGCAGTATGGCTTTTTCATCACTAAAATTTTTTTACTCTTTTTAGTATTAATTTTTATAATTTCAGCTTTTTTTTTTCAATTCTTTCTTCCTGATCCCTTTTGTTTTGGTTGTTGCTATTTTGCTGATGTTCTTTCTCTACAATCATGAGATGAATAATACCTTCTATTTTAGCTTTACATTTGTTTATAAATTCATCAAAGTGCAAATTATGCTTTATCCTAAGCTTTTTATTTTGATTAACTATTATTTTCATTGCATTCCAGAGAGCTTGAGTTGCCAGGTTTGATTTAGTATTTTATGCCAGGAATATCTATTAGTTTATTTCTCAGTATCAAAGTGAGTGAGCTCATCTGGTAATCGTATTAACATATTTAATTTTACTGAATTTTAATCAGAGCATGTGGCTAGCGAATCTTTGTCGTTAGGCTCAGATCAATTTATGTGAATGTTCTGTGGACTTATAAATACACGTATTTTTTTAAGAGTATATGGGTCTACACTATTAAATGAAATTATTAATTATATAAATCAATTCATGTCCTTCATTTTTGTCTACCTGATCTATCTACTTTCAAAATAAGTACATTGGAATCTATTATATTGGATGTTTACCACATTCTTCTTGATCTCCTAATAGATTCATGTATTTAGCTATTACGCTATTTAGTATATACAGGTTTATGATAGTATTGTCTTCTACCTCAGTTGTCTATTATCATTATATTATATCCCTCTGGTATTTTTTATCTTAAAATCACTTGGATTAATTTACTATGCCTCCTTCTGCTGTTTGTTTTGTTCTCATTTGCCTAATCTCTTTTACAGATCTTAGTTGCTAACTTTAAGGAAGACTTTAAGGTTTAATTTTTAAAAATAAATAGCGTGTATTAGCTCAATTTTAATTCTATCAATCTCTTCTAGTGGAAGAATTTAATCCATTCCTAAATATATATATTTGTTCCTTCCACCTTTTTGTCTACTATTTAGTATCTTGAATGATTCCCTTTTTTTTTTTTCCACCAATTTGATGAAGTTGCTACTCATTTCATCTCTTCGTTTTTTAATCTGGTAGTTGCTAGCATGCCTTTCCATATTCTGACTGGTTACTTTCGCTTTCCAAGGACTCATAAGCAGACTCTTATTTATTCACTAATGTGGTGCCAACTATTTTCCATGCCTATTATTCTATTAATCCCCATTTCCTTGCCCTTCTCCGAAATGGAACCTAAGGATACATTCACCCTCCATTTTTCTCCTTTCTTTCTGACCACTGTCCACCCCCTGCCAAGATGATCTCTTTAGAATGTCTCTTTTTTTCTCTCTCTCTCCCGATTACCACCCACTCTGGTTTCCCAGAGATGATTAAGTACGTTTCAGATGTAAGTTATTGTAATTTTCCTTGCAGATGTTCCTTCTATTTTAATAATCCATATGAGTGCTCTATTACATTTGATCGGAGTCTGTCATTACCCATTTAGATGTGTGTGCAAACCAGGGGACATTGCTCCCACCTGTTCTCTTCTGTTTCTCCCACCTTGAGATCTCTATTCTGATGGATCTGCTGGTTGTAGTTGATCTTTGAGCTTTTTTCCCTGAGTGAGTAATCTACTCTCTGAATCTTGATGTCTTATTTGATATACTGTATTCCTTGTAGTCCTGACAGATGAATCATGACTTGACTCGGCACAGGATAATTAAGTAGCAGCCCTTTGTCTCAGTGGTCTTTAAATCATCTAGCCTCCAGCCTGCAGAACACATGACCAATGACCGTCTGATCCTTTTCCCTTGCTGGCTACTGCTATGGACTCAATTATAACCCCCAGATTCACAAGTTGAAGCTCTAACACCTATGTGACTGTGTTTGGAGATAGGGCCTTTAAGGGGGTAACTGAAGTCAAATGAGGTCATAAGGGTGGTGCTATAATCTTAGAGAACCTCTGTTCTTATAAGATGATGAACAGACACCAGAGATGTCATTTCTGCTCTCCACGCACATGCAAAGGAAAGGCCATTTGAGGACATATTGAGAAGGTGGCTGCCTACGAGCCAGGAAGAGTGGCGTTGGAAGCCAACCCTGCTGGGCCTTGGATTCAGCCTCTAGAACTGTGAGGAAATACTTTCCTGTTGTTTCAGCCACCCAGTCTGTGGTATTCCACTATGATAGCCCAATCGGGCTGATACAGGTTCCTTTTTTTTCTTCCCTGACATTCTGTGTGATTTCTTTTTAGCATTGGAGTCCTAGAATGTTATCAGGATTGATGGAGGTGTGCGGCTCTTCCCATCCACCCCAGCTGGAACTTCTGTCATTTCAGTTTAGATGCATCCCCCATCCAGCCTCCTCAGGGAAACTTTATTTTCTTATTGGCCAGTTACTTATGGCCTCTCCATTATTTTTCCTTTATGTCCTCTTGAACTCCCTTAATTTGCATTTTTGGTCTCTGAGATTGACTCTCCAGTTCTCTTTCTATTCTCTCATATTTTTCATCCTTGTTTCGAGATGTTTCTTCTACCTGGTATCCAGATTATGGATCGCAGTCTCAGCAATGACTATCTGACTATCATCCCAATCAATCTGTTTACTTATCTTTAAAATATTTTTTTTACTTCAGAAATCATGGTGTAGGGGATCTAGACAGTATTATAGTACAATCATTTTTATGATTTGTTTTATTTAAGAAATTCAAATATATCTGCCTATTTTCTGCCTCCGTGGAAGAGTTCACTTCCACCAAGTTGACATTGAAATACTACAATTTTCGTTCAAAAATGAATGAATGAATGAATTCACAGAATTCCTACTGTGGTCCAGGAAATGTGTATATGGGCACAGGGCGCTTAGTTAAGAAAAGTGTTACAAGAGAAAACAACAGGTCTGGGGGGAGGTGCTGTGATTACTGTAAATACTATGATATGGATAGCTTCTCTAAGAAGTGAATTTAAGCTGACAATGAAGGATGAGTTGATGAGGGCAAGATATACTTGGAACACCGTTCCAGACTGAGAAGAAAAAGGAGAGCTATTTAAGGCATTGGAAGAAGGCCACCACAGCTGAAGCAAGCTGGGCTTTGGCGGTCGTGTAAGAATGTAGTCGTCCTCGTAAGAGCAGTGAAAAGCCATTGCTGTGGGTCTAAGAAGGCAGTAATACTATCGAACTTTCCTGTAAAAAGGCTGATTCTGGGTGGTGTTTGAAGATTAGATGGGTGCTGGCTGGGTCATGGGTGTATGTAAGGACTGGATGTTAGTGTCATCTAAACCAGGGGTCCCCAACTTCTGTAAAGGGACAGAAAGGAACTATTTTAAGCTTTGCAGTCTGCATAGTCTCTGCTGTAACTAAACTGCCATTGAAGCATGTAAACACCGATAGGCAATACATAACTTAATGAGTACGACTGTATTCCAATAAAATATCCTGTATAAGTGGGCTGGATTTGGGCCACAAGATACAGTTTGCTGCCCCCTAATCTAAACATTTAGAGGTTCCTCTTTCATTCATCCCAGAAGATCATCACAGACATGCTAATCATGACACTCTGTGACGTATCCCACAGACTTATCACCGTGACTGGCATATGGTAGGTGCTCAGTAAAAATTTATTAACAGAATAAGCAAGGTAGAGGACCATGATATTTAAATTTACCTAATCAGACAAAAAATATGATTCATTCTCTTGGCTTAGTGTCACTAAGCCAGCTTCCTGCATATAAAACAGTTTATTGCAGAGTGACTAAGAATAAGCAGTACTGGTTGATTAGCTTAATGGGGAAGAAGATATTTCAAATTTGCTTTGCTTGTATTCCTTTCTAATACCCTAGTTTTTTTCTTATTAATAGAGAGATCCGACTTCTGATAGATTCTATCCCTTCTTGTTTTGGGGTATTTTAAAAGTAACCTTTTGGTGTTAGCACATACTTAAATAGATTCAAGCTCCTTTGTCCTATATTTGGTATATGAGAGGTATACAATTATGATATGTAATCATATGATATTTGGGTGTTGGATTTGGAAGGCACATGGATCTAAGCGATGGTCCCAACGTCAAGATGATGGGAGAGCATACGGAGGAAGGTGATGCACTTCTATTATTGGTGAGTGAAAGGCATACGTGCCTAAATGCCAACCCCATATGCAGAAGAGACCGGTAGACAGAAACTTCGGCTGGAATAACTGAATCGGGGATGGTTTGGGGCATTAATCGGTCTGTTACTTCCATTTCCTTGAAAAAAAAAGTCATCTTTGTGCTTGTCAGGGGATGCCAGGTGATGGTTGGGGGTCTTTTCTGATCTGGAATGCGGATTGGGAAAGGCGTTGCAATGTTTATAAAAGCTTAGCCCATGTGACCCTTACTCGAAGTTTATTATTTCCCAACTCAGCTGAAGATGTCCCTACAGGAGGCAGCACATAGTCAGTAAAAGCTCTCAGAAATCTGTCAGCCAGGCTGTTCTTATCCTCATTATATTCTCTGAGATGCTCCAGGGAATATAATGTTACTGTTTCCTTTACTTGTAAGAAAAATATCAGTGCCAACTCATGGTAAGTAAGCATAGTTATCGTAAGTTAATTCTCAAGTTTCAGAAGGTTTTATTTTTCTTTAAATTTTTAAAAATACAAAATAAATGTATACTCAGTGGAAATTTGTGCAAAGCACTATAAATGTGTGTGTGTGTGTGTGTGTGTGTGTGTATATATATATAATGGAAATAAATATATTTAAATATATACAGATATGTGACAAATACTTAAGAAAAGGAATAGAAGTACTATGCAGAAAAAGAGCCAGTTTCTTATAAAATCAGGATCATGGTGTAGCATTGCTATGTGACCTGCTTTATAAATTTTGTAAAATAGCTTCTCATGTTATTAATAAGTTTTCTAAATATAATTATCATTATTGGTTCTATCAAAATACATTTGATCACGTAACTCTGGACATGCTAATTAACTAAAATGTTACCATTATGAGTAATAGTATGAAGGTTTTTATGTATACTAATCATGTGTTTCCTTAATCTAAATTGCCAAAAGTACAATGTAAAATACAAATGATATACAGGTATATTTTTTATCTCTTTATACACACCCTGGAATAACAGAGGGCTAACCTCTGCAGAGGCCTAACCTTGCATTAATTCCAGCAGCACAAGAAATTAGAAGTTTTGGTATAATCTCACCAAAACTGGATATTGCCTTTATTTCTTTCTCAGATAAACAATGAATATCTCATTTTAATTTATTTTGCATTGATTTTTAATTAGTTGATTTTTTTAAATCTTGGCATTGATATTTATTTTATAAATTATCCAAGTCTAGTTTTTTTCTCATTAGTGTATTTACTGTTATTTAGTTACAATTTTATTACCCTTTGTCTAATATATATTTATATGACACAAGTACTCTGTTATTTAATTTTAATTGTTTATAAAGTTCTCACTGTAGACAAAATTTTAAGTCATGTTCAATAATGGCCCACATTTTTTCTAGTTTTACCATGGGTTTCAGATTGTACTCAATAATTAACACAGGCTATTTTATTTAATCAATAAATTACCTGTGAGTATATACAATATTCTTATTTTCAGATGAGGAAACTGAGGCACAGAGGGGTTCAGAGTCTTGCCTAAGGTCACACAGCAACTGGTGAGTGACAGAGCTGGTCAGGCTCCAGAGGCTACCTTGTGATTATTATAAATTTTTGGAGGTTTTTGCCCCAAAAGGACCAACCCACTCGAATACTGGATAGTTTCCATTTCCTCACACTCCTCTCTCTACCTAACTCTCCACGTTCTCCTTTTCCTTTCCCTTCCTTCTTTTCTCTCATTCCCTTCCTTTTCTCCTTCTCCCGCTCCTATAGTCTCCTTATTCCATCTGGAATTTAGGCAGAGTTATGGCATAGTGTCACAGTACAGGCTAGTTATTCAAATAAACGACCACCCCTGGACAACTCATTAAATATCTAGCATTCTGCCAATGATTTCAAATGCCACCTTTATCGTGTGAGAAACAGACACACTGGGATGTGTATTTTGTTTCATTGTTCTGTTATTCCTGCTTTTTTTTTGCTGCCCTTATTGTTATTATTCCACCACTAACACCACATGGTTTAAGTATTTTGGTTCTATCATGTTTTTATTAGATGAGATGGTGACTATTTTATCATGATTATTTTTTAAGTTGACTATCATAATCATATGTTCTGCCATATAAACTTTTTTTTGGTTTCATTCTTCCCCTTTATTTCTTTAAACAATTTCTTTAAAAGATTTTTCAAATATTAAGTTGATTCCTTTGCATTCCAAAAGTAATCAATGAAGCAGTTCAGAGCCTTTTCAGAGGTTATCATTATAAACTGATGGGTTTTAAAATTGATATGCTCTAGTTATCCATCTTTGGACAACACAGGTCTCTTTTAAGTTTTATCCTGGATTATTTGGAATTGAATCCCAATAGTCTTTGGTGACTTTCATATTTCTATGATCCAGACTAATTTTCCACTTTTATTATCTCAAATCAGGAATCACCTCTATCTTCAAGGATCCCTGGTTAATTTTGTGGTTAAGTAGTTCATGATGTGGGTATTTTCTGGGCTCAATGCTTTTTCTTTGATCATGGTTTCTAGGTTTTTACATTGGACAAAGAAAATATTATCATGAGTTCATATATTTTCATTCCAATGTAAGATCATAGCCTTTGATATATTGTATTTGATTAGATTTGATTGCTTCTTTGATGCTGAAAATCTTTATTAACATAATTATTTACAGTGCATACACAGAGTTGAGTATTGAAGTTTAAAATGTGTGGTTTTTGTTTTAATTCTTTCACCTTTAGCATATAATCCATTAAGGGCATACAATAAAATTACTGTGTTTTAAAAATCATCTGAAATACTTTATGTCACAAATGTAATTCTAAAAACTCAATTAAAAGCTTTGTTCATTCATTTGTTCATAGCTAACTGTTCCTTTTTTGAGTTTTAATGTAATTTGGGCCAAAAATATATGCATTTATATGGTGTTCCACTCAAACGGACAAAGTAAGTATATTAAAAAAGTCAGAGCAGGACAGCAGGGTGGCATGAGTAGTGTGGCAGAAATCTCCTCCCAAAGCCACATATATTTTGAAAATACAGCAAATACAACTATTCCTAAAAGAGTGATCAGAAGTAACAGTACACCAGCCATAGAAGTCAACATCTCATGGAAAAGGGTAAAGTAAAGAGCCGCAATCTGGTGGGACCCGAGCACTCCCCCCGCACCAGCTCACTGGCGGGAGGAAGAGAATCAGAGTGGGGAGGAAGGGGAAGCACAGGATGGCTAAATACCCAGCCTTAGAAATCTGCCCCAGGAGCACAGGACCCACACTGCATGGTGCTCTGGAGATCAGAGGAGCTGAAAAGCAAAGTCTGAGACTAAGACTGCAAACAGGTTCCCACAATTGGCTGCACTGGGACAAAAGAAAGGAAGGTGCTTTAAAAGTCTTAAAATGGCACGGGTTTAACAGGTGGTCAAAATCGTCCTGGCACACTTAGCCCAGCAGGCTGGGAACTTTCAGGAGCTTCAGGTGCCCTATTGCCCTGGTTATCAATGCAGCCCCAAGGCCCTTCTCTACAATAAGCATCCTGCCATTCCTTCCTCTGTGTGGGCACCTGTGTGCAAACCGGCTGTTCCCTCCATTGCTGCAGACAGGCCGGAGGGCAGCCCCGCCTACAGCAACTACACAGCTTAACACAGAGGCTTCTCCCTGCACATGGCTAACCAGCCCAGACCCAGAGGCTGCTCCCTGAGCATGGTTGACCCACACAGACAGCGGAGATGGGTGCTGAGACTGGGAGGCATGAAAGGGCTTCATTCTGTGACAGAACCCGCACCACTTGCATGCAACCCCTGCCAGTGCCCTAGGCCATCCCGAGGGCTGCCCCACACACAGAAGCTTAGGGGATTAACCCAGAGGCTGCTCCCTGTGCGTGGTTAACCAGCATAGACAGTGGAGGCAGGCACGGCAACTGGCAAGCGGGAAGGGACTTTGTTCTCCCAGCTGACACACATGCCACTCACCCACATCCACTCCCATCACTCGAGGACTGTGAAAAGGCAGAAGAACCTTGTTCAATGCAAAATCCCTCAAACACCAGAAAGAGGGCTTAGTGAGACAGAAATCACCAATCTTCCTGAGAAACAATTCAAAATAAAAGTCATAAGCATGCTGATGGAACTACAGAAAAATATTCAAGAGCTAAGGGACAAATTCAGGAGGGAGATAACAGAAATGAAACAAATAATGGAGGGATTTAAAAGCAGATTAAATGAGGTGGAGGAGACTGTTAATGGAATAGAAATCAGAGAACAGGGATACAGAGAAGCTGAGGCAGAGAGAGAAAAAAGGATCTCTAGCAATGAAAGAATATTAAGAGAACTTTGTGACCAATCCAAACGAAACAATACTCACATTATAGGGATACCAGAAGAAAAAGAAAGAGAAAAAGGGATAGAAGGTATTTTTGAAGAAATAATTGCTGAAAACTTCCCCAATCTGGGGAAGGAAATAATCTCTCAGGCCATGGAAGTTCACAGAACTCCCAACACAAGGGACCCAAGGAGGACAACACCAACACATATAATAATTAAAATGGCAAAGATCAAAGACAAGGACAGAGTATTAAAAGCAGCCATAGAGAGAAAAAAGATCACCTGCAAAGGAAAATGCATCAGGCTATCATCAGCCTTGTCAGCAGAAACCTTATAGGCAAGAAGGGAGTGGCATGATATAATCAATGCAATGAAACAGAAGGGCCTCGAACCAAGAATACTCTACCCAGCAAGATAATCATTTAAATTTAAAGGAGGGGTCAGACAATTCACAGATAAAAGTTGAGGGAATTTACCTCCCACAAACCATCTCTACAGTGTATTTTAAAGGGACTGCTCCAGATAGAAGTGTGCTAAGGCTAAATAGCTATCACCAGAGCAAATAAAACCACAGCAAAGGAAATAGATCAACTAAATACTAACCAAATGGAAAATTAAATTAGCTACCCACAAAGGTAGTTAAGGGATACACAAAGAGTACAGATTATGATATAAAGAGTGGAGGAGGAAGAAAAATAATGGAGAGAAAAAAGAATCATCAGACAGTGTTTATAACAGCATATTAAGTGAGTTATGGTAGACTGCTAGATAGTAAAGAAGCTGCTCTTGAACATTTGGTAACCACGAATCCAAAGCCGGCAATGGCAATAAGTACATATCTATCGATAATCACCCTAAATGTAAATGGTTTGAGTGCACCAAACAAAAGACACAGAGTTACAGAATGGATAAAAAAGCAAGACCCATCTATATGCTGCCTACAAGAGGCTCACTTCAAACTCAAAGACATACACAGACTAAAAGTAAAGGGATGGAAAAATATATTTCATGCAAAAAATAGGAAGAAAAAAGAAGGTGTTGCAGTACTTGTATCAGACAAAATAGACTTCAAAACAAAGAAAGTAACAAGAGACAAAGAAGGACATTACATAATGATAAAGTGGTCAGTCCGATAAGAGGATATAACTATTATAAATACCTATGCACCCAACACAGAAGCACCTACATATGTGAAACAAATACTAACAGAATTAAAGGGGGAAATAGAATGCAATGCATTAATTTTAGGAGATTTCAACACACTACTTACTCCAAAGGACATATCAACCAGACAGAAAATAACTAAGGAGACAGAGGTAATGAACAACGAATTAGAACAGATGGACCTAATGGACATCTACAGAATACTCCATCCAAAATAAGCAGGATACACATTCTTCTCAAGTGCACATGGAACATTTTCCAGAATAGACCACATACTAGGCCACAAAAAGAGCCTTGGCAAATTCAGAAAGATTGAAATTATACCAACCAACTTCTCAGATCACAAAGGTATAAAACTAGAAATAAATTGTACAAAGAAAACAAAAAGACTCACAAACACATGGAGGCTTAACATGCCCCTAAATAATCAATGGATCAATGACCAAATAAAAACAGAGATCAAGTAATATATGGAGACAAATTAAAATGACAGCACAACACCACAACTTCTGTGGGACATAACAAAGGCAGTTCTAAGAGGAAAGTATATAGCAATCCAAGCCTATTTAAAGAAGGAAGAACAATCCCAAATGAATAGTCTAAATTCACAATTATTGAAACTGGTAAAAGAAGAACAAACAAGGCCCAAAGTCGGTAGAAGGAGGGACATAATAAGGATCAGAGAAGAAATAAATAAAAGTGAGAAGAATAAAATGATAGAAAAAATTAATGAAACCAAGAGCTGGTTCTTTGAGAAAATAAACAGAATAGATAAACCCCTAGCCAGACTATCAAAGAAGAAAAGAATCTACACACATAAACAGAACCAGAAAGGAGAAAGGAAAAATCAGTACGGACACCACAGAAATACAAAGAATTATTAGAGAATACTGTGAAAAACTATATGCTAACAAACTGGATAATCTAGAAGAAATGGACAACTTTCTAGAAAAATATAACCTTCCAAGACTGACCCAGAAAGAAACAGAAAATCTGAACAGACCAATTACCAGCAATGAAATTGAATCAGTAATCAAAAACTACCCAAGAACAAAACTCCTGGTCCAGAGGGATTCACCACTGAATTTTGTCAGACATTTAGAGAAGACATGATACCCATTCTCCTTAAAGTTTTCCAAAAAATAGAAGAGGAGGGAATACTTCCAACTCATTATATGAAGTCAGCATCACTCTAATACCAAACTAGGCAAAGACACCCCCCAAAAAAAGGAAATTTACAGACCAATATCCCTGATGAACATAGATGCAAAAACACTCAACAAAATATTAGGAAACTGAATTCAAAAATACATCAAGAGGATCTTACACCATGATCAAGTGGGATTCATCCCAGGGATGCAAGAATGGTAAAATATTTGAAAATCCATCAACATCATCCACTTTATCAATAAAAAGAAGGACAAAAATCACATGATCATCTCCATAGATGCTGAAAAAGCATTCAACAAAATTCAACATTCATTCATGATGAAATCTCTCAACAAAATGGGTATAGAGAGCACACCTCAACAAAATGGGTATAGAAAACCACAGCAAACATCATACTTAACAGTGAAAAGCTGAAAGATTTTCCTCTAAGATCAAGAACAAGACAAGGATGGCCACTCTCCCCACTTTAATTCAACATAGTACTGGAGGTCCTAGCCATGGCAATTAGACAACACAAAGAAATAACAGGCATGAAGATTGGTAAGGATGAAGTTAAACTGTCCCTGTTTTCAGATGACATGATATTGTACATAAAAAGCCCTAAATAATCCACCCCAAAACTACTAGATCTAATATCTGAATTCAGCAAAGTTGTAGGATACAAAATTGATATTCAGAAATCTTTTGCATTCCTATACAGTAACAATTAACTCGCAGAAAGAGAAAACAGGAAAACAATTTCATTCACAATTGCATCAAAAAGAATAAAATACCTAGAAATAAACCTAACCAAGGAAGTGAAAGACCTATACCCTGAAAACTACAAGACATTCTTAAGAGGAATTAAAGAGGACAATAATAAATGGAAATTCATCCCATGCTCTTGGGTAGGAACAATATTGTCAAAATGGCCATTCTGCCTAAAACAATCTAGAGATTCAATCCAATCCCTATCAAAATACCAACAGCATTCTTCAACAAACTAGAATAAATAGTTCTAAAATTCATATGGAACCACAAAAGATCCTGAATAGCCAAGGCAATCTTGAGAAGAAAGAATAAAGCAGGGGGGATCTCACTTCCCAACTTCAAGCTCTACTACAAAACCACAGTAATCAACACAATTTGGTATTGGCACAAGAACAGAACCATAGACCAGTGGAACAGAATAGAGAGTCCAGATATTAACCCAAGCATTAACAATATGTCAATTAACATATGTCAATTAACATATGATATAGAAGGCATGGATATACAGTGGGGAAATGACAGCCTCTTCAATAGCTGGCATTGGAAAAACTGGACAGCTACATGTAAGAGAATGAAACTGGATTACTGTCTAACCCCATACACAAAAGTAAACTTGAAATGGATCAAAGACCTGAATGTAAGTCCTGAAACCCTAAAACTCTTAGATGAAAATATAAGCAAAACTCTTTTGAATATAAACATGAGCAACTTTTTCATGAACATATCTCCCTGGGCAAGGGAAACAAATGCAAAAATGAACAAGTGGGACTATATCAAACTAAGAAGGTTCTGTACAGCAAAGAATACCATCAGTAGAACAAAAAGGCATCCTATAGTATGGAAGAATATATATGTAAATGACATATCCTATAAGGGGTTGTCATCCAAAATATATAAAGAACTCACATGCCTCAACAATTAAAACTCAAATAATCCATTAAAAAGTGGGGAGATGATCTGAACAGACACTTCTCCAAAGAAGAAATTCAGATGGCCAACAGGCACATGAAAAGATGCTCCACATCGCTAATCATCAGAGAAATTCAAATTAAAACCACAATGAGATATCACCGCCCACCAGTAAGGATGGCCACCATCCAAAAGACAGACAACAACAAATGCGGGTGAGGAGCTCCTACTGCTGGTGGGGATGTAAATTAGTTCAACCATGGTGGAAAGCAGTATGGAGGCTCCTCACAAAACTAAAAATAGAAATACCATTTAACCCAGGAATTTCAATCCTAGGAATTAGAATGCAGGAGGCCAGTTTGAGAAAGACAGATGCACCCCTATGTTTATCACAGCAGTAGTTACAATAGCCAAGAAATGGAAGCAACCTAAGTGTCGATCAGTAGATGAATGGATAAAGAAGATGTGGTACATATACACAATGGAATATTATTCAGCCATAAGAAGAAAACAAATCCTACCATTTGCAACAACATGGATGGAGCTAGAGGGTATTATGCTCAGTGAAATAAGCCAGGCGGAGAAAGACAAGTATCAAATGATTTCACTCATCTGTGGAGTATAAGAACAAAGGAAAACTGAAGGAACAAAACAGCAGCAGACTCACAGAACCCAAGAATGGACTAACAGTTACCAAAGGGAAAGAGACTGGGGAGGGTGGGTTGGAAGGAGGGAGAAGGGGAATAAGGGGCATTACGATTAGCACACAGAATGTGGGGGTGGGCACCGGGAAGGCAGTACAGCACAGACAAGTAGTGACTCTATAGCATCTTATCACACTGATGGACAGTGACTGCAATGGGGTATGTGGGGGGGACTTGATAATGGGGGGAATCCAGTAACCACAGTGTTGCTCATGTGATTGTATATTACTGATACCATAATAAAAAAATTGTGCTGCAAAAGAAAAAAGTCAAACTTCTACCCCTGTTTCTGCCTCTTCCTACAGAATAAAATATCACAGATTATTATGGTTTTCCTTCCATTTTCTCTCCATAGACACTTTCTCCTTTCTTGGTTAAGTACTGGCATAGTGTCCAAAAATTTCTCCTTCTTGTTTTTGTTCTTTTCAAACTTAGCTTTTGTGAATATGTCTTCTCGTACCTTTGAAATACATCATTGTGATACATTTCTACAATAGAGATTTCTGGGCCAAAGAGCGTACGCACACATAATTGTACTAGATATTTCCAAATTGGTTGTGCAATTTCATATTTTCATTGGCAATCCATGAAAGTGTATCTTTCCAGTCTCAACAGTGACATACTAGGTCAATCAAGCTTTTGGATTTCGGTTATCTGAAAGGCTAGTAATGGTATTTCAGTATCATATTTAATTTTCATATTTTCTCTTGTGAGGTTGGACACATCTTTTCATATGTTAAGGACCTTTAACCAATAAGTTGCTTTAAGTTTCTATAAATTAATGTCTTTATGTATCTTATTCATTTGTCTATAATATTGTTTTTTTTATTGCTAAGATTACTAACTTTTGGCTGTGATTTGCAAATAAGTTGCCAACTGTTTTGATACTTGCAAAATTATATTTTATATAACATTATCTTTAAATTTATGTGTAATCTATAATTTTGTTATATGTAAAAATTATATTATGTATATAAATATTTTTCCCTATGATCTGAACAGACACTTCTCCAAAGAAGAAATTCAGATGGCCAACAGGCACTCTGTTTTCGAGTTGTTAGGTAAATTATCTCCATCTATATTTTCTTCCAATATATGTAAGGTTTTATTTTTCATATTTAAATCTCCAATTCATCTTGAATTTTGTTTGGTTGTATGAGGAATAGTTAATTTTTTTTCATTTAGTTATTTATATATTCCATTTCTGTTCATGAAGAAGTTCATCTTTCCCCTACTGGTATGAGATACTATGATATTGTATATTAAATTTTCACATGTAAGTGAATCTATTTCTGGTTCTGTTCACAATGTTTTAATTATACAGTCTTTGCTATTTTTGATTTTGGTTTCTACAAATGAACTTTATAATTAACTTGTCTGGCTCCCAGAAAAAAATAATTTTAAAAAATTGGTCTTATTACATTTAATATTAACTTATGAAGAATACATTTTTATCGATGTTAAATGTTCCCTTCCAAGAACATGGTATGACTTTCTATTTGATAAAGTCTACTTTTCTGTCTTGCAAGAGTTATAATTTTCTTCATAAAATTTTTACACATTTTTTTCTTAACTTTTATTTTTTGCTATTATAAATAGTCTTCTCTTTTAATACATCTTCCAGATGGCTTTGTTTGTATGTTTGAAGGTTCTAGCTTTTGAATGTAGACATTATAAACTCCAAATGTATTTAAGTTTATTTAATTTTTATAATAAGACTTTTATGATTCTCTTTGGCTTTCAAGACAATTTTCTTTTATCATCAACTAAAAATACTTCTTTCTTTTCAATTTTTAGGACTCTAGTTGCAATTTTGTCTAATTGTATTGCACTTACCATCAATACAATGATGAATAATTCTAAACATAGTGCGCACCTTTTTCTTTTATCCAGGCAGTGTGAAAGCCTTTATGTTTCCCCATTAAAAATGAGGAAGGATTTGGGGCTAAGGTATGTATATTTCATCCCATTAAGAAAGTATATATAAATTAATATTTTGTTTTCATATGGATGGTTTTAACTGATTAAACATTTTACCATTTTGTCACATTCCAAAAATTTTGTATTGAAGCTTTTGCTACACATAAATTATTTGGGGGAGAATAAACATGTTTATAATATTAAATCTTTCCATGCACTTTAATGGAGTTTTGTGGTTTTCTTCACATAAGATAATGTTCTTTGTTCACTGGAGTACATCAAGGCCATAGATCTATGCCCAGCCCAAATCAGGTACTTCACAAACATTTGATATAAGAAAAAAAAAGAACAAATAGACACATAGGTTTATTTTTGCATACTTAGAAGCATTTACATTGAAGCCTGCTTCTAATGAGAAATTTCTGTTATGCCTTCACATTTTTGCATATATATAAATATATATACACAAGCTGTTGTTTTTAAAGAAAAACTGTATTGATATGTAACCCATATGTAATAAAAATTATTTACAATGTGCACAATTCAATGATTTTAGTGTATTTACAGAACTGTGCAACCATCACCATGACCTAAGTTTGGAACATTTTTATCACCTCAAAAAAAGAACTCATACCCATTCACAGCCATACCCCATAAGTCCTCCTGGAAACCAGTCATCTACCTTCTGTCTCTATAGATTGCTTATTGTAGACATTTCATATAAATGTAATCCTACAAGATGTGGTCTTTTGTGACTGGTTTCTTTCACTTAGCATAAGTTAGCATAGAGTTTTAGTACAAAGTTTTTGAGGTCCAACCATACCACAATGTGTTTCAATCGGTATGTCATTCATTTCTATCACCTAGTAATATTCCATTGTGTGGATATACCAAATTATTTATCTATCCATACAGTCAATGGACATTTGGAGTGTTTTCATTTTTGACTATCATGAATAATGTTACTAAGAATATTCTTGTGCAAGTGTTTTTATACATGTTTTCAAGTCTCTTGGGTATATACTTAGGAGTGAAATGGCTGAGTCACATGGTAACTCTATATATGACATTTTAAAGAACTACCAGCCAAACTGTTTTCCAAAGTGGTTGTACCATTTTACTTTCCTACTAGCAATGTATAAGGATTATAATTTTTCCAGATCCTTGTCAACACTTGCTGTTGTCTTTTTTACTATAGCCATCTTCATGGAGTTGAAATGGTACCACATTGTGGTTTTGATCTTCATTTCCCTAAAAGTGAACTATATTGAGCATCCATACCTGCACTTTTTTGTCCACTTGTTTATCTTCTATGGACAATGTCTATTCAAAATCCTTCATGCTTTTATTGTCCTTTTTACTTATTGAGTTACAAGAGTTCTTTATATATTCTGGATAACAGTCTCTTATAAGACGTATGGTTTGCAAATACTTGCTCTCATTCTGGGGGTTGTCTTTTAATTTTCTCGAGGGTCCTCTTTGCAGCACATAAATTTTTATGAAGTCCACCCGATCGGTATCTTCTTTTCCCCTTTGTGTTTTGGTGTCACATCTAAGAAGGGTTTGCCTAATCCAAGATCAAGGAGATACACTCCTATATTTTCTTCTACGAGTTTTTTTTTTTTTTTTCAGTTTGGCCCTTACTTTAAGGTCTGCAATTCATTTTGTAGTTAATTTTTGTGTGTGGTGTAAGGAAAGGCTCCAACTTCATTCTTTTGCATCTGAATACCGTTACCTCTGTTAGTTGGAAAGACTTTTCTTTCTTCCATTGAATTGCCTTGACACCCCTATCAAAAGTCATTTGACTACAAATATAAGAGTTTACTTCTAGACTCTCAGTTCTATTCTTCTGATCTATATTTCTATCTTTAGGCTAGGACCACATTGTCTTGATTACTGAAACTACAATAATAAGTTTTGAGGTTGGGGGGTTTGAGTATTCTGTGTTCTTTTTCCAGATTGTTCTGGTTATTCTGGGTCCCTTGCATTTCCATAGCTGTTGCTTTTGAATATCTAGTTTTAATATCTGGCCCATGTTCCAGATTCTAACATTTGCTTTATTAAAAGTTTTAGTTATTTCATTCAGTTTTATCAAGAAATCAATCATGAATTTCTTCTCCTCTCTACTGCTTCTTATAATTGTAATTTTCCCCCCATTTCCATCACTAAAATTTCAGATCAGTGTGAAACAACAGTAGTGATTACATGAATCCTTGTATCATTCCTGGTTTCAGTGAGAATTATTTTAAAGGCTTACTGTTAATTATGATGTTGGCTATTAATTTTAGATAATGTTCTTGATCAAATTCTTCCTGGTTCATTAAGACCTTTTGATCAGGAATGAATATGAGCTTTTTCAAATTTCTGAGTCTTAATTTCCTTATCTATGAAACAAGGGAATTGGGGCTAGATGGGATCACAGAGTTGGTCAAATAAATGCTGACTTTGGAATTAGACACAACTGGATTTCTTTCCAGTTTTCCTAACCAGCTCTAGGCTATTGGACCTACTACTTAATATTCCTAAATCTAAGTTCCTCATTAATGTAAAATCCTGACTAATCATACTTACTTTGTAGTGTTTTAAGGATTAGAGATAATATGTGTAAAGCTCCTGAATATGATAAACAAGCAAGGGACAGAAACTTTTATTTATGACTTATAAGCCCTTCCTAGCTTTAAATTGTTATGGAGCACTCTACATGTACCTTTAGACGACCTAGACTCAGTTACATCATAAACTGCTCAACCAAATAATCATACCTGAACTTAAAGGAGGTGAGTTTAAACTTCAGATTGTTAAAGGGCAGATTGAATTGGCCCAGTCAGATCCCTGATGGTTTACTTACAGCCGCTAAACCTGCCACATCAATGTAACAAAACTCAAATGGAATTGAGGCATGGTTTTGTGTCCTATTCACACAACCTAACACCAAGATTAGTTGATTCCACAAAGATTCAGGGAGATCTTAGAGTTGTCAGGAATATCAGCTGACAACCAATTCAATCTCAGACACAAAGCACTACTATTTACGCCGTCACTTCATAAGACATAGTTAATCTTGCCATTTACCACACCCTTTCACTAATACATTTTTTAAGGTCATGAACAATTTTTTTTACCATGAATTCAGCAACCTGGGCATATGCCTCATGTCTCTGGGGCAACCATCCTGTGATACTCAAACCAATATTTTGTTCCTGGTAAGTATGGAATGAGTGTGTGAACAGATCAGCAGTTGAATGGAATACAGAATGGGTGAAACAATAAATTAACAAGCAAGTTAATCCACTACCTTTGTGCTTTTCCCATTTTATTTCCATTCATAAGGTTTAAACAAACAGAAAAAAATAATTCATGTGCAATCATGCTAGACACCCCAGGAATCACATATGTTTCCCTGCAAGACCTAATTCTACCCGTGATATCATTTTAAGCATCCCCTATAAATTAATTGGTTATTTTAGCTAAGTCAATCTGATTCTGCTATGTTTGGAAGGATGAAACAATAAAACACTCTATATGTGTGTTGTGTGGTTTCCAGAACGTTTTTCTGGAATCTATAGTTCACTATTCCATCTTGAACAACTAGTTCATGGAAAGAACGGTGTGGAAGGTTCTTTCAGTGTCACAGGAGAAAGGATTATTGCAGACATATTGTTTATTTTCCTTTTTGTCCTCCAGACACATGATTACCCTCAAATCCCACTAACGTTGTCCTAAGGCATGTTTGTCAGTAGGTTTACAGAGATTCTAATTAATTCTTTGTAATTGCATAGTCTTTTCTGCCTCTGTTTCTCTCTGCGGTCCCAGCCTTGGAAACAAGATGTTCCACCTCTAGAGACTGCCCTGGTAAAAGCCTATTAATAAATAATTAAGTTTGGAGACTCCTGCAGTGGTGAATCATGACTGGAGATCACATGAAAGCTGTCTCCATGGTAACCCACCAACAGGAACTCAACCGCTCTATTTTTCTTTTCATAAGTGTGGAGAGAGTCGGGGCAATAGCATAGATTAAAAAGAGATTTGTTTTTGTATATTTTTTCTTTCTAATCTTCTTTTAAAAGTACTGCAATTGAATTTAGAATTCAAGAAAGGCTGTGTTTATGGAAAATGAAATATGATCTGCTACAGGGGAAAACCTTCCATCGCCTCCCTTCCCCATCTCTAGCTCACCTGTTCCAGCACCTGCATCTGGTTCATCCCAGCCCCATGCTGTGTATTCGTTCCTTTGCTGTGAAGTCTGTACTAAATGTCCGTAGTGGCTCTGCCACTGGTTCCTACCTGAAGTGCACTCATTTCTCTGCCCCCTCTCCTGTTAACTTGCTCTGTAGTTTAAACAAACACTCTGTAGAATAGAAAGAATATGGGTTTTGGAGTAAAGCAGATTTGGGTTCCATCCTCAGCCTCTTCCTCCACTAACTGTAGAACTTAGGAAATGTACTGGACCTCTCTCAATTTGTTTCATTGTCCAGAATATGGAAATAATAATTCCCTTGCAGGCTTTCCATGGAGCTTCAGGGAGGTAGCATAAAGTAGGGGTCAAAAGAATAGATTCTTGCATCTGATTGTAGGGATTTGAATCTTCTTTTTGCCTTTTACAACTAGTTATTTAATTTCTGTCTCAACTTCTTACCTGAAAAGTTGGGCAAACAACCATCTACTTCATAGATTTATCTGGAATATTAATTTACAGGATGTATATAAAAGCCTTTGGCAAATAGTGAGCACTTATCACCATTATAATTATTAATTGTAATAATGAGGTATTTGATAAATAAAGCTATTATTATAGTGATGACTTATTTTGTGAGACAATGGTAACTTGATATAATGATCTAACAATGCTTCCTGAATAGGTGGGGGTCTGCAGCATGAGCACCACATAGCAGGAGTTCCTGAACACCTGGGTCCTTGCCCAGATTGGCACTTTTTCTGCACCAGATAGAACCTTTGACTTTACAGACCAAGCCTGAGCCTATATTCCTCCTTTGCAGAATCACGGCCCAGGCCAGCGTTATCTCCGTATGTTATGATTGGACTTCTGTCACAGGAATTCCTCCCTGCCTCTTCTTTAGCCCTGGAGTGTTAATGGCTCGCCACTGTGCTGTGTCCGGGGTGTTTTGTCAGCCCTGTTTGCACTCTTCACTCTCACCCTCCCTCTGTAAGCTACCTCTTCATTGAGATCTTTTCATTTGAACCAAATTCCGCTTCCTACCAGGACCATTAGACACATAGAACCTGCTCTGGACTTCCATCTCCACAGTGGCTTCCATCTCTATATTCCTGACACATAGTGCGTTCTCCATAAAGTTGTGTTAACGGGGAGGGAGAGTTTGGAATTGGAGTTACTTTAGGATGACCGAGAAAGAGATAATTCAGAGGAACCGTGATACTCTGTAAATACATATAGGAATCTTGGCCTTTTCATCTTTTAATGTCATCAATCACAATCACATTGAGAAAAAAATCAAGCATCTTAAAAATGGCTCATTTACTGTTGAGAACTATCCAAATCTTCCTCCCCAAATTGATCCGACATCTGTGGTTATAACCATAGATAACGGTGGTGCCTTTGGAAGCAGACCTCAAGGCAACTGTGGAGTAAGAAATCATTGCCTATGGATTTTGAGAAGTCTGCAAATCAGAAATATTGGAAAAACTGTCTCAAGGTCCACTGGCACCAAAGGACCCCAGAGCAGTACAGCTCCTGAGCTCCAACCTAGATCAAAACAGCAGGCTCTTCCCAGGCTAACTCTCTGCAGATTGTTCTCTTACCCCGTTTATTAGACATGAGCTTTGTAGCCATGCTTAATTTTCTGCTCTGCCCTCTAGACATAACTTCCATCTTATTTGTGTCATGTTGATGTCTGCAAATCCTGCATGAGAGGACAACTGAAAGAATGCCGTATGACCCCCAAGAATATTTAATTTCCTGCTTTAGGGAGCAACCTCTCGGCTCTTCCCGCTGTCTGGATTTTTTTGGTTTATCACTTCAGTCTTACAAACTTATCAAGTCCCTGTGTCCTCTGTTGGGCAGAGTTTTCAGCCAAACAACCCATTTCTTTATCCCACACATCTTGCAGGCCTGCTGAATGGACCCCCTGCCTTGGTGTTATCTGTGATCTCTGAGGCCTTCTATTGGTTTTCCATCCTAGTTAGTCACTGTGTATTTTACAAACAGCTTGACTGATGGGTTTCACTTAAAGTAATGTGGTTTCACCCCACATGAATACTTAGAAGCAGCAGATGAAATTTTAGGTCTCTGAAACGCAATGGATGTAAATCAGATAAATTGTCTCACTGACTCTGGGAACATCCGGGGATTTCATTTCCTGCCCAAGTCGCGGGAGCTTCCCCATTAACTTTTGGCAGGTAATAACGGTTGGGCCCAGTCATTCATCACCAATAACTGCTCTGGAAACACATCAGGTTGAAGATTTTGACAGACAGATTGGGTTCTGCTTTGCAGTAAAGCAGATTTCGGTAACCCAGCACCTTTGGCCTCTCTCTCACTCTTTCCTTTATCCCAGAAATGTTTCCACATGTGAACCTGGGGTGCATAAGGGGTCCTCTTTCTCCTGCTGTTACTTCAGGAAAGAGACCCTTTGTCCATGGAATTCTTTCTGGACAATATGCAATTTCAAAAAAGGAATTTTATAGTCGGCCACCATTTCTGAAGTTCTCCTGAGGTTTGCTGAGCCTATCTCAATAACAGAAGTAGACATTTTAGAGGTTTTATGATGGAAGGCAAGGAGCATACATGTCCCTGTAAATGTATACTAATATTTATTTTTGGCAGCTTTATATATACTAGCTCCAAACAGGAAATACTCAAATATCCATCAACAGGTGAATGGACAAATAAATGGTGCCTATATCCATATAATGAGATAGTACTCAGGAATACAAATAACTATTGATACATACAACAACATAGATGAATCTCAAAATAACTATACTAAATGAAAGAAACCAGACCAAAAAAAAAAAAAAAAAGAGGACATGGTCTATAATTCCATTTATATAAAATTCTATGCAAATGAATCTATAGAATCAGAACACAGATTAGTGGTTGCTTGGGGATGTCACTAGGGGACAGGATGCAGATAGAGAGGGGCAGGTGTGAAGAATTGCAAAGGACACAAGGAACTTTTTGGGCTGATGGTTATACACACATTATCTTATTTGTGGTGATGCTTTCAAAGGTATGTACACATGTCAAAACTTGGCAAATTGTCTGGCTTTAGAGAAATTGTTTATTGAATATCAATTCAGTCTCTTAAAAAATCAAAAAATATTGGAGTGAGATTGCCTGGATTCAAATCTTGTCTCCAACACTCCTGAGCTATGTGATGCTGATAACTTACTCATCTTATTCATTCTTGTTTCCTTACTTGTGAAAGGAGAGAAATATTAACCTATCTTATAGGATTATTGTGGGTATTAAATCCATTGATTATGTGAAGCACTTGAAACAATGTCTAGCTCATGGTATGTATTCAGTAATGTTAGTTACTATCATGTTTATTGCATGTCTGAGACAGTGTCTGGCAATTTATAGTCATAATCTAATTTGATCCCCCCCAATAATCTGTTGACACACTCATGCTCAAAACACAGAGTTGGAGACAGATGTGTCACATCATATAGTTAATGACAAAGCCTAACTATGCATTTGGCCTAACTCCAGATGCCTCATGCTATCTCTCTAATAAGCCACAGGTCCAGCCCAAGACCCAGAACAATCCATTTAATGCACCCTGATGTGAGAATCAAGAAAGATATCAAAAGCAGAGAACACTCTAGAAGGTGCAAATCACTATTTGATAGTAAGGTGTGGGGAGTCCCTGAGCTTCATCACAGAAACCACCAAGTTTGCCATTGGGTTTCTCACCTTCTGATTCCAGCTCTGCCCCTGAACAGCTGAGTGTTTTGAACAAGTTCTTTAACTTCTATGGGACTCAGTTTTTTCATCAGTAGAATAAAATGGTTTTCCCTGACTGATCACTAATATTTAATGATCTTTCTAAAGAATCAACATCTTATCTTATAGACATTAATTGCCCCTATCTCATTAAGTTCATTAGATTCCTTTGCAGAAGTGGGTTGGAAAGAAAAAAGAAAAATGAGGTGGTGGGGAGAAGAAAACTCAGAGAAGGGATCTCAGAAGAAATTAGGCCTATATGATAGCTTATCATGTTTTAAGGTTTTATTTTCTCTTTTTCATGCTGAGTAATCTCAATTACCATGAGCACTGTTCATAAGTCTTATTTTCTAGAGATTTAATCATTCCCATTGCTATGTTCTGGATGTTCTCAAACTTCCTGATGTGTGTCCTTTTGGTGAAAGACAAACAAGGCATCAGAAATGTAGGGAAAATGGAAGTTCCGTGGCCAGGATTCTCACCTGATCCTAATCCCACCCACTGCATATGAGCAACAGTGTAGTACTTAGGCTTAAAGGACTGGCAGAATACAGTTGGGTCTGTTCTTGCTTCCTTACTTAATCTAGGACCCATTTGCTTTTAAACTGAACTGGGAAAGTGAACTCTAGATGTGTAACTTAATCACCTTAACCCAGAAAAATGAAGTGACCACCTGAGATTTCTGCAATTTGACTCTGTATTTGCCAAGTGCCTTTGCCTCCATGATCATTAAACTCTCACTGAAACTCCATCAAACAGATGTTGTTGGGACTAAGGGCAAGCCATCCCAAGACCTGCAGCTGTGACACAGAGAAGACTTCGAGCTAAAAACAATCAAGGCCCGAAAGACTCAGAAAGAAGCTCTGACCTCTCCCATCCTGCAACTGCATAAGAAGAATTTAGATAAAGGAACTGCTCCAGGGGGAGAGCTATCACCTTAGAAAAATATAATGTAAACTAGGTGTGGTAGACAGGAAGGAATGTGACAGTCTGTTAAAATTCCTCTCTGTGCCCCGATATTTCTGTGTGGTCCAGCAAACATTGCTTACCAACATTTACTCTTTCACATTCCTGTGAAATCCTTACCCTTTCCCTTGAAGTCTGAGATCCCTACCCTCTTCTTCGTGATTCAGGGTAATATATATACCTTATCCTCCCTGACTGTCTTTGGAATCCAGGTCTATGGCTTCCCTGTATGTATGTAATTAAACTTCATTGTTTTTTTTCCTCCTGTTAATCTGTCTTGTGTTAATTTTATTCTTAGACCAGTTAGAAGAACCTTGAAAGGGAAAGGAAATTTCTTCTGCCCCAACAACATCAAATAGAGAAGAAGAAATTTATTTTTTCACCTTTGGAAAAGAAGCTCGATGATTCAATGGTTCAAGAATGGAAGCAGAAAGCAGTTGAGCATTAAGAGTTTATTTGGATAAGAATAAGAATGAAAGCTCAGAGAAAGACAAAAGTACACACCTGAGAGAGAGCAGGGCTCGGGCAGACCCAGAGGGAGTCATGCAGAGGAAATAAGAGGGAGCCTTTTATCTATAAAGGGAGATGAATGTTCACTAAGTGGGGTTAGGTTTCAAAGGGTACAGGCAGAGTTTCTTGGGGTGTGGGCTTGCCCCACCCCCTCACCAGGTGGAGGGTTTTGTCACTGTATTTGTTTCTCCTCGGAACTGTCATGGCACACGGAGGCATGATTTTGACCATGTTGATGAGTGTGTAATGTATTTTGGGGTGAAATTTGGGACAACTTCTCCATGCTGGAACCAACTGGTTGTGACCAGTCTGTTACTTATACTCTCACTCCCCTCATCCTATGAGGATGACTTACACAGAATGTGCAGAATGTAAACTACAAGTTGGCGAAGGCCCCCCCTCACTTCCCCGCTCATGTGTGCCTATTTCACCTACTCTGACAAAATGTCTTTAATTAACTGTTTTGTTCTGTTAGGAATGCTAGGTAGGAAGATAGACATAAGCAGCCACAAAAGGGGAAGATAAGGTTCAAAGAAAAATCCACCCAAACTCTGCCCAGACAGGGGGCCCCATGTGAAGACAACAAAGGCTTTGATTTGCAGGGAGATAGATAAGTTCCTTCCCAACAGGATCCCAACGTGGACCCAATCAAACGGAACTGAGAACTGCCGGAATCACCCTTCATGGTGGGAAAGGACAGGCTCACTGAGAGGGGTCCTTACGTAGAAGGACCTGTCAATCAAATAACCCCACCTTGTCAGTCAAACAGGCGCCTCCTAGCCAGAATGTAATACAAAGGCCTCCCGCCTAAAAGCTCAGGGCCTTTGTCTACCCCGACGACGCTGGCGCACGCCTCCCTTGGCGCGTATTCAAATAAAACTTCCACTCTGCTTTACTATTATATCTCTGCCTTTCAATTCTTTGTTGCAGCGGAGACCAGGACCGAGAACAAACTCAACTTGCAACAGTTCCATCCTCATAACTTTATGAGGCAAGAGTTATTGTGCCCATTAGGCAGATGAAGAAGTTGAAAAATAGATAAATTGCAAGTTATTGAAAGCCAAACACCTATACAATTAATACACTTGTACCAAGTCCATAAGCCAATCATTGATCTTCTGGTTTGTTTTGCTTTTATATCAGGAGACGTAAGACATTTATTTTTGCCCTCCAAGCATTCAGAATACAAGGGAGAACCTAGAATGCAAATGGCATTTGGAGCTACAGCTGACACACTTTTCAGTACCTCTTAGATGCCCATCCGGAAGGCCAAGGGTAAGTACTGGGCTGAAATCATGAAGAAAAATAAACTGGCATTTGGTGGTGCTCAAGGCATAGTCCTGGCACTTGAGGCTCCCCACGTACCTGCTCCCAAAGCTGCTCTGTGGGGCAGAGATGAAGCTACATCCAGAGCTGTAGGGAGGGAAGAACAAGTACCTTACCAATAGCCAAATGATGATGGCCCACAAACCCCTAGAGTGGAGACTTTGTAACACAGAGCTATTTATTGAAGCATGAGCTGTGGACATGCTGAACCCCCAGGAGAAGCCACTCTACCTTACAGGGACATGCTCACATCACCATGAAGAGAAACTCATCTGTAGCTTAGAGAATCCTTCATTCCTCATTCTTTGAGGTCATGGTCATGTAACTGACAAAACACAGAATTAATATTGTAACCAGACCATTTTTAAATTAACATGAACATTTTTAATGCTTAACGGTGAGATAGCTAACAGGTTAAGCCAAGGTTAACAACACCTGCGTCAAAAATGAATCCTTGGGGCTGCAACAAGGCAACAGATGAAGGAAAACATTTCCTGTTTGCCAAGTGGTATGCCAGTCAAGACTGGTGATGACATTTCCAGTGTGGGCCGTCTTGGAGAGGCCATTAGGAAAAGCCAGGCAACGAAACACCATTAGGTAAAATGAAAGCCAGGTTCTGATTATTTCAACAACTTATTTTAATGTACGTGGGGTAGAAATTAATCCCCACCTGAAGGCGGTTCCAAACCCTGATGGAAAACCCTTGGCTGAATAGAGATCGGGGAGGGAGGGAGTGGGGGGCAGATGAAAGAAGACTGTGACCCTAAAGATGTGTCTTTTGTCCTTAAGGTCAGAGGGAGCAGTGATACAGAAGCTGCAAAGCAATCTGCTAAGAAACACAATGAGAATGAAATAGAACCAAAACAAAGAACATTTAAAGTGAAATGCAAGGAAACCATCACCTGCCATGTATCTTAATCTCAGTAAGAAAATTATTTTCCTCAAGTCTGATCAAGTGGTACAGTGTTCAGCCTTAGGGGATGCCTAAGGAACGATGTTCCATGCCCTCCTTGGGGAAAGAACACAAGCGTGGCCTTTCCATCTCTATTTTCCTAAATGTGTCCTATTTATTGTTTCGGGATCCCTGACTATTTTTCTAATGCCTTATTTCTCCCAGAATGCACTATCTGCATTTCTCCAAACTGTGGGTGTTTTTTTTTTCCTATTTTCTCACCATGTTTCTAACCTTCCAGGTTCACTCTGCCAAGCAAATCAGCATCCTTGTCAAATTTAATTAATACACTGTGTGCTTCCCCTTCCACATCATTAGGCAAGATGCTGAATAAGACAGAGTCCATGTCACTGTCTTTCTAAAAGTCTGTTATTTCTACTTCCTTCCCTTTTCATGCGACCAGCCAGCTCTAGGCTGCTGCATTTGCTCACCTCCAAGCTGATTTAAATGCCCTGATTAGCTATCATTTTGTGAAGCGCTCTGTGCAATGTATTAATAAAGTCAAGACCAGGGACATTCACTGTATTCTATTTGTCCTCTCGTCTGCTAATTAAAGCCAATAATGGAGCTAAAATTTGTCTGGCAAGATTTCCTTCACTATCGGTGCTACAATTGGGCTTATATTTCTTATTCTTCTCATTTAAATGTTTACCTGCACCAATGAGTAAAAGAGAATTGTGTGCGTCAGGCCCAGACTCAGGAAATACCATGGTCAGGATGCTCATGTCACCTCCAGATTCCTAGGTGGAAATCTTACCCCCCAAAGGTGGTAATACTTGCAGGTGGGGCATTTGGGGGGTACTTAATTCATGAGGGTGGAACCCTCAGGCATAGGATTAGGACCTTATAAAGAGGGTCCGGACAGCTCCCTAACCCTTCCAACCTGCCAGGGTACGAAGAGCGTGTGGGACCTGGAAGCAGCCCTCGTCTGACCTCCCTGCCTCCCTGACCTGGGACTTCCCACCTCCAGAATTGCTGAGAAATGAATTTCTGTTGGTTATAAACCAAGCAGTCCATGGTATTTTAGTGTAGTGCTGGATGGTCTGACACAGGGAGCAAAGCTGAGAGCTGACCTTCTGTAAGACTTAGGGAATTACGTTGTTCCTCAGCAGGAAGACTCGCAGAGACGGCAGTTTTCAGGGCCTGACTGACCTTTAAGAGGGAAGCGTGGGTCCTCAAGTAAGGCCAGTTCTGATTGGCTGACTTTCAGAAAGGCAGCACTAGAGTGAGGATGTTGCCAATTGGTTGATTTCAGGTGCAGAAGCCTGTCACTGATTGGCTGGTCTTCAGAAGTTTGTTAAGCTCCTTATTGCTGATCAGTTCTGCGCATTTGAAACCAGTTCTTGCGGTTACTTTTGACCTGCTCACAGAACTGTGAGACTTTTCTGAAGAGGGTGGGAACTTTTATTCCCAAGAGTTAATGAGAAAATGCTGGCCTAAGATCCATTGGTAACAGAGCAAGGTGAGGCGTTTGGATCAGTCATTGACATTAACTGGGTCTGGGCGACAACTAACTGATATCAGTAGACTTAAAGTGCATGCAAATTATAGTCTCCAATCAGTTTTTCCCATGACGGTATTATTAGACTGTGCAGTTGATCATTCCAGTTGTGTAGTTATAAACACTAAAGCAAACTTAAAAAAAAATCCAATTACACTTAAGTGGTTGGTTCTTTAAAATCATACTCTCTATTTATATTCATATTCTTTAAGCACTAGGGCTCTTCACTGTTGCTGTGCATAGCTGTTTTAATAAAGTGGTCTGTTCTGGTTATAAAAGGAGATTATCAAGTGAGAAAGCCTGCTAATGTCTTCTGGTTTGCATGCCTAGGGCGCAAACCTAACTGTGTGGATTATGAAGTCATAATCAAATGCCCATTAGTCACCTGCAAGCTGCTTGAACAAAACTACCAAGGTGGAATTAAAAACTCTCTTGAGTATGCTACTGTCATCAGTAAACCGAATCTCCATCATAAGTATACCATCACACCACCCTACTCCGTCCTGTAAGTTCCCAACACCCCCCCACCTCCCCACCCGCCCAAGAAACAGAATGACCATTTCTGATTGAAATCTAGTGTCTAGATTGCAAGTAGTGAAGACAAACTGCCCTTGGGTATATTTGATTTTGGCCACATCTGCACAGTACTTAAACAACTGGCTTATTCTTTTCATTCGGTGAAAAGCAAGTATCAGACATACTTGCATAGAATTGTGTGTATCACACAGTTTATTTTTTACTGTTTCATTTTTCTTCTCACTTTTCAGCTGGCTGCTTCTGTGTGGATGCAGATGCCAACTTTATTATACCTCATTTGTTCCAATTGAGTTCAAGTCCCTGAGACAATCTCAACGGCTCCAACAATCAGACGTTTTTCTTTCTTTTCAGTCAATTCACTTATTTCTGCCATGAAGTCAGCCATGTGCTAAACTGCCTGATAACCACTCGGTTCCCTTCAGTCACCAGGCTGATGCCATTAAGATTGCCTCCACTGTTTGAGTGCTGTCACCAAGCATTGTGAAGCACCCATTTGCAATGGGATGATGAGGCCCTGGGAATCATGACTCTTTCCCTCAGTTTCTCCTTTTACATCAGCATGATGCAACTCTCAGGGCTGTAATAGGTTTTTGTAAATGAACCTATGGAAAGCACTTTTTAAGAGAAAAATGAAAACAGTGCTGTTAAAATTCCAAACCACCCAACTTGTCTTTATCTTAATCTTCCTAGAGAGACATACTCCTCTGTGATAAGCTCCTCCTCTGATGCTCATAATCCTCTCATTCTAATACCCTTTGAAACCCGTGTCCATCAAGCAGGCCCTCTTTTTCCTTGATTCTTGTCTTTTTCCCATCACTCCTTCCTCTGTGTCTTCAACTGTTCTCAAGACAGCTGTACTTACCATTCTCCCCTCTTCTTTCTTTCCTCTTCTGTCATCATCTAATAGCACCTTTGTTCATCTGTTTTCTGCAGCTGTCACACTCCCAGATTCATCAACCACATCCTAAGGGTCGAATCTAGGCTGCAGCCTGCGTAACTTCATGTGGGCATTTGATCCAGGTATTCACACCAACCTTCTCTTCTCTTAGCTTCCAGAACCTTCCCTTTTATTTGTCTTCTTGCCTCTCTGACTCTTCCCTCCAGGTCCCACTGCTTCCTCTGCTGGCACTAAATACCCACGTTCCCAGGATCTCATGTCCAAAAGACTTCTCTTCGCATTCTGTGTCTTTCCCTTCATGCCTTGCAGTAACCCTTGGTCACTGATGACTCCCCGATCTATGGAGCCAGCTCAACTTCTCTTCCTCAGTAGCTCCACGTGTCCACCTGGTTACTAGACATCTCCAGATGCATATCCAGAAAGCACAATGATTTCAAACTATTAAAAACTGAACCTAGATCCCCACGTACCTTCCAGAATCAGGTTCTGCTATTGTGTTCCCTCCTTTCAGTAACGGCACTGACATTCACTTAGTCTCCAGGTCAGGAGCTTTACATATATATGACACCTCATATTCCAAAGCCAGATCGGTCACCAAGGGCAGTGGCTTTTCCCAGGGAATATCTCTGTACTAACTGCCACCCTCTCGGTGCAGGTTCTCACCATCTTGCTGGATTCCTAGGTTAACCCTCTACCTGAACCTTGACCCCAGAGCCTCTCCTCTCAGTCTAACCACAGTGCAGTAAAGCTTGTCACTTTAGCGCTTAAAATTCTTCTGTAGTTTCTCATTTCTTAGTTCAAGAGATTTTAAGCTATTTTTAGCAGTGTGACATTTTCTTAAAAAGTATTCTTACATAGAGCTCCACTGTGTGAAGCAGATACACTCTGTGCATGCTCTGATTTACGTGGAGCTGGAAAGTCCGGGATCGTCCCCTGTTCAGCTGCTCTGCTCCTGATGGTGGCCCCTGAGATGCTCCGTAAGGTCAGCTCTTAGAAGGACTGGCTGAAAATCACTGATGGCCTCAAGTGTATCAATGCACAACATGAACTGACATACCTGGGTGTTGAGGTAGAATGACTACTACTACCAGTATAATCTTAGCAACTGATGCTAGGACTCCATTCAGGGAGCACACTAGCTTTGAGAAAATACCTGTTAAGCCCTTAGTGAGAAGGTGTGATCCCCAGGGCTTAAACCTGGGCTGCACCAAGTTATCAAAGAGGATTAACCTCATCTACCTGAGAAATGAGGAGGGATTTCTGCTTCTTAGGTGAGGGAAAGGGCAGATGAAAAGAACAAACGTAGACAAAAGGCAGGAGAGAGGATCTGAGGAGGATATTAAAGGAAATATGGCAGGCAAAAATATTTTTAAAAATAAAATCCCGGTGACAGAGCGGCTGACCAGGGAGCTTGCAGAATAGTGATAGCCAAGATGAGGTTTTTGAAAGGTTTGGAGTGTTTTGTTTGTGTTTAGCTCTGCAGTGCATGGTGAGAAGCCTTCCCAGGACCCCCAGCTCTGGAGCAAATTCACTTTACAAGAAATTCATGTGAGTGGAGTATTTTTGAAAGTGGAGAGCTGAGATTTGTATCTATACCAAGAGAAGGGGTAAAAGAAATAGTATATGCAGATGCTGGAGGTCAAAGCACAATAGACCCGGGGGAATGTAAGCACCAGACATTCACAGAAAATGTGGGGAAGGATAGGGTAATCCCTTGGCAACGGATTCCTCAGGTGGATGGATTCTCAGTGTCTGCAAGGACCCAGGTGAAAATCACGGATGGCATGATTTTTTTAAATGCATTAACCACATTCAAAATATGTCGATGATGAAACTCAACTGTCCTACTAAAGGCTGGTTCTAAAAGACCAAGACACCATAGGATGCTCAGACATCCTCAAGTTTCAAGGGAGAGCAAACTCATTCAGAAATAGCTCCAGGAAAAAGTTCATCAGTAAGATACTTGTAGTAAAATGAAGGTGAGGGAGTCGAGCACATCTTAGAACATAGAAACATCGTCAAGCAGAAACTTTCACAGCCACATGGATTCTAGATGTTGCTTCCCTCTGAGCATCAGTTTTTGTCTCTTCACTATTCGTACAATTGAAAATGATTTCCAGCTTCAAGTTCCCATGACCCTCTGGTTCTAGAGCCCACAACCCCTGGACTGACTTGATGTGTACCATTTAATTCAAATTTGATAGAGGGGGAATATAAGTGACTTGATTGGAGTGGCATCCACCCCTAGGCCAACTCACTGTGACCAAAATCATGGAGTCCCATCACAAACAAGGCCACTCCGGGCAATGGCACGAGGTTTTGGCAGAGAACATGAGCAAGGAAACAACCACCTACATGTGAACTATACTCACTCGTGTATTTCCTCATCCTTGATTCTATTGGTTCGGCCGAGTATCTGCTTGTGGATAGATGCTGAGGTCTTTCCAGAAGATGGCAGTTTGGTTTTTCCATGGTACACGGAGAAACTGGAGAGAAGAAATCTGGCCATAAATGAAAAGTCCATTAGTAAAACTGTAATAACTTCAGAGGACTCAAGGGTTTTGAAACTGAATCTCAGACCTTACCACAGTTTTCCCGCTGAGATTTTATGTCATTGGCATTCTCTCCAATGCAAGCATACTGCCTTCTACATAATACTTGTATTCCTGAAAGACTGTGTGACTCTAATGTTTGTATTTGGGAGGCATTTCTAGTCTCAGTTTCTTCACCTGTACAATGGGGAAAAACCAATTCTATTTCCAGCACACTGGGAAGTATGAAATTACTTAAAGAGCCATGCTGTGAATTCTATCTGTGGTTGGAATGCAGACCCACTAATTGATCTGTTTTGCAAAGTTGGATTTTCATCCATTGGGCGTTCTTGCATCCACCTTAGAAAGCCAAGAAGTAGCATTGGAGAGAGTGTAAGTGCCAGAAAAATAAAGGCAGTTATAAGCTGAATGTGAAACCCAGAACTCTGAAGTTCCACTCAGCAATTTAAGCAAAGTACATTGATTCAAAGATGATCATCGGTGATCCATAGTAACTGAGTTCTTTTCTTTCAAGTCCTTTGCATTTTCCTAGTCTCAGTCTCTGTAACAAACAAGTTTCTGTAAAAAAAAAAAAAACCATTTCCAATTTCTGCTTAAAAGCCCCACTCTTTACCTTTGTAGGAATACAACTCATGATATTGAGTAAACAAATTGCATATGGCATTCAAGCTGCATTCATTCAGGAAACATGCTGATTAATCAGCAAAATGGCATTTAGCACCACAAAGAAGCCCAACGCTGAACGGCTACATCAAATCCTCAATAGAATCCAATATTCCCACCTGTGGGATGGCAAGAGATAACAGGCGATTGTGTCCCAAAATGCAATTACCAGAAGGGGGGGAAAAAAAGATGTGTTCTCTTTGGTGAGGAATGGAATCATAAAAAGGTCTTTCATCATGGATCAAGTATACTTGAAGGATGGTTTTAACCTGTATTGATACCTAGTATTGGTCTGATCCTCCCAATTATAAACTCACTGGGTACCTGATGGCCTTATCACGTGCATCTAGAAGAGCACCTTACTCCCCTCTCCTATTCAATCACCTAGTGTATTGTGCCAGCACTGAGACAGAGCTACTGTAAATAAATAGAAACAATATTCATTTTCTCAGAAGGCTGATTTATTTCCTCATAATGCATTATTAAGGGTGTTACTGCAATCATAAAAATATCCTTGAAAGAATAAAAAATGGTAATTGAGCAGCATCAAAATACTCAATACTTGCGGAGAGAAAAGCATGGAGTGATCAATAAAAGTCCAAGCATTTTGTTGAGTATCTTCACAGATTTGCAAATAGGTAGAAAACCAGTGCCCCTGGTTTATCAATCAGGAAAAGGAGAGTAACTCTGTCTGCCCCAAAGGTAGATTTACAATGCTTAAATCATTTCTTTAAAATACTAATCAACCGGTTGACTGACGTGGTTGAAATGACTAAGTCTTCTCCATTGGTTCCCAAATTTGCAGGATACCAAAGGTATCTGACACTGCCTTTCATGAAGTAGGCTGGGGAAATGTCCACAACAATGTAGGGGAGGAAAAACTTTTCTACCCACTTAGGTTCTGTGACTGGGCCTGAGAATTAAACTAACAAAAGATGGATTAACAGGCAAAAAACAATGCAAGGTGTGTTTACTATTACGTGCATGAGAGCCTTCATAAGAAAAATGAAGACCCAAAGAAGCCATTAGGCCCAAAAGCCTTTTAAACAAACAACACTAGAAAACAAATAAACTGGGATGTGACAAGACAAAGGGGCCCAGGATAGAGGGCAGCAAATTGTGGGCCAGTGACTAGGAACTCCGTGGGGGAAACCAACAGATAACAGCTAATTTAGTAGGTTTGTTTGCACGATACATTGTAGCATTGACTCCCAATATCCAGCAATAAAAATGTTATTTTCCTGGTGCAGGGAGGGCACCTTTTTCATGGGAAATTTTATGATTGCTTTCAGGTAGAAATGATGAGATCAGAGAGCCCTTCCTGCATCTACTGTTTCTCAAGTGCCTTCAGCTCAAAATAATCAATATGCCAAAGAGGCACGTTTTGAGGTAGCATATTCTGAACCCCTTCAATGACAAGGGACTCAATAGACTGATCTATCGCCTCCAGCTGCTGAGGGGAGGCGGCCTGCGTCATCAAAATCCAATACGGGCATGGTCAGATGTCACCTGCCCAGCTACCAGAAGAGAGAACATTTACCTAGGTGGGTATAGTATTTAGGTAGCATCTATTTATTCATAGATATAGGTAGATTTAAAGTATCCAGTGGCAGCTAGATACAGAATTACGTCCCTTTCTTCAGGAACAGACCTCCAAGGAGGACTCAAAAGCTGTATCTCTCCCCTCCTTGCCTGGCAGGTCTCAGAAGGTCAGGGATTTGTGTTACCCTGGCAACAGCTGATAGCATCACTACCACCTGAAGCCGCCCAGGGGGCAGCCGCCTCAGCCGCACTTTAAGTGTTTATGATGTTATCCCCGTTGCTAGGGAAACGCACAACCTTGCACCAGGCTGGTGGGTAGCTATGGAGTCAATTTCCAACCGTGTCGCCTGTATACCGGCAAATGCACCCATCTCTGCATAAATTCTTTGAACAACTGGGGATTTAAAGAGTATTAGTCATGCATTCTCTTTTTAAAAACCTCTTAATGGTTCACCTTTACACCTGAAATATGGTGCTTATCTATGAAAAAAATTAAAATAGGTTTATTATTGCTCTATTTTCAATGAAAATGCCACCTACACTACCATGTGCCAGAGTTACACTTCTAGCTTTTCCCCAGTGTCTCTGCTTCCCTAATCAGGCTTGCAGATTTTCTTTTAGGTTGCCCTGTGCTGTATCTGCAAAAAAAAAGAGTCTTAAGATAATATTGGATCTTCAAAAGTAGACTCATAAAAGCAGAGAAGTCCTGTTCCCCGTTTGAGTCATCCTTGACTGGCTCTCTTTTAAAATGCATCCTGCGTCTTTCTTATAACCAAGGGCTTTAAAATTCAAATGTTCACGAACACCAGCTTTATTAAAATTAGGGCTTGGGGAAATGGCTCAAAAAAGGGAGCAAAGAATATTACCCAGCCATTTAAACGATGCTAATTAATGAAGTTCTAAAGCCCAGAGAGGACATTCAATAGAGCTAGGGTTTCTCTGCCAAGGAGGAAAGGGATTTATCTAAAAACAAAAACCCCAGAATAAAATAAAATTGAAGTAGATTAACCCAAATCTTCCCCCAGGTGCTCAAGTGGCCTCAGGAGCTCTGTTGGATTGAAAGAACTCAAGTTTGCCTGCCTACAGGCTGAACTCATTAACATTTTCTGGTCCAATTCCCGTTGGCCTTTTAGCTGTTGAGGACCTGTCTCAAAGGCTCAAGGGAAGGCACCTCAGCCGCTTGACGGCAGCCACCTCCTGTCCCCAGCAAAGATCTTGCACTCAGCTGCGGGGGAAGAAGCTATAGGAGGAGAGGGGCTGCCCGGAAGGATGGCTCCACCCTGCCCCATTTCTCTTGGCCAGCAGCTCCTTTCGTTTTTAATTATGATGAGGGACACACATTCTCCTCTCACCAGTCTCCACCCCTCATGCTTCATCCACTCGTTGAACCTTAGAACTCAGAGCTCAAAGCAATATTTTCTCCTCTTGGGTTAAACATCAGTGGATCCTTTCAAAAATGCCCATAGGTAACCTTGTATCAATCTCACCCATGTTTCCCCACACTCAACAGGGTAAGTTATGTTTGATTTTATCTTTTTATTACTGCATGTTACGGTAGCTTTGTCCTGCGTTCTACAGGAATTTTTCTCTCTCTCTTTCTCTCTGGATATTGCTGTAGGCCAAAAACTGAAAATCTCCATTGAGTGAAAAATAGATTTCTTGGCACGGAAATAAATAAATAACCCCAGCTCTATAACAGAAAATCATTTTCTGTGGCCTGATAAAGATTTCCTTATACTGAGATATCAATCAGACGATCCATTTGTTGTCTAAGGAGAGTGCTGGGCTAGAAGGGGGTTTAGTCCTTGGAGGAAAATGGGATGATTCACGGGCAGGGGGCTGGAGAAGGGAGGCGCAGAGGCTGCCGGCTGGCTCTCAATGTCAGGCCTCTCAAAACAAGGTTCCGAAGAGCATATGTGATAAGTGGGCTGTGTTACGAATACCCGGATGTCTTCTTGCTGTGCTCCGCCTTCTGCAGGCCAGGATTGGATCTTATATTTTGCAGCTTTGCAAGTGCAAGGGGTAGCATGAAGGGAAGAGGTATCCTTGTGCCTCTGTATATGCTGTGCTATCTTCTGGAATGTTCTTCTCCTTCTTGCCCACTCATTCATCCTTCGGTGGTAATAAAAACAACATTAATATTAAAAATAGCAAAGGTGACCTTGAGTCAGGCGCCTTGCTAAGTGGTTTACATATCTCACTTCTGTTCACCACAATCCTATGAGATAGGTATTCTATTTCCTGCTTCTCAGTTTGGGCCTTGGAGAGGTTGAATTACCAGCATGGGTCATATAGATTAGGGGCAGTGGAGAAGGGCTTTATCTGTCCGAAGCTTTTGTTTTTAGTTACCATAATAGATGCAGCTCCCCGGGTAACCTGGTTTAGGTAGGCTTTTCCTACTTCACCGGAATGTTCACTAGCCCCACCACCACTATTCAGCTCTCTGTATACACCTCCCTTGGGGCATTTATCAAGCTGGGCTACAATTACTTGATGGATTATTTAAGAATTTTCTTTTCTACTGGACTGTGTGCTGCATGGAAGCATCTTTACAGTCTCAACGTCTAGAAAATTCCCTGGCGCACACAATTGCTTGATAAATGTTTGCAGAATGACTGACCAAAGGGATAAATGGTGACACAAAACAGCAATGGCCAGAGGACCTCTGGACGTGGAGACCTGCATCCCTCCTTTCCAACCAACTGACATGAGGAAAAGAACTTGCCTCTCGTCAGGTGGTTGCAGCAGGCAAGCCAGTGAGTCTGTGTCAGGGAGAGAGAGGCGAGCTGGCTGCGGGCTGGCTTCCACACTAGTCCAGGACCTGCCTGCACCTTCATCCTTCATGGTGGTGAGCCTGGGGCGGGGGCTGCACTCCTAGGGTTGGGGTAGCGTCAGAGGGCAGTAAGAGCTCACAGCTCCCATCTTAAAAACCCACAACGCCTGGCAGGGGCTCAGCAAGTGCATGAGGCAGAGAAGAGGCCATTACTCTCAAGGTGGCCACCCCACCCCTGCTGCTGGGGACTTCTCTAACCAGAAGATGAGAAGAGACATTGGAATCTTGAAATTTCTCCTCTTTAATGCTCAAGGCATGGGAACTAGGGATGGAAGGCAGAAGCTGAGGGACCCTGGGCAGGGGGAGAGCAGGGCTGTCTGTGTCCTCAGGTAGGAAGCAGCACAGCCACACAGGGCCTGTGGAGCACGGATGAGTCGGATGTGGACGGGAGAAACTGCTGCCACTAGGGCAGTCCCCTAGCGTTAAAGGTCATGTGCAGCCAGGCCTCTGTGACCATGAAAAGGACAATTATTTAGTTTTGGGCATTTGTTGACTGACTTGCTGTCTCATTTTTCCTCAAAATACAACTCAAGGTAGATAAGTAAATAAAAGAAAGGCTAATGTGGTAGGTGGGGCTGACGCAAAGGAGCTCGGGGAGGTGTTTGTAAGTAGACCCAGAAATTTCCAAATGGCCCTGACGTCAACACTCTCTCTGTGGTCCAGAAGCCCCTTGGAAAGGAGCAGGCCCGTGGGTATGGAAAGTGCATCCTGTTGACAAAAAGTTCACACTACTGACACCAAACTCCTTCTGGGGTGAGTGGATTACAAAGGTCTTTGAGAGAGAAAAAGGGGTTTGCATCCCTGATGCTGAGAAGTCCAGGTCCCAAAGCCCTTGCTTGGCAGAGTGTGAACCTGTCTACACATGCATCAGACCAGTCAGCCTCCCCACCTGCTTCCTGCACAGGCTGAAGGCTCCCAGCAGATCCGTGGAAGGTGAGAGCTCAGAGGGGACTGGAAGTGATCTGGCCCAACTCTCTCATTTACTGAGGCCCCAGAGAAGGTCAGGGCTGGATTCCCCATAACTGAGCAAATGTGGACATAAACCATCAGCAAAGAGGGCATCAGTCAAATAATTAAACAAACCATACAAGAAAAATAAATCAGATTCTGTTTCAGTGACCTCATCCAGAATCTGGTAATAAGAGAAAACTTAGTCTATTTTAGTCTCAGTATCTGTGTAAGTTTTTGTGTGGATACTTTTAATTGCACATGAAGAGTCCAGGAAATGCCTTAGACACAACATTTTGGACACTGGGTGTGTGAGGGTCTTAACTGGGCTGTAGGGAGTGTTGGCCTATCCCTACAGAATCAGGACCCATCTGGAGAACACAGAGTGAGGGCAGATGGGTTTGTAAAAGAGGTGTCTCTTCAGGGAAGCAAAGATTTTCTCGATGACACCTGATATAAAACAATCAGATGTTATGATGGCTTTGTCTCAACATAACAGAGACTGAATTCCTGGGCTGGCGTGTCCCCTTGGGCACCTCGGCATCCTTGAGCAACTTACTTACCATCTCGGATCTCTGACTCAATGTCTGCTCTGTAATGTACAGAAATGCACCTCTGCCTTTGTTGTGAAATGACATCTATCAGAACATGAAAAAAAATTCCTCTGAACACTGTAAAACGTTATAAATACGTTAAACAGTAGGAAGTAAAGAAGCAAGAAGAAGGAAGGAAAAGATAGTGAGGAGGGACTGGTCTTCATCTGAGAAGGCAAGAGATGATAGATTTCTTTTTCCCCCAAGGAACCAGAAAGAGATGAATTGCCAAAGTCAGGTCGAACACATTTATTGTAGTCAACGATGGATTTAATTATACTGACTTAATTATGTTTGTGCATCGAAAGTACACTACAGCTACACTGTGGTTATCCTAGAGAACAGCGGTAACGCCAGCCCAAGACTGGCATTGCTTTGCTGTTGGAAGTAGTCATATTTTACCTACATAAAAATGTTTCAGGGGAAAGGGTAGTTCTGGGGCCGACATGATGTGGGCTAGTCACCTGACCCTTTACTACGGGGTTCCGCAGGGAAACCTCGGTGGATGGATGAATGGATGGTGGATGGAAGGAAGGAGGAATGGATAGATGTCCTCCAGTACCCTACTGGCCCTATTTGTTTGAGTGCTTTTATGAAGAAAGGGGTTCACATTTCTAAAAGTGCAAAATTTTCTCAGTATATCATCTCCTTTGTCTTCACCACACACCAGAGAAACAGGTGTTACCTTCATTTCACAAAGACCAAAAGTCACACCCAGGGATGGTTCAACAGTTTACCCAAAATCCCATCTGCTATTGGCAACGTTGGGTTCTGCCCATAAATCTACAAAACTCTCCCCAAACTTTCTTCATAATTGCATAAAAATGGGGACAGAGGCAGAATTTGCAAACGTTTACTTAACATTTTTCAAGTCCCCGTGGTGCTTGGCCTGAACAGTAGGTGTCAGGGGAAGCAGAGGAAAAAGACTAAAAATAGGATGCCCCTATTTCCTGGTTGCCTAGGACAGTCCCCATTTACACTCATCATCCATCTTAATCATACCCATTTTCAGTCTCAAAATACCCTGGTTTGGACCTTCAGTAGTGACCACCACTGCTTAGGAGCTTGATAGCTTATGATCTAATTTGGGGTTACAGCCCAGATATCTTTTTCTCTCTACATTTTCTTTTCCAGTTCAGTTCTTCTCCTAAGTCCCTGACAAGGTACAGCCTTAATGGTGTTTCCTGCCCAAAAGGTGGCTGCCTAAGAATATGCTAGTTCACAGACTCTTCCCAAGCTCACCGAGTGTCCCCACACCTGCTGACCCTTTCTCATAGGTCAGTGACAAGGGAACAAAGTGGCATGATTTGAAGCAGCACCATGGTGAGGAAGGCAAATGGTCTGGATTTTACATCTTAATTAAAATCCCCGTTTGCCTGTAGCTGGGCTGCACCCTAGCCAGGGGCCGGATACATGAGGAGAATGGCTGTGCCTATGTAGGGTTACCCCGTGTGCCCCAACCATGGCCGAGGCTGCCCACCTGGCCTGCCTCACTCTTGTCCTTCTCCCGACCATCAGACTTATTTTTGCAGAAAGCCTCCCTCACACTGTTCCATTTTTCTGTTCAAACGCCTTTGGCATGTCCTTGATGCTTATAGTCAGAACTGCCATTTCCCAGCATGAGCTATACAATATTCATGCTGTAACGGGAGGGTTAATGTAAATATAAGAACGTGACTCAGGTGCTAAGCCACTGGGTGAGTTTGCCTAAGGTGTTTAACTCTGCCAGGGTCCAGTTTCCTCACGACTGCATAGGAGGTCGGCGTAAACGGGTTCTAGGAAGCTCTCCAATACAAATCCATCGGCCAGAATTGGCCCTACTTCTTGGCTTCGGATCTCAGTAAGAGTTGCTTTCCTTCTGTTCCACAATCCGTACTCCACGCTCTGGCTCAGGCTGCCCTTCCCACTGGGAACACCCTCTGCCCTTAGTGGCTCCTGTTTGTTCCCTATTCTTTTACTGCCCCTGCTCCAAAATGCGCCCATATCATCCAGGTCTACAGTGCCAACCTCACCTGAGGATGGGAGCCGCTAACGCCAAACCCCACTTGATCGGAACCCTTGAGTATCCAGGTCAACCCTAACTGCTGCTGAGCTTTAATTCAGACGGAAGATGGCTCACAGAAGCCAACTCCATTTCATTTCCCTCTGATTCCACGTTTCTTGGCTGATCACTGTGACCTCCCACGAGTGTACTCCCAGGGCTGCCTCTCCCGTGAGTGTTGCTAATCGATCCAACAGCCTGTTCTGCGTCTACCTGGGCATCTAATCAATGCCTGAAAAGTACATCCCTCCCCGAACATCCCCCAAACCCACTCCTCCTGGAGACTTGCCCAAACCTGTGATACCATTATTTACCTAATGCCTCAGACCCCTAAAGTCCTCTTTCCCTCCAATTTTTCCATAAGCCAATTTTGTTGGAAATGCCTTGAAACTATATCACAGAGGTAGGCACTTCACACCATCTCCTCTGCTTCCACCTGAAGCAAAACACCAACATCTCTTGCCTGGACCACTGGTTACACAGAGCAGGTTGCTGTCTTGCTACGGCGCAACTTCCACGTAACAGGAACAGGCGACCTTCCTCAGGCTTGGCTCTACGAAGGTCCGCCGGGCCTTCAAGGCCTGGGCCCGGCTGTTTCTCCCACCTCCCACCCAACCACTATTCCATTTGCTCACTCTGCCCTGAGTGGCCTGTTCCTCCCTCTGCAACTCGCACAGAAAGCACACGTGGGCCGCAGGGCTCGTGCCCTGGCTGGTGGAGGTGCTCACACAGCAGCCCCAACCCTGGTGGTTGGCATAGAGACTCTGTCTGCCATGCCAGTCTATGGCCCAAGGTCACCTTCTTGGAGACCACCTCCCTGATGGCCTCATCTGAAGGGCTCTGGAGATCAAATTGCCCTATTTTATTTCCTTCATGGGCTTGTTAATATCTGCATTCTTGGTGATGATTCTTTATTTAATTCTTTTCTCCCTCTTCTAGTGCAAATTCTATGAAAACAGGTACCTAGTCTGTCATACTCACCCTTGTATTTCCTGTGTTTAATTTTAACAGAGCACCGGGCACCTAGCATTCATTCAAATAATTGTTGAATAAAATAAATGAATGACCCATGGTGGAATCTGCCTGAGCCGTAACAAAACTGTCAGACTGTGTGTTCATCCACAGAGCCTTGGCTGACCACCAAGCCCAGAGCAGTTGAATCATGTCTGAAATTCCCTAAGCAGTTCATCTTTGTGCCTCTTAGATAGTCTTGACTGTTGAGCTGCTTAACTTCCCTTTCCTCCCTCTGACATGGCATGCTGTGCCTGGGGCTCTGATAACCCCATTTCTGCTTCCCAGCTGCTGCCAGCTCATTTCTGCTAACGGGGGACCCTAGGCGGGGGATACTGGGAGGTTGGAGTGGGGCTACTGGGCTTGCTTGCTTCTGATTTGCTTCTTGTGTCTCTCCGTCACTCCAGTGATGGTTCTTCACCCTCCCTGAAGAGGTCGCTGTGGTTCCAGTACCCCCACCCACCTGCCAAAGCCCACCTACCCGCACCCAGGATTGGCTGCCTCGTGCCTCTCCTGAGAGGTGTCTCTGCTCCTTGCAGGCCCTCCTTTGACCTGCACAGCACCCGTATGAGCCGGGCTGCCCTCTGTCTCTCCACAAGGTCCCTACTCTGTGCTGCTAGGTTCCAACTGCTCCTTCCCCTTTCCGTGTGTTCCTCCAACTTGGGGGGGCTGTATTTTCATCCTGCAATGAGTTACCTCAGTGGACGCTTTTGCCTTTTTCAGTCAGTCAAGGCCCGTCTCACTAAGTCCTTATATTAAATTCTGAATGTTAAAGTAACAGGGGTTGTTTTTACTTCCCCGAGTGGGCACTGGCTGATAGAGGAATGCACAGTCGTTGCCTTGTTTCATTCCCATTCTCTCTCAGGGCATGTTTTCTTGGCTCAGAGGCATGAGAACCTGGCTTCAAGTAGAAATTGCCTTTCCCTGAGCCCTGTACCTACCGGCTATTACCTCACACATTGCGAATGGCAAGGCGTGTTTGATAATCGACCGATTGTAGTTGAAGAGGTAAATGAGTTCATCCTTCTGTTTTTAGAAGTCTCATTTTTAAAACTTTCTGGGGAGAAGCTATCTTAATCTTTAGGCCCTCCAGGATAGGAAATTCTTCAAATGTTTATTTTAATTGTAAAACGTCTGCTTGTTAAGCCATGTCAGAATATCTTTGCTGTCAAGAAGTGCTTCCCACATAGGCCTGGCAGTAGGAACTTACGCAAAGGGGAAATACTTGAATCTGAAAAAAAACAACCAGGGTGATTTTGAAAATAAATGAAACTTGTGCCCCAAATAGGTTCCTGCTGTTTTCCAAATCACTCAGTTATTTGATCTCAAGTGTAGATCTTTCTTTCCCTTCCCCACCTGTGTTCTTTCTATGTGCAGAGAAAGCTTATTTGTTCAATACATGTGAAAACTTTCTCGTAAGTACATCTCACTGAAATCGGCTCTCCCTGCCAAAATTAAAGGTGCAATAACGTTTTTAAAAAAGAGAGTGTTTGTGGGCTGTGTGGCACATGCCGGTCCTCCTCCCATAGAAGGGAGCAGCGAGTGCCCCTCAGGCCTGGCGCCCACACAGGTAGTGGCCCAGGAGCGTGAGCAGGTGGGAGTCGGCGTTCAGGTCCGGACTGGTAAGTGCCAGGGGTAAACCTTGTGCCTTGCGTGCCCAGGGCACAGCCACTCCCTCATGTGCCTATGGCCCAGACTCAGTGAGAGGATCGTGTCTTCCTTTCTACTGTGGGCACTTAGGTTTATGCTTGATCTAGTAGCACCCCATTCTGAGCTGCCTGCTTGGCTGCACCCCTGAACCCCTACTGCTTATTACAAACCACCGCTTGGGGACTAGATGCATCAGTGTTGGCCCCTGGCCACTCTCTCACCACCAGCACCCCCAGACTGGTCTCCACCCTGCCATACTTATTCCTGTCTCCCTGAAGTGGAGTTGCTATGACACTTTGAGTACTGACACATGGACTACTGGCTACTTCCCTTCAGTCTGGTGTGGTTCTGGGGTCCCGGCTTTCCTCTTCTCCCAAGGTCTCTGTATGTCCAGTTGCCAAGCCCATGTTGGGAGTGATATTACAGTAACAGCACTAATTAGAGGGAACCCCCAGTGTCTACCAACCCAAGGGGAATGTTGGACTCTCCTAGCGGCCCAGAACACACCACGTTCCCTGACTTGTAGAAATGCACTAGCCACTTCTTCAGGGATTTAGGTCTCAATATTCTGTTTAGCAATGGTTAGCTTTTTCCTTCTCCAAGATATCATTTTCAACCAGAGCTGCCCTTTTCTGACTTTAAAATAATAGCGCTGATTTCCATATATGGTGTGTGAAATTGGTCCTCTTACTTTATCATTGCCTCTTAATGAGTAATGAGAGGATTAACAAAGGATTCTTGTTTTCCAGGTTCTAACATCTTATTATAGGTCTATCTTTTGTGGATGTTTTCCAATAGCAATAATAATGTTAACAATAATGGTAACATTTGTTATTCTGTGCCAAGCACAATTTTTAGTATTCATCATGTGGCAACTCACATAATTCTCAAAAAATCTCATGGAATGGGTTTTGTTATTTTCTCTATTTTGTACATAGGGAAACAGGTACAACACTTAAGCGACTTGCCTAAGTTGGCTAGTTAAGTAGCAAAGCTGGTAACGGAGCCCATGCACTCCAAATACACAGCACAATTCTATCTACTTCTTGCGAGGGCACGATTTGTCTCCATCCCTCCTTCCGTCTTGATTCAGTAGGTCCTGCAAAGCAGAATGGCGAGCCTCAGACTGGTGTCCTTCCAGCACAGTTATGTGCAAGGTTCTGGAACCTTGCAGGCCTGGACTGCAGTCTTAACATTCTCATATGCAAGCTGTGTGACCCAGATAAATTACATAACCTCTCTGAGTCTTAATTTTCTCAATTGTTGCATTTTCTTTTTTCCAGTATCTAATAGGGGTCCAATAATCCCATTCAGTTCTGACACCAGTTACTGGGAGTTATCACAGATCTCACAAGCTGAGGGCTCAGTCTCACAGACTGTTCCCACTTCAGACACTGGTCCCAAGTGCTGGGGGCCACCTCTATTTCCCAGAAATGAGCTATAAACCTTCCCACTGCCCCCTCCTTGGGTTTGATAATTCACTACAATTCACAGAACTCGGGGAAACAATCTAATTATGTTTACCTACTTATTGTAAAGATACAACTCAGGAACAGCCAACTGAGAAGATGTATAGAGCTCGGTTTTCAGGGGAGGGTAGCACAGAGCTTCCACTGGCCCCTCCTGGGGGGTGGTGTCACCTTCCCAGCACCTCAGTGTGTTCATTGACCCCAATCTCCAAATGTGTCTTCTAGGGGGTTTTATGGAGGTTCCACTGCATAAACAATGACTAATAAAATCATTGGCCATTGGCAATTGAACTTAATCTCCAGTCCCCTCCCCTCCCCTGAGGTCAGGAGGTTGGCTAAAAATTCCAACCTTCTCATCATGGCTTGGTCTCTCTAGCGCATACTGTGTAGGGGCCCCAACCATGAGTCCTCTCGTTAACATGCTAGAGATGCTTATCATTCTGGAAACTATAAGAGTTTCAGGAGTTCAGAGGCAAGATCTTGGAACAAAGACCAAGTATATACTCTTTTTATTATAGCACGGTTGCAAAGAGATAAAAGGTTATCTATCTCATGGGTTAAATTAGATATATTGATACAAAATTTATGCATTTTAACACTTGAAAGTGTTCAAACAAATGGGGGTTATTCCTATTTTTCCTCAAGTAGCCCCATGTCCTCACCTTCCCCCTTTTTGCAATTTTTTTTTTTTTGCTATCGTTAATGTACAATTACTTGAACAACATTCTGGTTACTAGACTCCCCCTCACTCTCCCTGTTTTAAGTCGTATCAGGCCCAGGAACCTGTAACGGAACTCATTTGAGAACACATTTGACAGGACATCCTCAAATGGACTCTGTCAGAGGTGGTATGGGTCTCAAGCATGAAAAGCAACAAAGGACTGTGAGTTTCTGAGCACCTGCTGCCCGCAGCCTACTGCACCAGCTGCTGGTGGCATCAAGAGGTTCACAAGAAGTGTTTTGTTGGTACCTCTTTCTCCATTACCCACATAGCTGGATGCAATGGACTGAATGCCTGTGTCCCCCCAAATTCATATGTTGAAAACCTAACCCCCAGAGTGATGGTACTGGGAGATGGGACCTTTGGGAGAGGATTACATCATGAGGGCAGAGCCCTCATAAGTAAGATCAATGCTGCAAGTCCAGGAAGAGGAAATCCCAGGGCAAAATACCTCTAAAAACGGAAATCAGTTAAAGGGAGAAATAAAGTTTAAAATCCTCTTATTCCTCACAAACTGCAGTCCCAGGTTGTCTCTCTTTCCTGCTCCAGCAGAAGCAAAACCCTCTCCTCCCCTCACCTCTCAGGTACAGATAAGCCCTCCTTGCCCAGGTAATTACCCATTGATATGGAGATGAACTTCTCTCCATGCCTAAGGAATGATGCAAATGCACTAAAGCCCTACTTCTTTCCACCTCTGAATGCCTATTGATATGCAGATATACTAAAGCCAAGTGAGATATTCTGGAAATGCTACAGTTTTGCCCACAAATGCCTTTATAAAAGAGACCCCAGACCAAACTCAACCTCTTTCCACCATGTGAGGATACAAGGAGAAGTGTCAGTCCATTACCAGAACTTAACACACTGGCATCCTGATCTCAGACTTCCAGCTCCAGAACACTGAGAGATGAATTTCTGTTGATATACAGTACCCCATTTGTGGTACTTGTTATAACAGCCTGAATTAAGAGACTAGTTGATCTCCAGTGTGCCCCCACATTCCTTTTAAAACCCATCCCATTGTTCACAACCTTCCTTTCCTCTGTAACACCATCCATAACCCATGATCTGCCTGCTGTAATGCCCATCACTGTTTAAGTGCCAGTTTCAATGCCATTTCCCTCAGGATGTCCAACAGTCAAGTAGACACGACTTGACAGATTTAGTCCTTGCTTTCTGCATGATATCAGCATCCTGATATGCCCAGCATCAATTATTTGAGGATTATTGTGCAAGCTTTATGGAGCTTCTGGATTGGACATTCCTGGAAGGAAATGTATCACCCTGCTCATTTCCCAGATAGCCCAGTGTTCTGCACAGAATGGGCTGGGCATGGATGCTTATTGAACCACATAGACCCAAATCCAATCAGGCATGATCAGCTGTGATCAGCTACTTATAAACACCTTCTTCAGGCTGAGCCCACCCAAGTCCTGAGTCAGAAATGACCATGTGCCTCACCCTTCCAACTATACATGATCGTATGTTAGTCTGGCTGCTGAGTTCCATTACTAAGATCAAAGCAGCTACAAAAAAACATCCTTTAGCCTTGAAAGTTAAAATTGCAATCAGAAATGTGCTCAGCAAAAGGCCATATATTAGACTGTCCAGAGACCTTTGGGTCACCTTGGTTCCATCCCTCCAGCACTCTGACTACCCAGTATTCTGGGTTGAACGTCCCCTTTGTCTGTCTTTCTCTTCTGCTGTGTCTCTCCTCCTCTCTTTTTCTCTCTGTCTCCTGTTTTCCTGCTTCTTCACGCCCTGTCTTTCCTTCTTTGCTTCTCTTTCACCTCCTTCCTTGCCCACAGTACTGAATAAAAAAGTAGCAAACCCTTGATCCTGGACCCTCCATTTCTCGGGTCTATCTATCAATTCTCTTGAGGCATTCTTTCTTCCATTATGCTAATATAATTGATTGGAGTCCAGGTTTCTTTTTCATCAATCACATTCCAGCTGGGCCTTTGCAATGCCATACCTCTGCCAGCTTGATTGGACTTCAGTGTTTCCCAAATCCCGGAGCCACAGAGGCGCGCAGACCATTTTTGGAGAGCCTAATTCCACAGATGGTTAATCGCATTTTTTGCATTTTCATGTTTCCTAGTCTCTTTCACAGAGGATAATTTATTTCTGTTTTTGGAGCACTTTATTGTAACCTCTCATTTATTGGCTATAATAATAACAATAACCAGCATTAATTGGGTGCTTATTTTGCCTCCTTCACAGTGTTAAGTGCTTTGTATAAGTTCATTGATGTAATATCCATAATTACCCTGTGAGATGTGGGTCTTGTCTTGTTTTTAGTTTTTAAAATATCTTTTTGCCTTACTTTACAGATGGGAAGACTGAGTCTTAAAGAGATAAATGGAATTTCCAGAGACCCTAATAGAAGCTTGACTCTATTTTGGCTGGATAGCCCTTACCAGGGCAGGTTCTCTGACCCTTTTCTCACCCTCGAATTCCACCCATTCCCAGCTCCGTCTCCTTCACCATTTTCCCAAGACAGGTAGGCATCATCATAGCTCCAGACACAGCTTGCACAAGTTATAACAAGAATTTGGACATAAAGAGAAACACAAGTTTGTGATGTCACTTAGACTGAATTTCAACAGAATGATACAGACTTCACTGTCACAAGAAATACACAGACTATTGAGATGAATAAAGGTCATGGCCTTCAATGCCATTGTCCTGTAGGGCATGGGCCCTGAAGAGAAAAATATAACCCAGACAGAGAAGAGTAGAAGGACCCTGGGGGTGGGAAATGGCTTGCACCAGTTTCAGAGGCAAGAAATCACGTGTCTTTGGGAACACCCTGGGAACAGGGTTTACAAAGACAAATCAGGAGAAGGTACTATTGGAAGAACGCAGTATCAGATTAGGAAGGTGCATAATAAGTATGATAAGAAATCTGGCGCTCAGTGTCTGTATGCTGAAATTCATTGCCCACCAATGGGATGTCACATGTCAAGAGTACATAGGTTAGATAGTATGTTCCTTTGACTATCAGGGATTAGGGAACTTCAGCCATGATTTGTACAGCTCTTCTAATGTCTCCTAGAAGCCAAAGCGAAAGACAATTGTTTTCCTGAAAGTTTTCTGAGCTGTACAAATTAAAGTCATATTATTGTATTCAGAGACAGTATTTATCCAGCTTTCTAAGTCTAAGGCAGAATTAACTCATTGTTAATACCATGCAAAAACCAATTGATCATTTCTCTTTTGGTCTATCATGATAGTTTAGTAGTAAATACCATCAGATCAGCAACTTGATCTTTAAACTAGACAGCAAGCTACATGAGGGGGAAGGATGTATCTCAAACGTTGGCATATACATTTGGGTAGCTCCATGTTATTGCCAAAGTGACCCTTCTAACATGCAGAGGACTAGCCATGTCCCCCCCGCAACTTGAAATCCTCCAGTGACTCTCCACAGATGTAGCACCCAAGCCCTATAACATGGCACACATGGCTTTCCACATCTGGCCACAATAGACCTTGCACCCAAGTGTCAGCTCTATTCAATCTGCAATTCATTCCAACTCCACAGATCTGCATAGGCCATAGCTTCTGCCTGGACATGCCCTCTCCTAAAAATGTGCAACAGCATCTCAAAAGTAATTCATTTAACATTTACTCAATATGTTGTTATTACCTATATTAAGCATTTAATTTGTTTTGTCCAGCACTGGGTTGTATAAGCCTAAAAGAGTGTGTTAAGAGAGAGATGAGCACCCTCATTTTGTAATGAGAAAACTGTGAACCAGAGAGTTTAAGGTATCTTCTCAATGGCAAAATACACAGGGGCAGAGTCAGGATGTGAAGCCAGGTCACTGTGTGCTCTAAAGTCTCCTACCTTTCGTGTAGGCAGGACGGCTCCTGGGAAGAGGTTGAATGCAAATACAAATACAATCTTGCTGCAGAACGCAGACTCTGCCATTGCCTGGGGACCTGTAAGGAAGAATAGCAGATTCCAGGAAGATGGGTCCAGGAAAACTCTCTCCCTGGGGAAGGAGCAATTGCATTTTCTTACCTGAAAATCCCCTTCTCCGGGATGTCTATAGCAAATACCTTTTATTTAGTGGGTTCTGATCCAAGTGCTTTTAATGCCCAATAGCTCTGGCTGAGTATTTGGCCCATTACCTGATCTGAGCAGGCTCAGAGAATTCCTTTCCTGCTTCCTGTCTTCTGGGAATAGCTCTGTTCACACAGTAGTGCACCTCATCTCTTCCTGCCTCAGTATTTTAAATGGGGACATCAGTATCACCACACAAAGGCTCATGGGTCACCAGGGAATTGGCAAGCTCATCTCTAATGGGCCCTTGACACTGAGGGGACTGAATAGCTAGGGTATGATGCACTGGAGAAAAAAGAAATGAAAAAAGAAATCATTGTTTAAAGCAGCAAGTCCCGAAATGTGTGTCACGGAATGCAATGCTGAGATGCTGTGGGATTAAAGGTTTGCAAGTAATGAACCATAGGTTTTATATGTTTTGTAAATGCTGCTTACTATGTCCCTAGGTTCACATTCTACAGTAGAATATTGAAGGCTCTGAGAAGTCCTGCAATGTAGACTTTAATCCAAATTTCTGAATTCATTTGGACAAAGTACATCTCTTTCTTCACCTTTGATTTGTATAAGATCTATTAATAACTCACAGAATTAGCATTCCCTGCACCACTGGTTTGGGAACACTGATTTAAAGCACCTACTTGAATTGCCTATTTTTAGACTCTCAGGAAATACCTTGAATTGCACCACAGGGAAGAAAGAAAAGTTCAATTCACAAGTCCTTTGTATTCATAAACTGGTTATTACAACAGCTGGCTCTGTCTTTTTCAATCCTTTCTCAGATTGCCTGCAATCGAAGTAGCTACCAGCATTAACAGCCCTGGGACAGGAAAGAGTAAGAATGTGTCCCAAGCATAGCCCTGCTTACCACTTTAATTCTTATAAGAAGGCATAGTAACATGCCTTTTGACCATGTCCCTTCTTTCCACCAATTTAGTTCAATTCATTTCACTAGGACCACTGCAGTAGTCACTTAACTAGCCTATCTGCTCTCAGTTTAACTCAGCTCCAATCTAAGTGGAATGTACATCATAGACCAATTGTGTTTCTCTAAAGCAGTATTTTGATCAAAGATGCCAACGAGGTTCAAATGCTCTTTCTATTTTATCTTTCTCTGTTTATTGGCCTGGTAACTGTACTGCCTTCTCATGGTTACAGTGTAGCTACTGTAGCTCCAGGAAACAGCAATGAAAAAGAATTGGTTGTCTTCTTTTTGTTATTAGCTGAATTGTACTCCTTCAAGATTCTTATGTTTCATCCCTGACCCCCAGCACCTCAGAGTGTGACCTTATTTGGAGGTAGGGTTGTTATACAGGTAACAAAGTTAAAATGACAGTATTAGGATAAGCCCCAACTCAATATGACTGATGTCCTCATATAAAGGAGAAATTTGGACACAGACTCAAATACATGAGAACATAATGTAAATATGAAGACGGCTATCTAAAAGCTAAGAAGAGATGCTTGAAAGAGATCCTTCAGAGCCCTCAGAAGTAACCACCCTGCAGACACCTTGATTTCTGACTTCTAGTGCACAGGACTGTGAAACAATAAATTTGTTGTTTAATCCACTCGGGTTTTGGTGCTTTGTTACAGCAGCCCTAACAAACTAATACGGTTCCTCTTCTTATTAGTTTGGAAAATGCATTCCAGTAGCTCCACAGATGCTTCCATTGTCCATTGATCATGACTGAATCACGAGCCCATGCTTAAATCAATTAGTGAAAAGACAAACGGAATTACACAAGCTGATAAAACAAATCATTATCCATCCTTGGGACTGGAAAAGGAGTCACTTTCCCTTAAGCATACGCAAGGGTAAAACTCCCAAAGGGGGAAAAAAATCAGAATTGTGTCAACATGGCCCTGGATGGAGGAATGGCTATTGAAGCAGTAATCCCAGCCACCACAGATCATGCACCGTGCAAGACACTGGGCCTTCAAAGATAGATGGGAAAGGATCTGTCCGCAGAGCCCTCAGAAAATCACACTGAGATTAAGAGGAACCTAAAAAGGCCGGAAAAGAACTAGGAGAGATGTGTACAAGGAAAGCCAGTGGAAGAGAGTTCTCCAGGAAGGAGGAAAGCTCTCAAGCACCACAGACAGGACTGCTGAGATGAAGACAGAGAAGATACTAGGTTTGGGCAAGCCAAGGCTTCAAGGGGATTTTAATAAGAATCATTTCAATGGGGATTTGCTGCAGACAAAGAGCCTGCTTCAATAGAGTGATGAACAAATGGGAGGGAAGGAATTCAGGCCACACTGTTGTGAGTCATTGCTACCTGTAAATTGCAGGTCACTTTGCAATAAAGTTACGCATACGGTGAGGAACGTGCTGGAAGATGTCGCTGTTGTTACCACGGCTACTGCTGACGTTTTTACATTGGGAGATGGGTTATAAGATTAATTTCTTTACCCCTTTAATGGGGTAAAGGAAAGGATTCAGGGGAAGAGGATTGTGGACAATGTATTTCAGGTCCCACGCCTAAGAAGTAAGAATGTACTGTCAATTCACACCATTAAGTGCAAGCACTCCTTCCCCATTATTTCTTGCATGTCTTTGCCAAGGGGGCTGGGTTAGGGCCAGAGCCCTGGCCTCTTGCCACTTCTTGCCTTACTCCACTTCAGGGTTAGACTGCATTGTCTGAACAGCCGTGCTGGCTTCATCAGCCCTGCCTTCTCTTCTCGAGAACACGCCAACCCACATAAGTAAAGAGTTCTTCAGACTTCTCTATTTTGATCAAAGATGCCAACGAGGTTCAAGTGCTCTATTTTACCTTTCTCCGTGTATTGACCTGGTAACTGTATTGCCTTCTCATGGTTACAGTGTAGCTGCTATAGCTCCAGGCATCAGCAATGTAACAGAATAGGTTGTTTCCTTTTTGTTGTTCATTCCGTTGTGCTCCTTCAAGATTGTTATGTTTCAGCCCTGACCCCCAGCACCTCAGAATGTGACCTTATTTGGCGGTAGGGTCCTTCCCCGTATGGGGCTTGCTCTGCTTCAGAATTGCCCATGACTCCGTAGATAAATCTTCCTGCTATGGGGGTTAGCTTTACAGGCTGACTTAACTCTCACACTATGTCTTTTGACTTAACCACTGATGATAATGAAGTGATGACTGGCTTCCATCTGCCTATGCCTTACTTTCTGTCTTTAAAATAAGGTACATTCAATAGGTTCTGTTTAATGAGCTCTTTCATCCCTATGACCATACAAGTAACCAAAGAAATTAGGCATTCTTCTGGAAACATTCTTCTACAAATAATAGCTCAGACAACAATCCACATAATCAGGGTAAAACAGCTAACTTTACTTCCCCATCCATAAAATGATAAAAATGCTCTAGAAATTCAACAGTTGTGAAAAATACCTGATGCCATATGGACAGTATCTCTACCACTCTAGCTTTTTTCTTATTGAACATAAACCACAGATTTATAATGCAGAGTTATTGCTATGCCTCTAATTAATGACTATTGAGTCAGTAATTCTCAGAATGCATTTACAAAATCAATTTATTTACTAATAGGTAGTACTACATCCCTTTGTCCACAAATATTATCTCCAGTACTTCAGTCTGAAAAACATGGATCTTGGTTGTCTTCGGCAGAATAATGTGTACTAAATAAAGATTGACTAACTGGACTGATAGAGGGATAGAAATGATAAATGCATTAATGGCTTTAGATGTCACAGGGAAAAAAAGCAGCTGAACTTAAGTGTTATCAGCTTCTTACTCATGAAATCATGAATACTTTGTAAGAATCCAACTCACTTATGTTGGATTCTGTTGTTTAGGTACTTACAACATTCACATCTATCCCTGCATGACTGTTTCCAAAATCTCAGTCTAACTTTGAGCATCTCAATCGTGATTTCAGGCATTTATATTACTGGAGCATTTGGAGGCTACACAGGTTCCCAAGACAAATGGTTCTTCCAGGAAACTGGAGACTAAGCCCAACAATGACTAAATCAAAGCTACTCAGGTTATCTCAACTCACAGACCAGCCTCCATAGGAAACGAGCCTAACACATTAAGCACGCTGATGTCCCAGTGAGCACCTCTGCCTCAGTTAGGATTTTAGGATTTGATCACAGAAGCGGAACTACTATTATTATTGGGCTTAGACCTTAAGCTATACAGAGCTGGTAGAATGGTTTATAACTGATTCTAAGTCAGGATCAGTCAGCCAGACCAAGAGTTGGGAAGGAAAGATGAATGTGGACAAAAGCAAACAGGAACAGTAACAGGGTCCCCATGAAGATGAACGGGAATCCATAAGGAAGAGAGAAATGCCTAAAGGCAAGCCAGGATCCACAGCGTTCTCTCAGCACTGGAAACATGGCTTCTGCGGGTGACATGCAGGAGAAGGTGGCACTCTGTGCCCTGGAGGTGCGGGCATGTTCGCTCAAGGACTTGAAGGAGGAGAGTCAGTGACAGCTGAAGTGGTTGGAGCACCAGGTAGTTCTCCACCCCAACAAGGTGAGTCAGCAGATCAACAACACATGAGCTGCCCCAGTGCCTAATGCCTTCTATCAACCTTCCAAGAATAAAAAAATATTCCGTCTCATATCTGCCTTCCAAATGTCTCTTGTGGCTGTTAAGGGAAGGGGATCGTGGGGGAAAATTTCTGTTCCAATTGCTATTGTTGCATAGAAAATCACCCCAAAACTTAGTGGCTTCAAACAAGAACTCTAACTAGGGATGTCTCCTGCAGTTACAGGAAAAGAGTAGCTGGAATTGGAAGAGCAGAAAAGTGGAGCAGCTGAGGACTGCGGCTCCAGGACTTCTCTGTGTGGTGTCTCCATGTGGGCTAGTACCGGCCTCTTCCTCATAGTGGGGTGTTAACAGCATCACTTCTACCATACGTACTGTTTGAAATAGTCCACCTAGATTCAAGGAGAATGAGGGTTCACCACTTGATGAAGGAGTGACAAGGTTCTTTAAGAGCAAGTAGAATGGGAGATATTGTCGGCACACTTCTTTTTCTGACTATGTCCAACCAAAAGACGCCAGTGGAAACCAGCTCTTGATCTTTTCAACCTTGTTCGTTCTCCAGTGACTCTTGGAGTCAAACGATTACAATGATAGATATAATTCTGCTTGTAGTTCTTGACATAATCGTGATGGATCTCTACATGCCCTGATAATCCTTGCTATAAATATTTTTCTTAGCATTGAGACTATGCATATGCAGGGAATGAGATATCAGAGAGAAAAATGAAGCCCGCACTAAAATTGTTAAACACGATTTAAAATTAGTCATTGTTTTAACCTCTCCCAGCCTTGGTTTTCTCATCTGTGAAATGAAGGCATTCTACTTGAATGACTTTACTTGATCTCCCACCTGTTTATTGAATCTACAATAAATAAGATCATATAGAAACACCCTCTACAAGTATGGAACTATTAACTGTTTTCTCTCCAAATGAAAAAATCTGATTTTAGGCGTGCTGTCTCTGCTTGGCCTTTACTGAATTTGCGCATGAGAAATAAGGAGTAATATTGAGAAATATAACTCTTTGAATCTCCTTCCAATTTTTTTTGATTTTCAAACATGTACAGTGCTTTATATCTAAAGCAAAGTAATATGTGATTCAAAGATAAACCAATTTTAAGAAATGGAGATGGATTACTAAAATATTTACTGTTCAAAAAAGAAAAGAAAGCTGCTCTGATTCTCCTGCATTTCACTTCATTATAACACTCCGGAATGTTTGCTCATATGGATCACAAATGAATCTTGGGAAGAATCTAACAGAGGGTTTTGATTAGATGGTATGTTGAATAAACAATGCTGAGACATTTGAATGAGGTCAGATAAAAGGGCTGTGTTGAAAAGAAATATTTAAAAAATTACTTTGAGGCTCTATTCGGAAACCATTTCCTGGAGACTTGAGCTCAGTTTCTTATCATTGTGCCGTTAGCCAAAGACTTGAAAAACTCTCACTGTTTTTGTTACTATGAATGAGCCATGGCTCCTTAGCACATAGATTTCCATTGCTGGATTTCTAGAAATTATTGAGGCTTATTCTAATGAAATCCACATAAATAAATAACCTGTTCAAAGTCAATGGTATTTAGTTACTTTTTCACATAAGTCAAAAACACTGTTAATAATATGCCTATAGCTATTTATGAAGTAATGCAAAATATTGTTCCTTGCCTATGATAACTGCTAAGAGCCACAGAGTGATAGGACTTAAAAGAGTCAATTAGAGATTTTTGAGACCAAGAAACAAAGACTTGGGAAGTGAAATGTGCAGACTAAATTCATATAACCAATTATTAACTGTTGCTGAATCTGCCTTTGGTATGACTGGCTTAAAAATGGAGCTTATAGGAAGAAGCATTCTTGCCTATAGCAAGTATGGAAAAAAGGAAAAAATGGGGTCAGAAGCAACCCATCAGGATGGGAGACAGTACCAGTCAGTATGGACAGCAAATAAATCATTGACAACGCAGATTTAATAGAATGGATTGAATTGATATAAAGATCCAGGAGATTGGTGATGTGAGTGGAACAAACCAAGTCAAGTGAAAGCTGAGGCATTGACATGCCTAATAAAACACCCACATGATGACAGCATTCAGTGGAGAGAAAGGCTGTCAGTTTTCCAAGTATAAGTGGCTTAGGGGACTGAAGAGGCGGTCACAAGATGACAGAGACAATGAGGAAGTGAGGATAGACTAGCTAGATGCAATACATCTCAGGACCAAAGTCCTCTCAGGGAATGATTGGCAACATAATGGCTTGGAATGGGTAGGGGAAGGCTTGAAGTGGGCTACCTTCTGGCCCTGAGATGTCTGGGTCTTGGGAAAAAAAAAAATGAACTTCTATGCTAAAGTGGGCCACGGAGAAATCTGATTTCTGAGACAAACAGGATTTGGTGAAGAAAACAGGGTAGAGTGAATGTGTTTGGAAGAGATGAGGATGCAAAGGTGCTTGTTTAAACAAAGGAGGACATCTCCAAAAAGCAAAAGAGAAAGGTTTGAGAGCAAGAATTGTAGTAGAAACTTGGGTCTGAGGAATGGAACCAGGCAGCTGTGTGGGGATGGTGGTACCCCTCAGTCAGAAGCATAAAAGATGCGAATACATGGGCACGTCCCACAAAAAAAAAAAAAAGCAGTCTATTTGAGAAGATTGCCCTATCAACTATAGCAGTCATTAAACCCAAAATATTGTATCTATTATATACATATGTTCATGTCCACATAGCAATAATACACAAATGCGTTTAAAGTTTATTTGCTACTTATTCAGAAATCAATGCTATCTTCCCATCTAGATTGTATATTACTAAAAAAGGGATTATGGTGTTCACCAACTTATTACCATTGATTGCTGTCAAACTTAGATGGGTCAAACCAAATTAAGATTACCTGAGAATGCTCACCGACTTCTTCTCTTTTTATCTGCTAAAAATGAAATTATTGTCTCTCTTATCTGGGACTCCTGTGAATCTGTGTGACCCAGCATGCCGATACATGAAGCTGAAGACAACCTGAGCGTTGCTTAGAAATGATCCATGTTTCTTTCCTCTAACTCCCTGAACTCTAATTCCTGATTTCAGATTGTGGTCATCTTCTGACGCTTCTGCCTCCACACCAGAGCTTCTGTCACTCTGTGACATTCCAAAAGGTTGTCTCTTGTTAATTCCATCTACAGTTCACCATGCCAGGCCTCTGGGACTGAAAATGACACAAAGCAAAACCATGGGATCGATTCAGGAAAGTCTGGTCTTTAATTTCCAACAGAAACCGGACAAGGAGAACAAGTCAGCCTGGGAAGCTTCTTCAGAATCACGTGGATTCAGGTCCACATAGGTGGTCCTTTCTGATGGGGGTCCTGTGTCACGGAAGTGACCCCACCATTGGTATTGCTTACTGGCCAAAACTGTGAAAGGCAACTGTGACCAGGTCCTTTTGAAAAGGGGAAAAAAGTGAAGCCAAGTGGATTTACTCCTAACAGGTCATTGTTCTGTCTCTGTCGTGTGAGACCATTCTGTTAGATCGGACAGCACTTCCACGAAGTGCATTGGTCTGTTCCCAGCTTCTGGCTGAATGATGTTCCTAAGCATACTGAGAGAAGAGAGTGACCTGAGGAAAGTCCTTTTCGTCCCACTGTCAGATCTCTAAATCCATAAGTTAAACCTGTGCTTCTCATTTCTATCTTCAGTGTGTATCTTTAGCAGTGTATCTAAGTTTGACATCTATCCCTGGGGCCCTAAAGATGATATTCTTTTCAATCCATCCGACAGCCATATAGACTGAATCTAAAACTAGTTGCTTTGATTCATTTGCTTTCTGTTTTGCAGCAAAACATATGCAAAAGGGACAATGGGGTCTTTTGCTCCTAAGTACACCGTCTCACATGGAATTCTTGGTCCTGGTTGCACCGAGCTGAGAAGCCATTCGGCACCGATGTATTGGGAAGAGTCTGGGCAGGCTTTTCCATATACAAACTATTATTCATATTTTCCTAAATTATGCAAATGATACTGCTCATGTTCCTGCCTAAGCCTCTCTGGAGAGACTCCAAGGTTTGAAATGAAAGAAATTCTTCTTTCAAATATATGTAATCCACATGAATTGCTTTTGACAGCAAAGGGCAGGCTGGTTAGATAATGCATCACCTCTGCAACAAACTTAGCTGGGTGTGGAACTCTGAAGAGCCCTGCCAACGTGTCCTCATTGTGGAATTAAAATACAGGCAGCTCCTATTTTTCAATTCGATTTTAAAGTGAATTTATGGCAGGTGAAGGAGAAATGAGGCTCAGAAGTGAGGAAGGGGAATAAAGACCTACCTAATGTCTCAGAGGACAGAAACGCTGGTCCCGCCACTTAGTACCTTCCTATGGCGTAAAGGTCAAGTGTTTGAGAATGGCAGTGAGACTTTCAATCAAGCAGCCTGCCTGTCCTCTGTACCTGCTCATATTCCCTCCAGCAGTCTGACTCTCCCCATTTTCCAAATCCTGGTTCCTCACCCCTTCCTTTACCCTTGCCTTTAATATCCTCTCTATTCATCTTTTAAGACTTAACTGAGATGTCACCAGGTTCATGGGTTTATGCCTTCCTTCCGCAGCTAGAAATTCTTCTTCTCTTCTCTGTAATGTCATAACACATTCAACCTCTGCCACACCGTTTATCTAGGCAGACCCTATAATTTAGTCATTGGTACGCATGTCTCACTTCCCCTAGGTTTATGTCTAGGGATCAGGGAAAAAGAAAAATCATGACTTGACATGGCAAAGAACAAAAAAAATCAAAAACCAAAACTTTAAAAATACTATTCAGCACAGGCAGGCAGTAGGTGCACATTTTAAAAATTAACAAATGCATTAATGGATGAATGAATATCTAGTCTGATAAATTATAAATCCCAAGGACGGAGAGACTGTGTTTTCAAGATATAGATAGTATTTTTTAACCTCTACTCCTATTTAAAAAAAAAATCTAACAAGGCAATTTGTTTGTGATAGAGCTTAATGAATATAAGTGGGAACATTAGACTGGAATGGCCATAACGGGGGGGCGGGGGGGGGCAGTTGTGATGAGTCAGATATGATAGGTAGTTGCAACATTGGACCTTAGACATTATGGCTCTCAGTTCAAGAACCATGAGAGCTATCTGGCTCTCCAGATTTTAAAAAAAATTATCTGATTGGAGTAGACCTAAGATGAAAGTCCTCTCTACTGAGACACCTACATTTTAATTCAACAGTGAATTTTTTAATTTAAAAAAATGGAATTATTCTCCTTAAAGAATGAGCGGCAAGGGTCATAAAAAAGTAAGCAGTCATGGAATTTTATTTAAACTCTTCATAAATAAAAGAATTGATTATAATGCAGTTAGAAGAATGAAACTCTTTTTAGTTCATAAGCTAAATTCAGGCTGTTGGCTTGCAATTTCTTTTCATTTCTGCCAGTGAATGTGAGACATTTCAATCATAGGTAAAGAAATGAAATTGGTATAGTAAATAAATCCCCAAATAAGGTGTTATACTTTCAGTCAGACCTATTCAATAGTCAATATGAACACAGGGACAGCATCTAGACAAAAGCCACAGTAAGAGAAACATGGTGGGTCATAAAGCAGAAGAAGGCTCTCCACAAATATTTCTGGGAGGGGTGTCTTGTTTCTATGAAATATTAACTACCTTATAATCTTGTATGTCCTGTTCACCATTTATGCACGTTTATGACTTCTTGAACTCAGAAAAAAATCAACTTTCAATCACAATCCCTATAAAAACTCCATTCCACTAAATGCTTAAGAGTCTATTTGGTGTTGACATAGTGATTTTAACAACTATGGCGCTCTGAAACTTCCAAGTCGCTGTGTAATAATGATCATTAAAATTTTCCAGTCACTGGAACCACAGTTCATGCCAAAGGATCCCTCTGATGTCTGTAAGAAGGCAGTATCTCCGGATACGCGGTTGTTTGTTTGACCCATCACCTTGACTGTCCCCTTTACCCTGGCTCCTGTACCAGCATGGCCTTGAGTGGCGCTCATCTGGAAACCTGGTCATTGCCTTCTTCCTCCACACTCACAACCTACACACGTGATGAATCACGAGTCCCTCCAGCGCTCCTTGCACAGTATCGACAATATACAGCTCTGCCTCCCTTTCCAGGGCTTCTAGGAAGATTATTGAGATAACAGCTATAAAACAGCGTGAGAGAGTAAAGGAAGATAATAATAATTTTTAAAATACAATGATTTTGTGGTCCCTTTGTATGTTTTAATTGCGCACTTAAAATTTCTAGAACACACACAGAAAAAAAAGTGTCAGTTGTAATAAGTCAACCATGAAAGAATTTAGCTTTGTTGCAATGGCAAGTCCCATCAACCCGACGTGACGGACATGTTGGCTTTGCTCACCTGCCTAGCGGGGGAAGGCTGAGTGAGGGTTATTTCTGTGGTCATTAAGATGACCAGTGCTTCAAAGAGCATTTAATCCATGTGTTGCCCCCACGCAGTTTTAAAATTAAATTCTAAACCTGCAAGCAGGTACTTCCAAAAGGGCTTATCTACCCTTTGTGAATATTATTTCTTTAGTGCAGGAATTTCTTAAATTGCCATTTCCTGAACTTAAGTAATTCTTGTACCACTTTCCAGTTTTTGTCATGACTATGCTACCACCTGTAAACTACTTAAAACATCTCTTTATAGCGTAAGCAGTATTACCCACAAAATACGGTTTGATGTGCTAGTTCTAATTTCATATGTAGTGAAATGAGTACCTTATTATAAAAATTTAAAAGTTCTACCTGAGATTATCTCACACAACACCAAGCTTATATATATGCCATATTCTGAGGAATATTGTTTAGATATATTACTGAAAACCAAAATACTTAAGAAGAGGCTCAGGGTATGCACCAGCATTACATTCACATGAATTCTACAGTATCTAGGACACATTTATTGAGCATGTGATGCTTAAAAAATAGAGGGCCAATAAATAAACAAATGCATAATCATTAACTCTTATGCTTTATCCACTCCTTCTTTGGGCATTTTCTAAAAGATACAGGTTGATCGTTATCAAAGCTTGCTAATCCCTTGTTCAAAAGTGTGCTTATGTGATCATTAGCAACTTTGACTCAGGTATTTATAGCACCAGACATTAATCTGGATGGGAAAAGAGAAAAGAAATGTAGTCCCCATCATTTATTTATTTATTTAATTTAAGGGAAACAAATGTAAAGAACACAGATTTGGGGGCTCAGAGATTCAACTTGTAGGTATAGCTATGTCTTTGTGTTCTTGTGTTTTTGTGAGTCGTTTGTCTAACTTTCAGTTTCTCAATCTGCAAAATAAGGTCATTAAACTAAAAATAATCTCTAAGGTCTTTTTCAGCTCTATTTTTTTTTTGGTCCATAATTAATCCATCCTAAAGCTCTAATGCAAAGGAATATTAGAGACCTGGTCCCAGAAGATTCCTTCAAGGTCATTCCCAAGTGCTATGTAAACTGAATTCTAATTTACTCTTTTGGATATGTGACATTAATATCGTATTTGGATAATGCACACTCCCATAATCAGACAATGAACCAATAATTTTCTACCAAGAAACAATCTGGAGGTCTGTCTTTGAGAAAAACAGCCAACTTCATCAGTCACCTGGGCAGACACATTGGGAATTTATATAAGAGGACAATAGTTACGGTTTCTGAATGTTCCCTGAGAAGGTAAACTAAATTCCGATTCTACCCAAAGGCAAGCAAACTAAAATAGATTGAGGAAAATCAAACTTTAAGCAGACTCACATTCATTCTCTATAACATTTTCCTATTTGTTGTTTATCTTTTAATTTTGGTTTTATGTGCATACATGCAGACTTTCAAATTATCTTTACAGCCAAATCTTATTTATTTCTTCCATTGCTTAAAGCCTAGAGAATTTCCTTTAGAGAGTTGATAAGTGCTAATTTCTATATTCTTCTATTTTTTTATTTCCTAGCCAGTGTCACTATAATCATTTGTTCTCAACCCAATAAATGTATTTTTCCATTGGCTCAACAAGATGAGTGGGAAGGTGTTCTATGGCTGTCAGGCTTTCTGTGACACTTCCCGTTCAGAGAGAGAGGGTCCATCTGGCATCTTTCAGATCTTGGAAAGTACAAGGGTGGATTCATACTGCAGAGTTAACAAGTTCTAAAGGGCATTCTTTTGAGGAAGTTATCATTTTTCCCATTATGCATGGTCATTAGAAAAATATGTAAACAATGCACAAAGGGAGACATTAGGAAAAAAAATCTCATAATCCAAGCCGCTCAACTCCAAACCAATCCATGAGATACGATATTGATGTAATTCTTCTACAAAAGGATCCTTGCCCTTCTTTTCTATTTTTGATGGGTGGAGGATTAAATTTAAATATGGTAGTAATTATTCTGTATATGATCTTGTATTCTGTGTTTTCTGTCATGTAATAATATAATTGCTTATATTAAGTTATTTGTATACATTGTTCATAGGCACATAATATTTCATTGGATAAATGAATCACTATTAACCTAACATTATCCCTTTTTAGATTCTTAACATGTTTTCAAATTTTAATAGTACAAATTATAGTGCAATGAATATATCTTCTCTTATAAATGTGAGTTTTATTTTTTGTTTTCACCTTCATTACTTTTCTTTCCTGTTTTGTTTCTTATTTAGGATAGTTTTCCAGAAGTAGAATCATGAGATCAGTATATTTGATAATTTTTACATCTCTTAGTAAATATTACTAAGTTTCTTTCCGTACAAGGCTTGTGTAACTTAACTGTACCTTAGATATAACATAAGTTCTTTTCCCTCCTTCAGAGAATCCTGTTATTTTTTTAAATTTAAAGTCTTGTTAATTTGTGACTTTTTTTTTAATTGAAGTATCATTGACATATAATATCCTGTTAGTTTCAGGTGTACATCATAGTGATTCAATATTTTTATACATTATGAAATGATTCCCATGATAACTCTAGTTACCATCTGTCGCCATTCAAAGTTTCTACAATATTATTGACTATATTTGATATGCTATATATTACATCCCCATGACTTCTGATTTTTTTACCTGGAAGTTTGTACCTTTTAATCCCCACCACCTATTTCACCTGTCCCCAATACCCTACTTCCAGGCTGGTAATCAACAGTTTGTTTCCTTTATCTCTGGGTTTGTTTCTGCTTTATTTTGTTCATTTGTTCTGTTTTAGATTTCACATATAAATGAAAGCATAAAAGTCTTGCTAATTTGATAGGAGAAAATAAAATGGGATCTTATTTTTAATATGTATCTTTTGTTTAGAAGTTGAATTTTTGCATATGATATGCATATTAACCTGTTGAATTTTTATGAATTTTTATGTATTAACTGATACTATTTTTGCCTACTTATTTATAAGAGGTCTTGTTTTTATAAAATTTGTATAATCTTTTTATACATAAAATATTCACTCTTTCTCAGTATATTCTATGAATATTTTTCCAGTTTGTCTTTTATTCTCTAATTTAGATTCATCTGCTTATATCCTTTTAGTCAAAGCTTTCTGACTTCTTTCATTGCTTGAAAGCTAAAAAGTCTTCTCAAGGAAGCTGATAGGGTTTCATTTCTATTTTCTCCATTTTCTCATTCTTCCTAATACTTATTATTTATTTTTAAAGTTCTCATTCCCCAAGAAGGACAAAACCTTGGCTGAAATACCTAGAACTGCTACAAAAGGAAAGCTCAGCTGCCAACTAGAAGATACAAGCATCAGTGTCTGAGGTGTTCTTGGGTATTTTGGTAGCCCTTGAATTGTTGCGCCTGGCCATTTTAAATATCGATCTACAAAGCGCTCCAAACTACTTCATTTAGTCAGGGCTCTGTACGTGCAATGTCTGAAGAAGAAATAGAAGGAGAAGATAGGAACTTCACCTCACATAACCAATCCCACATCTTACAGGTAATGCCTTCTGCACAGTAATGGCAAAAAATGGCGTGGCGGTCTTACTCTGGGCACCTTTAAGAGACAGCCGTGAGACACCGTGTAATAAGTCTCTGTTGCAAGTATCTAACTTCGGCAAGACTCCAAGTCATGACTTTTATGTTACCAAGAGGGAGGTTTACTCTGTATCATGTTACATAATATAACCAAATCAATGTTATTTTAAAGGTCTTTGTAATGGTGCTTAAACCTAATCAGACCGGCCACAATTAGCCCAATAATCCATCTTCTGAATGGTCAGTTTGAATAACGCCAAAATCAATGCCATCTCTCATGGGTGATGGAGGAGAATTGTTTATAACTCATTTAACAGACTTCCACTGAGCACTTTCATTGTGCCATACCCTTTTCTGGATATTAAAGATCCAAAATATAAGTAGCATATTGATCCTGCTCCCTAGGACAGTGATTTTGGACTGGATGGATAGCTTGTTGAAGTATATAATCTTGGACTCTACCTCAGACCCTCTAAAGCAGGTGGAGCCTAATATTATTTGTGTCAAATTTCCCATGATGATTTCGATGATTCATCAGAATGGAGGATCCCTCCAAGCTCAGAAAGCAGTGGGTTTCTATTCCTCCAAATCTTAAAAGGCATTAGGAAATAATTTCCCATTTATTAAGGCATCAATCTAAAGCTAGGGGCTTTACCTACAGAATCTCACAATCCTCATATATACCTGAAAATCATTCAATGTTGCCCCATCTTATCTTTAGAACTGATCTTTAGAAACGGTCAGGAATTTGCCCCAGATAGCAAACTGCCGTCAATGGGCCTAAGTCTCTGACATGAAAATCCACATGAAAAAAAGAAAAACAACCATTTGGATTAACTGGGTTGGGCATTCTTGAGAATTACATCAGAAAGTTTCAGTAGTTGGGTCAAGAACCTGTGAATTTGAAAACCAACCCAATGTCAGAACGTGGTGGCATAGAGGCGCGTCTGTGTCTCCACTCTTCTGCTGAGGTTTTCAGTTTCCAGTTCATGTTTATACATACCCATTATGTCCTGCTAGGCTGAGATTAATCTTATCAATTGTAGGATATATTTGTTTTCTTGATGATCTGACATGGAGCTCCTTCAAGTAACTTTCAGACAGCAAAGAAAATGCAATCACTTTTCATCCATGTCTTTCTCCAAAAGAAAGAAAACCTATCCCCCTTCAGCAAAGAAAAGGCATAGGAAAACGTGTAGCCATATTTCACTGTCAGCAGCATGGAGCCCGATGACTTACCACTTTGAAAGGAAATTCATCCCCTGTCTTCTAAGAAACAAAGTATGTGGAGCCATGCATTCTTCGCATAAAACGCTTCTCATAACCAGACTTATCCTTAGCATGTATATAATCTGCTTTCTTGCAAACTGGTCAGAATTTCAGGGTAGGCAGGGGATCAACAAAGTGTTAATGGATCAACTTCATGTTACATATGTTAAACCAAGGGTCTGAGACCTTAAGCTTTCAGAAAGCGTGCAGTCACCACCATCCACAAATTTTATTGAGCAATGGTTACATGTAAGACACTCAGCTAGGTGCTGTAGGAAGTACAGAAAACAGATATAATCTTGATCTAGAAGAACTGGCACCAGTATTGAGAAAATGACATGTTTTTATAAACCAACAATGAACATTCAATGCTAGTTACAGTTTTCCAAAACCAAATAGCATTCCCTTTATTGAAAATTGTCAAAAATTCCTCAGCAGTGACATAAAATGTTATGTTATGCTGTGATATATACATTATTTAATTATGTGCAAACCCAAAATTATGTACAAATGGCTGGTGTTGACTGCACTTCGTGGAACTAAAATGAAATCAGATTTAGCAATTAAGTCCAAGCAAAACCCAGTAACATTTCAATCAGCTATCCTAACTTAATGAGATGGCTGATGTTCCTTTATTGAAATGAAATTTCTGCTTCCAGTGTGAGTGTAGTGAGTTCTTCTGCATCCTTTCTGCCATGTCATTGGGCTGCGCAACCATTCGTGTGCCCCTCAGCTTATCTGTGGGAAAGCCATCCTTCTCACAGCGTCCCCTGAAATACTCGCCTTTCACTTACCATGAACTTGCTACTTATATATTCAGTTCATCTCCACCTAGTATTCTTAGAGGACTCCAGGCACCAATAGAATCACAAACTCACCAACTTTCTTGAGCAATGAACTGATGGGAAGTTAGCTATTTGTTGGCCATGCAGATGATCCCATGCTTTTATTAATTTTTCTGATAACCCTCAAAATAAAAACGTTTATGCTCCTCCATCCTCTGCTGAACAAACAAAATGAAAAACATAAACATGAACACTTCAGAGACTGTGTCATCAGACACCCAGGGGGACACAGATCCATTCTGAGCAGCTCTTAGTAACAATTCAGGACAAAACATATTCCAGAAAGGAAAGAAGTTCCCTATAGTAGGATAGAGAATGTGGGTTCCAATCTGACCTTCCAACAATGGGTGGCATTTTGTTAAGTAGACATAGGAAGGGAGAGCTTCCCAGGGGAGACGTGGCATAAAGAAAAGTATTTTAATCCCTAGTAATGAAGAGTGTCAGCTTAACTTTTACAATGTGACATCAAAACCTGTTAGTATCCTCTAGCTGGGGAACAGAGATCTTCCTGCTAACTTGGACAGGAAAACAGCGATGGCATACACCTCTCTCAGGTCATACTCTCATTCAATTTCTCAGACTATAGGAAATGTAATTTTCCCTTGGTTTTCCCTCCACTGATTCCAGGGATAGACTTTTCAATGAGTTAGTATATTACCTTGATTTACTAGCTGTTTTCCATTTTTCTTAATATGATTTAGGCATCAAGGGAGTGGAGAGGAGCCCTCCTAAGCACCATCTAACTAGACATGTGCCACGTTTCCCAATGCTATTTTGCACTTTGGAGACTTAATAACTGCAACAGGATTCTAAGGGAGACTTCTCTGTTCCTCTGCAACAGGGCACAAAGCTGGGACATACATACAAGAGTCAAGTACTCCATATTCTAAAATGAGATTTGAACATTTAGGGAGCAAAAATTTCTTCCGGGGCTTTATTGTGTGTGTGTGTGTGTGTGTGTGTGTGTGTGTGTGTGTGTGTGTGTGTGTGTGTGTGTGTGTGTGTGTGTGTGTGTGTGTGTGTGTGTGTTGGGGAGGGGAGACAAACTGTTCAGATGTGCAAGCCATCTATAATTGAGCCACCACCACCACCAAGTCTATAAGAATTAAAGTCTAGGGATGGAGGACGTAATGGTGCAGAACTGGAGAATTTCCAGAGACATCATTTATTAACCCAGAAATAAACTGTGCCCATTTGCCCCCCTTCCCATGGTAAGAGTAGATTCTTCTTTCACCCGTGCCAAGTGAGAGGGTCTCCAGGAAAACAATTCATAGAGATTACATGGTTAACCCTGCCAAAAAGGAAGAATTGCATCTTATTTGTTTAGTGGGGTCCCTGCTTATGTGGTAGACCTGCTAACTTTTCTCTTAAACTATTTGGACAGAAGACACAGGAAATGCAAGAGACGCAGAAGAAGATGGTGTGGCCCCAGAACAGCCAGGGATTCCACTGTTTGTTATGGCAAAGAGAAGTGAGTTTCCAGGGAGCGAGCCAAGGGAATGCCATGTGAGGCAGCCTGACATGAGCTGGCTTGCTGGTATCCCACCCAAGAAGGCTGGCATGTGGGGCAGGGGCTGTTAGGTGGCCCCCCTGAGGAAGAAACTGAGGAGTCAGAGGAAACAGATGGGATGAAGCTCAAGCAGACCTCCCAACTAGGGGATCTTAGCAGTGGGAGTGGCTGGAAGTCCCCCGGATAGCTTACACATGCATCCATGAGAGCTGACATTTGGATACCTGTAGCATTTAACAAAGGAGTGAAGAGCCAAAATAGGCCCACCAGCAGGATGGCAGTTACGGAAGATCATTTCTGTTCTCTCTCATGTGCCCTCTTCCCAAGCTTCCATCATAGGAGCTGGAACCAGAAGGGAAAAGAATGGAGGAAATGTCCCATATGCCGTGCATGGCATCTCTCTTGGTTGCATATCTCTTGGGCTGCAATCTGCTAAGGATGAGAGAAAGGGGAGATGCTAAATATTTAATGAAGTGTGTGAGGCTGGGGTTTAGATCTAGATGAAACTGGATTAGATGGGACATCTTAATGATGGCAAGGGATCGATACCTATAGGACATGCCATCATTAAGAGATTGAAGGGCAGATTCAACATGAGGGCAGTGAGTAGAAAAGAAGGAACCACCTCATGTCAGAGTCTCACTGAATTTAGACTCCAGTGAGTTGGTAATCCAAGGAAGGAAATGGAACAACTGTTAAATTCTATCCCTGTGGGTTGTGGATCAATAAATTTGGGGATCAACAGGGCTCAGTTTGAAGCTCGTCTCTGTCCTTATCACTTGGGTGTCCATGGACAAATTATATGAATAGTTCTGTATATTAATTTCCCACCTATCACACTGAGATAATACCAGCCTTACACAGTCATTCATGGGGTTACAAGAAAACAATTGACAGCGAATCTGGCAACTATGTTTGCTCTTTGTTTTCATATTATTTTTTCCCCTTAATACATTTACATCTAATATTTTTGAATATATAAAATGTTGTAATCAGTTGACATACAGTTTTGTGTTTTGTTAATTTGCTCCACAGTTTAGAGCTTTTCATATATTGCAATTGCCACAGAGAACCACTTTAATACGTTTAAGGAGCCATCATTCTGAGAAAGTTTGCTCAGCTATTTCCCTTTTGTGGGAAATTTGGATGGCGTCCAAGCTCCTCCCTCCTAATATAAACTGTAATGTTGCTAAACATTAAAAAGAAATCACTTTAACACTCTCCTCATCCCTAAGGAGACAAAAGACTTAGACAGACATTATTACCTGGGGATATCATTTCCCAAATGGAATTATTTATTCGATCAATTAATATTTTTATTGGAATCTCTTGACAGTGCCAATATTCCTAGAATACCAGGGCTTCTAATTGAAAAAACACAAACAAAAAAACACTTCCTCTTGACTTATGCATCTTCTCCTCTGGAGACCACTGACTGACTGACTTAATTTGTCCTGGTTAAAGGGAAATTCCTCAGGAGTCCTCACTGGGATTTCCCAAGACCCTTCCCAGATTAGATTCAGGATTAAATAGCCTGTAATAATTTCATGCCAAAGTGAGAACACACTGATTTAGTTCCATTAGCCCCTTTTTTACCTACATTTCAGCTTTCTTCTTCCCAACAGGCTATAATGCAGTTCCTTCACTTTTCCCAAGGCTGAACTACAGAAATCTCTTCTTCCTATCCCCCACCTGCTTTCATGCTGTCTTTCATCCCCAGCCTCAGTTGCTCAGGTTCTAATTATTATCAACTTGCCCATTCAGGTAGCTGAACGTCTTTGAATAAATTGCACATACTGTATTCACATAAAAAAGCATATCAGGAAAATTCAGTTTTCTCTCATGTGAAAGAGTCTGTAGGCTCCAATCATCTCCATTTCTTTTGTCACTGAAATCAATGTAGGTTTGCAGAATAGTTGTTTCAATTGAGACATAATTCACATACTGTAAAATCATTCCTTTTTATAGCTGAATAATATACTATGGTATAGCTATAACATATTTTGTTTGTCCAGTCATCATTGATGGACATTTGGGTTGTTTCTGCCCTTTGGCTTTTATGAATAATGCTGCTATGAGCATTCACTTACAATTTTTCATGTGGACGAGTGTTTTTTATTTCCTTGGGTATGCATACAGATGTGGAATTGCTGGGTCATGTGGTAATACTACATTTGACCTTTGAGGAACTGACAGACTGTTTACAGTAGCTGCATCAGTTTTTACATTCTGACCAGCAACATATAAGGGTTCCCATTTCTCCACTTCCTACTAACACTTGTTATTATCTGTCTTTTTGATCATAGCCATCCCAGTGGCTGTGAAGTGGTATTTAACTGGGGTTTTAATTTTAATTTACCTAATGGCTAACAATGTTGAGCATTTTTTCATATGGTGACTATCTATTTACATATCTTCTTTGAAGAAACAGCTGTTAAAATCACTTGCCCATTTTTTAGTTATTTTTTTGTTGCTATGTTTTTGTGTGTTCTAGAAACCAGACCTTTATCAGATATGATTTGCAAATATTTTTCCCATTTTGTGGGTTGGCTTTTCACTTTCTGAATAATAGGCTTCAAAATACAATGGCTTCATTGATCTTTTTTTTCCTCTGCTTATCTGTGCTTAAGGTATAATATTCAAAAAACCATTGCCTAATCCAGTCATAAAAATATATACCCAAGTTGTTTTATTTATAAGAGCTTTGTATTTTTAATTTTTAGTCTTTCATCCATTTTGGGTTAATTTGTGCATGTAGATCAATATATAGTTCCAAATTCATTAGTTTGCATGTAGCTATCCAATCATCCCAACATCATTTGTGAAAAGATTGTTCTTTTCCCTATTGAACTGTCTTAACACTTTTGTGAAAAATCAATTAAATTTAACTGTATTGATTTATTTCTGGACTCTCAATTCTGTTCCATCGATCTATATGTGTATCTTGATGCCAGGACTATAGCATTTTCTTTACTGTAGATTTGTAGTGAGTTTTTAAGTGGAGAAGTCTGAGTCTTCCAACTTGGTCTCTTTTTCCAGATTGCTTTAGATATTCTTGTATTTCCATATGAATTTATTAGCAATATTTCAGTATGTGCAGAAATATGTGGGCCAATTTGAGAAATATTGCCTTCTTTACAATAATAGATCTTCTAATCCATGAACCCAGGATGCATTTCCATTTAACTCTTTAATTTCTTTAAGTGATATTTTGTACTTTTAAGTGTATAAATCTTGCAATTCTTTGGTTAAATTTACTCCCAAATATTTTATTCTTTTGGTGGTATGTTAAAAGGAATTGTTTTCTTAATTTCATTTATGTATGGTTTATTGATAGTGTATAGAAACAATTTATTTTTCTATAGTGATCTTACATCCTACAACCTTGCTGAACTCTTACTAGCTCTCACATGGTGTATGTGTTTGTGTATATTCCTTATGCACAAAATCATGCAATCTGCAAACAGAGATTGGTTTATTTCTTACTTTCAAAGCTGATGCCTTTTATTTCCTTTCCTAACTGCGTTGACTAAAATGTTCAGTAGACTGTTGAAAAGAAATGTCAAGGGCAGACATTCTGTTCTTATTTCTCCTCCTAGAAGGACACTTTCAACCCTTTAGCATTAAGTATGATACGGCCTGTAGGTTTTGCATAGCTACACTTTCTCAGGCTAAGGAACTTCCCTTCTCTTCCTAATTTGCTAAATGCTTTTACAATGAAAAGATGCTGTATTTTGCCAAAAGCTTTCTCTGTGGAGGTAGTCATGAGTGTTTTGTTCTTTATTCTATTAATACAGTTATCGCAGTGATCCACTTTTGCTGTTGAATCAACTGCATTCTACTTGATTATAATGTAAAATCCTTCTTATATATTAAGATGCAGTTGACTGGTATTTTGATGAGGATCTTGTGTCTATATTCATGAGGGACATTGGTCTGCTGTTTTATTTCTTTGTCTGATTATACTGGCCTCTTAGAACAGTTTGGGAAGTATTATCTCTTCCACTATTTTTTTAAACAGTTCATGAACAACTCATATTCATTCTTCTTTTAAAATTTGGTAGAATTCACCAGTAAAGGCATCTGCACCAGAACTTTTTCTGTGTGGGAAGCTTTTTGATTATTCTCCAATTTCTTTACTGTTAAAGATCTATTCAGATTTTCTATTCCTTTCTGAGTTTCAGCATTTTGTGTTTTTTTTTAAACTTGTTCATTTCATCTATGTTACTTAATATGTTGGCACAAAACCATTTACTGTATGCTCTTTGATCCACTTTATTCCTGTAAAGGCACTCATGATGTCTATACTTTTATTTTTGATTTAGTAATTTAGGCTTTGTCTCTTTTTCTCTTGGTCAGTCTAGTTAAGATTTGCTAATTTTGTTGATATTTTCAATTTTCGTTTCACTGATCCTATTGTTTTTCTCTATTTCATTTGCCCGAACTCCAGTCTTCATTATTTCTGCTTGTTTGGGGATTACTCTGCTGTGATATTGCTCAGGGACAATTTCTACTGATTGCTTTTTTCCCTGTGTACAGGTCATGCCTTTCTTTTGTTATTATTTGTTTGATTAGTGACTTTTCTGAGGTCATTCTGTAAAATCTGTAATCATTGTCCTATGTGATCTCTGAAGTCTCTCCTTGATTATAATGTAAAATCCTTCTTATATATTGGTAAATGCAGTTGACTAGTATTTTGATGAGGTTAGCTGAGTAATCACTTAGCTTAAAAATTGGGTAGAAATTTCCTTAAACATGTGAACCCAATTATCTTTCCATCTTTGCCAAGTGTCTGTGTGTGTGTTAGGGGACACCTTCAGCACTTAGCCAGGTGGTTTACAACTCCACGCTTACCTTCCCTTCTGTTTGCTCAAAGCCTCAGGGCTTGTGCAAGGTGAGGATTTAAGGCTTTCTCTGGTCTTTCCTCAGCATACACAAAGTCCTTGCACATGCAGGTGGCTTTCTAGAGTCCAAAGAATATGCCAGTGCTTTTCAAAGCCCCGAAAGACATCTCATTCTCCAGCTCTCCATTTCCAAATTTTTGGTCAGCCTATTGTTTACCCCAATTTTTATCCACAGGCTCAGGCAACCATGATTTTAACATTTGTATCTGACTTTTTGATACATACCCCAAGGAAAAGCTGTTTGCACTGAGCAAGCTCTGAGTTGGGTTAAACAATGACAATTCTCTAAGAATGAGGCATACGTGGTGCTCCAATCCTCCCGTTCTGCCCCTTCCAGTAGCTACTAAGCTTCTGGTTTTCACTGTTTATTGCAACCTTTTGATTGTCAAAGCTACCCTGCAAATAGGAAGGGTAAGATAGGAATAGGGCAAGTGAAACCACAAATCTAGTTCTTTTTATGAACATTCAGCTATTTTCCTTGAATAAATTCTCCCAGGATGTTTCAAGCCATTAGTTAATTTTCAGAGCTCTGAAAAATTTGATTCCAACCATTTTTGCCAATGTTCTCTTAGCTTTAATGGAGGAGAGAATTATTGAAAGTTCTGACTTTGCTTATGTTTTCCCCTCTAGTAGCTTCTTAAATATTTTCCTAGACTGCTAGTGTGATCTCTCTCCAAACCATCTTGCACATACATGGCAGATTAATTCTAAAGTCCAGCTGGGACCACATCACCGTTTTAGAAACCTTTGACATATTACACAACCTACGTTCTTGATCCAGTGCACATGACAGTCTGCAGTATTAGCTACAGCCCTCCTCTCCTCAACGTTGGCTGCCACAGTTTCCTTTGCATCTTTCCTAATCTCTAACCCAAATGACTACCCATCCTGGAGTTTCTCCCCTTTATGACATGCTCATAATTTCTCTCTTATTGGGAGAATGCTGGCTGTTGGGTGGGACTTATTTCGGTGGACCAGTAGCTCACATGTTCTGCATGCGGGAAGCTAACTCACTGTCAGCGAATGGGCCAGAGTTTGAGGGCTAAGGGGAAGAATGCTCACCTGAGCTGTTTAGGAGGTCGCCTGCCTTTGCTGATTTATTCTTGCTCAGGCTATGGTGTGGGGCTCTGTGGATGCACTATTTACATCATGTGTGGTTAATATCAGCAAGACACTTTCCACTTACATTTTGTGAAATTTCCCTGTCTCTAGAAAAAGTGTCTATATAATGGGAAGCCTACAGTCTGTTCCCCCCTATGTACGGGGAAACCCAGTTTACCCTACTGTGTGGGTCTTTGCTGTGGGCTCCTTAGGACTCACACAAAACACTTCACTTATGATATTTCTGGCCACCCAATGTGTGGAGGTTTTCCCCTCAACAAACAATTCTCTGTGACACCAGCTCAAATGTCCCACCACTTAACTCAATTCTAATGCTACCTACCTGGAGACAGTTAAGATTAAGGGCTCAGTCCCACAACACTACCCCCCACTCCTTCCAATTCAGATGTCAGTCACAAACCCTGGTTGTTATCTGTGTTCTGCTCAACTGGCTACAGATTGGAAGTTCCAGTGATACCCTTTCTGGGCTTGATTAATTTGCTGGAGCAGCTTACAGAACTCAAAGCAACATTTTACTTACTAGATCACCAGTTTATTATAAAAGGATACAGCTCAGGAACAGCCCGATGGAAGAAATGCACAGGACAAGGTTTGGGGAACGGCATGGGGCTCCCATGCCCTCTACAGTACCTTCACAGTACCTCTGAACCCTGTCCTTCCCAGTTACTGTGGCAGCATCATTACATAGGCATGCCTGGCCATCAGTGATTGAGTCAACCTTCAGCCCTTCTCCCATCCCAGGAAGTCGGGATGGGACGGGAAGCTCCAACCCTCTAATCACATGGTTAGCTCCACTGGCAACCAGCCTCCTCTTAGGTGCTTTCCCAAAGTCATCAACATAACAAAAGTCACTTCCATGCTCTCAGCACTTAGGAAATTCCAAGGGTCTAAGGAACTCTGTGCCAGAAGTAGAGTTGAAGACTAAATACACATGCCTTATTATAAATCACAATATCACAGTCTAGCATAAAATTACAGCATTGCTCCATAAAAATTGCATGTAAATAAGAAGTGGATAGTCAATCTCCAACCACGTTTTATGGTAGGCACCGTGGGTGGCCTTTGGGTTGTCCGAAAGTCACATGCAATTTGGCATTTGACTTTGAGGAGTTTACAACCATGCTACATTAATAGACCTAAAAATGTAACTAAATGCCAGAAAAGAAATTAGCAGTGTATAATTTGTTAGTATTTTACTACAGCCAGAGGAGAGGGATGTCAGGGTGGTCTTCTGTAGATGAAAGATGTCAGTAGGGTTCTACAGGGTTTGGGGAGACAGAAAAGAGGAAAGGGTTTCAGGACAGGACACAGGAGTATCTATGAAGTATTCAAAATCTGAAAAATGGACATTTTCATTTAATTGCAGCACAAGCTTAAAAGGAAGTCGTTGTGATTATCAATTAAAGATTCTCAGCCTCAGCATTATTGATATTTTAGGCCTAATAATTCTGTGTTGGGGGAGCTGTCCTGTGTATTATGGAAATTTTTACAGCATTCCTGACTTCCGCCTATAGATGACACTAGCATGCCCCCTATCCAATGTGAAAGCCAAAATATGCCTTCAGACACTTGCAAATGTCCTTTGGGGGAGAAACCATCCCCAGCTGAGACATGTTCCCCAAACTTAGTGGTCTTAAATAACAATGTATTGCTCACTCTCATAATTGTGTGGTTGGCTGGACTTAGGAGGACTATGCATATCAAGTCTTCTGCAGAAAGCTAAAGAATTAGGTGCAAATGCCAAATTTAGAAAACATAAAACAGACTCGATTTCAGAATTGGCAAGCCAAGTATTTGAAGCTAGGGGTGGGTGGGCTGAAGATCAAGCAAATTGTATGCCAGCAAATGACTATGGAGGTTCTAGCGCTTTTCGTGAGCCCCTCTGAATGGCTGTGGTCAGGTTAAATAGACTTGGCAGGTATATCATTCATATGGACAAATCTGATTGCCTTAATGCTGAAGGGAAATAGAGTTACCTGCTTCCCAAAAGTACTAACAGATTCAGGAAAAGATCTCAACAATCTGAGCTGAGACTCTTCAAATATAACAGCTTTCCCAATAAAAAGCACCTGAACACATATATGTCATGATTTTTTAAACATTTTCACCTGCTACTTTTGTTCAGCTGCTTTACCTCTCAAGTGGCTACATTTCTATTTTATAAATTTCTGTAATAATAATGTTTTACATTTTCTCTCGGTTTTAGGAAAACCAAGATGAGCTCTGTTGAATCCCCATCATTTAACCTGACTTGTTACATCCATTTAATGTAACAAGCATATAATTTATGCTTATATGCTTATTCTCAGGAGCTATCACATACTACTTCTCATTAAATCTTCACAAAAATTATTTGATGTATGCATAGTATCTTCCCCCTGGGAATGTGCGTTCATGGGTATCTTATCCATTTTTTTTGTAAACTCAACACAGGACTTGTTCAATCAGTTCTCATTTTCTTGCGTACCCATGTAATAAGGGAGGAAATGGGGTTGTCAGTTAAGTAGTTGAATGGTAAATTGAAAATAACAATGACCATGAAAAGACATACGGGGATCTTAAAGGCACACTGCTAAGTGAAAGCAGCCAATCAGAAAAGTCTACATATTCTATGATTCCGACTGCACAGCATTCTGGAAAAGGCAAAACTATGGAGACAGTAGACAAATCAGGAGCTGCCAGGGGTTTGGTTGGGGGAGAGGGGAAAAGGGGGAACACAGAAGATGTTTAAGGCAGCGAAAATATTCTGTATTATACCATAATGATGGACAGGTCACTATATATTTGTCCAAACCCATAGAACACACAACACTGAAAGTGAATCATAATGTAAACTACAGACTGGGCACTTATGATGTATCCATGTCGGTTCATCAATTGCAACGAACGTGCCACTCCAATGAGGGATTGTGGCCAATGAGGGAAGCTGTGCGTGTGTAGGGATAAGGGTTATATGGGAATATATCAATAAATATGATATACTACATGAACAGGATGAAGGACAAAAATCATGATCTTCTCGATAGAGGCAGAAAAACATTTGACAAAATTCAACACCCTTTCATCATAAAAGTTCTCAATAAATTTAGTATAAAAGTTACATGACTCAAATTTAGTATAGAAGAAACATATCTCAAAATAATACAGGCCATATATGAAAAACCCACAACTAACACTGTACCCAACAGTGAAAAGCTGAAAGCTTTTCCTCTAAGATCAGTGCCCATTCTCACCACTCGTACTGAGTATAGTACTGGAAGTCCTAAACCAGAACAATTATGGGACAAAAAGAAAGACATAAAAGGCATCTAAACCAGAACAGAAGAATTAAAGTCTCTGTTTACAGATGCCATATTATATATAGAAAACCCTAAAAACATCACCAAAAACACTGTTAGAACTAATAAACAAACCTGGTGATGTTGCAGGATACAAAATCAACATACAAAAATTAGTTGCATTTCTATACACTAATAAAAAAAATATCTGAAAGAGGAATTAAGAAAATCCTATTTACAATAGCATCAAAAACAATAAAATATTTAGGAATCAATTTAACCAAGGAGGTGAAAGATCTGCACACTGAAAGTACAAGACATTTACGAAAGACACTGAAGACACAAATAAATGGAAGCACATCTTGTGGCTAAGGATCAGAAGAATCAATATTGCTAACATACCCATACCACCCAAAGCCATCGATAGATTTCATTTCCTTGAAACTCTGCTCCAGTTCAGTTGTAACAAATGTAATTCAGCTATTGCAAAGTATCATATATGTTACATTTCACCAATGTTTACCAGTTCCAATACCAATAATTCTCTCTAGCTCTGTTACTAGGGTTTGGTAAATAGAGCCTCTATTTGTTAAGCAAATAGTATTTGGTGAATATAATAAGACCACAAACCATAATTTACATGGCAAGGTCTTTGAAGGCAAGTGTGATCTCAATCATCTCTGAGTTCCTAGGGTAGACACAGATTCAATAAAAATGTGTTATGTGCTACACAAGCCCGTCAGTCACGTCAGGTTTAGACTTGCTTTTTCCAGTTTGTGTTCCTTTTTTAATCACAACTGCACATTTCTGCAGACATCGACTCCTTTTTCTAATTACAGCTCCATCTGAGTGAGGGTAATCCTTATTCCTCCCAACTTCCCTTACTCTTAATTTAACATTTAGCATAGCAGGAACTTGCACAATAAACACAAGAGGAAGGTAATGATAAGAAGGTGGTGGCTCTGAATGCAGTCAGCCAAGCAAGTCCAAGTGTCTCCTTCCCTGACACAGCTGTCAGATCCCCCAGATGCACTTCTGTCACTTGGCTGGGAACTGGTGTTCAATACATTTAAAACTGAGTCAGAGTCCTGCCACTAGTAATTAGATCCCATTGATTTTTAATTGTCTCAAGGGTGAACTGAAGCTACGATTTTCTCTTCCCCCACCCAGTACGTAAGTGAGCTTGGTTGCAAACAGTGGCAACAGGCAAAGGGTTAACCACAAGCTAATGCTAGCTAGCTGCAAGTGGAACGGCAGCAGAGTTCAGGAGGACTGGAGAGAGAAACCTCTGGCAAAAACAGTGACAAATCATGGCAAACAATTTATTTGCTTCAAAGCTCATTGCAAAGGGCAATAATTGTTTTAAATAGAAAAGCTGTTGAATTATAATTGGGAGTAATTGAAACTCACCAAAATATTGAATAAAACATTAGATATTTTAACCAGTATTATCTTTATAATTATCTTCAGGAGCAACAGCAGTGCAGCCCAAGAGCTGCTGTGAAATTCACCCAACCCCAGGTCTTTGCCAATCAGTTCTGCCAAGTGTTTACTAGCAAGATCCATGGCTAAGTAGATGCAACTGGCTGTATCTGTGTGGCACCTTTTGGATGCACTACCAGGCAAGGACAGAGCACAGATTTAGTTTCCAAAGGAGTGTGTTTTGCAAATGCAACAAGGAAGTGCACTGGCCGGGGCGTCTTGCAACAGCCACAGTGAGTTCTGCAGAATTTTCCTCAAGCCATTGTGACATTGCTCAGCATGCCGTCTCCCTGAGTACAGTCTGGGCAGGGACTATTAGTTAACTGTTATTTTCCAGCTGTCACCTTCACCATGTCTGCTGTCACATCATTTGTCCAACAGATTCCTGCTTTGTGCCACATTCTCTCCTCTCTGTCCTCACCCTGCACCCATACACAGCCTCTTCTTGTATTCTGTCTGCCTATGACACCAAAATAACCATCAGATGACGTGGGCGGGAGGCTTAGGTGACCAAGCCTAGAAGGCTTAATAGCCTGGCAGATGGGGAGATCGGTTGCAGGTAACACAGAGATGTCAGTGGTAGTGTTACCCGCAGAACGTGATGTGTTTCCCTGATTCTTGTCTTCTCGAAGGAAAGAATCAAGAGACAGGACAGTTTTAAACAGCAGGAGTTATTAAGCAAAGCATTAAGTACACTGTGGAGAAGGTTGGAGAGTGGGCTGTCTGGAAACCAGAAGCAGCCTGGCTATTAGGGTTAGGGTTGGTTTTCAAAATGGTGGAAAGTCCCTTCCCATGTCTTAAGTCATTTAATTGACAGGTTGATTGACAGTTCCAGGTTATATAACCTTCGCAGTGTGCAGCTGCCCACGCGTAAGTACCTAAGTGAAACCGGGTGGAGGGTGGGGGCCCAAACTGCTATGTAAATTTATTTAAATTAGGGTATAATGAATCCTGAGGTAACTCTGGGTCACCCTTTGGGTCTAGTGAGCAGGTGCCAACCCAAGTTGGTGGTCTGGAAGCCCTGTTGGGCTTTTTACATCTCCTTTGGCCCTCATAAGGCAGGAGACCGAACCATAAACAGAACGGGTTTGGGCATCTGCCAGATGGTATGAGGGGTAGGTGGAAATGGGGAGGCTCTTGTCCAGGACAGGGCGGGACCTGCTCATTCGGCTTAGCTACCTAACAGAAGCACAGGGAGTGCACTCTGTGCCCCCGCCTTAGCTGGTGAGGTCTGAGGGCAGGCCTTGGGTCCTATTCGCCCATCTCAGTATCCTTAGGACCGAGCCCAGGGCCTGTTCCATAGACAAATAACACCAGCTCGTTGAATCACCAAATGTGAGTCTACACAGCACAGGGCTGTGGTTGACAGGGAGGGCTCAGGAGTTAGAGCTGAAATCAAATCCTGCCCCCAGTCACATCCTAGATGTGACCAGGGCACATAAGCTTGGACAGGTACTAAACAGCTGTACTCTTTATTTTCACCCTCTACAAAAAGTGAGTAGTAGAGATCCCCAAAACACAGATGACATAATGCAGGGAAGTCACGGAGCACAGAGCCTGGCACATAGTAAACCATCGGAACTGAGGAAGACAGCCAGCATCTTACATGGCTGTGGTAGGTTCCCCAAGGACAGGTCCAGAGGTCAAAGTGCCTCTTTATGGAACGCATTTAGCACTGAGATGGAAGCATTCTTTATTGCCAGCTCACACTTTTGAAATAATTTTCTAGCTGGGTGAGCTGGGTCACTCAAGGGGAACCCTTGAAAGGCCTCCTTGCATTAACAGCTTGGGGACTGAAGAAGGCAGAGGACTGGTTCCCAGGCACCGTTCCCCCAAGCCCCCAGCGTGTCCTTTGCCTTTTGGACACAACCCTCTCTGAAGATGAGAGGTGGAAATAAACAATATCAGGGGAAAACAGGCTTTCTTCCTTAAAGTCCGTGACTGTCAGCCTCACCACCAGCCGTGCTTCCTTCTCAGCCTCAAGGAAGCCCAGCATGTCAGCCACGTGACAGAATCATTGCCCATTAATTTCTATTCCTCTAACTAAAAGCCCTGGACCTAACTGTGTGACCCTAAGGACCCTATTTTGTCCGGAGTATTCTGACCCCAGACAAGTGGAGAGAGAGGCTGGGAAGTTAATGAGTACATGGGATTGAGATAAGGAAGCTGCAAGGGTTTTGCCTAAAATCTGAATTGGGGAGGTGACCCAAGCTGAGCTGAGAAAACTACAGAGGCGGCTGAGTCAGATGCTTGGCTGACTGTAAGAAGCGTGAAACCCAGTGGAAAAGGTGGACGATTCAGACCTGCGCACAAAGTCAAGGTCAAAACATTAAGGCTTGATTAGAGATACAGCAGATGCATGAGGCTGGCACTGGATCAGTTCAGATGGGGCCCAGATGTGGTCCAAAGCCTGCTATTTTTGTAGGTTTGTGCCCCGCACACTTAGGCTGTATCCGATGAGCTAAGAAATACGGTCATGTTGGAAGGATGTTATTAATGTAATCTGCAATGAGCATTGCCTTAAGAATGTCCTAGGTACTGCACTCCTAGAGAGATTAGCCACTGAAAACAAGACATGCTATCAGAAGACAAAACACAAAAGAAAGTGGAAAATATGATTCTGGAAGGAAAGCAAGACTGTTCACTTTCCAGCCTTTCGATGGCTTACAGCATAGGGGAGAGAGTGAAAAACCTTCTCAGTCTCTCCTTCGCACACTTGCTTCTTGCCTTTTTTCTCCAGCAAAGAGATTTATGGAGTCGGTGTGATCCTCAGAGTCCTTCTCAGAATGGACAGACCGGGAGCGCACGCCTCCTCATTAGCCAGCGCAGAGCATGTGGTGAGGAGAACAAGAAGATCCTCCCTCGGTCACTTCTCCTCCCCACCTAGCTCTATTTGTGGCACCTCTGAGTCACTGTCTGCTGTCCAGAACCCACACCGAGTGTGGGCAGGAGCTCTGGCCCTTTGAGGAATTTCCATGCTTGGAGCAGGCCACCCACCTACAGCTGCCTTTCCGGGCACAGGAGATGAAGACGAGTCAGGCCCCTGGAAAGGGTGCTGCATGTCTCTGTTCGGGAGGAAAGGAACCACAGGCAGGGTGGCAGCCATGTAGTGCTGCAAGGTGGGGCAGGACTAGGGAGCATCATTTTATCTTATTTACAGGAAAAGAAAACTGTGCAGGTTTTATTCATCTTTTTAACTAAATTCTACTGCATGGCTGATACCAGCTCAGACTTCAAACAAAAGCATCTCCAATCTACCTTTGGGATCAACTTTGTCCTATGGGCTCTGCTTGACTCCCCAAGACGCTAAACACAGGCTGGAATCCACAGTGAGCACCTAAAGGCTCTGACGGAGCTGAGCCCAGCCTGGCTCCCTTAGAGGGCTGAAATCAGGCCCCATGGCACGCTCACTTCAAGCTGTTTAAAATGCAAAATAAATGAAAATCGAGTTTGCTTTCTCCCCAAACCCCTCCTCCTCCTAAAAGACAGCTAGCCCTTGTGAGGAATGCACATCATCTGATACAGTCTTTCTGTAAACGGCAATGGCCGGCTCAGCAAATGGCAGAAAATCAGCAAGAGTGTAAGAAGCCACCCAGGGAGGGGAAAGGACGTTCACTGGAGAGGAGTAGGGTGTTTGGGACTCAGCCCCAGGACAGGGCTCAAGGTCAGGAAGGACTGCCTAGTGGTCTGACTTTGCTTCCTCAGAGAACTGCTTCCAGGCGCATCACAGCTGATGAGACCCCTCTGCACACTGGCTCGCACATTTACGACTCGGTCATCTTGGCAGACGTGGAGTGTCCTGCACACAGACCGCCTTTACATCCCTGAAGGAGATTCAAGTTGAAGAAGTTCAGCCAGGGGCCAGGACAAATGGGTGAGGGTTATGGGGAGAAGGATTTGGACTGAGTTGAACTGACTTCTTTACTCTGAGAAAGGTAAACCCAGAGGTTATATTGGTTAAACAAATGTAGGGCAGCTCTGTCTTGGGATCAGGGTATAAGAATATCTTTGTTTACACTATCAACTCTACCTCTGATTGAAGACACTGGTGTGAGAAACGTCCCTGGAAAGAGGGTAGATTGATTCTCATAAAGAATTTCTGGGAGGCAAGAATCTGTTGTCCCAAAACTGGGTCCTGAGATCTGAAGAAAGGGTATATATTGGAGTGGATCATGCAGAGAGTGGAAACAGTTCCCCCAAAACAAACCTACTGTGCTGAGACACGGTCTAGGCTGGTGACCCAAGATCAAACTTGGGTACTCAAAATACATGAGAGGGCTGTAGCAAGCAGTGTGTGACTGCTGTGGTTGGAAGGTATTAGACATACAGTCTCCTGGAAGAACCCCTGTGCCCTGTAATCAATGCTTTAACATGGGATTATACCTGAAAAGGAAGCGAAATGGGGAGGACTACAGATACCCGCCACATCTCTGCAGGGACTGCATGGCATGGCGGAAGAGCTGGGCTCAACTGCACCCCTGGGGACAATGAGGGACAGCAGCAGTGGCAGAGCGAGCCAGGGCTAGGGAAGCCCCCACTCAGGGCTGGCACATACAGAGGCCCTTCTGCCAGGGAAGCAGGCACCTGAGCTTTCGGGGAGGGGGAGCCCCAAGACTTCCTATGAATGTGACACATGGTCCTGGAGCCAAGCCTTTTTACAAAACCATGTAAACGATTTAAACTTTTCAAAATGTTACAACAACTGAGCCATTTTCTAAGTGTTGGCATATGTTGGGCTCTTCCCAAGCCCAGCTACATTGTTTGCAGGGCCCAGTACAAAAAGGGAAATGTAACACACCTTGTTCAAAAAGGATTCAGTACAGCATTAAACTAAACACAGGATGCCTCTGAATACAGCCAGCCCTGGCTGTTCCTACAAGCCAGCTACCATTCTCAATGCTTACACACATTAGCTAAATAAAACTCAATGAAACAGCCCTGTGAGCTGGGAGCTATTATTTTCTCCAATTGGTAGATAAAGAAACCATGAGATTAAAGACAGGAACCCTAGGGATGCCAGGCACCCACAAAGCTTGCTTCCAGAGTGCCACTGTCACTCCTGCCCGCTGTGCCACAGGCCCATCCATGAGAAGAGGACCACTTAACCCAAGACACCACGCACGAGAGCAAGTCAAGCCCGCCGCTGAGAGGAGGAGCTTTCTGTCCCTGGAGCTCTCGAGATCGAAGCTGGGAAGCCAATCCCCAAAATCCAAAAGACATGTTGTGCTTTGTAGGTAGGAAACAAAAAAGGTGAGGTAAGGAACAGAGTCTTGATTGAATGAGCTACAGCCGTAGTTCAAAACCTTCCTGTGCCTAAGAATCATGTGGAGAGAATGACAAATGTGGATTCTGGGTATGTGAAGGTCAGGGAATCTGAATTTGTAATATGGACAGATTCTGATACCGTTGGCCAACAGGACAGTCTTAGAGAAATAATCACCTCGGTAGGAGGCAGTTTCCGATTTTCCTTCCAATGTAAATTCTTTGTTTTGTATCAATTCTGTGAAATGATTGCATGTTGAGAATAGCACCGCTGTGCATCTCTCTCTGCCTCATACCTGTTCCTGTTTTCTTCCCTCTTTGGTCTGCATCATGCAAACCTTTCCCACCACCAAGTGCAGTCTGCCCCTTCCACCTGTCATCTTGCCCTTCCATGCCACCTTTCCTGAGCTTGTCTTCATCCTTCTGGCCTTGTGCCTCCCCTTCTTTAATATTCTTTCAGGCATCTAGGGATTTGTAAATTCTCCCTAGAGCTTGAAGGAGTTACTTTCTTGTCTATTTCCACATCTCAATCCATAAAATAATAGACTAGATCAACTCTGTGATCCCTTCCAGCCCTAACATGATGTATCTGTAAAATTAATGTCTGTGAATAATGTCATTCCAGTCATTTCCACTGGGCCCCTCAATCCACAACACTAATGCCAAGTGTAAGACCTTATCTCTCGAGCTGAAAGAGTATAAAGACTGAACGTCACTGAAACAAGACTCACCTACGGAATTCCATGTATATGGATCCATTGTCCAAGGGGCGCCATTATTTGAACCCTATAACAAGATGATGAACTTTTTTCAATAGAATCACTCTTCAATATATGACTTGCATAGAAACACGCAGACATATTTCTAGGCTTCTGTCACTTACAAGTTGTTATCACATATATGAAGTCACTCATGAGATTATGACTATTCTAGGGACCAAGCAAGTATGTCTCCCTTCCCTAAAATCCAGACAGCGCAGATTCTGTATCATTTGCAAACTAGTTAGACTCTGTGTCCAATTTTTCTTTACTCTGACTAGTTTCTTTCCTCTTGGCTACTTTTTTTCTTATCATACCATTTTTTTTTTTTTTTTGAGTAACACCATCTAAAGCAATTACTTAAGTAAGTAGTTTTCAAATGTTACTGTTCATAAGAATCTCTCAGCGTACAGTTCTCAACTCCACTCCAGACTTCTGAGTCAGACACTGTGCTGAGGGCCCAGCGACTTGTGCTTTCTCGGGTTTTCCGGAAGATTCTGATACGAGTGAAGTTGGAGATTCACTAATCCAGGGAAACTGCGAAAGATGCAGATTGGCTGGCCCAAAAAAATTTCTAAATCAGTTGTTTTGGGGGTGGGGAGGTGAGGCCTGATAGTCTCTACATTTAGCCTCATCTATCTGGGGAAACACTGTTTCACATTCATTTTGCACTCTGCATGTAACAACGTACATTCACAGGCTTTAGGTTCAAATTTTCCTCTTCAGAGAAATGGGGACAGTTTCAGGGGGCTGTTTAGTGACAGTCTCCCTGTTTCCTTTCCACCCCATTCCTACCTTAGTGGTATCAGAGTTATTTATGTGTGTTCTATCACTTCTACTAAGCTATGAAGGCCTGGAGAAGACAGACAGGATTTTTATCAGCTTTACCAGCTTACCATCAGCCTGGTGGCACCCAGTGCTTTTCTTATAAAAGCAGATCAATAACTAGTTGACCTTTATCCAGATATATACATCCAAATAGTTATAGTTGGCTTTGGGGGAAAAGTTGAGCAAGGTGAGCCCTACATCCTAAGCTTTCCAGTGACCAGTCTGGCTGTATGACCTTCTGAGCAGCCACTAAGACTATGTCTACGAGCGCAAAGTGAAATGAAGAGAGAAGAGAATGAGTTTTGCTGATAATTAAGCTCATAGATACACATGCATCAATTATTCAGTCTCTACAAGTCCTCATTAACATAGGCTCCACTGTGCAGACAGGATAATAATTCACATGAGGACCAGCCTCACGTTTATCTTAGCCTATTCTCTGTGAAAAAAGTAAGGTATGTAGGAGAGCTGGGGGTGGTGGGAGACTGGATAAGCAACCTTCAAGTCAAAGCAAAGTGCTGCAATGCACAACTGAGTATTTACAATTTTAGCAGTGCCCTAAAAGAAAGACGCCCTGTACAAATGACCGTACCTCAGCACCATGCTAGTAATGATGGCTTTGATATCCAAAATCAGAATATTTGGGAGAGTTGAGACCCAGCAACCTATAATTTATATCCATGTGCCACTGGTTCAAACTGCTGCAATTAAAAATAGACTCTAACTTTTTTTTCTTTTTTACTAAGTTGTATGCTTTTTAATGAGAAATCAATAAATGAGGTTCTATTGTGTTTTTAGAACACAACCTTGGGGACCTGGATTTCCTAAGTTTCGGTTCATCTCATGTCTTTTTTTTGGAGGTAGTTCATTTAAGCCTGGGCCTTCTATTAAAATTGTGATAAAGGAATAGTATATGATTCCTTCACAACTCTGATTGAGTAGGAGATTCAAACTGTGCTTGGTGGAAATTGATATAGTTTGGCAATATTAAGTTTTGATGGGGGCAAAGGGCAAAGTACCTCATATCCTGGTGTACTGGTACAAGCACACTGAGTGGAGGAATTTGTCAATGTGCTCTCAAATCTAACTCAGACCATGCATAGCCTGAGACGCAGCAATGCCTACTGGAAGAATCCCGAAGAAGCCCTTGCATGTGTGCACAGGCGGCAGGTGAGGTTAGCGGCAGTCACTAGAGTATGGCATCAAACAACAGAGCAATGACCACGACATGGAGGACTTGAACAGGGGCATACCATGCTCCTGAATGATGAGTATCTTACAGCAGCTAAAAGGAGTGAACTTGACCGACAAGAGGCAAAAAAGGATCGATCTTGGAAATACAATGCTAGAGCAAAAAGCAAACTGAAGGATAATAGTTAATACTGTCAAGTGATACGTAAAGAATGGCATTAGTAGACACTCAAAACAATTAGGAAACAAGAAGATGTGTTACTTATGGATGCATATACATACGAGGTAAACTTAAGACTGAATGGTGGAGATGGATCTGCTGCACATTAGCTTCTGGGTAACGACTGCTGCAGGGGAAAGAGCTTCTGGGTAACGACTGCTGCAGGGGAAAGAGCTTCTGGGTAATGGCTGCTGCAGGGGAAAGTGTAAGTAGCACCAGAGGAATAGCTTATGATTCCTTCTGCAATGTCTGGAAGGAGGAGCCAGAGGAGAAGCCTTCTGCAATATCTGTGTGGCTTTACCAAAAAAACCATTTGCTTTGATGCAAATAAATGAATGAATGAATAAATAAATAATAAATTAAGGTTCCTCTTGTTATGTGGCGTCGAAAGCAATTCTTCCAAATTCTGGACACAGCCCAAGCTTTCTTACAGGAAATGGGCTATCCTAGGGCAGCCCATTTTCCCAAGCTTATTATTGAAGCTGAACAACTTCGGTTGGTGACACTTCAGAGGACTTCAGAGAGCTGATGACTTCAGAGCACATTTGTTTGAGGGAGTCTAGGGACCTAGCTAGCAGTGAAGTCTGGGAGAGAAGTGAGAATGAGGGAAAAGTGGGGAGAAAAGTGATTTAAAGAATGCCTTGTCTGAAACAATAACTTATGGGATTTAGGAAAATAGTGAGTGAGACCAAAGGGCATGTAAATGCAACCAAAATGCACTTACACACACAAACTTCAAACCTGCGCCAAAAGGGCAGAAAAAATATCTGTTCCTGCCTTTAGACCGTGGCTAACTGAAGCGTCCCTAAGGAGATCAGTCCAGCCCAGCCAGGCTCCCAGGGCCCCCCTGCTGGTATTCAACCGCACAGTAAAAAGCCGGGAGACATAAAACATGCTGATTGTCTCTGCTGCAGGACACTCAGTGGCAGAGGCCCTAGATCACATCTGCAAAGGCCCCAAGTTTATCTATTCTGATCTAAACACTAGATCTTTGGACTACCTGCCAAAGAATCACTGGGGAATCTTGTTCAGCAGGCAGATTCGGAAACCCCACCCAGACCTAAGGTGAGATCTTTGAGGGGGGTTGGCTGGGGACTCAGGCTGCTGGTTGGCAATGCTGGCGCATGCTGAAGTTCAAAAACAGCACTGTGCTGCCACTGAATCATGAGCCAGTGGGTGGGGGGAGAGGGAGCTGCACCCCAGAAAGGAGCTGTGACGTCTCACTGGAAACAGGGAAGGCAGCCTTGAGTTGCAGTCTCAGCATGAATCATGTATGACATTTTGGTGGCTTCCATTACCGAGGAGGGTGGTCCTGGAACTGTGGTGTTCCCCAGAGACCCTCCTTCAAGTGTGTGCTTCTCTGAACAATGCCCGACCCGGCAAGGTTCCATGGCCGTGACAGGAACTCTCTGGCCAGCGATGCTGGGAGGTAGAAGGAATTCTCACTGTTTTCTCACTGTGTCCGAAGGCCAGTCTGAAGCCAGGCTGGGTGGCTGTGCAGGACCAGGAGGCGCTCACCTCCTGCCCTCCCCACAGCCCCCTGCCATTCTGAGAGGTTTTCCCTGCACTGCGGCCCCTCCTTTCTGAGAGTCCTGGGACTCAAGAAGCTACAAAGTGATAAATCAATTATGAAATGGAAACCTCGATTACAGCCTGTCTGCTTAATTGTTTGACAAGTTAATTAATCTCCCAAGCAACTGGGCTCCGTTCTCCCTGTAAATTGTGGGGAAATAGCTATCACAGGTCCCCGAGGTCTTGGCAGTACCGTATCGAGGAAGCTCCTGGAAAAGATGAATAATAGGCATTTAGTGGGGTCAATGCCTCAACACAGGAATGAAGAGGTTTGCTCTGGCTCCTGCCCAGAAGCGGTTTTGTCACTAATGGGTTTGCTACTGACTAAATTCAATCTGTACTTGTCTGTTTGTTTACTTGTTTGTTTGTATTTCTCTTCCAAGAGACACATTTCTTCCCTTTCAAGTAAGATCCTGTGATTCAAACAGCCAGTGCTTCCAGATTGTGAGAACCATAATGATGGCATCAGACCCCCTTCCCAAGAGACTGGCATTGTAATAGTTGCCCCAGTGAGGCTGGCCCTTCCAAGAGGTGAAGAGGGGCATGTGTTATGAGCCTGTCATCTGGCTGCATGAAGTGGCTACTGTTGACTCGGCCTTGTGACCATGTCACACTGCCCTGTCATCTGTGGCCTTTAGAAATTCCAGATGACAGAGTGACATTGAGAAGCTGAAGCATGTCTGCTGTGGGTGAAGGATCTCCCTGCACCAGTCTCACCTGGTGTGCCTGACTGAAATTCAGATAACAAGATACCAGCTAGACCTGCCTGAATCAGAATCATTAGGGATGGAACACAGCAACTTTGAATAAGCAACCTAAATAACCATTTGCTAGTCGTTACTCAGCTTGAGATCCACTTAGAGGAAACTGGGTAGGAATTAGCTATTGGTGGTGGTACAGAACAATTCAGAAATACACTCCCTATTACCATGCCTCCCCATTTACTCTATTTTTTTTCTTTTTATGTACTTATTTTTTTATTAAGGTATGATTGGTATACACTCTTACGAAGGTTTCACATGAAAAAACAATGTGGTTACTACATTTACCCATATTATCAAGTCCCCACCCAGACCCCAGTGCAGTCACTGTCCATCAGTGTAGTAAGATGCCACAGATCCACTACGTCCCTTCTCTGTGCTACACTGTTCTCCCCGTGACCCCCCACACCATGTGTACTAAACATAATACCCCTCAGTCCCCTTGTCCCTCCCTCCCCACCCACCCTCCCCACCCCTCCCCTTTGGTAACCACTAGTTCATTCTTGAAGTCTGTGAGTCTGCTGCTATTTTGTTCCTTCAGTTTTGCTTCATTGTTATACTCCACAAATGAGGGAAATCATTTGGTACTTGTCTTTCTCCGCCTGGCTTATTTCACTGAGCATAATACCCTCCAGCTCCATCCATGTTGTTGCAAATGGTAGAATTTGTTTCTTTCTTATGGCCGAATAGTATTCCATTGTGTATATGTACCACATCTTCTTTATCCATTCATCTACTGATGGACACTTAGGTTGCTTCCATACCTTGGCTATTGTAAAAAGTGCTGCAATAAACATAGGAGTGCATATGTCTTTTTGAACTGAGAAGTTGTATTCTTTGGGTAAATTCCAAGGAGTCGGATTCCCAGGTCAAATGGTATTTCTATTTTTAGTTTTTTGAGGAACCTCCATATTGCTTTCCACAATGGTTGAACCAGCTTACATTCCCACCAGCAGTGTAGGAGGGTGCCCCTTTCTCCACATCCTCGCCAGCATTTGTTGTTCTTACCATTTTCTCTTTACTGCTATTTTGTTCAGGTCTTACACCCCCCCACCCTGAGCCTTTGCACCAACTGTTTTCTTTGCCTCAAAGGTTCTCCTCCACAAAAGCAAGTGTATCTCCTTTGCTTCATTCTTCCTTAAGAGTATGTCCTGACCTTTGTATCTAAATCAACATTTTTATTAAAAGGAATGATGAAACTTAGTAAGTTTCTTCATAGCATGTATTGCTGCCTAAATTGTCCTGTATCTTTGTTGATCATCTATCTTCCTACTAGGATGTCAGCTGCCACTGGGTTGGAATTCTCAACAGTTTTGTTCAGTGCTGTAGAGTAGTGCTTATAAAAGTACCTGAATTATAGTAAACACTCAATAAGCAACTGCCCAGTGAATGAATGACATGGCATACACTTGCCAGTGGTGATAAAGGCTGATATCATGAACACTGGCAAAATCACAGTTTCAGACTCCATTAGGGATCCTAATAGTTTAAAATATATGAAGTCTGTGGAAAATAAGACATGAGAATCTACAAAGAAGAACAAAACTGAAAATGTGGCATGATCAAAATACTTGAGACTCACCTAACGCAGTACTTACAGGGAAATGTTTAGCACTACATGCTTATATTAAAAAAGAAAGATGGTTTCAAATCAGTAAGCTAAGTAGCCACATTAAAAAGCTAGAAAAAAGAAGAGACAATTAAACCCAAGCAAGCAGAAAGAAGAAAATAATATCAAGCAGAAATAAATTGAGAACATAAAAACAATAGAGAATATAAATGAAACCAAATGCTGATTTCTTTAAAAGATCAATAAAATTGATAAGTCTCCTGCAAGATCTACAGAGAAGAAAGGAGAAAAGACACAAATTACCAATAAATTTGATACAAAAGAGCACATTACATTACAGACACTGCAGACATTAAAGGATAATTAATAAGGAAATCATGATCTATAATCAGCTCTGTGCACATAAATTTGAGAAATAAGACAAAATGGTCCAATGCCTCAAAAGTCTGAAGTACCAAAACTCACCCAAGATGAAATAGATCATCTGAATACTTCTATAATGTTTAAACAATTTGAATTGTAGTTATAAGCCTTCCAAGAAAAAAATCTCCAGACCCAAATGGTTGCTGAAAAATTTTACCAGTCTTTTAAAGACAAGATGACACCATTTCTATACAACCTATTCCAGAAAAGAGAAGAGGGGAGACTATTTCACATCTCATTTTATAAAGCAAGTGTTACTCTGGAAAAAAAACTAAAGTCCCCAAAATGAAAAATACATATCAATGTCCTTCATGATCACAGACACAAAAAATTGTCAACAAAAGGCAAGCAAACCAATAGATTGATATATACAAAGACTAATATATCACAACCTAGTAGTGTTTATCCCAGGAATGTGGGTAGATCAATATTCTGAAACCTATTAAAATAATTCACTACTTACTCTACAAATAGTCTAAAGAAGATGAACCAAAGGATCAAATCCATTGACGCAGATAAATCAAAACATTTTTAATAAAATGTAATACATAGTCATGATTTTTAAAAGACCCTAAGATCAGAAATAGGAGGGAATTTCCTCAACCTAATAAAAAGCATCCACAAAAAGCCTATAACCTATCTTCATGCTCATTGATGAAAGACTAGAATGCTATAAGATTGAGAAAAAGAAGAGAATTTCCAGTCTCACTGGTCTTTACACAGTACTGGGATTCATAAGTAGTACAATGGGGAAAAAGTAAATAAAAGGCCTACAGATGAGAAATTAAGAAATAAATCTGTCCCGATTTGAATTCAACAGGATTGTCTATTTAGAAAGTTTCAAGGAATCGGCAGGAAAAAAAAAGATTCAAAGAAACCTCTTAGAACTAGTAAGTGAGCCGAGAATATAAGATCACGACACAAACATCATCCATGATTAATACACCAGCAATACAGATAGGAAGCTAATTTTTTTTTAATGCTATCACAATAGCTCCAATAAGTGAAACAAATCATATACAAGATTCACAGCCAGAAAATTACAAAATACTCGTGAAATGAATCAAAGATTTAAATAAATGGGGACACATACTATGTTCGCAGGTTAAGACTCAAAGTAGTAAAGATGTTAATTCTTCCCAAACTTATTTACAGAGTTAACTCAAATCCAAACAAAATCCCAGTAAGAGTGTTTGTAGATACAGAGAAGCTGATTTTAAAATGTATTTGGAAAGGCAAAGAAACTTAAATAGCTCAAGTAATTTTGATGAAGAAGAATAAAGTTAGGGGAGTCACATTATCCAATTTTAACACTTCCTATAAAGTTGCAGCAATCAGTAGCGTGAGTTACCACTGACAGAATACACACATGGACACACAGACCAATGGAAGATACTGAATCCCAAAATAGGCCCATACAAAAAAAGCTCATTGATTTTTCATAAAGGTACAAAAGCTTTTCAGTGGAGAGTGTTTTCCTGTACCGATGTGGTTAACAATTGGACACCATATACAAACAAAATTATTTATAAAAAACTTTGACCTAAACCATATACCTTATATATATCATATATGAATATAAAAGTATAAATATTTCAAAAAAATTAAGGAGAAAACCTTCATGACCTTAATTTAGACCAAAAAAAATTCATAGATAATGACACCAAAAACATAATCCATATGTGAAAAATTGATAAATTTGTTTTCCTAAAAGTTTTAAGTCTTCCAGATGAAAGACACTACTTTAGAGAATGAAAAGACAAGCTCAGACTGGAAGAAAATATCTGCAAATCTCACATCAGAGGACTTGTGTCTAGAATATATAAAGAACTCTCAAAATTCAGTAGGAAGAAAATAGTCAATTGAAAAAATGTTTGAGAGTCTTGAACAGAGACTTCACCAAAAACTATTTAAGCATAACACAAGCACATAAAAAGTTTTTCAACATCTTTAGCTGTTAGGAAGATGCTAGTTAAAACAATGATGAGATCTACACACTTACTAGAATTCTGACACAAAACTAAGACATCAAGTGTTGGTGAGGATGTGAAGCAAATAGAACTCGCATACCTTGCTGGTGTGAACACAAAATGGAACAGTCACTCTCGAAAACTCTTTGTAAGTTTCTTATAAAGTTAAGCACTGGCTTACCATGTGACCCTAGAAAATGAAAACTTAAGTGCACATAAAAACTTGCACGCTAAGGTTTACAACAACTTTATTCATAATTGCCAAAAATTGGAAACAACCCAATTGTCCTTCAATTCCTGAATGGATACATAAAATACGGTGTGTCTGTATCATGGAATACTAGTTAGCATAGAAAGGGATAAATCACTGATATACACAGCAATTTGGATGAATCACAAAGACATTATACTGAGTGCAAAAAGCCAGTCTCAAAAGGTCACAGATATTGCACATACATTGAAATGACATCCTCAGAAGCACCTCAGTGTTTGCTGGGGGTGGCAGTGGGAGAGGACACAACTACGAATGGATATCACACAGCAGTTTTTGGGGTGACCATTCTGTATTCCAACTATGATGGTTACACAAATTTGTACATGTGTTAAGATTTATAGAACATACACCAAAAAAGTCCTTTGTACTCTACGATGATTTTAAAAGTAGAATTAATTTTTAAGAAAGCTATATAGGAAATAGGAAAAGTCAGAAACAAAGGTCAAAAAGAGGAAGGAAAATTGCAATGTCTTGGGTTCCCTCTTAGTAACACTGGAGAATGAATGACCCTTCCCAAGTTCACAGTCGCTGATCTGACAACCCAGCTATGGCAACACAGCTCTCCCCTGGATCAGGGACTCGGGGCAATCCGGGCAAACACTGGATTTGGGGCTCTGCTCAGCTTCCCATCCTCATTACCGGTGAGTCCCTAAGGTTTGCCTTGCACACCTTCCCATCCACAGGCTCAGTCCTAAGTTTCTAAGCCAGTGGTGACGCTGCCCTCAAAATGTTGCAGCTAAGTGCAAAGAGTTTGAGGCCTGACTGGGGCCCAGGGGGCACAGATCTAGGGACCAGAGGAGAGACGGCCTCCCATGATTTCATGGGGGGTAGACAGGCTGTCTGTGAAGCCCCCAACAACTTGTCTCAAGATCACTGCGTAGGAAAGAAGGACAGATTTCCAATCACTGAGACACCCTTTGTGAGCCAGGGTTCTCCACATGCTCACCCTCACAAAAACTGAGTCCTCACGAAATCCCTGTAAAACAGTGGCTATCATTAAATCAAGCAATGTACTCAAGGCCTTACATTTTGCACGTAAAAGGGATGAGACTTGAGATTTGAGCAGCTAACACTCTTAACCAGTGCCCAATTCTGAACCCAGTGGAAGGAATACCGGGTTTGGAATGACATGGATTTGAAGTCAAATTATCTTTCTAGCACTTATCAGACTGAGCAATCACATTTAATCTCTCTGAGCCTCAGTTTCCTAATCTGAGAAAATGGGGACAATCATGACTATTACTTAGGAAAACTATAAATGGGCTGCACGACAGAAACGCCACCCAGTAAATGTTCCCTGTTTCTCTCCCGCATTCTCAGATATGATACCAACTTTCAGCAGTTTAGCCTGAAGTTTCTGCACCAAGTGTTATGTTTTACTATATTGCTCTGTAATCCCAGGGGTTTTCTTACATTAATTTTGCTTTGTCTCTCACACACCATGCATACACACATATACATTCACTCACAGTTTCTTAAAGACACATGCAGTCTTCACTTTTTGTTGAAGACAGCACACACATTTTGCTTTGAGCTGTACCTAACTTGCTCACCTGTTCTCTGCTGCATCTGTTCATCTCACATCTGTACTCATATTGGAAACAATACCTTTCCTGAAACCAATCCCTTCCTCCCCTTCTCCCCATCAGAGAAAGGCCCTGGGTCCCACCTGAATGAGGCCTTGTGAAATAACTTCATGGAGAGCTGGGCCGTCTTCAGTTAGTGGGGATAATGGGATTATTCTCTGTTATAATAATAACATGTTCCATTTAAAGGAAAAAAAATCTGAAGCCACTTAAAAGCTGCTGTTTGGCACCAATATATTATTTCAGTAATGAATAATCACTACAGATATTATTCTGGATGCAGTTACCATGCAGTGATGTGAATAAAATGCATTAGATGGAAAATTGTATTTCGAGTAAATATATGCACTGGTAGAAATGTATTACCACCCATTAATATGTATTAATTCAGAACCAAATGCCAGCTGGAGTGCGCCTACATGGGTTTGAATGGCAGGCAGTGATTTGGAAGTGGGAGGAAATAGGTTTGGATTTGGTCAAACACACTGAGCAATGATGGCGGGGGTGGTAGTTCGTGATTCAAAACTGAACAGATGAAAGGACTGTGCCACCCACAGAACAGGCACGGGGAGCACCCTCCCCCTCCTCCTCAAGAGACTTTGTCTTGTACTGAGCCCACTGACAACGTGCACATCTCGGAGGCAGGGCCTCTCCCCTGATCTGCATCTTCAAGTATTCCTTTCAGAGGAGAGGAGACGGCAAATTGGTATTTTCTTTGCTAAGGTTACAGCTTTGGCATCTTATTTTACTGCCTCTTTATTCAGGGCAGGACAGGAGCAGCTGTCAAACCTGCCATTGTTAAGACGAACCTGCCCAAATCTGAAATCTGCAAGGGTTTTCTCATTAGCAAAGGTTTCAGACCTAAACAGCAAAGCTGGTCTCCTCATTCTTAAATCTGACTTCCTTAAGTGTCCCCCCATCTCACTTCAGGGTGCCCCAGAAGACCCCAAAGACCCACCATCTACAAAGGTATTGGCAACACAAAGCTTGAGACTTTCCTTGGCGTGCATTTTCCTACCTATTTGTAGCAATTTTATATAAAAAGGTAGAATTTTTTTAACCTCTCTTTCATTAAAAGACACCCTAGAAAGAGTGGAAACACAAAATAATATTTCATGATGCACATAAGCAACAAAGGATTAGTATATAGAATATATAAAGAATAGCCAAAATGTCAACATAAAAAAAGACGGAGTGTCAGTAGGAAAATTGATGACGACTAGACCAGTACTCTCACCAAAAACAGAAAATCCAAGCATCTGACAAATAAAAATTTAAATTAGAAAATGAAAAACAAAACCACAATAAAATATCCTTGTACCCCCATCTGATAGCAAAAAAACATTAATGATCCATTAATTCCAAGGAGGTAAAAATTAGGAGGAAGCAAAATTATCATACACTGCTGGGGAGAGTGTGAATTAGCAAAATCCCTTTTGAAACAGTTTGTCACTATCTCCTAAAGCTGAAGATGTTTGCTCTATAAATAAGCCGTTCTAATCTTAGACATATACCCTAGATCTGCAAGGGTTTTCTCATTAGCAATACAGGTACATGTATACAAATACTTATAATAACACTGTTCAAAATTGCCTCCAACTGGAATCACCAGTACAGTGGTTAGAGAGAAGGTGGTATGTCCACACAACTGAATACCATAGAATAATGAAGATAACCAGGCTACCGCTATCTTCAGTAAGATGAATATTCCAAGCTTAATATTGAGCTAAAGAAGTAAGAATCTAAAATACACACAATGTAAGTTTTTACATATTGTTCAAAATCAGACAAAACTAAACTTTGTTGTTTAAGGACACAGACAATGTGGTAAAAGTATAAAGGAAAAGGAGGAAATGATAACCTCCAAGTCAGGAGGGTGTCCAGGTGGAAGAAAGATACATAAAAGGGATTCTGGGTACTGGTGTTTCTCCCGGTCTTGACCTGTGTAGTCAGGCCAGGTATTTGCTTTGTAATCATTTGTTTACATATATGCATAGCCACTTCCTATTCTTTTCTCCATGTATGACTGTTATACTTTGCAATAAAAAGTTAATGTAAAAAAATGTAACATAGACTAGCACGTTCCGCAGCTGATGGCTGCAGGTATGGGTGGGTCTAGCCCCACATCTCTTTCCAAACTTTGGAGTACGATTCCGGCTTGCTGGCGACTCATCCACCTGGCCCTTCTCTGCTGCCTACGGGGCTTTCTCTCCTGTTCTTCTCCCCAACAGGGGGCTTGCTCCAGCAAGTGACGCTGAGAGCAGCATTGCAGGCAGTGGGCCACTCCCTCCTTTTCCATGACACACGTCCTTCTCCTGATGTCTGTGATGCCATATCTAGAGATCCTCCTGTGCCCTAGGCTGCTCTTCCCATCTCCTTTGCGCCTTCTGTTCTTCCACTCTACTCAGAATCTCAGCACTGCCCAGGACTCAGTCCTGTGCCATCCCCGTGCTCTCCTTCCGTCCTCTCCTCTTCTCACTCTCTTCCTGGAAGATCACATCTACCTCCGTGGCTTTAAATATCCTCTTAACGCTCATCGATCACCACCTCTTACCTGGTTTCTGGACTCCAGAGATGTATACGCTGTCAACTTGACACTTGAAACAGCATGCCTAAGAATAAACTTAACACACACCAAACAAGAATTCTGGCCCCCCAAATCTGCCCTCAAAGCTGTCTCCCTTCCAATCTTCTCATTCTGGGTAGGTAGTTACATCCTTAAACCAGTTTCTCAGGTAAAAACCCAGGAGCTGTGCCAGTTTGTCCTGTCTCTCACTCCCCACATTCCATACATTGCCACGTGCTGTCACTCTTGCCTGCAAGATGTATCTTGAACGCATTCACTTTTCTCCACCTTGGCCGCTCTGACTGTAGTTCATGAACTGCTGCAATGTTCCTCTCAATAAGTCTCCCAGTTTCCACTCTACCACCCACCTCCTGCAATCCCTTCTCTGCCCAGAAGCTTTAGAAACCTTTTTAAATAATAATAATAATAATAAAATAATAATAATAATAATAATAATAATAATAATAATAATGCAATGCTACACTGTTAAAAACATGCCAATAGTTTCTGATTACCCTTAGAATGAAATCGACACTCCACTCCCCGCCACCAGTCACAGAGCCCCTTGCTATCTTCCCTGCCGAGTACACCCACTTCATTCATTCATCATCTGCCTCACTCACTCTGCTGCAAACGCAATGACCTCTTTTTCTAATCCACCAAAAATAGAGCTTTTCCTCTGACGCCAAGGCCTTTGCATGTCTCATCTCCACTTCTAGAAAGCGCGGTTCCCAGGTCAAGTGCCTGTGCCCTTCTCACAATCTCCTCAAAAGGCCCTCCTGGTCAGCCACTCTACAGCAGCCCACCTGGCATTCTCCATCCCGTCCCCTGGCCTCCTTTCCCTTGGCTCAGATTGTTTTCTAAAACACCCTACTTGCTTAGTGGAGGACTTGTCCCTTGCTGTGTCCCCAGTCACTAGAATAGAGGCTAACACTCCATAAATAATGAGTGGGTGAATGATTGAAAAGGGAGCTCCCCTAACTGTGCACCCTCATGTTTTGCAACTTTTACTACATAGTTAATGGCAGAAAAGAGTCAATGTTCATGTCTGATGATACAAAGACATGCAGATGCAACTGAATTTGCAAGGATTTCCATGATTGCTGGAAGCGTCATGTGGCTGAGGGTGGATGAAAATTCTCATTTGCTGCTGGTAATTCTGTAGAATTTGGAGTTCTTTGGAATTTGTTGACAATATTTATCAAAAACTTTAAAAATGTACAGACACTTTAACCAGTGTAGCCACTTCTAATATGTTATCCTAGAAGTGGGGGGAGGGGTGCATAAAATATGAATATATGTTTATAATAAGAAAGCAAAAATAAACAAAGGAAAAAAAACATTCTGAAAATATTTTAAATGTGCAACAATGAGGATCTGGCCTAATGAGCATATAGCAAGTTGAATACCCTGCCATCATTAAAATTATGTTGTAAAAGATTACGTAATGTCATGAAAAGTTAATCTTTCACGTTGCAAAAGGCATTTACTTTTCATCAAAAAGTAAAACTTCATGGTATTTGAATAGATAAGATTATGTATAATGCAAAGGTTAAACAGGCATATGATACAATGTAAGCAATGGTTGGCAGAATTATGAGGGAATATCTGTATTTTCAAAAACTTCTACAATGAATTTATGTGTTTCAATGGAGAAAAATAAGTTTATTAGATTTTTAAAAAGTAATATGAAGTATAAAACGAAAAAAAAAGGGCACATATCTCCAGTAGAAAATCATTGCTGTCTTTTTTAATGAAAAATTTTCACTGTGTAAACAAAGGGAAACAGTATCAAGGGTACAAACACAAAGGAAAGCTTTCCTCTGTGCCCCTCCTTTGACTTCCGTCTCTCTCCCACAATAGCTGCTATTAACATTTTCTTATGCATAAATTATTCCCCCTGTACCCATTTTGCCAATGCCTGGAGAATTCTCTATTGTAAGGTTATGCCATATTTGTTTTAACCATTTTCATAAGGATGCACATTAGGATTGCTACCAGGTTTTTTCATTATTATGAAAAGTGATACAGAGTATATGGAAATCTCTAGAATTTAATTACTGTCCATGTGTGTGTGTGCCTTCTTCTACTTGGATATATAGTGCCATACTGCTCTCCCAAAACACAACTGTCAAATCATATTTGGGGTTCGCGTTAGGGTTGCCTCTTACGTCATCATGGTGTGGGAAGATGTGTCCTTCTTCCATTACATTAGTAAGACAATAGCCTCTACTTTCACAGGATGGGGAATCTGGAATTAGTGATTTCCAATGCCACTCTAAGAGGCATTTCCCAAGGATTCCTTAAGGATTCCTCCAGTCACACTCAGAAACCTGAGAAAGTATCACTGTAGCTATGCAATAAGGAAGAAAATTTGGATTAGGAGAATGAGCCCCAGAGTGAGAACGCCCACTCTGGACTCCAGTTCTTCAGCAGGCACAGGAGTGACACAGGGCATTCATGAGTCCTTGAAATTGGGGAAGAGGTTCCAATGTCATTCAGGACTGGCCTCTGACTCCAAGAGAAGTGGACTCTGTGCATAGCCCACAATGGCCCAGTGTTGTGAGCCCACATGGGTATCGGGCAATGCCCAATGGCAAAGGAGACCATGGTGTGAAGGAAAGGTTATTGCATGGCCCCGAGGTGTCTATTTTGTGGCTGGACCATTGTGTCCCTTGGGGTATGTAGACACAGGGGGAGTAGGTCAGTGACACTAGAAGCATGTGACATTCAGTTGGGAAATTCCTAGCATGCGAGTTAATTATGAATGACCCCTAAAACATTGAAAAGTTCAACATCAAGCCTTCTCTTTCTATCCAGGCAAGGTGACGGGAACAAGTGCCTTACACATTATCCTCCTCAACAGCCACTGGATTAGAGTTCAAGGAGAGACTTTTCTTTTTATCAATCTAAATTCCTTGGTACAAATTGGATTTGCTTATTCTATCTGTCCTCTGGTATGCCCGGATCCCGGTGGATCTTCCAGTTTTAATAAAGAGTGTTATTGGTTTGATTACTCTCAAAACGCAGCCATTGGTAGGATGAAATACATGCAGATCACACAACAGTCCTGTACAGTTATTTCAGAGCACTTGAAGTGAGGAAATCTCTGTTGTACCGAAGCCAGAATAACACTGGTAAGATGAGATAATTACGGCCCTGGCTTCCTCTCCTCCAGAGGGAAGAGATTGGTCATTTGGCTAAATGTTACAAGTATTCATAGGGAGAAGGAAACTTATTCTAGTGGCCTAGGACCCAGGAGAAGACAGGAGGCTGAGTCGTCGGGCGGGTGGAGCACAGTTGTGTATCATGAGCGTGAGGAGGCAGACTGCAGGGCTCCGACAGAGGCAGGTTAACCCAAATGCAACTGAAAGATCAAAACAATGAGAGCAACAAGCAATCCTTAGCACTGACCGTGGCCGAGCACCCATCTAAGCTTTATATGCACAAAAATTCATTTGATTCTCACAAAACGCATTTGATGTAGGTATTAGTATAGTGTCCATGTTATGAAAGAGGAAAACAACCCTGAGAGAGAACAAGCTGCTTGTTATGGTGCAGTTAATACCAAATGGGAACCCGGGACAATGTGACTCGAGCCCCCCAACCCTTAATCAAATCTGCCTGGGGACTGTGAGACCAGGAAACCCAAAGGTCTCTGGGAAGCTGTCACACCCAATGGGTATTTTTGACATGTCTCCTCTTTCATGTTCCAATGCTGCCTCTGTCATTTATAAGGTTTATGCAATTTCTCTGAGCAGCTTCTCTGAGACCCACTTTTCTCACTGGCAACTTGAGGCAGACACAATTACTAGATGCTAAAAGATGTATGCCCCCTTCCATGTGCAGAATTGTTACAGAGATGTGGCAGCCATGCTAAGGACTAACATTTCCCAGCCTGCCTTGCATCTGGGTGGCCTCACATGGCTGGTTCTGGCTGACAGAATGTGAGCAGAAGCAATCCGCTTCACTTCCAGGCCGTAATGCATGAATATCTGTATGTCTTCCCCATAACCTCTTCTTCTTTGGCAACCTTGAAAGTCACGTAATAACACTTAGGGGACAGTGTCCTAAGAACTAAGTGGGCTAGATCGCTGAGACACCCTGGAGGATGCCCAGGAGAGCCTCACAGGTACATGAGCTTTGAGAATTTTGCATGAGAAAGAAAACAAATATTCCATTAAGCCCCTGAAGATGGATGTTTGTTTGGTACAGCACTTAGCACTACAAGGTTGTTTGGAGATTTAAAGATGAAGACGTATGTAAGGCAACTATTCAGTGCCTTACACACAGTAGGTCTACAACCATAGCTGGTCCCCTCTTTTCCTTTCTCATGTTTCACCTACTTCTTGACTTTCTTTTGTATTACTTCTACTGTTTTACTTTGTTTCAAGTATAGATTGGATAGTAATAGGTACATGAAGATTTATAAATAAATCGGACCACACTGTGGATGAGAATGGAGGATATAAATCAATGTCGGTATCTTACTCAGAATTTCTCCTTTTCTATGGTAACTTTTGAAATCCTATGGCCATAGCCTTTACTTTAGACAGTTCCTTGGAATCCATATCCCAACCAGGGTATTCACTTTCAAGGGCAGAGACACAAACCATCACTATAACCTGGCACATATTTCTCCTGTTCATATTCTAAAGGACTGGACCCCATCACCGAGCCTCGGGCTTTGGCTGCTGACCTACTCCACCGTCCATCACTCTGATGCATAAGCAGCTGCTCTGTATGACCGGGTCACTCTTTCCTGAATAGGCCTTGGACGCAAGCATAGTCTCAATCAGGCCAGAGACTGACATGCGCATTAGGATGCTGGACATTAGGCAGCTGGCTCTGCCTACAGGGCCCATTGTTATCACACGGAGTCTGTGCCCAGAGTCCCTGTGATATTGTGATTTATAATAAATAGATTCCTCATCCATGGAAACGGAGCTGTAGGTTGGCAACAGGAAGCAAAGTAGCTAAGAAGCTGGGAACAGTGAGTAACCCCCAAGAACCCCACGTCTGGGGACTGAATCATCCAGGAAGAAACATTAGCTGCTCAACAGAATATAGCAAAGCAAGACTGGGAGACAAGGAGAATCCTCCGGAAGAGGAGAGGCTGCACAGGGCCAGAGAGGGAACTGGGGAAGATAGAGGCAGTGCCGGGAAGAATGTGGCTAAGGCCAGGGGGCGATGCATCAAAGAAAAGGAGGCAGCCTTGCTGTCACTCACAACGCCCAGACCTTCAGGAGACAGGGAAGAAGAGGGCGGGTCTATCTTCTCCATGCTATTTCCCCCTTGCAAGGGAAAGCAAGCATGCAGCCTGGTGGGGACCAGCCAGATCACAAAGGTGGTTAGGGTCCAGACCAAAGTGAACTAAAGACAGTGTGGTCATTTCAAGACCAGGAAGGCATCTCTACGTGAAGGGCCATAACACTGACTGGAGGGGACAAGAGGACATTGCCAAGTTTGCTGCTTTCCAATGACTGGCTACGGGTACTTGGTACAACACCTACCCTCTTAGAAATTCAGTTTCTCCACCTGTAAATCCAGGGAAGTGGTCGAAAGCAAGGATCACATATTCAAATGCTTCCAAGAACCAGGCAGGTTATGCAAATGGTCAAAACAAATGGACCTGGTGTAGGGTGGGGACCGTGGAGCCCTGGGAAAGCACACCCTGTTTAGGGCAACTGTCTTATGGAAACAGATAAATAAATGAATAAATAAATAACAAATAAATTCTCTAAGTGTCAAATAAACATGCTTGCCAGCTACTGGCTTGCAACTCCAGGAGAGAGAGCCTCTTAGACTCCTGTCAGTTTTAACACAATTTTGTGGTTCTGGCTAATTGCATTTACTCCTAAAAAAAAAGGTGAGTTTGGTACACCCTCCTGATTCCAGGAGACAATGAGTTCCTGTGAGTCAAAGGGAAAGTAGAAGAACTACCTGGACATCTGTGGGTGCACGAGAAGCCTTAGGTCTGCTCCCCAAGAGCTGTGGCTGGGTCCCTTGGAAAGCAAGGTAGGGTTGGGAGCATGTCTCAGGGACATGTGCTCCCCGTGGCTGTTTTTCTTCTCCTGCCCATCTTCCTCCTCTGCCCACTGCAGCTGTGCACCAGCTCAGCCCCTGTCTCCCAGGCTCCTGTTCAGTCCTGCTCACCCCGGGGAGTGTAGGAGAAACCAGGGGGAGGAAGTACAGCCAGCACCTGCTTCGGAGCGCCCACGAACACGGTGGGAAAGCCGGCCTCTCTGCGCAGACGAAAATAGACCTTGCAATGGCATTCTTCCGATTGGATTTTTAGATTCCCCTGGTTCCCTTGGCTGCCCTTCCCGCACGCTGCCCAAATGTAGCAGCCCTGAAGGGAAGGGGGGAGAAGCCTGCACCAAGAGCCCCAAGGGACATGGGGAAGGCAGTGCTGAAGGTGAGGGCAGGCCCCCAGCATGGCCACCAGATTCCTGTAACTCTGCCCAGGTCTGTGGATGGAAAATTGTACAGGACAACGAGAGAATGTGAAGCCACAGTATCAGCTCTGCTTCCACGACCATCCCAGTCTCCCTCTGGACACTTACAGGGAAGAGATGTTTCATTGTGAAGCCTAAGCCTGGTGTAACAGGCTACGAATGTGCTTTTCGGTAACAGCTTTCCTGGCAGAGCTGGTGGTGGGTCCTGCCTCGCCCTGGGACCTCTGCCTCTGCCTCCTGATTTAGTATAGCGAGTGCTGGACAGCATGCCCCCCCCCCCGCTCATGTGGGCAGAAAAACCCCTGTAGTTCTCTGGAAAGGGCAGTGAACTTGCCCTTTAGCGAGTCTTTCATGAGATCCATTCTTCCCCCTTCCCCAGGTCGATTCCAACCTCTGCCTGCAATTCCTCATTGTATCTGTTGTTGAAAGTGCCACGTCAGTACCCCATTCCTTACAGCTCTTCTTAAATGCATTTTGCACCCTCCCCACCTGCAGAAGCCCCCCAAATACGAAACTCTTTGCTTCAGAACCCTCAGCAGACTCATGAATATCGCAAAGATGTATCACAGCATGTTTTCACTGCAGCCCCTAACAAGTTGATACTCGGCACACGTTCACAAGGAAAAGGCCAGTAATTGGTTTTTCGGGAGGAACAACCTCAGAGATAAATGTCCTGTGTACAATCATTTACCTTCCTTGGGTGTGTGTGTTTCCGTCTAGGGTGCTGGGGCCTCTCATCACTCACTCCTCGAGCCGGGAATGCCACCTTGGTGACGGAAAGGCTGTCAGAGCCGTCAGCAAGCAGCTTCTGGGAAAGCTGTATTATTTGGAGGGGAGGAAGGCTGTTTCTCCGGCTCAGGCAGACAGGCCCATGGTCCCTGAATCAATTTGCTTCTCCTTCATGCAAGCCTCCTTTTTTAGTTATCTTGCCAGAGTAGGAGAGCTTTAAAATGAAAGGCTATTTGGCAGTATTAATTTGCATCCAGTGGATGGTGTGTATGAGGGCAAAGAGCCATATATAGTCTGCACCCACTCGCCCGACAAGAGGAAACCAGGCTGCTTCTCTTTGGATACAAGGATACCGTTCTCCAGCCCCTGTCTCCCTGCCCCCTCAGAGTCTCCCTTAGCTGTCATCTCTCTCAACCTCCCTAGATGCCCTGCACTGGCTCCATCAAGCTGCTGTGGCCCCACAAGGCTGTTAGATTTCTTGTTACTTTCTCCAGCCGGGGTGCCCTTTCCACCTTGGACGGCTCGCTAACCCTGCTCATCTTCCCAGCCTTGTCTAAGTGTCACCCTTCACAACCTTCTTTGACCTCGCTCACCTCCCGTCTGTTTCTTCATCTCCCTGAGCACCGCAACCTCCCATGGACCTTCTGGCTGCCTCCCATGCCTAGGGGTCCTGTCTCACATTTGGGACTAGTGAGCTCCTGGCGGGAAGGAGCTAATTGCATTGATCCGTGTGATGTCTCCAGATCTCTGAGACGGTCTTAGAACAAAATGACAGTTTATCCTCAACTCCCACGAAGCCAGACACTGACTTCTTAAACATGGGAAGGGTTGGAGGGCTTCCAACTCACCTCCTTCAAGAGATGTTCCCTGATTATCATCATTCCCAAAGGGTAGAAGAGAGAGTGTTTAGGAGCTGTTTCTTCCTAGCCCCTGTCCATTCTAGCTATCTGCTTTTAATTAAGGTATACAACCTTTCCAGGCTTCAGTTTTCTCACCTATAAATGATGGATGATGAGACCTCCCCTTGGTGTACAGCTTAGAGACAATGCATGTTGTTCTGAATACACAGCAGGGGCACCAGATGCCAGATATTAGTATAATCTTGCTACTACCATTTTGTACCCTTTCAATCTGTTGTGCAGATAAAATCCTGCTCATACAACTTGTTAAAAGTAAACAGTCTGTAAAAAATGAAAAGAAAAATTCCAATGACTAGCTATGATTAATTTATCCAAAGCAATATCTGCAATGACAAGGTCACGACTTCAAGTCTGAAGAGTCTTGTGGCATTTTTTTTGAAGTTGACTATGTATGTTGTGCTCACTGTCATTCCCTGATAAATTATATACAGGTAAATTCTCATCTAAATATTTTGGGTCCTCCCATGCATCCCTTAGTGCTGGGCTCTAAAATCCATCTCATTGGAGGTTGCTTGTTGACTGACACCTGCACACGGTGACATGAGACCACAGCCTCTTTCTTAGGAATCATGGATTCAAATAGGCACGGCTACGGGGGAATCTTGCTGACGCTAACAGATGTCTTAATGGTGTTATAATCAGAGTCACATCCTGTTCTTTCCCAGGGTCTTCCTCAAGCTTTCTTAGAACACGGAGAGATCTTCCTAGGCCATTCGTCCTCAGAGCTCTGAGCAGCAGAGAAAATGCATATGTGACCATTCTGGAGATCAGGGAATCATGACACTGCTGTCATTCTCCAGTTTGGAGACAGAGCAGAATGTATACTGGCCACATTTATGTGAGATCACTTTTCTACTTTAAATGCATTTCATTTCATTCTCATCCACTTCTAAACCAAACTCTAGCCTTCCCCGGTGCCCACCTTCAACCAAACACCTTACTGTCCTCTGTTTTAAGAATCGTATTAAAATGTGTTTAATTCCTATGAAAATAATTCACTTTCTCAACCCAGTTTAGGGAACAGCGCTCACGTTTTACCAAAACCTTTCCATCAATTGAAGGATCCCCTCCTTCACTTCAAATGGTTATTGAACACCCCTGTCGGGGTCAGCACCAGGTTCCAGGAAGTGGGACAGAGGCAGAATACACAGGTCCTCAGAGCAGGGCCCTGCCTTGAAGAAGCTAGAGATCCGAAGAGATGTTACAAGAGGGCTCCCTTCACCACATGGCGAAAGACACAATGTGGTGCCATGAAGATGGAAACGCTGTCCCTGAAATACCTAAACTAAATGTCTACAAGGCAGCCAGGTTAAATCCACTGTCTAAAAGTGTGAGGAATAGAAAAGAACAGGACAATGTGGGTTTTGATTCCCATTCTGATACATAACTACTTGTGTGATTTGGAGAAAGTTATCCTCTCTGAGCGTCAGTCTCCACATCTGTAAGATAGCACTAGTAACATCAGTTGGCATGGATGTTATGAGATGTAAGGATTTCACATCTGGAAAGCATAGTAAGTGCTCGTAAACATGAGCAGCACATCCCCAGATCCACTCCCTGCCATGGAAGGCGGCGTGTGTGTGTCTTGTGTCCATCCGCTCATTCATCCGGATCTTCAATGCCTCTTCTCATACTAACCCATTTCTAGTTGTCTGGTCCTTGTTCTGGGACAGTATTATAACTGTAACCCTAAGGGGAGACCAGAATGGCACGTACCCACTGAAGCTCATAGAAAGGAAAAATTTTCCTTCAGCAATGGTAGAACGCTCAAAAAAGATGTTAGAATTCTCGAAAGTACACGAAGGTGGCAGTGTGAATTCTGAATGAAAAAGTTATTCATTACAGTTGCCAATTTTTCACCCAAACAAAATATTATGGCCACTTGAGTTGATCCATTGGGAGGAATGACCTGAACCAACCAGTATCACATGTATTCCCCACACAGGAACATTTCCTTACTAGTGGGTGTTCCTTTCAGTGCATCATCTTCTGGTTTCACTCATTTATGCAGCAAATAATTATTGAATGGGGTCAGTACTAGTTCCTTAATCTCTAGCAGCCTCTTCCATTGAATCACACACACAAGATGACATTTGGAGCTGTGTGTGTAACTGTGATCATGAGTGTCTATGTCTATATACATACATGCATGCGTATCTACATGCATATGTATGTCTGCGCAAATGCTATACACATACACATGGGTGGGGTGGGTGTCTGCCTAGTGTATGTATAAGTGTACATATGTGTGTGCATGTGTGCATTTTAGTCTTTCCTATTAGGTGAATCCTGCTCTTTTCATGAGGACTTTGTTTTGATAGGCAGTGTGGAAATCACTGGGAAGATGAATTACCTTAGAAGATGTTCTGCTATCTTCTTATAAGATTCAGTAGTCTTCTCATTTTCTACCTTTCCATGGAGAAGTCAGAAAACAAATCATGACGTCTAGTATTGTCTCAGAAACTCCACTCATCCCAAGCTGCTCAAGAATCCAGCCCAAGACCAGGTGCAGATCCAGTATTCAGCAAATACTTGGATGACGTTGTGTCTCTGCCCTGCATTCATCCATCACATCACATAGCCCAGCTTGCCAGATTTGGTCTGGCTAATTAGGAGGCCTTCAGTGACATGATACATATGTCCTGTGCTTGGAGAATCAACCCTCATGTTAGCTCATTGGCTTATTCCAGAAATGACCAGTCAGCCAAAATGCACAGCCCTTGACCCCTTGCTGGTATTGCTCTGGTACCATGGGCTGTCAGCCCCCCTGGGTGCCCTACGTGCCCAAAGAGGGACCCACTGACAGGTGAGAGGAGATGACGACTGAAGAGAGGTGGTGAGTGGCGTAACCTTGATGCAGAATAAGGAGGACGGAGGCAAAGGGCACAGACCCTGCTGCCCACGACACTGCCACTGGAGGAAATGAAAGGATGAGCTGAGGGCCCAGGGACACAGGAGGCCGAGCTAAGGCCAGGGTGACCCTCTCAGGGATTCCCACCCCTGTGGGAGGCAGAGCATTACGCTTCAGCCTGGGGATGCTCAGAGCAGCTCGCTGAGCCTGGGGGTAGGTCCAGGTCCAGCTCTGTTCCCAGCAGCCTGGCCCAGCGCACAGCATACAGCCTCACTGGGTCTACTCGTCCCTAATGGTGACATGGACATTGTGACACCTCTTCGCAAACTTACAGATTCTGTTACCAAGATGATATAGGCTTGATAACAATACAGTTTTTAAAAATCCAGAGTGTAGTAGATATACAGGCACCGTTGTTTTTATTCTATTATTTTCGTGTGCTTTCGTAGGTGCTGAACTAGTTCCCGGAGCGCACACAGGGCTCTGTCCCTCTGAATAAGCCACCCCAGAGGAAATCTCCCTCCCTGCTGTCAACTCTTGACATTTTTCCATTTCTTGAACTTTTCCATTTTTACCTGTGGCTCCCATGTTCTTAAGGATGTGGGTCCTAGAGGGACATAATTTCAGGTTTTCTGATGGCCAGAACATTGCTTCCTGAGTCACTTTGAGCAAATTAAGTCTTACGAGCCTTATTTCATCATCCATAAAATGAGAATAACAACTTACAGATCTGTAATGAGGAAAAGCGAAGACACTGATTATGAACACATGAACCCAGTATCTTGAAAATAAGTGCTCAGTACACACTGCTATGTTAGCACAGGCTACTCTCACAGGGGGCCATAGTCTAGGGGGCTTACAAACAACAGAAGCTCACTGCTCACCGTTCTGGAGGCTGGAAGTCCACCATCAGTGTGCCAGGAGGCTGGGCTCTGGGGATCTGGGGAGGGCTGTCCTCTGGGGTGTAGATAGACAGCTTCTCTTTGTGTCCCTCCGCAGAGGAGAGCAGCGCAAAGAAGGGACCTCTCATGACTCTTGCGAGGGTACTAATCCCAATTATCTAATCCTAATCACCTCCCCAAAGCCCCACCTCCTAATACCATCACACTGGGGGAGAGGGTTTCAACATGAAACCTGAGGGGCCCAAACATTTAAGTCACAACAATCGCCTAGACAATGAGCAATTATAAATAATTATACGACTACTTAGTAGTGGTGTTAATAAGGGGATAAGCCTTAGTGTAACCAGAAAGAGCTTTGCTTGCCAGCCAGGGTGTCCTCTCTGGGGAAGCGCTCCGTGGCTAGAATCATCAGCATATGGCCAGCAGCTGGGACGCTCCTGCGTTTTAATTCCACTGGGCAGTCTCAGAGGCACCCTGATGCCTAGTGACTGCTCTCACCTCTCTGGCTTAGTGAAACCCTGAGCCACTGTGTCCATGTTTATCCGGAACATGCCACCAGGTGCAGCACTTGGTGACAGGTTTTAATTTCCTGCCACCACCCTTCTGGAAACGCAAGCCCATGTGGCCCTGTAAAAGGCAGAGAAACACAGACCTGCTGCAGGATGGGAAAGGGAGACACAGGGCTGAGGACAGAGCAGAAGCCAGGCCTGTCCTCTCTGCCCTCACCCCTGAGCTCCCTGTGTGCCCAGCACTGAAGTGCACACAGAGCCTTCCAAATAGGCATCCACCCTCGAGCAATCTCCACTGTCCATCAAATACTGAGGAAATGATCTCAGTATGTATCACGTGCTGTTTGCTGGAGTTCAGAGATTGGTGGGAAGCATAGCAGAAGGGGTGGCCTGGATGCCAGTCTGCGAGTCTGCAGGGAGCAGCGGAAAGAGCAGAAGAGGGTGCTGGAAGGGGCTGCTCACGTCTGCGTCCAGAGCCGGGCTCTGAGCACACAGCGCAGGCAGCAGGACTGAGGGGACCTGCCATCTTCCAGAGAGAAAAGCCCTCAGCTTTGAGTGACAGCCCGGAGTCCCAGGGATCACTGAGTCAAAAATAATTGGATGTGCTAATTCTTACCGATTCTAGGACAATTTGTTTATATGAAATCTGACTCGTGTCTCATTACCAGCTGAAACTAGGTCTTCTCTGGCTTGCATTCCCCCTCTAATCTTGCCTGGTTGATATCAGTAATCATTTTACTGATACACGTAGGAATAAATGTTGTCGCTTGGGCCTCTGAGGAATTAGCCTGCGAGGCGTGGGAGACCTCGCTGCCGCCGCTGACCGTCCGCACGGAGCAGGGCGCAGCAGCAACTCTCTCCGCTCCAAACAGCTTCCAGAACGCTTCCGGCATCCCACCAATATTCCCTACAGCGAATTCCCTGCTAGGTTTGGATGTTTATTCCTAGACAGTCTAATATTTTTCATGCTGAGGAGGAGAAAAGTAGCCCAGAGCAGCCTGGAGAGCCAGGGGAAGGGAAGGTAAAGGAAGAACACCTTCTATGGCACTGCTCCTTGCTCTGTCCCTCTGTCCGTCCGTCTGCTGCGGTCCCTCTGTCCCTCCCTGTCTCTCTGTCTTTGGTTTTCTCGTTCTCTGCCAGCCATGACACCACCACCACCAGGAGCCCCCCTGCCAGCCACTGCCATCCAAGCACCGACACAGCCACCAATATTGGAGGCAGCTCCCACCGGTGCCACTTGCCAGGCTGGGGCAATGCTGTGCCCTGCTATGCGAACCACACATCTGGGTGACCATGTGGCAGCGGGGGAGGCACTGCCCCAGCCGGGAGCGGCCTGGGAAATGTGCGGGCTTTGGAGTCAGTCCTCAGCCCCTGCGGAGGCTGCAGACCCTGCCTGCCTGCACAGAGCACATCCACTGGGGATCAAACAAGGTCAGAATCAGTCTAGATTCCAGATCAGAAAAGCACAAAGGACATGTGTCATGCACGAAGCCTTCTCCAGTTTGGCTAAAGGGGCCTTTATTTTTATTCACTCAAAACTGTTGGTTTGAATCTTTCCAGCATCGTGCGAGACGTGGAGAAGCCAGAGAGGAATAAGACATAGTGCCTACCTTCGCGGTGGTCTGTCCTGAAAGACGCTAATTAAGGAAACCAGAGCCCTAGGCAAATTAGGCTGATGACTTTTCTCACACTGCCTGCAGGAGTTTGAAAGGCTGAACCATGATTTCAAGTCGTTATGTCCATTTAGGAGCCACTGGGATCCACACCAAGCAGTCCATTCCCCAGTTCCACTCCTTACAACAGCAAACAAGCCGAGTAAGACCAGTGGTGCCAGATGAAGACAGACTCCCCAGGGACCCTGGGGCCCTCTGTCCGTCGGCTGCGTTACCTCTGTCCCTCCCTGTCTCTCTCTGTGAGCTCGTGGGATTCCCTGCCGCCTTTCCTGCATCCCAGACAGGGCTCTGCAGCGGCCGCCCACCTGCAAGTCCCAACAGGCGCAAACCAAAGGAGGTCCAAGAAACTCTCCGTCCTTTAGTCAACAGACCAGAAAATGGATTCTCTAACAGCAACTTCGCTGCTCACGCCAAACTCCAACAGAAAGGTGGCAATCCCTCAATAGGACTGAGGGGAGCTAGCTTCCACCCCTCCCCCAGGAGGCACACCAGTGCGCCCACACAGGAGGCCAGCAGAGACTCGCTGGGAGCTGGGCCCCCACCCCTCCGACATCAGTGAGACTGAACGCAGCAGTCCCAGTGAGGACTCCACTTCCCAGGACCACCCCCTGGGGGCCAGTGGCGCTCATGGAGGAGCTGGGCCCCTACTCTCACCTGGCACCAACAGAACAAGGTGGTGCCAGGCAGGCTAGCCAACCCTCTGCTTTCCCCCTAATGGTATCGGCAGGGCCCAGTGAAGACCTGAGCCTACACCCCACTGGCTTCAGTGAAAGGAGACAAGATGGTGGGAGCAGTAAAAAGGAGCAAGTGGAATTAGTCTGGTGAGCAGGACACCCCGCTTCCACCTGCCCTTGCCGGGTGTCATCAGGGCCTGGTGCAAACCTGAGCTTCCACCCCCATCACGCTGCAACGAAGCAGACAGGGTAGCAGTAGCAGTGGGCAGGAGGAAGCCACGCAGGAAATGCATGAATCATAAACTTCAAGACACAGGCGAACCCTGGGACCTGCCCCTTTGAGGTGGCTGCTGCTGAGATCCATCAGATTTAGGGACAAACTATGAACACAACCTTACCTAAGGTTCCCGCTCTGTCGGTGCCTAAAGGGCTTGCACACTGAATATTCTTTCAGTCCCATTGAGTGACACATCTACTAGGTGCCACATGTGGCTCAGTGCTTGAAATACACAGTAAAAGAAACCCTCTATGTTCTTCAGAGTTGCACATTCTGAAGAGGCAGATAGGCAGGTCAACCATCAATGGAAAACCAGGTGAAAAGCACTGTAATCAAGACTCAAGCAAACTAGAACGGACACACAGAAGAGGAGCCCCTAACCCGGAGGAGGGTTCATGTGGAATTTCCCAAATGTCTTGAATGAAAGGGTTTGAGTTGTGAGGTGAAAAAATTTGAGGCAGAGGAAGAACATTGCCAGATTCTAAATAGGAGGAGCAGCTCGTGCATTTTCTTCTCAGTGAGACGACATTCACTGCTGGAAGCACTCGCCCTTCTAACTGCTACCCTGTGCGCCTGGCTTCCAGCAGAAGGGCACCAAAACTTCTGCCTTTAAGAGGATTTGACGAAGTATCACAGGTCTCAGCAGAAAACTGGAAACCTCTCTTGGCCATGTGGACTTGGAAGGTTAGAGAGATGGTGTCCTACTCTTAATCATCCAGGTTACTGACCCCTAAAATGACCCCTTTCTCAGGGGGACCAGAACACCCACTGAAGGCTCACTCCCTGCTCGCACGAGCTGGCAAGTGTCCCCAGCCCATCCCTTTCTGCTCATCCTCCCAGACTCTGAAGCTGAGGCCTTAGGGGCATTTCTTCAGGGCACAGAGGGAAAAAGGCTAAAGACAAATCCTTAATTCTACAAGTCCTCTGATGCATTTCATCAACCAAGCAAATTCTACCTCCCGCCTGAGATCTCTCTTGGGCTAACAAACGTCTGCACGTTTTCCCGAGCGCTCTGTCTCTTAATGAACCCCCAAGTCCATGATGACTTGCCGCTGAAAGTGAATCCTGACACTGGCTGAAAAACTTCCTGGAGAGACGACAGCGCATGCGTCCAGCTTTTTAAGAGACAGTTGTGTGTGGCCATCCAGCACTGTGGGTTGGCAGGTGGGGAGAGGCGAGGCACCTGCCACTCTGGCCCTCTCACTTGCTGCTGTGACCCTTTTGGGAAAAAGGGAAATGATGAGCACACGGCATCATCAAAACATGAACAAAGAGGGAACACTAGTTGCTTCCAGGAGGGAGTCTCCAAAGGTTCATGGTCAGAAATAAGACATTCATGAACCATAGGCTATCTTCTCTATATGGTTCATGGGATGATTAAATTAGATATGAAATACTAAGGATAATGGTGATCCATCTTGTATCTCAAATATATATTGTTATTATTATCGGCACTGCCAATTTCATGCAGTGGTAATTCATTATGCTTATAAGGGGACTTTAGGGTACTGAAAGTCTCCATGTTCACTGCTAACAAGGCAATTGTTATTATCTCTATTTATAGAGAGTATCAAGGCGGTTCAGTGACTTTCCCGGGGCTCAGGCTGGTAATGACCGAGCTGGGAGGTATAGAGTGGTGGTTGGGAGCCTGGCTTTCCATGGTTATGCATCACGGGAAACATTACCTAGCCCCTCCTGGCCTCCAGTTCTTCATCTGTAGTTTCTTAGGTTTAATTGTTTCATTAAAATAAAAGAATAGATGAAAAGTCATCTAGTATGTGCTCAATAAACTTTAGCTGTTATCATTGAATTCATATTTTCTGAGCCCACCACTCTTTCCACTACATAACTCTAAGGACTACACACTTAAGATATCTATTCTAAAGCTAAAATTACCTGGGAATTGGGATATAAGTCTACCCTTGTCCAACAAGTCCTAAGAATAGGCACCTAAGAAGTGTGCCACAGAGTGGATATCCACAGAACAGAGATGGATGCCCAGGGAAAAGGCTCACATCCCACTTCCAAACAAGGGTGAACAGATTCAAAACCATGCCAGTAGTCTGTCCTCCCCCACAGTCCAAAGATGTGGCTGGTTTCAACTTAACATAAAATCAAATAGACATAAAGGAGAAGAGAAGAATGTCAGCTATCCAAGAGCTGCTATAAGCCCGATTCTGCCAGAAGCCAAGAGGTCCTTTCTGCTGCACTGATAATCGGCTTATTCTCCCAGAAGAAACAAAGAGATAGGGAGGCAGGAAATGAGGGAATTATTATTCTAGGCTGACTAATGAATGGGCAGACCTGTTTGATTATGTAGAAGATCTAGCAAAAAGGTAGCCCTGAAATCTTGTTTTGCTTTGTTTTTTTTTTAATAAAAAAAAATACATTCTCTACATGTACCACTTAATAGTTTGCATCTTGGAGCGGAGATTTGAATTTGAATTCTGACTCCACCTATTGGTCTGTCCGTGACCTTCAAACATCTACTGAAATTTTCTGAATTTCATTTTCCTCATATATTTCCAAAGGAGATACAAATGAAATGAATGTATTCACGATTAGCACTGTTGTTTGAATGAAATGAAACAGATTTGTTTGGCCAACCTGGCACAGTTGGCTGAATAGCACCTGGGGGCTATTCAGAAAATATTAAATTCTTTTCCTTGCATTTGAAACATCAGAGAATTCAAAGATATGAGAGAGTGTCTCCCATAAACAGAGAATGCAGGAAAGCCCTCTAACGGCTGATGTTAGAGGGAGGATTTCTGAAAAGCAGAATTATGGCACCATGATTATGGATGATTCCAGTAAAGGAGGCTATGCTGCGGAAGTAAGACACACCGTTTCATAGGGAGTTCTCTGACAAGCTCACATTGCACACGGCCAGGGACAAAAACACGGATGGAAGAACACGCCAGCAAAGGGAGACATGAAACAGGAGCGTGGCAACCCCCTGAGGACCCTGGGTGGGGTTAAACCACAGGAAACTGATACTCTCAAAAATGCCACAAAGTTACCAAGAAAAATGGTGAAGCTTTGGTGTGGACAATTGACCCAGGAGGCCACCACATCCTGCTTGGAAATGGTACAACATTAACCCAGGAGGGGGCCCTGGCAGAACTCTACGGATATACCTCCTCTGCAGGATTCGACTTGGCTGTTAAGAAGATGGCCGTAATTAAATTGAATTACTGTGTTTGAAAGGATAGAAAGGGCAGGGGCAGAAGCCAGGACATCAGTTCAGATTATACTACAGTGCTTCAAATTAGAAATGGTGGTAAACTGGACAAAGTGGTTAGCAGAAGAGGGAGTGGGAAGGGAAGGCTCCTGGACATATTTTTGTATTTTATTGTGAAAAATTTCAAACATATACAAAAATGGGGAGAACACAAACCTACGAGTGAAGACTCATCCGAAACCTTCGGCTCGTGACGTGGTTGGCTTTTTCTATAGGCATTTTCCGCTGCTTCCATTGGATTAGTGAGAAACAAATAGTAATCCGTGAAAAGTTCTAGGTAAATAGAATTTAGGTATCTCTAAGTTTAGACTCCTGTTAAAATTATAACCACATTGTTATTTTTCCATCTGAAAAAAGTGACAATTCCTTAGCAACATCAAATACCTACTCACTGACCAAATTTACTCTATGGCTTCATAATTTTTGTTTTTAAAATGTTTCCTTTGGGAGTCAGTGTTCAAACAATGTCCACACATTCCATTTCTTTGATGACCCCTAAGGCTGTCTAACCTAGATTTCTCTCACCCTATTGCATCTTCTTTAAATTTATACTTTGAAGAGACTAGGTTTTCAATAGTATAGATTTTCCCACGTTCCGGGTTTTGCTCAATGCATCCTGTGGGTTATTTGTCCCCTAAATGTCTCATAAACCTACTCTTAGATTCAGATCCTTGTTCGGATTCTGTCTGATTTTTCTTTTTGCAATAATATTTCATAGATGGTGATGTGTACTTTCCTTAGGAGGCATTTCATGTCTGACTTTCCCTCTTTTTGTGATGTTAAAATTGAGCAGTAGATTCAGACGTTGTCATCCCGGCCCATCATGCATTTCCCCTGAGCTTTATACTTGAAGCTCTTGGTAGACATCAGAAGTGTTACAGTAATCCATTTTTCATTCAGGGTCTCAAACTAATATCACATAATAACATCATTCCATGTTGCTCATTTTCTTTAAAATTCTAAAAGAGGAAATTTTCTTCATTAAATATTTGATTTACTTGAGGTATAATTCAAGCAAAAAAATCACATGGATGTTTATCTGCCCTCTTTTACCGACTCTCAGAATAATGAGTTGTTTTCCTAGCAGCCACCAAAAGTGATCAATACGATTTTTGGTTTTGTATCATTGTGAATTCATGAATTTAAAATATTTGATGTATTTCCATACATTATCATAATTATTCCTCTTAAACATTTTTTGGATCACTGTAAATTCACATGCAGTTGTAAGAATAACATAGAAAGATCTCACATATCATTTCAATTTTCCTCAGTGATAACATCTTGTGCTCTAGTAATAAAATATCTCAATCAGAACATCGACATTGATAACAATCAATACATGGAACATTTGCGTCACCATGAAGACCCCTCATTTTGGCCTTTTATAGCTACATCTGCTTCTCTCCCCCTCCCACTTCCTCCTAAAATTTTGGCAATCACTACTATGTCCTCTTTTTCTATAGTTTCATCATTTCGAGAATGTTCTATGAATGGAATCATTGTATGTAACCTTTGGGGATTGACTTTTCTCACTTAGCAGAATTCTCTGGAAATTCATCCAGTTTATGGGTACATCCATAGTCCATTCCTTTTTATTGCTGAGTAATATCCCACAGTCAGGATGTATCACAGCTTGTTTAAACACTCACCTTTTGAAAGCTACCTGGGTTGCCTCCAGTTTTAGGCTATTATTAATAGAGTTTCTATAAATATTCATGTACAGGATTTTGTGTGACAGAAGTTCTCAGTTCTCTGGGATAAATGTCCAGGGGTACCATTGTCAGTTCCTATGGTAATTGCATATTAATTTTTTAAGAAATTGTTTTCCAGGTGGATATGCCATTTTATACTATCCCTTGGAAGGCGTGAAGGATCATGTTTCTGGGCACCTTCACCAGCATTTGCTATTGTCACTGTTTTTTATTATAACCATTCTGATAGGTAAGTACTGCTATCTCATTGTGCTTTTCATTTGAGTTTCCCTAATGGCTGATGACATCAAATGTTTATGTGCTCATCTGCCATCTATATGTTCTGTTTGAAGTTCTCATCATGTTTTTTGCCGTTGTCATTTTTTAAATTGAACTGTTTGCTTTTCCAACTGTTGAGAGTTCTTTACAGATTCTATACAGTAGCCCTGTGTTATGCATGTGGTTTGCAAAAAGTTTCTCTGTAGTTTCTGTTCTCATTCCCTTAACGAGGCCTTTCACAAAGCAAAGGCCTCATTTTGATGAAGTCCAATTTATGAACTTTCCCTTTTATTTATACTGTCTTTGGTGTCAAATCTAAGCACACTTTGCCTAAACCTAGATCTCCAATATGTCCCCTATTTTTTTTCCTTTAAAAGTTTTACATTTAAGTCCATGATCCACTTTTAAATTAACTTTTTGTGTACTGTGTGAAGTATAGTTTGATCTTTGATTTGGTTTGGTTTTTCCTACAGATATCTAAATCATCCCAGCACCATTTATTTTATCTTACCACCATGGTATTACTTTTATACCACTGTCAAAAATCAGTTGGAAACTTTTGCGTGGGAGCATTTCTGCACTTTCTATGCTGTTCCATGGATCCATGTGTCTACCCCTCTCCCAGGCATCATGCAGAATTAATCCTGTGGCTATATGATGAGTTTTGAAATAGGGTAGACTAATTCATTTCATGTTATTCTAGTTTTATTTTACCAAACTATTTTAGCCATTCCAGTTCCTTTATCATCAAATAAACTTTAGAATAATCTTGTCTATAAGTACAAAAAATCTTTCTGGAATTTAAATAGCATTTGCATTACACTTGTGTATCCTTTCAGGAAAGATTGACATCTTTATTCTGTAGAGTCCTCTAGTCCATGAACACAGTATGTCTCTCAGTTTCTTCAGATCTTCTTTTATTTGTTTCATCAGCCCTTTGTATTTTTCACCATCCTATATACTAGTATATATTTTGTTAGATTCACACCTAAGTATTCCACTTGGGGATTTTTGGAGCAATTCTAAATGGAATTGTGTTTTCAATTTTGGTGTCCATGTGTTCACTACTTGTATATAGAAATATAATTTAATTTTATGTTTATTTTGTATCCTAAGATTTTGATGAACTCATTATTAGTTGCAGGAGTTTTTAGAGCAACTTTGAGATATGCAGTAAAGGGGAGAAGTTCTCCCCAGGTGGCCTCCGCTACCCTTGTAGGTGGGGAATAAGGCTGATTTCACTATCACCAGACTGTGGTGAAAGCTCTCACTTTCCATCCCACCTCCTCTGACACCACCCCAGGGAACAGAAGAACAGGTGGGAACTTGTTATCGACAGGTAGGGTGGGGATGGAGGTGCTGAAGTCTTTTCCACTGAAAGTGCCCAAGTGGGTCGGGTCCATTTCCAGTTCCTTTACTGGACCTTCTCTGTCACCATCCCAGTGGGTAGTTGGGCAAGAGTGGAAGTGTGGGATCCCCATTTCTGTTGCTGGTGTCTGAGGAAGTAGAACCACATTCTTTTTGTACAATGTTTATTTCTAAATGGTTATTTCTGAGTACAATGGTTATTTCTGAAAAGCTCTCTATATTTCTAGGCTGCTCCTCTTCTGGTCTTTTGACTAGAGAAAAGGCTTTTGGTGGGGACTTCTCTCCTGCAGCATTGGCACGTTTAAGATACTGGCATGAGTCTGGCACAGGGATGTATCTCACACTCACACACACCCCAAAAACAAAACAAAACAACAAAACAAAAACATGAAACCATAGTGTTATCCCTTTGGTTCTGAGATCTCCAGCCATCCCACTTTCTTCTCTCCATCTTTCAGTCTTTCTTATGTTTGTTTTTTATATGATGTCTGGAGTTTGGAGTTGTATTTTACAGGAGGCAAATAAGGAAAAGTCCATCTACTATATATTCCTAGAGGCAGACGTCAGATTATTCTTTTTGATTCTGAAATGTCCAGTATTCAAAGTGGGCATCTTTGGGTTGTTTCTTGCCTCCTTTTAACAATATCTTCAAGATCCTTGATAGTTCCCTCGCTTTCTGTGATAGTAAAGGGTCCCAGGCTCTTCATTTTATTATACGAGTAGAAGTGTGTGTATTTGTTTTTAAAATAATATGATATTATTACTCGTAATATGATTGCTGAAAACAGTTCAAGATTTTGGGGTTCTTTTTTTTTGCAGTTTTATTTTGTGCCTTGGGTGTACTGCACACATCATTTGTTTTAAATCCATTTGAAATAATTCAGGTATGGATAGTTACATTAAAAAATGCTAAAGTGGCGTACACTTTAAGATTCATTAGTTTTATCTGCTTTTGAATTTTAAGAGTTGCTCTATTATCATTTAATTCAGTTTCATTCTATAATTACATAGAAAAGTTTTAGTCCCATACCAAGTATACAAAATATTGCATATTCAGAAATGCCTTCTCTCTCTTTCACTCCAACCTGCTCGTTTTCTGTCTTACTGATTTGAGGTGCTGATTTCGTTGTATAAAAATCTATGGAGGGTCTGTTTCTCGATTTGCTATTGTACTTGATGGGTCTTTTGTCCTATCCAGGCACCAGTCCCTGTCATTTTCATGGTAGAGGCTTTATAGCATGTTCTAATATCTTGTTGGACTAATCCTTCATTGTTCTTCTTTTTCAGAAGAATTTGTCTTGTTTATTTGTCTTGACAACTGAATTTATAATCAAGTTGCCTAGCTTTTGAAATAAATCTAATGGTCTTTCAAGAGAGGATTATATTAAGTTTACAAATTAGATTACAGATACATTTTGGAAATATATCCAACAAAATTTTCAGGGAGATTGGATGTGGGGTATAGGCCAAGAAGGATAATGATAAATTCCAAGGGGTGCGGCTTGAGAAATGGAAAAAGCAGAGTAGCCATCAATTGATCTGGAGTCAGCTGTGGTAGGAACAGGCCTGGGAGTCGTGAACTTAATTTTAGATATGCTGGGTTTGAGAGGCGTATAGGCATCTCATCAGAAATGTCAAGCAGGCAGTTAGAAATAGGACTGGGAATGCAGGATTGAGGTCACAGTTGGAGATATAAATTTGGAGATACCATCAGGGGATTAGTATCTAAAACTGTGCAACTTGCTGTTATTGCCAAGGGGAAAAAAGTATTTGAGAGACAGTGATCCAGGCCAATGGGAGAGCTGTGACACCCTTGTTCTTTGGAAAGCGACATAACTGAGAAACAGAATGGAGCCTGGAAGAATTTCGCATCAAAGCTGAGACTGTTGGATGAAGACCATGGTACAGAAGGGGAGAAGTATACCAGCCCAAGAAATGGGGAGTAGGAAGAAAAGCCAGAGATGGGTTGACTCGGGAAGGCCAAGTCTGAACAAGACCAAGGCTCTCAAAGGGCAGGTCACCCGGATGGCTAAGGGATCTGCAGCTACAGGCAGGGTTCTGTGCCCCTAAGTCTCTTCAGGAAGAGACGTGCTTAGGGGGCAATGTCTGGGCTGTGGTTACATCCTGCAGTGCTATTTTTATCGGGTTCTTTGTTGCAAACAACACAGTCTTTGGCTATCATTATAGGAAGAATCTGCTGTAAGTATAAGGAGCTTCCTAAAACTGAGAGAATAGAGATCTAGGCTTAACAACATGGCAAGACCTATGTGACTCTTGAGGGTCCCTAGGCAGGAACTGTAACATCTGAGTTACTGGAGGGACGTTTGGTAAGGACACTCCCAAACTGGAGACAATCGAAGCCATGCAGGGAAACCACCCTAGCTGCTGAGAACTCATCGTAAACACCCCTTCAGACCCCAAGTCCGAGCCCTGGACAAAAACATCTGATTGGCCAGGCCTCGGCCATGTTCCTCTCCCCCTGGCTGCTGGACAGAGCTGAGAGGAGACATCTTTCTCCTTTGGCTTCCAGTGTGGGAGATGTGTTTCAATCTAACCATGGAATATGCATGGGAGAATTCTCCAAAAATAAGAAAGGGGCTGAATGCTGGGCAGACAAAAATTAAATAGCAAAAAGTCCATCACACATGGAAAAAGAATTTGTGTGACAGTGTCTCTCAGGAGCAGAGGAGAGGGAGGGAAACTATGTCTGGAGACTGTACACAGATTTTTATTCCAAATTTCTCCAAAATAAGGAAAGCATTGGACTCTGGAAACTGTCAGGTCAGCTCATGAACTTGGGAGCATTTGTAGCAAGAATGGGCTGCATTAAGGAATCAAGGCCGAGCAGGACCCAGGTCAGGAAGGGAATCGGTCAGGCAATATTCTAACAGAGCTTATCAAATAGCTGGTCTACTACCAGTGAAATATTGTGGTACACTAAAGCTAATGCATTCGGTCACAGGACTGTAACTCAAAAAGATCTTAGAAGCCTGGAATTCTGGTCCAAACATACTGGAAGAAATGGAACAAAAGTTAACTGGGACAAATGTGAAATTTTTCATATAGGTTCAAAAAAGCAAATGCTCTCTGAAGAGCTGGAATAGCCTAGACTCAGAAATTTAGACATATAAGGACCTAAAAAACCATCTAGTTCAATTGCCTCATTTGACAGGGATGTTAACTTTGAGCCCCAAAAAGGATATAGACTTCCCCAAGGATTCACAGCCAAAGAGTAGTAGGATTGGAATTAGCACTCAAGTGTCATGACTAACTGCTTTAAAATTCTTAAAAATTGCCCTAGAGTGTCTTTAACTTGGCATCCATTCCCAAGAAGAGAATTTTTTGAAGCTTAGGAAACATGTGCTTAATAGGTGTCAATGGTGCCGTGCAGCAGCTGAAATACTAACACAAACTTAGCCTGCACTGCAAGAGGCATGAGGTCCAGAGTTGGAAATAAGTGGCAAAGCATTTTCTGCCCAGGTCAACCACCCCAGACACCTGGAGAAGTATGCTTGCCTCTGTCCACCACACTAATGGAGAACTCTGGCTGACCAGGGGGAATCCAGACGAGGGATGGTGAAAGTTCTAGAACATGACCGCAGAAATGGTTGAAGGAAGAGTGGCTGTTTCAATGGGAAAAGAAGTACCTAAGGAAAGAAATGGTAGCTGCCCTCAAATATACCAGCAGCTCTTATGAGAAGGAAGAGTTTTTCTGAGATGCCCTGATGGCAGAAGTGAATAACTGGGTATAAGTTAGCAGAAAAGATGTGTCACTGCAAAGCACCATGAGCCTCCTGTTGGTGGAGCTGTGTCAGTACAATGTCATCTACTCAACCCACTGGCAAGGGACGCAGTAGCAGGAATACAGGGTCCCTTTCAAGGCCTGACTTTTTGTGATTCTTTTATCTTCCTAAGGCAGATATTGTTTTTGTTTCTCTCAGATATTAAGGGCTTTGAAATTAGGCTCATTGTAATGTCTCAGAGAGGAGCGACCGTTGCCTTACATTCTCTGTGGTCCCCCACAGTGCCTAGAACAATGAAAGATACACAAGAAGTATTCAGTCAATACCGGCGGGCTCATAGAACCTTTGATATTCTTTTATATTCCTCTCCTTGATCTGCTTGACTACAGAGCAGCAAAGTGAAAAATTGTTACACACACATGCATGGGTATCTTTAAGGAAATAGAAAAAGAAATTGAGAAACGGATTTTAAATGTTACATATTTGTGCAGAATAATACTTAAACATGCACAGTTATTGAGAAAAAAAAAAAGACTTAATGCTGGATTCGTAGCTTTGCCCCCAAGATCACACACAGCAAAGCTTGGCATCCTTCCTGTACTTATTTCCTTCCTCTGCCCCTTCGATTTTCTACAGCCTCCCTTTTATGGTCGAGAGGCATGCCACTATAATAAGATGAAAAGGGGTTCAGTTGGAGGGCTGGGAAGAGGGCGGGTGAGGGCAGGTCTATGGCAGAGCCTGTGGCTCAGATGTTGAGTCTATTCCTGACGCTGCCTCTTACACATTGTGTGTTTGGGAAAGTGACTTAAATGCTGAGACTCAGTTTCCTCAGTGGAGCATGAGGAATGACATTGCGCACCTCTGCAAGTTGTCATGAGGATTAACACAAAGCCTGGCAAATCGCAGGCACATATTAAAATTAGTTCCCTTGCATTTGCCTCTGAAACTCCTCCAGCTAAGAGTCAATCCGTGAAATCCCAAAGGCCTTTGCTCTGCGGGAATTTTTTCTTCCAGTACCACTTGGGATATTGCTAACTTGGCCAAGAATGCAAATGGGCTCATTCACTTGCCAGCACTGTTCAAGGGGTAGCGATTGCCCAGAGCACGATTCCAAGTGTTCCTAAGCTATTCCAGGCTCTTCAAGAGGGAACAAGAGAACTGGGTCACTTACGGTGAGTAAGTGCCACCAGAGTGGAAAGTGGCGATAAGAATGCCATGTATTTATCATCTCTGACTTTGGCTTTAAAGACCAAGGCAATGAATGCTGAAAAAATCTGGATCAAAAGTCTGAATTGGAACTACATTGAATTCATTTAAATTACTCTGGTCTCAGTTCTCGTAATTGAAAAGTGATCAAGATGAATGGAAATGATGACAATCATGCTGATGCCCATGCTGACATCCACCTTCTCTGTCTCCCTGAGGCACTGAGAATGATGCATGTCAAAGTATGTGCAATGCTGAATGCCGTGAACCAGAGCCAGGCACACAGGTCCATCAAGGGGACTATAAGCTAGGCTGGTAAAAAGGAGCCCAAGTTTGGGGAGGGGGCAGTGTCTCGGTAGATCAGGGCGCCAAAGCACCGGGAAAGAGGGTTTGAAATGGCAAAGAAGAGAAGAACCAAACAATGCGCCCTTCTTAATTTACAAAGAGGCAGCCTTTTGCAGGGAAGGAAATACACCCCTTTAAACTGTGGATATGAGGAATTGTTACAAAATAAAATCAAGGACTTTGCAAAAGGAAATGTTATCACCACTGAATTAATGTGGCTGCTTCTGTTTTCTCTTCTCTCACAGAGACGGGACTCAGCAGGGGAGGGCTGAAGCTTCTGGAACCGTTTGTCATCTCCAGGGACATCACTTTTCTTGTTAAGAGAATCTGGCAGACTTGGGTGGCAGGCCCTTTCTTTTAAGGGATGAATAAAAGGTGGAAGGTTGTTTCTGATGAATGGTAATAAGAGCTCAATTGTTTAAACTTTCTCATATTTGTTATGTTTCAAACAGATAGGAAGCACCAACTACACGGGGCTGAAAAAGTGAATGATCTTTGCTGCTGATGAGGACCAGAGAGATTTTATTCGACGGTGAGGTGGGGCAGGTTTGATGAAGACGATGGTATTTGGTATAAGAAAACACATCTTAGGTCAAATGGCCTCCTGTGAGCATTTTGCAGGAAGATTTACCTCCATAAATGCAGTCAACTGGGGGGTGCACCACATGAGACTGGGGATATGTGTATGAGAATGTGTGTGAACTTGCATGTGTTCTGTGTGCACATGCACGTGTACTGGTGTGTGGTAGGATGGCAGCCAGGAAACAGAATGGGTAGGAGGAGGTTGCTAATGGGAAATGGAGACCCGGGTAAAATGCCAGAGGCTGATTCAGCAATTCCCAGCAGGTCACCAGGGACAGTAGGATAGAGCAAAGGGCAAAGACACGGAAGCCCCCAGTCAGTTCACGTAAATGCAGTCTTGTAAAACCACCCTGACTGACTCACCTGTGGTCGTATCTGATGTCCGCAGTGAGAGCTACCAAAAATGCCAGTTCTGTTTTATTTAAATAGGGCAGAACTCTCTTGGCATCCCCGCTGCTGCTGTCCACTGTGCCACAGGTTTCAAGCTCATTGGAGCCCTTGAAGAGCCACTGCTTTTCTCGTATGCACCCTCCTCTCTTTCTATGTCCATCATTCACAAAGTCACAGCTCTTTTTCCTTTGCAATATCTCTGATAGCCTCTCTGTGCAGCAAAGGATTAACTTTGCCCCAAGAAAGGTTTGGCCCTTGACTGGCTCTTGCAGGCAGCACCTAGCAGAACTGGAAAGTGCTTTCAGTGAGAATTAAAATATAGTGATTTTATATAGTCCCACTGGGTGCGTAAGGGACCCCTGTGATGTGTGTGTGTGTGTATATACATATATATATATACGTCAGAGAGCGATCCTTTCAGACAAGGCTGCCAGAAGGATAGAATCCACAACAGAGCTGCATCAGGGACAAAAGGAAAACAATACCAGTCCTAGACGGTAAGAATATTGCACACAAGTTTCATAAAGAGAATGAATAAGGACAATATCTACCAGGCCTATATGTATCAGTTTGCTGGTAACAACACATAACCAACTGAGTGGCTTCATCCAGAGGTTTATTGTCTCACAGTTCTGGAGGCCAGAAGTCCAAGATGCAGGGGCAGAGCTAGCGTCTGAAGCCTCCCTGCCTGGCTCCTGGGTGACGGACATCTTCTCCCTGGCCTGTGCATGGTCTTCCTCTGAGGGGGGCGTTCTGCCCAAATGTCCTCATCTCATAAGGATACCGCCCGACTGGATGGGCGCCCACTCTCATGGCTTCATTTTAACACAGGCACCTCTTTAAAAACCCTACCTCCAAATACAGTCCCATTCTGAGGTGCTGGGGGTGAAGGTCTCGGCACATCCGTTCGGGGTGGGAGGGACACCTTTCTCCCAATCTGTGCAGACAATACAGATGGAGACTCTACAAAATATCCCCTTCTAGCCTCACAATAACTCTGTCAAGTAAGGAATTTTAACATTCAGATTTTATGGTTTAGGAGAAAGTGAAGATTAAGAGGACAAATAACCCGCTCCAGGCCCAGCAGCTGCGACTCAAACCCACAAATTCCAACTCTCAACAAAATGCACGTTCTACTTGAATACACCACTGTGAAGAAGAGAAACACAGGCAGTGAACTATTTGGGGGGAAAACATTTGTCAGGAATGTTTGTAAAAATATTTGTCAGAAAATTTGTCAAAAAAAAAATTGTTTCCAAGAAAGTTTATAAAATGTCATCCCAGTGCTCCTGGGAGAGGCCAGGAAATCCCTCACTAAACCCTGTTTCTCAATCTCTGAGTAAGAGGTCTGAGTTAATTCTCTCTGCTTCTATTTTCCATGTCTCTGTTCCACCACATCAAACAAATGTATTCACAATGAGATCTTTCTCATGTCCTGGGTACTTTGAGATTACCTGATGGAGACAGCACTTCTAAAAATCTTTGTATTATGAACATTTATGAATATGGGGAAAACCAGAAATGCTAGTACAGTGATTGCTCGTATATCCACCAAGATTCAGTACATGTAGTATTTTGCCACATTGGTTTTATCTACTTATCTAATCTTTCTATTTCCATATCTATCATCTATCTATATTTTTGATAAACCACTGTCACATTTCATCTTTAAATAGGTCAACCTGCATCTCCCAAAACAAGGATCAATCATCGCCTACACGCCCACACAACTATCTTCACACTTAATGAAATTAAGTGTTTTTCTAATATCGTATAACGACCAAACCACATTCAAATTTCCCCTCGTTCCCTACAAACACCTTATATAGTTCAGAAACTTTTAAAATCAGACTCGAGTCAAGGAGCGCACATCCCATTTGATTACTGCATCTGCTGAATCTCTTTACAGCGGTTACTTCCTTCCTTCTCTTGATACACCTCAATGAAGACACGAGGCTTTCTTCTTTTTTTTTTCTTTTTTAGCAAGTGCCCCGTATTCTGGATTTGGCCAGTTGCCTCCTGACGGTGGTGTTTAACACGTTTACCTATTCCCTGTATTTCCTGCAATCGGGAGTATACAGTAAAAGGAATTAATTTCAGGTTAAATATTTTAACCAAGGCACGTTCACAGGTGGGGCTGAGCTTCATTTCATAGCCATGGGGAGGCGTGTACTGCCTGGCTGAGCTTCATCACTCAGGGGCAGCCAGGTATCTCACCCGCAAAGCCGCACACACACTCTGTAAAGAGCAAGTTTATGTGCGGCGTGATCCGCAGGGACCGTGCCAGTATCCAGTCCGCACCAGCCTCTCCCTGCTGGGTTAGTATCTGTGGCTGGCCCTTGCCGGTGGACAGCGTTGAAACCACCCATTAGAGGGAGCACCGCTCCAGTTCTTGGATCACTGGGGAAGGAGGCTGCTGAGCAAAGGCAGCATGGCTTGTCCGTGTCTGAGTTTCCCTGGACACGAGCTCGACATCTGATACTCAGCATGCACTCAGTGACGTTTTGTTCTTTAATGTTCATAACTCTTTATTATTTAAATGCAGAAGACAACATAGGAGGTGCCTGGAAATCCACAGAAAAACACTACACAAAAGGCAGTTTGAAACCACTACTAAAGGCTAGTCCTAAGAATTGCAAAGGTAAGATGTGGCATGTAAAGAACATTCATATATATATACTTTTTAAATGGTGATCACATGATTTGTTCTCCCTTTCCTTTAGTTGAATCTGAGTTCCTTCCTGCTCATTTTAAGACTGCTGTTGGAGTAGCTCCCAGGCCTCCTGGAAGCAGAGTTTTCCAAATTCTTTGAAAGCAAGCTCACAAAAGTTATTATACCTACTCTTCTTTATTCCAAAGGTCACCTTGATGGCAGGATGGGGGACAGAAATAAAACATCTCCTCACTAACAGCTTGCTCCCCTCATTAAATGAAAAAATGAACCATGAAAAGACCTGAATACACAGATCAGAAAAGGAGAAATAATAATGACTACTACATAGTGGAGAGAGAAATCCCCTTTCTACTCCACCAGACTATGAATGTTGGAGGGGCAGAGATTCTGTCCAGTTCATCTTCACTCCATGACCCACACCAGGGGCTTCACACTCAGTAGGGCCAGAACAATTTTTGTCCTAGTTGACTCAATGACCAGCCCTCAATAATCAAATCAATGCAAATTGGAACAATACAACTATCCAATTAGAAAAGATTTGTAAACTCTTGAAAGATACTGTAGCATTAACTGTAATAAAGTAGGGCTCAAAGAAACATGTAAAGCATATATTTCTTAGAAAGAAAAATTCCAAAATGCTAACATTATTACCTCTGGGAGGTAAGATATAAGGTACTATTTTTCTTAACCTTTGTACAGTTTAATATTTTCCAAACAGGTCAACAAACACGATCATTATCTTGGGGTAAAGCAACATTTAAAAACAAAATGGTGCCTTCCTCTGCATCCTCAGAGAGGACATTGCCTGCCTGGACCATAGACCCTGGAAAGCTGCAATTATTTTGATCGTTCTGGGCAGAAGCTTTCTAGGCCTAAATGCCTAAACAACACTCATACAGTGAGCATAAATATGTGTGAGTATGTATGTATTTTTTCATTTTCCTTTTTATTTCTTTCTTCCCCAGCAGGTGTGTTTGAATAGCAGCCCATTACTGCTCACTTGATGCTATAAATATTTATAAGCAGGCTCCAAGGAAGCTATTGTATCATAAACCGGCCAGTGGCATGGCCAGCTGCCTTTTCTGAGTGGAGGTGTAGGCAGCTTTGGAGAATGTGGGCCCTGTCCAGCCTGAAGCCCTGGAGCCTGTGAGGCGTGCAGGTCTAGCCAGAGGTCTGTGAAAGCTGTCAAGTCATCCTCTGAAGGTGCGGGCCTGACGGCTGTTGAGTAAGTTAGAGCCTTGAAGTCAATGCTAAGTTGCATTTGAGAGGAGGGTTTCCTGGCACCTTAGTTTGCAAGGTAATCTTGCAGCCTAATTATCCTTTTTAATATGTAGGGTGGAATTTATTCCCCTTTGCAATTTTAGGATGGGGTGTGTATGTGCGTGCGTGTGTGTTTGGGTGTGTGTGACTGAGGCCGACATTAGTGTGACACAGGACAATCAAGGCTGGTGAACAGTGAGGCCGCACCAAGTCGTGGGGGCGTCCTTCCCTCTCCTGGTGCGCAGGGATAAATGCATGCTGCTCTTGCAAACCTCACAAACGAGCTCCTCTATCCTGGCACTTGGTGCAATTATCAAGCACCTTACATCTGACCACCGCATAAGTGGACAGGACATGACAGATACTCTGAACTCCAAGCAGCTGCCCCTAATGTTGTTTACACTAGAATGGCCTTCAGCAGTCAAGAAATGAGCTGTCTGCCTCCCCAAGGCTTCAAAACAGCTGGAGACTGACCTTCAGTATCATGTACCGGCAGGTACTCTGAAACTAGATTCAGAAGAACTAACCAACTTCATGTCTGGATTCTTCCAACTGCGGTATTCAGGGCAAGTCACTTCATCACAGATAAACTGTGCAAAATGCATACATGGCATTAGGTTTGTTAGAACATGCAAAGTGTTCTAAACTGGGTTTGGCATATGGTAAGTGCTCAATAGATATCGGCACTTTTTTGTTCCATTATCATCATTATTTACCTGGAGCAAAAATGTCTTGGTCTGGGCTCCCCTCCCTTCTGGCCAGAGCATTGCTTTGGACAAAAGCTTACAGGCCTCGTGCTTTACTGGGACATGATCCCAGGGAGGCGGGCAGGGGATGGAAAGAAGGAGGGATGATCCACACATGGATGTGATGCAATCGGCCGTTGTGGCAGAGAGCTGATGCTGAACCCTCTTAGAGCTTCCAGGGAATTGGCTGCAAGCCATCTCAGAGCAGCCAGCTGGGAAATGTGCGGGGAAGCCCTGATTCCTCAGGTCAGGGCAAGGTGCTGTCTCCCTGCACCTGCACAGAGCTGGCTGAAATCTGCTCAGACCTCCTCACCACCAACCGGACGTGGCATGGCGGGTTCAAGAGGATTCACGGTCCAAGAGGCTCACAAAAGATGTTCCCACATCAAAGGCTGAACTGTGACCCTCTCAGGTTCAAACCCCATCTGGTCTGTCTAGAGGGCTGATGAGCCAGGCCCACTCAGGAGTCTAATTTGCAAGAAATAAGGTGTTTGATAGAAGTGGCAGATGACTGCACACATCAGAGCTGACCACCAGCCTGGCGAATGAGGCCGCTGGCGTGTCAGAGAACAAACCCAGTCTGCCAGAGCCCATATAGTGGAGAGTGAGAGGCAGAGGAGGGGACAAATGTTAGGTGAGGGGTGACAGCAAGGCCACGGGGCGGGGGACACTTGGACAGTTTCCTGCATTACGTGCTGGAATATCTTGCCTTTGCCTCCACCTGCCCTTCCCACCCATGATGTTTGGATGTCACGGGAAGGGAACTCTCATCATGTAGAGTCAGACAGAGCTCTGTGTCATGGAAATTTCAGGAAGACACTCAGGGCAGGAGACATACAGGGTACGACTGTTGGGTCTGGGCATAGAAATGGTCAGATTGTCCCAAGGAGATGACAGAGGAGCATTTATAGTGAGTTCTCTTGCTGTCAGCAAGGGCCCCAGAAACAGTGAGGTCCCTCAGGCGGTCACCTCAGAGACCCAGCCCTGGGACTCCACGGAGGAGTGTAGACACCACACATTTTGGGACACACCGGAGGGAGCCATTCCTACAATCCATTCAGTGTCCTGTTATTATCATGCTATTCTCTATTCTCCACTTCTAACCTGAGCAACATCAGTTAGAATAATACCTGTTTCACTGGGTTCCTTTCAGGGTTACATTAGACAATGTAAGTGATAAGAGTAAGCTCAGAAAAATGAAAAGATTTCTCCTCCTCCCTTTGTGCCCCATTCATATTATTATACTATTAGTAATAAGGCACCATTAAGACATTTTAAGTGTTTTCAGTGGAAACATTCCCAAAGTCTATGATACATATCCTAGCATTTTAAAACAAAAGATAGGGAAAACCATAACATTTTTCACTGGGGCTTCAGAATTTTCATTACTAATATCCTTTAGTTCTCTACTGTCATAATAATGTTGATACATCGTGAGCTGTTTGTCACTACCCACAATGGCCTGGTACTAGCACAGTTTTATCTTTTTCTGTGCCTCCTCCCTATCAGACTGTCAGCTGTCACTATTTTGTTGTTCTTCCTTCTCCCTCCTGTCCTCCGCTATGTTTCTAATCGGTCCCATGGCTATATATTGTTAAGCAAATATCAAGACACAAGATCTGGCAAGGGACATTTGTAGCTCAAGTGTGCGCGTATGAGTTTGCCCGTGTGTGTGTGTGTGTGTGTGTGTGTGCATGCAAAACAGTTTCAGAGATGTCTCTGAAAGCCGGAATATTAAAAATTTCTGGGACATATTGCTTGAACCAGTACTGTCCCCAAGAAATCCATGCGTACGGTTGTCATGACAGCTAAACTGACAATAGCGACGACCTCGCTGAAGTGCCATGTGGGAAGGGCAAATAAAACGGCACCAAATACATGCAGATGAAATGTGTGGCAACATAAGGCTTGGCCTAAGAATGACACTGTAGTTATTCTATCCTTCCAAAACCACCACGGAGGATGCACTTGTTCGCACATGTTGTCTTCACACATTCTTGGTAATGCACTGCCACGTCCTCTCTAAAGAATCTTAATAGCGTGTCTGCATGCCAGGGCAGCTGGTAGGAAATTGAAAAATTCTTCCAAATCCTTGAAACTGCTGACACACTGAACTTAGCATCGGAGGATCTGGGTTCTAGTCAAATGCATGACTGGGCGAGTCACAGCCCCCTGCTGAGGGCTGCGTCCTCCTTTGCGAAATGAGACACCAGCGAGTTTCAATTTTGAAGTTGCTTGGAGCTCAGACACTGTGCTGCAAGTCTTCAAAGCTGAACTTTTAAAGCCAGGATTTTGGTAATACTCGCTCTTTGCTCTTTGGATAGTAATAGGACATTTTAAACCAAAAATAAATAAATAGATATTAGAGTTCAAGACAGACGTCAGCTTTGGATATAAGCATTCTCTACTGTTTAATGTAGTAGTTCCCCTTAACCATGGGGGATACATCTCAAGACCTGCAGGAATATCTAAAACCACAGACAGTAGTGAGACTTGCATATGTTATGTTTTCTCCTATGCAAACCTATCTACAGGGAAATTTAATTTATAAATTAGGCACAGTAAGAGATTAACAACAATGCCTGGTAATAAAGTAGAACAATTATAATATTATGCTATATAATAAAAGTTATATAAACATGGTCCCTCTCTCTTTCTTTCTCAAAATATCTTTTTTTACTGTACTCACCCTTCTTCTGATGGTGATGTGAGATGATAAAATGCCTACGTGGTGAGGTGAGGAGAGGTGCATGGCATAGGCACTGTGATGTCTGATTAGGCCACTACTGATGGTCTGACAATATGTTAGAAGGAGGATCACCTGCTTCCAGACAGCAACTGACCACAGGTAACTGGAGCCATAGAAAGCAAAACCGTGGATAAAGGAGGGACTACTGTATATTCTGCCTAAGTAGAGCTAATTGTAGAAATAATTAACAACCAGTATAGCATAGACACCAACCAATTAGAACAGATAAATAACCCACGTGGCCATACTTGGGACAGAAGTGGCCACTGGATATCTGTTGCAGGTGGTCGTTTTCTTGAGAGCAGCTCATTTCACCACGTTGCTCGGTGTCTTTCTTGTGAGATCTAAGGACAAACAGGTGTTGTACAAATGCATGATCGGGTGAGTGCCTGGACCCAAACATGTTACAAATAGATGACGGCGGTCGTGGTGTAACACCTCCAAGAAAGCAGAGTGTGTAGAGAAAAGACAAAGCAGCACCCTACTTTCTGAGCAAGATGACGAGGAGGATGCAATTCAGGGAACAGAAGGAGTGGGCAGAGTGTTTGCAGAAGAGAGGAGCGGGCGATGTCATGGTTAAGCTGGGAGGAGACTCATTCACCAGGAATTTGGCCATCAGCCATGGCAGATTCTGCAGAGGGAACGGTGTCCTGTGGCTTTTGGCCTTCTGGTCGGGTTCTTGTTTTATTTGCTTCCCATAGAGAATGGCCACAAAAAAAGAGGGGTCATGGGACATATCAGACCAGCACAGCACTTCTTTATCAATCAGAGCATAAATTCGCAGGGGAAGGGCAGACACAGCCACAGCACGAGAGCTTACCCGGTGACTTGGTCCACGCATGAGCTCTCCTTCGTCACCATCAGAGCGCACATGCTGAGAAGAAGAGCTTAGTCACTGCCATCTACCTTATGTCACATTTCTCCAGGATTTCTACTCTGCCTGCCTTGATTTTGCTAGCTGCCAGATGCTCCGCCAGATGTCCTCAATGTGGACATGGCTATTTAGTTTCTGGGGATAGCAGCCTCCAACATCCACGTCTTCTAATGTTTGCTGAAAGGTGTAGGGCAAATAAATTGCAGATGAGGTTAAGGAGAATGGCCACCAGCATGCAGCGTGTGATGTTGCTCAGAAAGCCATGTAGTGAACCTGAACTGATGGGAACCCTGCCCATTTGTCAGCATCCCTGTTGAGATGGGCACCGCACTGGCAGCTTTAGCATATTCTCATGATATTCCTGAAATGTACTACTTTGAAGTGGATCTGAGTATCCAGGTAGAGCCTCTTAGGGCAGAAGCCCAGCTCACTGGTTCAGTCCATAGGTAGTCCAGTTTATGTGGCCTCCACCCCATAGCCAGGTCTTCCATCACCACCTGCAGCTACCTGGTCATATGTCACAGGGACTATAGGGGCACAAAGTACATGGGTCACTAAAATCTTTAATCAGTACTGAAAATTCTGTGAAGCAACATGCCCCCCACACCCATTACCACTCTCATCCCCTCCTCTTCCTCCGTCAGCCATGTACTGAGGCAGGAACCTTACATGTCGTAATCCCAGTCCTTCTGAATGGAGCAACTATTATTACCTCCAGTGCGGGGTTGAGAACTAAAGGTAGAGAAATTGGGTGGTCCAAGGTCACACAGCTAGTAATTGGCAAACCCATATGGTTTATTCAGAAGGCCCAGTTTTCCCAGGTACTGTATCAAAAGAACTGTATCAAAAGTTACTTTGTCCAAAGGACAGCACGTTGTTGGAGTTCACCATATTTCCTATTAATTTTTCACACATGCTCTTCATTTTCCTTAGAACAGAGATCACAGAGCTGTCTTCTAGCCCAGATTTGGATGTCCCAGATCCCTGTCACATTGCGTATGCCTAGTGATGTGAAGAAATGCCACTGCTTACACAAAGCACAGTAGTATCACTCTTCTGCATAAATTAAACACACATACATGCATGTGTATATTAGCGTCATCTCAACCTCAGACCCATGCAAGTTACTTTCTCATTTCTACACCTGATGCCCCCTTCAGGGAGGGAAGAAGGGGGGGGAGAAAAGAGAATTGTGTGTAACTTGAGTAGTCATCAGTGCACAACCACAGGAGGCGTGTGCGCATGGAGACTTCAACAGGGGCGTTTGCTACCATCTCCATCCTTGAAATCTGCCAGAAGTCATGGCATACCTTCTCAGAATCTTAGGAGAAAAGCTCGATTTTCTTCTGAGATTCTAGGCATCTTCCCTAATTGTTATGCTGATTCCCCCTGGAGTCTGACATTTTGCCATTATCACGTTGAAGTGATAGAGCAAGAGCCTTATGGTGCTGCCCAGCCAGGGTCCTCTGCGCTCATTCATTCCAGGAGACGAGCCGCAGGAGTCTGGGGGTAGCACAGTCGTCACCGACCCACAGCTCCCACCACGGACATGTTCCACGTGCGCCCTTACATGACTATGAATGGAGGAAACGCCTTTCCAATACCTGGCTTGGGCAATGGGTTTTTTCTCCAACAAAATTATACAGGGAAATATAGGTCATTTCAGCCAATTCACAACTCCATCTTCTTTAGATTTCTAGTGCAAGTGTGTATATTCATTTTCAAAACTCTTTGAGGGCCTATTATGTTCTGGGCGCCGAGGAAGCCGCGACAAGCAGTCCAGGCACTCTCCCTGCCTTCCTGGGGCTAACTATCTAGTTGGAGAGACAAACCAAATATTCATGCAGAAAATAAAAAGCCATATTGGTGATAATTATTTATAAAGAGGGGCAAAGTGACTTCCACTTATGGGAAAATGGAGTAGTAGATTTTCCCCTATTCTGTACGCTAAATATAACTAAACACACTCTTTATATATATAAACCTAACAACCAAAGGATAACTCTGAAAGTTGGAGAGAAGCAGGAAAACTGGCTAAGATATCAGAACACAAAGGACAGATGGGTGAGTGCCCTGGGGCTTTTTTTTGGCCCATACATCACCCGTGCCTTGAGATCATACGATAGGAGTTACGATTTGACTTGAGGCTGCCAGGAAATGTTTCCCTGAGATGCAAGACCTAAACAATGGGTTGGAGTTCAGCAGGGAAAGTATTATTCCAGGCAGAAGGAACGGCCCCCGATTAAAGGCTTTGTGGTGGGACAAATATAGTGTGTTGGAGAAACTGGAAAAGAAATCTGAAGAAGGATATTACATAACAGGCTTAGTGGGTTTTCTTCTTAATTACCCTCTTTTGGATTATTTGATTGTAAACTACAATCTTATTTTCCTTCTATACCAGTTTGACAATTCGACCATTAATAGTACTTAGTATAGTAATTGTACAGTACTATAATTTCGGTGGTTACTTTAGAATCATCCTGTCCAGTAGTGTAGCTACTAGTCACTTACGTTCAAAATAAGATTAACTAAAACTAAATGAAATTTAAAATGAATTAGCTTCATCAGTCAGAGCTAGCCATGTCTCAAGTTCTGAGTAGCCACATTTGGCTTGTATCTCTGGGCTGACCACTGCAGATCTATAGAACATTTCCATCATCACAGTAAGTTCTACTTCACAGTGCCATTCTAGAAATTTTAACATACATATTTAATGTAAAATCTAAAGTTCACCAGTCTTTACCCTAGTTTCAAACCTCATCAGTACTTCAGAATGCTTTAAAACTTACCAGCTAACCCCTGACTGACTTTTCGTTTGTATTTTATTTCAATCTTTTGTTAACCACACCAACTACACATTACCCTTATTGTTTTCAACTACTGATATTTGTTTAGGTTTACCTACATGTTTGCCATTCTTCTTTCTATTCTTGTAAATTAGATATTTCTCTTGGCAACATTTTCGTTTTTCCTGAGGTACATACATCCTGTAAGAGTCTTGCTAAGTGCACTCCTTCACTTCCTGTTTGTCTGAAAATCTCTTCTGACTTTCTTGATGCTAAAAAAAAGATTTTTAAAGAAAAGGTATTTTATTTCAGGTTTGAAAATAAAATCTCACTTTCTTCTGTCTTCCACTGTTATTTTTGTGAAATCAACTGTCAATACAATAGGCATTTCATTGTAGGTAATCTGTCTTTTTCACCTTTGGCTGCTTGTCAGAACTACTCTCTGTCTGTTGTGTTCTATACTGTTTCACTGTAATGTATTTAAGAATAAGCATCATATTATTTAATTTAGATTGATTTAGTGGTCTTTCTATACTTAACAATTGATATATTTTATCAATGAATGAGTTAGTCATTACCAATTGACATATTGACTTTCCTCTCTTCTAATATCTCTCTTCGGGCTTCCAATTAGATCTGTATTGCACCTTCTCACTTTATCTTCTATATTTGTGGATGCTTTTCACTATTTTTCCATCTCTCTGACTCATAATTTCTGTGTTTTTAGATTGCAGTTAGTTAATTCTCTAGTGTCCTCCATTACATTAATTATATATCCATCTGTGTTTATGATATAACTGAGTTTATGTTATCATGGTATTGATTTCTACAGTATTTACTTGTTTCTTTTTCCTACGTGTCATGCCAATCTTGATACACTCTTCTATCCTCATCATACTTCCTATCCTATTTTTTCATATTTCTTGAACATCCTTTGACGTTCTTTATCTAAACTCCAATATGTGCAGTCTTTAAGGATTTGTTCATGAATTTATCTTTTTCTTTTTTTGCCTAATCTTGTTCATCTTGACTTTGCTTCTTCATGCTTTTAATTTATTTTTTATTATAAGTTATGTTCTTTTTATCTCTGGGAATTCTTTGAAGCCTGGGTCTGTGCTCCTCCAGGAAAGATTTGGTTTGCATTTTGCAAGTCACCTAGGGAATGACTAACCTTGAGTTCTTTAAATATGTATATTTAAGCTTGGATTTTATTTCTCCAGGTCACAAGCCTAAAATAAAGGTGTGTAAGTAATAATTCTTAACGGATACATTTTTTCCACCTTGTAACTTTACATATATCCTTACTGTTTCCCTCAGCAGAAGAATTTTTTCCCATTTATCACTTTGTCTAAATCTCAGCTTTATTCTAAGTATCTCTTTTTTGTCTTCCTGCTCTGTGTTGGACCACCTTTGATTTCTTTTTCTGGCAAACATGCCCATTGAAACTCAAGAGTATAAACTACCATGGCAAGTGCCAGATCCTGAAGATTTGTACTTCTTTGGTGTCTTTTCTCTAAGGAATTTCCTCCCCTCCACCCCACATCAGCCATATGATATTTATCCAATGCATACAGTTCTATACTGGGAGAAATTTCTATGCCCTTTGGTCTACCATATTGCACAGGTTCCAATTTTTAAAGATTCCCTTGCTCTGAACTTGAGAATTTAAATGAAAGAGTATTAAGAATAGAAAGAAAAGGACATGTTAGGATGTGTGCAATAGTCTAGGCAGGAAACTTCAGTTGCTAGGAACCTGATAAAAGTGGCCAGTAGTGGATGGATTGGAGAGACACTGAAAAACCAAAACAAACATTATCTGTGGTGAATTGGTTGTGCAAGTTGGAGAGAGGTATTTGGGTTAATGCCGATGTTCAGGATACTGTCCAACTTGTATAACCAGATAGACAGTGATATTGACCACTGAAAGAGAAGCCAGGTTACGGGCCCTGAGACTTCCTAGGGGCATATCTGGGCCTGGGGGTCTGAACTAGAGGTCAGCTTTGTAACTAGAGATAGGAAGTCATGTCGTTCTCACAGGGGTGGGATTGAAACTGGACATTCATAAGCTTTCCCAGGGAGAGGACACAGAGAAGAGAAGCAGGCCCAGGATCACCTCTTGAGGACTTCAAGCTCTCATAACCAGGCAGAGGAGGATGAGCTTGCAGCCAGAGAAGCCAACAAACAGGAACGAATTGGAAGGCAGGCCAGGAGAGTAGAGTGCACGTGTTCACTTTTGTACTCCTTCCTGAAGTCAGCCACTGACCTCCTCACCACCCTCTCTCTGCTTTGCTCCTTCTCTTCCGTATGTCTTCATACATACGATTCCCATTAGCTTGGATATTGTGTCTCCTCCCCCCTTCCCACCATTCACGATTGCTCCTGATGAGTTCCTACGCATCCTTGAGGGTCCCGTTCAAATGTGAGCGCTGCACAGCCCTTCTTAAACCTTGTCCTAACCCGTCCCACACAGTGTGGTTCACTGTCCTTTTCTTTCCTGCAATTGCATGTGTCGCATGATATTTCCATTATCCTTCTGTCATATGACTAGAGTGGATTCCCCGTAACTGTAGGGTTAATGCCTCATAGAACACTGTTCCCTCAGTGCATTCGTTCACAGCAGAGTCATTTTTTGAGTAAAAGATTCAAAGTAATTCTCCAACAGGGTGCAAAAAGCATTTGGACAGAGAAATGACCCCACCAACTGGCATTACAAAGACATAAGATGTTCATACACATAAAATCAAGACAATTGGGGCTGCTGACAGGTATCTACCAGGTGTCAGCCCATCTATGCACACGCACTGTACCCGTCTTCTTCCCTTTCACCCTTATCCATAAGGTTACTGCCTTCCATGACATCTCTTCCTGTCCCCATTAAAGGCTGACATATATGTTCCACTCAATAATATTTTGCCTAAGTGAAATACTAAGGGGGGTGAGGGACACGTTGCAGTTGGCATGGAGAACACACCAGATGGTTTTTCTTTAATCCCTTTGCTTTCTAAAGAATACATTGCAGATAACAACACTGAACAAATTGCAAGAATTAAACTGAACAGAATGAGTACATGCACGGCATGGGAATGAATGAACCAACATCAGCAGGTAGGCAGAGATGTGAAGGAGACTTGGGTAGACCTGGTGCTGTCTTTGAGCAGAGAGACCTGGAGGACGAGTCAGCTGGAAGGGAAATCTCAAGGCAGTTACAAGATGGCACATGAGTGCGGGACGTAAGGAGTGCGTGCGGTCTAACGGTCAGCAGAGGCTGGACATCAAGAAGAGCCTTTGCTGGGAGTGGTGCGGTTCTTTTCAATGTTCCCAGGGCTGCTCAATACGTGAGGGATGCCCCTGGACCAGGTTTTCTAGACGGAGGGGACGGAGGGGCAGTTTCAAGGCTGTTTGGGTTTTCTTCCCCATGTTAATGCTTATTGTGGCTGAAATGCAGCAACGAACAGCTTGGGCAGCTGCGGACATCGGTGTGTAAAAATTGGGGCAATGTCAGCAATCTGAAGCACTTCTTTGGGGTATAGAGGAAAACGTCCCACTGAGTTCTATCGGGCCTTGAGAGAGATGGCGGAAGCCTTGCATGAAATTGTGACAGACAGCCATCTCTCAGCAGCCAACAGCTAAAGCACCGAGAGTTTAGGATCCTAAACTTAGCATTCAACTTCTTCTGTTATTTTCTCGCAAATTTCCTTTTACTCCTCATTTCCCATTATTTTCCTACACAACCCATGCTTTCCTGGTGAGCATAACTACGTGTTTCTACAAACTCGCCCTGTGTCTTCCAATTTCCATTGCACTGCTGTGCCTTTCCCACCTAGAAAGTTCACCTCTCTGCTCATCTACCAAGCACAGCCTTTCCTATGGTTCCTTTACTAGGTACCCTGTCAAACCACCCTCTTTGTAACATGCATGTATGCATGTTTATACATGTTAATATCTACCTTCTAACTGATGCACCTGTGTCCCCTGGTAGTTCACAGCAGAGCAGGTATAATACAAAAATGCAACTCAATAAACAGGGTTAGATCCAGGCTCTGTCACTACCTGGCTCTGTGATCTTGGAAAATGTACTTAATCTGTCTAAGCCTCATTTTCCTCATCTGTTATATTCATGCTTAGGGCTTGAGGGAATTTTAAATAACCTAACATATATAAGACACCTAGCCCAGTTCCTGCGCATACCAAATATCGATTCCAGTCCCCATTCCTTGTGTATAATTACTGTACACGGCTCTCAAGATGCTTTCCCCTGTACTGTTTTGTAAACTCCAGAAGTAATGCGATGGTTGTGATGTCTTTTTCTTTCTCTCCCCACAAAGAACTTCTCATTCAACAAACCGGAGATGAATGAAAGAATAAGCAAACACACGAATGGAAGAAAATTCCATGACTATTTCATGTTTGTCTGAACAGCACCCTGAGCAGTGAAATTGTGGTATTTTAAACAAAAACAAAAGCAAATTCAGAACAAAGGCCAATGACCTGCTGAGTTCTTTCTGCTATTTTAGTCCCAATGGCCAAAAAGAATGACTCTGCCATCCCCCTGAGGGGAAACTGTACTTCATAAAGGTCATGGGGAAATCCAGGTCGTATGTCTCCTCACTTAGAACAGGTAGGAGATGTTGCTTCAAGCCTCGACTTGTACAAAGACTGACCTCAGGGTTATCATTTATTAAAAGGCCATTTCCTCCTCTGTACTCAGGTTTTAGCCCAATCCTCCAAGGGCCTCGCAAGTCACTGCCTCTCTGCTCCAAGCTTCCTCTTGTGTAAGGTGGCTCTGGAATGGGGAGGCGATGGTGGTTGGGGATGTCGGGAGGACAAGGTCTGACTGGATCATCTGTCCAGGTCCCCTCCAGCTCCAGAAACTGAGTTCATACAAACGGACACATGAGCACGTGACAGCACGAGAAGCGGTGCACCTTCCATAGCTAGTCTCCCTTTCCTAAGAACAAATCAACAAAGCAACAGAAACCCACAGAGATGCCACCCTGTGCTATGGGCAACTCCCTGGGCCTCCTTTCCCATGGAGCTGGGCTGGACTCCCTCCCCTCGCTAACTGGGAACAGACAGGTAGAGAAAGAGTGTAAGGATGTAAAGCAAATGACGTTTCTGCTCACAGGGACAGAAATTATGTTTCTGCTCACAGGGACAGAAGAGGTGCTAATTGTTGCTAGAAATCTTATCAGATCTCAGAGGCGCCATGTAACCTCTGGCTCCTTGTGGCTGCCCCCCAGCCTTCCCAACAGCCACAGTGGAGAGGAATTTTGTCCTCCCCAGAACTTCCCCGTGTCCTTCTACAGAGGACAGGCCCTTCCCAAGGGGAATGCACATGGGTGAGAGCCCCAGGCGCTAGGATCAGCGTCATCCACAAGGCCTTTTAAAGCTGGTAGAACTATGAAGGCCCACCTGCCCTAGGGAACCACGGTCTGTGGGTGGGGCTCACGCATCTGTATGTTCCAAATCCTTTCATTTTACTCTACAGCATTAAAGAGTGAGCCAGAGCCTGCAACAGAGATCAGAAATACCCGCAGCCGGCCTCGGTCCCTGTCCTGGGTCTCCACGGACAAATTTTAGGCATGTCATTTAATCTTTCCTCAGTTTCTTTGTAAAATAGTGATGGTGACTCTGTCAAAAAAAAGTTATGAAAATTAAGTAAATTACTGTTTGTAAGGCACTTAGAACTGTGCATTGAAAATAGTAGGCATGACGTCAGACTTTGTTAAATACAACGAAATAAACATTGCCTCTCATCTTACTCCATGGTTCTCCAAGTGGACTGTTGAGACCAGAAGCCTCTGACTCACCTGGAAGCTTGTTAGAAAAGCCCATTCTCAAGGCCCTACCCCAGACTTTTCAAACCAAAAATGCTGGAGGTGGGGCCCAGCAATCCGTTCTAATGAGCTCTCCAAGCACATGTTCAAGTTTGAGAACCACTGAGTTCACCCATAAGCTCTCATTCAAACGTATCTTCTTGACCAATTACCGGCCCTGTCTATTCCTGCCAAACATCCCCTTTGTTCTTCCTGGACAGGCATTTGTGTCATTCTAGAGCTCCGAGTATTCCTTAAAACACATTTTATAAGTGAGAATTCTTTTGGTAACAAGTGACAGGCACCCTGCTCAAACCACTATGGATGCCAAAGAGGATCCCATATAGCAGAAAGGTTCAGCGGTAATGGTAACAGCCAATACTTACTGAGCATGTACACCGTGCTCAGCACTGTTCTAAGCACTTTACACATATTAACTCACACAATATTCACAGTAGCTCTATGAAGAGCCATGGGAATGGGGAACAGAGAGGTGCTGAACTCATCCAAGGCTGCACAGGAAATGCATGGTAGACCTGGAGTCCAAGCCCCTCAGCAGCAATATTGTCACACTCTCAGTCACTCACCAGGCAAGGCTGGATCTAGGTGCTCACAATAGGACAGCAAGACTCTGTTTCCCTCCATTCCCAGGCCCTGCTCTACATGGGGTTGGTCCCACGCTCAGGCAGACAGTCCTTACGTGGGGCCCTGGGTGCTGCAGGGCAATGCCCTTTCGTGTTGGCCACCTACAGAGGAAAAGGACTCTTCTCCCTCAGTTACCCTAATAAAAGCCATGTGACTGATGCTGACTAGGCTGACCTGTGCTACATGCCCGTCCTCGCCATGCGTGTACCAATTACTAGTCTGGACTCCAGAAGACGGAAGCACCACTTGGCCAGATTGTGTCAAATGCCTGTCCTAGATTTAGGGACCCAAAGGACCCTGGAGTTTGGAGGAGGCCTTCTCCAGGTGGTGTGGGTGAAAGGAGGAGAAATGCTAGAGGCAAAAACCAGGTGTACTACACGCCAGACTCTATGTTAAAAGCTTCATACACATCAAGCCGTTTAATTTTCACAACAGTCCTTGGACATGTGCACTGTCATTGTCTCATTTCTTAAATGAGGACATCGAGGTAACAGAAGATGAACAAAATTGTCAGGGTAGCAGACGTAGCAAACAGCAGAACCAGCTTTGGATCCTGGAGTGCTGGTTCTGGAAGTGTGTGCGTTTAACTAGACCTACGCCTGATTATGACTGCTTTGGTCAGGCCTCAGTTGAAGAGGCTCATTACCCCAGTGTCCAGATTCAGCTTCTCTTAAGCTCATCTTTCTTGGCAAGGAGACAAAGAGTTTCCCAATGTGCCCCCATCTACTTTACATGGGGTTGGTCCCATGCTCAGGCAGATGGTCCTTACGTGAGGCCCTGGGTGCACCTCCACCCAGTTAAACTTGAATTTCAGATAAAGAATTTTTTTGAATATAATATGGCCCATAAAATATTTTACTCAGCAATCCTACCCCAGGGTGGGATTTGCATCAGGGGTGACTAATCGTACCAGCTCTCCCAGGACCAACTGTGCTCCCCAGATGTGAAATGTTCAGTGCTGGGAAACCAGAACAAGTGGGTCACCCTGCACCCAGCCCAGTGCCTTTGGGAAAAAAAGACTTTCAGAACTGGCAGACCTCCTGTTTTGCCCAACAGCCTGCTGCTCTGAGATCGGCTGCCTTGTCTGATCGCACCCTTACCTCTGGTGAGCACGCGCACCTGCAATTCACACCACTGCCCGGCCCCCTGCTCCTCTCCTAGACAACTGCTCACGGTGTCGCCCTGACAGCCTCCATGGGGGCTCACGCGCTGACGGTAGGGCAAGGCAGTCTCCCTCCCCACCCTCCTCGGAGCCTCCAGCTCCTCTCCTTCCAACAGTACCTCAGCCCCAAAAGGCACAGGGCCACACAGAGAAGCCTTGATCCTCCTTATCACCAGTGCCTGGAGCCTCAAAAACCAGAGGGTCTTGCATTGGAAATACGAGGATGACATCTTCATTGGTTTTCTAGTACACATCTGGGTGTCATATGCAGGGGATTCTGATGCTGATGTGTCTTTGTTCGGTCTTATTTCTCTTGGCTAGCCCCCTGCATGGAGCTTAGACACCATAGAGCAGTCAAGGTTGCAGTAGGAAGACAACACTGGTGGTGGGGAAGCTGCTGGATTCAGCAGGAGCAGAGATGGAGGCACACGGCCACCGCATTTCATTACATCCGCTTTCCGATACGCAAAGCTGCCACCCCCAACCAGCCTGCATGGCGACCTCTTATCCAGTGGGCAGGATAGACGTCTGATTGCCCTCATTCAATTGGTCATCAGTTAGTGAACCAAACACTGATTCATTTCCACTAGGGCTCTCTGAGCTGAGCTGGCACCTGCCCTGGGTGCACACAGTCTACAAGGAACTGGCCTTTGGATTCTAGAACCTTTAACCACTTCCCTGGATCCCTTTCATTCTTTTTACTCCAAGAGCCCCTCTTCTCTGTAAACATGGCTCCTGGGAGCTGCCAGGATGCAGCAAGTTCGTGTGTCTCTTTGCAAATACATGTGTGACCTGGCATTACCGCCACTCAAACACAAACTCCGTGACAGCAAAAACCTTGTCTGTCTTCTTGTCGCTGTTGTTTCCAGGACTTAGAACTGTGTGTGCCACAGGAGAGTGGCGATGGGCAGGAAGGTTTGAAACAGCCTCTGGACCTGGAATGCCTGCATTCAAGTCTTCTACTTACTAGCTGTGTGACCCTGAACACACACTAGCAAGTAACCAGCTCACCCTTCGGTGCCTGAGTTTCAACTATAGATGGGGATACATGTTAGGGATCTGCAGAGAAAGAGCAAATCCGAAGTGTATAGGTATGGAGAAAGAGATTTATTTTAAGAGATTAGCTCGCTTGATTATGGAGCCTGGCCAGTCCAAAATGTGCATGGTGAGCTTGTAGACTAGAGACCGACCAGGAAGAGTGCATGTGGCATCAAGTCCAAAAGCCCTCTGCTAGCAGAATGGCCACTTGCTTGAGAGAAGTCAGTCTTTTGTTCCATCCATGCCTTCAGCTGGTTGGATTAGATTCATACGATGAAGGGTAATCTGCGTCACTCAAAGGCCACTGACTTAAATATAAATCTCATCCAAACAATGCTCTCACAGGAACATCCAGAAAAACATTTAACCAAATATCTGGGCACTGAGGCCCAGTCACCTTGACAAATAAAATTAACCATCACAGAAAATAATCCTACCTATTTCACAGGGTTGTTTTTGAGGATGAAGTCGAGGCGTATAAAGGATTTAGAAGCAGGCGTCCAATTAAAACTGGTGGCATGAATGAACTTCCTGAGTTCTTCCTCTGTGCCAGGTGATGTAGGTGTTGAGGATGAAGAAAATACAGCCCCTGCCCCCGAGGAACTGAGTCTGGTAGGGACTGAGATGGGTGAGTAAATGAGCAGCACGATGCAGGAAGTGCCTTAAAAGAATTATGTGCCTGGTTCTGGGGGAAGGCGCAAGAAGAGCCACCCAGATTTGTCCAGAAATGTCAGAGATGGCTTCACAGTGTAGGTAAGGCAAGAAAGGAGCCTCAAAGCAATGGAAGGAACTTACAAGGATTCCACAGCTTGGAGAGCAGCTCTGGACTAGATCAAGTATTCCAAGGTGTGCATGAGCACCTGAGGGAAAAATCTAGGAGGGCCAATCAGCCGCTCACCTTGCCTTCTCAGAGGATAATTCCCAGAGCCGCCCCTGGAGCTGTCTACAGCACCTGCATGCTACGATGGGAGGCCTGCTGCTCCCCCCTTGAGCCTCAGTGAGAAAGCAGGCTCTCTGCTCTTTCCAGATCCAAGGGAGTGGGGGGTGACACGCTGTGGTTCCCTGCTCCATCTCATATCTAGACCTTCTGCAATTATAACCCTAGAAGATGTTGTCAAATACACTCATCAGTTCAATCCCCAGAGGAACTGTGCTGTGTTCATAACAGGAGCAGCTGCAAACACCAAAACACCAGGACTGGGAGCTTCAGTTATGGTTTTTGCTAAGAAGAGAGGTAATTGTTTTCAGAGCCAGAACCCAGTCCCTGCTCTCTATGAATGGTGAGCCCCCCAAGCTCCAGTCCAGCCCAAATGCTTCTAACAAGAGCCCTGCACCCTCGGGGTGCTCTAGGGTGGCTAGCTCCTGTCTTCTCTTTCCCCCACCTTTCCCCATCCTTAGCCCACTGGGGATCCACCTAGTTAGTAGAGCAACAGTCCTCACACCTCCAAGGAGCAGGAAAATGTACCCAGTCTAAAGAACATGGAATCTCCAGTCAAGAAGCCCTGAGTGTGAATTTCAATTTGCCAGTGACCATCTGAGTGACTGTACAATTATCTTCTCCAAGCCTTCAGGGTCAAGTCTCTTTTGTAATAGTAATTTTAAATAAACATTTTAAATGATTATGATTATAATAATTTTGAGTCTAATAACCATTGTTGTGTAAACAAACACCTCAAACCTAATGGTATATAATAACCATTTGATGATGCTCCCAGATTTTGAAGGTCAGTAATTTGGAAAGGACACAGTGAGGCAGTTTGCCTCTGTCCACGATGTCTGGGGCCTCATCTGGGAAGATCTAATGCTGGATGTGACTTGACAGCCAAGGACTGGAATCATCTAAAGGCTCATATACTGATATTTCAAGAGTCTGGAGTGCAAGGAAGTGTGTCATGGGGTCAGTGAACAGGGAACCGGATGAAAGCCTTTCCAGGAAGCCTGGTTTCCACAGCACCATGGATTCGGGATAATTATCCAACTGGACTTCTTACATGGTGGCTCAGGGCTCCAAAGGCGAGTGTCTTCATTAAGGAGAAAGAAGTGCATCACCTTATCAGTCATGTTCTGCCGCCTCTGGTATCTTCTGTTGTCTGTAAGCAAGTCACACGCCTGCCCACATTCAAGGGGAAGGGAATCAGCCTCTATCTCCTGATGGAGAGATGGCAAGTTTCTACAGCGTAGTGAAGGGAAATACTGTTTCAGTCATCATTGGATATGATCTGATCTTCCACAATCCATTATAGAGTTTTCATGAAGTTAAAGTAAGATACTGTCTATGGAAGGGCTTGGCAAATGATAGAAGCTCATTCACCTGCGTCCTGTTCCTCAGGACAAGTCCTCACTATCGGGTACTGACCAGGGATACTAGACAGCAGTCCATTTGGAGGATTCTATAGTCAGGTCTTTCTTCTTCCCCCAAATCAGACCATCCTTAGGTCTTTCAACATGTCTGGAACCAAATAGTGTCTGTAACAGCTTTGCTTGCAAATAATCATAATCATAATCATAACCACAGCAATAAATTGATATGAGCCTGCTAAATGCCAGGCCCTGGTCTAATGCAACACCTGATATCATTTTCTATTACCACAGTCCTTAAAGATGGTGAATAAATACTTCCTCTTTATTGATGAGAAAAATACAATTCAGTGAGAGATTGTCTATCATCACACAGAGCTCAGACCCAACACCCATATTTGCATCTAGGTTCCAAGCACTCACTCCAGCATGTCACCGTGCTGAGACACTCAGAGGACCTAAGCCCTTAGAAAGGGGATAATCTCTTTGGTGGTGTCCTGGTAAAAGTTTAAAAACTACATAGCCAAAAAAGAAAATTATGTATGCATACATGAGATAATTGACTATGGATATACATGTACAACTCATGCATTTATTAAAATTTTGCTGATATGAAGAATATCTAGCACATAATATACAAATAATAATACACTATACACTACTCTTTATTGAAATTTCTAGGTAGTCAACTGGTTCCTACAGCATGTCTGTCTTGATTTTTGCCAGACTCTTAGAGTTATAGCCAACCTGTTATTTCATTTCAATTGATAAATAAGTGTAGATCCAGTATGAATGTTGGCAGATATTGTTTGTTTATAACAATAAGTAAGATGAAAGTGAAACAAAAAAGACATGTGGCAACTTCACTTATTCATCGGTGATGTGACAGTTCTTTGCTGAATCACGTAACAATTTTCACACAATATTTCCTTAGATTTTTTTGTGCTCTATTCCCAAAGTAATGGCTAAAGACATGGCACACTTTTACGTTTAATCTGCAATACTAACATTTTTCCATTACTTTCCATGACTTTCTGCATAGGCAACCCTCCAAACAATAACTCAAGCCCTGATTTGTGGTGTTTGCTGACTTCCATGGTGTTAATACTCCCACCATGGCCAGTCTCAAGCAACCCACAAAACACTGAATATAGAGTTGGGAAGAAATGAATAGTAGCATACTATTGTATATTTCTGTATTTCTACCTTACAGGTACAATAATAGGCATACATAAAGAGAACAGTTTAATAGTAAAATGTAGGAAAATAATTAGGAAGTGATGAGATTTGGAGTATATATTACCTTTGCTTATAATATAATGTATTTCATTGTCAGTTCATATCATTAAAATTGTAATGACTATATTTAATAACCACTTTGCAAAAGTCCTAAAATTTAGCTGTGAGCTTTCATTGGCTCATATAAGCTTAAGTTAGATCCAACATACCACTAGTGTTTCTATCTCCACTTGACCTCCACTCACATCCACTACATACACTCTGCTAACTAATCCCTTCCTGTGACTGCTCACCTTAACTCCCAGCATGCTCTGCGGCCAGTGCCAACATTCTATACTGTAAAGTAACATAAATACTGCCACCTCCATGACTGGGAACTATTGAATCTTTCTATTTCTCAAGGTTGCACTAAATTTTTCTTCTTTTGCCTTAAGGCAAACCTTCCTATTACCTGTTTGTGTTGAAACCCACTTGGCCTCACCCAGCCTGGCTCCTGAGAGATGTCACCTCCAAGGATTCATCCCCCACTACTGCAAATGTACCCACGGGCCGCAGCCTTACTCTGAAGTGCTTTCAGATACAAGGTTTTCCACTTCACATCCACGCTATGTAACGCATAAAACCTGTGCTTCACTCCAGTGTTCTGCTCATTACAATGGACAGAGAGAGCTTTGCTTCTGGGAAGCTCAGTTATAATGAGAACAGAGTGTTCAGCACAAAAACAGCTTCTAATAGCTCATTAGGAAAATTGACTAGTTAGGCAAAACTCTCGTTCCCTCACTTTGACTAAACATCTGAAAGACTCTCCTTCTTGGCAGGCCAGGGACACTGACGATCCCTCTTGGGTGTCCAGCTGGGGCAGGCCAGGCTGTTCTGAAGCTCTGGCTTCATCCTGGAAATGCTTTGGAGTTCCCTGGTGGTCACAGCTCTTGATTAAAGATAGTCCAATTTGGGCCTCTTACCTCAATGAAAATCATTGTCATTATTATGATAGTTAAGACCATAATTTCCCTGCATCACTGGAAAATCAACAACACAGCAGGTCAAGAACACATAGATGGAAACCAGCACATATTTACTCGGCCAAGTTGTGTCACCAACTTGCCATCACTGGCGACATGACTTTACCTGTGGTTTTCGAACTTTATAAATACATTTTCAAACAGCATCTTACTTGGAGCTCATCGTCCTAAATCCTGGAAAATGACAATATTTTGATGTATATCCTTCCACACATGTGTAACTGTCTGCAGAATTTTACACAACTGATGTCATAATGTTATGGACTTTATTTTTCTTCCCATACCAGGATGGAAAGATATTTTCCCATCTTATAAATATAGTAAGTCCACATCATTTTTAATGGAAGCTTTTATTTCACTTTATATATACATGCTATAATTTATTGATCAATGGTCAATGGCCAGGAAGTTCAATGGCTTAGGAGACGGTGATAAGAGTAAGACAGAAATCCCCTACTATAAGCCATCTCTCCTGTCCCCAGTGTTCCCACACCACCTACATTACTTTGTAGTAATGTAGTAAAAAAAACTACATTCCACACCACACCAGAACATACTTTGTTCTCCACATCACCCCCCTGCTGGCCGACTCATTACCCAGCCTTTGAATTCACTGTCTTTATCATCAATACAATGGAGTTGAAATATTGGGATATTTGTTATTAGAAGGCTTCTCATCACAACTCTGTCACTTATTAGCAGTGTTCCAAGAACAATTGCATTATCTCTTTGAGTCTAGGTTTCCTCATTGAGAATGGAATTCACAAAGCTTAGCTTGAACAAGTGGTCTCAAAAACAGAGCTCCTAGCAGACATTCTGGCCCATCGTGGCAATCCCTCCTCTTTGCACTATACTAAGTGATGCCTGGCACAGGAAAGGCTAATAACTCTTTGACTTTATCCCTATCTATAATCCCCCTATTGATTCTATTTACTATTGTGACCCAGGTTTCTCTTATGGAGAATTGGTCCTGGATTATGGTAGTCTATGGCTAATTATTGGGCTTGGAGTGGTTCCCCAAGTGGTGTTCTGTCAGAATATATATATATATCTGTTATATATATATTTTAATAAATAAAATATGTTTTATTTTATATATCAAATATTATTTATTATATAAAATAATACCCTGTTATTTTATCCAAGTCCAGAGCCCTGAGACCCTACCCAGTGCAACCTAGTTTAGAGTCACTGGTGCCATAGCATGTCTCATCCAGTAATTCCACTTTGCAGAGCAGATCCCTGCCTAACTGAAGACTCTGTCTTTCCCCGGGCTTCGTAAACTCCCTTAAAATCCCAGCTTGGCAGTCGGGTCACTACTGTCAATGGACAGATCAGCTGACCATCTTTCTGTCGTCCAGGACTTCAGAGCATCCTGCATCCTATTCCCTCTCCCGATATGCCACTCACCCAGGAGCCAGTCATTAGCCCAGCCCGCTCACTCTGCCCTGGGATGCAGTGATGGGTTGCTATGACACAGAATAAGAAACTGAGTTGATCAATATTACCGCATCACTCCATGCAGGACTAGTGCTTCAGAGGGACTGCCTTGTCCCTGGACTCTGGCCAGTCACTGGGTAGCTATTACCCACTAGGTGTCAGAATCCAAGCAAGAAAAGGATCCTACCTTGTCGCCTGTTGTATCTCCATTGGGTGGGGATAGAATTAGTCGCTGAAGGGTCACCTTCAAGGTATCAGGCTGAATACCCAGGAATCGGGGTGGCTATGCATCCATGGCTCATAGACACAGTGCCATGAGCACTGCCTAGGCCCCTTAGTACAATCCTGCTGGCCATTCCCTGGCTCCCTACTGTTATCTAGCTGTGTGATTCTGAACTAGTCATATAACCCATATGAGTTTCCGTTGCTTCGTTCATGAAATAGGAATCTTAGTATCTGCCCTGCCCCAAGACTGTGTGAGATGACCCCATAAATTAGCATCTGTTGAAATGATCACATACTATAAAGGACTAAAGTGATGCTATGGCTCCGTTCTTGGTCCTTTGGCCGCCTCACTGCCTCCAAACCTATGTCCACACTGATGACCCATTCCCTTCTTTCACTAGGAAGAGATGTTCCAGCTGGGACACAAAAGGGAGAGAACACAAAACAGAAAATAGATGACAAAGAGACTATTTTTAGTCTATTCTTCTTAACATCTCTCATATGTTTCATTATGATTCATGCTTTATCCCTACTTTACCCCTGTGAACAACTCTCTCAATTTAATACACAATCATCTCTGTAGGAATTTTCTCTCTTTTCCAAGTGGACATAGTTGGTTAGAGCTGAGAGGGTCTCATTGGACAAAGCCCACGTGCCTCTCTGCCTCTGCCCCCTCCCTTCCTTGAGCACACACTGTATCTCTAAATATTTTGTAAATAAGTAGATTGATCCACTTGATATAGTCCTAATGCTTTACGCGGTAGAGTAAATCTAAAACCTATAAAAATGGAGATCACAAGAATGCGAGTCTATTTAAAGAGAACTGATTATTTTTTAACAGTTTCCGCTTACTCTTCACACCTAGTTATGCCTTTCAGTCATAATCAAAAACTTCCAGTGTTGGGGGTGGGGGAAATAAGCTTCTGTAATTTACTGTCATGTTCACACCTCCCCCAGTCTCGGCTTCCATCCCCCTCTCTCTGCTGCACCAGATGCCAGGGAATGTTTAGCATCCACTTTAAAAAACAGAAGGAGAGGGGAGATCTACACGATTGATTCCCCCACACCGTATTTCCTGTCTCCAGCATCTGAAATGTGCCTTGTGGGGAACGGTGCCAAAGAGGAAGGCCAGCCCATGAGGGCCGCTTTACAGCAACCCTGGAATCCCTCCTGTGGTCCTGGACGGACTTGCTATCGGTGCCTCATTCATACCCCCTTCCCAAACATGGTTCCCCAACTCACTCCACGGCATCGAACCGCACACACTTGCCACGCCACTTCTGGCCACTGGCATCTACCAGGACTGTGTGAGGGGCAAGATCAAAAGGCCAGGGAGCTAATGCCCCTGGGAGCAGCCCGCCACCCCTGAGGGACTGGATCTGGGTGGCTGCCCCCGCTTCCCCCACGCCCCGGTGGGGCAGGGATGAAGCACACTCTGTGCTGCCTCCCTAATGAGACGGAGCCCCAGGGGCTCCCTGTGCTGTCCTACCCATAAGCACCCTCTCCTTTTCCCGCCTCACTCCTCTTACCTGGGTTTCCTGGGATCCGCACTAAAAGAACCACTCACACTCAGATGCCAGGATCTGTTTTGGAGAAACCCAGTCTAAGATGATCATTTAGCCAGAACCCTGTCACTCTCTCTCTTCCACACAGGCCTCGCCCTTCAGTGCCTACTCCCTGGGAGAGCCCTAGGGAATGCACGCCCTCTGTGGGAGCTGCTCAGAGCCTGACAAGGCTGGCCAGGCTCCTCCCCAAAGGACTGTGACTCACACGACTGCTACTGGGAACCGTAACTTGTCTGCAAGCAGCATGTTTGGAGGCCCTTCCCTTGGGATGATGATGTACCATTTTAACCAAAAGAGTGATCCTCCTGGGGTGATTTTAAGCAAGGCTATAGGCCAATGGGAGGGATAGTGAGGAGATAGGAAGCTTCTTGGAATCCTCCAAGTTGCGCAGGTCGTCAGGTGCCTGCCAGCCCAACAAAACTCGGAGACTTTGGAGCGAATGTCTGTGTCATTTTATAGATGGTGTTGCCCGTCCTTAATGGCTCATTCTAATGCTGCATCACCCACACGGCTTCCTCCTCATTCCAGGTCACAATGATCTCTCCCTTTTCTGTCACCTGGAAATGTGAGCAATCATAGTATGATAAGAAATATAATAACAGTAACTAATGGCTGATTTCTGTGGAGTACTTACAATATGCTGACCACTGTGTGAAGCGTTCTGCAAGCGCTGTTTCCCTTATTCCCCGTGCTGACCCCACTCAGCAAGTCCTGCCCTAAGGGTCCATGATGTGCTGATTCCCTTAATGATCCCCACTCCTCCTCCTTCCTGGTTTTCACAGCACCCTTTGCCTTGTAAGGCTGCAGCTTTCTGCCTCCCACTGTGAGCTGGGCGTCACCTCACTGCCTGACCCACGCGCGCAGGTGGGCTCAGGCCACAGTTGGTTAGGGGATGTTAGCAAGTGGGACACAAGGAGAGGCTTGGGAAAGGACTTTTGAGTTCCTGCTCCCTGTCTGGCTTCTGTGACATCTGCATGAGCCACGGTTGGAGCTGAGCTGGTTCTTCGAAGGACAGTGACGCCAGCTGAGACCAGTCCAGGTCATCCCCAGCCAGCAAACCCCCACATATACACACCAACCCCGAAAAGAACAAAAAAGTTTTCTGGCCAGGCTAACGTCTTGAACTGCAAACACATGAGCAAAATAAATGCTAATCCCTTTAAGCCTCTGAGTTGGAGAGGTTTAGGCAGCAGCATGGTGGCAATGGATAGTTGATACACAGCCTCCCGTGCGATCTGAGGAATCTGCCACTAAGCCATCAAACTGAATGACAACAATCACCCTGCCAGGAAGTTCTGGAGGACCTGAGAGACAGTTCTCCATCACCTGCCTACCTTCCTCGTTTTCACGGTAGAGATGAAGGCAAGGATAGTGAATTACTAGTGTTTATTTCCTATTTACCCACAGGTCCTGGCCATAGTAAAAATCCAACCAATGTGTGTTGAGTTACGGTAAGTTCCATTGGAAGAAATCACTAAGGGAAAAGAAAGTACCGACTCCATTTCATTTCCCCCTTTGTTGAAGGACAGGTAAGTCCCATGGGGGCATCTTTTCAAGCACACGGACTGGAATACTTGTGGGTGAAAGGATATGATCTTTGATATCTGCTTCAAATTATTTCAAGAAAAAAATAATAAAATAAAAAGGATTTGCAAAGTCCTAATAATTGTCGCTGGATGAAGGGTCACTGCACTGATCTCTCTACTTTTAAGTAAGTTAGAAAATTTTCCAAACAAAACGTGTAACAGAAAAAATAAAATACATTTAACAAAGGGCGTCTGTTTTCAGTCTTGCCTAAGACACTATCATGGGCAAGTCCCTTTCCCACCCAAGCTCCTATTTGCCCTCTGATTAATCAAAGATTATAGAAGTTTGCTGAGCTTTTCCAAAAAGGACATGGTTTAAAAAATGCAGTAATAAGTCTGGCTCCCCTCCCCACCCACGGCTTGAATAACATACTGAACCCTTCAACCCTTGGAAGTCAGCCATCCACGTAGGTTTACGTCAGTGTGTTGGAGTGGAATGTGTCTGCCATGCCAGTGAATGACCCCTGGCTGTTTTCCTTCACTCTCAGACATGAACATTTAGTTTTATTCTCTGCATATGTTCTGGGGAGCCTTATGCTTAGTGACAGAGCCATGTCAATAGACTACATTGTTGGATTAAGGTTCTCAAGTACCAGAATATCTTGTCCGTGGCACAGAATTGTAAGATCTGTCCCAGCATATCGCAGAGCAGCTGTTGGTGAGCACATTTTGACTCATTCTTATAATCCTATTTAAGCTCATTTATCGGCTCACACTCGGGGACTCGCCGGGGTGCACATGCCTGTCCTTACTCCTGTGCTACCCTCTACGACAGCCAAGGTGGCAGCTGTGTGAGGTGCAAGTGCACCTCCTGGCAGAGCCTGCACCCCCACGTAAGTGACTCTTCGCAAATGCTCCACTGTCCTCCAAAACATGGCTCCTGGTCGTCACTGTTTCCTGGGTAACATCGAGTCTCCTCAGCTCGGCACCCGAGGACCTCTGGGATCTGCCCCTGTGGATCTGGGTCAGGAGGCACTCTGCTAACTCAGCAACATGGCTGGCAGTAAGAGGAGGAGCTCAGGACTGGGAGAGGGAGCACCCAGGGAAAATAACAGAGAAAACGACCCAACGACATGGGGTACAAGGGCAGTTGGACAACCCAGTGCACGGTAGGTAGCCAAAGAACCCAGGAAACATCCACTTTTATCAGAAAAGCCATCAGAATAGAAAAATGCTACCTCAGCCAAGAAGAAGGAAAGGAGCTAGAGTGTCTGAGTACTGCAAGGATGGATGTGATACCATACAAAAGACGGCATCTGGACATAATAGACGCTCAGCAAGTTCCAGTGGCAAGTGCTATTTTATCCCCATTTCACAGAAGAGGTGACTGACGCTCAGATGAATTAAGGTGCGTGGCTTCCCAGACAGTGAATAACTGTGCCAGCTCTCAGAGCCCAAGCTGAACTGTTTCCATGGCACCATGTGCTTGCCAAGGTGTGGCATGCCCAGGAGTCCAGGTATGGGGGGGGGGGCAGCCTCTGGCACCTGGGTAGCAGGCACACAGCTTGGGGACATCACTGTATTCATGGCGAATCTCCCAGCAGGGGTTAGAGCAGGATCTAGCTGGGGTTCAGGCAGCTTTCTAGAGCCAGGGGGAATAATAAAGTAAAACAGAGAAGCTTGTCATGCAAAGTGGATGAGCATGCAGAGATGGCTGCCACTCACTAGGTATGTGCATCCCCAGGACCCACTACAGGTGTGAGGAAATCTGGGTCTTGCAGATGAATGCAGGACCTGACTCACTGATGAGTGGGGCAGTTCTTTCTCCAGTCAGAAGTGATACGGTAATTGTGAAGGGGCTGATGGTAAGTCAGAGGTATTAGTAAGTCACATCTGGGAAGGATGGAGGGCGCTGCAGAATGTGATGAGTATTACTTTATTTATGAACTGTAAGTTCTGTCTTATACTGCCATTGTTACACCCCCAGTCATCCTCTTTCTAGAAGGCAGATGCAATCAATGATCTGCTGCTGCACTGACAGACTGGCTTGTAGGGAGAGAAAAGTTATCTGTAGAGCAAACCCCAGCTTTAATGCCAAATAAATCTGGGTTCAAAACAGTGCGGCCACTCTTTCTGGGCAAGTAACTACCCTCTCTGAAGGGATGCAAAAATCACCACCTTCCATAGTTGCTTAAAGATAAATATGAATATAAAACACAAATGCCTGGCACACTGAGAGGAAGTGCCCAATAAACAGTGTGATTATTATTATTGTTCCTCACGTTCTGGTGTGTTTTCTACTTGCCTCGAAGCCTTGGTCCTAATATTACTCATGTGATACGGTCTGCAGGAATGTGTCTTCACAGGGGCCCACTTCTGACCTCAAAAAGCTGCTCGGTGGGCCTGTCAATTCAGAACATTCCACTGTAACACACAGACACATTGCTGCTCCATAGACTAATGAAATGTTGTCTCAGTTTTTAATTTGGGGGTTTCAAAATAACTGCGCTTTCTGCTCACATCCATTTCTCCCTCCCATTTTATGTGCAGTTCTGGGCCATCTTACCCCGGTGGCTGACTGACTTCCATTGGCCTAAACGCTTTGAGCAGTTACAGCTCATTGGGCCAGGATGCGCCTTAAATTTCTTGAGTTTCCAGGCCATTGGCTGGTACTGCTCCCTCCACTTTGTTACACTGATGGTGTTATTATGCTCTCTTCTGAACTACAATTCTGCCAATGTCATCCCATCCTGATACACACTGTCTAGGAATAAGAGTGTGCTCCAAATGCCAGTCTCCCCCCTCCCCCCCCACTGTCAGGGGCTATGGACACGCAGGCATCTACCAGGAAACAGTGATGACACTGGCACACGTTGGCTTTTCAGAAATGCGGCTGGACGCTCAGGTTTGTCGCCTCCCTAGCTTTGCTTCTCAACCCATTCAATCTCAAGGAGACCAAGGTACTACGTGTACAGGAAACCTGGCTTGGAGCAGGCCCACATTCCGTGACTTCTGTCCAGTCCTACTCACAAGAACTTTCATCTTCTTCCTCATCGCAGAAAACAGCCTTCACATAAGAACAACATGGTCTCCTATAAATCCCCCTATTTCTAGGCAATACTAGTAGCCACTCAGATAGGTCCCTGTGTGATGGTAAAGTGCTTATTAATTAGTCAGTTTCATTGACTCCTTTGGGCCCTTGATTGCTTTTGCTTTTCAAGTTTACCTCCACTGCTGTGTGTTCACTCTTTCCACGGCCCTTTGGACGGATCAAACGAAAGGCATCAGCCCTGCTGGGAAACCATCCTCTGGCCTGGATAATCCATCTCTCTGGACCAGCCTTTTAAACCACCAGGAACCCCGGGAGCCTCATTTTGACCCCATCTCAGGCTTACAAGGACCCCTGCTTCCAAGCATCCATACTGCCTTCCAATGAAATACCTTCTCTCATCAGCAGAAGCCAACATATTGGGCCCCACAAGCGGACAAGAAAACAGCAACATCATGAGGATCGATTTAAACCATTGCAGGGCCTCCCCCCACTCTAAGCCTGAGGATTCAGAGTCGAAATGTGGTCTTTTAAGCTGTTCCTCTTGGGTTTCTAGTCACTCACCAGCCCTCCTCGTAGAGGGAAGGAAAAGGGAGTGATAAGGTTGCATCTGCCTCAATGAAAAATAAACAGAATTAACTTCTCCCGGGAAAGAACAAAACTATCAGTCATATAGACTGGCCAGTGAAATTTTGACCAGAGGCTAAAATCATACAATGCAAACTAAAAGTTTCCAAATCCAATCACAGTCCAAAAATTAAAGGGCCTGAAGACAACACGCATGGCTTTAGATACCCAGCCACTGTTCTGAACTTGGGCCAAGGACAGGTTGAGATTGTGCCCTTGGGCAGAACTCAGTGTCATGGGTGGCAGGGAACCTCGGGGGATAGAGACTTAGGTTTAGAATGCAATGGTTCCCATAAGAAAAACTAGTGAGCAGGCTCCTTGCATGGAGAGGCCCTGAATAACATTAAATCCAGCAGTTAAACCCCAGGTCCTTGATTCAGAATCAAGGTGTTGAGTTTTAGAAGGGTAATGGTCACCAACAGTCTGTTAGTCTTAGACTTTATTGGAGGTCTGTTAATGCTAATTAACCCCACCACATCTCCCTTCTTGACTGGGAATTAACAGAGGTACAGATGCAAGGACTCAGATTTTATTAAAACTCCACAACAACTTCCAAGTAAATACTATGAGTATCACAGTTTACAGATTGGGAAGTCAAGTTCAAAAACAGCAATACACTTGCCATATGCAACTCTAAGCACTGTGCTGGGATTGTAACCCACATCCGTGTATTCCCAAAGTGCAGGGTTTAGGTCACTGATTTAGTTTCCAGCAAACAATATCCTAGGAAATGTGGGTAATCTGCTCAGCAAAAGAGTTCAGGGTCAAGAAAATATAAGGAAGCCAAATATTTTACCACCTCTATATTTAAATAAGAACCAATGGCCAGCGGTCCATGGAACTTGGTGTGGGAAACTTTCCCCACTCTCCTTACGATTCTCCATAACCCCCAACCAATGCTTTAATTTCTCAATTTTTATTGCTATTCTTCTTGCACTTCTGTAGACCCCTCTGTGGTTGTGCCTGAACACCTAAATCAGTGGCACTTTGGGCTTAGTCAAAGCAAAAAGGTCCACACCATTCTACAAACTTATAGTGTGTTCTTAGGAAACAGGCAAAGTTCTAGGCACTAATGGGGGTGTCACCTGGATCTGACCAGGAAAATACAAAGTAGTACAGATGACACATGCCAGTGGGGGCAGATCTGAGAAGCTGGTTGGAGGTGGGCAGGCAGCACAGAGATTAGAACCGAAGGCCAGCGGTCCATGGAACTTGGTGTGGGAAACTCTGCCCTTCATAATACTGATTCCATATAAACTAACCTGCTGGGAAGAGGGGATAAGTAGGGTTGTGTTTATTCTGAATATTCAGCAGGTTGATGGGGATAAGTGTAGTGGTACTGAGAGCAACCACGTATTGCACCTCTACTCTGTGTCAGTGGCACTTTATAAATATTAGCTCATTTGATTTTCTCAGTTACTATAGATCTAACATTATTATTCCCATTTTGCAGATGAGGAAATTAAGGATGGCTCAAAGAATTTAGGTGACCTGCTGCAGAATCACAGAGCTACTAAGTGGTAGGGCTTATGCACTACCTCGTATCCCTAAGTCCACCTCCAGCCCACAAGTCTTACTGCCTTCCTGTCAGGATGTTCTAAATGGGTGAAACTGACTTCTAGAGGATCTGGTACACCCAAGAAGATGCTCACACACTGAAGTATGGCCCTTCAACCTGCAAACTTGGAAGCTCTGGAATGGAAGATCTTGGCAGTCAGAGATCTACCAAATGCCAGAAAGAAAATTTTATAAATTCTCCCAAATATTAACATAACTGTCCCTGACCTCTGCTTTGTTGTTAATGGCTTTTATCAGCAGTAAACTATCCCAAACAGAAATATTTTTATAAAATGAGATCTTCATGCTTTAGGCATAAGTTAATCATTTCAAATGCTCTTTAATTCCTGTGCTGATTCTTTGAATAAACATTCATAATATTAGGAAATATAATTACTAAGTTCTATTATGGGTAACACTAGTGACATTATTTCCATTTCCTGGTCTTGCTGTCTTTCCCCACTCTCCTTACGATTCTCCATAACCCCCAACCAATGCTTTAATTTCTCAATTTTTATTGCTATTCTTCTTGCACTTCTGTAGACCCCTCTGTGGTTGTGCCTGAACACCTAAATCAGTGGCACTTTGGGCTTAGTCAAAGCAAAAAGGTCCACACCATTCTACAAACTTATAGTGTGTTCTTAGGAAACAGGCAAAGTTCTAGGCACTAATGGGGGTGTCACCTGGATCTGACCAGGAAAATACAAAGTAGTACGGATGACACATGCCAGTGGGGGCAGATCTGAGAAGCTGGTTGGAGGTGGGCAGGCAGCACAGAGATTAGACAGCAGGAAACCATTACCTCCCCAAGGCTGAGGGGACAAAGGTGGTATCGTGGAGCGCAGGGTCTAGGGTCACCAGGTAGAAGCTTGAACCACAGTGGACCTGTTCCTTGGAAGCTGGAACCACTGCCGTAAATGTCATCGGAAGGAGAGGGAGAGAGAGAGAGAGAGAAGGAGAGAGGGAGAGGAGAAACACCGAGCTTGGCCTTTTCCTTCCTCCCAGACCCTACCTGCTCCCAGGGCCACGTCCTGGTGAAGCCAGCTAAATGCCACAGAACTGGAACATGCAGCCAACACTGTACTGTCCATGTTCTTAAGTTTACCTTCTTAACATAATTGTCCCTGAGAGGTTCTTTTCCTTGAAAACTAGACTTTTCTAGAACTAACATTTTAATTTAAATCATTTCCCCTTGAAGTGATGGCAAGCCACGGGGACAAAATGTTTGGTGTGAAGTCGGGGAGGCTCAGCAAGGGGATGAAGTTTGAGCCTAGACGACCACAGACCACACAGGGCGCCGGCATCTCAGCCTGGCGGTCTGATTCTGCAGGAACAGGGATGGGGCCCAGCCTGCCACAGGGATTCAAGCTGCCCCGTTGTTCTTTTCCCCCGTTGCTTTGTCTGACCCTGTGCAGACACAATACGAAAAGCAGGACTCAGCAAGCTCAAGGTCACGCTCCAGGCTTATCAGATTCTATTATTCTCCTCCTAAATAATAATACTAATAGCTGCCAATTATTGGGAACTTTCTGTGTAAATTTTGCTGTATGAGGAACTCTACTGTCGTCTTCGAGTTATTCACGGGGAAACTGAAGTCCTGGAAGATTCAGTTACTTTGACCTCCTGAAGAGCTAGGAAATGGTGGAAGCAGGCTGTGTTTGAACTTGTTCCTGCCTGACTTTAAAGCTCACCCAATGCTCTCTTCTTCCTATTCACCATGTCAGTGGAGTCGACTGGCTCCAACCATCTGAATTCCCCTAACAAGGGCAGGCCCCATCTTGACCTTGCTGGCCTTCACTAATGACCAGGATTCCCAAAGTAGGTAATACACGTGAAAATGTTTTGGAGACTCTTTAAGAGACCCCCTTGCTTTCTGTCATATTATTTCCACTTCTGCTTCTAGCAGGCACTGTCTGGTTCCTAAGTCTCCCCATGTGGGGCTGAGCTACTATTTTTGGCCCACCAAGCTGTTTTCGTTTTTCACCAGAATGCATGCTCCATTTGGGTAATGGCAACAGATGTGACAATGAGAACAAGACTCCTACCAGCCACGCTCTCACCCAAACATCCCCAAAGCTGCTTCCAGAATGCGTCTCCTCACGTCTGTTCCTGGACGGGGAAATGTGAGAACGCGCAGCGCTCCAGTTCACTGTCTTTTACTAGCCTTGATCATTTCTGATAAGTGCTCTTGGTAACCACATTTCCTTTCCGCCGCTTTGAGCTCCGGTGTGCTTGTCCATATTATATTAATAAAGGTCCACAGGGAAAGAGTGATTTGATGGAGGTTAAGAAATAATTGTGAGAAAATGTTTTGACATTATGTTAATGCCTGTCAGTGTATTATCCTCAATTTAAAGTTAATCACCAAAATTATATTGCGATTTCAAAAATGTAATGGAATAAGAGTTGTTGAGGTGTGAGTAATGAAGAAACCAAGAGCCAGGAGCTAAAATAGAAGTAAACTTCTTGTTTAACCCTTTTGGAGTTTCCTGCCAAAGGGCAAAGAAATAAATGGTGTTTTGGGACTTGTGGATCTTGGCAATAAACTGCATTCACAATCCAGAGGAAAACAAGAGGCCTTTGTCTACAAGTCAACACAACCAAGTATTGAGATATAAAGTTGAAATTTAAATCTATGTCAAAAGGGTTCCAAATATCTGATGTGTGTCACTATGTGGGCAAGATATTTAGACACTTAATAAATTACCCAATTTTCTTCTAGACTGCTGGTGTCTTGCCCAAGATCTGATTATGGTTCCAGTGGCCCGTCAAATTTTTCTGGTTGGTTGCCTGGCCACCACCTCAAAATCAAGCCAAGCCTATCGCATTTCCCTCAAAACCAATCCCCTCACTTCCATCAGGAGTTACAGCATTTTCTCAGGTTCTGACACTTGGATGTCTAGACTCATCTCTTTAGTTTTCATGCCATCCATTCACCTCCAGGCCTAGAAGTCTTCTGAGCGTCCTTTAAAAATAAACATGTACAACAGCATCCACTTGGTACGTGCTGTCTGCAAGATCTTGTGCGTGCCTTCCATGCATGATCTTTGGCTCTCAAAACAGCTTTTTAGGATGGATGGTAGGATTCCACCTGAAAGATGAGAATGCTGAGATTTGGGTGGTAACTGACCTAGAGGCTTGTTTGGTAGGTAAGTGCTGGGGCAGGTCTGTGCCCCAAGCAGACAGAGCATCACAGGGCCAATCTCTCGGCGCTGTCATGAGGTCCACCTCACATGGGGGGGCCCAGAGCACAGCAGACCCTCAAGAGGCCTTGGTTGTGCTTGCTGCTTTATTTTAGGCCACACTCCCCCATGCCCGCCTGGGTCCCCATCGCCGCTACCCTTATCCTGCCACTCAGAACTCCCTGCTGGGACAGCGGCAGGCCCTGGCTCTCTGACAGCTCTGGATCTGACCTCCTTCCTCCACCCAAACACAGCTGCTGGGTCATTCTTCTCAGACACCCTTTTGTGGTTTTTGAGACGACCGTGCCCCAATCCACAGTCCACTGATGGCTCCCAACTTGCCTTTGGAAAAAGTTCAGATGAGCCTGTGCTGCAGAGACCTTGGTAACTGCCATTCTCTTGCTGGAACCCCCAACACCAATAAGGCAGGTGTGTCTCCCGGGCTCCAGCATCCAGTGAACTGCTTGCAGTTTCTCCCATTGTGAGAAACCTTGATCTCCACTTTAGTCTTCTACTTCACTAAGACCAAGTTCAAGTGGCCCCTCCTCCAGGAAGCTTTCCAGGTCCACCCTAGCCGACCTAGTTAGCACTTCCCTTCCCTGACCTCTCATGGTGCTTATCTGCCTTAAACATGGGGCATTAATCCAACCCTGCCTTTGGCCTGTGAGCAGCTTCTGCTCTCAACTAAAAGCGATGCGATCCAGTGGGAAAATCACATACTTCCAATAATGATGGGCTGATGAATCCTGAATCTGCCACTAATTACCAGTTTGATTTGTCAAATTATGGATGGGTGTGTGTGTCAATCTTTTAAATAAAAGCTTTAGTAATAGCTTTCATTTACTAAACACTGGCTGTGTAGTTAAGTGCCTCAAGTGTGTCAACTCCAAGTGGGTGATCGTTTTATCTCCGTCTTAAAGAGAGAGAAACTGAGGTTCAGAGAAGATGAGTAATTTGGTAATCAAGTCAAAAGGCTGGCAAGTATGTGCTGGGATGACTCTGGGATCAGAAAAAAAGGCTTTTGTGCATCTTGGAGAGCCTTTAATTTATATCTGGAAACACATTCCATCAACTGCCATTGAGTGTCCCCCAAACCTCTGCCCCACCCCACTTCCCAGCCCGCATATTCTTAGCCTTCCCTAATAGAGGGAGGGAAGGAGGGAAGCCACGCACGGTGTTTCCACCAGGCTCCCCTGAGCTCACCAGGGTAGGTGCAGAGAATCAAGGATCTTCAGACTTGGAAAGGCATGCAAACACCGGGCCCCTCCTCTCCATACTTCAGATGCCGAATCTGAGGCTCAGACAGGAGAAGCAACTGGGCCAAACACCCCCCTAATGGGACAGACGGTGCATCTTTGTTCCCACCCTAAACTCGCCAGCACTGGGCTCCCCAGGTGGCCTCCGGTACATTCAACTGAAAACCAGGCACCTTATGCATACAGAGAAATGTCCTTTCATCCATTTCAAGTCTGTTACTGATTAATTTCATAAGGCAGGATAAATAGGAACCCCCACTTGGCCTTTGGGGAGCCCTTCATTACTTCATTTACCTCTGCCTGGTCTGCGCCCGCTCCACATGTCTCTGTGATATAGAGCTCTAATCATCCACGTTCTCTCTGCCCCTGGATTCCACTCCCCTGCCTCTGCTCGCACCTCATTCCTGACGCCTCTCATCAGCTCCTCTGCCCTTCAATGGCCTTTCACCCTTTCATTTATATCCTCATTAAGATAAGAGAGCCAGCCTTGGCTGCTGTATTCAAAGTGAGGATGTACCAATGGCTTACAGAATGGCATGATAATATTTCTGCATCTCATTCTCCATCCCCTTCACATAGTCACGTGTCTTTTTGCAGCTCTGACCACCACTGGGCATGGAGCGCATGCCTTCACTGAGCTGTCCACGATGACACTGGCTGTAGATCTTTCTTTCTTTTACCTCTTTCTCTCCTTTTAACACAGACATTGCAGTTAATTCAGAGGCCGCTGGTGTGTTTAAATTTAAATTGCTGCCTTCCAGTGAACATTCATTGCCTAGCTCTGGTGTGCGCAATGCAGATAATTGCCTGTCAGAGAAATTCCTTGAAGCTGCTCTGGTCCCTGCAGCACTTGAACCCCAGCTTAAGGGTAAATGTTTGATATGAGAGGCCATGCTGCCACCTGAGAAGTTCCTGGGTTTCTAGGGCAATAAGTCATCTTTCCAAGATGTACACGCATTGATTTGCTGAGCAATGGAGATTAGAGCCTGCAAAACGTGCCCTTTTCTTTCAAGGGTGTAATTGATGCCACCAAGATCAGGTCAAGGAGGTGGTAGCCCTTGGTCCTCTCTGAATATTTGCAACTGAGCCCTACTGCTATCAACTGTATTCTCAGATGTTTTAGCAAAGAACTCGAGGGTGTTATTGGAATGGTAATTTTCTGTTTTGCATGCCCCTCATAGGGTCTGTATCGGTCAGGGTTCTCCAGAGGAACAAAATCAGTAGAGGGTATGTGTGTGTGTATGTACAGAAACTTATGTCAAGGCATTGGTTTCCACAGTTGCAGGTACTGGCAAGCCTGAAATACATCGGGCAGGCTAAAGGGCTAGAAACGTTCACACAGGAGCCAATGCTATAGTTTTGAAGCAAAATTTCTCATTCCTCATTCCTCAGTTTTGTCCTTAAGGTCTTTCAATGGATGGGGAGAGGCCCTGCAAATTATCAAGGACCATTGCCTTTATATCAAATCAACTAAGGTAGACATTAATCATCTCTACAAAATACCTTCATAGCAGCACCTAAAGTAGGGTTTAATTTCATAACTGGGGAACATAGCCTAGCCAAGCTGACACAAAACTAACCATCACAGAGTCAATAGCAATGAGCTACAGCCTGGAAGCCTCCTTTTTCAATCTCCACTGGCCCAAGGGAGCCCCTCTTTAGCACAACAGATGTTATCTCCAGCCCTGAGCTTTCAAATCTAGGTGCCCAGAACTAATTCACAATGCTGGTTCTAGGGATTTTCCTAAGACCACCCCAAACTTTGTCTTTACCCCTAGATCCCAGATCTTCAGTTCCCCAATATTTTGGTGACACATTCGGGCTCTTCTCACTAGATTATGGGACTTGTTTTCCCACATGACTCTCAGTACCCCTCCATACCCCTATTTTGGGATCCATCTACTTCACTTAACTACACAGTCTCCAACTGTGTAGACTGCCTCCACTGATTGGTCGATTTAGACAAAGAAAAGTGATTTACAAATGTTCAGGGAAGGATAGGAATGGGGCAGGGCTCTAGCTAGATGGAGGAAGGCCACATGGAAGGAAATGGAGGAAAGAGTTGAGGTTTGGGGTCAAAAAAGCCAGAATCCAAATCTTGCCACTTTCACTTACTTGGTGTGACCCTAGACACATTATTTAAGCTCTCCAAGTCTTGGTTTCTCTGAGTGCCCAATAGGGACATAAACCTACTTCCTAAGCGTAGACGGTGAATGTCAATGTCCTGAGCACATCCATGTCCTCTGCTTATAAAAGACACTGTTAAAGTGCACTTCCCAGCCTCCTTCCAATTAGCAAGCCGAATGGTGAGCGCTGACCTGTTCACAGCGGGTGCTCCAGGTATCTGCCGCTCTGTAAAATGCTCCCCAGAACCTAGCAACCTGCAACAGTAACGATCACTTACTCCACTCATGAATCTGCACTTGAGCACAGCGAAGGGCCAGCCTGTTTTTCTTTTGGGTTTTTTTGTCTCCCCTGTGACATCTGCTGAGACAGCTTGACTGGAACCAGAGGATCTCCTTCCAAAGTGGCTCCTTCACGCAGCTGATAAGCTGGCCCCCACATCAGCTTCTCTCTAGAGGGTGAGGGGTTTCCCTGCCCCAAGGTGACAGGATCACAAGAGCAAGGGTTCTAAGAGACAGAAAAAGGAAGCTGCCCATCTCTTAAATCCAGGCCCAGAAACTAGCACAGTGCCTCTTCTACAGTGTCCTACTGACCAGTCACAAACCCTGCCTGAATCTAACGGAGGTGGACATAAAACATACTTCCAGGCTCAGAATTTCTGACCCTGCTTAATCCGCCACAGTGTTCCAGTCCAAATGGAGAAATAGGACCAGATCACCCTGTTACCTGAAACAACTGAAAACTGGACAAAATATGTGAACCAATACCATGCAGGAGAGTGGGCATAGGTAACGGAAGCCAGCAATTCCTAAGAGATAGGCAATAAAACGTGAGCCCTACAGCTGTCCCAGTTTACTACCTGGGAGAAGTTTCCAGGACAAAGCACAAGGGGGAGAAACCCAGAGTTCAGCCTTCTTTCTTAGCTGAGGAGATAAGCTAGATGTCTGCAGAAGCTAAAGTGGCCGGAGGTGGTAGGGAAGAACACAAGAAGAGAGAAAGCCACATAGAAAGAAAGCTCCAGATGTCTGCAGGAAGTCCCCATTCAAGACGCATGCCCAGTCCCCGATCAAGGCATGTATGTGGGAAAAACGCATTGCCTGAGCCCAAGGAAAGAATCACGTGAAAGAAGGAGCAGGAAAGAGACTGGAGGCTCGTGAAAGACCAGGCATGGTGCCAGCTCCCAAATATCAAAATGAAAACCTCCTATTTAAAGGACATCAAAGAAATATCTTCCTTCAAGAGTTGGGGAAAATTAGCCTTTTACTAAATTCCGTTCTGTGGTCCCACCCACCAAAGCTTAAAAAGAAACACTTAACAGTATCAGCTGTATATTTTTTTAAATATCCAGCACCCAACAAGATAATGGCATGAGCAATTTGTAGCACCCAATCAAAAATTATTAGGCATCTAAAGAAGCAGGAAAATACAGCTCAAAATGAGAAAATTCAATCAATAGATACAGACCCAAAAAAGACGGAGACTATAGAATTAGCAAGGACATTACAGTTATTGTGATGACTGTATTCCATATGCTCAAGAAGCTTCAGGAAAAACTGAACATATTAAGTGGATACAAGGAAATTACTTTTTAAAATACCAAAATCAAACTTCCTGAGATGAAAAATACACTAAATGGGATTAGTGGCAGATAGGCCGACCCTCAGAAGAATGTATTAACGGAATTGAAGATACAGCAATAGAAACTATTCAAAACTAAACACACAGATAGAAAAAAATAACTAAAGCATCAGTGAACTGTGGGACGACCTTAAGCAGCCAAATTTGATGAAAACCATAAACACACATATCCAGGAAGCTCCATGAGCCTCAAGCCAAAGAAGCATAAACAAAACTATTCTAAGGCACATCATAATCAAATTGCCTTAAACACCAGTGATAAAAAGAAGCTCTTAAAAGCAGCCAGAGAAAGACACATTGTGCATAAAAGAACAAAAATAAGGAAGACACTAGATTTCTCACTAGAAACAGCAAGAAGACCACGAAGCAACGTCTTAGAGGCGCTGGAGGAATCCACAGTGAGTAAGCCTTCCGTTTGCTTCTCTACTTTGTATTAGCTTCCAAGGGCTGCTATAAAACTCACCGCAAACGGAGGAGCTGAAAACAGACACTTACGCCCTCACAGTTTTGGAGGCCAGAAGTTTGAAATCAAGGTGTTGGGAGGTGGGCTCTTTCTGGAGGCTCTGAGGGGGGCTCTGTTCCATGCGCCCCTCCTAGTTTCCGGTGCCAGACCCCTTGGTGACACAGGCATCACTCCAGTCTCTGTCCCCATCATCACATGACCTTCTATCCTCAGTCTCCCTTGTGTCTTCAAATAGCTGTCACCTCATAAGGACCCTAGTCCTTGGATTTAGGACCCACCTTACTATGACCTCATCTTAATCACATCTTCATTATATTTGCAGAGACCCTGTTTCCAAATAAGATCACATGCCCAGTACAATGGGTTAGAACTTGAACATGCCTTGTTGGAGGGAACAGCTCATCCCGTGACTCTTCTCCTGTCTCCCAGTGGATGGGGAAGGTCCGGTGGAGCATTCCAATATCCTGGGGAGAGGCCAGAGGTGCTGGATGAGAGAAGCCTGGATCCCTGAGTTACCACAGGGAAGACCACCCAGGAAGCATGTGGCTGATCTCAGAGGTGAGATAGAACATGAAGCATTTGTATGATAAGCCACTGAGCCTATCATGAGAACTGTTATGTGCCATCATCATGGGAATTGAGATAATGCAGGTAAAGGACCTGACACATGAAAGGTGCTAAATAATCAGTAGCATAACTAGGATATTAGTACAGGAAAGATGAAGTAATGAGTTTATATTAAGTCTCAGGCTGTGAACCTTGGGGAGGACTTGGAACAGTGACAGGCTTATACTGTGCTAGCAAAAGACTTTGATCCCAACAAGAATAAACTATCAAAAAGGCAGACTCGGTCCCTGCAGGGTAAGACATTGTCATCATACCAAACCTTTCTCAGAGGTTTACATTTGAGTTAGCCATTTAATTAATTAACCATTAGGCAGAGTAGAAAGGTGATTCAAACTAAATATCTGACCCCTTTATCACAACAAACCCCAATGCAGGAATCCCTCACCTCCTACAAGTTTGGATTACTGCCCCTTGACTTTTAGGAAAAACCTACATTAGTACAGTAATGGCTTTCTTCATAAAAGCAAAATCCTTTTCGGATTTCTTTCAGTTAGTAAAACCAAGTACTAATGTAGGTTGTTCATAAAAGTAAAAGCCATGTGGCATAGCACAAACTTTCTGAAAACAGGGACACTCTTCACTTTAACCCATTTTGCTTTACAAAAGGTTTCCTAAAGATGCTCTACTTGCAATTAGTGGGGGAAACCTGTACATAAAGTCAAGGTTGCTGGCTGAGCCAGGGAGGAAATCTTATCTTCTGCTGTTTCCAAGCAAAATCAGTATACAAAATTATTTTCTGTTTCCCATACATCTTCTGAGATGACTATAGACCAAATAGCCAATTGATCTGGAGCCATTTTTTACTCTCCTCTGAAACACAGAGATATTTTTCATTCCCATCCAAAAGGAAAAATGTTAAATCACATGTGAATTGCAGATATAAGCATTTAAGGACTGTTTTCCTGCTTTGTTTGTGAATAATTTTTCATTTCATGAAGAAGCCAAATATTTCAGTCAGTAAAATCAATAGCAGCCACCAGAGCGGGTGGAAAATTCTCCAGGCTTAATACAGTTTCATGCATGGTTGTCAAAGCTGAATGTCTTAAGAGGACAAATAGTGAATTCCCTGCCTTAGAAGAGATGTCTGAGTCACAGCCTTTTCTTCTAAAAACTAATCTCTGGGATAACGGTTCATTCATTCAACAAATGTTTATTAAGCATTTACTGTATGTTACATAGTACATCAAATGTTTGGAATACACAAAAAAATAAAATCAGGGATCTACTTCAGAGGGAAAAGAGTATCTAGTAAAATAATAACTAGCATTTAAAGAACGCTTACTAAATTTCAAGCACTGTTCTAAATACTTTGTAGATGTTAATTCACATATTCCTCAGTGACGGCCCTGTGAGGGGTTATTAATATATGTGTTTGACAGATGAGGGAACTAAGGCAGAGAGTTTTGTGTGTTCCCAGTCCCACAGCTTAGTTAAACATAGACTCAGCAAATGAGCCCATGCAGCCCTATTCCAGAGGCCATGTTCCTCTTATGCATATGATACATATGCGAGCTTATCCACTCACCAATGCGACCAGAGACAGACTCTAAATAAAGTTTGATGAAAAGGTCCTATGCCCTTGTCTCATTTTATTATTGTTTTTCCCAGTTCCTAACAGAGTTCCTGTCATGTGGCAATCTTTTGTTTTTTGATTATTGAATTAAGTACCACAGTAGAGTAATAGAAATAGTCATCTGGTAGACACAAATAGGCAGCAGCTCCTATGTTTGTCTGGGAAATCATAGAAGGCCTCACAGAGGAGGTGACTTGAACTGGGTGCTAATACAGAGATGAGTTGAACATTTTGATAGGTTATCCAGGAAAGAAAGACATTCTGGGAGGCAGAAGTTCAAAATCACAGAGGCAAAAGCACAGAAGCAGGCAGAGCATGGCCACTTAGGGGGATTATAAAGAGCTTACAGTGATTAGAAGTAAGGGTAATTGGTGATTCATTCAATGGCAGTTTTTTTCCTGAGCAAGCAGTGTTTCGTAGACAGCTTCTTGGAGCTCTGACAAACCGGATTGCTTGGTGCTTTGCTCCTTCATTCTTGACACAAATGTCAGGCTCTTTGGGGGTTTCCGAAAGATGCTGTTTCTCTACTAAATAAACCTTTAGATCAGTGCTTCCTAGCATATCCCTGGAGACCACCAGGGGCTCTAGCCCTTCCAAGAACTGAGTGTCGGCATTTCAGTTCATCAGGAATTCTGAGCCCAGGCCACCCAATGAGAAGCTCTTTCTTAGGTGGAAAAAGTTAGCCAAACCTTGACAAAAGTTGTTCTCGGTGTAAAATTCCACACATTCAAGCTATCAGGAAAGAAATGAAGGCTGGGCCATGAGTCCATTCTTGCTTTTTATAGTCCAAGATTGTGTCTGAACTTAGAGAGCACTTAAAGGGCTGAGCTGAGAGGAGCCGGGAGCAGGTGGTGATGGGAGAGAGCCTTTGAAAAAGCAGAAGGGAGAGAAAGAGGTTTGGAGACTGTTCAACGGCTGCTCACCCCCCATGACCTTGGAAGTCCACCTCTGAGACTCTTTCTGCTCCTTCCCTTCTCCCTATATATTTGCAGGAAGCCCTGTGTCCCAAGTCACCAGCAGGGAGCCATTCCCGCTGCCCTGGGCTGGGCGAAGGTGTTTTCTCACAGCTAAATCCTCCCCCTCCCCCTTCCCTCTGACACATTCACTCCAGGCTTAATGGCTTCCCGTCTCTGTTCCTCCCACCACACCTTTCTGATTCTCATGGCAGATATTTTACTTGGAGCTGAGGGGAGACGCTACAAATGGAAAGAAAACTAGAAGGCACCATACCGCAAATGGCAAACCCCTTGAAGAGGCTCTAAGATCTACAGGAGTTTAGTTACACAGGAATTATTGTGAGTGAGGGGTGGGGACCTGAGCTGTGGGCCTCCACATGGCTCACGAAGGGCGAGTAACATTCAGATAAATGCATAAAAGAAGGAAAGACATTCTAGAAGGTATGGGCCCCGCAAGTAAGCACAGGAAAGAAGATCAAGAAAGAATGCCAGCACGGGCCCGGACAAGGCTTCTCTAGCTGCTTGCAGGGGAATGGAAGAGGCCTCGATCGTTGGAAGCGGGGTCCATGCTTCATTCTTCAGGGCCCTTGTCCAAGGCCACGTTCTCTGCAAAGCCTTTCCTGGAACCCTGAGGCACATAGACACTGTTAATGTGCAAACTCTTTTGTTGGTCTAGCAATGCTTCAGCGCATTTTAATTTATGAGCATTTTTCTCATCTTTGCAAGCTTCCTCAGGTGGTATCACGTTATGGGCTTTGTGAAAACATTAATAACTTGAGACCTGTAATATATGTATATCACTTAGCACACAGCTAGGGTGGCCATATAATTTCTTTCCCAAACTCAGACACGTAGGGGAATAAAGGGGACCAATCAAGGATTACCCTAAGACCACAGGCATTAACCGATGCTGTCCCAGGCTAAGCAGATGAACAGTTATCCTACCTATCACAAATTTATTTCTATGCCATTAAAGGCCGATGATCAATTAAGGAATGCCAAAGGGTCTTATGTGTAAGTTGATTGAGGGCACTGCCTCCTGGTGACATTGGTGCTGCCTCAGGATTTCTACCCACGGCCACTATTCTCCACTGTGTACACTCTTTACAGCACCCAAATGAAGATTTTCTTTTTTATGGCCTATTTATTTGATAAATAAACAATAACTGCATTTTTCTCCTAACTGGACAGTGTGGAAGATTCAGGCAATGCATGAGTTAAAAAGCATGGCCCTTTGTCCTCTGAGAGTCTAGTGAAAATCCATGTAGTCCCTCATTCATTCATTCATTCATTCATTCAGAAAACATATATTAAGAGCCTGTCATGCATCAGGCCAGGTGGTGGTAAAGAACCTCCCAAGTTCTCGCCCCGATGGAACTTCCATATTGCAATCCGGCAACATAATGACAATAGGACATTTATAATGGTATTTGTACACTGCTGGCCCAAAGGAGGGAGATACCAACAGTGCTTGGAGTTTAAGAAAGCCCCAAATGGGTCTTCCTGTAAGGGTGGAGGGAAAGGATCATGAAAACAAAGACTTGTTAGGCTGCTGTGATGGTCCAGAATTGATGGCTGAGTTGTTATGTGGATGCGACGTCTCCTGACTGGAGACTATATAGCTTCATGACAATAGTATCATTACAAGACTTGGCTTTCTTTCTGTGCCCATTAATTCAGGCACCAAGAATGATGGTGTCTATCTCAGCCACAGCGGACATGGATGAGTCATTCTCAATGTCAAATGATCTGCTAGCTGCCACTGGTCCTGTCCCCTTATCCCTACATCCTCTTCGTGGCTCCAAGACTGGCCTCATTTCCCCTCTCTCAGGAAGAGTTTGTACTGTGCAGTCTGTTTGTTCAACACCAACTTTTGATCTTAGACCTGGGACTCTGAGTTCTTGAATATATCCAGCTTTTGCTTAATTCATAAGGAATGCAAGAAATAAGAATTAGTCCACTTCCCCTGTGCTCCAAAACGTCCCTGATGTCTCACACTACAATAGAATGATTCTGTACAGCTTTCTAAGGGATGGAGAATTCAGCTTCTTAGTAGTTTTACAAAGAATTAAAATCCAATAGGGACTTCAGTTAATCTGCTAGAAATGATCCAACCATGTCTCTGTAGTTCTCTTCCCACCTTTCAATAGAGACCAGGAATCTTGACCTACACAGGCACGTTGCTGAAATTTCAACTTCCTTATTCTGCTACAGCTTAATGGGTTTTCAAGATCATCCCACTCTGTTTCATGGCAAATACTTAAACATTGACAATGTAAGGTAAAGTGAGTCCAGTAAGTCCACCGAAGTATTCTCGGTTCAGTCATAGAGTAACATCTCTCTCTCTCCGTGGGTTCGGATCTGAATTTAGTGTGTTAGACTAGCTACATAGTTTGTAGGGCCCAATGCAAAATGAATATATGGGGTCTCTTGTTCAAAAACTATTAAGAATTTCAGAACAGCAATAGCGGAGCGTTAAACCAAGCACAAGAATCTTCTCAGTACAAATGTGTGTGACCGCATCGATCATGTGCCCGAGAGCTCAGCTTTTCATATTGCTTTGATATTGGGCTGGGAAAAATGTGTCTGCCCTATGCTGATGTCTACTGAGAAGGCCTCAGTCCCTCTAGGATGCAAATCATTGGACCAAGCTGGCATCTAGGAGAACAGCTTTCTCATTCCAACCCCAAGGCCACTGTCAAGCTACTTTTAGATACATGGTGACCTACTGTTCCTGGAAACTTACCATGTTGGCACAAATAGTTCTCTGAGGATGACTAGACCTTGCATCACACCCCCAGTTAGCCGTCCCCATTGCTCCTTTGCCATGCTCAGCATTTTCTCTGCTCTCCAAGCACAGATAAGATAGATGGACAAACCTTTTTAGATATCCAAAGCTGTCTGTGGATTTCTGTCTACCAAACCCCCAACCGTTGGCCATACTCAGCTTAGACAGGGTAGGGGAAGGACCCCTTTGTAGATATCACACCCTTATTAATTGTGCTGTTATCTGGCTCTCTCCATTTACACCTTACTTTTAAATTTAAAAAAAAATAGGAATGGAGACAGGTCATGGTAACAGAGATATTACAGTCTTAGCAGAAGGGATCTCAGCTTCAAAAGCAGATAACTTATTTTGTTGTCTAAGTTCTGTGTTCCCCATTTCCTGAGGTAGTGGATTCATTCATTATTTATTCATTCATTCATTCACTCAGACGTTCAAAAAATAAATGTATTAAATGCCACTAAGTGCTAAGCCCTGATTCTTAGTGCTGGGCACATTGTGGGAGATAAGAAAGACAGTATCCTTATGGGACTGATTTTTCTAGATCAGATATCATCGTACTATGGCCTGCAGACCAAATCTAGGCCACTGCTTAGATTTCGTAAATACACTTTTAGTGGCACACAGTCACACCCATGCAATGCACAAATTGTCTATGGTTCCTCAATGGAAGAGCTGAGTAGTTGTAATAGAGATGGTATGGCCTGCAGAGCCTAAAATACTGATTCGACCCTTTCAGGAAAAGTTTGGAAGCATTGTTGTAGCAGACGAGTGAGACAGGCAGTGAACAGATACAAAATACATAATTTATAAGATCAAGTAGTCATGAGCCCTGTGAAAATAAAGCAAGGTTGGAGGATTGAGAATTATGAGGTGGCTGGCATGGGGCAAACTATTTCAGATAGGCTGGCCAGAGGAGTGCTTCTAAGCAGGTGGCATTAGGCCAACATTGAACGCTGAGAGATGGAAGTCGTAGGATTATCAGAGAGAACGGAACATGAAAATGGCCTGGGGAGACAAGTACATGGATTCTATCTAGAAATTCTAGTTAGCAAAATCTAGTTGAAATGGAGGGTGGTGCAGGAGTAAGAGGAGATACACATAATATAGTAAATGTTATTATCTTATATGTTTTCCTTTTTCTGGCCTTGACAATGGTAGACTCCAGAGGATGAGAAAAGCCAGGGAAACAATTTTCAACAATGCTGTAACAATTGCTCCCTTTGTCACAGCTTCTGTTTATAGTTTTTTCTTGTCTTCTTATCTTTAGATAAACGACAAAGGATGGAAAATGCTAGCAAGAAGCACTAGATGGACAACACTTTCATCAGAGCCATGATAAACGGACTCATGAATGGAAGATATGTCTTCCCAGTTCCTCAACTACAAAAGATGGAAAGTGCTAGCAAGAAACAAGAGGTGGGCAACACCTCCATCGTGGCCATGATAAATGGACCCATAAATGGAATGTGTGTCACCCCAGTTTCTCTATGACTTGAAATATAAGACCCTTCCTAGTGGGCTGTAGTGAAAAGGTGAATTTGGGTGTCACATAGATGCTTTCCAGGTTGACAAGCAATTTAACTTCCCTGCACCACAATTTTGTAACCTAGAAAGTGTGGTTAATCATGCCAGCCTTTGAGGATTTTTATAAAGAATAAATGGTATAATGCACGTGAAGGTGACTGGCTGTGTTCCTGGGTGTTAGTGGATATGATTTTCCCACTCTCACCTTTATTCCTGTCTTTGTTTGCCAGCGGCACAGCGTAGCTTGTGTTGATTCATGACCTAACTCTGGCTCCTTCTGATGCTTTATCAGTCTGTCTAACATCCCTAGAGGCAGCATTGCCTGCCCTCAATATAAGGAGAGTGTTGACATGAGAGATGAGCAGTGCCCGTTCACACATCTCGCTGATGCCCTGCAGAAGGCAATGGATTAGCCTTTGAGTACAAACATATCACTTCTTCCTCCAGACGTTTCTCTGCCTGAGCCCACCCAGCCCGCTTTAAGACAATACTAAAATCACTGGCCAATTTGGATTAGTTGGGAAAAACAATCTTTCAACTGGAATTGATAAATGATTTAACATTTTTTATGCCTTGAGGAGCCTAGACCAGCAGCAGCAGCATCCCGTAAGAGCTTGTTAGAAATGCAGAACCTCAGATCAGACTCCAGACCCTGGTACCAGAGTCTCCATGTTAACAAGACCCTCTTATGATCTGTATACACAATAAAGTTTGAAGACCATTGGAATAAACTAGGGGTTCTTAATCCAGCCTTCACACAGGGGTCCCACTATGTTTCACTTTGTCTGGTATTTTTGCATCATGGGTAGTTCTCATGTGCAGTGAGTCAAGAACTGCTGGTCTACAAACTGCTCAACTAGGTTCACACTCCCATAAGTCTTAGCAGTGTTAAGAGTCAGGTCCAGATCACACAGTAAATGCCTAACGTAGCTGGGATCAGAAATGTAGCTTCTGATGTTCATTATTCTATATCTATTCCCCTTCCCTGTGCAGATAGATGAGGATATATGTTCACTCTTATAATGATTTATAAATTGCTCTTGGCAGACAGTTTTAGAATTCCTAATTCCAATCCATTGAATCTATCCAAATCCAGCTCTCAAAAAAAAAAACTGCCCCTGCAGAACTTTTACTCAAGTTTATAATGAAGGCAGATGATTTCATGAAATGTCTTCACCAAATCTCCCTCTGAACAAATTTGGATGTCCCGTTCTTCCCACCATATTGTGTGTATTAAATTGATGCTCCCCCTTATTTCTCATACCCATTTTTTTCTACTGGTTTAACTTTTAATTCAATCCATCTTCTAATCCCTAAACCAAAAATAGACTTTTCTGTATACCCTTTTCTATAATTCCTCTAAAAACGTACTTTTTCTTCCTCTAGACTTCCCGGTTGGATCATATGAAACTCTCTGAAGGAAAGTGGCAGAGATAGTGTTCCAGAAATAATCTAAGTGCCCCATCTCTTCATTTTCCAGCCTACTCACAGTTATACTGGAGCTGTGTGAATAGTTCATGCCAACAGACTGTGAGCAGAAGTTTTCTGTGTCGCTTCTTGGCTGAGGTATTTCAAAGAAAGCATGCTAGCGCCATTTCATTTTATGTTTGAGAGAAAAATTGGAAGCCATGTGTTTATGTGGTAGTGTCACAGAGTGAAGAGAACCTGGGTCCCTACACCCCCAAATAAGGAACAGCCTCCACCTACCCACCCACAATGGGCATAGCATGAGTGAAAAACAAAAGTATTTTGCTAAGACACTAGGACTGGGGTAGAGAGTTGTAGGTAGCAGTAGCTGATAGTTTAACCTAACAAGAAGTCCATGACATTAGTGCTTATTAAACTTTAATGTGAATGTGAATCACTGGGAGATCTTGTTAAAATGTTAAAATTCAACAGATCTGGGGAGGGTCTTGAGATTTCTGCATTCCTTATTAGCTTCTAATGATATCAGTGATGCTGGTCCTTGGACAACAATGTAGTAGCAAGACACCAAAATATTTTTCCATTGTTCTATAATACATGCACATATTCTTTCTCTCTCCAACTATACCATAAGCTCTTGTTGGCATGTTTCAACATTTCTGCCACAAATATATTCAAGAAATTTGAGAAAAATCAGCAAAAAGTTTGGAATACAGCCCTCTGAAAGTTCTCTTTTCTGAAAAGCAAAGAGGAAATGCAGAAATTGAAGAAGAAAAAACTTTTTCCAGAACTCTGAAAATTTATCAAAGTCTTGAAGCAATCTGGGGAATGTTTATGCCAATATTTTTAAAAGGTATAATCTCACTAAAAACGTTGAGCATTGTAGCCTTTAAATTTATCTTAATCCCACTGCCCACTCTCCAGCTCTCTAAAAACCAATAGCCTGGCAACCACTAATAGGAGAAAATTGAGGAGAGCTAAAGGTTCTGTAGCTCTTTCAAATTCTCATCTTCAGAGTGTGTTTTCAGACCTGTCTAGTGATTTCTGAAAAAAACTTCTTACAAAGATGTCTGTATTGGATATGATTCCGAGATCAAAAATCGTAAAAAGTTTAATTGAAATAAAAATATATAAGGAGTCTCAACAGCAGATTTTAGCTGGCAGAAGAAATGATCATAGAACACAAAGGTAGCTCAGTTGAGATTATCTAGTCCAGGTGATGACAAGAAGATGAAGAGGAGAAGCAGGGAGAAAATAACATTGCTTCAGAGATATCTAAGGTACCAGCACATGAGTAATAAGGGTCCCAGAAAGAGAAGATAGAAAGGGAAAGAAAGAAAATTTGAAGAAATAGTGCATAAAAACTTTCCAAATTTGATGAGAAATGTTAATCTACGTATTTTAAGCTCAAATAACTCCACACAGAATATACTCAAAGAGATCCACACATAAACACAACATAATCAAAATGTCAAAAAGAAAAGACAATGAAAGAATCTTGAAAGCAAGAGAGATACAATTCATCCTTAATAAGATAAATACCTAATTTCCCATCAGAAACTGTGGAGGCCAGAAAGCAGTGAAACAACATAATCAAATAAGTGAAATATTTAAAATGTCAACCAGGAATTTTATATCCAGCAAAACTACCCTACAAAAAACTAAGGGTATATTAATACATTTCTGGATAAACAAAAACTGAAAGAATTTGTTGCTAGCAGATATGACTTACAAGAAATACTAGAGGGAGCCCTTTAAGCTGAAATTAAAGGATGCTACACGACAAATTGACTATATAAAATTATAAGGATAATCAGTAAAAGCAACTACATAGGTAAATATGAAAGATAATAAAGATAATATACATGAATTTTTGTTTGTAACTTGTTCTTTTCTCCTGTCTGATTTAAAAGACAATTGCAAAGAACAATAATCTGTACTGGTGAGCACAAAATGGTAGGAAAAATATCAGTTGTACTTCAATACATTAGTAATGAAAAAGTCTGAAAATGAAATTAGGAAAATATTTCCAATTTTCAATATTACAGAAAGAATAAGTTAGAAATAAATAAAAGCATAAGACTTAAACAGTGAAAACTAAAGAAACATGTAGAAATAAATTTTAAAAGATGCAAATAAATGGAGAGACATCCTATGTTCATCCATCAAACTATATATTATTAGGACGGCACTATTCCCCAAATTGATCAACAAATATAATGCAATCTCTATCAAAACCCCACTGAATAATTTTTCAGAAATTGACAAGTTAATTCTAAAACTGATAAAGAATTGCAAGGCAGCCAGTAAAGCCAAAACAATCTAGCAAAAGAACAAAGTTGGAAGATTCAAGACTTCTTGCTTTCAAAACTTATTACAGATAGCAAAACAGAGAGATATTGACATAGAGAAAAACATATAGATTCACGGAATATATAGATTGATAGTCAGAAATAAACCCATACGTATATGGTCATTGAATTTTTACAAGTCTTCCAAGACAATTAAATGGGAAAAGTATAATCTTTTCAATAAATGATGTTGTGACAACTAGATGTCCATATGCAAAGGTATGAACATGGATCCCTAACTCACACCATACACAAAAGGTAACTCAAAATGGATCAAAGACCTAAAAATAAGAGGTATAAGTACAAAACACTTAGAAGAAAAAAATAGGAGTAAACCTTTGAAATTTTGTATTAGGCAATGTTTTCTTAGATATGACATCAAAAGCACACACCACAAAATAAAAAATAGAGAATTTGAACTTCACCAAATTAAAAACTACTGTGCATTAAAGTGAAAAGATAATCAACAGTATGGAAGATTTCTAACGTATATATCTAATAAAGTACTACTATCTGAAATATATAAATAACTCTTATAATTCAACAATAAAAAGACAAATAGCCTTCTTTTTAATTGGAAAAGTGTCTGGAAAGACATTTCTCCAAATACATACAAACGGAGAGTAAGTACATCAAAAGATGGTCAACATCATTAGTAATTAAGGGAAAGCAAATCAGAACCATAATGAGATCTTACTTCATACCTACTAGGATGGTTATAATAAAAAAGACAGAATGGTAAGTCTTGTTAAGTATATTAAGAAATTGGAACACTCACACATTGCTGATGGGAATGTAAATTATGCAGGGATTCTGGAAAGAAGTTTGGAAGTTCCTTAATAAATTAAGCATTGAATTATCAAATGACCCAGAAATTCTACTCCTAGATACATACCCAAAATAATTAAAAACATATGAACTACACAGAAACTTTTTAGATAAGTGTAGCTCACAGTGGTATTCACAATGGCCAAAAGTTAAAGCAACCCAATGTCCATCAACTGATGATGGATAAATAAAAGGTGGTACATCTATAAAATGAAGTACTATTTAGTCATGCTGAAACATGGATGGACCTTGAAAAGAAGTCTGAAACAATAGGCCACATACTGTATAATTCAATTTATATGAAATGTGTAGTAGAGGAAAATCCAGAGGTTGAAAGTAGATTGGAAATTGTCAAGGGCTAGGGGAGGGAAGAATTTGTAGTGCCTACTAATGTGTATTGCGTCTGTTCAAGGTGATGAAAGTATTCTGGAATTAGAGAATGGTGCTGGTGACACAATCATGTGACTCTACTGAAAACTGAGTTGTACCTGGTGAAGGGGAAAAACATGTATGTGAAATATATTTCTATAAAAATAGAAATTCTTAGGTGAGAAGTATAATAACTAGAAGAAATGGAAACAAAATACAAACAAACAGAAAGCTGAATAGGAAAGCAGGAGGAAAGAAAGAATAGAGAAATAGAAATATTTTGTATTTGATTCGGAAAGCTACTGACCTTCTAGAGGTTTCCTAAATAAGCTTTGTTTTTCATACTTTTCATGTTATTTCCTCTCCCAAGGACATTCTTTCCACCCTGGTCTGCCCTGGGGAAACTAACTCCTTAAGCTCAAAATCTGACTTCAGTATGAACCAACCCCTTGGGCAATTAGTCCCTCATTTCCCTACATAGACGTAGCACTTAGTATGAGCTATGTGGCAGTGGATCTATGTTTTTACCTTTTACATATTAAGGCATAATTTACATACAAATCAAGTGAATAACTCAGTGAATTTTCTATGTATGTATACAGTCACCTGTCAATGCTCAGATCAAGATAAAGACTTATAGCCACCCAGAATTCTGCCTTATGCCCCTTCTAGCTAGCTAATCTAAGATAATCACTACTTTGACCTCTCTCTGATTAGATCAGTCATGCCTGTTTTGAACTTCATATCCATGAAATCAAATCATACAATATATGTTCTTTCATGTTTGGAATTTTCATTCAATCTTAGGTTTGTGAAATTCATCCATGCACTTACATATAGCACTCAGTTATTCTTTTTCATTGCCATGTAGTATTCCATTATGTGGCTACACCACAATGTATTTTTCCTTTCAAATGTTCATAGATATGTAGATGTGTTTCCATTTGGGGGCTGTCATGAAGTTTCTAGACACCTTCAAAATATGCATTTAGCAGATATAACAATCATTTCTATTGAGTATAAACTCAAGAATGGAAATGTTGCATTATAGTACATAAATGTGTTTAGCTAGTCGATAGATATACTTTTCCAAATTGGTTGTACTGTTTCACAGCTCCAAAACAATGTGTGAGAGAATGGAGCTGTCTTTTAATTGCTTGTTTACACACCTGTCTCCCCACTACATTGCTGGCACCCTGGGGGCATGGAATGTACTCATCTACCTCTGAGTCCTCAGCGCCCTGCATGACATGGAGGAGATAGGAAACATGCTTGCAAGACCCTATTTCCAGGGACCAGAAAACCTCTTCTGTAAAGGGCCAGATAGTTAACTATTTTAGGCTTTGCAGGCTATATAATTGCTGTTGCACCTGCCGAACCCCTCCTTTATAGCACTACAGAAGTCATAAATAATCCACAAACAAACAGGCATGGCTGTGTTCTAATATAACTTTATTTATAAAGATAGGCTATAGATCTGAATTGGCCAAAAGTACATATTCACCAACCCCTACTCTCCACAGCCCTCAATCCTACCCCCATCACTTCTCTGACATCACGTCCTCCCACCACCACCCTCACTCACCCCAGTGTAGCCACACTGGCCTCCCGCTCCCATCCCATGGTCTCCGCACCCCCAGCCCCTCGCCTGCAATGCTTCATCATCATCATTCCCTTGAGAGACGACCTCACTTTCTCTTCCTGCCAAATGCGATCTTCTCAGTGCTGGGCCCACATTTTCCTTCCCTAGTTCATGTTCCTCCATAGCACTCATTGACATCTAACACACTCTACAGTTTACTTACTATTTTGGATGCTGACTCCCCCATCATCACTCTCTCCCTCGCCACATATACATTCCTAAGAAAAAAGAATTTCTGCCTTATTTTTTTTTTTTTACCCAATGATGCATCCCCATGCCTGAAACAGTGTCTCAGCACATAGCAGAAGCTTCCTACATAGCTGTTGAATGTTTGTTGGCACGGGTAGCTTCTGACCCCCAAATCCTAAGGTTATAGACATGATCCATGTGATATGCTGCAGAATCCAGAAATTCCCACCACACCCATGTGGTTATGGAGCCTGGGCCTCCGGGCAGAAGATGCACAGGAAGGGAAAACTGGTCCCCACCAAAGTACAGGCTGAACAGAGGGGTGGGGCGACAAGAGGAAATCAGCCACCGCAATTGAAGGCAGATTTCTGTGGGTTGTTATGCAATGATATTGTACTTATATCCAAATGGAATGGCCATGTGACTTGCAGACAAGGCCCAAATAATTATGTCTTTATACTGTAATTATACAGTACCACCAAATTACAGAAATTAGAAGTGGAAAACAATAATGCTGCTAATGAAATCTTGTTTTTATTTGAGGTCGTCTTTCTAACAGGTCAGAGTGCCTTACACTGTTTCCCAGCAGTCACCTCTCCCAGGGTGAAAGAGGCTTGGGGGCAAGTTTAGTCTTAGAAAGGAAAATGGAGTTGCAGGGTTAACACAGCTCCTTTCAGATGACTTATGTCACTGAATGAGCAAAGTCAGGAATAAAATGCTAGTTACTTATTCCTTGCACTCTGCCCCTGGGCTATTCTGGCTCTGCACACTTCCCCTGGGGAAAACCCTTTGTTCTAACCCTCAAGGGCTTTAGGGAAAGAAAGATCCCAGGCCTTGAAAGCCACTGTGTCCATTTAATTACTCTTTTATAGAATAAACAATCTATTCAGAAAGCTCTTAGCTCTTGATGGGATCTTTTCATCACCTAGAGAGGTGTAAAGACCCAAACATACCCCATGGAAAAAAGTCTGAGCCAAGCCAGCCTCTCCTCTACCCAAAACTTTGACCACATAAATGCAGACAATAGTTCTTGTCTGCCCCACTCAGGGTGGAAGAGCTACAGAAACTGTACTGAAACAAAAGGCGAAAATGGTATTTACCGTATAGACAAAACGCTCCAGGCTTTGCGCTAAATGTTTCCAAGTATATCCCTTGTTGCAGCGCATTGTTCAGACAGTATTGTCCTTGCTTGGGGGAAGTAGGGAAATTGAGACTTGGAGAGATTCAAAAAACTCCATGTCACACAGCAGGATAGTGGCAGAGTGGGGGTCCAAACTGAGGTCTTCTTACGCTAGACACCACAGTGGCCGTGTGTTCTTGGTTGTGAACAGAGATGATTTCCAGGGAAACCATTGACTTTCTTAGGAAAAGATACCTCTGACCCCAAACATACCGGGACAATTGTGTGAGTGGTGATATTGGTCATCATCATATTCCTATGTGGATTTTTACAGTTTCAGGGAGATATAATTCCCCTGCCATATAGTCCATCCACGCACTTCAAGTGTATAAATTGCTGGGATTTAGTACATTCATGGGGTTTTGCAACCAACATCGCAACCATGGCCAAGATCTCAGTTTAGAAGGTTTTCATCATCCACAATAAACTCTGAGCCCATTTGTCGTCAGTCCTTGTTCCCTCCCCCAGCTTCCAGCCCTAGGCAACCACTACTCTACTATTTGTCCTTACAGATTTGCCTGTTGTGATCATTCCAGATAAATGGAACCATATCATACGGGGTCTCTTTGTGACTAGCTCTTCGACATAGCATAATGTTTTCCAGCTTCATCCACATTGTAGCATGTATCAAAATCCATTGTTTTTTATCGCCAAATAATATTCCATTGTATGGATATATCACATTTTGTTCATCTATTCATCTGTAAATGGACATTTGGGTTATTACCATTTTGGGTCATTATCATTTTGGGACATTTTGGCTGCTACGAAAATTTATAAATGTAAGTGTTTATGGACATGTGTCTTCATATCTCTTGCATACCTTGGAGTGGGATTGCTGGATCATATGGTAAACTCTATTTCACTTCTTAAGAAACTGCCAAACTGTTGTCCAAAGGGGCTGCACCATTTTACTTTCCCTCCAGCAATGTATGATGGTTCTAGACTCTCCAGATCCTCACCAACACTTGTTACTGTTTGTCATTTTATTATCACCATCCCAATGGATGTGAAGTAGCGTCTCATTGTGGTTTTGATTTTCATTTCCCTGATAACTAATGATGGTGATATATATTAATATTTTTATTGGCCATTTGTATATCTTCTTTGGGGAAATGCCTATTCAGACACTTTTCCCATTTTTAATCATGTTATCTTTTATTATTGAATTATAATACACATATTTATATTTATATATTATATTTTATCTGGACCTAAACCTCTTATCAGATATATACTCACAACTATTTTATCTCATTCTGTAGTTTATGTTTTAACTCCTGATAGTGTCGCTTAACATACAAACATTGTAAATTTTGATAAAAGTTCAATTTACCTAGTTTCATTTTTTCACTTATACTTCTGCCATGGTATCTAAGAAACCATTGTCTAACCCAAGATTACTAAGACTTACTCTGTGTTTTAAGAGTTATATAGTTTAAACTCTTGCATTGATTTGTCTAACACATTTTGAGTTAAATTTTGTGTATCATGTGAGGTATAACCCAAGTTCATTCTTTTGCACATAGATATCAAGTTGGCATAACACCATTTGTCAAAAACATGATTCTTTCACCCACGCAAACATTTTAGCAGCCCTTGTAAAATATCAATGGCCATAGATTTATGAGTTTATTTCTGGACTATCATTTCAATTCCATTTGTCTTTATGTACTTGACACACTGTTCTGATTCCTGTAATAAGTTTTGAAATCAGGAAGTGTGAGTCCCCCAGCTTTTCTCCTTTTGTAGATTGTTTTGGCCATTCTGGGTTCCTTGAATCCCGTATAAATTTCTTCAAAAACTGCCAGTTGAGATTGTGAGAGGGATTGTTGAATCCGTAGATCAATTTGAGGAATAGTGCTATCCTGACAATATTAAATCTTCTGATTTATCAGCAGAGGATGTCTCTCCATTTATTTAATTTTTTTAATTTCTTTTCACAGTGTTTTATCACTGTCAGTGTATATCTTGTACTCTTTTTGTTATGCTTATTCCTAAGCATTTTATCCTTTTTAATGATATTGTAAATTGAATTGTTTTCTTAATTTCATTTTTTTTGTTTTTTCATTGTTTATAGAAATACAATTGATTTCTCTTTTTTTCTATATTGAACTTGATCTTGCAACCTTGCTGGACTCATTTATTAGATCTCATACTTTCAGACTGATTTTTGTTTAAAAATTATTTTAACATTTTCCATCTCACTTGAAATCTGAGCTGGAGAGAAAAACATACACCGACTCCTTACTGCTCTTATATTTCAAATGAAAAATCTAAGACCCCAAAGGGGAAATAACTGGTCCAAAGATGCATAGTGACAGAGCGGAGAGTCAAAAGTCCATCTTAGGAACAAAAGCTGAAGTCATAGGAGCCAGTGCCCGTCCAGTGGGAAAAGTCTAACAACAAAACAAAAAGAGAAAGAAGAGATCCAAGCAACGGAGAAGGAGATGTCACAGTCGCGGAGGCAGAGGAGAACCTGCAAAAAGCAGTCGCTGTGTGGTGGGGAAGGTGGGCAAAAAAAGAGGAAGACCTGGAATCAAAGCAGCTGAGCTAGTGGTGTTACCCTGGACACCGTGTCACTCGTCCGCTCACAGAATCCATATTCGCCAGCAGACAACATTTATGCTATTCGTTCTAAAAGGAGATCAGCAGGATTCACATGAGACCGTGCATGTCAAAGGACTGTGTGTAGAACAAAGGGTTCCACAAATTCCAGCCATTGTTATTGGAATGATTATTCTATCAATAACCAATAGTCTGTTAGCTGAGGAAAAGCACCGGTTGTGAATATTATAATCATGGCATGCAGAGGTCCCCAGGAGAGCAGGTCCAGAACAGTGGTAAGACGACAAGTCAACAGCCAGCCAGAAAGGGTTCATGAACACGTGGGTGATGCTGCCATGGGAGCCTGAACTCATGACTCTTTGGAGAAGCTCCAGAGTTCTGGAAGAGGGAATAACCGAAGTATAAGGAGTTTCCCTTCTTGAGGGAGGTTGCCCTTTCCTTTACAATTTGGAGTACAAAGACATGAGCATATTTGGAAGTCAAAGGAGGATGCGAGAAAGAGAAGGAGAAACGGCCAGGAGAGAAAGGGGCAGGGCTTAAGGGGAAGGTTAAGCTTTGGCAAGGAGCAGGGAGCCTTCCCCCTGACAAGCCCACGGAGAGGAGGAGGATAAGGAGATGGGGAAATGCTGATAGATACCAGACATACTCACCAAATGCAATCTAGTGCCAGGCACACTCTTACAATCGTTCATACTCATTAATGAGCCATAAAACATGTATAATACTTAACAGAGATGAGCAGCAAGGGAGTGAGAAGAAACCTTGGAGGAATAAAGAGGTCTGGGAAATCCGCATGGGGGTGTAATATGCACCTGTCTCAATCCTGGTCTTTCAATAAGGCCGATCCGCCCTCGCACTGCCTAGCTGGCAGCTAGTGGAAACCCTTTAGACCAGCTCTGACTAAGCCACACTAAGCCCATGACTGCCAGGGTTCTGGACCCACTCTGCTAGGTCTCTTCCTCAGGTCACTGCTCACTCCCTGCCAGCTGGTGCCTTTTTTATCGTCTCTCATTTCCTTGGCTTCTGTGGTTTTCATCCTTGGAGCTCTCTACGATGGAACATCCCCACCCCTGGGCTTACCCTTTTCCCACTGCTCTGGAAAGCCGTCCTACACCCCCCTGTCCCCAGGATCCTATCTCAGCATCACCCCTCCTGCCCAGCCATGGGAGTTTTACAGTGGAAAAGCCATGAGAAAAATAATAAGAAGAGTTAAGTCCTCACCTGGAATAGGGATTTCATTCTTACTTGCAAAATAAATGCCCTTCAAACCTGGATCACAGACTCAAATAGCAGGTAACTTAAATGTGTGAAGGAAGCCAGATGGAGACTGTGGCAAACTAGAGCCCTCTAACCCTGCTCACCTAAAGGGGACAGCCCCCCACCCTGCCTGCAGCCAGTCATTGCCATGGGGAAATGTGGGGGCCCCTCCCATAAGGAAAGATGCAGAAATGTCGGGGGTTTTTATGTGAATTCTCCCAATCCTTAAATGTAAGCAGCTAACCTGGAAAATCTTGAACACTGCGTAAGTCGTATAAACTGTATCTGCAAAATGCATGGCTCCTCAGCTATCAGTTTGCACTCTACGCCCCAGTTCTCACATTGACCCTATTTTGGAGGCTTGGCTCTTGGGAGAAAATGCCTCTCTAGGCTGCTCTGCCTCGTAGAGGTCTGCTCAGGGGGCTCTACTCTGAGGCATGGTTGGCAAAACTTGGCCTGTGAGCCTATTTTTGTAAATAAAGTTTTATTGGAACACAACTATTCTCCTTCTTTGTCTATTGTGACTGCTTCCCCACTACAACCAAGTTAGTTGAGTAGCTGCCATGAAAGACCACAAGGTTCATATTTACTATGTGAACCTTTATAGGAAAAGTTTGCTGACCCCTGCTCTGAAACACAGAGGTTCATAACAGACCCCTGGGTGGCACATTGTTATTCCGTAAGGAAACCCGCTGGAGTTGGGCAATATGGTGTGGCCCTGCTTAATAAGGAAGCCTGCTGCTTTTCCCTTATTTTCTGGAGCTCTTCAACAAATGAGGAAGGGGGCTTGGGAAGCAGCTCCTTAGAGGAGAAACAGCAGGGGTTTGAAAGGAGGAGACTCCATTAGCAACTTTGTGACTGGAGCAAGTCATTTAGCTCACTAGGCTCCCAGATGAGAATTTTTGCAACGGAAAGGGAATTCTGACATTCAGGGTTGTCTTCAGGATTCCCTTGGGTTTGTATGCAAAGAGCTCAAACACAGTTCCCAGTACATATTAGCTGCTCAGTTAACATCAGTCACCTTCAAAGCATTTGGAGCCCTGCAAAATCTAGGACTAGATCAAGAATCCCAAGGCTGCTCATGGACATGAACCCCAGGAAGGGACTCCTCAGGCCCATGACATCGCTGATGTGGCTCCAGCACGCATCCTGGCTGGCCAGCCCACACTCCTGCCCAGGCCTACTCTAGGCCAGCCCATCCTGGCTCAGCTTGCCAAAGTCACCAGTCTATTTTAAATACTTCAGTCTCTCCCTCTCCCTCTCTCTCTCAGTATCATGAAAATTGGCCAAATCTGTAATTTTGAAAATGAACCTTTGTCCATCCATCATCCTCCCTGTCACAGCCAAAGGATATGCCACATGTTCCCTGAAAATTAATTGACCAAGATGATAGGAAGATAATTTTCCATCTGGGCCAGTGCTGAGTGTGAGCCATGCAAGGTGGCAGGATAATCACAGATAAGTGATAAATCCAAAGATCGGGTGAATAAAAGCCTCAGCAAGGTCAGCCAGCCATCCAGAACCCCATCCTCAGCCTCATCTGGGCTTGGGTGGCTCCCACCTCTCCCATGGCTGAGCCCTTGTCCTCAGATGGAAGGGCTGCTGACCGTGTGGCCAGGAGCAAATGATCCTCAGTCCTGGGCCTCACGAGAACCCATGTTCAGAGTCCTCTGAGAATTCATTCCTGTCTGAAAGAGACTCTTAGGACCAGAGAACATTCTGCAAGACGGAACACAGCTGCCCTGAGCTCTTTGTGACCGTGGCTGCCTCCTTCTCTGATTTCCTCCGGGCATTTGGTGGCACCATGCAAATGGCTTGCTCTCCTTCACATCTTATCTTACTCAAGAACTCAAGGGCCTCTTAACCTAAATAAAATCCAAAATTATCTATTTGGCCTCTTCCGTGGTCCTGATTCTCAGTTCAGCCCCATCTATCACTCCCATTGTTTGCATTAATGTAAAGCTAACAGGACCGTGAGCACTGCTGAGGCACAGAGCCCTCCAAAACAGACCTCTGTTCACCCACCTATGTGCTTAGCCCCATTCATCTCCTCTCGGCCCACTTCAGACCACGTCACTCCCTGCACTGACATGCACATCAACTCCCCTTTGCCTACAGAAAAGTGCCAGCTCAGTATGATCTTCAAAACTCTCCCCTGCCTGGCCTGCCTTCCCCAATTTTTATTTTATGATCCATTGCCCAAACCCTAAACAAACCAGTATTTTCCACTTGCACGCCTTTCCCTTGAGGTTCCCTTGGCCTGGAATTCCTATGCTTCTTCTCTTCACTGTTTCTACCTATCAAAATTCTGCCAGCCCACAAAAGCAGCTCAAATGCTATCCCTTCCATTAAAACCTTCCTTATACCCCCACGTAGGAAACCATTCCCGCTGGTCTGAGTGCCCAGGATTTTAGGCCCCTTGTAAGGCTCCTCGCATTTGGCCATTTTCAATGATTATTTGGGCGTGTCTCTCCCTTCCCTTGCTAGTTAACAGGCTGCTTCAGGACAAGGACTAGACCTCGGTCACCTGTGTGTAGCCCAGTACGGTGATGGTGCCCAGCAATGGAATGAGCACGAGCTTTGGAATACAACAGACCCAGATCTGAATCCTACATCCACACTTACTTGTTCTGGAAATTTGGAGACGTTATTTACCTGCCTGAGCCTAATTCTTTATCAGCAAAATAGGAATATGCAGGCCTAATTCACTGTGCAGTTGTTTGGTTAAAATCCCACGCCAGGCAGGAAGCATGTATTTCATAACTGCCTTTTTTCCTCAAAAGCTTTCTATTTAGCATGTATTCTCGGGGTTCTTTTGTCTGCCCTTCACCCAGGAGTTGGGGTTCCCTTGGCATCGAGGACAATGCCCTCTGTGTTCTTCCAAAGAGTTTTCCTCCCACCTATGCAAGGTCTTGGGTATCTTTCAATTCAGTCTAGACAATAAGCTTGGCAGGGGTTTGATGAATGAACATTGGCAGTAGTGTGGAACGTCTACCAGGAGGAAATACTTATTTTTAAAAATTCGCTCTACACAACCCAGACAGTAATTTTATTTCGAGAGAAAAAATACAAAACAGAGCAACACTGTGGATGAGGATTTGTGGTTTTACTTTAAAAGACTTCCCTTCTAATGACGCGCCCCTGGCAGCCCAAACTTCCCAGGACTCATTTTGCTGATCTACCTGTGGACTCCTCAGCCTGGCACCCAGGCAGTCTTCAGCGGGGCCTCTGCCACCTCCCCACCACTATCTCTGTTACCCCACACTTACACCAGGCTGGGCTGAGTGTTTCCACTGCAATGCTCTGCTGGTTCAAGGCTGGTGGCATTTCAATAGGCCAAGAGGAAAAACAGGGACTATATTCTAAGGACAAGAAACAGCATGAAACAACATGGGTGCCCATGGGCCCTGGGCATTTGCTCTCTGACCTCTGTTCTTCCTCCCGCTGAAATAGGCCGCCCAGCATCCGCTGAGCTCAGAAAGGTCATCCATCTACCTGGGAAGAGCATAAACTTCAAGGACCTGCTTATTCTTGTATTCAGCAGACAGGACAAGAGGACCTAGTTTGATAGGCTCTGCCTCAACATTGGGGCTTCAGAGAGAGAAAGCAACTCCCTAGAACTTGCCCCCCAGCTCTGGGGGCACCAACAAGCCTATAGCAGGAGAGTCCGACTCAGAGGGCATCCTAAGGAGAGGAGTGGATGCAACACCGTGGCTGCTGCACAAAGCTCTGGAGACCCCTAGTCAGGGGTCTGTGACGTCCCAGCCAGAAGAGATCCCGGCAGCACTTCCCCAGCAGCTGCCAGAGGGAATGTCTTTACTGTTGATGCTGGAACAGCTGAGAATTCCTCGCTCTGTGTCCCCTGCTCTGGGCTGTCCACATCTAAGGGGCCCTCAGGATCCATAGCCATTTCTCTTTCTCACCCTACATCCTAGCCCAATGGTCCCTGGGCTACCAGCATCAGCGTCACCTGGGAATTCATGAAAAATGCAGATCTGAGAGCTTGACCAGACCTCCTAAGTCAGAAGCTCGGGGGTGGCCCAGCACCCAGCCCTCCAGGCGATTCTGATGCAAGAGAGAGTTTGGGAAACATAGTTGTAGATATTAATGGTGAGCTCCAGAGAGGGCAGCGTCCCGAGACGTCAGTCAATGGTCTTAACGGCCTTTTCTTTCCGCAGTGATTCTCACAACAGGTCACAGAGACCCCAAGCTCTTTGGACTCTGCTGTGGCTTCTCAGCCACCATCCCCATCAGTGACTGTGCCATTTGATCAGCTGCAACATCGGGGTGTATCTCAAATGTGTTAGAAAATGACCATGCGTGTGGGCATGTATGTACAACACATTCAGGCAGGGCAAGGGGGCATGGAAGTTGGCAGAGGTAACAGGAAAAGGATTCTTCCCCCCAGTAAGAACATTCTGGTAGGTTCTCAGACATGTCACAGGTTGAAGCGCCTGAGGATCACAGCACTGAGCCATCCTTAAGTAAGGTGCCAAACGTGTGACATCAGCCATCTGTGAGTCCTTTATGTCTCTGGAGCCCTCATTATCCCCCTGCTCACAGGTAAGGATGGGGATTGGCCTGCTCTGAGGGCAAGTCTGGGGTCAATTACAGCCAAACAGAAGTCAGTTTCAGAAGTGATCCCTGCCAGGCCCCAACCACTACCACCATCAAGCCTAGCTGACCTGGTATTTATCTAGCCAGGTAGTGAATGAAACTGCCACTCCAGGATGGGGTGATCACTCCCCCCCGTGCAGTGGGAACACTTGGTGAGGCCTCCCTGAGAAAGCGTGGCCTGGAATCCTGCACACCAGGCTCTGTTTGTGCGGAACACAGCGACCTGACTTCCCTTGGAAGGAGCAGGGAGACAGGGAGAGGTGTCAATGAGACGGTAATGAAACGGCTTCCTCCTTAGTTTTTAGAAGCTTACAGGGAGGGAAACAGGGAAGGAGTGCACTGCAGGCTGTGAGCAGTCTGCTCCACTCTGCTCAGGACCCGCTCTCTGAGGAGATCAACGGAATGCGAAACGCTCTGTGCCTGCATGTCTGGGAGCCTCATGGAGTGTCCTCGCCACATGAGCGGCAGTGCTAGAGCCCGAACGCAGAAAGCACACACACAGGAAGGGGGTAACAGGAATGATGCTGCTGACAGCGACAGCCTCTGACGCTCCGTGCCTGCCCTGCATGGTGTGTGCTAAAGCATCGTAAACATTACCTCATTTAATCTTTACAAAAGCCCCCGAGAGAGAGACATAGCTGTTATTACCTTCATCTCTACAGACAGCAGACCAAGGCTCACAGCACTTGAGTAACTTGTCCAACATTCATGTTGGAGCTGGGATTTGAACTGACATGGTGCCCAGACACTAAATACTCTGAATACTGAATAAATGAATGAGCTCTAACTGACAATGAGAGTCTATTCTAACCCTGGCACTGATTTGCGCTTTGGCCTGAATCAAATCACCTTCTTTCTTCATTTTTCCATCCATAGCAATTTTCACATTGTCTATCATGGAAGGTTATCAAAGAATCAAAGGTCTTAATAAATGGCTATCCTTCCACATCCCATGCCTTCCCATGACTGCTTCATCCTTTTACCTTGTTGGCCTGGATCAGCCCTCAATATTCTTGTAAGTCCGGGGAGAGGAAATCCTGGGACAAAATACCTCTAAAAACCAAAATCAGACAAAGGGAGAAATAAAGTTTAAAACCCATTTATTGCATACAAACGTAGTGCAGCGCTGCCTCTCTCTGTCCTGCTCAGGGAGAAGCCAGCCAGCCAGCAAGCCAGCCCCTCCCCTTAAACTCTCAGGTTCGGACATGCCCTCCGTCGCCCAGGTAATTACCCACTGACATGGAGATGAACTTCTCTCCACCCCGAGGATATGTAGATGCACTTAAGCCAGGTGAGATATTCCGGAAATGTTAGAATTTTACCCACAATTCTCTAGGGCTCAGCTCAGATTTTTCTCATGAGAAACCTTCCCTGGTTCCTGCAGTGCAACAAAGACCCTTTCCTGGCTTGTTTACTCTGCCTATTTCATTGCATCATGCTCTTTAGGTTCCTAGCTGGCTCACCTACTCACATCTCCGATGACTTAGACAGTATCATCCATTTTTGTATCCCCATAGGCTGGCCCTATTCTTAGCACAGGTAGTTCTCAGGAAATGTTTGCTGAATTTAGGTATGTAATGTATGCACGCGTGCATTGTGTGTGACCGCCAAGGAAATTCCTTGGCCTGAACACCGGCACAGCGTGATGGTCTGACTTAGGCAACAGAGCTCAAGGTGAGTTAGAGAACCTCACAGTGAAGTCAGCCGGCCCCTGCACTCTTACCACTGTAATGTTCAGTGGGATGAAAAGGAAGTTAGCTGAGTCTGGGGAAGACAGACATGCTTCCTGCTGGGCTGTATATCCATACTTTTCACTGGACCGGATTCTTCTTTTAGGTCGGGATTTGCCACCCTCAACATTATTGGGATTTGGAGTGCATATTCTTTGTTGTGGAGATGGCATGGCACCATGAGCTGTAGAATGGTTAGCAGCACCCCTTTACCCACTAGATGCCAGAAAGCAGCCTCTTCCCACAGTGTGACAAACAAAGGTGTCTGCAGACATGGCCAAATGCTCCCTGGGAAGGGGGTGCAATACCACCCCCAGTTGAGAATGATTCTCTAGTACAGTTATTGGTGACTTGCATGACAGCTGGGTTTCAAGGTCTTTAGGTTGGATCTGTGCTCTGGGGGCACTAGAGACAGGTTTGAAAAGTGGTGTGTAACCCATTATATAACAGGCCTTTCTGCAAAATCTAGGCTGATCTGAAAGACTCGATAAATGTTAGGGACCTTGCGAACTTGAATTCTATGGCTTATTTGAGAGACAATGAATGTGAGATTTAACATCAGGAGAGGCCCCAGAGAACCAAACACAGATCAAGAATCAAGGTTTGGACCAAGCAGTCTTGAGGAAAGTGATCAATCACAGTACTGAGAGACATCCAGCCTTGGAGATCAGACTTCAGGAGGATCGAAAGGGATTTGAAGGCAGAAATCTTCAAATCTGAAGGCAGAGGCCCTGGGCAAGGATTTAGCTGGGGAAGAGAAGACAGGAACACTCTGGTTGGAAACACAGGCCTCCAGGCCCCCGTGACTGCCTGTCAACATGATAAACCACTGGCTCCTATTCTCCAGCCCAAGCAGCAGAGTTCAGACCCTGGGGGACTGAAGCAGCCCCATTAGGAAAGCAACTGGGCTTTCTTCCCTAGATCACCCAACCTAGAAGCTACCATCCCTTCCCTCAATAACTCATTCTTGAAGTTTGAGCACTGAGATTCTCAGAAGTCAAGGATGTTTTATTTTTGTCATTCTCATTTGCAGCCACATAACACAGATCATTCAGGACGTGTCCCACCCTGGAAACAAGGGTTTGTTTCATAACACAGCCTGGGGCTTGTCCAGCATCTTTCCACTGAGGCCTGTGACGTTCTCTGCAGGGCTAACCTCGGTGACGCGTCTGCACTGCAAGGCTGGGTTTATGAGAGGAACCACGGAGGCAATGTCTACACCAGGGCCAAGCCTTTAGATGAAAACCAGAAGCCAAAAAGCACAGTGCAGGGATCTGGGAATTCCGGTCACAAATTTCAGACCTTCAGATGTTTGGAACTTTCTAGCTGGACTGGCTGAACTGATTGTTGATTTCATGCAGATGTGGGCATCGGGTAGAGTCAGTCTGAGTTACCAAGTGGGGACACCGGTGTGTGCACACATGTGCACACATACAAACATGCAGAGCTTACTGAGTAAATCCCTACACCTCGAGTGAAGGCAAGTATTTTGAGAGAACTTGGTTTATGAGCTAGAGACAATCTACTGCCCAGTAACCATCTCTGAACAGATGATGACAATAACGGAGTGTTACTGGAACTCAAAAATCACCTCCAGTTTGGAAAAAATATGCCTCTTCTTCCTCCATGTTTGACAGTCTGCTTTGCAAAGTAGAGAAGGCTAGAGCTCCTTGAAGGCTCACTTTCAGCAGTGTTTGAGCAGAATTGGTGCCAAACGCAAACTGGAAAAAATAATAATTGAAAGCAAGGGTAATTTTGGAAGCTGGAGCCTAAAGCATCCAATATGATATTTAGACTTCAGCTCTTTAATTAGCTGCTTCTGCTGAACATTAAACTGAGGCAGAGATGAGAGGGAATAGATGAGAGGTAAGCTGCAAACAGCTTAGGAGAGAAATACAGGGGTGGACAGAAAGTTTGAGAAAATGCTCTTCTTTGTCCCAAACTCTTTAGCCAAAAAAAAAAAAAAAACTTTACAAGTCAGAACCAAGCTTTCTCTTGCTTTAAAAGGACAAGAGTGAGGGGACCGGCCGTCAGAGAGACCCCAGTCTGGGTATAAAGAAGAAAGGAAGGAGCAAAGGATGAAGACCAAGACTGAAATTCTGAGATAGAGAACTCAATTTTCTAAACTTGCCTTTAACAAGAGGAAGGGAAAAGAAATAGGAGCAATTAGGAAGTAATGAAATCTTTGCCCAAATTGCTGTTGTCAAAAACTAGGTAAGAAAAAGCCCAGGAAATATGAAGGTCTACAAAGCAGTAGGTTCTGATGACAGTAGGTTCCTGGAGTATTAAGGAAATTGGTTAACATCCTGCACCACTTACAGTGATCAGAGTTACAAATTATTAAAAAACCATCAAGACCTGGGAAGCTAGCTGGAGGCAGGGGAAAGAGGTGGTGGCGAAGGAAAGCATTAGTACGAATCCACTGAAATGTTAAAAGGGCCATTGCTGAAATCACTTGCCAGAGTTTCTCACAGCCATATTTCAGTTTTATGCCATCATTTTGTGCAGAGAGAATTCAGCCTAAAATAGGTAAGAAAATGAGATGCAAATATGAAATTACTATGGGAATTTTAACAAATTCTAGTCCTTTTCTTTTTCTTTTTTTCCCAACTGCATACCTTTTGGGGTTTTTAAAAATAGGCCAGTGAGACTTTTGTTTGGAACTTTATAGGTTAATTGTTGTAAGCGTATATTAATGATAGGACTGCCAGAGATTTGGGGACTCAGGAGAAGACAAATCCACCAGTGGAAATGAAATGACAAAAGACAGTCTTGAGGGCACAACTTCTCAGAACGTACTTCTAGAAGAGTGAGCTCAGCTCAGGCCACCTCATTCCCTGAAGGAGGAAGGTTTTATCACAGTCACAACTCAAATAAGACAAGTGGAAGAAGGTCTGGCCAATATCGAGAGACAGTAAAGCGCTTAAAAAAGGCATTCGGGTTTCATGGGAATCTAAAAAGTATTGCAAGGTCAGTCTGGGAGTGATGGGGCAGGCCCCCAGGGTGCAGGGCTGACAGCGTGCTGAAAGCCTGCCTGTGTGTGGCACAATTTGTGTGGCTCTAGTGGCAACAAGACCACCACATTACACTTCTCCAGAGCCAGGCAGTGCAGAATTTCATCAGGAGCATTGTGGGGCACTCACAGAAACAGGGAGGTCGCCTGAGCTGTGGAGCAAACTCCACCAATGTTGCCGTCCCAACTCCCCCACCTAAATTACCTTCTCTGAGTCTCACATTTCTTATTTGCAAAATGGAGTTACTAACACCTGTCCTGCAAGAGAGTTGAAAGAATTAGAGATAAAACAATGCACTTAATATGTGCCTGGTAAACATGGGGCTTTCTGGATTACATAACTGATTTTCCATTGCTGATGTGGTGAACTATTGTTCCTTGTTTTCTGTAGAGATCGGAGTGAAGTAACATAAGCACTAACTTATAGTATCAATCACTTGGGGTAGGCACAATGATCTTTGCAGAAACATAATTGTCAAAAGTTAAGAGCCCCTGAAGAAGAAATTCCTGTTGTCTTCCTGTACATAGACATGTAAAGATCCCTAATTCTCTATCAGTGGTTCTCAACCAGGGGAGATTTTGTCTACCCCACATGCAAGTGACATTTGGCAATGTCTAGAGACATTTTTGGTGGATACAATCGGAAAGGGGTTGCTGCCAGCATACAGGACGTAGAGGCTGAGATGACAGCGGAAACCACACGCGACCTCTCTAAGGATTCCCCAGGCTCATCAGACCAGTGAACACAGCTCTCAGAACCTGCAGGACAGAGGAGTAGAGGAGACCCCTTGGTGGAGTCCTTTCCAGTAGTCAGTACTTCTGATAGTCAAGAGAATTGTCCTGACCAGGCTCAGATCCCTTAAGTGAAAGAGAGAGAGAGAGCAGGAGAGTCCAGCATTGTGGAGTTTGGCAACATTTCCAGATAGACCTGTCATTAGAGGAAGCCCCCTGGGCACCGGTCTGACATTGTTTACCTGGTTCGCATCCTTGCCATCAATCATTTTCCCTTCTAAGGGTCATACAGAGATGTGATGTCCAGCAGGTAGGCTGACTCACTCTCTGGAATTCTACTTTCTTTCTGTGCATATGATACAAAGCCAGAGTTGGAAATGACCCGGGTGTCAGCACCAACATTGCTTCCCACGGTTAATGTGCAGGAGTGACCACCTAGAGACCAGAGTCTATGGGGTACAGAAGTGTGCATGCTGTCTCACTTTCCCTCCTGGCAGCAGGTATCTAAAAATGCAATGCTGTCTCCCCTAGACACCACTCCCAACCTCCACCTCTGGTGTCAGTTTGAGAGAGTCATGTGGCCGGACCATGGGATCTCGATCCAGTCCAACATTACCATCAGTGGGACCTCATTTTACCTCTGATCCCTGTCTCAGTTTTAGCTGTATTATTTTTTTGAACGTGTGAAATTCTCTAAGGCCGTGATGCAGGAGCTCAGCAAGCTCATCCTTAACTGTCAACCTCACCCGAGATGTAAACCTGCCTGCGGTGGAATGCATAGAGAGTTTATTCCATCGCAGGTAATCCATGAACCTTGGCTCCTGCAGAGTGTGGTTCCTGCCCCAAATCTGGATCCATCCAGTAGTCCCGATAAGGGACCTTCCCAATCCAAGACAGTTCCGCTGCTTTTCAGAAGAGGTAACCTAGAAAGATAACTTCAGAGAAGCTGCAGGTTTGGATGCTATGAGGCAGTACTTGACAGGGAGAGAGACAGGGAACATTTACACTGCACCCTTTTATTCCTGACACCACTAAAATATGTAAAGACATAAAACTAAGTATGTATCCCTTACTCTATGACTCTTATACAACAATAAAATCAAAACAAAGCCACAAATCAAATGCAAGCAAAGCCAATAATATTTAAATTAACAACATTAATTTAATGTGATGGATATGGTTCTTCTGCTAAAACTGAATTTCAGCTCACAATGTGAACATGGTACTGTCTGCTGTGGAATAAATTATTTTGAATCTAGTCTGCTAATACTAATGTGGGCTCTATGATGAGTCCATTTTTCCATTACTTTTGTTTTCTTTGTAAACTACTGCAAAATCATCCATGGCTCAGGAGGCAGTGACATCACTTGGATAGAAAACATCTTTTATGTTTAATCTATTTCTGTCTTTTCCTCCTTTGCTCCAACAACTGGAATAATACCCTTTGGCTTTAATGTGATTCTAAAAAACTGTAAAGGTAGTCACTAGAATGGTGGCCATGCTAAGGCTTTAGAAAATGCCTGCAATATATAATTTGGCATAAGTATAAAAATCTCAAATTTTAAATGTCATAAATAATTTGCCCATGGACCTCCACTCCCTCACACCAAAATCCTTCAACATCTATTGAAAAACAACAACACAACGGATTCAAGAAGTAAAGGAGGACATACCCCAGAGCGAGAGAACCAGAGAGCATGCATGTCAGACCACCTGTTGGCTGTATATCGTCATGGTTCTCTTCTTGGGGTCCTGGTTTGAAGAAGGTCTCTGAGACATCATTGCGACAAAGCATGAGTGATAAGGGACAGAGCGGGTCAGGACAGAGCAGGATCTATCAGGGCAGAAGAGATAATAAGACGACCTGGGTCTCGAAGGAATTAAGGCTAGATAGTCACTCAACTCAAAGCAAGCCAAGATCACAGGTCCATGTAGGAAATAATAACTTTAGATTCTCACCAGTTGTCAAAACTGGGAGGGAATGAGTGAGGCAAAGAAACACACAGTTCTTTAAATGAATGAATACATAAAGGACTCGAGTGAAATCATTCATTGGTTCATTCATTTATCCATTCATTTCAGTGTATAGACATATTGAACACTTACCAGGTCCTGTACTAGCCAGATACCTTGTAAACAAACCGGACGTGGTTCCCTCGCCTAACAACAGCAATAGCCAAAGTTTAGAACATCAAGTCAAGAAGAGAAAGCTATTTGCTTCCTGTCCTGTTTGGAGCTTCCATTTTTGGGACTAATTTTTGCAGCCGAATCCTTCTGGGGGAGACCGGAGCTTCAGGCTGGTGCTTTCTTCCAGCTCTGGATCTTACGGGACATAACCCCTATCGGCTTGCGGTCGGAGACGTCTGCTTTGGACTATTGCTTTGTTCTATGCTCTCATGAAGCCCAGAAAGGTCAAAGTAAATTTTAATGAAACACAGTCGTGACTTTATATAAAGATACTCACTAGATATAAACGAACCCCATTTGTTGTAGCGGCGTCTAGTTCCACGTACAGGAGGGACCACAGTAATTCTCCCGGGAAGGCATCCCGGGACTCCAGCCATGGGCCAGGAGGCATCAGCTGTGTCCTCCTTGTCCAGAATTCTGGCCATGAAAACTGAAGCCAGTCTGTGTGGTTATTAGTGCTAAATTGGTGGTAATATGTAATAAAGTCATAGGCAACTAGCACACTGCCGAGAAATGAATCCCAGCCCTATCACTCACAGATTGCATGTTAAAGTGACCCAACTGTTCCTGCCTCAGTTCCCTCATTGGCAATACGGGGAAGATGATAAAAGTTGTACCTGACTCAGAGTTCTTATGCCAGTAGACTAAGTAACTGAACATAAATCTCCTTAAAACTAAATAGAAAGTCACTTTAGTGCCTTACTCCTCCCAGATAAAAGCCTAACGCCGTGCAGTTGTGCCTAAGACCCAAAGCCCATATTCAGAATGTGTTACATCTGGACACGTGTACCTTCTCCTGCATCAGAGACACCATATCTGATCTCTCCAGATTTCACTATCTGTCTGGTCTCTTACACTGGCTTCACAGGTCCCATCCTGTATACTCAGAGGTCCCCCCACACCACTGGGGCTTGGACTGCAGACCCCCAGCTCACAATCAGAGCCTGAACTGCTAACCACTTTGTTCAGTCGATGGGCCCCCTTTTCCTAGTCCCTTTATATTCTTAGGCCTCATTGCCCTTCCACCCAAACCCCCCAGATGCAACCTCTTGCCCCAAGACTGTATAGTTCATCATGTCCCAGCTCCCCCTGACTGAGTCTGGTGCTGTCATGGAAATACCAAGTCCAGGGCTGGCCTCAGAGACCGCTGAGAATACCACCTTGTCCTGTAAGGCGAGGAGCCCCACTGAGTCACAGGCAGGCCCTGGCTCTCATCCTGCCCATAGCCCTGTCCTCATAATCAATCCCCACTAAAAAGAGAAGCAGAAGATGAAATGATGTGAGGCTGGACATCTCCACCTTCCTCACACTGAGGAACTACAAGGACATTGCAGAGCGTAGGGGAAAGGATGACTTAAGAGGGACCTTCAATCAAGTCACTCATGGCTGATAACTCCTCCAACCCAGGACCCCTAGGGCCTGACACAGTGGAGAACACACAGCTGATGCCCAATCAATGTCCTTCACTTGAACTGAACAGGTCCAGCAAATCCCACGTCCTCTCCTAGCCTAAGTACTTCACCTATAAAACAGGGCTGGGAATCCCTACATGGCAGGGCTGCCATGAGTACTAAGGATACTGTGCAAGTGCCTAAAACTGGGATAGACTGTCAGTAAATAGTAGCTATTTTATTTGAGGGAGCTGAGGGGAATTCTACCAACTGAGATTTAAGATTCTAGGTCAGGGCTACCCAGTAGCAATATAGAGAAAGCCACAAATGTAAGCTACATACATGATTTTACATTCTCTGATAGCCACATTAAAAAGGTAAAAAGGGACAGGTGATTAATTTTAATAACATATTGTACTTAATCCAATATATCCAAAATATTATCTTTCAACATGCAATTGGCATAAAAATAATCAACGGGATTTTTTACATTCTTTTCTTTTTCATACTGAGTCTTTGAAATCCTGTGTACATGTTTCACTTATAGCTCATTTCAGTTCAGACCAGCCGCATTTCAATTGGCTACTGCATCAGCCATTTCAGGTCTGCAAAGTGAACTGTCAACAAGCCAGGGAACCAAATGAAGTGCCCATCGGGGGTATTAAGATCTGTACCGATATCTCTCCCCAAGTTCTGCACCGTGAACTGGAAGGGAAGAAGAGGCTATTGCAAGCCAGCACCCAAGGTAGGTTCAGAACTGAATCCATTCATGGAGGTGGTGACTTTCCCAGGCCGTTCTAACACTTACACCAGTTCATCACCAAAGAGAGAGGCTGTAGCTGAGCCGGCATGGTCTGCAGTGAAAGAAAGGGTCTTAATTCTGGCCTCATTTGACAGGCTGTCACCAGGAAGTCATTCTGAGACTCGCCTTCTATGCCAGAGCGGACGGGAGGCAGCCCTGCTGATAACTTCTCTCCCCATGGACACGGCGGAGCCACTCCTTCTCCTGCGTGTTTTTGCAGCACTATATCCAGCGGGCTGTGTGTTGTTTCAGACAGAAGGGCAGGCTGCAGGCTCCTTTATCACCCTCCTCGGCTCCCACTTTTCCTTGAACAGGCCAAGCAGGATTCTACAAGGCTGGATAGAGTTTATGCGGGGAACAGCGATGCCGGAAGGGACACCTTGGAGGAATGCTATTTGAATGAATATTAATTAGCACAGTAGCTAGTTCTGGACAATTGATTCCAAACTCCAGATGTTCCCGTTCTAACTAAGAGTCATGTGGAAAGAAAAAAAAAACCTAATTGGTTAGTATGTCGTTCATTTTTTGTGTCATGCAGTGAACTAATGCAGCCCTGCCGAGCTGATGGGATTTTGCCTTGCTCTTCAGGACTTTCAATAATATTTTAATGCACTCGCTCATTCCCTCATGCCTCTGCCTGTGGGGTGTTTTTTCCTTAGGAGTCCTTCAGATACAACCAAGCTCTATTTTTTCCCACATAATGCCCACCCTCCTAGAGAGAGAAATGGGACATATGGTGGAATGAAAAGATGCTGTGTTGTGTGCCTCCAGGTGAGGAGGGAAGCGTTTGGATCTTTACCTGAGCCATTTATGGGATTTTTCTAAAGTTAAGTTTTCTGTAAGAAGCAGAGAGCAAAGCTCAGACCTGCCCTAAGAGTTTCCCTGAAAGGAAGTTATTACCATAATCTAGTATTTGACCTTTCCTAAGGGCTTGGCAACCATTGTCCTTGATTGAATCATGACAGCCAGCCCCAATTATTCACAGATAATGAGAAAAAGAGAGCGGATAGAGAAATGGTGCTCAGAGGTCACCAGAAAACATGTCCTCATACAGTCTTGACAATAGCCTCATGACTTGAGTTCATAACATTTTTCTGTCGGTAAGCATTGGAATGACCAGGACACTGACTCCGAACAAGGAGAGGAAAAATCCAGAAATTTCGGTAGTTAATAAATTCTGAACTTTTGAGAGTCTTTACATGTACATGGATCATAGCCTAGGGTCATCCATGCCTAATGAGCAAGACCAAGAGGCACAATAGTCTCAGGGGAAATGGTCCATTTAGAAGATTCTGGAAAGTCAGGACTCACTGTACTCCTGGATGAAGAACAAAGGGAAGTCAGGGAGACAGGCTGCTCACCAGTCCAGTCCCCCTACAATCCAGTTCTATGGTTGTTTTCATGGTAGCATACTGGGTCCAGATTTCAGTCCAAGACCAAACTTTGCCAAAGTGCCAGATTTGTTTTAAACACAGCCTTTGATATCAAAACTACCAAAAGGTTAGAAACACACTGGTTAGGGAGCTATGGCCCGTGCACCAAATGCCACTTGCTACCTGTTTTTGTTAAGAAAAGTTTTATCGGAACAGAGCCACACTTGTTTGTTTTCTATAGCCTACGGCTGCTTCTGGGTTGCAACAGCAGCGGTGAGCCCTCGCCACGGAGACCTGCTGAAAATATTCACTATCCGGACCTTTGCAGAAAAAGTTTACTGACTCTGGGTTTGAAGTCTAAGGAATTGATGATCCTTCTTCCTAGTTTAAAGGACTTCAGCACAGGGGAGCATCTGTGACTCTCGGGGCATGTGGGTTATGGGGCGACAGGAATGCTCATCCATTCACTTAGCAGGTCCTGAGAGAGTCCCTGCTATGTTCAAGTTATTGCGCCACAGCTGGAGGTGGCTGTGTGTAATGTGAGCACATTAACCATTACTTCATGTAATGTAAGCACAGATCCGTATTCTGGTGTCACATATAAATGAAATATATGTGAAACTCGAAATAGCGGTTTTATCATCCTCCTAAATTGCCTGTTTTCCTCCTCATCCGCTGGCACAGAAAAGAGCTGAGTGCAATAGTGTAAACTGCTCAGGGGTTTGTATGTAAAAAATTATGTAAATACCAGATCACGTTACTTTCCACCAGCCAACATCTGTGTGTTTTCCCATCCTTGGGTAACTTACAGTGTCAGTGGGCCACACACGCACTTGCTTCTCCAGGTACACCCCATAGGTGAGGGGATGGAGTTACATTTTATGACAACAGAGGAGGAAGCTAGGTGGGGAGCAGGCATGGTTCCCTGATACTTAGGGGGCAAGATGTCATCCCCCACTTCGCAGCCACATTCACTCCTCCCAGGGCCACGTCTTTGGACAGAAGCTCCTCAAGGATGCTTTGCTTGGTCAGGTTTCACAAGAAGAGAGAAATAAGCCCTCTCCTGCTGGCATAGCCGGACGGGCCCGACACGCGGTGCGTTTGGTCCTGGCACTTAATCCTCCCTGTCCAGCTTTCTCTTTTGACAAATGACGGGACCCAAACTCCAGCAACAGGTTCAAGCTGCGGGGAAAGCCTGTGAGGTCAGGGACGGCAGGTGAGCCTGCTGAGCCAGGAGTGGCACTGGGGACTCCTCGGGCCTGGAAGCAGCCCAGGCGTGACTCTCTGTGGATGGAAAGGCCTGGCAGAGGTGGGGATGGTGGCGGACAGGAGGAAAGCGGGTGGGGGCGGGCGGGTGTTACCACTCACAGAGAAAGTGACCCTTCCTTTGCCCTTGGCAGACCCTGTATAATAAGATTACAGGATAATCCTTGTTGCCTGTCCTAGGAGCAGGCTTATCAGAGGGACGAGGAGGCATTTCACATGAGGCTCTACTGTATGTATTATCTCCCAGCTGCTCCTTTTAATTTCATTTTCAGAGACAGGGATTTGCAACTTAGTGAAGAGAATGGAAATGCAGGGCCAGCCCCCAGGGCCGCCAGCACCCAGGCACCCACATTAATGCACAAGACCAGCCGAGCTCTGAGATGCTGTCTTCCCTTCAGACCTCCCACCTGTTCTCACAGGCCGTAAAGAACACTGGAGGCCCTGGCGAGGCAGGAGGCAGAGGTCACTGCTGTGGTCCCCAGCCTCCTCTCCGCCTGTTTGGAGTCAGTTCTGGCCATCCCGAGCACCATCTGATGCACCTTAGCCAAAATCTTGGCTCTGCAGGGCCAGTAGCAGGTCACCCTTTGTGCCCTGATGCCCTCATCAGGAAGTAGAGGCGAGAGGCAGTGAGGCAGTTCTGGGGCTGCCGGACACCCCACCCCACCAACATTGACCTCTCTTGGCCACAGCTGTCATGAGAGGCTGAGAACACGATGCCAGTCTTATCTAATGGGGATAAAAGAAAAGAACAAGAGAGACATGATAGAGTGAGGGAAGCAAAGCAATCTGTAGGAAGGCAGGAACTGTCCAGGCTTGACTCTCTGACTCTGGCCATCTGGAGAAAGGCCCAGGTGACCCTCAGGAGTCCAGCCCTCCACACCCACCCCAACCTACACCAATGACCATGAGGGGTGAAGGCCAGACAGGGGGGACTCATAACCCCAGGGGTCACCCAGAGAGCACCTTTGCCATGGCACACACCATAGCAGTGGCTTTTCCAGGCCCTCCCCTGGCTGGGCTTCCATGAAGAAAACTGTGACCTGGGCACAGCTGGACTCAGATCCCACTCCTGGCACTTGCTGGTGACTTTGGCAGAGTCCCCTCTTAGTAGCAGGCCTCAGATTTCTCATCTGTATGATGAGACTAGAAGTTGCTGACTCTAATGCTAATCGGGGCCATGCAAATGAGGAATTGAACCAAAGGTTTGGATATGACAAGACAGGGAGTGGGAGGGGCCGCGTGGACAGAAGCTGCTGCCCTCTCTCCCACTGCCACCATGTCAAGACGTAAGCCAGCATCGCCAGATTTATGACTATGCAAGAGAGGCTGGACATCCGGGGAAAACTCCAGGTTTTAAATGCTGGTTTATCATTCATTCAACAAATGACCTCTGTGGACCAAACAAAATAGAGCTGTGGATGGAATCTGCCAGGGGCTGCAAGGGTGTCATCTCCAGAGATGGTCCAACAGGTCTCTGCTCTGATAGTCTCCGATTCTCTGTTCTGGTTCAAGGGGCTCTAGGAAAAGGAAAGGATCCGAAAGCCTTCTGAAGTAACAGGAGGGACAGATCTCAGAGCGTGCAAGGTGAGGGGCACTGGGGCCTTCCTGGGGCTGGGGAGCTGCAGGCCAGGCGGAGCTCCTCAGTCTGTCCCTGCCACAGAGACACGACATCTCTTTTGCTTAAGTTATTTGACAAGGTGAGGTACAGAGGCTAGTTCTTTGCCTCGAGGAGGAGGCAGTAAGCAGAGACCAGGTCCAGGAGGCCATGGAGAGAATGCTTCCGGCTCTGCGGAGAGCTGGGGCCACCTCATAGTCCACTCCCTCCTGCCTGGCTCCCCCACATCCGGGCCTCGTTCTGCCAGGAGCCTGCCCTGGACCGCCCCCTTGTGTCTAGAAGGACAGTGCCCACAGGAGTGAGTTCAGAGAGGAGAAACTGCAGTGGAAACCTCAGCCCCTATACTGATGGGGCCCCCTTTCCCCGGGCACCAAGCAGCTGGACCCTCTGTTGACTATTCCGAGGACTCACCACTCAAGGTTACATCAGTAATAACCCATCTTCCATTTGCTGAACCAATTCCACAGGCATTATTTTTCAACAGTGACACTTGGAGAATGTGCCGTTGTTTTTCCAGTTACACAGCTGAGAAAACCGAAGCTGGTCCACAGATGCTAAGTAGCTTGGCCCGAGTTCACAGCTTCAAGTGCAAGACCTAGGCTCTAGGCCTGGGTCAGAAGCCACAGTCCCCACCGAGCTTGTCCCACTGAGAAGCATCCAGAGCCTTGGGCCTTTTCCACTGACTACACCTGTTCAATCCTCCCACCCCACCTCCCCACACATTCTGCATACTTTTCTGGAACTTGAGCATCAGATGGAGAGAGCGGACCATGGAGGGAGAGAAATTTAGAGCGGTATGTCCAGCCCGAGGTTGGACTTGCAGCCAAGAATCTGGCTTAGGGTGAGGTCACCTTTTCATTTAAATAACTAAATACAGTAATTTTCAGGGGATTCCAGAAATCTGTTTGTTGTGCATTTCCCTCTGCTCGGCACAACAGTCCCACAGTAAGAGCCGGCACCCCCTGGAGGCCCAGTGGGCCAGCGTTGTGCTAATTTCTGCCTTAAAACACACCAGTCTCATTTTCTACCCATAGCAAACCTTGTCCCCATCACATTGATAAGGAAGCTCAACTTAGCAGAAGTGACTTTGAAAATGGTCCAACAATGAAATGGCAGAGTCAGGACTCAAACTCAGACATTCTGCTGCCAGAGAATATGATCTTGCTTGTACCACCAACCTGCCTCCCAAAGTCATAAAGCCAATATTTATTAAGCACTTACTATATCCAAGCATAGTGTTGTGTACTTTCCTTTCAGTGTGTCCTTGCATCCAAGCCACAACCGAGGAGACAGATGCCTCTGTTAGCCTTGGTTCACAGATGTGCAGCCCAGGGCCGCAGACGTTAAAGGGACTTGCCCAGAGACACACGTGTGCAGGGTGTCAGAGCCAGGAATGGAAAGATTTCACTTCCAACAGTCAGCTTCTCTGGCCCTGTCTGCTCCACTAAATGCTAACGGACTCCCCAGGGCCAGAGGGGTGAAGAGAAGAGGGCAGGGAGGGGCTGCAAACAAGAGAGGGGTGAAGGAGAGGAATATTCCCACTGCTATTGGACAGGGGGATGGGTAACAATTCCCATATGCTTATACTCCATCCATGACCCAGATTAAGACCCTCAAATCCTGAAGATGGTGCCGTCGCAGGAGACACTTGATGAAGACTTTGCTGGGAGGGGCGGAGGGGTGTGCTTCTGTGTGTGTCTGCTTGGAACCTTCTCTGAATCCCTTTTGCATTTTTCAATAAGATTCAAAACCATAAATTATGTAAAGCCAGAAAGCTAAAAGGGCAGACCCTTTCTGGAGTTCATTTCAAGTCTGAAGTTCAGAGCACTTTTAATGACATCATTGCAAAAGGCAAAAATCTTTTTGAGCGCAAAACTTCTCTTTGAACAAGGAATGAATTCTCAGACAGTGGCACAATGTCCCTCTCTGTCCCTGCGGCCTGGGGAGGTGGGGGTGGGGAGGTCGGGAGGAACCAGGACTTTTCCTACAGAGTGGGGGCTTTTTTTCCCATCGTGGAAGTCACTTGATTTTTCCTTTGGATTTGTAACAAATAGGTGCTGAAGAGAAGAGACACCGTATTAACATTACGACGATCTTCTAATATCTTAGTTGCCGTAATAACTATGTACTTAGATTTTCATATACATAAGAGCTACACATGGTTACAATAGATAATCAAGAGGTCTTGGAGGGCACGCCCTGGAAATCAAATCATTCTGCAGAGCTGGTCCCCACGTTTCAGTTTCCCTGCCCAAAGGAACCTATTTCTGCCCTAGTCCTAGATTTCCTGGCAAAGAAATTCTCGACTGAATGAGCTTCCCGATTTCCACACTATTGTGAAATGATGAAGGGTGTGAGCTCTAAAGCTGGCATAGTGGGTTTGGGTCCCTGCTCCAACAGGTCCCCCCTGTGTCACCTTGGCCAGCTTCCTTCGTCTCTTTGGGTCCCGTTTGGATTGTCTGTGAAATGGAGACACACTGGGGCCTCCCTGAGAGGGACGCTGTAAGGAGTAAATGAGGAAATAACTGTAAAGCTTTAGGGTACTAAATGTGTTAGCTGCAACTGCATAAGTTTATCCTTTTTACCAAAATTTTTAAAAATGGCAAATACTGTACCTATGTACTGAGCCTTGTATTTTCACCTAACAGTATGATTTATGGAGCTGTCTCATAATGGCAGGATAATCTCCCACTGTATGAAGGGGCCATTCTGATGGAAACAGCTTCCCCTGGACGGGCATCTGGGTACTTTCTGTTTTCATGCTGTCGCAGCGCTACAGGAATGGCAGTCCTTGTACCCGATATGCTTCCTTGGCCACTGGTGTAAGTTTATCTGAAGGACAATGTTTGTCAGCCTTGGCTCAAGTAGGCTGTGGCATCAAATAAATTCCAACATCTCAGTGACTTAATACAACCCCAAAACTGACTTCCCCTTTATTTCCCAATGTAGATCAGACTACCCTCCTTGGCAGCTCTGCTCCCCCAGTGCTGACTCAGGGTTCCCAGGTCCCAGCTCCTTCCAAATTGCAACTCTGTGTTTTAGAGTTCTTTGCTGTCCGCCATGGGAACTGCAGATAGCAACCTCATAAGAACATTTACCTACTCACACAGCTCAGGATAGAACACTTCACATATGCTCACAATCCTACTGGTCTCAACATAACCACAAAGGTGGCCAAGAAGTACAATCTCTCCGGGCATTCAAAAGAGGAAATGTTGTAGGGGGGGATGTACTGTTCTTTGAGTCAAGGATAAATTCTAGAAATTGAATCTTAATATCAAAAGATTTTTTTTTTACAGATTCATACCAATTAAAAGATTCACTTAATATGACTGAGCAACACAGTGACAGAAAGCTCCTACGCATTCAGTAATGCTTTTAAAAGACAATGTGTATTTTATTAGTCCAATGATGTTTTATATTAAAAAGTCCAATTAGTCCAATTGTGTTTATATTGATGTTTATAAGTAATGTAAGCATGAGACATGTTCCTTATCCTATAAGCAATGGTTGGTGCACATTGAGATGCTGTGACTCTGAAATAATTCCTGTCCCCAGGCGTCTACAGGATAAAGGTAAGTCATGGATCCACCGAGCAGGTGCTCAAAGTGAGCCATAGTCTTCATCCTGGTGGTTCATGGACAGGTCTACGCAAGACTGTTTTAATCCTATGATGCTCAAACTCTGGGCAATACCCCAGCTGCACCCCTTCCTCATGGCCCTACCTTGCTTCACCATCTGTTCTCAGTGTCACTGCTTTCAGGATGAAATAAGCTCAACCACAGCTTCCAAGGTCTAGAATAATCGGACCCCTTTCTCCGGCTCCAACTTTGGTCATTTCATACAAATCTCCCCTTTAACTGCTTCGATCAGATTGGCCTCTTTTCCTCTTCTTTCCTTTGAACCTCTCTCTCTCTGCTGGAATGCTCTTCTACCCACTTTTCATACATTGAGCTTACTGTCAACACCCTTCTGGACTCAGCTCAGATGCCACCTCCTCAGAGACACCTCCCCAAGTTATTCTTGACCACATCACCCCATCTAGTTCCTTCAGATAATTTCATCAATGTAAATATCAAGTGCATTTGTAGGTTTATTTTCTTCCTTGCCCTGCCAGAGTGTGAGCTCCATGAGGGCAAGAATAATATCCATCCTGTGTACTCTAGTGTGCCCTCAGCAGGGCTTCAGTGATGAATAATTTCAGAAGACACTACTCTTACATTCTACTGAATGGCTTACTGAAACCAGATATTTACAGTTAGAGATGATTTTCTTTGGCTGAAAACTTTACTCCTATTTACCCACCTCACCCTACAAACAATAAGTAGCATGATTTGTTTTAGCTTTTGTCTGAAGTATTTTGGGGAGAAAAGATGTGGAGAGAGAAAAGAAGACGGAGGATGCTGTTTGAAGGTGAAGTGTATTATTAGAAAACCTGACAGTACTAAAAGGAAAAAAGAAGGCATAACAATGGGAGACTTGGAGAGTTTATTTTCTGAATTTGTACAAGGTTAGTGGCAGGAGCAGAAAGCAAGAGATGAGATTTATCAGGAGGACCTAAGAAGGGAAAGGTGGGCATTACATTCTCTGCACTGGGGCATCATTCACTGCTGACACATACGTTCATTCCTAATGCAGCAGGAGAAGGCTGCTTAAAATATCTAGAATCCTGACACCACTATGGATGGTGAACAACTATTTGCAGCCTTGACTGGGGCTGGGACGAGAGTGTGGGAAAGACCTGCACTTGCTTTTCCGTGGCTGTGCTGCGCAGGCACCTTGCTGGCAGGACAGATCAGCCTGATGTGGACCCTGAGGGCCTCTCATGACTCTGCCTCGGGCTGGGCAAAAACAGCCACAGGTCTTCGGGAGTGCAGATGACAAGCACTGAGTTGAGTTGGGAAATGAGTCAGAGAAGAGCTGAGCTAAGTTTCAAAGAGTCTGAGTCGGACAAATAAAGTGCCTTAACAGCATTCCACCAGGAGAGGTGACATCCGGGTCCAGGGATATGAAGCTGGTCCACCCTGAGCTGTCACTGGGCACACCTGGGAGTCGTGATTGGCTCTCCTGCTCCCAAGCTGAGGTGCCCCTTGAATGCACCATCTGGAGCCATGTGCTGATGCGTGAACTCTCCTAGGATTTCCACCTGCTCCGTGAAAGCGTGAGGATAGGTCCACACATTAGAAAACGCACCACAAAGCCAAGAGTGGAGATGCTCAAGAGGGTAAATTCTTGAATTGCTAATAATTGTCCCTGCTACCATTTTTGAGTGTTTATTCTGTCTTCAAGTATTGTTCTAAGCTTATGTGTACCATTTTTCATTCAGAAAAGGGAAGACAAGATTCACTTAACCACCTCATCTGCTGAGTATTGTTACAGTTATTCCATGGTAACCTACTCCATAGCTACACATAATGCCAGTGGGCAGACAATAGTGACCTTTTTCACAAGCCAGAGATCCCATAGGAGAAGATCCACCTCTCGCTGAGGGCCCAGGGTGATTCCAGCTCCAGGCCAGATCCTTCACACTCATTCATTTAGCTTCACAATTACTACACAGGGTAGCCTTCATCTTTACTCTCAACTTTTACAGGTCAAGTTTAAAGAAAGCAGGAAACCTATCCTACATCAACGGTTAGGAAATTGTATACCCCGTGCCCAGGTTTTTCCAACGCATTTCTCATAGTTTTTAAAGAAGTGCATTTCAGAGTTTAACATGCATGTGAGACACCTGATGACCTTGCTTGATTCGGATCACTACGTCTGGAGCAGCCCAAGGCAATCTCCAAAGTAAGGCCTACTGGCTCAGGGACCCCACTTTGAGTAGCGGGGGGCTAATCTAGACAAACGTCCCTTTGCCTGGTGGGAAGTTCTACTTTGAGGCTAACATACTACAGAATCCGTTCTCTCAGGCAAGGAAAGCCAGGCTTGGAGAGTTGGGACACTGTTCATAGCAGCTGGCCCTTGCCAAGACAAAGCGCCAGACAGCCACGCTGTGCCGTGAGCTAACTCCCATGACTGTCCCCCTCTCAGATCTGCAAGGGGGTCTCTCTATTCCTTCTTCCTTCTTGACTATTCAAGACGGTGTTTAATGCAAGCAGCAGCTTCAGCCATTGACACCCACGCTGAAAGGCGGTGGTCAGGTCCGGATATTTACAGAACTCAAACCAGGTTCTCTACATTCAATGAAGACAACAGCCTCTCTCATTATTATGTCAGATAAAAAGATAATTCTGCAGAGATCCTTAGCCTTTTAAAATGAAACTACAAACAGTAAGGCTTGCAGGATGCTGAGATCTCATTATGCCTTTTCTGGGAGCCGTTAAACGAAGAACTCAGATGGACAGCAAGTGTGAGAGCCAAACTATAAGGTCATCTGCAAGACTTTGACCTTCAAACATATGCTCTACATTTCTTTGGGAGAATAGCATGCAGTTGGTGGCATTTCCATACAGTAGAAAGGAAGCAAAGGAGACGCAACTGTTTCGTGTGTCCAAGGAACATTCCAGCAAGACAAAGAGTCTATCATGGAACCTAAAAATACGAGCTTTTGTTCAAATCTTCCAGCCAGGAGATCACTTTCCATGGGTAGAAAGATCATTCCGGCCTGAGAAATGAAATGGAGATGTGACTGGAAATGTCAACGCCTTGGGTGCATGAGCATTATTCCAATGATCAATCGCCCAAATCGAATTGCTTATTTGTACATCTGATTGTCTTTGCATTATTTAGAAGCCATTTAATGGCATCCAGTCCGACAGCATGCATCTAACACAGGCCAGACAGATTTAGAAGACTCGGGGACATCCCTTTCTAATTGTTTAGACAGGCACATTGACTGCCGTTTCCTCTTTCAAGGTTCTCTAAAGCACAGTACATCTTCTGCACGCTCAGCATGCACACATAGAGCATGAACATTGCCCAGTGCAAAGGTGAGACCTGCAGCAGGCAGCTCCTCTCAATGTGGAGCGGTGTGTCTAGAGCCAAGAAGGGAGGCGACAAGGCTCTAATTGCAGCATAGCGACTAGGCCCAGGTTCCTACCCAGAGACTGAGGACTGCACTCTCCAGGATGGGGAAAGCCTGGCAGCTAATCTGTGTGTCCCCGGGTGTAGGAAGCACTGCAGCGTTCTCAGAGAAGCTGTGCTCCACCGTGTTCTGACTGTCTGACACTCTCTCCTTGGGGATGCTGAAGGAACTGGTCCTGAGTTGGGGCAGGGGGTGAGATTGGTTCTTGCTTTTTTTTTTTCATTGCTGCAGAACAGCAGACAGGGGTGGAAGAGACGCTGCCCTTTGGTGTGCGTCTGGGGCTGGGAGACAGAGCGTAGCCATTGTGTGATTAAGAAACCCCGTTCCTGCCATCTTCACCTTGCACTGGCATTGCCATAGCACAGCGTTATTACACTGCAGGGTTTGCTCAGATGTTAAATGTAAGAAATTAAAAAGCAACAACAATCATATCCTGGTAGATGATGGATTCTTGAGCTTACATCTCTTAAAAAAGAAAAAAAAACAATTTTGATGTGCTAGGTACTCTTTTCCACAGAAATTATCCTTTTTTATTCTTTCTTCCTGCCATAGTTTATTTTTCTCCCTCTTTTCTCTCCCAGCCCACCTAGAGGGGAATTTGCATGACAAACAGATACACAGACAGCTGCAATCCTGTAAGGCCATCTTTGGTCAAGGGGAGTGGCCTCTGTCTCAGGGGTTCTGAGCCCCAGGTGGGCCCCCAATCCCAGCATCCCTGTGTTGTTTACATTTGGCTGGGGAGGACCTCCTGCTCCAAGCAAAGGAAACTTGGAGAGACTTACAGCCTGCAAATCGCTTTTGCAGAGTGACATTTTGATGAGTAAATTAAGCTGAAAGGCACTGATTCTATTCTCTGGATGTTTCCAAGGTTAAGCTCTGGATAGAAGAGTGACAGCCATTTTTCAAGCCAGGAAGCCCTTCCTCACCAGTCAGTGACACTCAGATGCACTTCCCGGGCTCCTTGGCATCAGGCCCACCCATGGCTAGACTACACTGTAAATCGAATTTGCCACAGATGCCGCCCACCTTCACCCCTCAGGGTCTTGACTCCCTGGCTTCTCCAACCACAGCCCAGCATTTGAGCTCCTCCTGGGAGCACTGCATGTGGTGCTGGGGAAGAGTGAGATGAAAGGCATGTGGCCCGTGCACTCCGAGTGCCCAGAGCTGAGTAGGGACTGGGCAAGGAGGCAAAGCCTGCAGTAGTAGGTGCCAGTATAGAATTAGCAGAGAAGACAGAAGCTTGACTTGAGCATTGGTGAACAGGGGGCAGAGGAAGTGACATCTCCATAGGGTTTTGAAGAAGAACAGGAACCTTAAAACGGGAGAGCACCTTGCACAAGGTCAGGGAAGGGCAAAACAGCAGACACACTCAGATCACTGATTCATGAGTAAGCGGGTGCATCTAGAATCCCCCCTCAGGCTCCAGATTTCAACTCTGAGCCAGGTTGAGTGAATCTTTAAGACATCCACACCTGCCCCTTGCTAGCTGACCCTAGTCAGGAGGCTCTTCAGCCCTCGAACCAAGGAGCGAGGCTCCCCAGGCCATGTGGGGTCTGAGAAATATTGGTAAAAGCAGGACCCGTAGGTCACTTCCCCTCCCAGACAGCTGCCTACCTGTTGGCCCTGTGTACAAAGTCTATTGTGTATAGTTCATACAGCTCTCAGGTAAATGAAGAGAATGGAGTTGGGGTGCTGGTTGGGGGCTCAAGGAGGGAATTGGAGACCCCCACTCCTCACCACAAAGAGCTTCTGCACACCCAGAAAAGGAACAGTCCCCTTGCCCTCCGAGTGGGATTATTTGTTATCATGAAAAAATGCCCCAGGCCCCCCAAGAGATGTCAGCTGTTCTCAGAGATCTTTCACAGTGTAAAAGGTCTTTAAATATCAGCCCCGTGTCCCCAGAGCCGAAGCCCCACGTCCCTCTTCACCCCCACCCACCTTCCCACCCTCATCTCTCCCATCCTGTCCTCCCCAGTCCTGTTTATTTTTAGTGGTGATAAACCCAGCTCCTAATCTTGAGAGTTGATCTTTTTGAGTAAATTTAATTAACTACATTTTTAACTCCATTCTCCTCAGCCTTGGCAGGAGAAACCATTTGTCTTTCCAATGACTGGTCTGATGGAAAGGAAGGAGCAAGACGGAGAAGGTCCCACCCCTTTCCTCTCTCTGTGCAAAGACCGCAGTTAATAGTATGATTCTGGGGCATGGAAGTCACCGTACATGGCGACCCTGGGGCCCTGAAGGCTGGGGGGTGGGCGAGGGAGGAAGGAGGAAGACCTGCACCTGACTATGGCCAAGTGAGGGATGACGGGCAGGTCCCTGAACAGGTGTGTGCACACATGTGTGTGTGCACGTGTGCACGTGTGTGTGTGCACATCTGTGTGTCTTTGTCACGGGGCTAACCACTCTGCCACTCTGGTTGGCATTTTCCATGGCATCCCGCTAGGGTGATAAATGAAAAAGGGGCAAAGCAGTCTGTTCTTTCCGCCTGTATTTTCCCCCTTTGTTTTTATTAAACGCTGATTATTAATATTAGAAATGGAACACTGCCATGAGAAACCATTTGCAGTTAATAAGGCTGACGCTGCTGCCTGGGGAATTAATAGAAGCCGGAGGAAACCATGTGGAAACCACTTAATAGCCACGTTAACCAAGTAGGTCGGAAGCGCAAGATGCAGCCTGCCCTGCCAGGGTCGGGCAGCTCTGGTCTGGGGGGCCAGGGCTCCCCACTTCCCTGAAGGGGCCAGGGTGATCGCTGGGTGAGCGCAGCTGCTGGGTCTCGGGCCAACTGTGTGCAAGGAGCTGGGGAGCAGCCTCCCAGCCTGCAGCTGTGGAAACACTGGCTGGGCTTCATCCAGGCCAGGCAGATCCATCCCAGAATGGGGAGGGCTGTGGCCCCCAGGCAGGGCCTCCCCACTTTCCTGAAGATGGCAAGTTTCAGGGTATTGTTTCTCCACCCCACCCTGGGTTGTGGCCAGCCTTGGGGTTGGAAGCGTGGCCAATGGGAAATGAATGTGGAAAGGTCTTTGAATTTTTGGAGCTACTTGATAGCTGGAGGAAGAGAAAATTCTGATGTCAGCTGCTGGTAGGTTCACTACCTTACTTCAGAAGGGTGAGAGCAGGGGGCGGGCTGGACACCCCCTTCCTGTGGGTCTGGCGAACATGGCTTCCCATCTGTGGTGAAGCAAAGAGGTGGGCAGCTAGGTCCCAGGCGTCTCTCTGTTCTCTGGTTAGGAACAGAAGTGACTGAGGAACAGTACCTACTTTTCTCTCACACAGGCTTCTGAATGCCTGAGGTAGATACACTCTCTATTCTAAAATAAGAACCAACACCACAAAATAGTAAGCAGCACACCTTGTTGGTGAACAGATGAGGCAGTGTGCTTGAGGGGCTTCTTTCAATCACTGTTCTGAACATACTGCATCTTACCAGTCTTAGGAATATTAGACAAAATTATGACCAAGAAATAAAATAACTAAGAATAAATTTATTTTACCTAAGGAGGTAAAAGACACACAACAAAATGGAAAGATATTCCATATTCATGGTTTAGAAGAATGAATACTGCTGAAAATGTCCATATTATTCAAAACAATCTACAGACTCAGTGCAATCCTTATCGAAATTCCAGTGGTATTTTTCACAGAAAAAGAACAAGGAATCCTAAAATTTGACTTCGTATGGAACCACAAAAGAATTCCAGATGGACAAAGCAGTCTGGAGAAAGAAAAACACATCTGGGTCATCATGCTCCCTGATTTAAAAGTATGCTACAGAGCTATCATAATCAAAACACTATGGTATTGGCATATTGACACATGCGTAGGACAGCAGAATAGAATAGAGAGCCCAGAAATACACACATGCATGTAAAGTCTATTAATTCATGACAAAGAAGCCAAGAATATACAGTGGGGAAAGGATAGTCTCTTCAATAAATGGTGTAGGGGAAAACAGGGTAGCCACATTCAAGAGAATGAAATTAGACCACTATCTTACACCATACACATAACTCAAAATAGATCAAACACTTGAATGTCAGACCTAATTGTAAAACCCCTAGAAGAAAACAGGTGGTAAGCTACTTGACAGCAGTCTTGGTGATGGTTTTTAGGATCTGACTCCATAAGAGCAACAAAAACAAAATTAAATAAATGGGACTACATCAAACTAAAAAGTTTCTGTATAGTGAAGGAAAACATCAGCATTATGAAATGGCAACCTACTGCAGATATCTGAAGAAGTTAATTGCAAATCTTATATCCAATAAGAGAGTAATATCCAGAAATAAAGACCTCCTACAAATCAGTAACAAAAAAATAATTGGTTTAAAAAAATGGGCAGAGGACCTGAACAGACATTTTTCCAAAGAAGACATCCAGATGGCCAACAAGCACATGAAATGATGCTCAACATCACCGGTCATCAGGAAAGTGCAAATAAAAACCACAATGAGCCATCACCTCACACCAGTCAGAACGGCTAGTATCAAGACAAGAAACAACAAGTAACGGCAAGGATGTGGAGAAAAGGGAACCCATGCCCACTGTTGGTAGGAATATAAACTGGTACAGCCACTATGGAAAACAGAAAGGAGATTCCTGAACTGCTGTATGGTCCATATATTCCACTTCTGGGTATTTATCCAGAGGAAATGAAAACGCCAGTTCAAAAAACTATATGCACCCCTATGTCCTTTGCAGTATTATTTACAATAACCAAGATATGGAAGCAACCTAGGTATCTACTGATGGATGAACAGATACAGAAGAGGTGGTATGTATATGAAATGGAATATTACTCAGCCATAAAAAAGAATGAAATCTCACCATTTTCCACAACATGATTAACCTTGAGGGTATTATACTGAGTGAGGTAAACCAGACAATGACAAATACCATATGATTTCACTTGTATGTGAAATCTATAAAACAAAACAAATAAACAAATGAAACAAAACTCAGGGATACAGAAAATAGATTGGTGGTTGTCAGAAGGGAAGGGAGTTGAGGATAGGTGAGATGGGTGAAGGGGATCAAGAAGTGAAAACTTCTTTATAAAATAAAAAAGTCCTGGCGATGCAATGTACAGCAATAATATTGCATTACATGCTTGAAAGTTGCTGAGAATAAATCTTAAAGGTTCTCATCACAAGAAAAAAAAATTGTAACTTTGTATGGTGACAGATGGTAACTAGACTTATTGTGGTGATCATTTCCCAGTGTATACAAATATCAAATCCTTATGTACTACGCCTGAGGCTAATATTATGTTACATGTCAATTATACCTCACTAAAAAGAAATAATAATGACCAAGAGTAATTGGGTACATATTTACACATTGTAAAATTGTGTTTGTAATGCATATGTGTGTCTGCATAAGTGCCACTCTGGGGATCAGAGTGTTTATTTGTTGATCTGTGTGTGTGTTTAGATTGTGTGTCTGTGTGCCTGTATTATGCAGTTCTCCGGACACATGTATAAACACGTCTGGGTGTTGGTATCAGTGTGCTGTGAGTGCATCAGCCATGGAAAGCAGCAAATACCCCCCTCATCCCCTTTCCCTGATCACTGTCCCCTCTCAAAAATACAGCCTGAAACCTTCTGTGATGGAATCTATTGGGAGTGTTGCATAGCTAAAGGTCTATGTAGGATGAGGGGGAGAAGAGGGAATCAGACGTGAGGAATGTCAATAAAATAATCATTCTCTCAACAACAGCTCTTTGAAAGCTCCAGGGAAACCAGAAGTTGCAGGGTTCTGTCTCACCTGAGACCTAGTTTATCAATCCTAGGGAACACAGTTCATTTTCCTTCACCCCTGTACAGGGTCAAGTTCTGCCTACCCCATGAATCGCTAAGAACTTACTGAACATCTATTATTTGCAGATTTTTCCATTGTCAAAGAAAATGGTTGAGTCCCAAACTCTGCATTAATCCCACCTACCTAGAAAAACGTCAGCACTTAGTAGTGTCAACAAGTCTTTGCTGAATGACAGGATGATGAGTTTGCATGAAAATACTAAGAAATATATTCTGTCTTCTCTCTCTTTCACCCCAGTGAGGAATCACCAGCTTTTTAACATGTGGCCAAATCTGTGTCCAAAACCCTTCTGCCATTCACTAGGTGTGTGCCCTTGGACATGTCCACCTAGCTAGTTGCCGGTAAGGTTGCCCAACTGTGAAATGGCAGCAATGATACATTCAGAACAGGGTTTTTGAGATTATAACTTATGTTAAAAACATATAGAGAGATTCAATTATTTTAGGTTCCCTTCCCTGTCCTGTCCCTGGAAAACCAAACCAAAAACCACTTCTGAAGATAGAGCACGTTTGTATGGTGGTCCCAAGAATGGCCTCCTGGATCCAGGGCTCAAATCTTGTCTCTGCCACTGTTAAGCCCTTGGCCTTGGGAAGGTGGCTTTATTACTCTGTAGTTCATTCTTTTCATTCATAAAATGGGAATTCCTCAGAGGGCTGTTGTGTGGAGTACATAAGGCAATGCATGTTAACAGGTTAGAGCACCTCCTGGCACACACGAAATGCTTGGTAAGTATTTCCTAGTGTTACTATCTCTAGTAAAGGTGAAAGGTGCCTGGGGAAGAATGATCAAGGTTTCCCTTGAACACTTGGAGTGAGTGGAATAAGGGCAGATGGAGCTGTTTTCCTGAATATTAAGCACAAGACAAGAGAAAGGTCTACCATACTCCTCTTTGAGACACAAGCAGAAAAAGGTGTCCATACTGATTAGATGAAGTGTTCTAGATATTTTCTGTGCTATTTCAGCTGGAGATAGCCCCTAACATACAGGGTCCATTCGCACCAGCATCTACTAAGAGATACTTGTAATAAAGAAGCTTGAACAGGGTCTTCAGGAAGGAAAAAGGCAGGTGACGATGGACCTTCAGAATTCAAAGATCTCCTTCCAAAATGACCTCTGCTCGAGTCACAAATTGGAAAGTTGAAAGGGCTGGCCATGTGAGGATCTGAAGAGTACAGTCTGAGAGACAGCAGCCTGAAGCTTTAAGAGGCAGTGCCAGTGGTCAACTATCTCAATATTGGCAGGAGCTTGCCCCCCAATTAAAATGTACTACACTGGGCCAAGAGAAAATGCAACAGGCTGTCTACATTTGTCCAAACAGCTACCTTGGCTAATATGCTCTGGTTGCTTTCCTGAATTTGTTTTCTTTTTCCCATGCACAGAATCTTGGTCTTCCCGTGAAGATATCGATCATCTACGACTATCTCTTGGTCATGCCAACCTGGAGAAGGCATGAAAATGTTTGAAGCCAAGTAAGTGCTGGGAAAAAAAAGATGGGAACAGAGGCAGGCTTTCCTTCCCTGGATGTTGAAACATCTAAGCTGGTCGGGGTACATGGGTACCAAACTGGGCCTGTGGGCAAGCCCAATAATCCCTACCTTATAAGAAAGAAAAAAATCCATATGTCAAGGAATAGATTATTCTCAAAGTGAGCAAGTAAAACTGTCGAATGATCATAACAGAAAACCATGTTCTTCAGTTTTATAACAGATTTTCACAGTTGGCAACCAGGCCTTGGGAAAGAAACCATCGTACTTGAGGTACGGGGCTGCAAGGGACAGAAGTCAGAGAGTTCTCTTAAATCTGTACTTCTTTCAGCATAAAGAGCCTAAACTTCTAGACCATGAATGCTGGTGCCACAGGATCCTGGCCGTGCCCCCCACTACGGCGGTAAGATATGGAAGACAGCATCTTCCAATATCTCAGGATTTGGGCAGGAATGGAACCTGGAGGTGACTGTCCTTTCTATAGATGCCTGTGACCTGGATAGGGTGGGAAAGAATCCCCACCTGGAGCCTGTCATAACTTAAATCAGGAAATCATAATGATCAAACAGGATCCATCACTCCTGCTTCTGACACACGATGAACACCTCATTCTCCAAGCCAACAGCACAAATCCGAAATTGCTAGGCTGGAGATCAGTCCGCTCTTACTCTCACGCAGAGAGCAATTGGAAGAATTATGCTGCTCACGTTCATTCAGAGCTCATCCAAGCATGGCCTCTGATTTCCAAAGGCAAACAATCCAGGGAAAATGATTCTTAAACATGTTCAACTGCAAAGCACCTGGAATGTGCTCTTTGGAACATTTTTAAACACTAACGTATGAAACTTGTAAGAACCAAATAGATATTTTTGTGGTAAATTAAATTATAACCGCCTCCTACTAGATACTAGTTTAAACAAACGGAGAATATACCTTGGTTTTAAGACAAAAGGTGGGTACTTGTCACTTAAAAAGAATGCTATTTAAGCAATGCAATTTTTTTCTTCTACTTGGGTTATTTCATTTTCACTAAGCAGCTCCTCAGCCTGCCTCCCATGACCCCAACACAAGTGGGCAGGGTTTGAGACTCGCTATCCTGTGATAACATGTGGTAACACCAAGAACTAGATCACCAGGTGCAGGATCACCAGGGTGAAGTGGAAAGCAGAGAAGAGAAGAACCCTCTGGTCTTTCCAAGAAGACTCTGGAACCAGAACTCAGAAGCCATTTTTTGAGATACTGAAGGAGTCATTCTCCCATAAAAAAGCTAGAAAATTGACAAATGAGCAAAAGAATGATATAAGTAATGGGGGGTTACAATACCAAATGATAGATCCTAGAAAGAAAGCGATGGGAGAGGCCACTGAGTTGCTTTAGACTAGAGCTGGGAAATGGGTCAACTTGTGCCACGTCTATTGATGGGTAGCACCTTCCTAGACTTCGGGCTGAGAAAGCTATTTGGGGCACAGCAGAAAGGCAAGCACTGACCTATGACGTCCACTAAGGCAACACTGACCTACTCCCAACCCCTGGTGGAAGGAATGAGGGAGCGGAGTTCCAGAAAGAGATCAGACAGTTTAGAGGCAGACCAGTACTAAAACCTGGGCTTTCTGAATACTGATTTATACATTGGAATTAGATTCAAATCAATGTGTGTTGTATTACCATGTGTCATGCAACACATTATGCTTCAGGAGTTTACATACTAAACTCCCCATATTACATTACATTTGTCCTGGGTTAACCATTGTTCATTAGAATAAATTCAACTATTTTTTTTCTATTTCTGTTCATCCTTTTAAATCTGGGCAACTAGAAGTGCATATAATATTCAAAAGAAATTCCAATGGCCTTAACCATCAATGTCAGTATTTTCCAGGAATCTTGCTTGACAGGCTGTTTTCTTACACGTTGTGTATAATTCCTCTTATTGTGCCCCAGGATCACTACACCGTATGCAACACTCCAAAAAAGTCATGTGGGATTCTCATTTACAAACTGAATTAAGTACCTAAGGTCTTATGGACATCAAAGACTCAAAACACCATGAAGCTGGATAAATGGGTATTTGGACCTGTGAAGGTTCAGCCAATGGTTTCCCAGCTGACCATACTTTTTCTCCTTCCCCATTTACTCTGGGATTGTCATGCCTTGTTCAGAAATGGTTGATTAATGACAAACCCAAATATGGAAGTTCTTAATAAATATGAATCTCTTATTAAGTGCATAAACAGCAGAGGCAAACAAGTGACTTTTGGACTCTTCTAAGAAAATAAGGAAAGAATACCTATGTGGAGTAGGCATGGTTTGGAGGGAAACTCGTCTTGAAGTCTGAAACCCATTTAGATTCCCAAAAGCCCCATCAGTCTCTTTGAGGCCACATTGAAGACAGTCTTTTTGGTCTATAACAGCTTTTCAAAGGGAATGTAAAATCCATGCTTGTGAATGTAGCCAAGGAGGCTTGCAGCAAACACTAGCTCTGGGAACTGCCTGTGGGGTCATCAAAAAGGCAGGATCATACCTACAGGCACATGGTCCTCTCAAACACCAACACTACTAGAACCCTCTCAAACTCCCAGACTTTCAAACCCAAGACTGACATACGTATCATATCAATTTTTAAAGTAAACATGTCAATTTTATAACTGAAAGGAATTTCCAGTTTGTTGGCTGGCTCTTGACCCAAACAACCAGGGACCTAAAAAAAGATTCCTCTTAGTAAATTCTAATTTGAAAATTTTCCAGTTAAAGAGTTCAGGTGCCACATTCTAGCATTGAATGTAATGATTAAAAAGTTCATTCCTGTGTCTAATTGAACTCTCTCTTGCTACAATTTGGCACATAAACTCGAGTTAATAAAACATTATCTTACAATTAAGAGAAATATAAGCCTAATTTCCTCTTAGTCCTCTGTCTTTAAAGAAAGTAAACTGTTTCCATTTTTTAAAGGGCCTTATTTTCAATATCAAATCATTTCTATTTTCCTTCCTAAATTGCCTTACTTTGCTTTATTTTTTTTTCCATTCTTTTTTGTAAAGACTAAGGCCAGAACTGGAGGCAGTGTTCTTAAGAGGTAGCTTGTTTACAAACACACATATGTGCATGCCCCCACACTCTTTCTATTTGCATAAAGAGAAACCACTGGATAATTTTTCAGCCGGAAGTGCTCAGCCTTTAACAATGTTTCTTCATCTACTTAGTATCTACTAATTTCCACTACAATATTCCCTTCCTACTGCGAATTCTCATTATGCCAAATTCTGGTATATGTGCTTTTAATTCTATGTACTTTTTATGCATTAGAGAGAATTGCAGTTTGAGTATACAAAAGTCCCAAGTCATTCTGAAATAGTAAATGAAAGTGCATTGAAATATATAAATAGTAAAATGACATCTAATAACATGGCTATATATGCCACAATACATTATTGAGGGGGGTTACATAAAAGACTACTGAATAGCATATAAAACATAACCAAGAAAATTATTATCGACAGGGCCTGGTGGCAGTATATTGTATCTAGTCCAGTGGCTTGGACATACTATGAGCTGATTGGTCAAATACGGGTTTCGATTGAATGTTAAGTCATTAAATATTTTTAACACTGCCTGTAAGAGTAGCAAAATGGGCAATTATGAATCCCTCTAAAACTCACTTTTCTGATCTCTAACAGTGGGGGTGATTTGGGCTGTAGTTTCTCCTACTCTGGAAGCTATTATGTGGCTTAGAACTAATGCATGTAAAATGCCATGCATATTGTAACAGACACATAATAAATGACTCTTAGTATATTGAAAACACATATTCTACAAGGATTCAGGCTACAAAGCACCATATGCCTTCCTATCTTGTGCCAAGCAATATGCCATGGACAGTCTTCAGTGGAAGATCTAAGCTCTTTTCTCCTCCATCCCATTGACATGGGCCATGGGTACACGAGGCAATTTCTCAGCATGCCTCAATTCTCCCACCACCCCGCCCCAGGCCACTTCTTGGTTAAAAAAATAATCAAGTTTTTGTAAAACCAAATGTGAATCTAGGTACATGGGAAAAAAAAAAAAAAAGAGTACAGGACACAAACAAAAATGAGTAACATTAAGTGTCTCTCAATAGCAGTAATAAAAGTCATTTTTATTTTCCAATGTCTGTGATCTGTATTGATCCCCATGGAATGTGTATTGCAAAATTTATAATAATCAATAAAACACCTTTTACATAAAAGAGGAGATCTTGTGAAAATATGGATATAGGACAGGCACATAAATTAATGTCTCTTGCTCTGTGGAATATCTAAAAATGGCTTTAAAAAGATAAGCACTTCATTAGATTTGCAAAGAATAGAAGTCTTGAGAAGTTTCTATGGAAAAAGGAAAGGAAAATTGATTGTCTTCTATTATTTGTTATTAGTATAAACTGTCACTGACCTGGCTCTTTACTTAATGCTCCTGACTTGATTGCTTGATTTTCAAGGAATGAAAACTATTTGTGTCCCGTTAATCATTCACTCATGCCTATAGGCCTCAAGTGTCATTTCCATGAAAAGACTTAAAGTCTTCAAACACAACTCATCCTACCCCAAATTCACCTTATACAAGATTTTGTTGTGAATATGACATTTATGAACATGAAGGCTATACTATAAAATTGTACATTTCTGCAACTGTCCTTTCTAATCTTCAACAAATGTCATGGGGTTTTCTGAAGCCATATAAAGTAAAATTAGGTCCATGCCTCTTATAATATACCAACATTAATTAAGATTTAATTGTAATAAAACTATAAAACTTTAGAAAAAAGCACCAGTGATTATTTCTAGAATTTTGAGAGTAGGTCAAAGGCTAAACTCAGAAAACAAATGGGTGGCAGATTTCAGAACATACAAATCAGAACAGCATTTGCAGCAGATAAAACTGAATAATGAACAGCTGATTAGAAAGAATATCCAATCAGTTTGTAACGATGTGATTGACCAGCTTCGGGCATATGGGACTCTTCCAAACCAGCAAAAAATGTGAGGGGAGACGGGTCTAAAGAAAGAGGATTTCAGCAGATGCCTGATGACTCAAATGCGGAACCACCTCCCCAAGTGACCTGTACAGTGTGAGTCTACAGACTTCTAGAGGATTCGAACAGCTCTGCTAACAGTGACTGCAGCTACGTTACCCTTCAAACATGGACTATGCCCAAGGAATTCATTAGTTTCAGCTTTAGAAGACAAGGAAATGTGACATTTCTTGCACCTGAAGGTCTTTCAACAGTACGTCTATTTCTTTGCCTACGTTTTCTGAAAAACACAAGATTGCACCTTAAGGGAAACTGTCGTTTTCTGTTCCTTCTAAGGAAATCTTGCTAAAGCTTATTACACATTTTGAAAAATAAACAAAACAAAATACAACCCAAATGCGGAAAGATTAGAGTGAGATTAAATGAGATGGTGGAAAGCCTGGGATGGCTCCTGGCACGGCTCATGGTGGGGCCTTAGCACTTGCTCTTTCCTTGTGTGGGACTCAAGTTGTCACCTGTCCGGGACTTGCTCCCTCTTTTCATTCAGTTTTTGGCCCAAAAGTTACCTCTTCAGAAAAGTCTTCTTTGACCACACTTATGTAAACAGCCCTGCATCTCTCCCCACACTGAGTTCAATCCTGCTTTCTCTCTGTTTGACATGATTCTCAACATTATTCACTATTTCTTTTCTGTCTGCTATACTGGTTTCCCAATCTCCACAAGATCAGGGACTCTTTTATCATTATTTTATCCTCAGGCCCCAGAGGGATGCCTAGTATAGGAAATGCTCAACAGAAAATTTGCTGATTGAATATAGAGTAAATATTAAGTGATGTTCATCATAATTAGAAGTCATAACAATCCATCTTTGTGCCGGTGGTTCAGCTCATCGGTATTGACTTTGGCAGACAGCTTAGAGTAAAGGTTAAGAAGTCGGGTTGAGTCATACAGACACAGATATTTCTCTCCAACTTTTATACTGTGAAAGAGCCAAACCTGAGAATTTGGAAGAGCAGTACATGAACATTCATGCACTTTCACCTAAATTCACCCACCCAATTAAAATTCTCCCACATTTGCTTCCTTTCTCCCCATAAACATAAATGTGTATAAATAGATATATGCATAGATAGAATATAAGTACACACACACACTTGTTTGGATAAACCATTTGAAAGGAAATTATAGACATCATGACACTCAACTCCTGAATTCTTTAGCAGGTATCTTCAAAGAACAAGAACATGTTTTTGTAAAACCACAGTATAGCCATTGCACTTGGAAAATTATAACACAAATGCTGTATCTTTGTCTAATATAATGATGGTATTCAAATCTCCCTGATTGCCCCAGTGCTGCCCCTGCTAGGTGACGTATTTTCAATTTAGGCTCATCCCAGAGTCAGCTTGGCACCTAGGTGGCATCTGCCTGCATTCTTTTTCAATCTGGAGTCCCCAGCACTCTTCATCATTCATGAAGAGCCTGGTCCATTTCGTTGGCTGAACATCCCTAGGTGTAGACTTGAATACAACAGAAATGATGGTGTCCGTCTCCATGTGCCATATCAGATGGCAACCCTCATCTTATTTGCCGTGTGCGTCCTGACAGTTGGCATGGAATCTCTGAGCCTTGATTTCCACATTTATAAAAGGAGTGTAATAACCCTGTCTCTCCTAGGAGATGTTTAAATAAAAGAATGTATGAAAAGTTTTTAGCACAAAGTCTGACTGCGGCTGTATCATTTCCCAGCTGTGTGAACCTGGACAAGTTTCTTAACCTCCCCATACCTCACTTTCCTTACCTTAGGATGAAATCATAGTAACTTGCTCTTAAGGGTTTCGTTAACATTTACATGTGCAAAGTACTTGGAGGGTGGCCAATGTACAATATGCCTCCAATAAATGTTAGCAACTCTCAGAGCTCTTAATAAACGACCTGTGAAGTCATAAAGGGGCAACCTTTGAAGTCAAGAACTGCTAGTTTCTTCACACCCTGGGAAAACTTCGTAGTAACATGTGTCTTCTTCTTAGAGCTTTTCTCTCTCTTCACTGTCAGGTTAGCTGCTTAGACTTTTGCCCTGATCATAAGACAAGCTATCCGTACTTTTTAAATTTGTAGCTAATAACCAGCCCTGGGTAGTGGACTCCAAATGACTCTATTTGATAAAATGGAATATAAATAGGTAGAAAATCGAGCCACATTAGTCCCTTCTTGCCCTCTCTTATTTTGCTCACTTAATTTAGCATTAAGCAGCTGGGTAAACACTCATGCAAAAGCACAATGGACTGAAATGCCTGTCAGCTAGTGTAAATGGCCTAATGCCACTCGGAGCAGGCCTATAAGGCCAATTTGATTTAATATCTTCATCAAGGATCTGGTGAAGAATTAAGAGCAGGCCCATTAATCCACCCGGGCACCAGCCAACACCTTCCTATCTGAAGCCTGACCTTGCACCCTAGGGTCTGTGATCATTGAGAACACACTGGGAGCCCCAAGCCCTGTCCCAGGGGAGGCTGTGATCCTGTGTCTTACAGCAACACGCACCTCACCCCACACTGCCTCTGACCTGTGCCTTAAGTCTGACTGGGCTCTTCCATGGACATGATTCTGCACTGGGTGTCCAGACCCACCTGCATCCGGACACCCCCATGCCACCACCTTCCATCTCCCACAGCAGCTCATGGAGCCAGCAACCTTTCCAACCTGCCTGCCTCCCAGGAGGGAGAACTAACTAACAGGGTCAAGCCAGCTCTCTCTGGTTGAACTCCAAAACAGATGTCAGGCCCAATCCAGCATCCAGTCCAATAGTTTCTTGGCACTGGGTGGAGATGACTATCACTTGATTTAATTCATCTGTATTAAACCAATCTATGCTGTCCTAATTAGACTCAATTATAATGCCAACCAGCATCTTGAAAAACACGTATATATGCCCTTGATTCAGTGCTAGACCTTTCAACTTCATTCCTCCCCAAATCTGCACATAGAAAAATGCAGGATTTCAAGTGTATGTCAGAAGTTGCTGATTAGAATTTCTCTTCTTAAAGAAATTCCCAATAAACTACCTTCCCCTCTTTATTGCATGTGTGGCCTTCACTTTTGTTATTTAAACAAAGGTGAACTCCTTCTTAAAAGCAAAAATTTTTTTTTAAAAATCAAAGTCCTAAGGTTTTTCCTAGTACTTTATATAATGAGTTGCCCTCTCAGCTGGGGACAGACATTTCATTAACTTTTCCTGTCTAGCATTCCTAATATACGAGCCTTGTCTCTCTCATGTTTAGAAAAACAGTAAGAATTTTTCCTGGCTCATTCTACTCCACAGGCTTGAAGCAACATTTCAGAAACCAGTGGCTGGTAAACTATAGGGAATGCTACAAATAACATGAATCTGATAAGAAGGCTAGAAAAGAACAGCAAAAGGTAATTTAAAATGTTGGACTTCAATCAGGATAACTAAATCTAGGAAAGAAATATCATGTATATAGAATAGGCAACTGGTAAACCTTTCCTAATTGTTAAAAGCCCAAATTCTGTTTAATTCTGCCTTTTTTGAGCCAGACCTTTGCTAGATGCTGGAAGATAAACAGGTAAGTAAGACACAGTTTTTGCACGCTGGTTAGGATAGGAGACAGATTATTTAAGTTTGTAAAAACTATATTACCATATCACTCATCACTGCTTTATTTCTGGGCCAATTGGGGTCCCAGAAAACTACTGAGCAGGGAATTAAAGATGGAGTAGAAGTTCATGGCATTAATGTGAGTGGGAAAGATGGTCTGAATATGAAGAGGCATGCTGTGGCCAGCTCAGAGATTTAATGCTGAGAAGTGGGGGATGCAGCCCGAATGAAAAGAGCAAAGAAGGTCAGATAGTTCGCACCAAGGAACCCGCCTTTGATTCATACCCTCTACATTCCGCCATTCCAAAGTACTGATATCTCCTGAACATGCCTGGCTTTTTCATGTTTTTGAGGTTTTTGCACAAGCTGTTTCCTCTGCCTGGAATGGGTTCATCCTGTTCATCTTGAGAGCATTTTAATCTTCCTCCAAGACTTGAGTTTAGCTTCTTCTTAATGAGAGCATCATTGAAGACCTCCCTCCCTGCTGCAGCCACCACCTTCCACTCTATTATGCCAGTATAAAAAAGATTCAGATATATAGTTTAAGAACAATACAACGCTTACAAGCTGAAAGATAGCCAGATTTGAAATCTACATCCCAGCAAACACTACAGAATCATTTTTAAAGTTCTTAGAATGGGTTCCACAAGTGGCCATATGCAATGTAAAAATATGAAAGTTGTGAAAAAAATCAGATTTCCTATATGCCAGAAATAATCATTTGAAAGTAAAAGTGTACTTACTGAAGCGGATTCCAGAGGCAGGAAGACCTCAGGAGGAGGAGTGGGGTGATGGGGCTGCCCCCCGCTGGTCTCTCCTCTGTGCCCAGTGCAGAAGAAAGTACCGACTACCTATAAAGAAAAAAAAGCCTAAGAACACATGCCAGGACCCCACATAGAGGAGATTACACAATAGGAGATAGTTACAGATTTGAGTACATAATGTTCCTGGCTGGAAAGACAGAATTTGTCCAACATGTTATCATGTCATAAGAGAAAGGAATCAGATTAATATACTCTAAATCAAGGTATCATTTAGATTTTTTGAATATTTGCCAAAATGATTTTAAGGTTTTCTAGAAACAAACAGAAAAGAAATAGTTACACTTTGGGGGAAACCTAATGAGGCATTCACTTGCCCTAACAGATACTAAGATATCTTGCAAAGCTACCGTAGTAACTGAATAACCATAACATTGACCAACCAAGAGACAGCCCAGTGGAACTGGGCTGCTAGTCCAAAAATGAGTGAAAAGATACTAATTGTTAAAAAAAGCACTGCAAGGCAATGCAGAGGTTTTTAGGAATCTGTAAAAGATGTGGCAAAAATGCTCCACTCTTTGAAAAACAAATGAAATCTTAGTATTATACCCACATTTAAATAAATGCCAAGTCTATTAGAGGATTAAATGGAAAAACAATTGGAAGAAAATGTAGGTGAATCTCAAAGCTCTCTGGATGAGGAAAATATCTGCAAACAAAAAAACAATGGAAGTAAAGACAGAGCAAACACTAATAAGTGTAACTGTTTAAAAATGTAAGTTTACATACATGAAAAATAGCAATAGACTAAAAACACAAGGGAAAAGCAGGAGAGAAATAAAAAAGTTTAAGAAAAAACAGAGGCACTCTAATATATAAATAGTTCTTAAAAACTAATAAGAAAATATCAAAAATAAAAATGGAAAGTAAAAATGACCATATTAGACAAAATAAAATTCATAAAATATAAAAACACTAATGAGATTTTTAAATGTTTAAACTCTTAATAAAAGACATTTTTAAGATACAATTTACTCAATTTTGCTTACATATTTTTAAATATTTAATGTTGACAGCATTAAGATAGATATGTTGATAATGTGTATGAAATGATCTAACCTTTATAGAAAGCAATTTACAATAAGCATAACACCATGAAAAACATACCAAAATTCTAGTTTTAAGGTACTGAAGAAAAGGCATTTTTACCTTTTACCCTATCAAGAATAACCATAAAAATGAGAAAAATAAAGTGAGACAGGACCGAAATCTCCATATTCCATGAAACTAGGGAACACCTTTAAATGTGACAATACATGAAATCAAAATGCAGGTGGAAAAATAAGAAATGATTAGCAGAGTGTAAGAAAATGAAAATTAAGTGAATGGAGAAGTTGCGTGGAAAGAAAGACTCAGGTTGATTGTTTTTTTCTGCTCTGTCATCTTTAGTGTGACAACCCAATCATCCTGTTTGTGTCATGGTCACAAGGTAACTACCTAAGCATTAGCCATTGCATCTGCATTTCAAGCAAGAAGGAAGAAAGGGAGAAAGCAAAACTCACCCAGAAACAAGGAATTAAAAGTCAGCAGTGCATGCACACTATTTAGAAATATGGAAACAAAACCTAGCAGATACAATTGTACAATTTGAAAGGTTTTATCCCAGGGGAGAAAAGCAACACAAAAAAAGAAACAGTCAGAGGGTTGATGTTTTCCTGGTATTGTAACTCTTTTAGGGCTATCTGGCTTTTTATACTATGGACATGCATTTCTTTATGAAAATAAAATAGAATTTAAAAATTCAGCTTCAAAAATCTTGGCAAATGCAAAACTGCTTAGTCACATTACTAACCCAAATTAAAAGGTAAATTAAAGGAACTGATCACTTTCACTCATCAGTTTATAAAATATTAAAATAGTAATAATGACAAGCAGTGGCTCAGGTGTGCAGAAACAGGTCCTCAAACACTGTGATGGGAATGTAAATTGATACATTTTCAGAGGTAAGTTTGGCAGTTTCTACTAAACTTTAAAATATGCATATCCTTCAACCCAAAAATTTCACTTCTAGATACCTACCCCAGAAAAATACTTGTCATAGATGCAAAATGTCATCTACAAAGACGTTCACTGCACAATTACAGCAGGAAAAAGTTTAAGACAACATATATGTCCATCAATAAGAAAATGACTTGATAAGCTATCATCTATTTGTATCATGGAATTTAATGTACTGTCGTTTTTCTGTTTTTTTTTTAAAGGAGGTAAGCCTTATATATTTCTGTCTTGCCAATGGGTTTCAGCCCCAGGCAAGTTCACTATGGATTCAATGTGACCAAAGAAATGACAGTAGAACGTTTTTGGGGTGAAAGGGTTATAACCAACTTTATTTCCCCTGTGGCAGGTCAGTCACTAGAATCCCGTCCACTCAGAGCGAGTCTGCAGGCAGCAAGCCAGTCTCTGCCTCTGGGCCTCTGTCCTTGGCGCTGCCACCACTCCAACCTCTGCTCTGCTCTCCTGGAGCCGTGCCACCGTGTCACCCAGAGCACTGGGCAGGGCTCCCTATATAGGGTCAGTAACCATGCATTGCCCACACATGTGTAGTGAGCTAACTAACCAGGGCCAGGTGAGAATCCTGGACACAGGAACCTTCATTTTTTCCACACACTATCCCACCAGGATTCTCGCATCTCAGTCTGTGGTCCCTGTGCGAGGAAGCTGGACCATTGTAACCAAATTCCATAATAACAACAGAGGCTACGACAATATACAAACAACTAATTATAATAACCCTCAAGCCTGAGGGGATCCATTGCCAAGTGGTCACCCTGGCTGTATTCAAACCAGTTCTACTCAAAGGAGTTACCCAAGGCCCACGGGTGGGCCTTCCAGTACCCACCTTCTCCAGCCCCTGCAGCAGGAAGTCGTGCAGACACACAGGCCGATTTTGCTGCTTTATCTCCGCCTCTGCTTCCTCCTCAGCAGCGGGAGACGCCACTCCGGCCGCAGTTGTTGCCGCAGCTCCAGTCCACTTTCCTCCCGTCTGTTCCTGCCTTTTCACGCCTGCCCACACCTGGGTCCTCGTGACCTTCACGGGGCCCTTTAAATCCCTCCTCCGAGCAGCAGACCGTGTTTCCGTTTGTGCCCGAGCCTGGGGATAGGACCAGAGCACGGAGCGCTCCCCGACCTGCGGAGGGGGCCGCGGTTGCCGAGTCCGTCGGGCTCTCCACCAGCTTCCAGCCAGGTGGGGTCCCCACTGAGGAGGGGCTTCCACCCCCACCTGTTCGTCAGACCTCCGCTCCCCCATTTCTGGGGCTGACGGCTGCACTGCACCCTTCCCCTGCCCCGCGGCACCTGGCAGCCTGCGTGCGCCTTCTCGGCCGCTGCTCCTTCTCGGCCGCCTCCTCTCGGGCCTTTACAGTTCCCACAGCACTTGGTAGTGACGCCATTTCAGTCAGCAACAAATTTTCTTTCTCTTGGATGGACCCCAGTCCCCCACCCCTTCCCAGTGCCACACGTCCACAGGGGGACACCCGAGCGTCTCCCGTCCGTAGGAGCAGCTGCTGAAACACTCCTTCCAAGGGGGCAGTTTTTACTTTTCCTTGGTCAAGAATGAACCCAGACGATGTCGCCAATTGTCTTGCCAATGGGCTCCAGCCCCAGGCAAATTCACTGTGGATTCAATGTGACCAAAGAAATGACAGTATGAGGTGAAAGTTATACCCAACTTCATTCCCACGGTGGCAGGTCGGTCACTAGAATCCTGTTCACTCAGAGTGACTCTGCACGCAGCAAGCCGGGCTCTGCTTCTAGGCCTCTCTGCCCGCACAGCCCTCCTCTGGGCCTCTGTTCTCGGTGCTGCCACCACTTCAGCCTCTGCTTTGCTCCCCTGCAGCCTTGCAGCCATGCCACCGCGTCACCTAGAGCACTGGGCGGAGCTCTTTATATAGAGTCACTAACAACATATTGCCCACACGTGTGTAATGAGTGAGCCAACCAGGGCCAGGTGAGAATCCTGGGCACAGGAACCTTCATATTTTCCAGTTTCCTTATGGGACGAACTCCTACACATATCATTAAATGAAAAAAGTAAGTTGTGGATTAGGTACAGTTAAAAAACCCGCACAACAGATTTAATGTTTATATATTAAAAGTTCTGGAAGGACAGTTGTAAAATTGGACATAGTGGTTTCCTCTATTGAGGGAAATCTGGAGAAGAAAGGGAAGGAATGGAAAACAAGGCACATTAGAGGCTTAATCTGTTAATATGACTTTATTCTTAAAATATCTTTCATTAGAAAACAAAACAACAGCAGACTCACAGACTCCAAGAAGGGACTAGCGGTTACCAAAGGGAAAGGGGTGGGGGAGGGTGGACGGGGAGGGAAGGAGAAGGGGATTAAGGGGCATTATGATTAGCACACATAATGTAGGCGGCTCAGGGGAAGGCAGTATACACAGAGAAGACACGTAGTGACTGACTCTATAGCATCTTCCTACGCTGATGGACAGTGACTGCAGTGGGGGGTGGGAGGGGACTTGATAATGTGTGTGAATGGAATAACCACAATGTTGCTCATGTGAAACCTTTATAAGATTGTATATCAATGATAACTTAACAGAAAAAATTATCTTGTTTATGAGCATATCACAAATTTAAGAATAACATCAGGAAACCAGTCTTCTGAAAAAAGAGCAAGCTCCCTACTAGTAAAGAGTTTGTCGAGTCAAAAGCCAGGGCCAGAGTGGAGCTCAGCTGTGTTTCTGGAAAATCTTTCCCCACCTGGAACAACTAAATTAGTCTTAAGGAGGTCACTGGTATTATGCACTGAAACAATCAAAGGTAGTAATGCAAACAACCTATTTTTCACTTTACCTATTTTTGTAATGTTTGTTTTAATTGGGTGATTAGCCCATTGTGTTAAGGATGTGATTACAGACATAAATTATCCTTTTCAAGCACTGTTGGAGAAAAAAACCCACAAATATAAACAAAACCAAACACAAGAAAACAATTCAAATCCAACTGCACAGTTATTTTTAAGAACAGGATGTGTTCCATCAAATTCAGCTAACCCTTTCTTGAACAGAAATCTACCTCTCTTTCTGCCCAACTGGTTACTTGACTCTAGAAATTACGATTGTTATGTTCAGACAAGTTGCACTGTTGACATGTATATTTGCGTCCTGATTCCCAGCCTGCATTTCAGGCGTGCACGGCTGCTCTGTTATCTCCAAAGTGCTGTTGCTTCGCTCCGCTACAATTTGTCATTTGCAGAGTACATCTAGTATCAGACACAGAAGATGCCCTAAATCCTCACAAGATACAGAAGGCTGCCATTGCTACGACAGAAACCTGCCACCTCAACCAGGGGTAGGTGGATAAAATGAGAAATCTTCTCCCTTTTATCCAGCACAAGGCTTCTAGTCAGAAGAGGAAATAGAGAATTCCCCAGGAAAGTGCAGGAGCAGGTAAATTTCAGGTCAGAATATAATTACACAATCAGGAATTTCCTTCCTCTGAGCCCTGGGGGAAAAAACACCCCACTGCTATTATGTCATATCAAATATTTGAAATCTCGTGGATGGGATGCAGGAGCCAGTTTGGGGTCCTCTTTATTCTTTCTTTCAGAGCTGGTATGGAAATTTCATGAGAGGAGCTCGATATGTGTGGAATTCTGGAGCAAGGTTATCTGCAGCGTTTGCACGTCGGACTAGAGTTACTTTTTGCAACCTAGGCAGAGTTTGCGGATGAGAAAAAAGTAACTGCTCCCTTTTTTTAATAAAATGCTCATCCATTGCAAATTGCCCCCAAAACATCATAAGAGGGGGAAAAATGACCTCTCCATTTATACTGTCCTCGGCAACAAGTTCAAGTGCTCAAAATTAATTTTGCAAGTAATTGCAACTTCCAAACGGCTTCTCTGTAAACTGAGAGGTAGAACTTCCTACATAACACAAAGAAAATTCCCAGGTGAGCAATGGAGAGAGCTCGCGGGGACCTCCCTGATAATAATAATAAGGCCCAGCTTCGCTGCTGGTTCAGTGGGTTCTGAGTTTCCCACACTCTCATTTTTGGTCTTGTCAAAGGCAAATACCATTTATGCACCACTTTTTATGTATTTTTTCTGTCCAGTTTTATATATTTAATCACTACAACAGGCACTAGGATCATGTGTAACAGGAGGGGAAACAGGCCCAAGGGTCGGTCAGCAGGCGGCACAGACAGGACACAAAACCCAAATCTTAAGGATTCAGCTGGAATCGTATATTCCCAGCTCAGGTCTCCAGTACCCACAGTGCCTCAGGTGAGCGAAAGGCCTCCACAATTTATGTCTGGTCTGGTGGACGGGGAGAGGCTTGCCACCAAGAGGCTGGGGATCCCGGAAAGGGTTCCTCCATTCTTCCTGCAGCCCCAGGACCCCGCAGTGCTGGCCCCGCCCTAAAGATGCGCTCCACCCACCGCCCTGCGGTGGCCACTCCCCTTCCTGCTGCAGGGGCGTCTTCTTTCCAGCCCCGCCAGCCCAGCACCTTTCCCTCAGCCTTCACAGCCCCTTCAGCTAACCCTCTGCCCCTCGGTTTTCCTCCTCGCACAAGCTAGGAGTCAGCCCTTCCGCAACTCTCCCACAGCATTTTGTTTAAGTGGCTACTGAGTGGATTGGGCGCCCTCTCTGCCCAGCGTTACAGTCGCTGTGAATATGCGTGCACCCCCATTCCTACCCCTCAGTATGAAGGCTCTTAAGGGAGGGACCAGGTCCTAACAGCTTTTTCCAACTGATATGTTTCACAGAAGTAAACACAGTGACTTGCATATACGGGGTCCTTAAATGTTGAAGTTCACTGAATTGAACTGCGTTCGTTTGATAGAAGGAAACTTAGATAATAGTTTGCAGTTTTAAAACATTTACAAAAACACTGATATTTACAAAAACACTGACGCTATGTACTCTGAAAAATGTTTTGCACATTATATATTATTCAACGCTCACAATTACCTTGTAACATAAATAGTAAGGCTAAGTTATTTTGCTGTGCAGCTGAAAAACACCAGGATTCCAAGAGTTTAAGCCCCAGACTACTGTGTGAGTGAGTGACAGCGGCCAGATTCGAGCGCTCGTCTCCCGCCTCTTAATGCAACCAGCTCCAGCTGCACCTACTTCTTTCAAGGAAGCCCGTCCTTTGTCTTTGTCATGCTCCACCTTCCCTGGTGCGCGCCCTCCGCGGGCACTCCTGGGAGAGGCGTGCGGCTGCCCTCCCTGCGCCCCACCTCGCTGTGCGTGCCTGCGGACCTTCCCGGGCGGGCGGGGAAGCCCACTCAGCCCCTCACTTGGGACCCCGTTCATTTTGCTGATGTTATTTACACAGACTGGGAAGACAAAAAAATAGTGTGTCTAAAATCAAATAGAAAGCATACTGTGGGTCACGGTCTCCCGATGGAAGCGCTGCCTTCTCCTTGCTGAGCGTGCACCGCTGGGGGCTCCTGTATTTCCTCGTCCTGCCGGTTCCCCTGGAATATGTATATTCCCTTTCCTCTGACCTCCCTCCGTGCCTCTGCCTGTTTCTGATCTGGCTGGAGGGTGACTCAAGGCAGCTTGCCTGGCGGTGTACAGTCAGGCGGTGAGCAGGGGGAGGCCCCCCGGGCTCATCCTGCCCGCGGGGTCCCCAAGGCAGGCGCGTGCCGGGGGGTGCCAGGGCAACTGAGGCCTCGTGAGCAGCAGGCCCTGCCAGCCTGGCTGCTGCTGGGTGCTGTTTCGCCCTTTTCCAAACAGAAAATGTGTGCCTGACAAGGGAAATCGCCGTGCGGCATGGCGCATCGACCTCGGCCTGCAGCTGCCGCCTCTCCCACCCCTGCTCCAGCCGCCACCCCAAGGCCAGATGGCAGGACCCACTCGTGCCTCTTCTCCCCCTCACAGAGCAGGGAAAGCGTCCTTGCCTGGGTGAGCGGTCAGCCCAGTGACCTGTGGCTGCTCCCCTGCCAGGCCTCAAATGCTGCCGGGCTCCAGAAGTTCTCACTTCCCTGGGACATTTCCCACAAAGGCTCGGGATGGGACATCAGGCCAGGAAAGAGGGTCCGCGGCCTCGCTCTGATGTGACTGCCTCACTGAGAGACGTGTTAGACCCTTCCTGCTGCCCTGATGACCTGCGGACGTTGCACCACACAGCACCAAAGAATGATTCCACCCTGAGCCTGGCGACAATCACAGCGTGAATCTGGGCAGGAGGTTCTGCTTCTCAGGGCCTCAGTTTCCCCATCTGTAAGATGGGAGGTCTGGAAGAACCGACCTTCTCCATCACAGTCAGCCCCAGACTGCAGTTTGAAGTCATACGTTTTTCTGCTCTCGGGTCACCCACTTGTTAAATGGCAAATATTACTCTCTGCCTACTTTAGTCCCCAGGATATTTGTAAGGAAAGGTTGTGGTAGGCATAAATGCCATTTGGGCATGGGGTCGCAGAGGGGCGGATGTTGCATCTGAGACCCAGAAACGCCCCCATCCTGAGTCCCAGCAGCCTGGGATGCCACCGTCAATAGAGCTGCCGGGCATGGAAGCCCTGGGCGGCCTAGACCCCACCCTGTTTGGGGGCACCCCACCATGCCTTTTTTGCTCCATCAGGCAGATCCTTACAGAGAAGCAAGTCAGGAAGAAAAATCATAGTAAGTTAAAATTATGACTGGTTTCCGACACCATCTAGACATCGCCGTGCTATAGACAAGCACGTCTTCCACCATATCCAGTCTCCGTTTGTATTATCTCCAACAGTGGGGAACTCACTGCTTCACAAAGTAACCCCCCAATGGTTGGATACCTCGAATTATTAGTCAGTCTTCCTGTGATTGCAGTAGAATCTACCCTTCTGGAAAGTCTAATCATGGGTAATAATTGTGCCCTGTGTAGCTGCCCAGTCGGTGAAACCCTGCCAGGCTCTCCACTCCGATCCACACAGTCTGCCATATGTATGCAGCTGTTCATGCTCTCGGACACTTTCCCCCGACTGCTGCTGGGCGCACCACCGCCTCTGAGGGTGGTTTTTCACACACCCTCCTGCTTGGCCACACGCCTTATAAAAATGTATCAAAGGCTACTTTGGGTCTGCCTGGCATGGAATGTTACATCACCTCCCCCACTCCAAACACCGCAAGGGAACTGATTTTAGGTCAAGTGTTGGGGAGACATGTTCAAAAGTAACCTCTATACAGTTTTCAGCAATTAATAGAGCAATTTTCTATCAGTTACCTCACTCGATCCCCACTTCTGCCTTATGAGCTTAGTATTATTAACACCATTAATCAATTAAAAAGGGAATCAGGGAGGCAAAGTATCCTATTTATGGAACCCTACTCAGAAGTGTTGACCCCTGGTCAAGTTTTTGAATGCTTCCTAAGCACTCCTGAGCGTGTCTGGGTGATTTTTCCAGGTCAGCCCTAATCTGTGTCCCGTCTGCTCTCATTCCAACAGCTTTCTCGTGTAGCAGGAAGAGTGTTTGGAATCGTGGGTTCTCCGGCTTGCAGACAGCTGTCCACCTGCCTCTTGTCTCCCAGAGCACCAGCTGCTGCAGTTCATCCCTGGTCTGCACCCACTATTCGGCATTATTCCACTTCCATCCCAGCCCTTCCCTCCTTCGGCTGCTTGGCAGTCCTGCTCTTTGCCGTCATGACCACCAGACTTCTTTCTCTACAGAGGAGGAAAAACGATCCGTTTATCTCCCCCACCTCATTTTTACTCTTGCCTTTAATGGCCTTAACTCAGCAACTTCTTCCAAATAGCGTGTGTAATATCCTACTTTCCACCGCCACATTTACCAGCCGAGTGTGATTCTGTACATAAAGAAATCTGGTTATGGCGCCCAGCAGCGCAAGAGCCCAACAAGCAACTAGGGAGAATGAGAAGCCTGCAGTCCCCAGGATGGGATGGGTGCTGCCCTCAAGAGGGACACATCTCGGAAGTTTGGAGGCCCGGTGTGGATTCCCTGCCTGAGTGTTTGCCATTCCTGTTTCCTGGCATTTCAACGTTCTTACTTCCAGAAATCAAACTGACAATCCTGATAAAATGGTGAGTTCCACTGGACTTGACCTTGCCCCTATTTGAGAGCAAGCGTTAGAGCTGGAATGCCCTGGGTTCAGTTCGCCTGCCACACAGCCAGCTGTGGTCCCAGGTGGGACAGTGTCACGTGGCGCTGGGGGGCGCCTGTGCCCGGACAGAACCTCCTCCTCTGAGGATGATGATGAGTTTCCAGTATTGCTAATCTTCACGTTCCCCACCGCTCTGTTCCGCTTTGCAGTGCTTTCAACACTTTGGAACTGGTTCCTCTTGTCAAATCCCCTCTGCTGAAGTACGTGGCGTGGGTTTCCTGACTATACCTTGATTGGTAGACACCCCAGCCCCAGGGGGACTCTTCTTCTGTCTGTAATTGTAATTTCCTGATTTACTCTAAATGCTAAAAACTATTCACAGCACGATGCCAGTCAAAAATCAAAAGCTTCTCGGTCATAGGAGTTGGCTTTCCCTTAGAAATCACCTGATGCAAATCTTTTCTTTCCCTGATGAAGGGGGACTTACTTGAGGCCATTGGTTAGTGGTTCTTACTTTCCCAGTAGGTATTATCCTGAGATGATTTGAATATCTGCATCTCCACAGCACAAAGACAAACACCATATATTTTTATTTCACTAGAAGGGGTTGGCCTATATTTACATATATACTTCTTGAAGGGCATGACGCAATTTTGTATCTTCGCCTGGCAAGTGTCAAATCAAATATAAGCACCATCAAATATAAATAATAGACAATGATCTGGGAAAGCTGTGCTGCACTACTGAGTTCACACCACTGAATCTCTCTACATACAAATATAGATGTAGATATACAGATTTAGATAGAAAAAGAGACACAGATACAGAGAAAGGAACAGATACAGATAGAGATATCGTGCTCTCCCCTTAGATCATTACTTGGTTTTAAAAGGAATGAAAACAGCATGCTTTTCCACTCACCAGGCATAAATCATCACTGAAGGGCTCGGCAGCATGTTTGCAAACTTGTTTCAGAGAACTGAAATGCACCAAAGGTTCCTTTCTTGATGACCCAAGACAAGAAGTTCAAGGGCAGAATGGGCTTGGATTGCGAACAGGGCTGGTAGGAAGAATGGCCTGGCTCACCAAGGCATGTGGGCACCCAGGAAGGGCTATTCAGAAAGAGGTTATAATGCCAGGGGCTGAAGCTGGGGAAGGACCACTGTCTTCAGTAAAGAGAGCTCCTTCTCAAAACACAAAGTCTGAGGCCGAGGCCAGGGTTTGGAATCAGGAGCTAAAGAACAACAGGCAAACAGGACCAGAAGGCCACAGAGGGGCTCTTCGAGTCAATGGTGGAAGGAGAAACTGGTCTAGAAATCAAGCAAACACCAAAATGACAAAGCTAAAGGTTGTGGCAAAAGCCAAAATACTGCAAGAGTGGGCATGAGAAGAGCTGCCCAGCTGTTGGCCAGAGCCCCATTGACTTGGAGGGAGGACAACATCAGTGAATGTGGTTGGCATCCACATCTGAACTCTCGGGTTCACCCTTTTGGTCCTCAATGGGGCCAAGGTCACACTCGCTGTCTGGGTACAGCCCCAGAAGGGCCAAGAGTTGGAATACAATCTTACCATTGCCAGGTGATGCCATCCGACCCGTGACCACACTCGGACAGCCTCTCAAATGTGGCTGAATGCACCTCCTGGGAAGCTCAGGCCAGCTGGGTGGGAATCATAGCAAATTATATCAGCTTTTGTGCCAGCAGCTCCCAGCAGCACGGTCTGGAGCCCAGGAAACTTAGGTCAGGGTGCTACATCGGTCTGCTGGAGCCTTCCTCTAACGTTATTCTTGAGTCACGTTTTCTACCCTCCCACTCTCCAGGAATGCACAGAATTTCTTTTCATTTCTCTCGTCTCCCTTAATCCTTTTGTATTTCTGCCTGTGGTGCTCAGTAAATATTTATTGGGTTTGCGTTTGGAACTCTAAAATATATATAGCATTGGGTTCATCACATCAGCTTCATGCATTAAACAGCATAGAGCTCTATTTTATATGGAGACTCAGCCTCATTAAGTCCTGGCCCTCCCGTGTTGGATTGCCTTTCCAGCTGAGATGGAGATGTTGACAGGAAGAGAAGAGAACTCTGGACCCCATTTAGGCAGTGGAAACAGGGAAGGAATTCAATCAGGGCTAATGTGAACTTAGGGTTGGTCTCCTCCTCTATTGATCTAGCAGACAAGTTGGAGTACTTACGCAGAATGAGACATGCCATGCCTACTGCCCTCCACAAATTTAAAATCTATTTGCAACATCAGTTGTTAATTGGCCAAGCCTGCACCAGTGGAAGGACCAGAACTGGACGGATAAAGGAGAGAAGGGACCCAGCAGCAGCATGAACTAATGAACGTAAGATGGGAAATCAAGCCCCACAGACTTGAGTACCATTATGGACCCAACTCTGACCAACTCCAGGCTCTTTAGTGTCCTTGTACCTGTGTCCACCACTGTAAAAAAAAAAAAAAAAAAAAAAGATACAATAATAGTACCTTTTCTGGGATTATTTCAAATACTGCATGAAATATTTGCAAAAGGAGCCTGGCTCAATTTCTCCCACCTTCCCCCATGATAATGTATGATAAATGCCTTATTAAACTAATTAAACTAAAGTACAATTGGAGGTCCAAGAAGTAGGACATCTCTTTTGGCTTCAAGATCAAGGAAGATGACTTGGAGAAAATGATAAAGGAGCCTTGAAGTACTGGATGGATTGGGTAGGCAGAAAAAAGGAGGGACCCTTTACCCCACGGAGGAGGGAACAGCACGATTCCAGGGACAGGAACCAGTATGTCAGGCACTTGCCCCTTCTGTGCACTGCTTAAGGGTACTGGGCCCAAACCAGTATCTCCTTTTTCTGAACCCTGTTTGCCCTCCACTTCCTTTGCGTTTCATCATCAGAAGAACTTTTTTTTAAGCACTGTGCATTATTCAGCACACAGGACATAGAACTACAAACAAGATAGACATGACCCCTGCCCCTGGGGGGCAGATCTTCGACTCATTACTTTCAGGTTTGCCCTGAAAGCCAGTGGAGGCAGGAATGCTGTGTGTCTCCCATGAAGGTGTGCAAAGGCAAGGGCTTAATAGAAGCTTGTTGGTTGCTCCTGGCCTCAGATTCCATTTATAACCTCCTTCAGCCTTCTTCCAAACAAGCACCATGGGTCTTGAGTCAGTGTGTGGTCTACTCTTAGCACAATGCAAGGAAAGCCTGAAGTGTGGTCCCAGCCAAAAGGGTGTGAGATGTTTCTTTTTAATATGAGTGAGGTCTATACGGATAAAAAAGAAAGGAAGAAAACCTTTAGACAAGTAGATTGTGTTTTGATAGACTTGACAGATACATGAAGTACTTGGCTGAGGATAAAAAAAGAATTTTTGAATACGTATAGAATTGATATACAGAGCATTCAAACTGGTGATTAATGAAATAGCCTCTCCGTGTTCCTCTAATTGAATGAAATTTTGACAAAATATTTTCCACTGCCTTATTTTTACTCCATGGTCATATTTGCAAATTAGCTTATTGCCTTTGAAGTGCTGACCTAGGGCATTATGGAGCACGGAGCTTAGTCCCTTTTGAAGAATATTTTCATAATTAACGTTTGCTACTGATCAGACCTGGGTCTCACCTGCCTTGCCAAGGATGGAATTTAATTTTTTTTTTGCTTGATTGGCTTTGCCATTTACGGAACACATTATTGTTGAAGAGACAGTTAATGTTCCAATTAGGTTCTTCTGTATGCCCGCCAGCACTCCCTGTCCAACCATGCATGAACCACTCAGGAGGAAGGTTGGAGCTGGGGAGACCCTTTGCACACCCCATCCCAGAAGGCAGCACATCCCACAGTGAGCGCCGAGACTTTGCACCCATGAACAGCCATGCCTACCTTACTTAGCCCTAGGCAAAGCCAAGTGCTACATCCAGAGACTTCCTGGGTCCAGTCTGAAGTCTGTGCCCCACTGACCCATGGAATAAAAAACCTGAAATGATGGAGATAGGAAGAAAGCCTGGGGGAAGCATAAGCTGAAGAAGTCAGGCTCATGCAATGGCTACTGTCCTTGAGGGTCATTTAGGTCACAGCGACCCAGAAAAGCCTAAGGACTCAGGGTAGTTGGGGACAATGCCAGAAGAGCATCTCAGATGTGCTGTTTGGGCAGCCAAGGATACTATGAGCTAAAGATGAGCAGTTGAGGGAGTGTAAAAATAACAGCAGAAACCTGTTTTCTGCCTTCATTTTCTGTGCTGTCTTGGAGCCCATAGTACAATGCAGAGCCCAAAAGCTACCAGGCTTACTTAGCACAGCCTGTAATCCTATTAAAAAGGATTATTCCATTGTTCTGGGCTATCAGATCTTGGTAAGAACTCATTTAGGTCAACCTTTTAGGAAATTTACACACACATGGGGAAAAACATGTTAAATAAACCACTGGCAGTGATGCTGAGAGCTGAGCCCGACTGGCTTGGCAGTGTACATACAGCCTTTGTGTCTTTTTCATTCTCCCTTAAAACCTCATGCACGTTCTGATGCTGTGGCCCCTTTAGTTCCTCAGTTCTAATAGCAAATGGTAGGGGGAGGATGCCCAGGCAGGAATCAGAGCCTAACAATTCCACTGAAAGAAACAGAATGTTAGATTCACTTCAACCACCTCCGCTTGCTATGAACCTCACCCTGAATTTCTTCAGTCCACTCAGGCTCTAAGGGAAACAGAGATGGAGAAGAGAGTTGGGCAGTACGGACGTGGGTGCCGGGGGGAAGTCAAGAGGCCCATCCCAGACTGGCATTGAATGTCCCAATCTAAGTGCCTCTACCTCCCCATTCTGCCACACCCATTTCAAATACTGGCATCACCCATCATTCTTGTCCAGACCAAGGCATCACTGGCTCCTTGCCCATCCCCATAACCCATCAATTCAGTTCTCTCCACGTCTCCCACCTGGTAGGACCACCCTGCTCTGTCTCTTGGAGGTTGGGTGTGACCAAATGAAATGTGATGATCCATATCAGTCGTAGGTGAAATCATTTCGTCACCATTGTTTGAAGCCCACTTTCCTACTGCCTGTCAGGGACCCTAAGTCAAGGTAGCTTTCAGCAGGGTGACCATATGTCCTGGCTTCTCCAGCATAGTCCTGGCTTACAGCTGCTGGCATAATTATTAATAGATGCGTCCCAGATTGGAAGATAAATTCAACAGTCATTCTAGCTTTGATACTGCGGTCACTTGCCAAGCTTCATTTCCCAATTCACTCCGTACAGATCACCGGCCACTGACTGGTGGAGAGGAAAAATTTCTACCAACTCAGAACCACCAGAGAAAGTCGGCTTCAGGCAGCTGTTTCCTTCCAGGGGTCCTGGGTTCTGGTCTCCTCTTTGATACCATCTGGCTGTGGGATTTTGACAAAGTTGGTTTCCTCCTTCCTTTGACTTCTGTGTTATGCAAAATAATGGAGCTGGATTGAATGGTCCTTTGATTTCCTTCCAGTCTTTGATTCCATAAACCTGTCTACTGCAGAGGTTCCCAGCAAGGGAGGAATCCAATGGGTACCAAGCACTGAATGCAGATGGAATCAATCCATGCAGCCCATGGTTCTATTTACAAGTTTTCCTTTCAAATGCTGTTGCGATAAACAAAGTGCAAAACCTCTTAAAAACATGGCAGAATACAGAGTCATTGCATGTCATTAAGTATTTCCAAATCCGCAAGATGAGATGTGCCACTACTACCAGACTGGGGGAAGTGAATAAAGGGTAAAAGATACTGTCATTAAAAAAAAAAGATACTTATCGTCAAACAGGCTGAGAACCACCAAGCAACATACAGTACGCAGTCAATAAAAGCATGCCAAATTTGATACCGTCTGCATATTTTCCTTTTTCTGGGAGAAGGCACAGGGGTGTCCATCTGCCTCTCCAATGAGTCTGTGACCCAAGTAAGATCTAAAACAACTGTTCTCAGAAGATGAGAAGGTCAACGATTTTTCAGAAGCCACGTGAAGCCCCATCTCCACCCCCGCCCCAAGTATCGCAACATGAATTTCTCTTTGTTTTGCCTCAACAACAGCACACAGATCATGCAAAGTGCTTTGCATAGACACCGTAGCCCCTAAAAGAGGTGAGATGAGAAAATGACAGAGGCACAGAAGCAGGAAGTCACTTACCTAAGCTCATCACAGGCAGACCCAGGGCTCAGATTCAGGTACACGTGACTGGCACCTGTATTCTCCCATGATGTCCTGTTACCCTCTAAACCCACCCCACTGAGGGCTGAAACCCGGTGTCAGGTCCAAATGGTCTGATTTCCTTGAAGAAAAGCAGGACTGTGGAGGCAGCATGGAGCCGAGGGAGAGAAGGAAGCGCCACCTCCCAGGCACCATGCCTCTTCGGCAGTGGTATGAACAGGCTCAGATGAGACAGAAGTCAATTTCTCTTTAAGACGGAAAAAAAAAGAACCCATAGATGAGTGAGAGAGATTCTTCATTCAAATTTTCCAAGTATCTTTAGAAATTTGTAGCAACAAAATTAGCTGCTGAGCTAATTTCTCTCCTTTTTTAGTTAGTTAAACTGGAATTAAATCAAATGTTCTTTATCATCTTTCTGCCTTAGCATTTTCTACAGCGGGGACTGTAATATAAGGCACATAAAAATAAATACTGAATAGGCAACACAGCCCCCACTTCTGAGTTCCTGGGGCCCTGGGCAGGGGAATGAAGTAGGGATCAGAGGTGACTGTTTGGTCTCTTAGGAGTGTCCTGCCCTATGCATGGAGCTCACGGGAAAAGGGGTGAGCTGTATGAATTCCCTACTAGTTTCTTTCCTTTCTGAGTCACCAGGTAAGAAATCTTCCACCTGCCCAGTGTTCCCACTTATTTCTGGGCCACAGCAGGCCTATGCCAGGGAGTTGCCCCCAAATCCCCAAGCCCCATAATCCAACCCTTCCTGTACCCTGTTCCTCTGCCTTCCTGACAACTGTCTCACAGGTGCTACCCCCTCTCAGTGGACATGCTGACAGCTACCTGATGGTTCAGGACACATCTCCCTGGATCTATGGAAGCAAATAAGACACTTCACACAGAAAAGCATCACCTCCTCCAGTCCCCAGTCTCAGGTCTGTGGGATTGGAGGCTACCAGGGACCATGCTCAGCTGTCTGAGCAATCAGAAGGGTGAGGTAGGGGGTACCAGTGAAGACCCTTGCTCGGACACATTTGAATTTAAACAAAATATCTCCCTCTTATATCTTGCTTGACTCTAAAGAGTCCATTAGCCTTAAAATATTTATGTCAAGAGCCATTCTCTTCACATGAAAATTTGTGAGGCATCCTAGAGAAGAGCTTCTTTTTTCTTTTTCCTCATCTATCAGAAAAATACATGGCAAAGAGACAGTGTTCACCAAATAGCCATGCACTCCTCTGTGGCTCGTAGGGTGGCTCGTGGCCGGTATAACAAATACAATGGGAACAAAAGTGACATGGGACGCCTCTGTGCATTCCTCTGAGCCACTGTGGAGAACAGCTGACGGGTTTCCTCCCTCTCTCGCTTTCCCTGCTGAAGCAACTTTGGAGGCCAGGTGTTCCCGGTGGCATGATGGCACAATGGGAGCCGGCAGGAGCCCGTGTCCCTGTGGGAGCAGGTCAGCCCTGGAGAGCCACCCAACCATGACGCAGAGCATAAGCGCAGGCAATAAGCTTTGTCACGTAGCCTCTGAGGTGGGGGGGGTATTTGTTACTGCAGCTCAGTCCATCCTAGTATAGCCTCAAAACCGTTTCACATAGTGTAGCAGGTGCTTTGCTGTATGCCAGCCAGGCCTGGCATGCATACGAGCCACAGCTGCAGCAGTTGCCACAGTAGCAGGGGTTTATTATGCACCTTCTCTCTCCACCGTTGTCCTCAAAGTGGCCCAGCTCCATCTCTGGCTCTCTGTTCCAAGGTTTCTGGTCTCAAGGCAGAGAGAATCTGATTGGCCCCATCGCAGTGATCAGGTGTGGCACGGAGCAGGGTCGTGGCGCATGGGCACCACTGCAAGGGGCCATCCCTATGTACTGGGCCTTTCTGAGAAGAGGGAGATGACTGAGATGGGCAGCTGTCCAATCACTGCTGACCGTGGCCCTGCCAGTCCAGCTCTCCTAATGCAGCCAGCAAGCCAACTGTGATGCAAAACCAAAGCGACACAAAGCAGTGTTGACGTGCAAGAGGGTGAAGGGAAGCAGAATGTGCTGGGGGGAGGGGGACGAGGGGCAGAAGGCACTGGGGGAGGAAAGGAGGTTCCAAAGAAGTGAGACGGAGCAAGAAGGGAAGGAGTGGCAGCCAGGGTGGCAGAGAAGCCAAGAGGAGCCTGCGGGCTGAAGGCCATGTGAGCCCTGCGAACAAGCATGGTTTTCAAGGAAGCTATAGGTCCCATCAAGCGCACAAAACTCAAAATAAGAAGGCTTCATGATATATATCAACAATGGTATAAATAGAGGCACACAGACAAATTGTAATGACCTCCCCCAGCACGCCCGGGTCCACAGCCCTTCCCCATCCTGGCTGCCCCTGAACGTGAGCCAGGGGTGACGCAGCAGCCTTCCAGCAGCGGGCTCTCGAGTGACAAAGCCATTCACTGAAAACCGTCAGCACCCGTTCCTTCAGCTCTCTTCTCTGGGACTCCTGTTTCCCTAGTTTGGGTAATTACATGGGGCCAGGGAATGACAAATTCACCAGTTGGTCACTTCATGTTTGCATTTTTATGTTCAAATTGACGTCATACCCGTAAAGCCAGTTCCAACCATTTCTCTGTTCTTCCAACTTCCCTGCACGGCCCTTTATTTCTGACCTGCCAAAGAGTCCTCACATTTAGTGTGTCCTAAAACTAAAACAGAAAAGAAAATACCCTAATTGGTTCAAAAGGAGTAAAACTCAATGGTTGAGATGAAAGGCAGAGAGACACTGTTTGCAGCCAGATTGAAATAAAAGTGAATTCCTTGCCCCCAAGAACGCAAGATTTGGCTCAATAAAAACGCAACGACGGTTCGGGTCATCCCTCACGCTGGCGTGGAGCGCTCTGTCCTTTAACCTCTGCAGGCCCCCCTCCTTCTTCTCTGATTGGGTAATGAGAGCTTCACTGCCAAAGGCTGACCTTTTATTTCCAAACTGCTTTGCTGCATTTTTCCCAAACACGAAAGATGGGTGTCCAGAGCACTTGTTGAAACAAGAAGCTGTTCACACTTAGCTCGGCAGCACTAAAACATCCCAGGCGAGGAGAGCAGGGTACCACGCCTTTCCTGGTGTGTGGCCAGCCCTGACCACCGGCCTTACTACATTCTTGCCTTGGGTGGGAGACACAGGGCCACTTTCCAGGGTGTGAATGGGGAGGAGGGCCGAGCCCCCTCTGCTGGTGGTGCCCCATGGACACAGTTCCTTCTGCCAGGAGGCCTGACTGAGGAGCTTGTCCAGGCGTGGATGAGGCTGGCTCACTTCTGCAAGAGCCCTAGCAGATCTCCTGTCCTTCTCAGCTGAGGGGAAGCCTGCCTGCAAAACACTAAGTCATCTGTTGTTTCAGAATCAAAGTGAGGGGTTGCACCAGGGGAGCCGATGAGAGAATGAGTCAGGGGAGATGATGAGGCTGTTTACGGCACTGGACAGAGAGGGGGTTCCTAGCACAGCACGGGATGGGGCCCCAGAGCGATGCTCAAGGCCTCCATCCACCCACCAGAGGTGAGTGCTGAAAGCTTCCTGCAAAGCCCAGCGAGGTCTGTTCCAAAAGCAATTTCAAGACCAAAGTAATTGTCTTTCTATTAGCTTCCTTGAGGGACTGTTTCATTCCATCAGCCTTTGGTCATATATATGCAGACGTAATGTCTAACTCAGCCAGGCGAGCACAATTAGCAAGGTCCCAAATTATGTTTCTCCTGCACCATTTATTACAGCAACTCAGGTTTGAAGTTCGGACAACCACTTCACATGAGCTGTTAACAAAGGCCTGTGTTTCATAACTTTAAATTTTCCCTAAGAGACAGGATCTGCAAACACACTTTTGGGTGCTAACAGTTCTTATTAAGAAGGGGCTGCCTTGTTAACGGACTCTTGAAGACTAGGCTCTCTGAAAATACAAACGGGGAGCCTTAAGCAATTCTTGACTGCTTTGCAGACCCTGTTTATGGTGCAGTGGGGGAAACAGGGATAGTTTTGACAACATCCATGACTCTAGGGCTCATGTGCTGGTGGACAAAAGGAGACAGGGGACAAACAGCTATAATAAAGCAGATGACAGGAGGCGCTGTGAAGGTGAAAATCAACCCACTAGGGCTGTGCAGTTAAGATGGTTTCAAGGGGGCCTCAGACAAGTAAAGGTGCAGAAGACAAGAGTCAAATACAGGTTAAAGCTGGTGCACAGGTGAATTGCTGGTGCTGGTCTGGAGACCACACTCTGAGAACTACCATATCAGAAAGTACTCTGACTGTAAGTGAGAGAAACTGGTTAATACAAAGAAAATGATGAGCAAGTCATTCGCCATTCGCTCACTGAAATTGAAAATTTCATAGAAAATGTTGGCTTCAGGCATAGCTGAATCTAGGAGAGTAAATAACATCCGCCCTGAGCCATTTTCTTTCTTCATTTCCAAGCTCCATTTTCTCCTCTCGCCTTCAGATAAGCTTTCTGTATCTGGTACCCCTGGCATTTCAAACATACAATCTTATTTTAACCAGAAACCCCAGAGAAAAGGAGCTTCACTCTCTCGGTTCAGTCCCAGAACTGAGGTTCTCATGATCTGACATAGGCTGAATGTCCATACCTGGCCCAGGACAAGGCGGAGTGTTCCTACCGGTCAGCATAGGTCCTGTACCCCCATCCTCCTGACTTCCTGGACTAAAACTGGGGTGTGAATGAGTCCCGACACCAAAAAAGAGTGAACAGTTTCTAAAACAAAACAAAAGCAGAATGGAATTTTGGCAGGTAAAAACAGCTAAGATGCTTTAGGGAACTACCAGCTGGGTCAAAAGAGGCACCAAGCAAAGGACTTTGAATGTCATTAACATGATCAATAAAAATTTTTTTTAATCCTACCTAATATGAGACACTAATCAATGTCCCAATTAAGCAGACCTACAAGGCATTCAGCTTTCATTTATAGTATTGTTTCCATAATGTGTTTCCAAGAACTCTAGAGCTACAAAGGTTTGGGTGTTTCTGTAACAAAGAAGGGCTTCATCACTGGGTCACACACATGTTCACAGATCACCACAGGACTCCTCAGGGACTCTCGAAGTGCTAAGGAGCATTGCAAATCTTCAGCAGAGGCTCGGACATGAAGCGTTTTCCAGAAGAAGCCCTCTGGCCTTTTCTTTTTCCCCCAAGAAATCACTCTTGGGGAAATGAAGATTTGCAAAAGAAAGGACTGTGAGCCCTGGTTTTCTTCAGCTCCCCCCAGCTGCTCTTGCTGCGGGGCCAGCACCCGCCCATCGCCCTGTCCCCAGTACACACACACATCACCTGAGTCTGAGGGGACGAGGAGCGGGTCCTCGTTGACAGCGGCTCAGTGATGCCCTCTCCCCTCGACAATCCCAGCATCCGGCTGCTGCTGCCTGTTTCCCTGCTTGCACCGCAGCCCCCAGAAGCCCCGTCCTGGCCCGCAGGCTGTGTAGCGGAAGCCCTGTTTCTGAGTGGAGACATGGCCCAGTCCCACCCCAAAGGGCTGGATTCTACAACTCACTTTTGCATCCACTGACTGGGAGAGTCCATTTTTGTTTCTAACCCTGGGGGTGTCCTGGCAGAAAGGAGACTTGAGCCGGGAGCAGCCCAGGGACAGAGCCTTGGGATGCTGATATCAAACACAGGGCATCGGAACAATAAGCCAGGGATAGCAAGAGATTTGGAACCAGGCTACCTGGTGTTGCACATTTGTAAGGCTCTGTTAACTCAGCTGTAATAATAATAATAATAATAATAATAATGTTTTATTATTTATTTTATTAATGGATTTTAGTGGGTCCTCAAAATGAGGCTGGGCATCACTTTCTGGATCTTACTTGAGACATCCTGGGCCAGAATCTCCAGAAGGATGGAGGCGAGGGGAGCCAGGCACTTGTTGGTCAGGCCTTCCAGGATGGAAAGCAGTAAAATCCAGGTCCCCCAAACCCACCTGATCATAGGAATCATTTAAGCACTTAATAAAAATATTACTACTCTGGCATCTTCCCTAGAGATTTGGATTCCATGGATTTGGGCTTGGAACTGAGAATCTGTACTTGAAACTAATCCCCGGTGACTCTTACCATCAGGTAGAGTTTGGGAAACTCATCTACCAGCTAGTTGAGCGGTTCACAACCCTGGCTGCATGTTGGAATCACCGGGAATGTTTTAAAAATGCCCAGTCCCCAGGCCTGACTAGAATCATCTCTGGGAATGGAGTCCAGACATCAGTCTCTTTTAAAGTTCCCCATGCGATCTGCCTCATAAGAGTGGCTGGAAGCTTACGTGAGATCATATAGATTAGAGCGATCAGCGCCATGGATGGCAAAAACCAAACACCCAGTAAATACATGATTATTAGTTCATGTAACATGAGCAGTGTGAAAATGAAATAAAGGGTCTTAACATTTTTCAATTCAAAAGCTTCAGTGTTTTCTTTAATCACGGAAATACACATTAAAGGGGAGGAACATAACAACCATCTATATACTCACTGCCCAGAATTTTAAAATATCAAGGCTTTGGCATATTTGCTCCAGATACTTTATGATAAAAAAAAATCATGATGGATATAATTCAGGTTTCTTATACCTCTCCTTCCCTTCCCAGAGACAACTACTCTAAGAAAGACTTACCCATAAACCACCCAGAGTTGGCTTTATGTGTTTACGAAACGTACATACATGGTAGTATATTCTAGGAATCCTACTGAAACTTTCTTTTGAGCCCACATTTTTATGAAGTTTGTCCACATGGAGGCATACAGTTACACTTCATTTATTACCATCACTGTTAAATCTATCGTTCGTATATGCCACACTATGTATCCACTTTCCCAATGACGGAAATCTTTTCAAATTATCAACTACCGAAAGCATTGCTACAGGGGAAACCATTGTATGTATCCATGTGTGAATAAGAAGGGAATTTTCTATCTGGCATGTTCCTGGAAGTGTAAAGTTAGAGTCACAGGATATGTACATCTTCACCTTCACTATGTATTGACAGTTGCTTTCAGAAGTATTTCTCCCCATCCTGGGAACATTTGGTATGATTAACAATGTACTCAGTAGAAACGAACTGTGGGTGATTCACTTAGGTAAACAAAATTATACAAAATACTGTGGGCAGTGGACAGAACTACCCACTGTGAAGGTGGGCACCAGGTTCACGGCTACTCAGCTCAAGATAATATCCAAAATTCAACCCAGTGAGGAGCCACCAGCAGGCTCCCACCAACTCCTAGCACTGTTCACTGCAGCTATACCATTTACATTCCTAACACTGCAGACTACATCCCTATCATTCCCCCCATGTGGACAAAGTACTCTATTGTCCCACTACCAGCCCCACTCCCTGGAATAATTCCTCAGTCAGCAGCTGCATCTGATTGGTGGAGGCCACATCATGTGTTCTATGCCGTAGCTGCAAGGGAAGCTGGGAAAAAGGCATCTAGCATGTTCAGCTTCTTAGTGGAAGGTTAGCTTTACCTCAAAAAGTGGAGAAAATCTCCAAACAAAGATGCACAAGGTGGATAAAAAAATCCATTGCACTACACTTACTGTCTCTATAGATTAGCAAATTATGGACATTTGAGATGAATGGAATCATACAATATGTGGTCTTTTACATCTGGCTTCTTTCAGGTGAAAGAGAAAATAAAGAAAATGTTTTTAAGCTTCAAAAAAAAAAAAATCCATTGCACTGATACTCTCCTGAGTGTGGGGTTAGTTTAATATGCATTTCATTATTACTATGGAGCTTGAACATATTTTTTCACATTTTTTTATTGACCGTTTGGGGTTCCTCTCTGGAAAACATTTTTCATATACTCTGTCCCTATTTTTCACTGAGTCGTTTGCTGTTTCATATTGTTACATTGTTATTTTCCTATTCTGAATAATTATCTTTTGTCAGTTATATGCAACAAATATATTTCTCTGTTCCTTGTACTCTCACTATATTCTTTGGCATCCTTCATTGTGCAGAAGTTTGATGTTGTTAAATTTATTGATCAATTCATTTTTAATATTGACAAATTCCTAAGAGTTGTATCTTTTGGTCCTGCTTAAGAAATTTCCTCATAAATCAAGACCTGTAAGGTATTCTGTATTATCACTGAAAGTTTTACTGAAGTTTTGATTTTTTAGATTTGGGCCTTTATCCCATCTTGAATTTATTTTGCACAGATTGGGTAAAATGGGGACTTAAACTCATGTGCATACATATTTTCCCACACATACAGCCAATTTCTTTTTCCCAGTGATGTGTGGTGGCCCTTCAGTCCGACAGAGTCCTACTGCATGGGTTCTTGTCAACTGGTAGGTCCTTTATCACAGAGCTTTGTTTCAAACAGGACTTGTTTTGGAGCCTTAATCTCCATTTCTAGCTGCCTGGGAGTACTAATCTCTGGATTCCCTGAGTCTAACTACAAATGGTCAGGAATCTCTGCATCCTTAATGTATTCACTTAGACAATGCTCTCATAGGCACAGGGTCTCAGCAAATTTGGCCTTTCTTACAAAATAGATGGGAAACATGTTCCCTCCACCGTCAATTTTGAAGGGTGTATAAATCACCCAGCTCTGCAAAACAAACAAAAAAAGTGTTGTAGTTCTGATAAACCCTCGCTGGCCCTGTGATTTTAACTACTAAGAACCATCTTAGTTGTCTCTTGGGAGATGTAGGCATTGGCTCAATGGTAATGAATGAAGCAGCCCCTTGCATATGGTGCCTGGTTAACTCATCTGGAGAGATAGACCCACCCCCCACTCCCACCATTTAGAAAACACCCATCCACAGGAGAGAGAAATAAAAATAAAGTGCCTCTTATAAAATTATTACCTTGTCATTTAAGTCAACAGTGGTGATGCCATGATAGAAACCAGCAGTTGTGTCACATTGTTTTATCACTCTAATTACATCAAGAACACAGTAACTGTCTGGCGGAGATAAGATTAAAGGAAGCAGGGCCCTCCTGAAATTTCCAATAGACAGCACCTGGATTTATGGACTGATTTGTGTTTGGACATTAAGTTCAATTACTTTTCCTCTGCTCTGAAGAGTTCTGTCGCCAGAGAAATATCATCTGGCCGCTGCCTCACCGCCCCAGCACCACTGCCTGGACAATGCAGAGTCTCCCTGGGAGACACAGGCTGTCTGTTTTCCTCTCCTCTGCCTTCTCTGCCTTTTTTCCCACCTCCCGAAAGTCTGAACAGGAGTCATAGCTCTTTGTGCTGACTGAGAATCTTGGGGTCAAAAGATAACAGAATCACAGAGTGTCCGGAATGCCAGGGCAGAAGGACCATCTGAGTCATCTAACCTGCCCCCTTCAGTGGTGGGCACAGAGGCTCAGAGGGTAAGTGATTGCCCAAGGGCACAGAGCTGGAATTACAGGCAGAGCCTAGATTTCCAGTCTGCTGAGGAAATGCTAATGTCACTTTCCCTGCTCCCACCAAACCTCTGCCCCTTTCCTGGCTCTCACTGGCATGAGTTCAGTCATCCCTGCTTCAGAGCTGCCTTCAAGAGCTGCAAACATGTGCATGGGGAAACCCAGATCTTATACTGCTGTGGCCTCTCTGCTCTTCCTTTCTTCTCCCCTTACTGTCTTTGAGGTGGAGAAGGAGGGGCTGGGGGACGGAAGATTTGGGCAGCTGTGGCTCCTTCCTACTTCCAGGGTCCTTCTGAAGTCGGAGAGGCCTGCAAGGACTTGGGAACAGTCTGGGTGGCCAGGGCAGAGCTTCTCCAGCCTGGGTGCACAACTGAATCTCCTGGTAAGGTTTTAAAAGCACAGATTCTTGGGCCCCTCCAGTGCCTACTAATTAGAACTGCTGGGGCAGAGTGTATATGTTTAGCATGTTTCCTGTGGCTCCTATGGCTCCTATGGCCAGAGCCAATGCACAGTTTGGAAACTGGAGTTTGGAGTGGATAGAACAGAAGTTTTCAATAAATAATTCCCAGCTCCAGCTCATGTACCTCACTGTGACCTTGGACAAGTTACTTGACCTCTCTAAGACTCAATTATCTCATGTGAAAAATGAGGTTTTTGGTAAGGATAAAGCATAATATGTATGCATAATTATGTACACACATGTGTTACATAATCCGTATGGCATTTACATATCTGTATAATACCTAGGTGTCATTGTGTTCCATGAATAACAGCTCTTGCTTTCTAGGACACTCCAGCCTACCTAGGCCTTCCGGTTAGTATCCCGTGCCCACTCTCCTACTTTTGGTGCCCCCAGGTCCTCCTTTGGGTGGGCACTGGACAGTGGGGGCCCAGCTCCCTGACTGCACTGACTGTCAGTGAAATCATAAATCAGTAGAGAAATGGTGCTTCTGATCAGGAAAGCAGACTCTTTGCGACTGGTCTATGGGGTGCATGCAATTTCTTGTTCTGTTTGTCCACAGAACAGGACCCTGAATGTCACTGCTGGATTCCACCCTGGTTTGGCCCCAGGACAAGAAAAGCCCAGCTGGGGTTTTGTCCATTTGGAAGGTCAGGCAAACAGAAAAGGGGGCTAGAAGGGAAGGAAAAAGGAATTCCTGGTCCACACAGAATTACTGGGTGGTCCCAGCAGAAGTCAAGCCAGCAACTTGCATCTATTTCCCTCCTTTCCCTGCCAGGCATTCAGTGTATAATGTATGAAAGGGGCCTCTATTGATCATGATTCACTCCTTCTAAATTCATTGCAATTTGCCTCCTGTTGTGCATTAGGTCACTAATGACCTCCTAATCACAAATTCAATCGCTTTACCATAATTTCATGGATATAAATTTGTTTCCCAATACTTGCAAGAAAAGGCATATTTTTTTTTCTAAATTAACTTAAACACTTACATAGGGCTTACAATGTGTCAGACAATGTTCTCAGAGCTTTTCAAATATAAACTTACTTAACCCACATCAACCACAGCCCTCTGAGGGAGTCTCACTTCGTAGAAGACATCAAGGTTCAGAGAGATTAAGTCACTTGCCCAATGTCACGGTGCTAGTCAAGTCAGAATTAGGCGGAGTTGGAACTCAGCACTGGGTATTAAATCATGCCATACTGCCTCTCAGAGAAAGCCAGTTTGGAATCCATAGTCGACAAGGCTGGGGAGGAAAACAGACTATCAAATTGTTGAGTTCTTTCTCCCCCCGTGGGTTCATACAATAATAATTTCTGGGCTTGGGTGTCTCCAAGAAATCATAAGGAAGCCTGATTCTTGGTCCATGGTGGTCACCAGCATTGTATTTGTTCTCTCTGCTGCACGATGCCATGGTCAACACCACTATGCCAGGATGTCAGACACCCCAGCTTTGAGCAGGCTCCCAAGGTGTCCTTAACAGCTCTCTTCTCCATGACCACAAAGGAACCCCTCTGAAGCCTCAAGTCTGCAACCTTTGGTGAGGGCCTGCCGGGGCGTCTCAAAGGCAGGCCCCATCTCTGGTGCTGTGTGTAACTAGGATCAGATCCCTGACACTCACAGAACCCCCTCCTCCTCTGTCCCCTCAGTCATGTGTCCAGGCTCCCAAGTAGGGTGACCAATTTTTCCCCAGTTTTCCCAGGACTCTCCTGGTTTTTAACAATGAAAGTCCCACATTTCTGGAAACCTCTCAGTTCTGGGAAAACTGAAACAGCTGGACACCCTAATCCCAAGATTCTGGAATTAGTTCTCCTTTAATATTCTTTGAGAGATGAAAGTAATGATTGGAATGACACATAATTACTTTTTGGTTGTTAGACTATGTTTCTCTGAATGTCACGCCATGCAAAGAGAGACGTGTGTGGCAAGGAGTGTGTTGGGGTTACAGTCCACACTACAGCCCTCTTGAGAATATCCCCCTTCAGGTGCTGTCCATTTTTTCTCCAAATCCAGATCGCTTCCGCCCTCACTCTTGGATCTGAACTCCCCAATCTGAAGAAATTCCTTCCCCTCTGAACTCTTCTGGAAAGTAAAATCCTTGCATCTTTATCTGTCATTGAATCACATATGGTTTAATGATATTCCTTTTACCAATAGAATAAGCTGACATTTACAACTTTTATTGTGATTTGACTTTTACACTGTTCACATCTTATCTTGCCAAAAAAAATCATTGATGAGAAGAAACTGCCATATTTGTAACTACCCCTACAAGTGTCCAGAGCCCAATTTCAATTCTTGGGACAGAGAGGGTTCCCTCAACAAGCAATTCTCTGCGCAACTGGATGTCTTATAATTCTGCTCACTGCTGACACCATCTATCTACCTGGAGACAGCATCAGATTCCACAGGTCAAGGGTTCAGTCCTGCAAGATTATACTCCCACCCCAGCTTCAGATGCCAGTTGCAAGCCCAGGCTGTTACCTGGGCTTCTAACCAACTGACTATAATGCAGACGTTCCCATGACTACCTCCTCAGGCTCAGTTCTTTTGCTACAGGTGCTCAAAGCACTCAGGAATCCTGATTACTTACCAATTTATTATAAAAGGATATAACTCGTGAATAGCCAGATGCAAGAGATGTGCAAGGTGAGATATGGGGAAGGCACAGAGCTTCCATGCCCTCTTCAGGGGCTCCACTCTCCCCAGTCTCCACCTGCTCACCAACCTGGAAGCTCTCTGGACCTGATCTTCTGTGTTTTTATGGTGGCTTCCTTCCATAGGCATGATTGATTAAATCACTGGCCAGTGGCAATTGATTCAACCTCTAGCCACTCTCCCTTCTCCAGAGGTTAGGGGGTCAGGCTGAAATTTCCATCCCTCAATGTTTGACTCCATGGGCATCTATCTTTAGGTGGGGTTAACATAACATAATTTATGTTAATGAGGAGGTGGAGTCTCCTCATTAACATAACAAAAGACACCTTTATGGCTCTCATTGTTTAGGAAATTTCAAGCGTTTTAGGAGCTCTGCGCCAGAAACTGGGACCAGAACCAAATATATACATATTCCTTATTGTGAATCACAGTATCACAACCTCCAAGCCAGATACAAAGTCTCACACATAATAATCGCTGAGTCACTATTTGGTTGCTTTCATTTCGGTTTGGCACAGCCGTCTTGCTTCTCGGCAAGGAAGCAGTTCCGAGATGGTTGGTACGTAACCGAAGAATCATCTGGAGGACTTACGGCAAATGCAAATGTGGAGGCCTTCTCCAGACCTCCTACACATTAAGTCTATGTCTACTGCTACTAAATTAGAGTGATCTCAGGGTTTTAATCCAACGTATCTGGATTCAAGTCCAAGCTACCGGTGACCGGCTGTATAATTCGGAGTCTTATTAATCTCTCCAAACTTTAGTGCCCTCATTTAAAGGATACTAAAACAAAATCTCATACCATTGTTGTGAGGATTAATATTTACAACACGGGTAATCACCTTAACACAGTACTTGGAATATTGTAAGGGATCCGTAAATATCACTCACATATCCAGATAACCTGGACAAATTTCTCCGTCATATGAGGCAGCCCCAAGTTTCCATATAGTTATATCCTAAATGAGATGTCAATTCTCCCCTCCCGGGATCACCAAGGCCCAGGTCCACAGACCTTATTGAAATACTTCACCAGAGAGAAATGGATGAGAATAGCGAGCTACGTGTGTGTGTCCTATGGGCCCATGAACTCTTTTAAAAAAGGCACGGTGGGGGTGTTCAAACCCCCTGGCCAACAGGAATCGTCATAGAGAAAGAATTTATACTTCAAACATTGAATATTCACAGACATAGAGAATAAAAGTACTCAGCTATTAATATATTAGTTCTATAAAAAAGATCAAGTCTAACACTGAATGGCCTCAGAGATCAATCAGTGAGACACAAAGCAACAAGGGGATGAAGAAAGAGGAGAATCAAACCCTTACCTCACTGATATGGTAAGAATGGCATCCTGACTTAACACCAGAGCTACAGTCTAAGTATGTTTATATCTCACGCATTGTTTACTGTATATATTTTTTGCTTACGCTAATTGTTAATATTTTCCTGATTTATTCAATAACAGACTTTTCTCAATTAATCTTTTTACTGTTAAAAAGCCCTTAGTTAAAACAACTCCTTTCTAAAAAAGCACTTTATACACGTCCCTATTATTAGGTCCTCTACACTCTTAGTTACATACAGTTCTAGTTCTTCTGTTCAACCTGGGAAAGTCCAGAAGGCAGAGTTTCAACTCATCTTTGTGTCCCCAGAACTCAGCACAGACTTCGACACATAGTAGGTACTTTCGATGGCTGTTTTATTGAGTTAACGCGCATTCAAAAAAAATGCCTGAACATTGCAGACACTCTTCTAGTACCCAGAGTGGGCGGGCAGGGGGTGATCTCTAGCTGATAGGATGTGAACAGTCACCCCTTTCAGAAGATGCCCTAAGCAGATCACAGAGAGATCAACAAAGTTCGCCGATGATGTAAATCCTCTCTGCAATTCTAACTGTGTGATTCAGGCAGTCTGAGAGCTATACTTTCTGGGTGGAAAATAAAAAAACCCATAGGCGACCTTTGGTGGCTGTAAGTTGCTGGTATTTAGCCTCCCCGTGGATTAATGCCCTGAACCCTTTGTCTTCGTCCATTATTTAAAAAGTCCCAGAACTGAAATTCCTGTGGATCCCAGAGAAAACATTTGTGTCTTACTCGTTTTGCAACATGGGGCAAGTTGTTTAACGTTTCTGCTGAAAGGGGGTTGCGCTCGCACCTACTCACCATGCTATCATGAGAACAAAGCAACATGAAGATGGTGAAGATTTTAGCAAAAAGCCTGGCCCATGTAAATGTTCAATTAACTAAAGAAAAAGAAGCCAGCCAGGGGGAGAACAGGGTGAGGAAGAGGTGGCAGGAGGGATTAAATGAGGCAGTTACAGGCGACCTTTGAACAATGCAAGGGTTAGGGGCAATGAACCCCCACTTTTACTCCCTAAAAACTTAGCCACAAATAGAATACTGTTGCCCAGATGTCTTACCGATAACCTAAACAGTGAATGCATATTTTGTATATTATATGAATTATATACTGCATGTTTGTAATAAACTAGAGAAAAGAGAATTCTGTTTTCTCAAATTATCATACATTTCCAAAAAATCTTCCAGTATATTTATTAAAGGAAATGACATGTAAGTGGACCCATAAATTTCAGCTCAAACTCATGGTCCTCAAAGGTCAGTATATATGTATATTGCCCTGGCCACGGTCTGGCACATAGTAGGTCCTCAATCCATGGTAGTTCCCTGCCATCCACTGTGAGTACTAAGTGAAGTACTGCTGACTTGCTGAATAGTCATCCCTTCCTCAATCAATCAATGACTGAATTGATGAATATTTGACTTGGAATTAAGCAGATCTATGTCAGACAGTTTTCGGAGTAAGCAAGTCTAGTCCCTTTTCTGCTGTTGTGCTTTCCTGTAGCTCCTATGACCCTTTGACCTCACTCTGTGAAACCTCCATACTCTCTTCTCAATGTTCTCTAGTCAAGCCTCTCTGAAACCTTTTCCTTTTGACACTTTGGGTTATAAATTCAGTAAGTGACGCTCATATCTGTCATTGCCAAGTGCTCAGAATTCCCTCTGAACAGACAGCATCAGCCCCTCCCCAGGTTCAGAGGACTCCTGGGGTCACCGGCTTAGGCAGGGGGTAAAAATATTCAGGAGAAGAGCCCTGGGCCTGCTGAAGGTCCACGTGAGCCCACCCTGGAAGGAACGGGCATTATCTGAGCCTTGACATAGTCCCTGGAAGTGATGCTCAGGAAATAAGCCCGGACGTGGAGGTGGCCACATTCTGCCCGTATTCAGCCTCAGAGTAAAGAATCCTTCCCTCTCGCCATTCTTCCTGCTTCTCTACTTAGTGAATATTTACTTGGCATGTGCCTGGCATTCACTGTGCAGCAGTGAAAAGACATGGTCCCGATCTCCATGCAAAACTTTATATTCTAGCTGCCCCCCATCACTAAGCCAAGTACCTGTCACCTGCCTCTCACCTGAGTCCTATGCTCTGTGCAGATGCTGTTCACCTCACCTCTGTGCCTTCTTAAAAATCATTTTTTTTAATAATTTCAGACTTAAAGAAAAGTTATAAAAATAGTACAAACAATTGATGTATGCTCTTCACTCAGTTTTCCCAAATTTTAATTTTTTACCACATTGGCTTTATCTTCTCTCTCTCTCTATCTATACCTGTACATAATCTGAAGCATATTAGAGGAATTTGGAGACATGTGGCCCCTTTATGACTAAATACTTCTATATGTATTTTGTGAAAACAAGAACATTCTTTTATACAACCACAGAACAGTTCTCAAAGCCAGCAAATTAATATTAATGGATTATTATCTAATTTACAGACCTGATTACTTATTTGCATTTTACCAGTTGTCCCACTAGTATCCTTTGCAATGAAAGAAAAATAAAATTTCTGATCCAGAATCCAGTCTAGGACACTGTATCGCATTTGGTTGTTACGTCTTAGTCTCCTGTAATCTGAAATGGTTCCTCAACCTTAATGTTTTTGAAGAGTACAGGACAGGTATCTTCCAGATTGCTCTTCAGTTTAGGTCTAATGTTTCTCTTTGATTTGATTCAAGCTGTGCATTTAGAGTAGAGTAACAGAAGTGATACTGTGTTCTCAGTGCATCGTGCCAGGAGGCACATGGTATGGATTTGCTTCAGTATTGGTGGGACTGACTCTGATCACTTGGTTAAGGTGGGGTCCATCATACCACTGACGGTACTATAACAGTCATTGTAAGGCACTATATATATATATATTTTTTTTTTGTAATGTTTAAGTGCCTTGTGGAGAGGGACTCCAAGACTCTGTAGGTATCCTTTTCATCATCAACATGTCACTCTTCAAATTTAGCAATCACTTTTGCCTAAAGAAATGTATTAATGTGGTGGCTTTCAAATGGTAATTTTCTAATTTCATCATTCTCTCTTTGTGTATTTGCTAGAATTCACTATAAAGAAGCATTTCTCTTCTCTGTCATTGATGAATATATGTATGTATGCTGACATATGTGTAGAAACGCGTATTTTGTATATCAGAGTATTAGTTTCCCGTTGCCGCTGTAACAAATGACCATAAGCCTTGTGACTCAAAGCAATTCAAATTTGTTATTTCAAGTTCTGGAGGTGAAGTTCAAGAAAGGTCTTCTCAGACTAAAGTCAAGGTGACAGCAGGCCTACCTTCCTTCTGGAGGCTCTAGAGAAGAACCGATCCCTCGCCTTTTCCAGCTCCCAGAGGCTGCCCACATTCCTTGGCTCCTGACCCCACTCCAGCAATCACACCTCTACTACCCCTGCTTCTATCCCCGTCATATCGCTGACTCTCCTGCGTGCCTCTCGAATGTATAAGGACCCTTGTGATGACCCAGGGCCCATCCAGATACCCCAGGATAATCCCCACAGCTCAAATGTCTTAACATAATCACATCTGCAAAGCCTCCTTTGCTATGAGAGCAAATACTCACAGGTTCTGGGAATTAGGATGTGGACGTCTCTGAGGACCATCATCCTGCTGACCACAACCAGAATGGACTCACGATTTCTCCTTTCATTCTATGGGTGATAACTGGTTTCATTATTGGTTTTGACTCTCAAATTGTCCTACATGTGGTCGGTGGGATCCCCTTTAACCTGGCTCCCGATCCTGTGTCCTTTTGACCTTGTTCTCATAATTTTTTGAGTACTTGCATGCTTTCTGGCACAATATGGTCCAGGTCCAGCTAATATTTTTATTTTCCCAGTCATGCTTGGAATGAGCCATTTCCTGAAAGATGCTACTTTCTTTTATTGGGCAATAAAATTTAGAAAATCTGGTCAACTGGAATGCTCATTACTACAGGGCCCTCCCATTGGACACACACCTATCTACCCATTTTTATGTGTGTCAATGTATGTCAAAAGCCATGAGTTCATTCTGATATCTTTGGAATCGAGCCTTCCCTCCCCATATTTGTGACTCCTTTCCCTGAGATTAAGAACTCTAACTCTTATTATCCACAATATATTTTACATATTTGTCAACCCTAACCATCCCTAGTTTGGGATGTGCTGACCCACACCCCTGTGTCCACAGACCTACTAACTACAGTTCAGTGTTTGTTGACAGTTCTTTCTGTCTTCAGCCTGAGAGTAGATAGTAGATACTCAAAATATGGTATTCAAAAGTTCCTTTGGTTTTCTCTCTCTGAAATTTAGTATAGTTATGTCCAAACTATAAATTCTGCCTATGCCCTTTTCTTTAAAATCTTTGTCCCCTAACAGGAATGGCCACTCCACCAATGTCAGTCAAAATCTACAAATCAACTGGGGATCCTTCCTGCTGGAGGCGCCCGTCTGTTTCAAAGTTCCCTTATAGCCTTTCCATTTTATCTTAAATTGTTTTCTTTTCTTGGGTGTCCACAGTCAGAAGGAATGAAATGTAAGGGTATAAGGGTGACCTCTTATGCATCCTAATCTTCCATAGAACCTTCCAGATAAAGCATATAAATCTTAGTGGGATCACTGAAAGCAGCCTTGTGGTGGAGAAAAGTAACAAAGATGATTAAAGGGATGAGAAAAAAGGAGTTGTAGCAATGCAGTCATATCCTTTACATTTTTACCATTTTGGGTTCTTCCCAATAATAACAATATCCGATTTATTGTCTATAATGTCTAGAGTTCCTATTCGATCTTCATAACATCCACTGAGCATGGGGAGGTGACCATTATTATCACCATTCTTATAAAGGACAAAATTGAGGTTCAGACATTAAAAAACTGGCCCAAGCACCCTGCTTTATACGCAGCCAGGACCAGAACAGTAAACTCCTGTGGGGAAACAAAATTAATTTAAAATTTCAATTACCAAAATACACATGCTTATTGTATCAGATGAAAAAAATTCAGAGATGCAAAAAGAAAAGCTAAGCATAGCCTTCCCTGCCCCTCCCTACAGGCCACCAGTGGGATGTGTCTCCTTGCACACCTGTATCTTTCAAAAACATGTGGAGTCTTGATACCCCCACGCATGCCAGGATTCTGGGAGTAAAATAGCTGGTTCCTGTGGGGTGAGGGACCTGAAACAAAAGGGTCACTTCCTGAGGCCAGTCTAACACTCTGACGTGCTGGCTGTGCCCCAGATCTGATGGGGATGGACTTTCAAATTACGATTTTTGTAGAGAGGAGGTTCTACCACCCAGAGTCCTCAGGGCCCTCGGGGACATACAAATGGCTTCTCTGTTACCTCTGAGTCCCGTTTTTCCTCTCTCTGAAGTGGGAGTCATGGCCCGGCTGCGCTCTGAAGTCCCTCTAGCTGGATAAATAAATCTGTGATAAATCATCCACTTCCCCAACCTTCTCCAGAAAATGCTGCCTTCTCCCTCTGCTGCCGTGCTGGGAGCCCGGGGCGCAGTAGTGTGTGAGAGGACGCAACAGGGGACATCTCCTCCTGCACGGAGTGGAAGAACACAGCTAACGACACCTGGATTCTCAACTAGACATCCTTCCTGAAGGCTTCCTGTCCTGTTTCCTGCCAGGTGTCTGCTTGAGCAGCCGGGACCCTCTCAGAAAGCTGGTGACATCCAATCTGGTTCAGGGGAACACCAGCGAGCAGCTAGGCTGGGGAATTCTGTCCCCAGGGACATCCTGGCCATCTCAACCTGTCTCACCATCAGCTTCCTGAATTTGAAGGTGCCTATGACCCATTCTCTCCCTATAAGTCTTGGCTTCACCCCAGGTCCTGGGCTGGGCCCCCATCTCTCCATTACTAATAGTAAGACTGCCCTTCATTAAGTACCAGCCAGACCTCTGACCACTTTCCTTTGCTCATAGGAAGCCAAGAAACGGATTCTCCCACTCTAATTAGAATGGACAACATTCACAAGCCTAGCATCAGAATGGAGCCTGGTGAATAAATTTCTATTCACTGTGGAAGCTTTAGGCTTTACAAGCAAAATCCAGTAGAGACTTTTCAGCCAGCCTGACTACCTCCCAGAAGCCACACAGGTTCTAAAATGGATCACAGTCTTTTATTTTCTCCCATTCATATTTTACATTGTTACTCCCCTTGGCAAAATGGTCAAAGGTTTAGTTCAGCGGTTCCCAGCCTGGGGTCTTTAGACCTGTAGGAATCTGTGCAGGGCATAGTGGAGGTCTTTGAGCTATTTTCAATATTTCCAACGGCCTGACAGAAGTTGTATATTAGCCAAGATAAGGCTGCATAGGCCAGCTAAAATGTCAAGTTGCTTTGCTTTTTGGTCCTATCCTATCAGTTCAACGTGTAGCATTAGCTATCGGGTGTTGATCTGAAATTGGAATTGGAAGGCATGTGTGCCTTTGATGAATAAGAAAGGAGAAACACTATTACTTATACATGAAGGTTGTTCATTAGATAAAGTATTCGAAGGCATGGAATCTATGTGAGGAAAATACTAAAAAGGGCCCTAGTAGTGAAGGAATAGGAACTCCAATCTAGCTACCCATGAACTTAATGCACAGGTTGCCTTCATGTTACTATTTGCCTTGCTTAGGGAAGTGCCTAATAACCTTGTAAATGGCTATGTTTCATCTGCCTTGCCATATATGGATTTGCTCCCCTGTGGAGGAAAGCCAGGTATCTGCATAGATGAGCATTTTCCAAATTAGGAATTCAAGGGGAGGAATTCAAGGGGAGCTGTGGAAATCAGAATTACCACAGGAAGAAATGATGTGTCTCTGGAATCTGCTGACACACCAGGGCTGGTGTGTGTTTCTGCCTGTATGTGAACGTATGTGTGTGCGTTTGGGCATGGGTGGGTTGGGAGAATCTATGGATGTGTGTGTGATTAGCAGTTTTCACACACATCTATCCGTCATTCCCAGAGCAGGAGTGAGAATTTGTGCGTGAGTGAGTCTGTCTCACTCAGTTGTGTGACTAGCTGGTAACAAGTGTGCATGGAGCTGCATGCAGTGCAGTGGGGGGTATGGATAGGGCGGGGAGGTGGGTGGACAGGCAGGAATGTGGATGCATGTGCAAACTGTGTACAGATATGCAGGGAGTGAGGGGGAGCCCTCGAGCCTCCTGAAATAAACATTCTAGAGAATTCTCCCCAGGGCATCTGCCGAGTGCAAGCACAATAGACAGAGTTGATGATTTCATAGATTCCAAATAAATGGAGGGTTAAATCAAGTTCACCTGAAACAAAACAGCCTTTAAGAAAGAGGCCAGCGTGACTGAATCTGGCAGGGGGCTGCTGAGCTTGTCTTCCCGACTAGCTGCCAAGGCTGATTGCCTTCTCCTGCCAGTTCGGCAACCCTCTCCCAGGGAGCAAGAGTACCTGGGTAGTGCCTGGGGAGGGGGAGAAATGAATTCTGCTCCAGACAGTGGCCTGCAACTGGGGTGCACAGGCACATGGGGTCTGGGGATCCTCTCTGTGGCACAAGAAGGTGAAATACAGCTAAGAGATGTCCCCCCGCAGAGGTGAGACTACCTGGTATTTTACAAGATAGCAGTTGGCTGGAATCCTGAGGACCTGTGGCTCTGGGCATGCACGTTGGGTGAAGTGCAGGAACATGGTGGCCTCTTCACAGTGGAAATCTGAATCGCCTCTGCCTCTTCCAGTGGGGTCAGCCCTGGTGCCCATCTGCACTCAGCCTTCCCTGACTGCCTGCCTCGATTTCAGAAGGCTCTTTCTCTCTTGAGCAAGGGGTCCCTTATCCCAGGAGCTGTGGATGCACAGCAGGGCTCCTGTTCTCATCACAGGGAAGTTTGGGGTCTTCTATTAGCTGTTCTGGTCCCCACTGCCTCCTGTTAAACCCATTACATGACATATGGGGATTTCATTAGTTGGTTTCTTTTCCTCTAATCAGTAATTTCTCAGTGCATATTTAGAGGCCCCAGAATGCCTGGACTGAAGCCAAGAAGGCCAAAGCTAGGCAGGATCAGAGGGACAGGGACACAGATGTCCAACAGGCCAGGGCACATCCCCAGGGACTTGGGTGCCCCATCTACCTCTCCTCGCCTTCCTGTCCCCACAGCTGCTCTTCTGAGCTACGCAGCAGACTCGCGTAGGCTGCCCATTTCCAGACCCCGCCTCCCCTAATCCATCCCCGGCATCAACAGCTGAAGGTGGTTTTAAAAGCCCAGATCTGATCATGTTTCTCTCCGGCTCAAGTTCTTTGTCTGCAGCGGAAGCTCTAAAATGCTTTACCTGACATTTCCACTCTTGATCTGGTCTTTGCACCGTGATATTCTGTTGTCATTATTGACTGTGTTTACAACATCCCTTTTTGCTCTGTCAAAACAAGTTTCTGCTCAGGTTGCTGAGGACTGGCTAAGGAAAGACAGAAGGGGAAATACACAGGAGAGACAGACTCGTCTACCTACATTTCCTTCTAACACTTCTTAAATTGTGGCTGTTGCTCAATTTTTAATCAATCTAAAATTTATCTTCAGCAGGGATTTTTGCTTCAAAATGGATAACCACCCTATTGAAGTATACTTTCCCCACTGATTTAAAAATGCCAATCTATCATACAGAAAATATCCATATAGCCCTTTAGAGGGCATACTATTTTCTGCTGGTAAATTCATCTGTTCTAATGGTTAGCAAATGACAGCCCAGGGATCGAATCTGGCCCACCTCCTGATTTTGGAGAACCTGTGAGCTAGAAACATTTCTTTTTCTTTTCTTCTTGTTTAAAAACATAACCCAAAGAAAAACATTTGTTGACATGTGAAAAATATATGAAATTAAAATGTTAATATCCACAAGTAAACTTATGTTAGGACCCAGCCACCTTCATTTACTATGTCTTCTGCCTGGCAACTTTCACATGGCAGAGTTGAGTACCTGCGACAGAAACTGTATGACTTGCAAAGCTGAAAATATTTACCCTCCTTACAGAAATGTTTGCCATCCCTGGTCTAGTCCAATACCTATATAATATTGTTTAAACTTCTCATTTTATAGTATGTTTTATACCAACCAGGCAGGTGAGGATTCAAGTTCGGTGGGGCCCTAGCATTACAGAATTTGGGGGAATTGCTTTTAAAAAATACCAAATTACAGTCAGAAAATGAGGTATGAAAGTGAACATTTATTGAGATTGAGAAAAAGATCATAACAAATTATACATTTTTAAAAGTTGTCAAATATTCCAAGCATTATAAAATCCAGGAAAATAATACATTGTTTATATAATATACTACCTGTATTAACTAACTGGCATATGTCTGGTGATAGCTTTTTCCTCCATTTTTCAGGCTATGTATGTTTTCACACGACAACAATTTTGTGATATTTTCTACAGGGATAATAAAAGAGTTACTCAAACTTTTCTCTAACACAGTTCAATATTGATAGCTTTAACAAAGGTTCTTTCAGCAGCCCACCTAGTTATTGGTAATGATGGGTAGAGTTTTAAGATTTTTGTCGAATTTGGAAAAACTTCTACCTAATATTGTCTTCCAATTTCTTTCATAACCTGAGCTGTAAGGTTTCAGAGAATGCCAAGTTTTCTTGTACTGTGAGAACCCTGAAATGCTCTTTGAACTGACAACCCCTGTTACGCAGTTACATGCCAATATTTTTCTTATAAATTTGCTGTTCTTATTGATATCGATGTATTATGCCAAATTAGCAATCAATGTATTTTTCCAGTATATTCCTATGATTCATCATTTTCATTACTTAGATTACCAAACAATCTATGAACGTAGTCATAACTTTAAATTTAAAGCATACCTCTTTCTCATGATGATTATGACTTTTGATACAATTTTGGCAAATATCTGTTGTACTTTTCTCCTCGGTGTCTGCACAACTGTATTCATTGTATAACTCATCTTTATTGCTTTGGGTTCCTGCCTCACTTTTTCTCTGACTTCTTCCTCTATTCTTTAATAAATATATTTAAAGATGACAAAAGAAGTTACTTTTATATCCACCCGAATCAGAAGTCCATAATTTCTCCATATTTTATTGAAATGTTCTAAAACTTCTTTCCAAATTGCAGTTAAGAGAGTATATCCAACCTTTATCATAAATTGTGCATCTCATTTACTCTCTGGTTTCTCTCTTCAAAATGAATTTTAGGGTCCCAACAATATCATGTATTGCAAAGCTTGAGTGGTATGTTTTGGGGTTCTGGCTGAGGAGGAGTTGAGTTTGGGATAGACGGATGGGGTTCGCAGTCACCTCTGCATAGGGGCAGGTTATTGTGAAGCCAGCCCAGCACAGCAAAAGCTTGCAGCAGTGGCCCCTGTACCCATGACCCCACCATGAGCCTGCCAGTCGTCACTCCAGAGCCATTAGACATGAGTTGAAATGTGACAGAGGGAAAGGCATAAAGGGATATGTGATTAGGAAATCTTAATTTGGCAATTTTCACAAAAACATGCAACTCTGTAAGTACATAACCTGGCCCATCCCAGAGCCTTGGAAAAAGCCAGGAAATGAGGTCCTGAGGTTGAAGCATCATTCACTTCATGATAAATTCACCTCTGCTAGGAGGGCACATTTCCCCTCATTGTCCATTCTGAAAGTTCCTTTGGCTCTTCATTTTCCCCTTTTCTAGGTATTTCAGAGTCAGCTTGTCTGAACATCCCTCTTAGGTTTTTATTGGGATCATGTTGAAATGATCGATAAATTTGGATACAGGTCTCATCCCTCCAACACTAAATATCCCTATCAAGAATGAGGTAAATCTGTCCATTTCTCGTCTCTTTTATGTCCTTCAGTAAAGTCTGCATTTCCCACAGTGTACGTTTTGTGTTTGTTTTTGAAACTACCCATTTTTATTTGTTGGTCTTGAATTGCATTACTAAATGCTTTTATTAGCTCTAAAGTTTGTCAGAGTAGATTATATTGTCTGTAGTAAAAGGGTATTTTTGTCTCAGCTTCTCTGATATTTATAAACATTTTTATTTTTCTGGTCTTACTTCTTTAAATAGGGCTCCAAGTACAGTGATGTTTCCAGCAGATATCTTTATCCTAAAAAGGAGTTGTTTTTTATTCCTGGTTGTATAAGAGACATATTTTGATTACTGGGTTTTTTGCTTATTTGGTATGAGTGTTTAATTATGACAAATGCTTTTTTTACATGAACTGGGATAAGCAAATAATTTTCCCTTTGCCTATTAGTGTAATGATTTGTATGAATATTCTTTCTAGTGATTCTTTTTTTATTCCTTCACTTGTCATTTTTAGTTTATCAGTAGTTTTATCTCCTTTTTTATTCAATTGTTTATTTACATCTCATCTTTCCTTAAGTAAATTCACCAATCATTTGTCTGTTTCATTGGTCTTTTTAAGAAAGAGCTTTTGGTTTTATTGACCAAATTTATTTTTTCTATTGCTTGTCCCCCTTTTTATTAGGTTATTACTGCAGGACTGCAGGGTCTCTCGGTCTCTGAATGTTCTCTTCCTAGCTTCTTGAATGAGAAACTGTGTTTCTTAACATCTGATCTTTCCTGTTGACTAACAAATGTACATAAAGCTACAGATTTTCCTCTGCCACTTATTTAGCGACATCTCACAGGGTTTTTACACACACTACTCCTATTGTGGTTCATTTCTAGCCTTGGAAAAGCAAAAATCCTTTTTAAACAAGATATAAACCAGGCAAGCCATAAAAGGGAACATTAATAAATTTGACTACATCAATATTAAAACAGTCTAAAGTTGAAAGACAAAAACAACTTGGAAAAATAACTTCTCCATGGAAGAGCAATTTAACATCCATAATATAGTAATGGTCCCTACAAATCAATAAAGAAAAAAAGCAATATAATACTGGGCAAAGGATATGAGCAGATTTCACAGAAGAGGAAATAAAACAGTGACCAGTAAATATAAGAGAAAGATGTTGAATGTCCCAACTAATCAGTTAAGTGAAAATAAAAACAACATCATGAAACCATTTTTCACCCAATATATGGGCAAAGAGGGAGTCTCAGGAAATAAAGAGAGTATGAGACAGGCAGAGCCTCAAAGTCCATGTATAAAGACAATTCAACAGCCATGCACAATAAAATCTCTCAGCAATCTAAGACCAGAAGTGAACTTCTCCCATCGATGAAGATATCTACAGAACAGCCAGCAGCTAGCATCATATTTAATGATGAAATATATCCTAAGTGAATACTTCTACCCTAAAATCAGGAACAAGAAAAAGGGTCTGATTCACATTGCCTCTATTCAGTATTATACTAGACACCTCAGCCTTCACACTAAAGTAAGGAAAAATAAATTAAAAGCATAAAAAACAAAAAAAGTATAAAGTAAAAGTGCCTCTATTGTAGATGGCATAATTGCTTACATACAAAATTTCAATAATTCTATTAATCAACTAGTAAAACTAGTAAGTGAATTTAGAAAGAGTACAAAATAAAAGATAATATACAAAGGTAAATTTTATTTTTGTATTCTAGATGATGCAACTAATTAGAATATGAAATATTAAAATTCCGATTCAAAATATGTAAAATACTCAGTGATTGATTGTTAGAAAATGTACAAGCATTGTATGTTGAAAACTAAGGGAAAAAATCTAAGAAATATTAAAGAAGACTTTAAAAAATGAACAGATGTAGCAAATTAATGTATTAGAAGGCTCAGTATTATTAAGACATCAATACTCCCCAAATTGATCTATAGATATAATTATCAATCAAAATCCCAGCAGGCATTTTTTGTAGAAATTGACAAGCTGACTCCAAGATTTAAATGGAAATGCAAAAGACCTAGAATATCTAAAACAATTTTGGAAAAAAAATTTGAAATACTTATACTGCCTGATTTCAAAACTTACTGCAAAGCCTTGGTAATGAAGACAGTGTGGTATTGGAAAAAGGATGAACATTTAGCTCAATGATTAGGCTAGAGTACCCAGAAACAGACCTACTCGTATATGATAAATTGATTTTTGGCAAATGCAGAAAGGCAATTCAATGGAGAATGAATAGTTTTTTTCAATAAATGGTCCTGGGACATCTGGATATGTACATATAAAAAAAGTAATCTCAATTCATCTATTGGAGAGCCCAGAATAGAAAGCCCAGAAATAGACCCATATTTTATAGTCATTTAATTTTTGACAAAGGTGTCAAAGCAATTCAGTAAGAATAGAAAATTATTTTTAACAAATGATTCTAGAAGAGCTAGATACCCTCATAGGGGAAAAGAAAAAGGACTTCAGCCCATGCCTCACACCAAACACAACGATTAATTCAAAATTGGTCACAGACGCAAATATAAAAGATAAAACTATAAAGCATTTAGAGGAAAACAAAAGATTTTATAGTATGCAAAAGTTTCTCACTTCACAGAAAACAATTAATATAAAAGAAAAAATAATAAATTACATTTTATCAAAATTAAAAATGTCTGCTTATCATAAGGTACGACTAACAAAATGTTTAGGCAGGCTACAGATTAGGGGAAAATATTCCTAAATCATGGATCTGCCCAAGGACTGCTGGTGTCCCAAATAGGAAGAAACTCTATAATCAATAACTAAAAGGCAAACTAACCCTTTTAAAAAATTGATCAAAGATGTGAACAGATACATTACAAAATAAGTATGACCAAAAAGCTTATGTAAAAGCATTTAACATCATTAGGCATCAGAAGAATTAAATTTAAAACCACAGTTAGATACCTCTACATACTTGCCAGAATGGCTACATTTCAAAATATTGGCAAGATTGTGGAAGCACTGGAAATCTCCTACAATTAGTCAGTGGTAGGATAAAATGATACAATCCCTTTAGAAATGGGCCTATCAGTTTCCTATAAACATATACCCAGGAATTCTAGTGCTAAGTATTTACCCAAGAGATATTAAATGTATACTACACGACTTGTAAAATAATCTTCATAGCAGCTTTATTCATAATAACCCAATCTGGAAGCGGACCAGGTGTCCGTCAATAGGAGAATGAGTAAATAGGCAGGGATAGATTCATACAATGGAGTAATACTCAGCAATAAATATGAATGGGTTACCAATACCCACAACATCTTGGATGAATCTCAAAGACATTATTCTGAATGACAGAAGTCTTACACAGAAGAGCACATACTGTGAGATTGTATTCATATGAGGTCCGCAGAGAGGCAAAATTAACCCTTCGTAGGGAGTAACCAGGAGAGTCACTCCGCCTGGAGGGCAGTAGCAACGACGGACTAACAAGGAGACTTTCTGAGGGGATGTTTAAGCTCCGTATCTTTATAGGAATTTGGGCTACACCAGGGTAATCATGTATTAAAATTCATGTACATTCAAGAACCATGCATTTTGCTATATGTAAATTTCATTTCTAAGAAAATATCTTGTAAGTGGATATTGCACTATAGCTCATGAGGGCTGAAATATTTAGAGGAACTATGCTGATATTTGCAATTTACTTTGAAATGCACCAAAAATGAGATAAATTACTGAATGGATAGAAGAGTGGATAAAGCAAGTAGATATCTGATAAAGTAAATATTGTAAAAATGCTAGTGGCCGAAGCTGGATGGTAGGTTTGTGGGTATTCACTTAAAATGCTTTAAACTTTGCTGTATGATTGAAATTTTTCACAATAAAGTACTAAAAAATACATAAATAAAGGGGAGGCTCCCAACACCACAAACTTCATAAGCTTGAATCCTGAAGGTGCCCCAGCTGTACCGCCGCCGCCTGGATGCGCCCTACAAAGAGGGGCAGGGCTCCAATGGCTCCCAGAGATGCTATAAATCCAGACAAAAGGGGTTCTTCCTTTCCATGACCTTTCCTTTTGTAAAATGAGTTAGAAGACAATGGTTTCCCCTATGTTTAGGCATGCATTTATGCCTTCAAATTCCTAACAGGGATGGTAGCGAAAAGCTGAGAAACAAGCGTATTTGGAATTCGACAAATGCCTTTCTGTCAACAATAAGGGAGAAGCGAGAGCTCAAAATATTGTGTGCTTTGACAGGACTAGTCAATTATAGTTTTCAGAAGTAACAACCCGCAGTCGTTAAAAAATATCAGATGCACACGCAAAGCCGGAGTTTACCTCCAGTCTATCTATTAACACTCTCAGGCTGAACAATCCACTTCTGGAGATAAAAGCCTTTGTAAAAGGAGTCTCTGCTGTATGGGATCTGAAGGTGCTGACTGACATGAGGGCTGCAGGCAATCTGGGGGAGAAGAGTAACGCGGCACTGAGCGGGGTTGAGAGCAAACGTGATTTAGGCCCCCACGCAGTTGACTTCAAAGGCTCTCTAACTCAGTCTGGCGTTGGTGAAGGCGTGGGGTCCGCAGGTCCCAGTTTCCTGTTCAGCTCCAGTGTTGGGCAATCTGCTCATTAGGTTGCAGGCAGTCAATGTACAACTACACGTGTGCCTAGATGTGCTTGTTAGAAGTCTTTCGCATTAGGACATTAACACACCACCAAAGAGTTTGAGCAGACTTCATCCAGTTTTCATCTTTCAAATGCAGCCATTGGCTACAGCAATCATAGTATTAGGGACTTGTACTTAATGAGTACCCACTGTGCATAACATGCCGCAGCACACGCTATTCCTGCAGTAACTCCCTGCACCAAAGCACACCCTGAATGCCAGGGTCTCACAGGGGAACCTAAAGCTCAGAGTGGGTGAGGAGTGGGGCCCGTAGATACATGAGTCACATCTGCCTGTCTCAAAACCAGTGTTCTTTCCACGGCATTCTCTTCATGTATTCTGTGACTATTCTCATCCCTACCATGTCCAACCACCTGGAGACCGGAAACTCAGGTGGTCTCAGAGTTCAAAGAAGCGCCACCAGCCAAGTAATCCACAGTCATAGTACTGAAGGTCACCTTGGACCCCGTACAGGCCAGACTTGGGCCCAAGAAGACAACCCAAGAGACAGGACCTCCTTGGGCCACAGGGCAGACGGACACTTCTTTTGGTCTCCAGAGGCAAATTTAACCTCAAAGTTCAAAGACAGGGGTTGAAACACCACTTTTTTGAGTAGAAAGTACAAGTTCCAGGGGGCTTTTACCAGTGAAGCAAATCATTCTGTGAAGCATTTCCCCTCTCATACTGCTCACAGTTCCATGGTTTGAATATACAGCAACATGCAGGTCAGGGTCAGGGTGGTCTACAGGGCTGGATATTACCCCCAGGTCAGTCGGTCATTAATTCAGAGAATTTCCCAAGATATGCAGCCTGACTTAACCTGACTTAACCCATTAAAATATCTCTGAGCTTCCTTCCATCATGAAGACTCTATGAGATGTGGAGTTTTCAGATTCCCTTGGAAATAATAGCCTTTGGAAATTAATGCCCCTCAATTATTTAGCAAATTCCTAGAAACATACACTATTTAAACAGGCTTCATCTAGCACGGTACAGGGGTCAAAGATGGTGGCATGCATCATACCCAGTGGAAGGAAGCCAGTTCCAGATTCAGCTCTGCAAGTGAATATTACCCACATATTACATAAGGTAATTCAAACTCAGAGAGTTTAACTGACCTAATTCACAGTTTACCAGATTCAAGCCCAGGTTTTACTTCAAGTTCAATGCTCTTGCAAACCAGAAAGCTTTGCTCTGAGATCTGCAAACTCTGCAATTTTTCAACTCTTATTTAAAGGGTTTCGTTTTCATGACTTACATAAGGCAAGTGATTACGGAAGACCAACTCACAATGGTACTGGTTTTTAACTGGTGGGGAGGAGAATTTGTTTCCCAGGGGAATTTGCCAACACCTGGAAACATTCTTGGCTGACTCTACAGGGAAGGTGCTACTGGAATCTAATAGTTGAGGCCAACGAAGCTGCTCTTATGCACAGGACAGCCCCACAATTAAAAAGTATACAACCCAAGATGACAACAGTTCAGGTTAAGACACACTACGTGATGGTATAGAAAAGTGGGAGATGAAGTTGGGAGGGGTGGGGAGGGTCACAACTGAATTAATACTTACAAAAATATGCTATAACCTGATAGAAGATGATCTCTTCCCTGTTGATGCTACTTTTTTCAATCCAGACCCAGAATAATACAGACAACCCTATATTATTGGTCTACAGAGTATAAACAGCACAAACCAGTCATTTGACTTTTCGGTCCCACAAGCCAGGTTCTGCCTGGGGAATGGCAGAAGTATAGGGTTTCAGAGCTGAAAGCTAACTGGTCCTCTCCCTCTGCAAGCTAGGAAGCCTGAGGGTAGACAGTGAGGGGGAGATGTCCATGGCAAAGACTTCCTGCCAGAGATCTGAAAACCCAAATGCATACATGCATGTGCTACAGTTTTCCAATTCATCATAGTTGATGTTGTGATCAATAAAACACAAATTCATTTAAAAACACTACTGAGTGCATTTATCCTTTTAAGTCAATGAATTAAAGAATTAAGTTCTGATTCTAGCAGGTCAGGGGTGATTGCTACTGAAGTGTAGAAACCGGGGCAGGGACTGAGATCTGACTAGACCCAGTGTGGAAACCATCAACAGCCCTGGGTAGGTTGATGGCTTTGTCAGTCCTGTGGGAGAGAGTTCAGAGTTGATATTAGTTGGTGGGGCAATTTTTCTGATTAATTCTGGTATCAAATTAGACTCTGGCATGATAACTCAGTTTGGGAATTCTAAACGCTGGTGTTCTGGGTTCTCAAAAGCCCTCTGTAAGCCCCTTCTACAGAGACGAAGGCAGAGCTGCCCCCCACATCCCAGGAGGGCCCTGAGCCCAGTCAGCACGTGTAGCATTTTTCCCTCATAGAGAAATGACCTTCCCAGTCATTCCCTGGCAAGAGCATTTCCTGGGAACAAATGCCCTGCCATCCGCTGTAGGAAGGTGAGAAGGTAATTTAGAGACGGAAGGGGGAAAAAGAACTCGATTTGGAAATAATATTCTCATATAAACTCCAGAGTAACACCAATCTGGTGAGTTCATAAAACACCCAGCAACTGAATAACCCTACTTAGGGTATTATCTGTAAAAGCCTTGACACTATCTGCCAAACATGAAAGTGGTTTGAAAACTGCCACCGACCAGTGTGCTCCGGTATCCAGAAAATGCTGCCCCATGTATGGCCATGGGTCCGCCTCTGCCAGTGCCTTTGGGACCATCGGGGTGAGTGGGTGGCTTGGGACCTGCAGAAGGCAGGCCTGGATCAAATCCCAGCTCTGATTCACACTAGTCAAGTGATTACACCCTTCTTAAGTCCTTGAAACCTCAAATTTTCTCCAGTACACAAAAGGGGCCCACAGACCTACACACAGGACTTGGGTGAAGATAGAAAGAGACAATATGTGTCAAAACCAGTGCCCTCAAGTCTTGCAAGCAGGCAGGACTGACCCTCCCCGTTAATCTGCAGAGAACAGGGCGAGAGCTCGCCCACCCCATGGGAGGGGGAGTCACGGGCTGCTGTGCGGCGCTAAGGAAGCGCACAGACTTTCTGTCACTTCTTGTGCCATAGTCACACTTCTGCTCCTGCTGTGCCCTCCCTCTGGGTGGGTGCCCAGCTGTCCCACCTGATGGCTCAGCCCCTGGGGCTGCTCGCTGTTTGCCACCCTGCTCTACCTCCACTGGAAACAGCCCATTGTCCTTCCTGCACAAAGCTTAGCCGAACCCACACTGAGGGTGTGGCAGAGTTGCCAAGAGTGTGGAGCAGGCGTTCTCAGCCCTGGCACTGTTGATATTTGGGGCTGAATGGCTGTTTGTTGTGAGGCTGTTCTGTGCGGTGTTCAGCAGCGTCCTTGTGTCACTGGGTGCTAATAGCACCCCCACCGCATAGGTCCCCAGACATTGCCAAATGCATGAGACAAAACCGCTTCCCCATGAAAACCATTTCTTTAGAGGCAGCGGTGGAGGGATTAGACTGTGGCATAAAAGAAATCAAACACAGGTTGACACTTAACAGAAGATGTCACAGGGCCCTCCCCTCCCAAGCCCCTGGATGCTTCTCCTGAGCTTGGCTCCTCCATCCTTCTCTTTTGCAGACACCACCCACCCTTGCAGACCATCAACCTCTCTCCTCTCCAGCCTGTTGCTTTATCCAGTAGAGTAATTTCAGTCTTTCTTAATCTCAGCTCATTCTTATTTAGACAAGCCCATAGTTAATGACCAATGACTCATCAAAGTGTTTTCCTAAAAAAAAGAAGGTCCCTCTTCTTCTAAACAGGATTCTTTCACAGCCGTGGGCAGCAGATGCAGGCTGCTTGGCAAAATAACCCCCCCACCCCCATCTACAAATGGAAACTGCCCAGCACAGTACGTGGCACAGAGTAAATGCTACAGATGACGGCTGTTAACGTCGTGACACGGCTGTTGTAGTTGTCTCAACAGCTTCCTTTGTCCTCCCCCAGGGAATCTAAGAAAAGGGACTGAATCCATCTTTCCTGTCTCTGGAATTGGTCTGTATGGTTTATTAAAAGCAGGCTCCTTCTTCTTCAATGCCTGTATCACTGAAAATCAAGGGGAAGCATCGTTTCCAATAAAGAAAATGTCCTTTTTAAGACAGAAAGTCACATATTCAGAAATTCCTATCAAGGATGTGGGGAGTGTGTGTGTGTGTGTGTGTGTGTGTGTGTGTGTGTGTGTGTGTGTGTGTGCACACACGCATGAAGGGGCAGTGGGGACCAGGAGCCATGGGTTGAGCACAAGGAGGTTGCATCAGGGGGGCACACACTGGCAACTGAACAAGGCAATTGACACCCCCTGAGCCTGCCGAGGCCCGTTTCCCTCTTGTGCCGAATCTGGGGACGGCAGCCACCTGCAGAGAGCTGACGCTTTGCTGCTCCCCAGGTCTCATGGTCCTTGTCTTACGGTTTACAGTTTCAGGGACGTAAGGACTTCCCTTTGCCAATAACGTTGTCCCTGAGAATTATGTCCTTTCCACGGGACTTGTATTGACTGCTACCACCGGGTCCTGAAGTTGAAAAAGTTGCGGCAGCCTTGTGTTCTGTGCTGGCCAGCAGCCTCAATGGCAGTCAGCTCTCTGCGTGGCCCAGATGCATCAGATTTCAGCCCCAGACCCTGAGGCTCCACCCACAGGCCTCTGACATCACACCTGCCTGATCATAGATCAAAAAATGTCACAGCTGCGAAGCATTAAAGGAAGCATCAGATCCTGCGTCCTATCTAACAGGTAAGGTAGCAAGATAAAGAGAGGTGTAGAACCTTACCCAATTCCACCCAGATAACAGTATTAATACAGAGCTAGGATTGAACTTGGGGCTGTCGATGATGCCTGATTCACATCAGAACAGTTTCCTCTACTCTTCATTCCATTTTCCAAGCAAAGATCCCTCCTTACTCTAGATAACGCCCCTGGGGCTGCCATAGTCCATGCAGCCCTCTCAAGGGGTAATTTTGTTCAGTACTCTGGCACACCCAAAAAGCATCTGGGGTCTTTCAGGCCTTGGCCATGCTGGAGGTAACCCCAACATGTCAGCAGTTCCAGCCAAGGCCACATGCTTACAGAGAGCAATTGCTGTTTTATTCTCTGGAACATTCCATCCGTTTCACACAAGGAGTGTGCTTCTGAATAACTTTGGTATCTGACTCATAAAAGCCCTGGGTCCAGAGTTCCTTTTAAAAAATCCACACCGAGAGGCGGCCATGCTGACAGCGATGGTGCAGAAGGAGCCCACAAACAGGATTTCTTAATGAAATCACATTTTTTCATTGACTTCCATTAGCATTTCCATGAAGCGTTAATGCCTTTTTGTATCTGATTGATCTTTAACTGGTGGTGCCTTTCAACACTTCAGCTTTTTTGGTTTTCTACTCTCTTTCCCTAAAGTAAGCCATTTGTGATCTATCAAGGCACCTTTAAATGCCCAGGGAAGGAAGCTGCTGGTGGGGAGGCTGTTATTAGGTGCTTGCTACTGAAACATACCGCTGTGGCAATCCCCAGGGAAACCAAAGACTTGTTATATAATAAAAATAATTGCCTTCTAATTGGCCTGTTTGGTAACTGAATTATTTTTTCCTATCACACTTTTGTCGAAGACTAGGAACAACCCACTGAGTGAATCCCGTCACTGAAGGTTGACACTGACGTTTCTTTGTTTCGACGTTTAGAGTAAGTCATTTAACCTCTCTGTGCTTCAACCTGTAAACCGGGATTATCGTGATGACCGAATGACTGTGCAGGCTTCCTCCTTGTCCTTTCTTTTATTTCTCAGGGCGAACTGGCCAGGCAAGAGGTGATGTGTAAGGACAGGATGCTCCTAGGCTGCCTGCTGCCCGGCCCCTTTGAGATTTACAGGCGCCTCCATGTGATCTTTCACTAGCCTTGGGAGCAGTCACTCCCCACCTTGGCATGTCCCTTTCTCCCTGCCGGTGAGTCCTGCACCCCTAACATTAGTGCCAAAACATTTGCAGAACCCCAAATACAAGAGGCAGCCTCAAAGCCACCAGCCTTTGCGGACGTCATGGCTACCGCCTAGAGCGCCTTCCCCGTCTTGACTGTTCTGAAAGCCCCTTTGATGATTGCAAGAAAGACTCAGCATAAGTACCCTCTCTTTTATGAAGACTTCCCTGGCAGTGCTTTTTTATGGCTGATTTGACGCTTCAGAAGCCACAGGAACAGCGCTCTATAAACCTCTGTGGAGCTTTCTTGCAGATACATCTGTTTTTTCAATTAGTTGGTGAAACCCTTATGTGAAACAACGTTGACTTATTCAACATGTAGCCCCAGCATGGAAGATTGTGCCTGATATAGTAGGTGCTCAGTAAAAGTTTGCTGGATAAATGAATGAATCTGTGTTCCCTTGAAGTTGATGGCTGGCAAGGTGAATAGTGTACCCCTCAAATTCGTATCCCTGTAGAAGCTGTGAATATGGCCTCTTTTGGAAAGAGGATCTTTATAGACGTAATTAAGTTAAAATTAGAATTAGGCCATACTGGGTTAGGATGAGCTGTTTTCCTGTGACTGGTGTCCTTAGCAGAAGAGCAATATCTGGACACAGACACATAGACTGGGAGAAGATAGCCATGTGAGGCAGAGGCGGAAGTGGAGGTACGCTCTCACAAGCCGACGGACACCAAGGACGGCTGGCAAACACTGGAAGCTGGGGGAGGCGTCCAAGGGCTTCCCTGGAGCCACCAGAGGGAACGCAGCCCTGCAGACAGCTTGATTTCAGATTTTTAGCCTCTAGAACTACCAGAGAATAAACTTCTGTTTCAAGCCACCTGGTTTGTGGTCATTTGTAACAGCAGCCCTGGAAAATGAATGCATGGGGGGAAAGGTGTGTCTCTGGGTTGTTGAAACAGTGACAGGTAGGACTTCTCCAAGCCTGTTCCTTCCAGTCAGATGGATTTCTGACCACGTCTTCTCTCTAGCTTCCTCTCTCCCTCCCTCCCTCACATTTCTTTTCCAATTTTTCCTCTTCATTAATAACTCACAGCACCTTTCCCCATCTCCCACACCATTCATACCTTGCCAACCTCTCCTTAACACCAGTCGTTGAACCAACATTTACGGAGCATGAATTGTACGGGGCTCTTAAAGACCGCACAGACGTGAATGAGATTGACCTACCTCGGGGGAGTTCCAAGTTGAGGAAGAACATTATTTCATGGAATTCTCACAGCAGCCCTATGAGGTATTTATAAGTAGCCCCACTTTAAAACTGGGAAACCTGAAGCTCATGTAAGTTGATTTAATTTCCTCAACTCATCCAGATAGTAAAGGCAGGCAGTATCCAGACCCAAAATATCCAGGTCTTTCCAGCATTTCAGGGATTGTTCATCCCACTGCAGGGCCCTGCCTGGACTTACCACCAGCCGGTTAGAAAAACAACCAATGAGAAGGTGGAAGGTTCCAGAACACCCCTCTCACTTGCAGTTCTTCCTTCTTACAGCTTTGGAGACAGCTCAACCTGTCTCCAAAAGACATTTCTGCCTGGGTCATACTCTGGTGTCCTCGCGGGTGACCTTGGACAACTTAATATCCTTGTGACTTAAGTTCCCCATGTGCACTGTAACTACCTCCTGGCGATGTTATGAGAACTAAACAGGTTATTGCATTTGGCTCTTATTATGGAACATAGCAAGGGCTCAGTAAATGTTAGCTCGGCTCCTACGACTGACCACTAGTTCTGTAGCATTGGTATTATTACTTTTCTTAACTCCAGCTCTGCTGCACCCCACCCGCCCCTCCACGGCTCCTCATCCAGGGCTCACATACACCATCCTGAGAACTGTGAGGGTTTTGAGTCCCAGCCTAGTGGATGCCCAGGTCCACACAGATCTGTCATTTTGGACCATGGGACATTGCCTAGATGACATTGTTTCTGACCTACAAAAATGAGACTTTCGTATAGTTCAATCTAACAGAAGAGGGCTTTTTTGTCCTTCAAATGGAGAGACACAAAGGATCTTGCTAGCCTCCAGAAGAGAAGTGTAAAAATAATTTTTAAGAAATGTTAATCCCAGGGCAAGGAGCCCTGGAAGCATATGCCCTTTGCAGCCTTCCCTGGGGAGAAATCGGTCCCAGAGCCCACCTCTATGATGCGAGACAAGCCTGGGAGTGTGGGGTGAGCCCTCCCTTTACTTCTGCGAGAGCACAGAGAGGCTAAGATGGAATCTGACCCAGAGCACAGCAGACAGCACTTGGGCTTCTGGAGAATGACGAGGAGGATGACTAAGAATCTGTGAGACAGAGAAAAGAGCATCTGTTCTAGAACGTCTGAGCTGTCCTGTTTGCTGTCTACGAGGGGTCCTCAGATAGACCTGGGCAGGTGGGCAGGGCTGCCTTCTTAGGCTCCTAACTCAGCTCCTTTGAAGCCTTGCTCAGATCTGCTGCTTCCCCCAGAAGGCCCAGCCCGCCCTCCGCCCCAGTGTTAGCACCTCATTAGCACCCTGCCAGCAGGAAAATCTATTTGAACAGCTCTTGCTGATACAGCAGGCCTTCCGCCTTCCGCCTTCCGCTGAGGATCCTCTCTCGGTGTCCTTCTGACAGCGCCAAGCTGGGGCTGGGGCCTTGCTCGCCTGGCTCCAAGAGGCCTGGCCTCTGACCTTGCTCTGCCGGGAGGCAGCGGCTCTCCAGGACCAGGCTGAATGTGACTGCAGCAACCCCAGTCCCCTTGGCTGCGGCTTCACACGCAGACGCAGAAAGGCCCGCCTCCTGGATGGATTATTAAAGGACTCTAGTGATGTCCATGCCGTCAGCAAAACCATTCTCCCCACCAGTGTGTACTACGTTCCCAGGAGCCGCTGGACCGCAATGCACATGGTCCCAGGGGCATAATTATCCTCCGGCTGTTTGGCTTTGTGTGGTGTGTTCTTCCAAATCACTGCAACAAGCATGCAGTAAACACCCACCATGTAGAAAAAGCCCTGTCTGGGGTTTGCTCTGGTCTCGATGTCTTTTGTCATGGGAGGTAACAGGTCGTAGGGTTGGATAAGATTGACAAGCATTGATCCAGGTATCTACATGGTGAGAATATCTATAGTGGTGAGACTTGAAGGCACATGGCTCTGACCAGCTAAAGCCAGGAACCGTGTCATCCTGACAGTTTGGAATGGTTGTGTATCTGCTGGAAGATGGCAAAGAGGAAAGCATACAAGTAGGGGTACAGGATATTGCTAAAATATTTCCAGTCTCTGGTCATATTTGTTATCCCCCAACAACACTGATGTTTGGACCACATAGTACTTTTGAAACCTGCCCATCCATAGCCCCTTCCATGTGCAAGTCTAATGCCAGCACCCATTCAAGTTAGGCAGCCACATTTAGTATCACGTGATACCTTCCTGTAACGCAACTGAATGTACCAGGGCAGACACCTAACAGGGGAGGACCTTCCATAAACTTGGGTGAAAAGAGAAGAGTAGCTTGTCTTGAAAAGATAAGCTGAGACAATTAGAATTCTCTTTGTCCAGTGGGGACCCCCATAAAGATGGGGTACACCAAGATGGACCCCATCAGAAAGCATGATGAAATGAGCATGGAAATACAGCTGGACGTAGAGGATGGTGTGCCAGCCAAGTTCATGGGAGCCCAAAATGATGAGCAAGTGGAGGAAGCCAGGGGTGGGGAGGAGCAGGTGCCCTAAGAACACCAGGGGTGCAGGGAGAAGAGCAGAGGAGGGAAGGGGGGAGGGAGGAGGGGAGGGGAGAGATGGGAAAGAGAGGGGAGAGAAGAGAACCCTGCAGCCCTGAGAGAGAACAAGTGGAAAAAAGAAAGCTAGAGAGAGAACCTAAAGATCCTTCATCTGCAATGGCCTTTCAGTCCTGCCTTCACTTCCCTAACATGGACTTTGCTACAAATCGTCTTTCCTGAGGTTTCTATTCCTGGCCACCAGAAGGCACCAAGCAGCCCAGAGAAGATGGGTGTGCCACGCCCCACGCTGGTGTGTAAGTGGAGAAACGCAGAGAACAGTCCGTCCCCATGCAAAGCCCCTGGTGAACACCGTCAGGGCCGCTGCACTTCAGAGGCAGAAGTTTTCCGGCCTCAGGAAAGGGATCCACGCACACATTGCGGGTCCCACCACACCCTCAGCAGGGCTGGGGCCGGCACCTGTCACCAAACACATAAATATTCCTGCAGTGCCACATATGACTGCTTACATTACACAGACAGCCTTGTGGCAGGTAAGGTCAGATTTTGCAGCCAAGTGAGTTCGCACCAGGTCAGGTTTGGCTGTCAATTAAGTCACAAAAAAATTTCCATTTTCTGAGCTCCTTCCGGATGGCAGATAAGGTACCATGGGCCTCTTGTGCTTGCCAGGGAAACATGGCATGCCCAGTCTACTGTAAAGCCAAACCAAGGGAGCCAGCTGCTGCCCACTTAGGCTGTGAAGGCTGAGCCCACACAGGAGGCAGCGAGGGCCTGGGAGCAGGGGGAGAGCCCTCCTGGCAGCTCCGCCCCAGCTGGGAGGTCTCCAGGCTCCGACGGCCTGCTGCTCACCCAAACGCACTCATCCCCCTGGACCTTCTGTAGAGCGTGGCCTCTTCACAAGGTCAGCAAGTCCTGCCCCCAGAGAAGGGGCTGGGTGGCTGGCCCTGGGCCAAAGGACCTCATCAGGCACCCTCCGTGGAAAGCTGGCCTCCCTGGAGCTGCCTCGGGCGCCTCGTGCCCAAGGCAGTTGGATCACTAAATCTACTCACCTGTGTGCATGTCCTAAGGGGCTGGAGCCTCATCAGGCATGTAGCCCTGCCCCGGCTGCCTCCGGGTGCCTGAACCTCAGGGGAAAAGCCAGAGGCCCATCTGGCTGGTTCTGATGGAGGGTGGAGGTGTATAAGCTGGCTTGGTCTGTGGGTTCACCTCGATTCCCAAACCTTCACTGAGCCCTTATGGGTGGAGCCTGGTCTAGACTCCCCAGGATGGATGGCACCTGCTGCGTTCAAGGCCCGGATCTAGGGGCTTCCAGAACACACCAAGGAGTGAGACCCAGTCGCTGTCCTCAGGAAGGGGGAAGGGGGGTAGTACGTGCTCGTGTGGCCAGTGGAGTGCCAGATGCCTGACATATTTTAACACAGTGTGTGTGTGTGACTCTGCTAGTGCCCCCTGGGAGCTCGGGGGGGGGGGGGTCATCTGACATCCCAGAGGCTGCCTGGCAATGGAAGGAATTCCTCCCAGGAAGCAACATCCATGATACTGGAAGAGCCACCTCAAAACCAAAACCCTACTGTTGACAGGTAGAAATTTCTTAGTATTGTCTCCCATTCAGAATGTCCTCACACTTACGTTTCATATACAAATTCTAGGCTTAGGAGGTAGTTAAGACTGAGATTATTATTTTAGCTAGTATAAAATAATAGATGTACAACATATGTAATGATATAGTTTATGTATTGTGCATGTGTCCGTGTGTCTTTGTGTGTCTGTGTGTGGTGCTAGAGGAAGCTGGGGACAGGATAAAGGATGCATTAACCTTGGCTGAGACTGAAGTAAAGCATTTGCTATAAATAAGCTGTTTTTATTTCAATAAACATTTGTTGACCCTCTTGTGTGCCTGGTTGTTAGAAATACAATTATGATTAAGATCCTGGCTCTGACTTCAAGGAGCTTGATACAGAGCAAGTGGGGAGGATTCGCACCTAAGTCCCTGCAGAGTAGGGTGACCCTGCCATACTAGAAGTTTCTGGGAACACATTAAGCCACACAAGAACGTTGCAGGAACCCAGCACAGAGAAAAGGTGCTCAGGAAGGCTTGGGGGAATGAATGAGTGAATGAGTGAAAATGTGGGTTAACCCTGATGGCCCATGGCCAGACCCCACAGGATGCCTAGGTTCTCAGCCCATGTCTCCCCCGGTTGGTAACATTCAGCCCTGCCTGGGCCTCAGCACCAGCCTGACCTCAGATGGGGATGATCTGAGAGCTATAAGGCAACTCATTCTTAAACCAGCAACCCTGTTCCCGAGACACCCAGTCCCTATCCCATGCCCTATAGCCCAGGGACAGACATTTCATTTTTGCCTGTTAGGTACGCCCACCAGACCCCAACTTACCTTGCTCCTAGCTGACCACTGGGGTCTTAGCATCTTGCCTTTAACGTCTGCCTAGGGGCTGTAGTCGAGCCGCCAACTTTTGGTGTGTCCCACGTGCTGGCTTCCCGGGCAGCTTTAAGTGGCTGAGTGCGCTTCCCCACACCACACTCTGCCCTTCCGCCGAAGCCCCGTGACTGTACTAGGCCCTCTCGCCCACCCCTAACTGACTGTTCGCCCTGCACCACCTGTTTCCCATCAGCGTGCACTCGGCCTGGTGGGCTGGCTTTCCTCCCACCACCTGCAGCTCTGCCCACCCTGCTTAGGGGCTCAGCCTACTGCTAAGCCCCGTGCCATCCTCAGGAGCGTATCCCATTTCAACTGGCACGCTCATGCCTGGCGCTGTCACTAGATGCAGCAGCCAGCGTAGCCCATGCCCCCAGGCTTTGTAGTGGGGGACTGGGGACTGGGACGGGTTTGAGAGAAGTGGCATCAGGAGGGGCTTGCAGTCTATGGAGTGGCCCACAGCCCCGTTGGCCAAAGCCGGCTCAGGGGGCCAGAATGGGGAAGCCCAGGAGCAGCCTCCAAGCAGGCAGCAGGAGTAAAAGAATCAGAGCAGAACAGCAAGGCCGTCCATTCACCGGCCAGGCCCGGTGACCCTGGGCCAAGGTTATTCCATGCAGCTCTCCCAGGGGCCCCTGGAAGTGTTGCTTCTCCTGGGCTCTAGCGTGTAGCCCTGGCAGAGAGGAGTTCTGATAACCGTGGGGACAGGTGTAACGGAGGCCCACTGCACGCTGAGCCATCACAAGCCCCCAGGCTGGCTCCCAGGGCTCAGTCCTAAGAGCTGAGCTTCAGAGCAGCAGCAGACAGGCCTCTGCCCATTCAAATCCAGGCCTGGGACTGTTCCCCCAGCCTGTCAGCCTCCCAGGTATTGCTGTGTGATGCTCGATGACAGCTTCAGGAAGCTTCCAGAAGCAGGATGGACAGGGACAAGAAGCATAGCCTCCTAGGCTGAGAAGGGAACTCATTCCAGGGGCTCAGCCAGGGGCCCAGGCCTGCCCCAGGGGCCAGAGCGAGGTGCAGAGCCGAGGCTGGTGAGAGGCGTACCCCACTGGGAGCCCTTGGCTTCCAGGGTGGTTGTTTTATCCAGAACATTTATGAAGCTAAAGAAATGGACAAAAATAAACACTAAACATAGATTGAGGCACCTCCTGTGTGCCAGGTCTGTTCATATTCTGTGCACCTCACTCAGTTATCCCAGTAACCCTGAAATCACTGCCTTCGTTTCACAGGTGCGGCACCTGTAGCCCCAAGAGGAGAAGACACATGCCCAAAATCCCAGGACAGGTGAGTGCCTGAGACAGCGCCAGCCTGTGGGACTGGACATCCACCACAGCATGACTCCGTGTGAGCCGATGAGATTCAAGACCAAACACAGGATAAATAGAAGGTGATGCAGCCATACAATGGCATGTTTTTAGCCATAAAAAAAAAAGCACTGACCCACACTGCAAAATGGATGAATCTTGACAACATTATGCTAAGAAGCCAGTCACAGAGGCCACACACCGTTGGACTCCGTTTATATGGAATGTCCAGAATGGGCAGATCCACAGAGACAGAACATAGATGCCTGGTGGCCAGAAGCTGCGTGGAGGAGGGAGACGTGGGAGTAGCTGCCTAGTGGCTATGGGGCTTCCATCTGGGATGATGGAAGTTTCTACCACTGGACAGTAGTATGGTTTCTACAACACTGTGAATGCACTTAATGCCACCGAAATGTACACTTTAAAATGGTTAACATAGCAAATGGTATGTGTGTTTATTTTGCAATTAAAAATGCAAAAATTGAAAATGTAATCTACTTTTACCTCACTGCCCAGGGGCTTGTCCCACTTGCAGGGGAGAGAAGACATTCCAGATGTCCACTGATGCTCAATGCTGTGTCCCTCCGTTATTAGCATTGCTCAAAATTCTGAAACATAAAGTAATCCCACCCCCCATGATGGGCAATGGTAAAGGGACTCTGTTCTTTTAAAGCCTAGCAGCCCTTTACACACACAGATGTTTAAAGCTTGAATGTGCCTTACCTTACCTGAATACATGAAAAGGTAACACATGTGACTGGGAAGCAGGGGCACGTAGAGGAAAATCTCATTCATTTACTCCAATTACCATAAAAAGGGCTGCTACATTTGAGTGGTGCACTGTGTGCTAGGCAGGAAGCGAGGTGCTTTTGATTACATATGCATTTACAACAATTCAGCAAAGGTGGTATTATCACCCCCATTTTACTGACGGGGAAACTGAGCTTCTCTGAGGTTAAATGATCTGCCAGAGTCTACAGATTTGATAGGTACCTTTTTCCAACATCAGAGTCCATGCATACCAGATAAAGTCTGAAATCATAGAATATGAGTAAATTCCAGCAGTTTCACTTTTTCCCCCAAATACATTAACTAAAACTGGCAGAATATTTCCTGATAGGAGTTCTAGATATCAAGCATTACATATAAAGTGCACACTAAGATTTTGTTTGGAACTTGGGTTTCTATGCATGCTTTGTGCTATAAATGTTCATTCTTGGGAAATAAATTATTTGTGAAGAAAAATGACTTCAGTGTTTAGCCCGGCATGGAAGGTCAAAAATGCAAAGTTAGTGAAACCAATTAGTGAGGTCTTAGAGGTGTGTCACGAAGGTGGTTTCATCACGGTCCCATCAAGGAACGGTGCTCAGCTTATCCTCAAAGCAGCCACCATCATTGTATGGACGTCAGGGTTCCCTCGCACCATTTTCCCATGGGCACTGTGAGGGGACAATGAGTTTACACGTCCTGGGCACTGGAAGAGTTGGCCAGACAAGGCAGTTTGGATGGACTTGGCATAGTCTTGGAAGCAGGGCTGGCCTCCTTCAGTTGGACCACGCAGTGAGCACCTGCAGGTGCTATCGATGGACAGCCCTCGTGGGACAAGGATCTGCTTGCTGCTCCACCTCAGAGCTGCAGTGCCACCCAAGTGGAGAGGAGTGGAGGAGAGATCGGCTTGACTCCCCAGAGTCAAGCACCCATGGGGCTCTCGTCTCTCCCCAACTCTCCTGACCTCTAGGAGGACAGAGAACATTCGGGTTAGCATGATCTGCGCACTGGTTCTGTTCCAGTCTGTGGCTATGGAAACCCACCCGGCCCTGCGCCTTATCCTGATCTTCCATTTTGATCCCCAAGATCTTGTGTTGGAAGTTTAAGCAGTTGTTTTTCTCTTTGCACTCCCGCCTTATAACTACCCTAATTCTTCCTGAAGCAACGTGGATGCCTCTAGCTCAATGGTTTTCCAAAATGGGGTGCAAGATGATTCATTGAGGTCTGACAGAAAATATGAAAACTTCAGTGCATCATCTCAAATTTTTAAATTATGCTTTATTATATTCGAATATATAGGGACCAGCAGTAGGGCATATATACATTTTATAAGTAAATACACATAATAAGAATGATCAATGTCCAACTGATAGGTGTGTGCAGTGAAAGAACGTTCAGAAAGAACTCCAAAACTCCTCGGTGATTGCAAAAGGTGAATGTATGTAAAGTGTGGGAAAGAAATGAAAAATACAAGACAACTATTTCACAATACTGTCTGCTTTCATTTATTTTCACACATACTGCCTATGAAGACTAAATGTTCTCTTAGAGCAGAAATAAAATACTAGCTCTCCTGAGACAGTCCCCGTAGATAATAATCCACCTAAAAAAAGCACGCCTAGCCCAGTGGCACCAATGGGCTGCATTCATCCTGTAATGGGAGAGTGGTGCACGAATAAGGCAGGAATCGTTGCACAATACCTGATTTGCGGGTATGCTGTTTTGTTTTTGTTTTTTTAGCACAGCCCCTTGTGTTCTGTGGCTCTGTGAAGGATCTCACTTTAAGGTGAAGCTGATCTCGGGATTTATGGGTGTGGGTGTGCAAAGCCCAAGTACAGCACTGGGAAGAGAGGAAGATGCCCCTGCGGAAGACAGGCCTGTATTCCCTGGGGGAATACACACGCTCACGCCTGCCTTTGCTGCCGTGAGTGTCCCAGCAGTTGCAAGGCAAAGCTGAGTATTCCACGCAAACCCCAGACTTGGATGTGAGCATGAGCAGCTCACTGCCTCCTCCCCACAGCCTCGTGCTCACTGAGATCACAGTAAGACCTGCAGGCCTCTCACGGGGGAGAGAGGAATACAATTTTCTCATAGCACAATGCATTTCATTCCTAGCTGCAGGATTAAATTTATTCCTTTCTGAAGTGTTGTCTGTGTGTATAAATCATTTAAGTTTATATGTTTTCGTTGCTGTGGCAACTGTGTGGCTAATTGAATTCCAAAGTGTCTTTCTCAATTTCAAAGCCATGATAAAGAGCCAGCACACTTAATAGTGGGAGTCAGCACAGAGGCAGACGAGCCGTGGAAGTGAGTGGAATGACACATTCTCCAACTGGCTCCTAAGATTCCGGAACAACACCACTGACGGCCAAGCAAGGGTGCTGGAAGCTTTCTCAGAAGCAAACAGTTAATGGACAGTTGCTGGGCTCCTCTGCAGAGGCACCTGCCTCTTCTGACCCTGGGGCCCTGCGGTCTCCTTCTTCTTGTCCTGCCTGGCCTGCTGCTCTTCCGGGGGAGGGACTGGATCTTTTCACACAGGTTTACTAGCAGTTAGTAAACACCTGGCCAGCGAAAGCTTCTTGGATGGATGGATGGATGGATGGATGGATGGATGGATGGATGGATGGATGGATGGATGGAAAAACAAATGGATGGACAGATGGTTTGGAAAAGGATTACCAGAGCAGTCTGAAAGGAAACTAGCATTTTTTAAGGGACTATCTAATGTTAGGTACAATCCATCATGAGCTCAAAACAATTCTTAGAAGCAGGTGTGATTGTTCCCTTTATATGGGTGAAGAAACTTCTGACTTAAGTTTAGGGATTTTGTCTAGTGAGACTCTAGTTAAGTTGCAGGTGCAAGGGGCACTCAAGTTTATAAAACTCCAAATCCCATGCACATTCTACACTTTCAACTGCATTTTACTAACTCCCCCAACCAGAATAAACAGGTGTCTTCCCGTGGTTCTGTGCATCTGCATTATCCCCACGGCTCCTTCTCTCTTTCTCTCTCTTTCCCTTCCTTCCCTCTGTCCATCTGTCTTTCTTTTTCCTCCTTTCTTCCTCCCCCCTTTCCCCCTTTCTCTCTCCATTGATTCTATACTTTCTTGAACAATGTTCCTCTTACTTATGAATACAGCATATGCACCCTATAAAATATAGACAATACGGAAAAAGCAACATAGTGAAAAAATAACCATGTATCCCACCACCCAAAAATAATACTTTCATGAGAAACAATAATTGCTAAAAATTAATCCATGGTTAATATATTTAAAAAATTACGTAAAACATTAAAATGCTGGAGTCATTTTTTAAATTAGTTGTTCCTCTTTAGATAATATTGACTAGCATCCCAGCAGGAGAAATGGAAAAAAATTCTTAACATTGGCTTCCACCAGTTTTGTTACATATAATATGACTGTATTATTTCATGGTTTTAAAACCATCATTTCCACCATCATTGAAATAAGTATGATTCAGATTTGATTCCAGAGTCAACAGGATTCACTGCTAACCCTCCCAGTTTCTTCTCCTGGAATTGTTTCCCTGTCTTTGTTGAGGGCGACAAAGGGAGACGGGGTTGGCAACGTAGGGACCCTGCCTGTCTTCTTTCTACCTGAATGACAATTTGCCTGAGTTTATAAAATTTTTAGGACACACATTCTTTGTTACACCTTGAAACAATTGGTCCACAATCCTCTGATACAGAGCGTCTACCAGGAATTTCCTTTCATAACCATAGTTCTATAGTTAACTTTTGAATGAATGGATTTCATTCTCAAAGAGTTTCTTGTTTGTTTTAAATGGAGTCCACGGGCCCAGGTGTCCCAAATTTGAATAGGAACAGAGCTGCTGATCATTTCCTTGAGTCTTACTTTCTTTCCCACTTTGGAGACATGAGCCCATTAACCTTCAATGTTGGTTTGGCTGCGAAAAAATAGACCAGACTGATTTTCACTCCTTGCCAGAAGACTTGCTTTCTCATTCCTGGCCACCTCAAAACTGTTTCCTTATGTACAATGTTAATACAAAATTAGTAATTATGTACAACTTTTTACAATTTTAATAATTATGTACAAAAAATTTAATAATTTAAGCAGAACACGTTTCCTAGAACACAGTTTGACCTTTTGATGTGCAGATTCATTTCTTCCTAATTTTGAAGATGATTTTTCTCTCCTTATACCTTCAAATAGTATTTGTATTCCATTTGTTGGATTTTCTTTTTCAAAGATACCAGTTAACCTCAGCAGAATCACCTTTGATATCCATATCTATTCTCTTACCTCTAGGTGCATTAAACTCCTTTTCCTTGAACACATGGTGATTTCCTTAGGCTTCTTCTCTATGTCAGTAACTTCATTGTTTACTATATCCCTTCTTTTCCTTTTTATTTTTTAATTTATTTATTAATCCAGAAATGATGCCATTGTTGCTCTTCAATGTGCTGCCTTCATTCCATAAGGTCACTTTTCCCTCTTGCAGTCTGCTGTTTATCATCTGATTATAAAATTATTCTTATTAAATTCCACCTATTAGTTTGCTCTGTAATTCCAAGTACTCTTGGAGAATGTCTCCCCTCTTTTATCTTTTATTTCTGTAAGACTCAGCTCTCTGAATGTGTTTTGAAAGCTCTTTTCCTCTTCCCCATCTACTTATCCATCATTTATCCATTTCTTTCTATTTTGTTATCTATATCTATATGTTATAACTTTGTTATATATATGATTTTATACGTATGTATGTACCTTTATAATTACATATATATAATTGCATTTTTTACTAGCTCTGTCTTAACATGGCCAGTTATGTCCAGACCTGTTCATTCTGATCCAGAGTGAGTGAATTCTCTGCAATGTTCCTCCTACCGTAACTGGAACCTGTGTCCATCGTCGGAAGTGCGAGAGTTGAGTATTGTGTGTTATCTGTTTTTCTGGTAGCCTGAGAAACCAAAGGAGGAAAGAGGGACTGACCAGCAGGGAACAAGTTTTTGGAGGACTTGGTGGGGTGAAAATGGCCTTTGACAGAGAATTTGGCTGCTCTCCCAGCCATGACTAGGCTGCAAGTGTGGCTGGATTTCTCCCCAGACTGAGTGGAGCCCTGAGCCATCAGGAGCTCTCATCAACCTTTCAGCCTCTAATGAGAGTCTCCCAACGTCACCAGGGGCTTCTACATCCAAGGCTTCCCCTTTGCCTTCCCCACACTCCCTCAGTCACTTATCTGAAAATCTCAGCATTTTTTTTTCCAAATCCCATCTTTCTCCAGCATCATTTCTAGGAGCTGAAGGGAAGATTCTGCACCATATCAAGTCCACAAGCATGTTTATGGTTACAGCCGCCACGTTTTGAAGTTTATGGCATGAAGTTATACCCCGGTCCCTTTGTTTCATGCGAGTAAATTGTTTTTAGGTTCTTTCTCCATTTCATCTTTTTCTAATTGTTGAGAGAGAGATTCTGTACTTGTGCTAAACTCCATCACCTTTATATAGAAACTCTCTCAGTTTATGATCCCCTTAAGCGGCATAGTGTTCTTGGGTTTAGACAGTCTGCCGACCTTGGTGTAAAAGCCATCTGCATCCATCATGATGGGAATTCTTAGCTGGGGCCAATTTTGCCCTGCGCAGGGGACATTTGACAATGTCTGGGGAGCTTTGATTACCATGACTGGGGGGTTGGGGATGGGTACGGGCATCCAGGGGATAGAAGCCAAGGGTGCTGTTGAACCTCATGCATGGCACAGTTTGGTGCCAGCTCACATCCTCACAGAAAAGCCACCCACAGCAAAGGATTACCTGGCCCAAAGTATCAAGAGCAACAAGGCTGAGAAACCCCGCCTTCCTAGCTGAGAGCATTTGGGCAATCTTTTTAACCTCCCTGAACTTTAGTAACTTTGTCTTTAAAATGAACATCGTGATACCTGTCCAAGACAGTTCATAGAATGGCAGGTATTTAATGTTAATGGTCATCATAATCATGTAATGATAATACTTTTCATTATTAGCATTAGCATTATTAGTAGTAGCAAAATTGTCATTTTTTTGGACAGCTGTGTAAATGCAAGCAATGACCTCACCTATTTTGACCTTTAATTATTGCGGAGTTGAATTTATTCTGGGGGAGGCATTGTGGTTCACTGACACCTGCTGTTTCAACTGTTTTCTGTTTGTTTTTGTTGGTTAGTGGTCATTTTAACTGCACTGTTCATCTCCTTTTTTTCTTTTTAAATAATTCTTTAGGGGAGGAGCAGCTTCCTCTAAGTTTGTTTTGATTTTTATTTTTTTAATTGCAAGTAGGTCTTCTGCTTGTCTCCTCTTGTATAAATGACTCATTTTATGAACTCCTCCAAACTTGCTCAGTTGTAATCTGTGGAACAGGAGATAGGGCCTGGGGGCTAGAGATAGAATTGTTCTTAGATGTCACCCAATCCTGGCTTCTTACAGACAGGAAAACTGAGAGAGGATAATTTCCATGTCCAGAGAATGTAACCTAGGCTTTGGATCAGAGGGGCTCTGGTAATAATTCTGACTGTGATGCTGTGAAATGAAATGCTTACATATTCTTGCTTTGTCTTACTGGTAAAAAGCGACTGTAGTTTAATATGCCCGGTGATGGTGGTCTGCTGTGCATTCAGGCTAACAGTCCAGAATATCATCTTATCATGCTCCTACCTTGAGAGCAGCAAAGTGGTTAGTGCATGATACCTGCCAGGGAATAAGAGGGCCTGACACTGAGACAGCTTTTCTTTCCAGATTCTTCTTTCTTACTTTCAAGGTCTCAAGGTAATATGACCATGCTCAGGGCTTGAGAAATGTCTCTCCCTGGCCCATAAACGTAACACATGGGAGGAGAATGGTGAGCCTGTTCTTGAACTCTCTGGCTCTGCAAGGTCATCTAAGCAGCCCAGACCTGCCTGCCCAGAGGAGCCTTTGTGGGAAGCTGCAATGTATACTTAATCTGTACAGGTGTTTATGAGTCTTCAAGTCCTTTGACATTATAAAAGCAACAAAATATTGTAGAAATAACATAGGTTTCAGAGTCAGATGGACCACATTCAAATCCCACCTCTGCCATTTACTATCTGGGTGACATTAGACTAGTCAATTAACCTCTCTGAGATTCAGTTTTGTCATTTAGAAAAGGGGAATGACAAGTTCCGCCTAAGCAACCAGCAGATGAACCCTAAGCCGTAGCTTCCACTTCTTCCTGTGCCTTTTATCATTCAGTTTTTGACAGGAGGACAAATTTTTACTCTTGTAAAATACATTCCGGTTTTGAAGCTCTGAGAGCTGTTATTATTCCTGGATCTATAAGTGAATGCCAGTGACCTTCTCCTTGTGCGACTGTCAGAGACAAATAGCCATGACCAGGCTGGGGGAAGCTGAGAAGTGAATGAATCCGGGCAATGCTTGGAAAAGTGTGGAAGCTGGGGTTTTCTTTCATTGTTTAATTTAATGAATATCAAAAGGGCTTGGCCTTGAGAGGCACAAATCAATAATGTAATGTCAGTGCTGTCAGAGGCTTTCCCATCCACGTCCATAGAGAGAAAACCTCCCAAAATGCCTCCAAGCCAGGACAATAAGGCGTTTAGTTCTTAGCAGAGTGGGTGATGATGACCACACCCAAGCAGATGAGGAAACTGATAATGATGGAGATGGTGGTGATGGTGGTGATGCTGATTATGACAATGATTCCTACCACTTATTTAGGGCCTATTAAGTGCAAGACCCTGCCCACACTAAACACTCTGTGCACGATCTCACATGACCCTGTACTATAACAACAGATTATAGATATGATCATGTGTCTTGTACGAATGAGAAACTGAAGCCAAGAAATGACCTTTCCAAGATTCCAGCTGCTTAATGGATATGGAAGGTTTGGAGCAAATGAGAGGCATTTTTCCTTCCGAGTTGTTTGGAAGAAAAATAATGACGAAAACAAATTAGAAATTTTCCTTGAGACGTCCTCACCAGTAGTACCAAACAGAAACAAAATTTGCTTTGCAAATAGATGTCAACTTGAATTTTGCCCTCACCTCATACTTGGTCATGTCCTTTGGTGAGGAAATTAATTTTTCTGAGATTCAGCTTCTCTAAACCTCAGTTTTCTCATCTGGAAATGTGAAGATAAAAGTATATAATTCACAGCATGGGTGGTTATGATGGTTCAGTGAGGGTTTATCGTGGTGCCTGATACATAATAGATGATTAATGAAAGATAGCTTCCTTCTCTGGGACCTAGATGAGGGGTCAAAGCAGGTAAAACTCAGGATAGGGGGCCCATATCAGTCCATCCTGCAGATAGACTCCCAGAGTTGGGGTAGTCAGGTCAGATTCAGAGGGATACTGAGGAATACTCCATCTGTGGAATTCCCCTCAGTATCATCTACACAGACAACTTGATGAAAAGTGGCCTCATTTCTCTAGGAAAAAATGTAAAGTTCTTATGAGCGTGATGCAGGCATGTTTTGTTTTATTTTAAATACCATTTTTCTCAAGGAAATTTACTGGTTGTTTATTTCTGGATGGAAATCTCTACATTTACAGGGTAAGAAAAAATACCGTCATAACCCTCCCTTGATCTTTGGGCCAACGTTTGATCACTCCCGAGTTAGTACAAGAAGCTTCTTGAACATTTCAGAAGGACTTCTCAGCCCTACTCCACCAATAATGCTTGAATGATGGGAAGTTAAATGTGGCAAGAACATCAGCTCAGGATGAGTGAGTCTGGCTTTCTTCTGTCTACACAAACCTAAGCCCCATCTAAGAGTTGAGAACTAGTGGTCTTTTGTTTATACCTGTGGACTAGAAAAGAAGGAACAAAGAAAAGGATGCAGTAACCATCATCCAAGCAGGATCTGGCATGCCGAAACCTACCCCATCAGACTTCTCTCAAGTAGTCAAACATCACTTTGTCTCTGAGTTACTCTTTTCCATTTATTTCCACTGGTTCTCAGTCATAAGAGGCATCTGTCATAGGTGACCCTATTACTGACACATACACAGGTGCCTGTCTGGGGCACAAAAAATTAACAGTAAAGTTCTCTCACTTTGGGATATCAGGACCCTAGCCTTACCCCGATGGTCAGAATCAGCCCAGCTCATCCCAAGAAAGACAGAGTCCCTGATGAGCACACCATCAATAAATACCAGAGCAGATGCCACGAAATTCCAAATCAAAAGAATTTATAATATGAAGTCAGATATTATAGAGAGAGAAATAAATAAACAGAAATTGTCAGTCAAACTCCTGACAGCTGGGGCTGGCCTTAGAGGCAGTCAATGAACTAACTCTATAAATCACATTTATAGATCAGCCCCATTGCACAAAACACTGCCAGGAGGGCTTTCCATTCTGTAGCAGGAGAGAGTGGCTGGTTGTGTCTCACGGGCATGGGAAATGAGCAGAGCCTGTGTGTGCCCGGAGCAGTGACTTGAGAGTATCACACCATGATTGAGACATTACCCTTACCCTCTACATCAGTGCCTGCAGAAGGACTTGGGAGAAGTATTCTGGCTTCCTACCTGGAGTACGTCCAGGTGAAGGTCAAGGCTCCCACTGAACTCTGGTTAGGTGTATCTCAGAGCCCTAGAATTTACCAAACACAAGCACAAAAAGAGTGAGAAGTTGGCCCTGTTCTGGCACTCTCGTTACCAAAAACTCTTCTCTTAGCCATCATCCAATTCATGAACTGAAACCCCGACCTCCTTTGATGTCCCTCTGTGTCTTACTCGACCCTTCCTCCAGCAACCTAGACCACCTCCCGCTCACTGTGGGGTCCAGAGTGTGGGGCAGTTCTCCAGACTCTGGCACATTGCAATGCATGTAACATAAGAGGGCTCCTAAATTTATGACATGAATAAATGGATACTTATCCTAAAGATATGGCTCCCAAACTGCATTTCCTTTCTGTTTTCTTTGGCGTGGAACCCTCCACTGCAGTTTCGGGTAGAAGCTTCTATCCATGTGTTAGGATGTGTACAGTGGTGACTGAAACCCCATTTCTGGGTTCAAACGCTGCCTCTGCCTCAAGTAACTGCGAAGACTTGGACAAGTGATTCTAAACCTCTGAGGTGGGATTAGCACATCTACAATATAAATATTAATATCTGTCCCCATGAAAAGAATGAACTCATGCAGATAACTTGACCCAGATCTTGCTTGACAAATAGTGATATTGACTTAAATATGAATGCCCATTGCCATGTCCTGGCGCCTTCCCCCTTCCACAGCCTTTTTCCATTTCATTTTAACATTCGTCTTGAGCTTGAGTGACAAAAGGGGTGTGTGAATGTTCTCAAAAGTCTGAAGAGAAAAATAATAATGTCTAGGACACTCATAGAGACTCCGGATTTAACACAAGGTCTGTGCTCTCTCCTGAGGCATGGGTATCCGGCAATGGTCTGTAGTCAGATGGTCTGACCCAGCAAACTACCCAAGCCTATGCCATCCTGCTTTCCCTAATACAGTGGAGACTTCCAGAGACCCTTCCACAGAAGCTGCCCCTCCCTACTTAACTGTTTTAAAGTCATTCCCTGGCCCTTGCTGCTCGTCAGCAAGTGGCAAGCAGGGCAGTAATTAGATCCTCTGCTGGGCCCTGCGCTAGTGATTTGAATAATTGAGAACATTGCAAGCCTTGGTGATAGGGGAAAAAGAGAAGCAGAAATAGAACGCTTCCCTGGTTAATAGCTAAGTGATCTTGAGCATCCTAGCAGGAGCAAGAACAGCACGCAGTCCAGAACAACAGGCCCCGCCATGCCTCAGAACATTAGAGAAGGTATCCTGAGAAACTCGACTGGGATTCCTGGGAGCTCACTGCACATGTCCAAGACCCAGGCCAAGAATTACCCCCTTCCCTAGGGTCAGCTGACGTTCAGCTTTGATCCATTTTTCTCTCTCCTTTGTGTCTGATGAGTGCCTTCCTGGCACTTCTGCCATCCATCCTATTAAAGGCAGCCCCCGGGTTCGGTGTCAGGGGTGATCAGTTGCAATTTCTAAAGCTTCTCTATTAGACAATTGAGTCTGTGTGTCGCCACTGGGATGATGATTTTTTTAAGAGCATGTGGTCTTCATAAGACAACAGTATTAGCCGTGACCTCTAACATCAGAAGATGCTTCCATTCGGGAGATTTTCCCAGTTTTTGTGTACTTGAGAATCCTGGCTACAGGCAAGTAATGGAATAAGATTATCCATCAAGGACCTTCCAGACCTAGAGGTCCATAACCGTATCCAGTGCTTGGATTCCCATCCCAATATAAATGCCAAATAATGAGTTGCAAGGGCATGAGGACATTCTGAAGTGTAGATAAGCACCCCCAGGGCCTCTTTGGCCACTGCACAGAGTGGGAAGGACTCCCTGGAGAAGTGTGATGCTGAGGGTTTCACTTGTGGGGTGGGACCCGCTGTCTCTCACTGCACTTCAGTCGTTTGGCATCACTGAGCTAAATAATAAAAAAACCAAAGCACCAGGCCAGGCTTAGACTTTAGAGGGCATTCAAAATCGTACTTTGAGAAGCATCCACTTCTGCCTTCAGGCAGCCCAGTTCTGCCATACAAGCTGCCACAGGAAACCCTTGGTGCACGGGCTGCCACATTGAGGGAGGAGAGATGCGTACTGGTAACTGCCACGCTGTCAGGCTGCTCAGAAGTCTGCATCCTGTGTGTCTTCGTAAGTGAGGTTCACAAGGCATGGTTTAGCCCTTTGAACACCACACAAGTGATGGGATGTTTGGAGACTGAGAAAGCCAGTCCAACTCAACAAATCTGTGAAGGATGTGCTACGCACCTATCGTTGTTCAGAGAATAGTAGCTCTTGCCGGGGAAGATTTGATGCAAGTTCCACTTGTTTCCCAGGGACATAACCTGTTTGGGTTTCTTCCCACTCAGAGCCATATGAATTACACATTTTTTAAAAAGCAGCATGAACAGGTATTCCATTCTATAATGACACATGTGATATATGGAGATAAGGAAGATTTTTCTGTTGCCGCCTGAACCTCAAACGTGATGCTGTAACTTGACCCTTAGCAACAGGCTCTGAAGGGAGATGCGCTCCGAGAAAAGGGACCCGCTTACCATGTGGTACAGTTAAGCAGCTGGTCTGGAAAGGGTTGCTGTACTACCAGGGGCTCTTGATTTTCCTGAATTTGATCCCCTTTTTAATACCATGTGCCATTCATTGTGCAGTCAGATCTAAACCTTTAAAGCAGCGGTTCTCAACCAGGGCATTTTGCCCCAGGGGACATTTGTCAGAGTTTGGAGGTATTTCTGGTCGACATACCTTGAGAGGAGGACAGACTGCTGCTCTAAAGAAAATGTGGACAGACATCCTACAATGTACAGGACAGCCTCCCACAGCAAAGAATTCCTTGGTCTGAAACTTCAGTAGCGATAAGGTGGGGGAACCGTGCCTTCAGCCCTTCTGTATCTCTTTTGAACTCTCATGAGTGAAATTACAGTCTATACCTTCCTGTCTCTCCCCTACAATGCATCGAAGATTGTGGAAGAAATTAATGGAATCTCATTAAAGGAAAAGCATTATGTGAAGTAAGGAAGGAAGATGTAGAGAAAGGAACAGGAATTGTAAAGAAAAGAGAGAGAGAGAGATACAAAGTTTTCAAGTAATTATGCCAAGGAAGCTTTGAGATAAAAAGATAGCCAAGGAAACAAATGTTAGCCCATACTGGGAACTTAAGTGAAATTATTTTAACTAGAAAGTTTAATAATAGCATATGTGGAGCGACAGGACGTTACCATGACAGAGAGCTGGAGGTGCTCAATCCTTTCCCTGGGCCCCAGCTCAAGTCACAAATGTGCGTATGTTCTTCTTGAAACCCTCGTACCGACCCAATGTGCAGCTCAGGGGCTCCCCCAAACATCACGGAAGCTCCTCATGCCCTCAGCAGACCAGGGTCCCAGCCGTCAGGAGGATGCTATCCTACAGTCTTTGCCACACATTTGGACTCACCCAGATTTCAATTCAACACAATTTTCTACTAAGTCACATATCTAAATAAAACAAAGGCACCAATGTTTTATTCTTTATTTGAGAAGAGACCCTACATAAACTATGTCAGGAGGATACAGGTCTACACACGATTTCATCAATCGATAAATGGAGTCATTAACATAACATTGAAGATATGAGACCATGTGGAAGACAGACATATGACCAAGGAGTATTTACAACTCTCTCACATATGATATATTTATATCAGAGATGGATATATACATATATACATGTACATGTGCATATACATACATATGTTCATACATACACACACATATATACATATATATGTATAAAATATTTTTAAGCAAAAATCAAGAATAGAGTTTCCTTCTTGTAGAATCAACCATTGGAAAGTGAAGGATGGTTGGTTTTCATTTGTGTCGTGGTATTAAATCTCCACCCCCACATTTACCTCCAACACCCAGAGACTCCAATGAGGACACATGTTTGCCTTGGGAAAAGGATGACAGTGAGGAACGCAGGGATGGGCACGGGGCCGGGAGTGAAGGACATGCGCAGTGGGAGAAATGACCTTTGGTGATACCATTAAATCATCCTTTGTATTAAACATAAATTATCGCTACAATTTAAAAAAATAATTTTCTGTTTTCTTTTGAGGTTGGGGGAGGAAGGAAGGGATAGGGAGGGGGATAGAGAAAGGGCAAACGCTTGCCTTGTCAATGCACCCCTTAATATCAAATGAGAACACAGCCCCCCCTACCCTGGGCCCATCTTACCGAGTTAGAATCCTCTTTTTTTTTTTTTTTGCATAAAGGACACCTTTACATCAGTACTTAGACCATGAGCCTCTTCTCCAAAGGCAAATACAATCATCATTTTAATGAAATTGATTCTCCTAGACTTGCCAGAACGCAAATAAACAGCATGGCCAAAGGATTCATTTGTCATGAAGGGATTGAATGGGGAAATAGCACCTCCAGAAGGGGGCGCTATTAGTAAGACTCGGTTTGACTAAAACCTCAGCCACCCATTTTCAATGAACAACTTTGGGGTCCAAATGATGGAAGCAAGCATGATCTGCACTTTCCAGTGGTCTGGGAATAAAAAACAAACAAATAAGCTTCATAGAGGATTATTTCTAAGTCTCAACATAAAACTGAGAAATAATCAATTGAGATTAAAATGATGTAAAATCCAGTTGAGCACACCTCAACTCTGCTGCTGCCAGGGTCTCCACCCATGAGTGATGGCTTGGCAATACTATATCCATCGTTAACTTTTTTCCCCCTAAACTTTGTAAGATCAGCTTGACCTGAGAACAAGTGTGCGCATGTGTCACATGTCCACATGCCATATACACCTTTGTTCAGCAGTGGCCATAATCCAACTAACGCTTCGGTCGGCCAATACATTTTTACAAACATTGGGACACACACAAATACATGGGATCAGACAAGATATAATCACTTTACATATATTTAGTATAGAAAGCTTAGGGACGGGGTGGAAATCAGTTACAACGCCACCTAAACTTCATTTGCAAAATTCCTCTCTGAGAATGTAACATCCTAAGAGTGCACAGAAGCAGGTACAAGCTGATTTTCTAGATACTGAAAGTTTGCTGCACAATATCAGCCTAAAGATAAAGGGACATGTAATGTCCAGTAGGAAACAAATCAGTGTACATCATTTACACGGCAATAAGTCCTTCATTTCCCTTGAAATAAGATATGTAAAGTAGCACTTAGTTTAATACAAGTTTTGTTCTGCTTTAGACCTAGCTGTAAAAAGCCACTCATGCAAAAAATTACCTCCAGTTTTATCTGGATGTTTAAAGGACACTTCTCCTGAACACAAGTCCCTTTCACATAGGGAAGGGGAAAAAAAAAATTCCACTCACACCAGCCAGTGTTGGCTGAGGGTGGAAAATACAAGACTTTGGTGTTTGTTCGGGCATTTGCCTTAAGAACCCAGAAGTAGCGCTGAGCTCACCTCTAACGACACAGAGGGCTGGAAGTGCTCTTGAAAATTGTAGGAATTTTCCAGAAAAGGTACTGAGAACCTCTGTAGGAGTTTGTCCTCTGGCCTGTTCCCACCTGAGGCTCTCACTGGCACCGCTTCTATGTGTAACAATGCCTGCTTCTGTCTCTCCAGTCTCAGACCACCTTTCCTGCTGGCCAATGGATCATTCGTTTCCTGCCAGGGGATCTACAACCTCTTCTCTGTTCTAAGGAAAAAGAATGTCTCTTCTTGAACGCTCTCCTCTAGCTTTAGGCCTTTCATGTACATATTCTTCCCAAATTAGGATTGTTTCTCAATTTCAATATAAAACAAAGCTGTATTCTAAAGGACATTAATAAAGAATTTTTTCCCCTGCCACTACCTACCTCTCCACCCTCCACCCCTAAGTCCTCACATAATAACCTAGAGGAACTTACACCTTTTTTTTTGCAATGCAAGCCCTGGAATGGGAGGCCCCCAAGAGATCAAGGAATGGAGGGAAAGGACGGCTTCTCTTCAGACCCACTCCATCCAAGGTTAAAAGTTGTAATGCCATTGAAACTGCTCCTCTGAGATTTGGCTCTACCTGCTGCTGCCACCTGAGAAGTATCCTTCAAAAGAATCCCTTAAGGTCTTACACCACTAGGTGTTATGAACTATGGTAAGCAACACTGAAATGGAGACAGTGGAAGAGAGGGTATGCGCGAGCGTTCAGAGCCTTGGATGGTCCCGAGGCAGTTGAGATGGAGTTTATTTAACAGCTGTGAAATAGAAGACAGTATTTAAGATGAAATGCAGAGTGGCTGTCTTGCTTTCCCAGCTCTGGGGCCACCCTGACACGAGGAGGAAGATGCTGAACATTAGTTAAGAGAAGACAGTGCTGCCTCTAAGAGTGAATCTACGTATCAGCGTGCTAAACGACAACCAGCCAGTCACGAAGCAAAATGGCAACATGTGCTCCTGCTACGCTTCTTTTCTCAGTGCACCCATTTGCATTTTTACTATGATCGTCGAAGGCAAAGTTAGCTACTGAACAGCGCTCAGGATTGAAGGGTGAGCTGCTGGCACTCAAAACAGTGCCTTGCCCTGAGTCTCCAAAATACCTAACAACAGCATCCCTGGGCCCTTTTCTGTCCCCGGAGTTCATAGCTTCCACTCAACTCTCGTGACATATTGCCAGCCGATGCACAAAGAGCATTGCATAGACCTGTACGTTGTGGGGAGCTGCAGACGAATTTTAAAAAGAAAGTGATTGCCAATAATTAGTCCCATATTTGGGAGTTTACAAGTCAATAGTGCCTCATGAAAACTTCTTTGCAGGGTGTACCTGCACCAAAATGTGCACCCTACTGATGTCCAAGTACGTTTGTCTCCACTCCTGTGAGTCAGGAGACCTGGGTGTTGGCCCAGCCCCCATCACTGGTTAGCCAGTCAAGAACATGTCAGAAACAGCTAGGCCACCAGGTCTGGAAACAAAAGATGAATAAGGTCTTCCCCGTTGAGGCCCCAGTGGACAGGAAGTAAAGGAAAAACCCACTCTTCCTTGAACGGAAGGTCCATCAGGAGGATAACCAGCCTTGGTTCCACTGAAGGAGGTATTTGCTGTCCCTGGTGCTGAAAACAGACACCCAAGAATCACTGGCAGATGGGAGAAGCAAGAAAAGGTGCCTATCAAACTGAAAAACCTTTCAGGAGAGGCTGACTTTAGGTGACAGACCTCAAAACGTGTTTTTGAAGGCCTCTTTTTGTGCCATTTCAAATGAAAGCAGCCTGAAAGTGACTCTAGTCATCCTGTGGGACAGGAGGTCATACATTGCCACAATACTGATGGAGTAGCTCAACCACCTCCACAATTCAGTCCCTACTGGTATATTCCCTCACATGAAGCAAGGATCCATAACCCTTAGAAAAGAAGCCCTCAATGGATTCAGCACCAGGGTGAGCAGAAACCTACTGATTTCTCTCTCCTGATACCAACTGCAAACATAGTATTAATTTGGCTTGCCAGGATTAAGTTTCTGAAGGAAATACTCGGGTGAAACGTTACCACATACTGAAACATAGGCCTCTGAATTCCTCTCCACCCTAACAGTATTGTCACATTCTGAGAAACTAAGCAGAGATTTACTAGGCTCAAGAGAAAGTCTAAACTCATAAACAACTACTTCCTAACTATCCCCAACCAGCCCCCAGACAACACACACACACGTATCTCAGAAAGCAAAACCCATTCGCAAAAGAACATGATTCTTCTCTCAATAGCACACGAGTCATTGCCAGAGAAAGCAAGACGGCTGTTTTCTCTCACATTCAGAGAATTTTCTTGTCCTGATCTGCTTTCTTTTCACCTTATTTTGACAAAGCCCCTGGAGCTCACCCACCATGGCCCACACACAAAACCAATATGGATCCTTGATTCTGTCGGGGAAACAGAACGTTAGCGTGGGTCACTTTTTGGTTGCCTCCAACTCCAATGGGCTTGAGGGAGCCTTGGCTTTTAGATATGAGTTCTAATCGATCTTTTCCAGCCTTGAAGAGGAACTATCCCAGTGGCCCCCAAGAAAGGCTAAACTCCCGGAAAGAGGAAAGAAAAAAAAAAAAAGCATTAAAATAAGTTCTTCTTCTTGTTCCTGTTAATATAGGGGATCAAATTTCCCATATCCAATGAGTTCTTTCTCAAGTGATACCTCTGAAATCCTTAAATGATCAGCCTTGTCACTAAGGGGTTCTACAGTGAAATGGCTTGTGCAAGGCAGACCTTCGGTGCTGTGAAGGAGGTCATCTCAGAAGGATCAGAATGAATCACTGAACACCGCCCTGAACCTGCACACTTTCTCCGATTTCACACCATGATTTAAAATCCTAGTCACAACCCAATTTTGGCTTTCATTTCAAAGAAAGCTAAAATGCTTTCTGTCTGCTGGACAGTCGCAGGAGGACAATCACCTGGACAGACGTTCAGAACAGACATGTTGCCTTTCTATAGAAGACAGACAAAAATCGAGCCCAAAGTAGAAAGAGAAAAAGGAAGCCGACGTAGTCTGAACTTGAGAAAGACATTGAGGAATTGGATTTCAGGTACTCAGCCTTATTCAGATTTCTCTCCGGAGTGGTCAAAATCCTTTTTTTAAAAAATAATAATAATAATAATACACAGCATTTAGTCAGTTACATTATATATGATTGTCACTTGGAGATTTGAAAGAAATAATATTAGAAAGACAACTTGGTCAGTAGTCATCACTGCAAAGTACTTACAATTTTGGGTGGTTTTAGAAATGTCTGGGATTCTTTTTAGGGGCTGTAAATGACCTCACTTTTGAAACCTTGGCAATCTGGCCTCAGGACTTATCATCCGGGCTTTCATTTCCAATTAAATGCCTTTCCCGGTGGGGAACCCCACTCACACTTATTTGTGGGTGCTCAGGGTTGTTAGAAGTGTATTTTCGCATTTGGTCTTCACTCAGTGTTTTCCGTCTTAAGGTGATTTCCCAGGCACCAGACGCTGCCCTAGAATGCATGTGCTACTGCTTCAGGATCATTATAACTTCGTGCGCTTCCTGCAAGATGAGTCTCATCACCCAATTTATAGAGGAAGCTTCATATAATCTTACTTAAAAAAAAAAACATCACATTTAAATCTACAGAGCTCTCATGGAAGCCACAAGCAGGTGATATGGACTATCTGCAGCAGGAGCTGCTATTTTGCCACAAAACGTTCAGGGTGCCAGGCCTAAAAACAAAACTCTACCAGCAATCCCTTTTTAGTGACAGAGCCAAAAAGGGAAAACATCGTCTCTCTATGCGCATTGGTGCAATGGGATTCTCCACCCCCGGCTGCTCAGTGGTCATTCCAATGACAGGGGATTGCCAATGATAAAATCAGTCTCGAGGAGGGACTGAAGAAATGTGAAGGAGAAAGTATCTGTGTGCCTCACAACAAAGAACACCCCCAAAACCACCCCCAGCTCAGCACCCAGCAGCTGCTTATAACACTGACTTCCCAGAGACGGGGCTTCACTTTCTCGAGGCATCCCATCGAGGCCCCCAAGCATTTTGACAGCTGCGACCTCATCTGGTAGTCATGCTAACCCTCTGTGGCAAGCAGGGGTTTGTTAGCAGTTCTCTTTTGTAAATTAAGAAACTGAGGCATAGACGCAATGACACTTTTTTCCAAGATCATTCAGCAGGAAATGAGACCTCAGAGCACCTCTTGCTCCTGGTCCCATTATCTCCCCTCTGCCTGACTTGCCATTTTATCATAGACATCATTTAAAATAGACACCAGGTCTTCCCTACAGAAATGAAAGTGAAACATCTTAGAAATCTCATTGGAAACATTAGAAAGACCAAGAAAAAAATACAATATTGAACTATCCCCAGAGTTTTGAGGGGAAAAAAACGATATTTTTTAAATAGGGGTGTGGTTAATGATGAATTTTTTTAATGGTGAATGTGGATCGTTAATCATATTGTGTTTTTCAAAGCCATGTAAAGGACAGAGTTGAAGCATCTTTTGATTCATGATAATTTTCCCAACAGGGGATCTGATTTCCCAGCTCCTCGGGTAATTTCTTGCACCTCATTGTTCCCTAAAACGGGAGCATGTTCTCAGGTTCAGCTCTGTTCTTAAGGTATAAGCCTTTCTGGTGCCAACACAGTAAAGGTGCCATTTGATTGAAAATTGACTCCATCCCCCTAAAGATCTGGAACGCTGCTGCTAATCTGTGTCAACTTCATAGCCACTCTGCTGAATACATAAACACTTTGCTGACCTGTGGCGCTCCTACTTGGTAGGGACACAGTACACTCATACTGATAGGGGCCTAGAAAGAAAAAAGAAAAGAAAACCACGGTTTACCATTTATCTGTATATTTAAGAGCCAGAAAAAAAGCCAGAGGAATTTCAAGGAAAAGCTGTTTGTAGCAGGCCCGCGTTTCCTAACCAAGCCAGAAGGAAGGGATGACTTCAAAAAGACAGACTGTGGCGTTATAATAGGCTTGTTGTTCCAGAGTCTCTTGTGCAGAAGCAGCTGATGAGGTGCTAATGAGGAGCTAATCACTTGGTCCACGGAGCTGGAAAGAGACTGACGGATGGCTGCGACGGAACACAGTTTTCTTCTCCGGAAACCTAGACTAAATCACTAGCGTGGTTGATGCTCAGGCTCCAGAAGAGGGAGCTGGAATCTGACTTCTCAGAGATGGAATCTGGCCTTCGGAGGGTGGAGTCAGAGACAGCAGATGGACAGGAAGAGTTCAGAGGTCCCCGAGAACTAAAACTAAGGAGGGCTATAAGAGAGGAACTTAGCGTGAGATTAAAGCAGGGCTGACTCTTCAGGGCGGGGACGTGCAAACTTACCCTAGGTGAGACCTTGAGAAGCTATACTTTAGTGATATCTGAGCTGAGCAGGGGATGAGAAAGGGGCACAGAAAATGTGCCCCTTTGCTGGACTCAGCAAAGGGGCACATATCTGCAACTAGCTGCCAGCTGCCCACTTAACACTAAGGTTTGTATATCCAATATGAACTGAGTTTTTATATCCAATTGTTTCAGCTCCAAGACAGGCACAGTAACTGCTTGAACAGGTTCACATTTATATTCACACTTCATATGTGTCATCAAGCCCAAATGCAGTGTTCCCCGAGTCCCAGAAATTCAATTAAATCTGTACCACGGTTCGGTTTGGTTTTCTGTTTCTCTGAGAACTCTGGTCTCGCTTTTACATGTGAAGGTCCTTAAAGCACAGGATTTGGTCTTCCTTGAAAAAACCCTAACTTCACACATGACTCATTGTGCAGGAAGTCAGAGGCTGTGTAATGATACTGAAGGAAGTTCTAGGTAAGTTTATGAGACCACAGGCCCGATGCACACATATTTGTACACACATACACATGGAGATCCATGGGAGAAACACCGATGGGCATGTGGCCTTGTTGGGCCAATTGGAGTGCAGAGGCATTTACATGGGTGTGTGTGCATATGTGCACACAGGAACAAGCATTCTAAGTAATGAGAGAGAAAGATGAACGCTGTTTGCACTGCGTGAGCTTGAGCATACAGAACAAATGCAGCAATGATAATCACTTTTAAATACAGCCATCAGAGTCGCTTCTATGTGTTGTGACATTATGTGGCCCAGAAATCTAGTTTCCCAGTCAATAAATGCAATGTCCTTTGCTAGAAGCTTTCATTTCTCCTAAAGAAGTTATCTAAGAACATAGAAGGAGATTCTTGATATTCATATTAGAGACAAGAGGCAAAGCAGGAAAACTGATTTCAGAGTCAATCAGTGAAATCCCAGAGAAATCAGTTTTCTCTGGACTTCCGGGTAGTCTAAAATCCTGAGGTCCATTTCCAGAAATACCTGTGATGGTGTGGAGTCACTCTACAGTCTGAAAGTGCCTGAATCTAAGCTAAAGGTCTTTTCTCAAGACTTTTAATGTAATGAATAGCCTCACTTTGCAGAGAAGTTGTGATTTCAGCTTTGAGATTTCTGCTCGCCACAGTGCCTTAGTGTGGCACCGAATAGAGAGTTAGAAAGAGTCTGGGTCATCCTGGAGCCCGTCAGTGCATAAAGACAGAGCTGATAAGCTGGGGTTTAGAGGACAGACACATCCTCTGTCCCAGTCAGGAGGGAAAGGAGCTGACACTGCCTCTCTTGTAAGGACCACAGCAAATACCTGCACAGACAGGGCAAGCCCTCTGTCCCTCAGCGCCCACCTCCCCACCTGGCTCCCGGGCTGCAGTTATCCATGACCTGTTGCATCTGGACCTGGCAGTGCCAGAGGACTGGGGACCCCAGAGCAGGGCTCACCAGTGCAGCCACACGGCTTCTTCATAAGCCATTTCACTTGTGTAGTATCGAGATATGCTACACAACTGTTGGTCATCACGAGAGTAGCTTTAATACCTTGATTTTTCAGTCCCCTCAGGGGAAAACCAATACGAAGACAACCACTGTCACTCCAACTGAGCAGAAAGCCTGGCTCAGCACTGTGGTCAGAAGGAAGTCAAAACTCCCTCTCCTGAGGTCAGCTCCCAGTCATGGCTCCTCTGCTCCTGGAGGCTGAAAGTTCACGGATAGAGAGAGAAGCAGGTGAGGGAGGGACGGGCGTTGCGGAGGGTGGGCCACCGAGGGTTCCAGATGAGATTTGCAGAGATACAGCACGTGCATCTCAATGAGCTTTGCAGTAAACTTCACTGCACAGAGGTTAATCTAGATGTCAGCGCTGTCTGACAGCACTGAAATTACTCAGGGCAGGACTCCTTCAGAAGTCTTAATATAACAGTCAATTCCATCCCGCCTGCAGGAAATGAAGGTTTTCTATTTTGTGTGCCGAATCATTCAACACCAATTTTCTCACTGTTTGAAGTCCAAACTGTTTGTGGTCCTGGAATTCACCTCGTGTTAAAACTTTCACGGACTTTGAGAAACTAACTAGACTGTCAGTCCCACGGAAGCAGGAGAATAGCAGCCAAACAGACACACACACACACACACACACACACACACACACACACATACAAAAAAAAACAGTAAAAGTGAAAATAATAAAAATAAAGGAAAATCTTCTTTACTGAAATTTACTTCTTTTCTACGGGAAGCAGAAATCAAATCACCTGGACCAGGTTTATTTGTTATGCCAGAGGTGGGCTCAGAGGCTTCTGCTAGATGTTGGGAAGCTGTTATATGGAGATGAAACATGGATGGTTCTCCAAGAAAGAAAACATTCAAGGAAGCCCTTCATTTGAGTATGTTCTATCAGTTAAAGTATTACAATTTTTTTCTTTTTTTTTTTATCACTCCCATACGCTTTTCTTAAATGAAGGAATAACTTTCAGCCTTAGACTTGAATATTCACATTTCTTGCTGGACTTTAGGGATGTTGCATCCAAAATAATATCAAAGTAAACAGTGGGTATCTGGGCTCTCAGTCCTTTGAACTTTCACGAAGGATGTCTAAATGTGTCATTGTCCAAAGTGAGAAAAAATCAATTCCTCTCCTAAGATGTTCGACTGAAAAGCGAGACTTGAGCACCAACACACTGGCCTTTCCAAAGGTCATCCAAAGATGTCCAAAAGACCTTTCTTCATCTGTATTATCTTGAAACATCCTCTGTTAGAAACTTCCAGCTTCGTCGGCCCTACGTGTCTCCTGTAGGCTAAAACTTGGGCCATGGCACTAAACACAAAGTCAGGTTTTCCTTGGCGATTAGCAAAAATTAACAAGCTTACTGTCCTGCCTCTATACAATGGAAGACAGCCCAGCATTAAGACATTGTTCTTGCTGCAAATACGAAACCAGGCCTTGTTTCAAATTTGGGACTTGGTTAGATCAAGAGAAAGGAGAATCTGAATTTTATTACTTTGATTCAGAATTCCAAGTGTTATGATGGGGACTCTGAATCTCCGCAGATCTCCCTGTGAAATAGAAAAGTGTCTATGTTGGCATCCTGAGACTTGGGCCAGAGATGTCTTTTGCTGCAAAGTACAGGAGTCTTTTAAGCAGTCAAAGGGACTATCTTTGGGGTGATGACACGAGGGAAACAAAGACCCTATCAGAAGCCAATTCCACCCTTAGGGTGGACAGCCTGTGCTCACGGCAAAAGCCCTAATACCTAGTATGGTGATATTCACCATACCCACCACAGTCAGCAAGGCTTTGCAGAAGACCAAGTGATTCCCACCATCTCACATTCTCTCCCATCCCTGCTGGGGGCTGGTTTCACCGGCAGGGCTGGTAAATGCTATACCAACCCTCAGATGGGATACCGCAGAAATGGTTCCCCTGTGGTAATCTACCAGGCAGCCAACCTGAAAGAGTGATTTTCAGATGCTCAGAATGTAGTCATCAGCATAATTTAATTCACGGAGCACCAAATGGTCAAATGTTACAAGATGACAGGTGTCCCATCAGTACCTTTCTGAACGTCTCCTAGGCTAGTCCATCTCTGGATTTCTCATCCCCGAGAACCATAAGGCTCAGAGAGATCAAGCATTATGGAATCTTGCTGATCCCACACAGGTCCTGCTGACTCCAAGCAGACCTTCACTGACGCTATTGCAACTGAATATATCGATAGAAGCATCCAATGTATGCAGGTCTATACCTTTCCTAGAATGGCGCTAGCAGTGAGGTTAAGCAATCCCAAAACATTTTCTGAAGCCTATATTGAAATCTTAGTAATGATACAAAAACTCGGAATTTTCTCCTAAAACCTATTAAGTGTTGGCCAAAAAAAAAAAAAAAATGTATTTGGTATCACATAAAAAGGTTGGCACTCCAGGGACCAAAAACACAGTAACTACAACTTCAAGCCCTGAGCTAAAGGTGCCATTTTTTTTGTTCCAGGGCAGATGCCATTAGGCATTCTAGCAGGTCGGCATCCAACCACAGCTGACCACCAATGTCCCAGGAGAATTTGAGGACAAATTGACTGCCAGTTCATGGGCTTGTTCAACAACCATTGATAGATATTTCCTGGCTCCAGACTTTAAAAGAAGCACAGAGAAGACCCTGAATCCCAAGGCTGCCCACTGTCTTAAACGTACTTCAGTCAAGAAAACGTTACTGCTGTTTAGCTTGGCAAAAGGGAGCAAGGGAAAGCCATCAGTCGGTCCTGAATGGCAAAAGGACTTTGCTGAGTAGTCTGCGACCTCAAACCCTGCCCTCTTTCCAAAATACACCTCCTTACAATAGTACCTGAAGGGGAAAATCTCTTGGTGCTGACCTCAGATTCCTAGTGACCTGCATGAGAAGTGGGCAGGTCTGTCTCTGGATCTCGGACCAGTTTCTGCCAACTTGGGGCATGTCAGTGTTGGGCAGGGTAGATGAGGAGGACAGGCTGGTGAAAGTCCACCAGGGGGCCTGGCAGCAGCCCCCTTGAAAACCAGGAAATGGGGCCCCTGGCTTGTGTACCTGGTTCCCCCACCAATATCCCTTTCCTGTCTGCCTTCTATCGTCAATTTCTTGCCATTGGACATGTTTCCTCCGTCCCCTTCCTTACCTGGCTTTCATTTCCTCTCTTATTTCTAACAAGCAAAGTGAGAAAACAAAATACAACAGCAAAAAGAAAAACAGGTGGGACCAGAACATGGATATTTTTTTTTTTAACTGGAACCCTAAGGATATCTATTCCAACCTCTTAAATGTCTCAGATGAGAAATCTGATCCTCTGATAGATGAGCTGACCTGGCCAAGGTCACCTGGGGAACTAAAAGCTAAGGCAGGGATTGTGATGGTCTTTCCCCCGGCCCCACATTCCCACCCAGCTTCCCATGCGGCCCACATTCTCCCGGCATGACTGGCTCACACTTGCTTCTCCGCTGAGTCTCATGCGGCCTCAGAAACTAGCTGTCAGCCCTCCTGTCGGTGCTGGCATCTGTCGGAGGATGTAGCACCAGAAATGTTTGCACTAGTGTATTCTGTAAAGTAAACGTCACCACAGAGCAAGGGTCACAGTCAACCAACCAGAAGCCAGAAGGACCAAGGTTTGTCTCCAGTGGGAAGCTTGTCTCCAGGGATGATTTGTGCGGGATCTGCTCAGTGGAGGAGCATCGAGTCCTTGTCTGCTAACAAGAGGAGGCTGAGAGGCCTGCTCTCTCCATCCACTCAGAGGCCAAGGGTGTAGTCAGAGGGCAGCATGGGGGTTCACCACCAAAGAGCTGGGAGGACCCTCCCATGCCCCCTCCTCCCAGGTGACCACCCAACAAGCGGGCCCCTCGCACCCAGTCTGGGAGGGCACCAGGTGAGGATGGCACAGCAGGGACATCTGCCTGGGTGACCTGAGCAGCACACACAGTCCCCACAGTCACACCAAGCCCCGCTCTCACACCGGCTCGGCCCTGGCCATTTAACTGTAGCTTCTGGTCTGGAGGGGTGACGGTAAGCGGACCGGGGCGGCCGTACTCCTAGCGGGATTGTCATTTCAGAACTCATTTAACTGCATTAGGCTCTTTAAAAGTAAGTAAATAAATAAACCTCTGGTGCTCTTCGGTGTGCAGGAAGGCTGGGACGGGGAACGAGACCAAAGGCTTTCTCTGAGCCTAAAGGAGCTCAGCCACTGCAGCCTCTCCATTGTTGTGATCTAGGGGCAAAGGAAAACTGCCCGGGTGGCCCTCAGAGGCAGCTGCCCCACCCACACACGGCCTGAGGAGGGCTGGCCCTGGCACTGCAGGGTGGTACTGAGAAAAAGAACACAGTGACTCCGTGCTGCTGGAATCTAAAAACTCAGAACTTGAAGGGGCCAGAGATTAGCAAGCATACCTTTCATTTTGCAGATGGGGAAACTGAGGCACCATAATTTTTATCATCCTGTCCCACTGCAGGGGGAATAATTACCATCCCCAGAGCCGTAGAGTACCCCTCCTTTTCCATAGCCCTATTCTCTGCCTCCTTTATGCTCCTAAATGTTTTTTGTTTTTGTTTTTTTTTACCTGCCAAGGGTAATAAATTAATAGTGTAGACTCTTCAGAGAGAATCCGAGATCAGTAAGCAAGCAGTCCCGCCTCCACGCCTCCTTCCTGTGCCACCCTCTGCCTTCTGCTCTTACAACAGGCAGCCGCTGATGATGGACACGCCGGAGACATGACCCCGAGGCCAGCACAGAGGCCCATGGGACTAAGACCAGGGCAACCCAGCAACCTCGTTCCCTTCGATGCTCCTGCTCCCCAAGGAACTGCCTTTCTCCATCGGGCCATAACGACTCAGTGCCCTGAGCTGAGACCCTAGCACATTCCTCATTCCCAGGTAGCCCACCAGCCTCCAATCCCTCTCCCAGCCCATCAGATGATGAGGTTCCACAAACACACAGCCTGGAAGAAAGAAGCCACACAGGGTCTTTTTCTAGGGATGATATGGCAGCAAGAGGAACCCCGGGGTCTCGCATCTAAACAAAGACACCCCTCCCAGCCCCCTGACCGCTCCCTTCGTGAGCACCCCTCCCTTAGCTACCCAGTTCAGAACCAGACTGACTGCCCAGATCCACCCAGCAGGAGCAGCCCCAGAGAGACCCAGGGCCTCCAGGTGGAAAGACAGGAGGGAAACCGCACTGGCCAGCAGCAGAGTCCTTTGAGGTGGTCAGTCCGAAGGGCGCCCCTTCAAAGTCCTCTGGGCTGGGAGCACAGCCCGCTGAGAAAGCCCCCACCAAACTCCAGCTGCCCGCCCCGCCCTGCCGGCTTCCCAGGCCAGCTGAGCAGCCTCCGGATCCCTGCATCCCAGCTGTAGCCTACAGTCTGAGCACAGCTCTTTTCTATTTGAATAAAAACATTTGTTGGAAGCAGAACCACAAATACAGAATTCAGTCTTGACCCCGACTCAGGGATGCCCACACTGCAGCTGACCAGGATGTCCAGGCTGCTGACAGTCCCTTACGCTGGCAGGGCAAGGCCCCCAGGAGGCTGCAGGTGGGCGAAGGCCAGTTGGTCAGGGAGCTCTGGGCCTGGGGTCGGGTGGAGGGGCCAGAGGCCTTGGAGTGACACAGCCTCTCCTCCCCAGCAGGAAGGCTCTGTGGGCCAGCCTGTTGGCTTCCGCAGGCATTTTGACGTCTTATGTCAGGGAGGCCCAGAGACCCGCCCCACTGCAGTCCTCGCAAGCAGCAGCAGCCAGGAACACAGTGACTCCCCTGGTGCGGGGACAGTGGGAGCCGGCTGCAGCCTGCATGCTTCACTCTCTCTCCCTGGGCAGGGCTCGGCCCTCATTAAGATGCCAGGCCTGCAGCCGTGGCCACGCATTGGACATCTCCCAGGGATCCACAGCCCCTCCCCCCACCCCCAGCCACAAAAGCGATTTCTCAGCCCCTACATTTGCACAGCCGCTCAAAGGCAGATGCATCAATCCTTCCAGGGCCTGCAAACGTGAGGAGACTGCCAAGGGGCTGGGTGCAGACACCAGATAGATTCCCCCACTGCCGGCTCCTGCCCATTCCACTGCCAGCTCCGTGCCTCTCACCAGATGTGGCTCTCCTCTCCGACGGTGGGGTTCACCTGGGACTTGGCAGAAGGCCAGGAAGTTGGGGCGAGGGGCTAGGGGAGGCAGGGTGAGAAACAGAGACCCCAGCGTCACACACCTTACAATGGCCTACAAGGAGTTATGTCTCTTGCTGTCGGAACACTGCTGTGCCCACACCTGCAGATGATTCAGGGGCTGCTCCCTACCCGCCCCCAGAGCTCCCCAAAGGCCTGAATGTGGGAGTAGGAGTCACAGAGTCTCCGGCGATGGAAAGACGGAAGGCAGTGCCTTGACAGCGTTGAGATTTCAGCTCTTTCTTCTGAGGTTCTTTAAGTCCAGAAAATCCAGTTCTCGAGGTTCAGAGGGTAGATGACAGATCATCGCTTTCAAATTTAGAAGGGACCAGAGCCTGGTTTACATCCACCGTGGACACAGTCCACTGCCGTCATGGGTTCGTGTTCTGCTGCTGTTTGTTTCCATGTTTACTGGTAGGAGTCATCGCTGACCCCCAAAAGCATCAGGACTCTACTTTGTAGAACGGCCGAATCAGAGAAATGCCTTGAAGTGGAGGGAAGGGGGAGGGCCTAGAGACAATGGCCAGGGGGGGCAGGAGGCATCCCAGAGGCACCCGGTCTGGTGCTATTTCCTTGCTGAGCTCGGTGGATGAGGTCTGCCCATGCACCTGTGCAGAGCTCGCAGGTAACACACCTGTGCAGGTGATTACCTGGGCAACGACTATTCCCACTCCACCCCAGCTCCTCCCCGTCTCAGCTTGAAGATTGTCTCTGCGTCGTCAAGGTCTTCGGCTCTGAAAAGCTGGAGCTAAAGAAGCACGGGCCGCAACTTAAGTCAAAGGGGAGTTTTCATTTGTGTTCATAATATTTAAGATTTTCTGAGTCCGTGTGACAGTCTTGCGGTTTCTGTTTCAATAGCTTCCCTCTGTATTAGAGAAGAAGGTATCTCTCTGTAGATATAGATAGATAGATAGTTAGATATATAAATATATATATATATGTATATATATATATATGCCAAACTGCCTTACAGGGTTTTTCTCTTTCTTTATTTTTCAGTGTTGTATGTGTAGCAGGCACTTGAGTTTATATGAAGATGTTCGCTTCAGTCAAGGATGAAGAAAGGAGGTGTGAGGTGGAAGAAGGGGAGGGGAGGCCAGGAGACAGGAGTATGACTGTGGGACCCCGGCCCCACTAGCCGAGGATGTCCAGGTAGATGGGCGTGGCCTTCCCCAGCGCGTGGAGGATCTTGCAGATCTCCTTGATGTTCAGCCGCTGCTGGGGCTCCCTCTGCCAGCAGCCCAGCATGACATCATACACCTCCTTGGGGCAGACTCGGGGCCGCTCCAAAACACGACCTTGGGTGATGCACTCGATGACCTGGAAGAGTGAGAACGGGGAGGTTACCTCCGAAGCTCAGCCTGAGAACGTGGTGCACAGACAGCAGAAGGCAGCCACTTCCCTGAGCGGCTCAGGGCGGAGCCGGGACCTCCCGGGCGCAGGCGGAAGGCCGGGCAGCCCACGGCACCGAGTTCCCCACCCGCCCTGTGCAGGCCGCCCACCGCTGCCCTTGGTCCTCTGCCCGTGGGCCAGGCCGTCAGGGGCTCTCACACTCTTCCTGTTACATCTGTCTTCCTCTCCAGGCTTGACTCTCACCTGGGTGACTGCACAGCATTCATTTGCCACTTGGCCCTGGGGTTGGGTATCTGACCTGTCCTTCCACCTCTTATAAGCCTGCATGGCTCTGGAACCCCCTCAAAGGAGCTCTGGGCTGTCTGGCCCCTCCATGCCTATCTGCCTTGAGCCCCCACTTCCTGGCAAGGTCCCTTCCCAGTCACGCCTCTGCACGTACCTCTGAGCCGCTACCTAGGTTCCTTTCTGGACAAGGCCATGTCTCCTGCTCTTTGCACTAAACCATGTATTCTGTTTCCGTCCAAGTCCTAACACTACACTGACTGCTTGATTCACCTCTGCACAGGTGCACACCAGTTAACCTCATAGGATCTTAGCAGCCTTATCTGTAAGATGCAAATCAAATGTCCATCCTGACATCCCCACTACTAAGAGTGTTGTAGGAAAAACATGAGGCCAAGAGAAGGGATGATCTGGCTCAACATACCAAAGAGAAGGCCATAGGAGGAGCAGAAAGATAATGAGCAATGTATGGCTAGACCAACCCCAGCCGGCTGCTTTAGGACAAGCCTGTAATTGGTTCATTTCCAATTCCTCAATGGTGCTTCTGTGCTGACACTGGATGTGGGAATCCTCAAGGTTCCCTCTTCCAGTTGTCACACTAGTTTTAACTTCTCCCTAACTCTACCACAGGGTAACCTTGGGCAAATGACCTACCCCAAACTACAGGTTTCTCGTTTGAAGATAGGTTGCAGTGATAAAAATACACAGGGTCATCTCTAGTTGAGTAACTGAAAAGATGTTTCATTTTCTCCCTTCACCCTGATTGGACTCTGTTTAGTTGGTAAGAGAATGACCTTGTTTGCCTTTGATCTCTTTACATTTGTGGGTGGAGTGGGAGAGGTGGCTGGGGGCAGGAAGTCCAGGTTTAAGGCCAACGCCTTACCAAGCCATGTTAGAAATGACCATAAACACCTTGATGGCTACAATGAGCCAGCTTGGGTACCCAGGGCAGATCTGCTGAAACTGAGAGCCCCCTCAGCCCAGATCCCATTTTCCCTGGGGCCACAAAACTACATGGAGGCATGTGTGTGCCCATGTGTATGCATGTGTGCGCATGCATGTTCATATATGTGTTTGCGTTTACCATCAACCCCACTGGAAAACAGTTTTTTAGAACACCTTAACACATGGGTTCTGATAAACCCTCTTTCACTGCTTTTAAAAGGTCATTAAAATGTTTTGTCCTACTTTGAGAAATGTGGTCAAGGTCCATTTAGCTTGGGACCGATATTACTGATTTAAAGAAACACCTTCTTTTTAGTCTTTGAAATTCACTTAATTAAGTCAGTGCATAGGAAAGCTAAGATGACCACAGTTCCAGAAAGAAAGTTTCTTGAATATTCAGACAAGATTCCATTCCTAGAAAGTCCTCGTGCTCACACGTTCACAAAAAACAGAAGACCATAAAAATAACTGCAGTCTTTTGTAGGTCTGCTGGGATGCCAACCCCATGGCCAAGTGGCAAAAGAGTGCTGTGCAGACGTAGACTAGATGACATGAGTGTAGTCTACATGTAATCAAACCATCTTGACTGGCTTTGGAGGCAGGAGACCTGTGACCAGAGCCCAGGACTTCTCCATGCCACAGAAACTTTGCCTCTGAGGCTCTGGCAAGTCCACTCCAGAACTCCAAGCAGTTCCCCTCTCTTGCCCCAAATCTCTACAGTTATTTGTATGAAAAGTACTGAGTTAATACAGTTAATGTGCTTAGAAGTGTGCCTGGCACTAAACGTTACCTATTGCTAAAATTTAATTACCAATATTTTTATTACTATTGTAAATCAAAATTATAAAAAAATCCATAGTGTATTTTTATGTTTACTATTATGAGTCATTTTATTCCTGGAAGTCCACACACACAGCTCTATCAGTGAAATTTGTCATCCCATTTCACCATCCAGCATGTCCCTGAAACCCTTGGGGACTCAGATTCTCTGGGCACACTAAACCACAGGCATTTCCACAAGATGGCACAACTGAAAAACGCAGAGTTGATCTCTGTTTTTATTTCCTTAGTGAAACATTTGTGATTTTTAAGGATAGCAGAAGAAACAGAAACATGACCAGCATCTCAATTTAGACACCTGATTTCCTGGCTCTCTTGATGATTATACCACATTTTCTAAAGCTTTACTTGTTTTCCTACTAAGAAACCCTCCTCTCCGGCTTGTGCACACATTTGTTCTGCCGGCTCCAAACCCCACGTAAGTTTTGCACACTGTGCCTAAGTCCTGGCCTGAGACATCTCTTAACAGCCTTTCTCCAGATTGAGGTCCCTGCCTGCCCCCTTCCATACCTCTGTGTTTGAAAGCTGAAACCATGGCTGCTTCCCATAGGTGAAGATCTCCCAAAGGATCACCCCGAAGCTCCACACGTCGCTCTCCGTTGTGAACTTCCGGTACATGATGCTTTCAGGGGGCATCCAACGGATGGGGAGCATGGTGTGCCCTCCAACCTAAAAGGGTGCAAGGCAGAGTCACATGCAGAGTGACCAGGTGGCCAGCAACAGTTTGTCTGCAGTCCAATGCATCTTACTCTAAGACAGCCACATTTGATGCAACTTGTGTCAGAGGGCCAGTGGAGACACAGACATCTGAGGTCTACAATACTGGAAGCAGCTGGAGTAGCAGCTAGAGGGACCACGTAAGGGAGCTTAGGTTCGCTGGCACAACGCGTAAGGAGAGATTGCAAGATGACCTGCAGTAGGAGAGGAAGATTCAGACTCTAGGACTATGGTAAAATCACTGAGGGCCGTCAAGTATCAGAGTACATGCACACATTAGGTTAGAGTTCTTGGCCGAAGTGCTTAAAGCATAAATGGTCATGTGTATCTACTCTGTAGAACTATGACTTCTACCTGACAATCTTGAATTTCTCACTTGAGCCTCGCATTAGGACTCAATGTTTCAAGTGAAGGGGATGGGGAGGTTCCAAACATGTCAAGACTACATGCAAATAAGAAGGCAGGGGTCCAAAACAGAATTCATGACAGTTCTTGGCAAGATCTCACAGGCCAGTGAGGAGAGTGTCTTTTAAAAAAGCCTAAGGAGACCCATCCATGGGCCTACAGATCTAATAGCCAAGGACAAGAGGAAATGACTGACAGTCAAGGTACCCTTTCCCGAGGAAGAATTAGGGGAATCCTCACTGCCCAGCAGGTTAGTGGTATCAGCACAAGTAGAAGAAAATTCACGCATGTTTTAGGACTCAGGGACTAACTGCATCGTTAGTAAGCAGAGCATCAGAAATTGGAACTTCTGACTCATTCATGAGATTTGTCATTAGAAAGGCCCCTACTGTTGCTATGAAGAGCTCTCTATAAATGTCCTAATGAGCTATTAATCAGAAGTTCTCGTTTCTACGGTGGGCCAGTTGGAGGAATAATAATGAACACTTAAAGAAAGAATGACTAGTTGGGAGTTCGGCAGTCTTGCTTCTAAAAAAGGAAATTATGTTTGCCTTATCTTGAAATATTTTAGAAGATATGTGATAATGCAGATTTACAGCAATTCATCTCAACTTGGGATTTTATAATCAAAACAGTTCTGTATCAAGTGGAAAGACAAAGATGTTTCTTTCAGAAGAGCAAAGATTCAGAAAGTTTACCACTCAGAGCCTTTCAGAAAAGAAAGGAGCAAAGATTAGTTGAGGATGCATTCCAGAAACACAGAAAAAAGAACCTAATATACACAATGACTTGGAACTTCACAAACTGGGCTGAGCAAATAAGCTGCAAAAATGCAGTTTAAATCTAAATAATGGTTGGTAATTTGGTAGTTTAATGTAACACAATAACTCTAATAAAGGCTCTCTATAAAACAGAGATATAAACTAAATAATAATACTAATAATGCTAATACAGCTATATTGCTATCATTACTAACACTTATCTGGAATGAAATTTCCAGATAATCTCAACCATAAGTATATAGACGAGAAGGCAGAGAAATAATTAAAAGCCTAGAAAGGATCTCTCTTCTAGAAAAAGGGAAGGGAAGGGGGCTTACAGACGGTAGTGTTGATACTAATAATTTGAATTTAAATGTGCTTGATAAAATACTAAAATAGCTTCCAAATGAACAGAAATAGCACATATAGTTTCCAAACCAGTTTTGGGAAAATAGAACCGAAAATCTCTAACCAATATCAAAAAGAAGGAAGGGGATAATGGTGAATAGAAAGCACAAAACGAAAAAGAAGTTTAAATAAAATCACTATAGACAATAAGCACAAAAAGATTATACTACTTCTTAAATAAAGGAAAAATTTATGTTAAAAAATCAAGATGCATGTTACTTAGAAAAGACATGTAAGAAAATATTGAAAATGAAAGAATGCAAAAATACAATGATAAAAGGAAAATTTAATGTATATTCAATTTATACACTCAATATGTAACTTATACAATTAAATATAAAATATTAAAAATTGAAAGGATGCAGAAAAAAAATCAGAATGTCAAATACTAAATGGGGACACAGTGGTTTATGTCATATTTGAAGTTGGCAAAATTCACCTCTATGATAATCAAGAACTTTTATGCTTAATTAACACAATAACAGAAATATATAGAGAGTAAAAACAGGTTATAAATAAAAGGGAACTGACAAAGCTACAATTATAACAGAAAATTAAAATACTTTCACAAATTGACAGTAAAGAAGACAACAAAAAATAAATATCCATTTAAAAAATAAATGATGAGTTTTAATTGATGGATATGAGTGTTGTGATGTGTCTTTTGGCCTCCCTAAAAAGCTACACATTATTTTGAATAATCTAAAAATATTTATAAAACCAATAATATATTATACCTCAAAGGAAATCTGAAGTTCCAAGAGAAAAACAAAGTAAAGATAAAAATAAGAAACTTTTCTGTACCAAATAAAGTATAATAGAAATGAACAACAAAAGGATAATTTTTAAAAGGTTTTCTTTGGGCAATTAAAAAATTATTTGATAAAGAAAATAACTGAAATACAATGTAAAGCTATTTATTACAATAATAATTAAAGTCTTATTCATGGAAATCTATGAACTATAGATAAGTAATTTGGGGGGAATTACAGCATTTGAGCACTTGCTTTAAAAATAGTTAAAAATATAATTAAATTAAGGATTCAACAAAAAAAGCTAAAAGACCAACAGGACAAATTTATTGAATTCAAGAAGAAATAAACAATAAAGATAAAACGAGGAAGCAATATAAAACAAAGCCAAGTAAAACAACCAACCAAAAGGGAGAAATAAAAAGCAGACTGTATCTATATAACCAGTTACTAGTTCTTTCAAAGTAATATAAACTGTGAGCAAAGTTAATAAGAGATATACAGAAACAAATGTAAAATGCTAAAAATATTACAACAAATTTGGAAATGTAGTGTTGTAACTGATTTATTAGAAAATATTAATGGAAGAAGTTAAGAAAAGTAGAAAACTTGAACACAAAAACAATTACACTCCTAGTAAAAAATCTATACATTAAAAAAGTACAAGGTCCATAAGGTTTCATGGGTAGGTTCTACTAAAATTTTCTATCTTATGTATACTTTACCAAAGCAAAATAAAAACAAAAAACCAGCAACTTTCCTAAGAAAACTCTCTGTGGTTTGAAGGTCCTTGATGATAAAATCAGTCAAACTTAGCATATAGCCTTAAACATATGAATAGAGATAAAGGTATTTTATCTATCTATGTGTAAAACTGTTAGGAACATAGTCTCCAAATATCAATCAAATATTAGCATATCGAATTAATGATATATCACAAGAATTCCATATTATAACTCAATACGTTTTGTAAGAGTAATACAAGAATGCCTCAGCTTTACAAAATCTACTGTTTTATTTACTAAGAGATAGAAGAAAAAATATCCTTTCAAAACATGCCAAAAATTTCCAACCCCTCTTCCTAATTAAAAGCCCTAATTCATTAGTAATAGAAGATAACTTCCCTAATTTAACACACTAAATATCATACTTACTAACAAAAGATAGGACGGATAGAAGCAATCTTCTATCACTGATTTTATACAATATTCTTCAGGTGTCCTAGCCAATGCAATAAAGAAAGAATAAAAGTAAAATAGAAATAATGAAAAAGAAGAAGCCAAAACTGCCATTGACTGCATGTGATATGACTATTCAAAACATTTAACTATAAAGCAATTAGGACCCCACTATACGATTTAGTCAACTACCCAGATGCAAAAGGAACCTACAAAAATTAAACTATTCCCATATACCAGTAGCAACACATTCAATGAAAAATGAGATTGTTTGTATAACAGTAACAAAAAATGTATAAAATTCCTAGGCAGTAACCTTAACATAAAATATACTGGGTCTATTTAAAGGAAAGTATTGAAACACATAAAATCAAAATACATGAAAATATGTTATTTCCTTGAATAAGCCAATTCAATATCATATATCTCTCATTCCTCCCTCAAATTAATCTAAAAATTTGACACAATCTAAATGAAAACCCTAATGGAATGATGTATGGAAATTGATATGATATCAAAATTCATCTAAAGGAGTAAATAGTTGATAAAAACTAAGATATACTTGAAATAGAATAAGACTGATTTGCTCCATCAAATTGCAAAACATATTGTCAAACTACAGTAATGAACACGCTGTGTTATTGGCATAGGAATAGACAAATTTCATTGATCAATGGTATAAATAAAGTCCAGAAGTAGACTCATATATAAATATTGGAATTTAATATATGAAATGATGGGTTAGTAATCAAAGTGTTGGGACAATGAACTATTCATTTAAAGAGTACACTTAGATACCTACCTCACACCATATACAAAAATCATTTCCAGATGGATTAAAGAGCTAAACATAAAAACAAAACAATAATAATATTAGAAGAAAACTTAGATAAGTATTTGTATAACCTCAGGAGAGGAAGTCCTTCCTAAACAAGACACATGTTCATGAAGTCATTAAAGGATAGGATTTAGAGATACAACTTATATAAACTAAGAACTTTTGCATGTCAAAATACAAAATAAGCATAGTTAAAAGACAAATGGCAGAGAAAATATTTGCAATATAGGTAACAGACAAAGAATTAAAAGCCATATATTATAAAGTGTTTCCTTTAAATTAGTTTTAAAAAGCAACCCAATAGAAAAATGAGTAAAGGATAAGAACAGATAATCCACAAAAGCACTACAAATGACTACAAACACATGAAGAGATGTCAATTAAAACAACAAAGAGACATATTTTGGAATGTTATGTAGGAAAAATTGAAAAGATTGATACTATCTGTTGCTTGAGAACGTATGAGGTAAGGAGTTATTGTCAAATACTATTGCTAAAATTGGGGCAGCTTTTTCTGAGGGTGGCTTGGCAGAATCTGTCCACCCTAAAGATGTTAAGTGCTTTTTAACCTAGTAATTTCAATTCTAGGAGTCTTCGAAAAATAACTTGCTCATATAAGCAGAAATACTTGGCTAAAGATGTTTATTTCATTGTTTTTAAGGGAGACAATTTGTTCATCATTAAATGTATACGCAGCAGTTAAAAGGAATATAGTAGAATTATGTGCAAGTGATACATTAAATGAAAACATAAGACATTAAAAATATATATCAGCATTCTCATTCATATAAAAAAACGGTATACATAAGCAAATATGTTAAAAGGCAATATGTGTAACTCTGTAAATGCATAGAGAAAAATCTAGAAATTCAGCCATTAAAGCAGTGGTCTACTCTAGAGAGGGAAATGAAAGTGAGCACTTAAGAGAAAATTCCACTTTTTACTATATGAATTTCTAAGCTGTTTGTCATGTTAGCATGGTTATGTATAGCATTTGAAAATTTAAAGCCAATCAAAGGAAGGACCGTCGGGCCTCATTTATGTAAGTTCCATATCAAAAGATGATTCTTTTAAAGAAAAATTATGTTTGTGATAGAATCTAGTAGAATGGTTTATTGTACCTGACTTCTTGATTAAAAAAAAAAAAGTCAAGGATATTGGAACATTCTCTTTAGATGACACATTCCTCCAAACTGATGTTTGCCTTATGTGATGACTTTATACACATTCCAGAAGAAATGTTCCAAATTGAAATCTCCAAGTTTGCAGAGAAAGAAATGCAAGTGTGCTGGTGTAAAGTTTGATGAGCTTAATGTTTGGGCAGAAAAGTGTTAGGAGGGTATTGATTAGCCACAGGGACCCTACTAAGATAAATTTTATCTAGATTTTCACGGGTCAGCTCCACCAGTGTTGGTGAAGTTCATATGGGCATGCCTCCAGAAGAATCCAAGGAGTCAGTGGTACAACAAAAAGAACATTCAGTTGGAAGCCAGAACACTGGGTTCTGATGTGACTTTTGACAAGCACTTAATCTCTTTGGGTGTCAACTTCTTTGTCTTCAACATAGGACTTATGTCTAAAATGCCTAAATGAGACGATACACAGTAAAACCTGAGCACCATAAATGCTAAAGTATATACATAAAGTGCAACAGCTGTTCACTATGTGTGACTTTACATGCTAGGTTTTCCATATTTTCTGGAAAGGTCCACCTAGATGACACTGATTTTCCTCCAGGGCCACCTAAACCACATCAGAAAGGTCCAGTCTGGGAAAGGTGGTAGTCAAATCCTTCCCTGATAAAAAAAAATACATTGACAAACATCCCCAGAGCAAAACCTAGCGGGACAAGCAATAGCTGCCATAATAATCTAAGAAAAGTCCTAATTAATGCACACTGAGGACCAGCCACATCCCTCCCTTCATCCTCCCTTCCATCCTTTGTGATTGAATTCCCAGAAGATAAAGTAACTTCCCTAGGCACTGCCCCAGAAATATTAGTGAAAGATCCCAGCTCGCAATGAGATACGTCAAGGATCTGAAGGCTGAGCCTTGAAATAGGAAGCATATGAGAATAAGGCAAAGATTCCAAGAAATTATTTTGGAAATAAAATATATACTTGGAAATCTTTGGATTGCACTATCTTGGATTTGTTTATGAGTCTGTTTCTGTTTTGTTTGTTCATTTGTTTTATTTTATTTTTTAGATTCCACACAAAAGGGAAACCATTTCACGTTTTATTAAGAATAGCTTTGCTTTTTCTTTCCCATTTGATTTTATGCAGCTTTATAATGATGTGAAGACTGTTACGCAGTTTCAAAGTCAAAACCAGAAAACAAGGTACGTGAACTCTCCTTCCATCTCTGTCACTCCCTCCCTCCTTATCTCTTCCTCCCCACGAACAACCATTTTTTGTTTGTCCTCCTATTGTTTTTAACATAAGTGAATACAGATTATATTTGTTTCCCTCACTTTCTTAGATAAAAGGTAACCCACCATCTGTTGCATACTTTACATTTTTCCACCGGATTCACTCACTCCTTTGGTAGCTATAGAGGACTCCATTATGCATGACGATGCCAGTTTATCCTATCATCCCCTACTGATAGGACTCAAGTTGGTCTACTCTTGTTATTACCAATAAGGAAGTGCACTTTTTACTTGTATCTCAGGTGATTTGCATTCCCGTAAAGAATAAGAGCCTAGAATTTTATTCAGTATAACAGGCAGAGATAGACTACAATGCCCACAGCAGTGGTTTCAATCCAGGGTCTACATTAACTTTGGAGATACACGGAGACTTTCCAGCAGGCACCCAGGCAAGGATGGTTTTAAAGGATTTTTCATATCCTCAGTGCTGGTATGGATTTTTTCTAACATTGAACTGAAAATCCGCTGCAGACCAGCAATCCCTTTCCCCAGTTGTGTATGCTCACACATACACACACACACACACACCTGCCACGTTCAGATCTCTCACTAGTTCTAAATCTCAGGAGAGAGAACCTGCAGAGTACATACGAATAAACTCTACAAAAGATCGGTACAGTGTTGAAAATAAATGTCTCTACCGACTGGGAAATGAATCCTTTTGCAAGCCAGGTAGTTTCCAGTTCTGAAGGTGGACACATCTAAAAGAATTATCAGCTGAGACACGCTTAAAAAGAAATTTTGATAAGAGACTAATATGTGATTTTAGGTAAATAACTAGGTAATATTTCAAAGAACTGAGCCACAGTGCAATAACAAACTCCCTTCTTTCCGATCTATTTTTTTTAAGTGTGAATAAAGTTTCTCAGTTTTTATACCCATAAAGATAAAAAAACAAGCAGAATTGATCCTGAACCTTCCCTACTTTGACAATAAATAATATTCATTAATGAACACATGAACTAATTGAAAAATATGAGGTGCATTTCCAAAATGTATCATATCTTCTATCTTTTCTTTTCATTGAAACTTATGCTGTATGTACATTATTTTTATCTACTACCTGGTTCTGTGTATTACTAATAATTATAATGATACCTCAATCCAAAAATTCTTAACATCTAGAAACTTATGGTCATTGGACATTAAAAATTAAATTTAAATCTTCATACATATTTTTGTCACACCAAATTATGATAGAATGGCCAATAAAAAGGCTTTCATGCATAAAGATATAATAGTAAGGATAAAATTTGATAGGGCAACTGGAATGAAAATAAGAATTCCAGAAGGAGAGGACTATAAAACTGCTTAAGAACTTGTTCATGTGTTTAATAGATGATGTATCAAATTGCTCTGGTATTTAAAGTTCATTAGATACATTAAAAGAGTGATGGCTTTTTGTAATGTCAATATTTACAATATTCCAGAAATGGCATCATTGACAACTATTTAAAAATATGTTGAAGATTTAGCTGGCCACTTGAATTGTGCAAGGGGTGTACATAGGTTCTCAAAATTATTTTAGGGACATGAAAGTTTGAGAACCACAGGGTTAGAGACTAAACACCTCGTGGTGCACGTTGGGCTTATTACCTCTCTGGCGAGTTTCTCTCTTTCCCCAAGGCTCTCTCCCGCCCCTTGTCACTGGCAGCAGGGGGAGGGGAGGGCCCGGGAGAGGAGGGAAGCAAGCAACAGCCTGTCTCTAGCCCCTGCCTACCTAGAATCCGCACAATTCATCGTCTCAGTCAAGCCTTCAGCCTGTGCCCAGGGCCCCTGGAGAAAGTGGGACAAAAAGTGTGGGAAGCAGGGGGGCTGCAGGCTCCATTTCCCACTGGGGGCAGAGTGTTCCTGCGGAGGGGTGGAGGGGGAACCTCTCCCTCCCCACCTCCCCACCGCCACCTTCCTCTTCTGAGCCGGCCTGCCCTGCACAAGGAAATGTCCAGCTCACTTCCGCAGTGATGGCAGCCCCCTGCAGTCAGAGGGACCCACTGCTTCGGGTTGCAGAGAAACTCAGAGCTCTGGAAGGTTCTCGGGCATCTACTGCACAGAAAGGCGGCGGCTCGTGGATTCCAGAAAACACACAGAAACCCGCTTCTCTCCCAGAAGTTCAGAATGTCCAGCCTCACACAACTCTGACAAGGGAGGAGACAAATGGAGCCATACATTCCAGATAAAGAAACCAAGGCCCAGCAAAGGCGAGCACACATTCTCACAGGGCACGACATTTCTGGAAGCAATCGAAGGGCTCAAGCTTCCTCTGGAATCACGAATCTCTAGGGGCCACGTCAAAATCTGATGAGGTTAAAAGAGGTGAGAAGGCAGTGGCTTTCTGAAGACTTGTAAGAATTTTGCAATATATGTTAATGGCAAAATAGCTTAATCAGAAGATTATCATAAAGATTGTCATTTGTGGTAAGTGTCTTTTTCTATTTATTCAATTTTAGTCTTTCTTGATTGCATGCTCAGCCCATTAAAGAGTCTCCATATGCATTAAGAAAAAATAAAAGCTTTAGTATGTGCTTTCTTCATCCCCTGGAAAGTTTCCTGGTTTCCCACACGCCCCAGAGGCTTTGCCTCTTACATCCTGCCCTGGCAGTCTCAGCGGATGCCAGCCAGGTCTGGCAGTCACCTTGAAATGCCCCCAATAGCAGTCCCATAGCACCACTACAATCTTTAAAATTGTTCCACTTTTGCTCCTGAGGGACGGGGGTTTTCACCCACATCTGTATTAGCTACATTTGCATAGATACACACCCCCATACAGGGGTGGAGGGGTGTTTAGATGAACTGTGTGCAGGCCAATGCATATGCATATGAAACCTCAGATTCAAACCCAGGCCTGTCGATCATGCCCTGATCACCTGAAGTTAGCAAAATCGCCCTTGGGTACCTCCTACAAGAAATGTCCTAAATGTAGAAAGAAAGGCCCAAAGTCCTCTTCTAATGTGCCTTCTAAAATAAATGGTTCCACTCTAAACCAGTTACTCAGCTTTGCAGCTTCAGAACTTGCCAGCAACATAGTCCTCTTTCCTGGAATTAACCCTTCTCATTGCCCAGCCGACCCTACTGCTGGACCCCGCTAACAGCTCCCTCCCCCATACATGGCAGACTGCTAGAACCTTAGAATTGGCAGCCTGCCCTTCAGGAACCCTCCCCGGCTCTTGCTTCTCTTCTCCACTTCCCCTCACTTTCTCCACGGGGCTGTTTCTCCACTGTCTGCAACTCTGAGTTGCGGACACTGTATCTTCACAGCTGTTCACCTGGCTGCCCAGCCCCATCTGGCCGTTCAGTAGGCACGTTGCTTTGACGTCTGAGCCTATATGCCCTCCAGATTCCATTTGGATTCCTGACGCATCTTTGTGGGACCAGCCCTACCCTGTAACTGCACCCACTCCATCTCCCCAAATCCATGCTCATCAGAATCCAGGGCTTAAAAGCTGTAACACTAAAGCTATACGCAGCTCCTGGGCTGACAAGGCTGGGGAAAAATCTTGGAAATTACCCAACCTGTCTCCAGGCCTGGAAATCTTAGCTTGAAGAGAGGCAGTGAGTGAACCTGCCTGAGGTCACTAAGAAGAGTGAATAGAATGGAAGTCCCATGGAGTCTAGTTCTTATTTCTAATGTAAACTTGCTACTGGCGAAAAGCATACATACCTTAAGGTATTTAAGTCACAAATAGACTGACTGAATCTTACGAAGTTTAATTTTGCTTCTAAGCTTCCTCTTACCACCCCTATGTGTACAGGCTAAGGGTAACCTGGCAGAGCTGTGTGGGTGCACACCTTAGGGAGGCATTGGTTTGAATAGCCTTTTGATTTGGGCCTACAGTATGTGTGTGTGTAGTCACAAATACACGTCTGTTTGTGGCCTCTCTCCTCCTGTGGAAATTGCGTGATTGAAACCTTCACACAAGAGATTGAGATTTTTCTACAGCAACATCAGACTTCTGAGTCAATATGGCAGCATTGTTTGTCACCTTTTGCCCCTTCTCCTCTTCCCAGTTAAGTGGGCAAGATCTTGTCCATCTTCTTCTAGACACAAACTGAAGATCTCAGCCCCAGGTCTAGTAGGTGCTTGGAATTCTTGGAAAGGAAGGTGCAAAGTAAACTCACAAAGACATCATTATACCGTTGCTCGCTCTGAGCAGGGCTTTGTGACAGCTGATGCAAAAAAGGCATCCATGTAGCAGAATCTTAGTGGAATGGCTGTTTCAGGCTGAGCCTGTAGCCCTGGGATTAGGAAAAGCCCTCGGGAGTCTTGCAAAAAATACAAGGAGTATAAGAGCCACACTGTTTAGCTGTGTGAGTGTGAAGGATAAACAGGCCCATTGTGATCCTCACCTAGAGCAGCACCTGTCAGGAGGCCCTTCTCAGATGGAGGCCCCAGGAACACATACCTTTTATAACTTCCCTTTTGTTTTCCCCTTTTTAAATCCTGTCTAAATTCTGCTGCTCATTCTGAGACCTCACTGTCCCTCCCTGCCCCCAAGCAATATATTTTTTTATAGAACAGACACTGCAAGTCCAGAGATGTGGGTTGAAAAATAACTTGACCTTCATTTCCCTTTCCAAATACACAACTGTGGAGCCTCCTGGCTGCACTCAAATTTTTTCATGGAAACGAACTTTAAAGATATTGTTAAAAGAACTCAATTCACTGAACAGAGCTGGAGGTCTCAGCTCAGCTCAGATCCACGGATCACACTGGATCCAGACTGATCTTTCCAGGCCTCGAATGCTTGCTGAATATTAATGGGTAAAGGCAGGCAGGAGAATAAAGCCTTGTAGTGATAAATCCAGACATTTAATGTACCTTGTATGGCTCAGGCCCTGATAGGTTTCTATTGACATTCAGACTTATTTAGCAAAAATAAGGTGATCCCATTCAAAGACCGGCTTTGCTATATAGTTAGATGCCCCCAACAAACATCAAAAGTGTAACTGAGTTTGAAAATATGGGTACAGATGAGGAAACAGAGGAGATAATGTGTAACTTAGCCAATACCATTTACTGGGGAATTTCCTTCACCTCTAGAAGACTCAGCATCTTCGTGTGTAAAACAAGAATAGTAACACGTCTACCCAGAACATGTACAGGAATTAAGTAAGATATTAAATGAAAGGCATGGCAGCTTTTCAATACACTGCACATACATATTATTTTTAATCTAAATCTTCCTTGGAAGATGCTAATTTCTCAATGTTTATGTTTATTGTACAGTCATTCCTAACTTTTCCAGAGATTTGGACATACTATCCGGCGACCCTTACAATACTAAGGAAACATTCCCATTTTATGGATAAGGAAAACAGCTCAGGATGGAATGCCAGCAAGTCCGGGGTAGGTAGAGGCCACAGTGGAAGGTAATCCATTGCCACAGTGTACATCCTTCCCATTATGATTCTGGGGGTTCAAGACCACCCCACCTACAAGCTCTGGGAGCTGCTTAAAAGGGATTTCAGGATGAGCGTGGCCCTCAACCTGCATGCGTGGAATACTTGGCTATTTGCAAAAACAGGGTTTAGATACTCAGCAGACAGCACTGGCCTGGTTAGAATATGGTGCTTTCCTCCTATGGCCTGTGCCCACCGGCTGCATATCCTAGGAGTGAGGTCTCATGGCAGAAAAAAGCAAAGTAAAAACAAGATGATTTCAACTTAAAAAAGCAAAGAATGAGACAGGGTCTTTTTCCTCAAAAGGCAAACTGAGCAATAAATTGTCTCCTCCAGCCATCTTCTCAGAGACGTTAATAACAACAACAGTAATACTTCCTATTGACTGAATAGCCCATCAGCTTTACGATGACAGCTCTGGATTCTTTAATCATGATTCTAGTTTTATTGTATCATCTTATGACCCTGGCTTTCCTTCCAAGCACCGTGGTGAATGGACAGCAGATATGCACCAATGGCACCGTGGGAGAAAGAGCTTTTCTTATAAACGATGGACTATTATCCCTTGCGAGCCAGTGAGGCCCCATCTCTAAGTCAGCTCAGGCTGGGTGCCCACCTCTCAGGTTTTGGAGGAGAAGCTAGAGTAGGTGGCCTTCTTAATTCAAAACTTTTTTTTTTTCTAATTCCAAGTTCCCAACACCCTTGCACCCTTGACTGGCCGTGTGTAAAGTCTGTTACACAGACTGTGTGCTTGGGTCAGTGGGAGACCCTTCCTGCTCAGCAGCAGCTGGGGCCCCACGCTGAGTAGCCTAGAAGCAGATGGCTTCAAATAGCCTCCATGTGCTGCTGAACTTGCGATAACTTCCTAGCGAATGTTGACAGACCACAGCCAGCAGCATGAACCAGCCCGACAGCAGCGGCGTAGAGAAGCCTTTCCCACAATGCCAGGGGTTTCTGCACTGGTGTGACACCAGCCATCATCAGAGGCTGCTTGTGAACTGTCTCTGAAAGGGGTTCTGCCAGCTGTGGTCTCCCCGTATCCCTCACTGTGAGAACTCCCCGAGTATGATGTGATTCACACGTCTCTCATCTCTTGGGGCCAAGGGTTGGAAGGAGGCAGATAGCTGTTTGTCTGGGCCAGCACAGGGGTAAACTGAGGCAGGGAATGATGCCTCTGGTGGACTCTGTATCTCCACACTCTGCACAGTGCTGCTGGATAAGGGCAAGCTAGCCCGTTGGAGAAATCAGTGGGTGCAGGGACAGGTCCCCAGAATGGGAACAGAAGGCAGCCCACCCTTAAGCAGAGCTTAGGGAAGAGGCCGTGTATCAGAGTGGAACACACAGCCGCAAATTCATAGCCATGTCACCTCTGGAAATCCCTTAACCTCTTGGGCCTCAGTTTCCCCATAAGTTAAGCACCAACTGGTATTTACCTCCTAAGATGGTCTAGAGGGTTAAATAAAATAATCCACATAAAGTAATTAGTAGGGTACCTGGCATGTGACAAGCCTCAATACAGGTTAGCACGTCACACAGCAATAATCGCTACAGTAATGCTGGTTGCATTGATCTCCCAGAAATATTTGCAAGAAGCACCCTCTAGGTCCAGGATTTAGGCAATGTGAGGGAATGGGTTTTAAACATCTACGTGTGCAGGGAGATGGGGGGATTGGTGGGTGGTGAAGATCTAAACTGAATTAGGGAGTAAATTTCAAGTGTCCTTGGCTATGGGCTTTCAATGAAGGTCTGCCCTGAGGAAAGAGAAGTGTCTTCTGGTTTTGTGCTCTGCTAATAAGTACACCAGACCCCAGCCTCCTTCCTGCCCCCCACTCCACCTGCCTGGACCCTTAAGGAAGCCCACACAGTCCTCCAGCTCCACTGCTTCGATACAGATGGAGCAGACCAGCCACAAAGGCATGGCTGTAGCTAAAGGTAAAGCCTGCTCCTTCCAAACCACTCTGAGTTGGTCATTCTAACTAGAGGGAGACTCGGGCCTTTGGGCCCCCCTTTTATTTCATTAACTGCCAAGTGCAAATGCCAGAAGTAGCTGGGGAAGAAGCACAAGATGGGAGACAGGGAACACTTTGCATATTTTAATTACTTCAGTAAGGTCCATACCCCGGCAGAAACCTACCAGCTATGGCTACACCCCCAGGTAAAGGGAAGCTGGAAGAGCATCGTGGGACGTGACATAAAAAACATGCTGTTCCGTAGACTAGAAGCTGCCTTATCTAGCTTCTCTGAGCCGGAGCTGACCTTCCAGTCCATCCACGGACTCGCTGCTAGGGCAGCTCCAACCAGAGCAAGTGGAAGGTCAACGACCACAGCTTTCTGGAGAACCAAATGCACCTCTTCCCCCAGTGGAAAGTGGGATTCTTCTTTGAGTCGTGAAACAAGACCCTTTAATTCTAAAGGAAGGCATGATGCCCGAGAGGACAGAGCTCACAGATCCCTTGCCAGCTCTCTGGCAGAACCACAAATGTGAAGCAGTGAACCACAAGCGTAAAAGCCTCCACCTTCATTTAAAGGTGGGGGTTCAACTTAGAAAAAAGTAACAGGATTCCATTCTTAGGGAAGTGTGCAGACGGGTGTTAAGAGCAGCTGAAGCCTCCGTGATGTGCACAGTGATTGACCAACAGGCGTTAGTGCCACTACTGTTTTTATGCATGACAAGCTCCCGGTTGGCACTTCCCCTGAGAAATTCCAGGAAAGGGGGATTGATGAACCCAGCCACACAGCCCTGACAGTGACCAGAGTTCCGCCAGCCTCCTGGGAGGGAAGCAGTCCAGGGGCAGATCTGATGCCAAAGGAGCTGTGGAATCAGGTGGGAGGAGCACAGGACTGAGGCTCAGGTCCCCTGTGCTCTTGCCCCAGTTTGACAGTGTCACCCGGTGGCTTTGGGTCCTGGTGCTTACTTTGGGTCTCAATGTTCACATCTGCGACCATGACAGAGCTGAGCCAGAGGATTGCAAAGATTCTTCTCCACTCAAAAGCCACATGAGATTGTCCACAGCAACATCGCCTTCTCTTACTCAATAGACCAAGAGCCCTGAACACAAGCTCATCTCAGCAGCAGCGGCCACATCGGCAGCCTGACATGTGCGTGTGGCATGCGAGACAAGAAGAGCGGTGAGCCAGCTCTCGGAAGCAGCTCCGTCATACCACCTGCTCACTGGGTCCTCATCTATGAAACCAGCAGGTGAGGAAAAGGGTGGGGCTGGTTGACCTGTAGGTATCCCCTAGTTCCCAAACACTGTGCTGCAGTGAAGCAGAGACCGCATGACCTCTGGATGCCACCCCCAGTACCGTGAGAAGGTTAGAGTTCTGAGACCTACTAGTCCTACACAGCCCCCTGCTCTGCAGCCAGGTCCCAGGGTGCCTCTCTGCAGCGAGGGCTGTGAGCCAAGGGCAGTGTCCGATGAAAGATCGGAGGGGCTGTCCCTCCACGCAGCATCTGGCATCCCAGGCCATCATCTGAGGCCTGCAGCTGGGGGCTGCTCCTCTTCCCTTTATAAACAAGCCCTACCTCTTGGCTTCTCTTTTCAGGTCAAAAGTCAGGGGAAAGACTGCTCTGAGGATGAACCCAGGAGAAAGTCTTAAATGCTAAGCCAGTAATTGCACTTGGACGGTTTTCTCAAAGGCATTCCCACTCTGTTACGCACACTCCTACCTCCAAAGCACAGAGGGAGGGTGAGGCCAAGTTGGCTTCTTGCTTCCAGGCTCATGAAACAGGGAGGAAGTATCTCTGGGTCACTTAGTAGGTCCCCAGGAGGTGAAGCCAGGCTAAGTGTGGGGTAGGTAATTCCCCAAGGGTGGAGCCCTCACCTTAATTTACTTAAACCTCTGGTCTTCCCCACTACAGAGGTACAAAGAGATGTTTTCTGCATTCCAACGTTGGGACTATAGTGGAAGGCTTGTCCCAGGGATAGAGACGGACTTACGAGTGTTTATACTCTGCCAGGATCTGTGCTAAGTGAGTTAGAATGGATGGCTTCATTCAATCCTCCTAATATGCCGGGGCTCTGAAAATCACTATTATGGAAAGCGCTGCATATGCATAGATAGAGGAAGGGCAGACAGTGGGGAGGGAGGGGGGGAAGGACGGAGGAGCAAAGCGACGTAGGTGAGTTCAAAGGGCTGAAGAGTGAAAGACCCAAAGTTCAGCCTAAACTATTCTGACTCCAAAACCAGTGTTTCTTGTCCCTCCAAGTCAGAGTTCCTATGCACATCCAAGCTGCGGGAGGACTCCCTCGGGGAAACGCGTGAAGGCATACAAATTGGTGGGTTGGGTTGGCAGAATTTAAACAATGTGATAGAAATCCTAGAATTTGATTTCTATAATAACACCCATTAAAGCTGAAGAGAGATTTTTATTCAGAAATATCTAAATCTGCCGATGGCATACACCAAGGTGGGAGCCCGCCTCAGCCCAGAGAGCATTCATAATAATGATCCGAGAAAACATCGTGGGCTCCTAATAGACAGACTGGAAGAAACAGCCAGTCACACGGGCCTTCCCTCTTCAGTCTTTCCCTCTGTAGCTTTTCTGGGCATAATGCCTGGCCTGACTTCTGTAGAAATGACACTAATTATTTAATGCCCAGGCAGCCGGGCTCCTGACACAAGGCATCTTGGATGAAGACAAGTCTCTGTTACTGAACATCTAGGTCCCAGATAATCTGTTCAACTACGGCTGCATTTATCACCATGATTTTCAAAATTCATTAGCCTTGATTGTTTAGAAATTTATTTCCTATTAACATCCAATTCCCTCAGACCATTGTCTATGGCAGGAAAAGGGGAAGGTGGACAGAGATGGAGGAGCATAGGAAGGCTGAGTGGAGATGAGAAGGGAGGGAGAGAGAAGGCAGCATGGGTTGAGCCTGCCGACTTACTCAGGTCTTAGAATCCAGCCACACCAGAATTAAGTCCTAAACCTGGATTTTGTGATTATTAAGACAATACATTGCCTTTTTGCTTAAGATAGATTGGGTGAGGTTTTCTGTGACTTGCAATTGAGAGAATCTTGATATAACACTGGAAAATTCTACTTTAAAGTTAATCTCTATTTCGAGGAATAAAATATCTATTTCTAGAAATGAACATAGGAAGAAAAACTCAGAGAGATCCCTGAGGCCCAGATGGAAACAGGTCGCCCAGCTGGCACGGAACTGCATTACGCATTGTCTCACCTACCAGGTGCCCTTTTCTGCCTCCGTGCCCTGCATGACAGCACCCACATGGCAGGGCTTCGCCATAAAGTATCCCAAGGAGACAGTTTGCAAACATGTGGTTCGGAAACCAGCACCTGAACTAAAAGCTGACTTCGCCGAGATACCAGCCTTCCTCAGCCCAGTGCATTTAGCCAGAGGTCACATTAGACATCTACTTTCCATTAGTTTTAGCCACAAGTGCCAGGACGGAAGGAGGAAGCAAAATTCAGAGGAACTGGCTAATGCTCAAGAGAGGTCGGCACCAGCCCAGCACACTCAGGCAGAAGAGCGAGTGGAATTCATGCTAACCTCTCCAGCACATGCAGACAGGAGGCCCTGTCACAGTCCTTCCAGACATATGGATTTCTCATAAGTCATCTGTCCCAAAAGAATTGCGGAAGCAAATGGACTTGGCCAGCTTTGAAGATAGATAAAATTCAGAACAAAGAGTGCAGAATCCCATCACAAAGATGAGGGCAGCTTTCCTAACGAGCAGTCCCAGGTGATCGCAGCCGGAACAACTATCTTCCCTTCTCTGTCATCTTCCCTCTGACCCCCACAGCCCCTTCCCATGAAGACCTGAGCCCCACCTCATTCCAGGCAACTTCCATCATGCTGTTCTGGGGTCTTGTTCTGATCTATTTTCAGATTGACAGGGAGCAAAATGCTAAGGGAACAACGAGTTCAAGGATCAATTACCATTTAATGGGCAGAGTTCTTATCTCTGGATGAATCTCCAGGTGAGAACCCGAAGGACTGGCCCTGGGAACACACAACCAATCTCCCTGAACTTAGAAGGACTGGAGATGCCACATAATTAAGAGGCACCTCCCGCAGGAGAAAGTATCAGGTTCCCCCCAAAAGGCCATTCTTAACTCTCTTGAATTGCAAGATTTGGGACAGCCACGGCAAGGAGGGAAACCGCATTCTGCAATTTCAAGGCTGTTAAATGATGTTGTGTCTTCACTTCATCGAAGTCCCAGTGTGTTTTAGAATACCCTAGCTCACGAACAGCTTCAGGGCAACCTCACCCACCCACAGCCTCGGTGCCAGCTGAAAATCACACGCAGAGAGGAGGGAAAGAGCTCGTCCTAGGCTCTCCTGCGTGGCTTGGGCATGCAGAGACGGGCCAGTATGCGTTCTTGGGTTCCTTAGAAAACTGGGTTCATTCGTTTTAGAATACCCTAGCTCACGAACAGCTTCAGGGCAACCTCACCCACCCACAGCCTCGGTGCCAGCTGAAAATCACACGCAGAGAGGAGGGAAAGAGCTCGTCCTAGGCTCTCCTGCGTGGCTTGTGCATGCAGAGACGGGCAGGTATGCGTTCTTGGGTTCCTTAGAAAACTGGGTTCATTCGGGTAGAGAGACCTTTCCTGGGTCCCCAGACTGTTGTTGTACAGGTTGTGCATCGATCAGGTCTCTAAGTCACTGTGACCAAGTGCCCTCACAGACTGGCGTCAAAAGTCTGGTCACTGTCCCTCTAGCTGCAACAAAATCCTTCCTAGAATTAAGACATACCATGTCTGCATGAGTGGCAGGGGGCGCCTTACACAGCCAGTGCAGGAAGGACTATCCTCTCAGCTGGAAGAACAAGCCGGCTTTCCTAATCCTTAGCCCTGTCCCCAGCTGGGACTCCCCAGAGCACATGGACGCAGCTAGAGAAGCGAACTGCTGTTGAGATGGGTGAATATTTAGAGCAAAGGTAATTTGCTTGCTGCTCTGTTTTTGCCAGGGAGGGACTCAGATGGAAAAGCAGAGAAGAGGCTCCTACAGGGGAAGAGGGATAAAGCTTTGCTCCTTCCCCCGGCGTGACGGAGAAAAACTAGACAGCTGGCCATATGCAGCGAAGGATCAGGATGCGAACAGGTCATCAGAATCCAGTAGTGAGAAGACCATAGTAAGGGACAGTCCAGTGCCTGGAGTATAGTCCTAACTGACACTGACACTGTATGAAGAAAGTCCTTGGTAAATGATGGAGCAATAATTACTTTCTGTGCATATGACACATATTGTGGAACTAAAAGAGACATTTTCTTGATGTGCATTGAGACCTCTGGATAAACATCACAGATGGAAAGATCCTCCTTTACATAAAAGGAAACCAAGTGGTTACTGACATCCCAGAATAATCCTCCTCCTTGCCATAGCGATAGGGTTACCCAGCGATAATGGTGTGAAGTATAACCATAGTAAGATATGGCCCAGAGGTCCCCCACTTCTTGCTAATAGCAGTCCCAAAACTGGGTGAGGTCCATCTGCAGGAAATTGAGGATTCTCTTCAAACTCAACTCTTCCCTCAGAGCCCTGTCAACAAACCTCTGTCCAGTCTCAGACCTCTGCATGCAGGCTCCCCAGCCCTGTTACCCACACACAGACCCATGCACCACTCCTCCCCCCAACGTGCGTGAAAGCCCAAACTGCCGACGCACTGAAATCAAGCTCGGCCTCTGCCTAGGATGGCTGCCACAGCAGGAAGACTTGCCATCGTGCTCCCTGAATTTTCCACGCCTGCCTCCATTCCCAGTGACAAGGACACATGGAGAAGCAGCAGAAGTTGCTGTACCTTCATGCACAATCAGCAGAGACATGGACAGCCGCCCCGACACGTCCTGCTCCTGACCCGGCCATGCACATCAGCCCGCAGGACCTTGGGGTAACCCGGTGAGTCTGACCTCTCTCTTCTTTCTCCCACTTCCTGCCCCCTGCTGTCAAGGGACAGATGCAGAGACTAACTGATGAAGGCAGGATGTCAGACTTAGTTCCAACTGGCTTTAAATCCTGGCTCCGCAGTGCTGTAGTTTGTGTTTGCAGCACAGCGTTCTCAACCCTGAAGTGGGGACTATGATAACTTCGTCATGGCAACAGTATAGATGAAATAAATGAACTTATTCAAGGCCCCTGGCAAAGTGCCTGACTGGTGGAAATGCCCAACCAATGTAAATTGCCATCCTCTGCCCACCCCAGGACACCAGATGTAAAACAAAGGGCTTTAAGATACCCTAAGTGGCCAGGGCGGGGCACAGACCAAGGGCCTCTCTAGAAGATGCTCCCTCAGTGGATGAATCCACAGCCCCAGCCACTTTCTGACACTCTCAGTCATGACAATCAGCCATGAAACCTGACCATCAGGCCGACAAAGTATCCTTCCAGGGCCAGGGATTTTCCCTCTTTGATTTCTGTCATCCCAACTTTGTACTTCTTGCTTTGGACTCAGAACTTCCAGATTTGACTTGTTTCAGAAAAATGTTAGCCAAGCCATGAAAGCCCCTCTTGATTGATTGAAATAAACTAAATAAACTTAAATAAAGTCAGGCAACTGAACTGCTTTGACCTCCTTTTCTAAAACTGCATGCACGCGCACAACACACACACACACACACACACACACACACACACACACACACACACACATCACCACCACCACCACCCCTACTACCAAACTCTTGTTTTTCTCTTTTCTGCTTTATTTTCCTTCTAAGGATCTATTATTCTTGAGCATACAATATATTCTACTTTAGCTTTATTTTCTATCTCCCTTATTAAGGGAAGAGATTTTTGTCTGTTTTATTCCATCATGTCCCTGGCACCAAGAATGACTCACAGAAAATGGATAGAGTGACTGTATGCCTCCATTTACTAGGGAAGGTATCAGTTTATGCCTGGAGGTATCAAATTAATTAACAATAACTCCCCTTTCCATTCTCAGAGGTGTCCAAGTTCAGACAAATATACAGAGTTGATTAATAATAAATATTTGTAGAATTGAATAAATTTGACCAATTTGATATTTTAATTAAGGCTCTCAACTCCTGAAACCAAGTTTTTTTTTTTACCCTGATATGAATGAAATATATATGATGTTTTAGAAGCATAAGAAGAGATTGATTAATGTCTTATAATGGTCCTGCTTCCAAAATTCTCACAAGGCTAACAAACATGGTCATTCTGCTCAACTCTCACAATACACAGTTAACACTTAAAACGCCTAAAATTAAGATCCTGACTATTAACAGTGCCAAGAGGAGATACCTATAAAAACATGGCCCCGAGAGAACCTGGAAGCTATGTTAATTTACTTCCCTAACCAAGTCAAAAGAAAGCAAATGAAATTGTAAAAGCATACCCCTGCACCAGTCCATAAGGCTGGGGCAGGATAATATCATGTTTTAGAGTCCAGAGCCTTCTCACTTCAAAACTACAGCACAGCCAGCCAGTGTTTAGAACAGCATCTGGCTTGTGGCAAAACATCTTGAGTGACAAGCAGGACTCGTGTCTTCCTAGTCTGGGTGGGATTTTTAAAGTCAGATACGTGAATTCTATGGTCTTATTTTCCCAAGCAGACCATTCCCCAAACAGAAGGAAACAGCCCTTCGGCAAAAAGTGGAAGGAAGCCATCCCATTCAGTCTGATGATCAAGGCAAGACAGGTGGAACTTCAACTTCACAGTATGTCCCATCTCCAAGCCAGAAATCGTTATGGAAATGAACATAGGGAGGGGAACAATTTCCCCTAAATACCTGGGGATGTGAATCGGTCACGGAGCACCATAATAAACGTCCTGAGGGTCAGATTTCTTAGACCAAGCTCCAGCTGAGGTCAACAGGGAGACCTCTGGTCCGTCTGACCCTTTAGCCTATGTGCTATTCTTAGCTCCTTAAAGGGAGTACAGGCACCCAATGCAGACTCAGAAGTCAAGGTCACACTTCCCGAAATGCAAGAAAGCAGCCAAACCACAGTCCATGCAGAGCTTCCAGCCTCCACCACACACGCAGCCTTGGACAGAATCCTCGGCAGCCATCTGAACACCGTGATTCTCCCGGATGTGCACCCAGCTTTAGCAGATCATGGCCCCGCCACCCTCCACCATGCTTCCTCCCCATGAGGCATCCCAAGCACATCAGTAGCTTCGGCAGGACCCTTCCATGGAAGGTAAAGGATGCCCCACCGGTGGGAGGCAGGGAAAGAGGTGGGAAGCGGCCCCAGCCCATGGAAGTTCCTCTCCAAAGCCTGCAAGCTGACAGCCCGTGTGGGGACTGCCCGCCCGGCCTCCCCAGCCCCGGAAAGGAAATGCAGACTCACTGCGGAAGCTGCCGGTGCTGCTAGCCGCTGCCTCTGCCATGACACGCTGATCGCGCCCTTCTGGCATGGCCCTTCCTGACAGTGGATGGGGGAGACAGCGGGGTAGGGAAGAGAGAAGAAAGGATGAAGGCAGAGGAAGGAGGCACGGAGGGATGGAAGGCGGGAGAAGGGAAATGGGTACATCTTTAACTGGACGGCGTGTTTCTCCTGGCCACGGCCTCCAAACACCTCTTGCACACCACTGGAGAGGGAGGCTGGCCTCGTGAACCTGTCCAAAGCCCTCACTCAGGAGTCCACTTAACGGCTCGGCAGGCACACGAACACGCACTGCCAGGGAGCCACCGAGATCCAGCCGGCTTCCCTCCAAGACTGGTTCCACTCCCAACAAGATGGGCCTCCAACCAACTGCCACTCTGAAAGGAAGTGGACTTTAAGATTTGTACCCTCTTAGGCCAAAAACATAGCATCTTCTCTCAAGCTTCTGAGGGAACATCTGCCCTCACTGTCTTCAGCAGAAAACCCCCTGAATTCACCACTCCTTGTAGGGTGTCCCTTCTGCAAGCGAAGGGGAGAAGCCTCAGAAGAAATCAGCATGGCTGAGACCTGGACCTCAGACTTCCAGCCTCCAGGCTGTGAGAAAATAACTTTGTGTTGTTAAGACCACCCAGTCGGTACTACTCTGCCACTGTAGCTCTAGCAAATGTACAGAGGGAGAAGGCCTCTGGCACGGGTAGAAATGAGCCAGTGCCATTGTGGGAAGGGGGCCCTGGGGGGCTTCTTGTGGGAGGGGTCATGAAGGACACTGGTGGAGCGCTGGAGAGTCCTGGCGGCCAGGGCGAGAAATGTATATTTTTGCGAGAAGAGGATTCGCATGAGGTCCTTAAGCAAGCAGCTGGGAAGACGGAAGCATAGAAGGGTGTGGGTAGGCTGGCACATGCATGGACCGTGTGGTGTTAGGCCAGGGAGGGGACTAGGCTTGCTCCTGCCAACATGCAAAGAACAAGTGGCCTTGGAGTGCTGTAAAGGGAGACGAAGCAGGATTAGGTGAGGAGTTAGGTATAGGTGAGGAAGAGACAGGTTCAAGAACGACTCCCCTTTGGGGAACCTCCCGGAGAGCGTCCGCAGATGTAAATGGGTGGCTGAGGAGCACCAGGAGGTGACTGTGGTGAGTTTTGTCTCCAATAGGCCAAGTTTCAATCACCAGCGAACTCTCCAGGGGAGGCTAAGACATTAAGCAATCACAGAGAGACTCCACAGAGGCGGAAGCTTGAAATGTAAATTCAAATGGCTTCTGCCTAAAAGTGAAAAGGGGGTTATAACTACCTGAGTGTGTGAGGTTTCCAAAGTAGGTGCCTAAAAGAGCAGCCACAGAGGTTTAAATGAGAGGAAGGAGAGAAACCAATGGATGCGGTGAAGAAGGGCTAAAGAGGGGAATACATTAGAGAGCCAGGCATTCTAAGGCATGGACCGAATGTTAAGCAGTAGCGGGGGACAGAGGACTGGGACAAAGCGTGGGGCCATTATCAGTACAGATACTCAACAGATAGCTCAAAAAAGGACTTGACGTTTTAGAGGAAAGGCATACGAATTTTGCCAGGATGAGATAATTAGTGACCCCGAAAAATGCAGAGTCAATGAAGTGGTCAAAATTAAGACAGAAAATGAAAATGAACTATTTTAGTAGCCGGGGAGATAAATGGAAGTTGGAAGGGGCAGAAAGGTCAAATGAAGATTTTTTTCTTTAATGTACAAGACATTATGGATTTTAGAGCAGAAAAGAGAGAGAAAGGCTTTGAGGTACCCAAACAGGACAAACTAGAGGCACAGAGAGAGGTGGGCTAGAGACAGGGCAGGTGACAGATGGTGACTTTCTGTGACAGGGTTAACTCAGGATCTCAGAATGGCATAAAAGCAAAACTCAGAGGTCATCTGCTGCAATGTCAGCTCAGAGCAGGTGTTGCTATGACATCTCCAACAGGCAGCTATCTGGATTTTCTGGGAAATCACTGGGGGTGGACAAACCCCCATCTTACAGAGAGGTGGTCCCCTCTTCACACGGTAAGGGCAACCGTCCTGGGCCCTCTACTTCTCCACCCTAGAGCTTTCTAATCCTGCCCCACCTGTGAGTATGGGTGGGTGCTGCAGGGCCCACTCACCAGACCAAGATGATGGAAGGCAAGCCCCCCAGAGTGTCTCTGAATGTGATGAACCCAGCTTGGTGATTTCGGACTGTCCCAAACTGCAGTGGCCGGGAGCATCATTCCAGAGCAGTCATTCACCAAGAGGTACACCTGTCTTCCTGTTTATTTCACTTAGACATTTACAGAATTCCTACCATATACCAGATAGGATGTCGGGCATGAGGATATGTTATTGGTGAAATAAGGCATGGGTGCTGCCCTTTCGAACACCTCAAGCTATTATGAACAAATATGTCAACAGATGCTCTAAGAATACATTGCACGGTAAACACATAAGAAATCACTTCCTGCAAAATTAGACATCCTAGGGCAGCAGTTCTCACGTCGTTCCCTGCTCCTGGTGTCCCTTTCTTACTCCCAGTTTCCCGGAATCTGTGTTACATTTTTGAGACCCCACCTGGCCAAGATCACCTTGCTGTTGACTACCTCGGAGACCCCAAACTCCCTGAATTAAGTCTCCTTGCTTGCGATGGGGCCAGCCCTGAGTCGTCCCATTTGTCTCCTTTTCCTTGAACATCTCCGCCACAAAGCCCTACCAGAAAAAATATCGTTGAACTGGCTTATTGTAGGTTCCCTCGCCTACCCCTAAATTCTATCCAATCTCATGGAAACTGTGCTATACTCATACACTATTTAAAAATTCTATTCACAAATGACCTCCTTAAAAAACCATACTTAACGAATCACAACAGTGAACCCAACTCTATCCTGCCTTAAATTTTTTGTGCAAAGTGAGGAATACCAACTACTCTTTCTGAGCCTCAGTTTACTAGTAGGTACTTAGAAGTAATCACACTGGCTCTGGTAGACCTCAAAGTACTTTGATGATGATCACAGAGAAGCACTGGACCTGTGAGATGGGAGACCAGTGTTTCTGTCTTGATTCTACCACCAAACAGATGCATGAGCTTGAGAAACACCCAAGAGCCTCCTCCCTCTCTGGGCACCCCCATCTGTCCCCATCTGTCACATAAATGGGTTTGACAAGATGACCTCCAAGTTCACTGCTAGCCAGGATTTCACAAGTTTGCCAGTGTAGACTGCTTACCCAAACTTCACGTGGGCTTTTATCAAGGACTCCCTATGAACAAAAGAGGTTGATGTGTGTCAGAGAAGAGTCCAGTTGGGTGGAGCCATAATCGTGGAAAGACTGTGTTCAAAGAATGCCGATCATTGGGATCAACAACTGATTGTTTGGGAGCAGGACTCTACAGCAAACCGAAGTCCTGAGCTCTTCAGCTTTCAAAAAAATTAAAATATGCTTAAGATTCTTGCTGGTACATTGAGAAAAGTTGCAGGTGGCACAGAGCAAGAAGGGAGAACTGTGTCTAGACTTAAGAAACCAGAAACCTTGACAGAATGGAACAAGGGATCAAATCTGCCAAGAACAAGGGATTTTTTTAAACAAAACAAACAAAACACCTAAGTGAAGTGTGAGAAAAAGACCAGTAGAATATACTTTAGGATGTTGGGACACTAGTCCCATCTATGTGAACTTGAGTAAATAAACCAAAGTTAGCCCCAGTAATGCAGGCTCCTGGCAGACCGCTCGATCTATACATGACCTTTCAACAGAGGGGCATTCAATAAACTCACACCTATGCCTTATATTAGATTCCCTCAATTGTGAGAAGCAAAGTCAGAGCATGCCTAAAAGCGTCCAGTAAAATCCCTGAATTGGGATGGAATGTGCCAGACACAGGTACCACCGGTTTCCTTGCCTATACTCATGGCAGACATCACGAGTCGATCCCACATGCTTTTTCACTGACTAGATGTAGCCATCAAGGTCTTACCATCACTCCACTCCAAGCAACTACTACCACTCAATCAGAACTGGTACCTGAGATCTGCTTGCCATTCCTGGGGCATGCAATACTTGGTATCAAGGCAACTAGATTTACAAATAGTAAAAGGAGTCACATTTTAGGTATAAAGGAAATTCAGTGATGTGGAAAGCACTTGGAATTCTAACAATAAAGTGACTCCTTCCAACTATTTGGAAATGAAGAAATTACAGTTGGTCTCTTTAAGATCAGCATAAAATGGCTGAAAACATAAATGTGTGTCCAAGGTTGCAAAAAACCTTGTGTGCCACCAGGCCATCATGGCTTGCCTGTACTCTGATGGATGCAGATAAAAAAGAATATGTGTTTTAGAAGGGACACTGGCTGGTCCTAGAGACCTGGAAAGGGATTGTCATAGACTTGGACAGTGGCAATGTTCATCCTCTCTGGGCTTCAGTCAGGGGAGAGAGGATTTCGGCAGAAGACAAGAATATTTCTGAACATACTGGGAAGCGAGTGAGTCCCTGTTACCAGATGGATATGGGCATATCGGTCCTTTTTAGCTGGAGGCCACTGACCATTGGCTCATCCAACTCCGTTGCTCTGATTTCTTCCTCTTTAAGCAGCATTCTCAGTATTATCAGGCTTCCCACACAGGCTGGCTTACTGGTCGTGAATGCTTTGATCATATCCCTTTGAGTAACCTGGTCCCCTATATGCATTAATAACTTGACCTTCTGGTGCTCATTGCAGTCTCATGGCTATTTTAATTATTAGGAGACATCCTCTCAGGCTTCTTAACCGATAAGCAGACATTTAGCCTTTGGTGGGGGGATCAGATCAATTGTGGCTTCCCCATAGGTTACCTCATCGCCTCTTCCAGATGCACCTATCCAGGGTCCTCACATGCTGACTATGGGTGTCTGGCAAGTGGGGACCTATAAAGATCCATCTAAAAATGCTTAACCCATTATTTTTTACCCATTACAAACATTTGACAAAGGATTGTATATTTTCAAATGAAGCACTTTTATTAAGCACTTATTCCATGAGAAATCCCTGTGATAAAAATGGAGTGGGTTCCTTTGCCTTCAAGGGAATTTATGCTCTAGGGAGCTCTCGACGTGCATGTACACAAATGACTCAAGGGCATGAATAGACAAATAAATACAAAGATCCAGAACCTGGGATTGACCCACTGGGTAAGGAAATGATCGACATCAAGAACAAACTGGGCCACAAATTAAAGGTCCATCCTTGCTGGAGAAGCTGCAGAACACGACTCAATAGAGGAGAGATAGCCAAGGTTATCAGGTGATGGGCAGCATAGGAGAGATGGCATAATGACCACCTGCCAATAAACTTTGAGATGCTGGCGAATATGACTCATTTTTTTCCAGAGCGTACATGATCATTTGCTGAGCCAACTATACTGGCAGTGTTAAAACTATAGTGGTGGTGATAAAATCCCTAACCCCCAAGCCAACAGTCCACAAAGCTCTTGCAGATCCATTATCTCCTGTGGCCATGCACAACACGGAGCGTCAACCGTCATGTTGCATTTAAGAGAAAGAAAGGAGAGAGGACTGGTCAATCCTGTCTCTGTCCCCAAGGCTCTAGGGCACAGGATCCTGAAATCTTCCTTGGGTATCAAGGGGCAGCACACACTTAGGAGGTCTGGAAGACGGGCTCTAATTCTGAAGACCTCTGCCTACTGTAAAATTCATGATCGACAGTTATCAGAAGTTAGCCCCTGCTTGGAGCTACCAATCCCAGGATAAGAAAGTTCTTCCTTTGACCAACGAGAAGTGCTTTGTGCTTCTACCTGGGCTTCCAACCAACCACTGTGAATGTCTAAATAAGTCCTAACGGAGTTAGTGGCTTTGATTTTATTTCCCTGAGTTCTCTTAGTAGGCACTTCCCTTCAATTTTAGGATCCAGCATCTAAAGACCACCATAGGAAATTTCTTGGCTTGTAATTTAAAATTATTTCAAATTCCTTCTATATAATTCTTACCTTATTCACTTACATAGAATAATAATTACCATCTATTGAGTGCCTAATAGGTACCAGGCAATTTGCATATATTATCTTATTTAATCTGCACAAAAGATGAAAATGTTCTCTTTTTCTTTTTTTTTTTCATATGAGGATCTAAGTCTTGGCAAATTTTTAAAAATTTCCCAAGGTAACATGGCTCCTAAACAGAAGCTCAGGATTCAAAGGAATATTTATCTACCTGACTCCAGAATTAGGGGGTGCTGTCCCCACTTTCAGGCTCACCCCCTCCCCCACCTCAACTTTGTCTGGTGGGATTGGCTAAACCTAAAAAACAAATGAACAGAAACACTACCGGGATTAAAAACTTTGGTTAAAATTCTGAGTTTCAGATGCTGTACTGACCTAGTCCTCTGCCGCCGCCTCCTCTTTCTGTTTAGACGCAGACAGATCACAAAGTCTTGGGGTTTGAGGCTTGGGAGAGAAATATAATTCCCTACCAGGAGGTAGTGGAGGGAACACACTGTTCTTTTTACATGCAAATAACTTAATTACAGCTGGTAAAGAAGATATTTGTATGGAAATTTATGTACCTTTATATGTTAGATATTCAGTTTGCCTCAAGAAAAAAAAAAAGGCCTTTTACACTTGAGGAACCTAATCAGGGTCTGTTATCCTACAGGCCACAGAGTCGCTCACTCCCATCCCGCCCCCTCCCGGAGCAGAGAGGGGCGTGGCGTGAGCCAGCCCCGCCTGTCTTCTCTCCTTTCTAGACCATGAGCTCCACTATAAACATGCCTCCAGCTGTCAGAATTTTCTGATGGGGCATCTCCCCATCTTTTTCTCAAGCACCTGTCCCCAGAGAGATAAGGCTGACTATGACAGCATCCATCCCAAGCTTGCATTAACGGAAGGTAACAACCAGATTTCAGAATTACAGGGAGATGAGACCAAGTTTAGGATACCACTAGAAACTGCTCTCAGAAAGAGGATATTATTTTGGGGAGGGAGATAGTTATATTCTATTGATACCCCATAAGTCGAGATATATCCGATGAATAAAAGGCAATCAATCGCCTATGTAAAGCACAAAGCCACTCGGTCCCACTGAGCATCGTCTTAGTGTTTTCCTCAGTATTATAATGTCCCTTTTATAATAAAAGCCATGTTTATCTCCACTAAGGATATAGGATGAGATAGACTTGCCTGGCAGCGGGTGGGATTCTGGCTAGACATAACTGAGAACTCCCACTCTCAAGGGTGTTACAAATTAGAAAGAAAAAGATAAATCTCTCACTGTTAATAGCTTCCCTGGGCCACAGCTGGAAGGAATAAGGGGGAAACCTGTGGGATCCCAGGAGATGTGGCGGAATAGAGGAAGCAAGCATCTGTCTGAGCTGATTTTGATGCTATTCTGCCTGGGGCCACAGGGGTGAAACAGATGACATTTAAGGCTCCTTCCAGCTTCATGTTTCTTTAAAATGGAATGATTTGGCATTTGTTCACCTGCTTCTAACACTCTAGGGACACAGACTGGACTAGGTGGCCTAAGAGATGCATTTGTAAAAAAATCCATCCTGACCCTCAATGTCACTGTTACTCTTTTTCAAGGTGTGGATAAAATGAGAGTTCCTGTGGCCGGGATTCTCACCTGGCCCTGGTTGACTAGCTCACTGCACATCTGTGGGCAATACATGGCTGTTGACTTGATATAAAGAGCCCCGCCCAGTGCTCTGGGCGCAACACGGTGGCAGGGCTGCAAGGCTGCAGGAGAGCAGAGCAGAGGCTGGAGTGGTGGCAGCGCCGAGGACAGAGGCCCAGAGGACGGCTGTGCGGACAGAGGGGCCCAGAGGCAGGGACTGCCTTGCTGCGTGCAGACTCACTCTGAGTGAATGGGATTCTAGTGACTGACCTGCCACCTGGAAATAAAGTTGGGTATAACCCTTTCACCCCAACAACGTTTTGCTGTCAATTCCTTTGGTCACATTGAATCCATAGCTGACTTGCCTGGGGCTGAAACCCATTGACAAGACACAGGTTACAATCCAAAACTGCAAGAGGCTTTGAGCAGCCAGGCTTCGGCCTTCACTTCACCTTTGCAGGCCGCCTGATTCGATGGCTTTTCTCCCATACACCACTGCTACCACCGTGGCACACAGCCTCGTTGCCTCTTGCCTGGATCACTGCGGCCTTTGGGGCCTCAGCTTCCTGCAGTCTGTCCTGCATGCCGCTGCCCAGAGCCACAGCCTCACACGGCCTCATGTACACCGAAGCAGATGACAAGCCTTCCGTGACTATTCACCGGCTACCCATGCCTTTCAACAGCTCCCACAGTGCCCGTCCTTCCTCTACAAGCAATTCCTTCCATGCATCTTCCATGTGCCCTCAGTTTGGGTCTAAGGGGCACGCGGCTCTAGATCATTCTCCGTTTGCCCACCTCCAAGCTACTTCCATGATGGCACGTGCTTACCCCCCCTGGCAGCAGTGCCCACCTAGGATTCAAGCCCTGACTGCCAACCAACCTCTCAAGACCCAGGTCATCCCTCTCAGGTGGGCTTTTGAAATTGGTCACTCTTTCGCATGATTTGCTTCCCTCTGGCTTATGGTGGAGCTCCATGGTTTATATTCATCCTGTTTCTATTCCCTATGAAATTCTAATTTCCTTGGGAATACGGATTCACTGCATTCATCCTTACACACAGTCAGGGAATTGAACTAATCACGTCCCCAACACATGGACCTTCTCAATGGGTAAGGGATTTGGCACAAGGTGAAACCAGCATGCACAAAGCTTAGCAAATAGACACAATGGATCACACATCCAAAGGTTGTACAAATGCTCCAAAACCGATGGTGGTGTTAAGGAACATCAGGGTCCTGAGCATATCACCAACCCTCTCTAAGGCTTATCTATACAATGGAGGCTAATATCCCTGATGTCTTAGTTCTCAGAAGACCAGCATCCTTCCCAGGCAGAGCACGAAGAGGCTGGTGTGAAAGCACAAAGCCCCACAATCAGCATGTGCAAAATGAGCATTTCTCCTTCTGCAAGTTTGGGTGTGAGGGTTTACATGATCAGAGGGTGAGCCTCCGAGAGGCAGGAGATCACATGGGGTTCAACAGCAGAGTCATTCATTGACTCCCCATTGCTGCTGTTCTTGCTGTCACCACTGTCACTGTTATGAGTGGCTGGAAAGCACAAGACCTACCCAAGATCATAACTGGGGAGCCTGCTGAGGTGGCTCCAGTGCTCAGCCCTGCAGGACATGGATGCCCCTCCACCACAGGGCTGCAAGAGCCCTGCAACTGGGAGCAGGTAAGGGTGGCAGAATGCCATGGCTCCTTGTCCTTCCACTTCGACTAGAACAGCTGTGTGTCTGTGCATCTGTCCATCTATCTATCTACTTACCTACCTATTTTATAGGGGTCGCTTTGAAGAAAAGGTTATAATGCTGCAAAGAGAATTGCATTGGAAAACTATGCATTTAAACCAGTCTTATGAGCTGAGTCGACAGCACTGATCTAATCAATATCATCTAAGTAAGTGAGTGGCTGAACCAGACTCAGTTCTTTAAGTCCCGTCCAGGAAAAGAGCATTAAAGCCATCAACGTAGCTGAAGATGAAACTGCAGGGCACCCCTCAAACTCTCAACTGAGTTTCCAGGAGGTGACAGGCAACAGTGGTACTGGTGTGGCCAGCACCTGTGAGGAGATGAGAAACCTCAAGACAGGAAGTGCCCACTTGACATAGGACACACTGAGGCCATGACAACAGACACATGTATCCCATGTCAACCCAAGCTTCCTGTTTCCAGTCCTACATTCTTGTCCCCATATGATTCACAGGTTGCCTAGCTCTCATTAGCAAAATGGGAGGCTACTCCCCAGGACAGGCATTCCTAAGCCCCTGGGGAGAAAATACCCCCAAGTAACTTCTCCACCTCATTATTCGAGGCCCATGGTTTGCACCTCAGCCTCTTGGGCACCATGTCCTCTCCAAGACAGCTTCACACTAGATTGCTGAATGTTTGATGGCTGAACACACTGCACCCCACCCCACTGCACCCCACCCCACTGCACTTCTTCACTTTGCAGAATGCCAGAGTTCCAGTTAAATGTCCCGGCACTACCACGGCATTGGGATAAGTATGATATGGTGCAGGAAGGTTGGAGGTCGGGAGGCACTGAGCTGGACAGAAGAATCCAGGTAATTCCCATCATTGGAAAAACATCAAGAAAGTGTGTCCAGTAATTTTTCTGCTCCAGGATGATGTTTGTCCAACTACCCTAAATATCTCGAAGAAGAAAAAGAGGGAAGAGCAGAAAACAAATTTCAGTCACTAAACTAGACACAGGTATCATGGGAAGAAGAGCCTCTTTCAGAACTGGAGGCTGCTCCCTTGCTTTATCAGGAGGGGAGGCGGGGTCTGGGACGTTGAGCGGCTGTGCTCTGGGGCAAATCGATGGTAGAGACCACTTGAGACAACCTTGGCTTTCTTCTTCCACCTTTGGCCCTGTCCCCCTCCTTCCCAAAGAAACCAAACCTCCTGCTTACTTATCATTACACCCAGAACTTATTCCCACAGAAGGCAACACCTCACAGAAACCACAGGACCAGAATCCACACTCCAGATTCCACAGATGAAAGTGAAGCTCTCACTGCCAAGATGGACACAGAGCTGGCATCAAGACCAAGGTGTCCTAAATAGCAGTCCTGTCCCTCAACAGACTTGGATTCCAAGATGTCTGATATTTTGTAGAGGTCAGTGTGCAAATACTTTGGCTTTCATCAAGTAAACCAGGTTGCAATGCCTTTCATTAGTGTAAAATCTATCCTCTATTCCTTCCTCTAGGTTCATGCCCTCCGCACTTTGTGCAGCTTAAAAACTTTACATTGTTTTTCAAAACTGAAACAAGATGTGCGTACTGTAGCACCAAGTCCCATAGTAGGCATTCGGGCAATTGAAGCTCTGAGCATGCCGGGATGTCTACTTTGTGTCTGCATCTCTTAGTGTACAGGGCCCCCTTTCCTAAAGCTGGAGAAAAGAACAGAGTTTAGGGACTGGGAATCTAAGGAGACCCCAAGCTTTCCTCCGGCCTCCTAACCTAGCCTGACCTGCTTGCTGTCTAACGATGGCAGCCGATGACTGCATAGATCTGAAGGGTTCCTATCAGAGTTTGGAGTTACAAGTTGCTCACAAAATGGGGTACCTCAGCAGCTTCTCATAGTCCACCTACCCAGAACACAGAGAACTGCGAAGGTTGGAGGCAGATCAAGGGTTTCTCTGGGGCACTGGAGACCAAAGAGGGGACTATACCATGGAGCGATGGCTCCCCTCACCCCTGCTTCAACCATACACGTCCCACTGCCCTTCAAAAACAATACAGTAAAATGCCATGTGGTATCCTGGGGTGGATTTGGGGGGCAAAGAAATAAAAGGATATTAGTAGAAAACCTGATAAAATCCAAAGTCTGCAGTTTAATTAGAAATTTGCACCAACATTATTTTTTTAGTTTTGACAAATGCACCATGGTCAACAGTAGGGAAAACTGGGTAAGGGTACATGGGAACATCCTATACTATCTTCACAACTTTTCCTTAAATCTAAAATTACTACAAAATAAAAATGTATTTATAAAAAATAAGAAATGGGAAAATCAAGTTCCACAGGAATGGAATACAAACCTTCCCCCATTGTTCTCCTCCAGATAAACAGGGATATGGATAACAAATTATTAGGATATTCCAAAAATAGCAAGGGAATAACCAGGACCAGTAAGTGGGCTCTGGCTACTGGGCAGCTGCATGACACGGCTACCTTCTGCAAGCCAGACCACTTTTCCTGCCATAGTGCTTAGTCTACTCCGCTTTCTACACCAGACGTCCGTCTACTGGCTGAAACCACAGGATGAGTCTGGCTAAGCCCTCTCTAAACAGTCAGCATCCCTCAAGGACCAGTGTGCCCAGCTGTTCTTCCTTTCTTGGGCAGTTCAGCCAGGCCTCAAAGGAAGGAACTGAAGACTCTGTGGGTGGCTGGCAGCCACGGGCCTGCACGGGGACAAAGGGAGTTCTCAGGGACCCGCCTTCCTTGCACTGTTCCAGGCCTCCACCTGGAGGGACACCTAGTGGAGTAACAATTCAAAGAGCTCTCCTGCCGGAATCCTACTCCCCGGGGGGGAACAACGCTGATTGGTGGGGCCCCATTCAGCCACCTGTCTTCCCCCTTCTGGTGGGCATCTATCTGCCTGCCCGCAGAGGGCAGAAATGAGCAGCAAGCATCCCACCCTAGCAGGGCAAAGCTTGGGCTGTCCCCAGGCTGCCGTGCCTGGGCTGGGAAGTCTAGTTCCAGGAGTGAGTGCGAGGAAACTCAGGGCTGCTGTACAGGGAAGCTGTCATCTGAACTGCTCAGGTGCACGTTATGCTCCCCACCTGCCAGCCTTCTCTTGTCTCGGTGGCTCAGAACTCAGAATTGGAGCTGGGAAGAGGGATGCCAGTCACTGGGTGGGCCTCCCAAAACCCCAAGAAAGAGGAGGGGCTGTTGGCAGCACCCCATGGTCCTAAAAGTCAGTTGGTTTACACTGCCATCGCTGTCTCCCAAAGGCACTGGCTCTCCTCAACGCTCTGCCGACCACTTGACTTCCATCAAAGGGCCTCTCCCCACTTGAGGACTAATTAATCAGTCAATAAGACTTTGAGGAGCCCCAGGCTCTCAGGTCAGGTGACTCAGCCATCACCTGCTGGTCATAAAATGGGGAGGAGCCTTAGAGACCATGTGATCACGTCTCAGTCCTGGTTTAACCTCAGGTCCTGATTTAATCAGAGGGGTCCCTCCTCAGCTCTGAGTCCCTGGATCTCTTGTCTTATTCTCTCAGGACTTACATGCAAGGACACCTGTTTCCAGTAAGTCCATGGGCTCTAGATATCTTTGGGATTCTCTTGAAAGCTCTCCGCCCTCCAAAATCCAAACCACATCAAAATACCCAACATGAAACATCGCTCATACAATTTCAGGAAGTCTTAGAGTTCCTGAGGCCCACCCTAGGACCCCCTACTGGCTGAGAACCTGCGCTTTTAGTCAAGATCACAACCCTGCTTCAAAGAGCCCTGAGCATCGTCAGCTAGAATTTGGAATATGTTCTAGAGACCTCCTCTACCACCATGGATTAAGATTAGAAGCTTCTCCAGTGTGTATATCTTCCCTGTTTTTTGCCTGGATGTATTTTCTTTTCTATTATCTTAGATGCCCTTTGATTTAGAGCCCCTCCCCTTCCCCCGCCAACCCACTGCAGGTGTTTCCTGGTGGGGATGCCCATTTCGCTTTCCAGGGGGATGAACCAAAGCAGCAGGATGGCAGGTGGGGCCAAGCTCCCCCATGGCTTACAAATGCAACGTGACACTCAGAGCTTGCAAGCAGGAGACAGAAGGGGCATCTCAGGATAACCAGCTCCATGATCGGGGTGGGGTAGCTGTAGAAAGTAAGGATATCTTGTCCTAACTTCCTGATAAATCACCAGCCATGGGATGATACACCATTGGAATAGAATGGTGGAAAGAGAGCAATTTTTCTTCCCCCATACTATGGCAGAGGCTGCCAGCTGCTCATTATGATCCAGTTTCTTCTCTTCTGCCTGGGGACACTCCATTTCTCAGCCTTCCTCACAAGCAGTGAAATCACACACGTGGCTGGGTTCTTAGCATGAGGGGAAGAGCCAGGCCCCCCTCCAGACCTGGCCCATTACCCACATGTACGCTTGCATGTCCATTTCCCCTCCCAGCTGGCCGGAATGAGGATGGATGGCTACAGTGACCATGGGCGCCACACAAAGAAGAGGGTAGAGCTCCGTCAGCCATGTGACCACGTGGAGGAAGGCTTCTCCTCCAAGTGCCCCTGTTCACACCGCTCTGTGACCTATCTGTGTTGGAAACGTTACAGATTTTGCATCTACTTGCTATAGCAGTTGGCTTAGTAAGCATTCTTCAGAATGCCCATTTTGGAATTGGGGAAGACATCTGTATTTTAGCTTCAGTAAAATTAACAGTAATTAATGCTTATCGAGCATTCATTATCTTAAGAGCCTTATATTTATTAACTCTTCATCCTTACAGCAAATGCATATGATAGGGGCTATGAACCCCATTTTACAGTTGGAGGCACAGAAAGGCTAAATAACTTGCCCAAGGCCACACAGCCACTAATTTTAGGAGCTGGTATTCAAACCCAGGCAGTGTAGGTAACAGAGTTTGTCTTTTCACCACTGCCACGAAGTTGCATGACATCCATAAAATCAAATATACTGCCAGTCAGATCAGCTTGTTCTAAATTATTCCCACATCCTAGGGTTACTACTGTCATCCTTGTCAGGGGGTTCCAGGCACCCTGACCCACAATCTCCAGCGTAGAACCTAGGGCCTCGCCATCAGCTTCCACACTGCCTTAGGTCCCCCGTAGGTGTGTCGCCTGGATCATGGCATCCTTGCCTTCGCATCCCTTGGACTCCATCCCCACCAAGACTCCACTCTGACTTTAAGTGAGTCATCCCTGAATCAGACCACCACTCAACTGCCCCCTCTAGACATTGTCTCCAGGCAGTGCTTCTACTTACTTAGATAATGGAGTTCCACATCATCTCCAAAGACTCACCTCTCCTAGGTGGGCATGTGTTTGCCTGCCAGGTTCTTCGTGGCTTGCCCTAATCCACTTCCTGCCTAACTCCCAATTCCCATTATGACTTCATTCATTCATACTTTTATTGGGTGTCCACCAAGTCCTAGGCACTGTGCTAGGCACAAAGAGAACAGTGAAAACAGGGAGACACACCCCTGGCCCCGGATCAATAGGATCGGAACACTGACCCTTCTGCAATCCCATCCTTCCTGTGTCTGAGCACATCACCTTCCCTCCAAATGAAAGATCTGAAAACATTTCTATTTTATTCTGGAATCTCAACCTCTTCCTCTTTTGGGTCTCAACACTTTAATTCCAGGTTTCCCCTCTAATCCCTTAGTGTTGTCTGATGTTCTGGGAACGGCATGATGGCACCAAAAGCCCCACTTGTCAAAGCCAGTGTGAAGGTGATCTCAGAAGCGTGGAGTCAGTGACCCAGAGGGGGAGAAGGTATCTGTCATCTCTCTTGAGAACAGAGAACGAACCACTGTGGCACTCAGCTGCCGAGATGTTTGTTTTCTTTATCTAAATGTGTAACAGGAAATTAGGCAGTTCACCTTTGCAGATCATTTGCATATCACTTATGCAGGAGGCAGATGGCACCTCTTTAAGAAATGAAAAATGAAAAAGAAGGCATATAAGGAGGAGTTTATCTCTGCCTCTCCCCTGGCTCTTGTAGACACGCCCTGGAATCTGCATCAAGCAGGGGAGTGCAGACACACACACACAGACACACACACGCATGCATGTGTGCCTGAATTATCTGCATTGGGCTGTGTTAGGTACCAGGAACCAGCAAACTCCCAAGCCCAGCAGACCTCAGTAACCTACAACAGCAGAGAGGTGCAAATGCCCCCGTTTTGGTGTCAGCTTGCAGGGAGAATCCTCCAGTGCTCTTCCTGTCTAAGAAATCACTCACTTCTCCTGAGCCTCAGCCAGTGCCCCAAACAAAAAAATCGTTCACAAATCACTTGCACTCCACTCTAAGATTTGAGAGCAGGACTATATAAACACTGACCACAACTGGCAAGTACTGATGACCCAGTATTCCTATCTAAGTTCAAACCTTGGGAAGGAGATTTTCCAGAGGTGGTCAGTTTAAAGGCCCTGCTGTTTTGGGGGCAGCTGCCCGATTCCAGTGTATTTCCCAGTGGTTAGGAAATCCCTATCTGTGACCCAAGAATTGCATCTGGAAATAAGATTATTCGGGGGATTCTCCTGCCTTGGGTGTGACCAGAACTAAGGAGGACAATATAAACAATAGTTTGTCTGTAAAAGCTGTATTCTAGGCTCTTTACACAAATTAACTTGCTTAACATCAAAATAACTCTATTGAGAGACTATATTTGCCCTCAATTTTAAAATGGGGAAGTTCAGTAAACATTAGGAAAAATGTATCAAGGTCCCATGGTTGCTAATGGTGGTGTTAGGATGTGAACAAGATTACATCCAAATACAGAATTCCCTTGTTACCCTGATGTCTTCCAATACAGAAAACAAGACTTTAGGGTTCATTACTGATGTGACCTCTGGCAAATTTACTTCTGTCTTTTGTCTTGCAGAAGGTGAGGGGCGGGGGGAGTTGTGTATACATTAGGACGCTGTGAGCAACTGAACATAAAGATATGACACAAGCTACTCTTTGAATATGGAGAGTATGATGCCTACCCACCATCGGTGGGAAACGCAGTTCTCCAATGGGCACCATGGTGCACAATGGTGTTTTTATTGCAATAGCCATCCTTTCTTAAATTCATGCTTCCTTGGGACCAAAGACATATGTTTCAAGTCAGATGGCCTCAGCTTACACCTGGTATAGAACTCATAAAAAAGGAACTGCAGGTTACCTGGAATGTGGATGTTTTCCCACCTCACTCTCCTTTCCTTAAATTCCAATCTGCCCCAGAGCCCACGCACATGAGATGGATTTACTCCTTACAGCTCTCCAGGAGTCCAGAGCAACAGTTCACAGTCGTTACAGCAAGAACACCGCAGTATCACTTGGAGATGTGATAGTTTTTGTTTTTTTATCTTTTAAATCAGCATTAAGAAATCCTAAGTGCACTCCCTGAAGAAAGTTTGAAAACTGAGTTTGCGCACAGTCTGGTCAGACCCTGGTGAAGCCAGGAGAGGCCAGATTGGTATATTTAAACATCCTCGCATGGAACAAACAAGATGCACCTCCTGCTTTTATCAACACCAACATAAATTTGAGCTCAGCCAGACAGGTCACAAGAGTGCAAAGGCAATTAAACAGTGCTGGTTCCAGCTAGACTCAAGAAATCTATGATCCATGGGCCCTTAGTAACCACACCACTGCCTTTCTTGGAAATGACTGAAAAAAATTGGTCTGGATGCTAAAGAGAGACTTCATTTTGATATTTCCTGGCAGGTCTGCCCTGGCCATCCGTCTGTGGCTACAGCTGCATTGCGCTCCCTTCTCCATATCTGGGGGTCTTGGACAGCTTGGGTGGTTCAAGAAACTGCCCAGTTTGCTGGAGACATTCTACCTTCCCCACTGTTTGGTCTACTTGGCTTCTTACCCTCTCATGATGGTCTATCATCTGTCGTCCTTGAGTTGTACCACTATGAGAAAATTACAAAGGGCCATTCTCAAACATGCCACTTTTCTTCAGGCCATGGCTAAAGTGAAGTGCCTTGAGGGACCAGTTTTAAAGTCTGGGTCATGTCATCAGGCAGAGCCATCAGGATCACCCAGATATGACCGATCTGTAGATGTCAGCTCCAAATGCCCCGCCTCCTGGTCCACCAAGCTCGGGCTAACAGGACAGTCACACCTGGATCCTAACCCACATTATGACCATTCATTCCCTACAAAGATGAGACAAACAGCTACCATGCCTCTCGACCTCCAAGGCACCACCCCACCCTCTCTTTATACCCCCTATCCAAATGCCTCACACATTTAAGGTACCCAAAGTTAATCTCCCATCTTTTTCAGACATCTGCCTCCCCATCAGTTTGCAGAAATTATCCCATCTCTGTATCTCAGGATGTACCTATATATCCCCTTTTGGGGATAAATACCCACTGGTCCTTTCCCTGGCAATAATAAGACTGTCAGAACTACTCAGTGATCCATGGTGAGAAGATTCCCAAAGACTAAGGAAAAAATAATTCTGGGTGCAAAATAAGATACCTGTTAATGAAAAAAGTAGACAACTGTGTGGAAGTGAAACTGAAGGTGACGTCCCCTCTCGCGATCAGAAGGCTTTTTCTAAGGCCAACCTGCACCTCCCTCCAGAGCTGGCAACAGAACATCCTCTCTTGCTTCATCTTTCCTGAATCATTGGGATAGTTCTGGTGAGCAATACAGTAATTGGACATTTTGCCCTTTTACTTTGGGTTCTACCTTCTTATCAAGATCCACCTTTAAAGACAAGATAAGCCTACATGGTCCCCAGGTGACTTCAGAGAATAAAAAGTGGTGTGGGTGGGACTGAGTTGGAAGATGTTAAAATGTAGAACCAAGCTGAGCTTGTCTATGTGTGCCCTTGGGTGCACACATATATATATGAGTCCGTTTGCATGGAGAATGAGTATTAATGCAAGTGAGAACACAAGGCACATGTCAGTGCAGTGTAAGGATATGGTTAAGTTAAATGTCCAGGAGGAAGGAAGGAGTGAACTATCGAGAGAATAATAAACAGGTAAGTCAAAGTACAGGAGTGGCCACAGAAAAACCTGGGTGTGGGTGTGCTTGTGCGTGATCCAGAGTGACAGGGCTAATGGACATGACACAGACACGTAAGCAAGGTGCTAGCTCGGCCGCTGAGTCCTGCAGCAGGAAAAGCCACCTTACCCTGTAGTAATCAGTGCTATAGACATCTCTGGACATGCCGAAGTCTCCGATCTTCACCAGCAGATTGGCTCCAACCAGGCAGTTCCTGGTGGCCAGGTCCCGGTGCACGAAGTGCTGGGATGCCAGGTACACCATGCCCGAGGCAATCTGACTGGCGATGTGGAGCATCTGGGAGAGCCCCAGCTCGCCTTTCGCCTGGCGTGGCTGCCCGTCCACGAGAATCATAGCATCTGGCCCATGGGCCCTGTGAAGGGTGAGGGGAGAAGGGGTGGGGGCAGAGAATTCAGGACATCAGTGGGAGCAGCGTTCTTCTTCTGTGGAACGCATCACAGAGTCACAGACACCGATGAAATCTCCCTTCTCAGCCTCCTATGGCCCATTTCTACTACCCAAAATTATAGTATGAGTGTGGATATGGGTAAAACACTACAATCAGATTCCCAACGAAGATGGTGTAGACATGGGATCAGGGAATAAACCTACGCCTTTAAATATTTTACCGCTATCCAGGGGTTTCCCAAATTCTAGATGTCTATTGTAGAATAATTCATGAAACAACTAACTCTTACGGAGCCCGTACCATATCCCAAGCACTGCTCTCAGGATCTTAAATATATTGATTCACTTAATCCTCCCACCCCAATTTTAAGATGAGGAAACGTTTACAAAATGATCCAATCACCTGGCCAAGGTCACAGAAGTCCCAGAGTGGCCATATGAGTCACCAGAAAGCAGACTGAAACCAGCCACTGGCTTTAGAGGAGAGCATTTTACTCTAAGGAGCATCAAGAGGGCTTGTTAAGTAGGTTCCTGGCCCCGCCCCCAGGAGTCTGATTGGTAGATGGGACTCAGTCATTTGCATTTCCAGCACGCTGCCTGTTCTGACATCACTGACGCATCTCTGGACAGCAAGACTCTGCAGTCCCACCCCCAGCCTCTCCGTCATACTGCCAAGGGCTGCGTATCTTCTGTTGGTGGCAGGGCCAGATGGAGAAATCCAGTAACGGGGAAGCAGGGGCCTGGGGAGGCTAGCACCCACTCCAACCCAAATCAAGGGCCTGGATTTGTTATCCAACCACCTCGTCCTGTCATACCAGTCACTTTTAGAATTCACTCTTTTCTTCCGAAAGCCCAGTGAGTTGTAACCACACCCAGGGCCCTTGTTTATGACAGTGTGCGCCAAGCAGCCATGGGGTACAGCGAGGCCTCGGCCTGTTTTACTGCGTCTTCAATTTCCACTGAAAGGCACCATTAAATGTGAACACGTTCATTTTATTATCTCCTGTGGGCTCTGTGTCCCTCAGCCCTCTGACAGAGCTACTCATCAGCTCACAGGGAAGGGGGATCAGCGGGCAAACCTGCACCCCCGTGGACCAGAATACCTGGAGCCCGCCCCGAAAAACCACCAGCCAGGAGATATGACAGGAGGAAGGATCTTCTCCCTGCCTCTGCCTCTTCCTTTATACTGGGCATGACAGTGGCACAGAGAGGCACCCAGATGGTGGCCACTGGGGCTGAAGGCACTGCTGAATCCACAGAGAAGCCCTAGTAGAAAATACAGAACGGCCCAGGGGAATGGATGACAGGGAGAGAAAGATCCTGAATACTGAGAAAAGGCAGTGCCTGTATTTAAAACGATCTGGTTCACAGTTCCAATACAATAATTTTAATGGTAGTAGCTCCCTACCGTTGACTGAACACCTAACTACGTGGAAAACTCGTCCAGGTATTATACAAATACAGTGATTTAATATGCATAACATCAAAGCTGTGAAGCAGTTATTAATAGTCTTATTATCTAAGGAGAGAGTTAATGTTTAAGAACTTGCCCCAGGTTGTGTCACTACGACCCGACAAATTCAGAATGTGAGTCTGAATCTGTCTTGTGATAAGCACTGAGTTTTCTAGGAAAGGAATAAATGTCACTGGGGAGCAGAGTTCAGAAATTTTAGAACTTCCTAGAGATACTTTCAATTCCTTTAGGGCCATTTTTGGAAACCTAGCTCAAAAGCAGAGGTCATTATCTGCTACCAACCCTTTCCATTTCCTCCTCAAAAGCACAGCACCCAGTTGGGTGTCCCACTTCAAGGAAATGCTCATCAATTTTAGGTGAATGTGCTGGAGTGTTAACAGCCTACATTTGAATTCTGAAGATCTTGTTCTCAGCCATGGAATACAAGGGGATGCAGAAGGCAGGAAAGACCACATTTTAAGTGTAGAGGGCCTGATCACTCTAAACAGCTTCCTGGGACCCTAGACTCTGAACCCTGGCACATGGCGGCCCCCCTGACTTCATGGCACTACTTGGAGGTGGGAGATGTGGGAGGCAGAGATGTGCTAACCCTGCTCGATGGCAAGATGCTGTCTTCTCTGGTAGGCCCCCCACAACTCCATCCAGGACTTCTGGCTGGAGTTTCAGTCTCTTACTGGAACATCAAGGACATCTCAAAATCCAGACAACCTTGCTCCAGGCCTGGGGAATCCCTTCTTGCAACAGATGCAATCTTTCCAGGACAGCGGTATCCAGTAGAATTTTCTGTCAATGAAAATAATCTCTACGGCACAGCCGGTACGGTAGCCACGGGGTATAGTGTGTACTTGTGAGTGCTTGAAATGTAGCTGGCATGATCAAGAAACTCAATTTTTAAATTTTACTTAACTTTAAGTAATGTAAATTTAAATTCCAATATCCATATGTGGCTACCGTACTGGACAGCATGGTTCTAAATTTATCTGAGGAAAATCTGCTCTTTTTTTTTTTTCAGCTATCACTATCCTCTGATAAGCTTGGAACATTGTGCCTTCTTATCATCCACAGAAAGTCCGTGGCAAGAAGGTTTCCACGAGGCATGTAGGGTGTTAGCCTCACCTTGTAACACTGAGAAACACTGGGCATGAAATGGGAAAGCTGCTTGCCGTGCACAGGACGCCACGGCCGTGCAGTGGGAGGGGGCAGTTGGGGGTGGGCAGGTCCACTGGGCCCCCTCCTTGGACCCATCGCATACCCCCTCTTCTTCCCCATCCCCCTTGTTCAGGAGGAAGGGCACAGGTTGCTGTCACAGCATCCTCAGCTCATTCCCCCGAGAAATCAGGGGCGAAGCCCTGAATCCAGCTGCTCAGGAGACGATGCAGAAGAACAAAAGGTTGCTTCTCGTCCTCCGTCCCCAGGCTGATGTGTTCCCAGGGACAGTGTGCCTTCTGGCTCCAGCGAGACCCCCAGGGGTTCGGTGGGGCTGGGGAACAGGGGGGACCGCAGTCTTCACTTACCTGAGGAACTTGTTCAGGTCCCCATGCTTCATGTACTCAAACACCATGATGAGGGGGTCTCCGTCGCCACACACGCCATAGAACTTGACAATGTGCTCGTGCTGCAGGTTGGTGAGCAGCTCAGCCTCCCTCTGGAAGTCCTTCCGGGCAGCCAGGGTGGGATCCTTCAGGGCCTGGAGACAGGGCGGGACGTGGTTCTTACCAACCAGAAGGCAGATGGCTGTCCATTTTCTGTCCATTTCTGTTCTCCAGGGGAAGAAACCTGGTGCCATAAGGAAGATACTGCTGGTTCCCAACAAATAAGATTTGAATCAGGGTTTAAAGACCATGAGGCTACATCACAACAGCCAAGCCTGACTCTTTCCTACTTTGACATTTTCATCCCTGAGGAAGCAGAAACTGACCTTCTGACGCTCACGTCCTGACTACCGGCCAGAGATTCAAATCATGTTCATCTCAGAGCCCTGGGCTTCCTGGGAGATCAGTGAAAACGGCCAGGGAAAGGGAGTGGAGAGGTGGGAGGCCTCACAAAGGCCCCCTCCCCTAAGGTTTCCTTGAAGAAATGGTCCCTCAGCTGCAAGAAAGAGTGGGAAAACCACTGCCCACGTGCTTTAACTTCTGTGTTAGCCTCAGCCCATACCCTACCAGAAATCAGGCAGATGACATAAAAACATCTCCTGCCCCTTTCTCTTCTTTGATTTTAGACTGTGAAGGAGTGTAGTATCTTTGCAGAGAAATGCAAATGCTTTGGCTTCTGGAAGGCACCTGCGTCCTGTGAGTTGGGGGTTCAAGGGAGTGCAGGGGGTAGGCAGGACAGCAGCCGTGGAAGCGGCAGCTCGTGGGCAGAAGCCTTAGCATCCTGCAAAGCCCAAGAGCAGGATGGAAAACGTGGGTGTCTGGTGGCCACTAAAATGCCACAGCTCAGCCCCTGTGGGAGTGGAAGACCTGGTATGAGGCGGAACCACCAGACCGGGCCACTTGTGCCATGAAGATAAATGGAAGAGCAACAGTTAGGAGGCCGTCGGTTGTGAATATGGTTTTCCTGCAGCAGAAGAGGACGGTGAGACCAAAGCAGAAGACTGAGTACATGCGAGGGATGTTGGATGGGGCACTGCCACGGGGATATGGCGATGCTGGCCATGAACGAGGATGGACTGTGGGGGGCCGGCCCATTTCTGCAGGAGGCACAGCCTGCACAGGTGTGTGCAGACCTATCGCCAGCCTTCCCACCCTCCCCACGAGGTCAGAAGGCAAGTGGGGCCAAACACCAACCTGCTCCACTAACCCAGCTTAGCTACGTCTATAGACACGATACCAGGGATTGAAGGAGAGAGAGGGACGTTTGCACACCGTTTCCAGGTTTGTGCAAATCTAGACTGATGGGAAATTGGTTCACATCCTCACAGGCATGTGGCCTTTTCTGGTTATTTAAGCAGACTGACCTCGCCTAGATCGGGCTGCATTTCTCTAGCTGGAGATCTTTCTCTTGCCCCAGCAACCCCCATCCGCTGAAATCCACAGGGCTGCCTCGCTTACAGGGCTGCAGGAATGTGAAGATGCAAAAACTGTTTCTAGGAGGCCCGTCAAACCTCTATCAGTCATTAGCATACATTAGACATGATGGACTCTTAACACAAAAGGGCCCTAGCTATCATCTGCCTCCATCTGCCCATTTCTGGAGTTGGAGAAACTGAGGCAGCCCTGCCCAGGAATCAGCACACATGCACACCTTAAATGACAAAAGCTTAAAGTTAAACTGGACCTCAGCAATCTCTTGGGTGTCAAAGTTCAATGCAGTGCTTCTAGAGTCTTGGTCCCTCATCCAGGGATCCAGCCTGACTCCACCTTTCGTTCTTTACCAAATTCGAAGGTTTCACCAAAACAGTGTTTGAAGACAGGAGTCTACCATTGACAAAAATGTTGGAAGCTATCTAATGTAGCTTTCCCATTTTACAGGTGAGAAAAACTGAGTCCCAAAATGGGCAAGCCGTTTGCCGAAGATCCTGTGAGAAGTAATCGTTTAGTCTGGAGCCTGAACCCTTTCCTCTCCAACATACCTGCTTGAATGGATTTATCAGAACAATTGGTCCCTAGGCAGGTCACCAAAGAGAATGGTGTGTACCGAAGTTAGAAGATGTGGAAGCGCAGAGGAGAGGGTCAGGAAAGACAAGGAGAGCAGGCGGCCAGCAGAGCAGAGCTTCTCAGGAAGCTACCCAATAATAAAGGAAAGAGCTTCCGTGTGTCCACCTTCTGCCAGAACAAAGACATGTGAGAAGCCTTCTTGCTATGGGTGGAAGAAGGCAAAGGGTCATGGAAAGTGGCAGCCTCTCTGTGACCCAACTCCTCAGCTGCAGGGGCTGGGACATGGCTATAGGATGACTGCCAGTGATTTATTTATTTTCATGAGGAATATGAGAGGAAAAAAAAAAAAAAGGAACCCAGCATGGGTGGGATGGGAGAATACCAAGATTTATGTGAGCACTGGATTTATGAGAGGGAAAGTAGATCAGATTTGGGGCCAGCCAAATGGCCTCTCTCCATCTCTGTAAATCATCCTCTCCCACAGTCCGGATGCCAGCGGCCGCCATTGGATATTTCCGTTCTCAGCTCCTGAGCAGTGCCAGCCAGTGTCCCCAAGGCTGTTGCCTTCCAACAAGAGGCAAATAGATGCTCTTCATCTGAAAGATGAGGCACGAAGCAACTGCCATCTCCTAGGCTTCCCACATGCCTTCTCCTAGTTCTCTCTCCGCCTTTGGCTGGGTTTTCCAGCTCCTGGATCAAGCCTGGGGCTCCTATGTAATTGGCAAAGGGACAGGTGGGTGGCCACCATCCCCAGGGATTGATGCCATCAGGACCGGAGCAGATTAGTGTGGAGGAAAATCAGCTCAGAGACTCTCCTGTCCCTCTCTATAATGTTTACCCCCAACACCTTCTGCTGAGCTGGAGAACTCAAAGTGGGTCACCAGCCAGTGGAATGGGGAAGGACTGTTACTTCTCACAGCTGCAGGGTCTTGCTAACAGGTTACAGAAGCCAGGGAGGCTCCTGACTATGCCCTATGCACAGTGTTCATAGCACAAAGAAGAGCTCTGGATTTTGCCCCTCCTGCCGCCTTCTTCATCCCTCAAAGTTTGGAGACATCACCATTTCTGATCTTACCTTATGTCCATCAGACCTCATGTCCACCCAGCCCTGGGTTTCAGAGAGCTGTGTAATCATATGGGAGGGAAGCAGCCTAGATGCATGAACATTCAAATTTCTCAACAGCTCCCAACTTCTTCCAAGCCATTTAATATCCCACCTTGCCCAGCCTAGGGGGTCTATTGCCTTCCATTGTCCTTTTCTTTTATTGGGGGAAGATATTTTAAAGGCTGTTGGGTTTCAGAGTTCATTAATATATGGAAACCCATTTTATATGTGTGGAAAACAGACATTTCTAAATGTTCAAACACACACACACACACACACACTAATCAACCCTTAAGTATGCAATCACACTAAGACCTTTCTCTTAGTCTCTCAAAATCCACTGTCACTTCTCCTGCCTGAGTCTCTTGAACAACTTATGAAGAAGGAAGATAGGTAATTATCACATAGACAGGGAAACTTTTCCCATCTATCTTTAAGCTTAAAATTGGTTTTCTGCTGTTTTCAGGATAAAATACAAACTCCTTAATACAGTCACGGGCTCTAAATGTTGAGTCTCCCCCTCTCTCTCTACCTCCTCTACCTGCCTGCATTTATTACACTTCAATCTCACTAGTCTTTCTATCCTTTGTACCCTTCGAGCTTTTATCTGCATCAGGCCCTTTGCACATGCTGTTCTGTTGGCCAGAAACACTCTTACCTGAGCTAAATCCACATGGCTGTCCAAATTAACTGGTACTGTCCATGATCTCTGAGGAACATACTGACTGGTGTTCATTCAACCCTGAACATTCACTGCTAGATGAATACTCAGAGAGACCCTTCTGTCCCAGGGAGGAGCTTACCAAGGCTCAGCTGTGATTGCTTCCAAATTCACTATGACCATTAGATCTGATAATGTCATTGCTTAAAGTGATGCTATGTCAGGAAAACCAATGAAATAAGAGTGCATAGAGGGGGCTGTTTTGATGGAAACTGAGGATGAATACTTTAGAAAGAACTACAAAAAGTCAATGGTAAATAAAGTGTTATGAATAGGAGGAAAATCTATTTTTTTTAACGGGAAAACAATAAAACTGAGATTGTGCACTTAGATTGTTTCACAAATGTTTTAAATTCCTGCTCCAAATTAAAGTAATTGGAACTGGAAATCATGAACTCCCAAAACAGCTCTCCAAACCCAAAAGAACCCAAAAGCTGAAGTTCTGACATATTGAAAAAATACATAGGACTAAATCTAAATGATTAAAATTATCAATAACCAGAACAGGAATTTCCTTGAGCTAAAATTAATTTTATAGGACTAGGCTGATTGAGATATTAAAATAAAATAAATGTTCAAAGAGAATGAAGAAATAATTGTTTCCAATAACCAAGAAGGTATACAGCCAAAACAGGGAGAAATAAAATTAACAATAAAACTAAAAACCAATTAGTACCTTGGAAATAAATTATGTGGTTATTGAAGTTAAAACAAAAACCTCCACAGACAGGACAAACTTGACACTAGCTAAAACCACAAGAGGAATTCACGACACGGAAAAATGTTGAGAGTCACCCAGAACCCAGCACGGAGAGACAGGAAAAATAGGCAAAGTGTAATGAGCACCACGTGCCATCGTCCTAGAAGGAAAGGCGCTGCTGGATTTGAGTGTTGTCCCACCACCGATTTGCCCTGGGACCTTGGGCAAAATGCTTACCTCTCTCCGTGCCTCAACATCCCCTTCTGTAAAATGGGGATAGTGACGATGCCTGGCTCTTAGGATCTCTGTGAGAATGAAATTAATAGGCGCACAGCACTTATGGCAAGGCCTGATGTGTAGTGAGCCCCCTAATCGGTGTTCTTTGTTAGATGCTGTCATCATCGGCAACATTCTTCCCCCCTCCTTCTTAAATGTCCTTTCAGGGCCCTAAATTCTATGACTCTGAGACATGAGCTACAGAGCCTACAGGTCTTCTTTCCTCCTCCATCCCAGTATCTTATACAGCACCAGGCACATAGTAAGTGCTCAATAAATACTTATGGGATGAATAGATTAAGTGTATTTTTAAGAATGTGATCAATCCTTGAGAGAAAAAAGTTTTAACACACACTATGATTTATCACAAAGCTAACACCAGTGTATCCTCAATGTAAGTAAAAAATAAAATATTGCCAACCCCCCAGAAATTCCCCTCACCCCATGCCCTGCTCCCCTGGCATGCTCTGCCTCGTCCCAAAGCCAACCACTATCCTGACAGGGAATTCAGGACCTTGCTCTTTTAAAAAAGTTTTTACTAACTAAATGTGAATACCTAACACTAGGGTTTGGTTTTATTTGCTTTTTTTTTAATTTAAATAAGTGGAATCACACATATAGCATTATATCTATTTCCATATTTATCCTTTTTCATTCAACATTGTGTTTTTTAAATTCTTCCATGTTGTTGCAAGTAACTCTAGTTCATTGACTTTCCTTGTTGAATAGTTTCCCATTGTATGAATATACCGTATTTATTTATCTATGTTGCTATTGATGGACACTGTGGTTGTTGCTAGCTCTGGACTGTTATACATAATGCTTATGAACATTCTTAGATATATCTCTTGGTCGATAAATAGATGATAGATAGATAAACAGGCAGACAGATAGATAGGATAGAGCCTAGAAGTAGAAATACTGGGTCACACAGAATGCTAATGTTCTAGAATACCAAACTATTTTTCAGAACAATTATTCCTCTTTGCATTCCCACCAGCAGACTAGGAAAGTTGAAGTTGCTCCATGTCCTTGTCAGCACTAAGCACTGTCGGTGCTATTTAGCCATTCTGGTTGGTGTACAGTGGTATCTCATGGTTCCATTTGCATTTCTTCTGATGATTAATTACACTGGACACCTGTCTCACATTCTTATCCGTGATTTGGCTACCAGAAGAGACTCTTTTGAGATCTTTGGAGCTGGTGTATTGTTTGCCAAATGACTTTTTAAAAGTGGCCATGACCTATTTAAAAATATCACAAATCACATGATTTTAATGTTACCGTTACACTGCAGATATACACAAGCTACCCTCTGTCTTGTCCCATTCTCCATTCCTTTCATGAGTATTCTCTTGTCTCCCCAGCAGACTGTAAACGCCTTCAAAACAGGCCGAGATTTCTACTTTTTGTTTCCACCATAGCAACGGCTGGGCAAAAAACTCTTGCCAGTTGATTTACAAACGCAACTTTTAGAAAACCTAATCTTGGGTTATTCCTGGATATGTTTTCTGAAAGTCCACAATTACCCTACATCAACATGAGAACAAATTGAAGAGGAAGGAGCCTGCAAAAAGCAGTAAAATCCAAAGAGGACAGGAAGCAGGATGTGCCATTTCTCTGCTGTTCTCCAGAGAAGAGCGTCTCCTGCCGAGACGGACCGACCGGGTGGCGGGCAGCATGCAATCCCAGAGCGCCCATCTCCTCAAGCTTCCCAGACCCAAGGGGAGAAGGAAAGCCTTTTAAAAGGATGAAAACAGAAACACATTTTCCACATTACCCAATCTGGGTACTGCCCCAAATGCCAGACCACTCAGAGAGAAACATTTCCCAAGGTTTTAGGCCATCATTTCATTTCCTGCTCAAAGAGTAAAAATGTTCAGCGCATTCACCAGTCCCCAGACAGATGCTGGAACACCCAGTGGATCACTGTCACCTTTAAATGAAAAATTTCGTGGACGTGTAGATTCTAAGTTTAGGAACGAATCATAGACGTTTCCACATCCCTGGTCCATCTGACTGTCCCGCATCTACGGACACTGACGGAGCAAGTTCATTGTCAGAATGTCTACTAATAATAATCATTAGCCTTTCATGGGGGCAATACTCTAGCTCCTTATGGATTTTCTAAAGCAGAGGTCAGCAGACACCACCTATTTTTGTAAAAAAAAAAATTTATTGGAAAACAGCTGGCACCAGTTTACATATGGTGTGCGCTGCTTTCTCACCTATATGGGCAGAGAGTTGAGTAGTTAAAACAGAGAGCATATGTCCCTCAGAGCCTAAGATATTCACTATCTGGCCCTTTTAGACAAAACGTTTAGCAGCTCCTATATTAGATGGTCAACATGAGCTTGGCAGGCAGCATGCCACATGTCTGCGCACATTCAATCATGTCAATGTCAAGAACAGTGATAAAAACAAATACCAACTACTCTGTATTGAGCACTTACTGTGTCCCAAGCAGGGCACTAAGGATTTCCCATGTTAGGTAATTGAATCATGGAAGCTTTCAGGAGGAGATATTACATTTCCTATTATACAGAGAAGGAGCCTGAGGCCCCAAAAGGTTGAGCTTCTTGCTCAAAGTCACACAGCTAATCAGAGGTGGGCAGGGCCTCCCACCCAGGCTCTCTGATGCCCGTGCTATGCCTGTAGCCTGCACAGCCCACACCTGTGGAGGTCAGCTGCCCTCTGTGGATGGAGGCAACTGTATCCAGACACCTGGAAGTCTCACCACGTAAAGCTGCCATTGTGAGGGAGGTTTGGTTGCGGCTCTCGGTACTAAGGCCAGGCCAGGCCTGGGTCAGCATCTTCATGGGGACCAGTAACCCCTGCCGACCTCAGAGGCCTGCTTGCTGCACACATGGAGACCAGCCCATGGTCCAGAGCATGGCTCCCGAGACCTGTGGGTGTGTCAGCAAGGCTCCTGACCTCTGGTTTGTGCCAACCATGTCCAACACTGATTTATGGTAGAAGCTGCTCTCTGCTGGAGGAAGTGTCAGGCGGGGGACTAGGAACAAAGTCCCTTCCCACTGCCCCCAGCAGTTCAGCCTCATCTGCAGATCTGCACAGCTAGCTGGCCTGGCAACACAAAAGTCTTGTGGGTAAGAGACCCGTCCGGTAGCTGCCAGGAGGCAGTTACCCTCAGGCACGCCTCCCCCTGGGGGCTGAACTTGGACCCCATGGGGGTTATCTAAAAATCTTTCACGGCCTCACTCGCTGTTCCCCCTGTGCTCAATCCCTGAGCCCCACCCCACCTCCAATTCCCAGAGATGCCTGCTGCCCTTGAACGGTGGCTCCTAGGGCCCCTTGACCCTTCCTCCCCCCCACCCAACTCCATTCCTGAGAAACGGTCAAGTGACTTTCTAGGCACGGCCAATACATCTCACAAACTCACTGAGAAGGAAGGAGGGCCAGCGGGGGGCCCGTGGTGCCCAGGGCCTTTCATGGTATACCTCGCTTCCCCAGCTGCCCCTCAGGCCCAGCCCCTCCCTGCCACGGCTCTTAACCTTGGAAGCCAAAGGAAGTCGGTTTGGGTCCAGAGGAAACTTCACGACCTTGGAGCAGCACCCTGACCTCTGATAGAGCCAGTTTGCACCATCTTGTCCAGTGGAGTGAGCCCCTTCTTCCCGCTCCTGGCCCCAGCCAGCCCTCTCCCTGCCTGGGCCCACATGCCTCTGGGGTTTACCTTCACGGCCACAAGCATCTTGTCCTTGGTCGGGCTGAGGTTGTAGCACTCTGCTAGGAAGACCTTCCCAAAGGCTCCCTCGCCCAGTTCTCGTTTCAACACGATGTCCCTCCTTTTAATGTGCTGTACATCTGTAGGAGGGGACAGAGAGGAGAGTTACCCAGTCAGTACCAGGCATCTGTCCCCCCCATTAGAGGCCCAGGAGGACAGGAGGGCACCAGCGTCTAGTGCAGGGAGATCTGCTCCTGAATCCACAGCAGGGTGATGGAAACTCAGCACCCCAGTGGGGCACGAAACCAGGCATCACCCAGTGGTTTGAGAGTCCGACCCAGGATCCTCTCAGCTCTGCCCCTGCCCAGCCCCGAGCCTCCCCAAAATACAGCTGCTTCAGCAGGAAAATGCAATCAGCAGTGCCAACACACAGAATTCTAGCATCATCAGCTGTAGCTGCAGGACAGAGGTTACAGCCCGTCTCTGAGCACAGAATTCCGTGGGCCTCGTGCAGATGCTGAGCCAGTGCATCTGAGAATCTGCATTTCTAATAAGCTCTCAGTGCCCGGGACAGACGAAAGACACACACGCACAGGGACACACACTGGCTCTTGCTGTAGCATAATGGCTGTAGCAATCCTTTCAAGTGTCTGCTTCCTGGTAGAGACTACTGAATGGGGGCTAAAATTATTTGGGAGAAGCCTCTACTTGAGAAATCCCTTCCCTCTGAGAGAAAGAACAATGAACTCAAGCAGGCAAAGTCCAGAGACCTCCCCAGAACAAGGGTCTCTGCAAAGAGAAGGGTTGCCACTGCCTCTGCTAATTTAGCAACCTAATTAGAGTCTGTCTGCCAGGAGAAAGCAAAGATGTGACCTCAGCCCTCCCACCTATTTGGAAAGAATGCTACAAAGGAGCAGCCCCAGCCCTGGGCTGGTGATGAAAGGGGCAAGCCAGAGATTACTCACTGACCCTTCCATTAATTGTTCAGCAGGCGGAAGCCCATTAAATACCTGTATCGGCATTACGAAGATACAACGCAGAGCCAGGAAAGGGGATCGTCTCAGATGACCTTATCAAAAAGCGAAAGCTGAAGATGGGCCAGGCAGACTGTCCCCATGAGCGAGGAGACATGTGACAGGGACAGAGGGGCGTGGCTACAAGGCTTTGTGAGTGTTTTGACTGGCGTGGGGATTCCCTTCTGACTACACACGTCTTTTTTTTTCTATCGAGAGTTCTTGGGATCCACCCCCAAGATGACCTGGCAGCAGAGCCTCGTGGGAGGAGGCCTCACAGACCGTCATTCCCTCCTCCCAGCAGGACAGACCTGCCAGCTCTCTGCGGCTGGTGGCTGCTCCTCAAGGCCACAGGGATGCTGTACACAAAGCCTTTGCTGCGCCAGCCTCTACAACAGGGGCATTCCAACCTGGTTCCTTCTTCACACCCTGTGATGCTATTTCCTGGCCTCTGCAGAATAGTATTTGTTGGCCTGGGAGTTGGGAAGGCTAAAGAGTCTCCCACAGACAGGAAATGGGAGTTCAGGACCTCCGGAGGGAGGCCACATGCTCACTACTGCACGGTCATTCCCAGGTGACTATGGGTGACACCCGGGCCCTGCCAGGTGAGCGTCCTGGCCCAGCCTCAGAGTGGAGACGGGCTGATGGTGGCAGCTTTCAAGGCCTCTGGATGCACAGGGGCTGGTCAGGAATGGGCAGCCCGGGGCTCTTGTGCAGGACCTGGATCCCCCAGCTGCTCGGGTCTGCGCACCTCCCCGAACATCTCGGCTTGGTTTCCTCATCTGAAAAATGGGTGGGGGAGGATTAAACAAGTCCCGCTTACGCGCTCCATGAGCTATTGTATGTAAAGGGTTGCAAATGCTCGCCTCCTATCATGCTGGTGTGTCGAGGTGTTTTCTTCATTATTGATATTATTTTACAAGAAAGGAAAATAAAGGCCAAGTCAGGTGTCCCTAACTGGTAGCTGAGACGGAACTAGAATCCAGAGCACCAGGACATGTCAGTGCAGCCAAACCAATGGGGACAAGCCCACTTCGGCCCAGACCCCACCCCAACTCCAGCCTCCCTCAGCATTGCAGAAGGACCGTGGTTCTCAAAGCCGAGCCACATCAGAATCGCCTGGAGGGCTCCCCCGGATCGCTGGGCCCTTTCCCCAGAGATGCCTGTTCAGGAGGCAGTTTGGGGCCTGAGATTTGCCTTCCTCACCAGATCCCAGGTGATGGCGAAGCTGCCAGCCTGGCACCTCTTCTGAGAACCATGAAACAGGAGACCCCTGTGTGGTGGGGGATTAGCCAGCGGCTGACAGACATTGCCCTTTGCAGCTTGGCCTCAACAAGCCCCAAGTCCATGAACAGTTCAGTCGTGCCTCCCGGCTGGAAGCCCAGAAGGAGGGCCTGCAATCATGGCTCCCCTCCAGGCTCCCCTCTCCCCCGTCCCCAGCTGTGTGGCCTAGGCTGAGTCAGACCCCCTCTCAGAGGCTCACGTGCTCATCCATGTGGTGGAGAACATGCCTCTTTTGCCTTCCCGTGCTCTGGACACGCCTCTGCAAAGGGAAAGCCATAGCATGGAAGTTCCTGGACCCCTGAGTCCAACTCCAGGCTGGGAGAGCTCACCAGCTTCCCCGAGAGCTCCTCGCTCTCAGCTACAGTGAGAGCAGAGAACAGAGAAGCTCTACGGAGCTCTGGTTCTCAGAGGTGCTGAGGCACGTCTCAGAACCCTCCATCTCCTCCTTGGCGGCAAGAATCTCTGGCCCTGAAAGATTCAGAGCAGCCAAGCGGGAGCAGAGGACAGGGAGCTGTTTCCCAGGCTTCCCTCTACGTCCCAGGAGATGAGCACCTGGTGGCAGCTGCAAAACTCCCACTGCAGGAGGGGGGCTGTGACCTCCATGGGCCTTGGATGTAGCAACGGGCAGGTGACCGTGTTGCTGGAAATCTGACTGCTCGCTGCAAACCCGGAGCGGAAGCCTCCCACAGACCACAGTGTTTTCCCCAAATCTGCAAACAGATCTTTTTCAGAGACATGGAACATGCAGTGGCTCAGTAGAAAACTGCCTTGGCTCACTCTCTCTGTATTCAGGGAGTCATCTGAGGCCAGTACCTGAGCTGGGTCCCTGAACGGGGTGGTGAGACCCAGGAAGGGCCAGCAGAAGGAATGGAAGATAAAAACAGTCCCCAACTCCATCAGGAATCCTGCCCCCAGCCCCCTGCTCCCAAGGGAGAACTTCCTCGCGGCCATGGGGAGAAGTCCCACAAGGCAACAGAGCAGTTTCAGCAGAGAGAGGCTGAACACGGGCCCAGCTCAGAAGGCAAATAATCCCTTCCGTGTGGACAACCCTGCCTACCACCCAGACCCTGGACCAGAACACCATGCGGGCAGCTGTCTTCCCTGGTCCTAAGTAGGAGGAAGTTGGGAAAAGGCAATAAATCTGTGCCCAGTCCTACCATTCGCTCAACATTCTGTTCTCATGGTAACCATGAGAGTAGGTGTAACTGTACCCCTTTCACAGATGAGAAAACAGAGGCAGAGGGTAACTTTCCAAAGTTCTCAGAGCCAAGACACGGCCAAGGAAGAGCCCCCCTCTTTCTGTGGCTCCCGAGCCCGTGTGTTTTTCCCTTACCTATGGTTGCCTTTCCTGCTCTGTGGCCACCAGGAGAACCCTGTCCACAGAAGCTCGACACTCCGACTTCCTTCTCTACTCCTGCCCAGCTTCTTTCCCTGCTCATCTTCCCAGGGGGGCAAGGGCTGCCCCCCTTCCCAGAGGCCCTGAGGAGAAGGGTTTGGGTGGGAGGCTGTGGGAGGAAAGGGCACTGCTCGGACCCTGGGGAAGGGCCACAGGGAACCATTTCCATCTCTGACGTTCACATGTCTATTTGGGCCTCTTTTTCTGCTATTTTTAGCTCGCAGAGCGCTGCTCAGAGCTGCCTCTGGTGAGGCCATTTGACCCGCGTGCCAAAAAGTGATAGATGTTCCTAGGAGGAAAGGGCATCAATCTCCTTTTACTGCCTGGCTGGCTGGCCCAGCCGAGTCTGGGTCACAAGTCTCAGATGCCGGGACGCTGGCAGGGGAGGAGGAGAGAGGGGGACACACAGACGGGGCCGTGGGAAGGTTTCCCCGTCTCCAGCAGTGAGGGTCTGAGTGGACAGCAGGGGGCTGGTGAGGTGGGGGAAGGGTCATGGGGAGATGAAAAGGGTCCCTGGCACCGCCTGACCTCGCGCTTCCCTAATTCCACGTGTTGAGAGAGCCACCGAGTTTCACCAGAGAAAGCCACCGTATAGCTTCTCATGCCCACAGGACAAGAGGGTCAACTGACAAATACAGGAGGATTCCTTCATTTCAGTCACTGCTCCGTACATTTCCCTCTGTACTGAGGACCAAGATCATTGCTCTACATGTGTGGGATTCACTTCTGGGAGGTCTTCCCCAGGCGTGGAGCAAGCGTGACCCAGCTTAACCTAAGTAGGTCACCAGCAGGCCTTGTACCGAAGTCCTCAGACCCCTGAGAGCTTAGCGGGCACGCTGCCATTCCCCCTCATCCGGCCTCTGTTGACCTGGGCTGCCTCCTCCTGGGAGGAAGAGGTTTCCTGCCACACCTTCTGGGACCTGTCTAGGACCAAGGGATAGAGGGACGTGGCCCGAGATGCAGGTACCACTGTTATCTTCACCTCCATTTCCTGGGAAAACAGGTGTTGTAGCAACCGTGAACTGCTCAGCCCTTCTGACCAGGGGCGAAGGGGAAGCAGAAAGCCCACCAGATGCTGCGAGGACTCGGGAAAGGAAACAGGTCTGTGTCTGCACCCCAACCCTGCCTGGTCCCCCCTCGGGGTCTGCTCCCTTAACTGTAGAACAAGGAAGTGTCTATCTACTTGGCAGAATTGTGAAGAGGACTGACTTAAAATTTTTAGACAGTAGAGGTATTAGGAAATATCTGAACCATAGAGGACATTGAACAAAGTGTGTCTCCTTCCTTTCTGCGAGGTTTTAACTAATTGCTCAATCTACCCTCGAACAAAATAGTGGCTTGGAAAGGAACTTGATGAAGGATGGTGATATTCTCCTGAAACAAAATGGTATGAGGTTGCTGGCGTGGGAGCAGGGGAGCGACACCGACTCTGGGGGTCACTGGCAGCCTGCCCAAGCCTGTCCAACCCCCTCCTCCAGAGGCCAAAATAGTTACTGGGAGGAGGTTGGTCAGACAATGGGATAAAGACATCAGAGGCTGAGACAGCCACCTACTATAGATTGCTATTGATCAGGAGAGAGAAACCAGATTTCCCAGGTCGGTGGTTATAAATAAGGGTGAGCCTGACTGTGCTGTATGTCAGGCAGCAAAGTCAGCCCCAAAAAGCCAGGGTGTTCCTTCATTCAGAACCAGATGCTGTCCCCAAAGCTCACTGGCCACCTTGGTACTTTGCCTAATTATTGTCCTAAAAGTACTCCACGTGTGCAGTGCTGAGATCACCTTTCTCTGAAGGCTGTTGCCTAAGGGACTCAGAAGCAGGCCCTCCCAGCACCATGAAGGGCTGGCCAGGTGCTCTCAAAGCTGAGCCCTGGTGTGTTCTCTTGACCACCCCACCTTCCCTTCCTCCCTGGCCCATTGTAATGATAACCCCCAGTTCCTAATTGGGGCCAGCCTCATTGCTGAGACCTTTCAGATCTTCCCCCATTAACCCTGTCTCACTCTGTGCCTATCTCTTTCAGCTTATTATTATCCCCTGGAGCCCTTATTAATAATAAAAATAAGTCCCCTCAATTGAGTCCTCACCCTGAGGCAGGCCCCATGCTAAGCACTCCGCATGCACTATCTGACTCATCTTTACAACTCGTTTCTGCACAGTGTGTGGCTGAAGTTCAAGAGAATTTGTCCAAGACCACCCAGCTGTTAGAGGTGTCTCATTGGACTCTGAAGGTCTGCATGAGCAGAATATGCCACTCCCTGTCCTTCAGTCACGACAGCCCCCTTAGCCTCTGTGACCCCTACACCAGGGAGAAATGCTGCCTTCCGAACTGTCCATAGCACTTGGTGAAGACCAATGGCATCAAAAAGGACAGGGAGAGTCATTTCCAGGGGACTCCATTCTTGCCACCATTCGTCATCACCAGCTGAGCTCAACATGAGTGTGGAGGTGGCTTCTGGAGATGCAGACAGACATCCAAGGCCCTGATGCTCCCAGAAGAACAAAGGGTCCCAACAGCCTCGGGGGCTCTCGAGTTACAAGGTAAGGCTAAGGGTGACTGTGTGCATGAAGGAGGGAGATTCTCGGCAGGAAAGGCGGGAGGAGGGAATGGGAAGAGAAGGGGGGGGCTCTCTGAGTAGCGTGTGTTTTCTTTGCACTAGCCAGACCCTAGGGTCTCAGGCTGCCAAAAATGCTCAGAAGAAAACATTAGTTCAATACCACACATTTAATTACACATGAAATGGAATGTCTTTAAATGGAAAAGAATAACATTCCCAGAGCTCCGACTGTGGGTTTTTGAAGTGGCAGGAGGGAGAGAGAGGTCCAGCTCTGGACCTCTGAAGGGAAGGAGACCGCCGAGACGACAAGACCCCTGCCTTTGCTGGAGGAGGGACTTCTGCATGCCCTCATTGACCTGGCCTCACCCCTTCTCCTGGCCTCACTGGCTGAGCCTATGAGTGTCAGGGCAAGTGATAATTAGAGCATGACCAGGTAAGCGTGCCCCTTGATCAGCTACAGGCTTTTCATATGGTCTGCAGCCAGCCCAGCCAGCTGTCCACCTGGACAGAAGGGCAGAGCATGGCTAAGCATCCCAGCAACTGCCCTGGCACAATCTGGGTGATTTACAGGGTGGGAGAACAAGGGGACCTCCTGGGTTCATGGCAAAGATCTTTCTAGGAGAAGACATTTCAAAGGCTGGAGAGCCAGTCAAACCTAGAATTTGAAGTTTGTCCTGGTCACTAACTAAGCGGGGGTAGCAATGGCAGGGGGAAAGGGTTCCACGTTGAATGGACACCAGCACTGCTCGCTGCCATTGCTCTCTCGGGGTGACACTGACTTGGGATGGCTAAGAACATAACATGTCTGCTGGCAACTGTGTCCCATCCCAAGACATTAGCTTCGGGCTAACCCCACCCCACAATCATCTTCAGAGTTTCACAGGTTTGCAGAGGGTCTCTGAAGGATGCTGGCAGCTGCTCAAGTCCAAAGCCAACATCACATATTTGAATTCATCCACCAGATCTAGCATGGGGCACAGTACACATCAGGTACGCATTAAATATTTGATGAATGAATGAATGAATGAATGAATGAAAACCCCCTTTGTGAGAGGCTCTAGCAAGAACACTACAAAGAGGGAAGGAGAAGGGAAGTCGAGGGAGTAGTAAAAAGAAAGGAAAGATGAGTGAGAATGGGAAAGGGGCCACAAGTTCCAAGGAGCAGCCTTATTTACGCCCTACCTCTAAGACTGGCCCCAAGACCCAGGATGCCACGGAACTAGGACAGTTCTGAGCCCCACATCCTAACTCTCCATCTCCGGCACTCAGACTCCTAAGTGAGGGGCCTCTGCCGTCTGCATCTGGGCACGTGCACACCCCTCGGCTGGAGGCGGTGGTCTAGGATGCTGAGACACCGTGTTCCCACCAAGAGGAATAAATCAGTGAGACACCCTGCTGTTTCTGGAAACAGTGAAGAGAGAGGATCAGCAGAGGACTGTCTGTTCTGGGGTGATTTCCAGCTCACGTTTCCTGACCCAGGAGTTCAGGGAGTGAGGCTCAAGTTCAGACGTGTCCCTGCCCCCACATGCTACCCTTCCGAGCTCAGCCCATGAGCTCAGACATCTGCCCACACCGCAGGGCCCTGACACCTGCTTCCCCGACCCAACCTGCCTTCCCATACGCACTTGCTCTGTCTCCACATCACGCAGACCCTTCACATGGTGAGAGGACCCCTCTGGCTCTCATTAAGCATCAGTGGCCTGAGCCAAGGGTAAAGAGCAAAAGGACTCCTCGAGGACAGCATCTGGGGCTGAGAAGTTAGGTGCTGAAAGATGAAGCTCAGGCTCTGACCAGGAATCTGCCCCCACAAGGACTTGCCTGGCTCCCCACTTCCTGCCCCCTCTCCTGGTTGGCTGCTTCTCCTCCAAGTCGACGGTGACAAGCTCTCACTCACGATGCCCATACACGGGGCTCATTCTGCATCCCAGTCTCCCCAGAGGCCCTTCTCCTCCAGAGCTGCCTGGAGCGCCGCCTTAGCTTCCCATCCCGGGCATCCAGCTCTGCCCCCCGAGCCCACCTGGTGACCTCCTGGTGAACACAGAGCATAACGCACTCAAGGTTTCTCCTTCCGGCCCTCAGCTCTAAGCCTAGCCATGGCCTGCAGGGCACTGTGCGGCCACGAGAACACCGCTACACACAGGAAGTCACGAGCTCAGGAAGCAGAAGTTACCCATGAGAACCACAGGGTGGGCCAGGGGAAGGCGGACCAAAGGTCCACATCACCCATTCACGGAACCACGTCATTGGCCTTGACGACCCCCCGCAAGCTTGGGTTCTATAAGAAACTGAACCCGTCTAAGCAGTGGGGGGCGGGGAGAAATAGGTATTACAAGACTTGCCCAGGCAGGGGAAACAACATAGTCAAATACATAAAAAGAAGGAAGAACAAGAAGGGGACCAAAATTCTTTTAAATAAACACCGTATTAGAACATGGGGGTGAGGCTTCAGAATGAGGCAGAATTGGGTATGAATGCATATTCAACAACCCATCTGAGGAGGCGGCATTTGGTGATTTACTAAAACAGACTTAAGCCTTGATGATTTCACAGAGTGAAATTAAGGAAATGCCCATCTCACCGAGTTGTCATGAGGATTCAGTGTGTGTACAGAAATGCATCTGAAATCCTGTTGAAGGAAATAATGGGTAAAAAGGTTCATAAAGGAATATGCCAATTCCTTTTCTTCTCCTCACTCACCCTCTACGCAATCCTTCAAGGACCTTCCCTGATTACTTAATCTCTCTGATCCTTAATTTCCTCACCTGTAAAATGAAGATGATTATTTTCAAGGTGTCTATTGCATGGAGCTGTGGTAGAACAGTGCAAGCTGGGGGGCAGAGAAGGGGTATAAGCATATGGTGGGCATTCACAACGCCTTAGCCTACAGTATGGGTGCCTTCTGAGGAGTCCTTCTATGACATTTGAGAACTCTGATATCTGGCCCAGAACCATAGGCGTGTTCCTTGTAAATTCCTTATACAAATGCGTAAGACAGGTCTGACAGATGGACGGGCTGGCCATTCACTGTCCTCTGAGCCCACCTCATGAGTTCACGGCCGTGCATCTTTATCCACGCCATTCTCCCATCTGGGACACCTTTCTCCCATTTCCACAGGGAGAAATCCACCCATGTCCCAAGACTGGCTCTAATTCCATGCTCTCCTCACAGTGTTTTCTTGATCTTTAAGAAGAACTCTCTGTCTCCTCAGAATGTCTATCCCTAATGCAAAAGCAGGTGTCCTGGGAACACTTCTGCTTTTATTTTGCTTTATATTGTTCCCCTAAGTAAAGTCAACCCATGTAGTGCAGAGAAAACAAGCTCAAAACATATTTGTTATGTCACTAGAGATGGCAAATGGCATTAGCAAAGGCCAGCATCTGATTTCTGTGTAATATTTGTTGGGTATAAGCATCTGATTTCTATGTAAATTTGCTAGGTATACTGAGACATGGGATCCTGGTTTACCCGTGAGCATGCGCCTAGCCCAGAGATCTTTCAAAGATTGCTGCCTGGAGATGTCTGTCTCCTGGCCCAAAGGAGCCTGATCATCGTCATCCTTTCCCCCCGCAATGAACTTGATGAAGATTTCCGTTCCAAGAACCCTAGGAAGCCAGCAGGTCACTCAGTGAGGCCGTGGGCTCCCCTCAGAGCCCGGGGAGGCCTTTCTATAGGGTGGCTCAACTTCAGTTCTGCCTAAAGTAGGAGGCAGGGCTGGGACTCCAGAGAGTCCGAGTGGGTCCCAAAGGAAGGGAAGGCAGGCTCCCCCAGCCCCAGTCCACAGGAATTTAGAAAGGAATAGCCCCTCATATGGGGCCCTTAACACTAGGGATCTTGCTTCAAGAACGACTCATCTTTCCTCCCTTTGCCCATAGCATACGGCCTAATTGAGACCTTCTAGGACAAAGCCATGCCCTCCAGGAGACCTTTCGCCCCAGGGGTAGGGGGAGACTCATCTCGGGCTGCTCTGCTCACCCCCAGTGCAGCTGCCTGTGTCCCTCCAGCTGTGCATAGGGGTGGCAGAGATAACCTCACCTGCTAATCCCCACATCCTCTCCCAGCCCCAGAGGCCTGCAGCCTCCTTGCTCAGACCAGCTCAGCCCAGCTCGCACGTGTGGCCTCCAGCCCCCGTGGGCACAAAGTGCTCCTGGACGCAGGCTTGCAGCGTGCCCACCCCATCGCTCCCAGCCAGGTCTCCCACCACCCAGCTCAGGCTTGCACTCTGGTTCCACCAGACTGTTGAGACCCTTGAAGCCCACGTCCACAGCCAGCGGAGGCTGTCGGGGGCCTGGGGAGTCTGCATCCAGGTCCCTTCCGGGGGTGCTGTTCCCATTTCCAGCTCCCACTCCCAGACCTCGGCCATCGGCCAGGCACGCCCACCCCTGTCTAAGCCTCCTGCGCGGTCCTCATTCTCCTGGCCTTGCACCTGATGGGGCTCAAGGTCAGAGGCTGAGGCCCATGGGTCCTGGCCACGCAGGCCCTTGGCGTGGGCAGGCGGAGTGGGGCGCAGCCAGCAGATTCGTTCCGCACGGCCTCCGCACTCCTGGATCCCAGCCTCCCCATCCAAGCCCACTCGCCCTGCCAGGTGTTTTCCCACCACATCCTCTGTGCTGACTTCCAAGAGTTCCCCCACACCAGATGTGAATCGCACTGGCCGGTGGTTTCCTGGCCTGTCTCCTGACCCTCCCCCTACCCTGTACCTCTGCAAAAAGACAAAGAGAAAGTCGGAACAGGGGCAATTTGGGGGGTGCCCACTTGACCCCCGGAATCCCTCCCAGGGTTTGGGCTCTCCACTTACGTCTATTCAAGTTCACCAAATTCCAAGTTGCCTCCAGGGCACTGGCTAAAGTCATCAGCCAGCATTTCCACGGAGCCTGGGATCAGAAGATCATTCTTTCTAGTTCTCCTGGTGCCAAAAGAAATGGAGCCGCAGTGAAGCTCGGGCTTTGCACGCTGTCAATATCATTTATTTCTAACCAGCCCTTTGGAAGATCCCAGAAGCTGCAGCTCAGATGGCTGTTGGGAATGATGTCAGTGGAAAATCAGAAGAGGGGAGAACATCTTCATTGAACACTAGATCTATGTGGCTACCTCTCATTGTTAGGTCAGGATACACTTGGGTGGCCCCACAACATACGGTGGGAGCTCTGAAGCATCAGCATTCCACATAAGACATGCCCAGGAGCTGCAGGTGGACCCCACCTGTCCGTTCCCACTGGCGCAGGGGACTCCTCCCTCTCATTGTTCAGATGAGATTGTTGCTTGATGTGGCGACATCTACCCACCCCCCTCTGTCCACTGTGCTGCCTTCACCACAGACCACTACCACCTCCCTCCCTGATCCTTACCCACCCCTTCTCTACGCTCACCCTGAGAAAAATGGTCCCTACACCTTTGCCCACCTGCCCCCGCCCCATGTGGATTCTTGGCCACCATCACTGGGCTGCTTTTTACTCTGTATGCTTGCTTTGTCTCTGAAACAGATCTTCACCACAGGATCCCCAGGCAGGTGTGATGGCCTCCTTGAACTTCCACAGTGCTAAGCAACTCAAGCAGGCCCACAGACCTGGGCCACCAGCCCTCTCCTGCCAGCTTTCAGAGATGCCAGCACAGTTCCCTTTATGCAGCCCCTCCTGGCCCCATGGATTGCAGCCAGAGGAACTATGCAAGATAACCTATTTCCCATTCGAGTCTTTCACCTGATAAACAGTCCCCTTCCCTCCGTGTCTGCTCTGGGAACTTACCCATATTCCCATTTGCAGCACAAAAAGGACAGAAGCTGAATGACCAGGCAGCGAGGGCCCCTCCTGCAAATGTGTCTTGTGTCAGTTACACATGAATGTCAGGCTGCCTAACTTTTCCAGATCTGTGAGATGTTGGATCAAACACGTGTGGATCTCCAGTTACTCCAGGTCACGACTTAGGCAGGATGATTTAGGAAATCCAAGTTATAAAGTCAGGAAGGAATTAAATATTTGGATTGAAGGCCAGTCATGGGGGAAAAGAAATGTTTATCTGCACCAGAGCAAAACCAATTGACAAATGTCTCATTGAAATGAGGAGACCCCCCAGAAAAAATAAGTTTCTGACAGACAGGGGCTTGATGAATGGACTTTGTTGCACGGTGCCCATGATTACTAATTTAACAAGTTCAAAAGGCCATATTATACTCTTCGCCTTAGTTTAGGGGATGTTAGAAATAAACAGATTAATGAATAAAACAACCAATAAGCATATCGTAAGTTCCCTGACAGCCACAGTGATCTCAAGGGGTCTGATTTTTTTTCCCTATAAGCCCTTACCCTTCTCACACAAAATTCTAGGCCATAGATTTCCCATGAGTATAGAAGGAGAATGAACCATGAGGTGGTGCCGTTTTTGGGCCCTTTGGGGGTGGAAAGAACAGGGGGTGGAGGGGCATTTCTTATTCCGTAGTGGGTAAAGGCCCAATATTGGCATTAGACACATTCAGCTCTGCTACTTAGGCTGTGCGACACTGGGCATCTTACTTAACCTCTCTGAGATGACATCTCTTCTGTTTACGTGTAATCCATTCAGAGGCTTGTACACAAATAAGTTCAGTCTGTAAGCATCTTAGCACAGTGGCAGGCATCTGATGAGCTCTGAGGCTGACTTCTACTCTCCCACCTGAGATGGCTCAGTCTGGGCTCCCCTGCACACGCTCTCTCACCTGGGCACCCATGGACACAGAGACAAGTATGGATTCAAAGGCCTTTGCTCCTCTAAGAGCACGGCTACTGCACCTGCCCGCCGGAGACAAGGCCTTGTCTGCAGAAGCCTCTGCCTGTCGGTGTCAGCCACGGAGAGCTCTGGTTGCTCCAGAGCACAGGCCTTCCAAAGGGCATTTGCCTGGCTTACAGCGGCTGTTTGTTACCTGCTGTCTATCACAGAGGGTCAGGAGACGTGGGGACACGCAAGGCACAGGAAGCTGCAGGGCAGCAGACAACACATAAGCTCCCAGTCGGTGGCAGTCAGCTGAAGCAGCTTTTGCACTGGCGTCTGGAGCCTTAGAGGTGACTGATGGTACATCTGTGAGTGAGTGACCTTGTGTCTGGGTCCCGGCTGAGAAGAGCATGGAGAGAGTAGGAAAACGTCTGCCTGCGCTGGGGCCTTCACCCTCCTGGTGGAGCCTGCAGGTAACCCTTGCTCCCAGTGGTGCAAGGTGCACATCGGTGGCCCTGGATGGACAAGAGGCCAATTCCACAAAAACAATCATTTTTACAGTGATGAAAATAGGTACCCATCCTGGACTCTCCACTTACTGGCTGAGGGGCCACATATTATTCAGTCCATGATATAATGGGCAAATGTGCATTAAAGTTACAGTGTATCAGAAACAGGGCTTTGTGCCGGGGACACAGCAAGGAACAAGAGACTCCCCGGAGCTCACTGGTCGAGGGTGGAAGCCAGACAAGGCCAGGCAACTCCAACACAGCGGGCTAAGCCCCACAGCCAGGTAAGGACAGGACCCCTGGACACCTGGAAGCTGCGTCCAACTGGCCTTGAGGGGTCGGGGAACTCTCTACTCCCTCTGAGCCTCACTTTGTATATGAATGTGGAAATACAGGCAAAAATGACTTTGATACAACATTAAGATGGGAAATCTTCATAGAAGCACCCTGAGTAGAAACGTGTCAGTACGTGTAAAGCCCTCAGGAAAGAACCTGAATTAGGTAAGAATCATTAAATGTCCGCTATCATCCTGACCACTGTCTTCATCATAGAGATCTTCATCGTCACGGTGGCCACAGTCCCCCAGGAGGAGCATTTAAACTGGTGGCACCCTCCCTGTGGGAGGTCGGGAGGGGTTATTAAGGGGTTGGACTTCCTCAAACCCAGGCCCCATCACCACTAGCTGAACTGCCTTTTGGGCCTCAATTTCCTCATCTGTAAAATGGGCTGATAGGGGCATCTATACTATGGTGTTGTTGGAGATTAAATGAGAGCCTATCCGGCAAGCAGCTACCACAGCTCCTGGAACCCAAGGAGCTCTGGGTGAATGGCGACAACTCTGCTCCCACCAGGTGAACGTGGAGGAAATGAAGGTTGACATCTAATCCACATGTTGTCACTCTGTCCTCTAAAAGGACGTGACACACTTCCTCAAAGTGAGACACAAATCTTACTGCTTCTTTCGCCTCGCAGAGACAACGGGAGAAGACAGTGGAAGCTCCTACCAGCCGCCACGCCGCTGGAAGCTGGCCCTGCAGCTGGCCCACTGTCTAGCAGCACGCATTAGTGAGCCTGTGCAAATGGAAAGTGGGCCAGTGCTGAGTAAGGAAAGAGCTGAATTGCTCTGGACATTGAAGTGTGGTGTCTGATCTCCCCAGGGGCAGATGAGAAAGGAGTCCCTGAGAGAGAGAAAAGGGGACCATGGGCGGAGGACTTTCAGGAACAGAAATGTCTAAGACTCAATATTTCATCATGTGTTTTGCTACAACTGAACTTTCACACGCAACATCAAAACAACAGCAAAGCCACTCTGTATACACAACTGCATATGGTGATGTTCTGAACATGAAACTGAACAAAAGGCATGTTCACACATCGCGGGGGAGGATTCAGAAAGCGCTGGTCTGGACAGATGTGATACCATCAGGAAACTCACCCAGCCCAGTGGAAGCAGGAACTCTGACATTTTCCTAAGAGCAAGACAGCCTGTCTACTCCGTCCCTGGGCATCCTTGCAGAGGCAGGGCGCGATGTGTAGGCACGGGGCACCAGCCATTTCAGCTGAAGGACACTCAGCTGTCACCTGGCTCAGGAAATCGTCCTCATTGTCCAAGTCCTTCCTAATATCTCTGCTTGGATGGCTAGTGGTCTTCTGCACGCAGCACAGCCCAAGGAGAAATCTCACTCTTTGCCCTTGAACCAGTCCCTCCCCAGGACCTCTCTGCATTCCTGAATTAAACGGTACTCCCATTCACTCAGGGGCATAGCCCCTAATCCATGGCTTTTCCTTGATGGCTCTTTCCTGCGGTGCCATCAAGTCCATTAATAAATCCTATCCATGCCCATCTCCAAACATTTCTCAAATCTGCCAGAATCCCCAGTAGATCCACTTTTCCCACCCTGCAGCCGCCACCATCGTCCAAGCCCCAGTGACCTTTCACCCGGGCAATGGTCTCCTGAGCCCCCATTCTCTCCCCTCCTCTCAGCCCCACTCTGGAACACGGTCAGCCAGCCGGGGCCATCTTTCATAAAAAGTAAAGTCAGAAACGCCAGGTCCCTCCCCTACTTCGAATCTTGCTTTAGAATAAAAGCCAAACTCGCTTTATCATCGCCAACAGGATGTGACCCTGCCTCCCCTCTGACCTCAAAGCCACCCCCCACCGCACCCCCTGCGCCCCACCCCACTCCCTTGCCTTCTTCTCTCCCACATTCCACTTAGGGTCTGCAGAGCCCTCGCAGCAGCCCCAACTGGCCCTGAGCGCTCGCTCTCCCACTATTCAACTGAAAGGGGTCACCTCTTATCACAGGACACTGTTAATTTTCATGCATAGCACTACTGCCATTGGGTAATTGTCTTCCCAACTTATTTTTTTATCATCTAGTCTGTACAGTGGCTTGCCAGCTTCATGAGAGGCAGGGCTCCCTGTGTCTCCATCAGAACTGCACACCAGCAGCTCGACACCTGTTAGCTGAAGAAATGAGTGACCTCCCCAGTGGCCGTGATCATCATTATTCTGTAGGCTCCTGTGATGCTGAAAACATCACATGATGACCAGAGGGCTGGCACCAGCCAAGGGAGCTGCAGCTTCAGCAGAACTGAATTCTGAAACCAAGGCAGATGCACTAGGTATTAAACCGGGTCAGTGCCCGGCAGGAGGGTAATCGGCTCTGGGCTAAGATTGAGCGTAGGACCACAGTCACCTGAGCAGAGGCCCCACCAGTAACCACAAGAAGGTTAATGTTATTGAAAACCAGAACCCTGGTTCCCCATCACCACATGAAATCCTTACTATGAGGTCCTACTCTCAGGCTAGGTAGGGCTAGATCACAGCACAACTCATGACACCATTGACACCCCCAAAGAAGGGTCATTTCATCAACTGGGAAGTCTTCAACTGTATTGCACTTAGGTGGGCTCCATGAGCTTCTCTGCAGGGGCTACGGCCGAGGAATAAGTGAGCCGTGGGACTCGGGTGTCTAGGACACACAGTGGATGTGCTTGTATGGGGCCAGCATATCCGGCCACGACTGCCAAGTTGAATTCTCTGCAGGGTCGGAGACGAGGATGACGGTGTTTCCTGCTGTATTTCTCCGGCTGCATCCCGTTAGGCAAAGTGGGGAGCAGACCCAGTATTTGGCTGGGATACAGGCAAAATCAAATGTGCCAAGAAATGGAGATCAGCCGAAACTCACAGCAGCGGAAATAGGTAGTTTTTGCCTCTTTTATAAATGAAAGTTCACCGATATCTGGACCCACCTCCCCAAACAAGGCTGCTCCAGGACCTCCTCCTAAGGGGACCCCAGAACTCCCCTGGTGTATCCCGAGTCACTCTGGGATGCCTCTCTCCACTTTGCTAGGGAAATAGAAATTCCCTCAATTAACACTCTGTCCAGTTCCACTTATTTCATTCTTATCTCTCCCTCTTGTCTTAGAAGAATTAAAAGTTCTTCCTTCCAAAGTCAACCCTGCCACTCTTTCGGTCTCCTTTCTGGATGGTGTCCCGTCTAGCGTTGACCTCTGTTCAATACTCCAAATCTCTCCTTCCTGCTGATGTCTCATCTACTATTCTCTGGGGGATAAGCTCTCCCCCATCCTGACAGAAAGCATCCCTGGTCCTGCCTCCCCTGGAAATTTCTCCCATGCCCCCTCCATCACCAGACTCACTGCGGGGCAGCTTCCCTCTAGAGGCCGGCCATGGACCATTCTCTGACCCCTGCTCATTTCTGAAGCCTGTGTACTTTCTTACCTCTTCTCTCCCTGGCCCACCTGGCCCAAAGGTGTGCTGATTACCTGGTACTTGCCCCCAATCCCATGCTGTTTTCTTAGTCCTCACTCAGCACAGGTGAGCCTCAGGTCCTTCACAGCCTCAGCTTACCTGAACTCTCTTTTATCCTCAGCTATTGTGCACGTGACTGGGGGGGTGCTCCCTTATCTTGTCAGACACAAGCATGATCAGGATTCTGGGATTCCAGGAAGCCCAGAACATGCAGGCATTTATCACAATGCTGCGTATGACTTCACTGTGCACAGCCATCTCCTTATGCAGCGGCAACCAGATTTGAATCATCTTGGAAACCCAGATGCAGAGCCCTGCGCTTTGCATCGTTTAGATGCTCATTAAATCATTGAATGCTATTAAGAGAGTGTGTTCCATTGAGGCATAAAAAACGTATTATGCATATGGGTGGATTTCCAGGCAAATTGCAAATACCTCCTTCCTGGGAGACCCTTAATAGGGAAGGTGCATTTAATTACTGCCTTGGTTGATAACTCCTGAAAAATGAGCAGCTATTTATCAAGCAGCCACTGGGCTGGGCGCTGTAGCATTAGCAGATCTGTGAATTGGCAGGGCAGCTGCAGCAGGAACTGGGGAGGTAGAAGAAGTTAGGCAGGCAGGAAGGAGGCCAGGTCAGAAGCGACTGCAGGGCCAGGACCAATTCCTGGGGGTACAGTGTGGCCCTCTGAGAGCCCCTGCTTCCTAAGCTGGGGTAGGTCCAGCCAACGGCATGGCTAGATGGAAGCCGCAGCAAATAGACACTGGTTGCCAGTGAGGACACCAGGCCTCCGTGGCCTGGCCATCAGTGGCTAACTCCTGCTTCGATCACCTGCAACTGCTTCTCTGCAATCCCACCGCAAGGAGGGAGAGGAACGGTCTCTCGGAGTTCCTTCCCTCCCGGCTCTTCTCTGGTTCCCAGACACCCTGCCTTCTGGGAGGATGCCAGAGAGCTTCATGTGGGGACTCACACACGCCTGCGGGGGCGACCAGGGCTGGCACCCGCTGTCCCTTCCTCAGCCTGGCAGATGGGGAGGGCCAGCCCCCAGGGATCCTGGAATGCACATGACATCGGCAGCCCTTCGAGCGGAGAACCAGTGAGCAGCTTGCTGGGGCTGCAGGAGGTGACAGCAGCCTGATAGCATTTGTTGGCTTTGATGCCAGTGCTTGTCTCCAGGCCCACTTTTTTCTCCCCTCCCTGTGGCCACCGGATCTTGATCCTTAACATCCCCTGAATGTGCTTGTCTGTGCCCCACATTCTGGATCTTTCTGTCATCTCTCTGTACTGTCCGTAGACCTTTGCTTTCCCTAGGACCTCATCCCCAGCAGACAAGAGCCCAGGAATGCAGAAGAAGGGAGGGTAAATTCCTCCCGCTGGTCAGCTTCTGAGCCACGCCCACCTTCCGAAGGACACTCACGGGCGGGCCCGTTTAGGAAAAGAGGAGTCCTGCTGGCACCACTGAGGGCTGTGAGAGAGCAAACAGGGCGCTCGCTTGGCCTCCAGCGCTGCAGACTTAGAGACCCCTGTGCTCCATCTCTCCTCCCCTTCATCACGTCCTGTCGCGATGTCCTTGAATGCACTCCAGCTGGTTGACTTCTCTCGTTTGGGCCCCTCCTCTGCCTGGTGTCCAGATCAGTGGGGTGGCTGGAAACACCTTGCTCGGAATTGTCTGTGGCCTTTTTACAGCCACATTCAATCTTTACTGCTGCCAGGCCACCCACTTAAAGGCCAGGGCAGGAGGTTAGGATATGTGGGTACTGCCTCCCAACACTCCCCGTGACCTTGAGAAAGTCCAGGTGTCACGCTTGCTTAGCCATCTGTAGGACAGATGACATTAGAGGCTTCACACAGAATTTCATTACCACTGCTGGACTGTGCAGCTCTGAGTCCTCAGCGCTGAGATTCAGCAAGGCTCTGCCCAGAAGAGACTTTTGGGGAGCAACATTATGGGAATGCTGACAGCACTTTGAAGTCACTTGGGAAGTGGTAACACCCCAGGACTCACCAACTTTCCATCCTGAGCTCTGAGGCCATCACGGTCCAGAAGGAGATGGCTTTCGCTAGGTCAGCTCTCTGTTACAAGAGAGCCGTCTATAGAGTCTGTGGGATACCTGCTTGGGGGGCCCCTAAATACCCAGGGGTACTGGGTCACAGGGCAATGAGGCAGTGACACCCAGTGCCTCAGGTGGTGGCTGCCACGGAGCTCTCCTCCAATTAGCTTAGCTACCAAAATACTGAAACACCTGCTTTCTTATTCAGCAGAATTGAAAAATAAAACTAATCCAAGTCTCCAAACATAGGGGACAAATTAAATAAATATGTAGATCCACCAAGTGAAATATCCAGCCATTAAAAATCATGCTGTGACCCTCTGTTGATGGAGGCTGCAGGGAACCTCATTCTCATATATTAGTATTGACAGTACACATTGGTATAACCTATATGGGTCACGTATGCAAAAGGGTCACACAAAATAGCCTATGGGGGTTATTTGGCCCCGCATTAATATTATATTTAGGCTCAAGCATGTTTATTTACATTTAATATATTTAGGTTCAACCCATTGCAATTCTTTATAAGAGAGAAAATATGGCAAGGAAATTAAATAGATTTAGATAACCAATTCAGTGGAATGGTATTTATCTCTGGAGAAAGAATGAGAATGTTCTCTAAGATCTCTAAGAAACTTGCAAGGAGATACTGAAAAGTACAGAATTATATGTATAATATAGGTTCATAGCTACAAAAGGAAGGAAAAACAAGAATATTCATATTCATTTATATATATTTGTTTAGATCTAAAACATCAGGGCAAACAATAACTGTGGGTACCTGTGCGACAATGGTGGGTGTGTAGGGAAAACCTACAGGTGAGAGGCAGCTATAGGAAGAATTCTCACTATACAGATGGACAGATAGAGATGGACATTGATAGACAGATAGATGTAAAATAAAGTTCATGCTGTATTGAGGCATTATTTACCTCAATACCATTAAAATACATGCTTTATGTACCTCAGAATTGTTGATACATATTAATATATATTGATCAGTCACATATGTATCAATAATACCGTGGTAAATAACACTTCAGTAAAGTTTATACATATAAACTTATACACATAATTATCTGTTTTACAGATACACTCATGTCTGTGTGTACATGTGTGTGTGCACATGCACGTGTGTGTTTTTTGAAGCCATGTGAGTATGTTACCTATACAGAAATTTTTAACAGTTCAAAAGATGAGTTAAATGGCACATGCAAAGAATCTTACAAAAAAAGAAAGGAGCAAAATAATGTGTGTGTGGGTACGTGCACAGAGAATGGTTTGATTCTGCTAAATAATTAAATAAGTACATAAAAAAGATTAGAAGGCAGAAAGCTAAAATGTTAACAGTGTTGTCTCTGGGCGATGGGATGGTAGATAATTTATGTGTTTGTGAGCTTTTCGGTATTTCAACAAATTTTCTACTGTGAATATAAATTACTTTTGCAACCAGGAAAAGAAAAACACAGTGTTATTAGAAGGAAAAGAAAATCCTTCCCATGCACTTTCTCCCAGGTCTTTACCTCTCTGTTATAGAAAGAGAGCCTCCCAGTCATCCACAAACGGGGAGGAGGAGGGTGCAGCCCGTCTCTCTCCCCTGAATAATGCTGATCACAGCCTCCAGAGAACCGCAGATCCCCAGTAAATACCAATCAGTTTTGGAGACCTCGAGATCAGTCTCTATGGCAACCTGACAAGGGCATGACTCTGTATGCTCTCTGCCCGGGCAGGGAAAGGGCCCAGCAGGAAAAACGCCTGCCTCCAGCGGCCCGAGGTTGCCGAAGGACCATGCACTGTATTTAGCTATGTGGCAATGAGATCAGCCTCCCCGAGGCTCCAAGAGACAGACATCTAAACAATGGGACACTGCAAGTCTTAACCGTCCATCCAGAATATGGGGTTCCCAGGCTGCCATTTCTATGCACACAGCTGCAAACAGATGTCACGATTCAGTAGGTCTAAGAACTACATTTAAGAATGAGGTGTCCTTCCTCTACGCTTACCTCACGCATAATTTCATCATATTGCTTCAAAGTTAACTCACTAAGCGGCACCAGGCCTGTTCCTTGTATTCGCAGGACCTGGGACAAGGAAATAGTTAGAAGCCCACATCTCAGTGTCCAAAGACTTGGAAATGAACAATCAAGCTAACACACTGTTCTGTAAGGTACAGCCTATCCTCCGGCCCTGTTAAATATACTTTCAGAAGGACCTGAAGGGCCAGGCATGAATTTAGGGGTCTCACCCTCCTTGGATTTGTGAGTTGGAACGTGTAGTGCCAGAGACCTGACCCCAGCCTGCTCCCCTTCTCACTTGCACAGCTAAAGGGGCTTCCTGTATATACACCTGCACACCTAGCCTGAAGCACCCTTCTGCCCACAAACAGCAGCCCCTTGACAAACCTTCGGCAAAACCTAGCAGTGCACACCCTTGTAGGGCAGCCCACCCTCAGGAGACAGGCGGACAGGGAGGCCTGCGTGTGTCCTGGAGGTGGGCTAAGAGCCATTCAGGAAAGGAGCTCTGCTTCAGGCACTGGAACATCATCCAGGAGTGGGTGGGGCCCGGGCTCCAGGGGGTCACTTCCCATGGCCCTTGGGCTCCTGTCAGCTGAAGGAGAGCCTTGAAAAGTATGGAGTCCCTCTTGCCCAAGACTACGGGTGTCTGACAGTAATCCCTCTAGGCTGGGTTTCTCACCCTGGGCACTACTGGTATTTTGGGCCAGATAACTCTGTTTTGGAGGCTGTCAATAGCATCCATCCTGAGTTGTGTCAACCAAAAATGTCTCCTCAACAAGTCACCCCCCATTGAGAACCACTGCACTGGACTATGAAGTTCTTGAGGGCAGAAAAATCTACCACTTCATGTAATGGTAGAGTAAGTGGGCACAGAGCAGGTGCCCAATAAATACTCGAAGGCTGAATCAACAACTCAATATCTATCTGCTCATGATCTCAGAGGCATTCTTCAAACACTCTGTCCTCCTGATGAGGATTGTGAAGTACGGATGACAAAGAGCTTCTCAGAACAAGCTGAGAGCAGTTCTTGATCCCTGGGGCATAAACAATAAATCCGGAGCACAGAGGTGAGAACGATAGGAGGCAGGAACCCTGGCATGCCCCCAGCACTCCCCGATCAGACAGTTCCCTCTGCGTGGCACATGCAGTTAACCCAAGGCAGCGCCGGAAGATGCTCTGTGTCCCGTAGTCCAATCTCCCCCAGGTTAGAATGAGGGAGGGACCAGGGTCTCTAAACTTCAGCAGACATTCCTGCAGGACCTGGTGGAACACTGCTGAGCCCTGCATGTTCCTTAGACAAAGCCAAATGTGACGCACAACGAGGGCTATGCGGCATGTGATGCGACTTCCAACCTGCAAGGTGCTAATCATAAATTCTCTTCATACTCAGCCATTCATTCCTTTCGTTTTCACTAAAGGACTCTGCGAATCCTGTTAGCGAAGAGTCTCTTCAATCCACCAGTAATGTTTACTGCTACATCAAGCCCCCGTTTCCCTCCCCAGAGCAAGCAAACGTCTACCACTCAATTTTCTTTGTAATAGATGAAATCCTTCTTGTAATTTCCCACATTCCTACCGACTGAGCACACCTGGTTCCTCCCAGCTGGGTTTGAGTTGGCCCTCGTGGGGCAGTCAGTGATGTTTGCATGAAGACACAGGTTCTGATGGAGTCCCACACGCGGAGCACAGGCATGACTGGTACCATTCCCTGGCACCAAGGGGACCCAGACTCGATTTCAGAATCTGCTTGTGCCTCCATTTCCCCCAGAGCATCAGGTCTCCAAGTGTGGTCCAGAGACCCCTGGTGGCCCCAAAACCCTATCAGGAGAGCCATGTGTCAAAACTACTTTCCTAGGAATACGAAGATGTTTTATGTATTTTTTAAATTCTCGTTCTCTCACAGGTGTACGTGGCGCTTATCCAGTGGCGTCTTCCTCACGTGTGATGATGTCATTGTTCTGACGGCTCAATGGGATGTGTGGGTGCTTGCCTGCTTAAGTACTTCTCAGTTCTAATTTCAATTACAGTAAATATACACAGCTAGAATCCACATAAGCAAAGCTCTTTGGAGTCTTTACAAGTTTGAAGAATTGAAAGAGGTCCCAAGACCAAAATGTTTGAGAACTACTGCCGTAGAGTGACCATGCTGGTCACACTTCTACATCATTGAAAGTAGAGAATGGAAGAAAATTCCTACGACCTTTCTGAGAGGTAAAAGTAAGTTACTGACTGTAAAAAATAAGTACATTTTCAGAGTTTTATAACAGGAGTGTCACTGTGACATTTTAGCTGCAAAATGCTCTCTAGGTTCTTTGAGGTAGAAAAAAACAAGGCTAGAAAAACAACAAAAGCATTAATATTTTCAGTCAAACCGATACATCCTAAATACAATATTGCTTGTTTGGAGATTTGCTGGTGGTCTGATTTGCAAATTGACCAGCCTCACCTCAACACCTCCAACCTGTCCGAGAACTGGTTCCGTATTATTTTTCTCGCCAAGAGTGTCCAAGATGTGCAGAAACAATTGGAGAGAGTGACCAGAGCACATTTGTATTATTTGTGGAGAGGAAGACATCTGAAGCTTGTAATTTTAAATTTAGCTACAATTTTAAGATTATCCGTGGATTTCAATTACTCATGCTATAGAAACAGGATGTGATGATAAAGCAGAAACATTTAACATCCTAACAATATCACTGACCAAAATAAATAGATGAGAGACCCCGTTCCCTCTGACTTTAACACCAATCCTTCCAGTACTTCCAAGTTCCCCTTTTTTAGTTTCTTTACTTCCTTTTTCCCCCTTCGCATAACATCAATGCTATTTTCTCCCCTCCTATCCCCACGCAGGTATCAAGGCATTTTGAGCACGCATCCTGGAGGTGGGCTAAGAGCCATTTGAGCCCATGCCCAGCATACCCAGAAGAGGAATACGACAACTGCCTTCATTTTTCAGATGGAGATAATATCCACCTTCCCAGATCAACATAGTCAATCACTAGTGAGGTCAAAACTGAGATGCTTCCTGCCCATACTGGGGTGCAGGTCCCCTGAATCCTTGTTTGAAGAGGCGCAGGCTGGAAGTGGGTAGGGGTGGGAAAAGGTGGTGAAAGACGAGCTGGAGGCCCTTTAGGAGAAAGAGAATGCCTGCTTTTTGCAGCAATCATTTCCAGAAGTTGCCTCCCCTCAACACCCATGTCAAAGGATGTGTTTTTTTAATCAGAATAATAGTAGTAATAATAATAATAATAGTAACTTAAGGAGTGGTCACTAGCATATCACCAACAAGAAAAGTGTTACCAGTTCGAGGCTGGGGTAGCTAAATAATGGAACACAAACTGTCATCTTCAGCTGGTCACATCTCTACAGCCTGTTTCCATCTTCTGTGCTATAAATAATTCAGTTTTCTTTTTTCTTAAATATCACAAAAGCAAGCAGAATCTTTATGTGAAGGATTCTGCTGTGTCCCTCTCTCCTTCCTCCTCTCCCTCCCCAGCCAGCCCAGGCCCCTCCCAGGAGAACAACCCCTCAAGCTTGCACATTTATTCTTTGACATTTCAGACTATTTGTTAGGTAGAGCTGCCTTCTCGAGATCAAAGTCAGAAAATCTTGCCGAGAACTCCTGCTTGGCCCTGTCCAGCTGTGACAGAGAGGGTCTATTAACCCCCACGCATCTGCTGCTTTCTACACGCAGAGAAATCCACCGACCCTCACTCAGAAGGGCAGCCAGCCCTGCCTCCCTCCGACCACCCTCACCTGACTTCCAAGCCTCCCGGCACTTCAGGAGGGAGCAAGGGTCACTCTTCCCACGTGATACACCAAGACACAGCAGAGAGAGACTAAATGAACCAAAGAACCAGAAGATGTCCCCCACTAAGAGACAGTAGTGATCAGGGGGACATGGCATTTGGGCACTTGTCGAGGCAGGGCCTTTTATCTGAGGATCAGCAATCTCAGGGACAACTACGGAACAAGGAAAGGTGACTTACCCCAAGCCATTTTGCTAGTGGAAGTGCTGAGACAAGGCTCCAGGTCTTCATTTCTGTGGACTACCACTAGTGGACGTCACCTCCACCAGCCTGGGAGGGTGGCCAGGTTGACTTAAGCTCTTAGGTGCAATGACTTACCTTTTCCTTCTGAGATACCACAGCGAACATTTCCTGCTCTTCTTAAGGGCACCTCCCACTGGCTCCCAGAATCATTTGCACCTCTATGCTAAGCAGGAGGGGGGTGTGCAGAAGAGGGGGACTGAGTCTACAGCCGGGGAGAGGAGGCAGGGTGTGGCTGCTCATCTTGAGATAAGAAGGCTGGTGGTTGATGAACACATTCTGCTTTGTTCTTCTTTAAAAAGCTTCTGACCATACCACCATCCAGTGTCACCCAACGTGTGTGTAAGTCATTGAACAGGCATCAATTGAAGAGCATTCTACATTCAATGTGATAGGGGGAATGGTAGAACACAGGTTTATTTAAAGCAGGACTTAGTGCCTTTAACATCCTAAGATGCATTGAGAATCTATAAGAGGTTGGCTATACCACACAACATTCTCCAAAGCTACATGATGGGCTCTTAGCATCTCATGAGTCTAAACAGATGCATTGCCGCAGCCAATGTAAAGGTGAGTGCGGGATCCTCAGAACATTATAGATCTAATAACTGGAGCAAGAAGTAAAAGGTTCCCTGAAATTCGGGATTTGAATTCAGAGAGAACCATATTGCAGACACGGAAGCTTTGCCCAGAAAACTGATCAATTTATGTGACATGATAGTCGGTCAAGTGGTTGACCTATTTTATGGCTAAGATGGGCAAAAATTCCATCCTGAAAATGTACAGTGGGGCTATTCTGGTCTTCTTAACGATGAGATTGGCCGTTTGCATCCGAGGTGCTATACAGCAATTGCCTGTTATGGTAAGAAAAGATGCCAAATTGACAGCTATAGAGATTGAACGCTTCCATGAGTCATTCAAACAGGGGCTCAGAATTTAAATTCTCCCCGAAAGGACATTCTCAGAATATGTTCTATATTTGTAATGCCTTCTTTGTTCCCTACTGACTGTGGGAAAGAACAGACTCAAGTCCTCACTGGCCAGCCATGCAACTGGCTCCAGTGCAGAGCTATGCCCCTCAGATGGGAGCAGCCAGGGGGAGTCACAGATCCACAGATTCCACGCAGCCAGGTCAGGCTTTCAGAGACAAGCTTTGAGGTTCCCTCTCAGGCTCTCTGTCATGTGCGTTTCCTCCCAGAATTAACAGTAAGGGGATGCTGACACCTTGGTGTATATGTGATACATGGAGGCCGGACACAGTTCACATCTAGCCTGTATTCTGGGCTTTTCCTTCTCCAAGATTCTATGTAGGAGGGCCTTGAGAGAGGCACCTCCATTGGTTGGCCCACAGGACACAGATTTTAGGACATGCCCTTCTTGAGTATGGCAGCAGGGGGCAGATCTTGTCTGGCCAGAGCTGAGAAAAATGGAGTGAGAGAGTCTGTAGGTCCTGGGTCGCCTGTGTTATGGAATCTAAATCCTCTCCGCTTCAAACTCAAGGCTTCTCCATGGCACGGGCTCCTGATACACTCAAGAACCCAGCTGCGCTGAGGAGAATATGCCCCTAGGCCTGCACGGCTGATAAGACCCCCATCACAGACTGCAGAGAGACCATTCCTCTGAGAGCAGCCGGGACCTCTTCCCCCAGCCCCATGCCCTCTCTTTCCCTGAGATGTCCCTTTGGGATTCAAGATCATGTGACCTATGGCCAAGGGCTGTTGCAAGCCTTGCAGGGTAAAGAGCATTGCGTTGCAATTGTAAAACTGGATCATAAGGATCAAAACAGACCAAAGCTCTTGTGAGCAGCAGAGAAAACAGCAGGTGTCATCTCAGAGCTCTGCAGGAGGGCCACCACCAGGCCATGTTTGGCAGCAATGAAGTCACCTGACTGGGGTTAGGCCTTTGCCTTTCTCACCTCAGGATGACCTTGGGGACAAAGGAGAAAGACTGCATCTTTTTAAGGGAAATAGGCCTGTTGCCCCAGTGGTGTTCCCAAAGGCAGAGCCAGGCTTCATGTTGCTGCACGGTAACAGCACAGGGGTGGCAGAAATGGGAAAAGAGAGTTGCCAGGGCAGTTGGTCTTCCCTGTCAGCCACCAAGGCCTTGGCATCACTTACCCATGTCACTTGGTGCAGGAGTCGGAGCTGACATGATGCTCTGTCCCCACAAGCCTGGATGAAGCCACAGGTCAGAGGCCACGGCAATGGAACTCATACCTTTGGGAAGCCTAACTCTTTGGTCTTCGAATCCTCTCCACAGCTGAGCTGGGAGTTGACCAGCACCCCCAAACTCTCAGACACTCCTTGCCATTGTTCTTAGACATGGGTGAAGTGGGAATTGCTCAGGATCTGTGCCTCTCAGAAAAGCCAGGCTCCATTCTTCTCATCTCATGCCACACGCCCCTCTCTCTACCCTTGCCACATCAGGCAGGTTCATCTACCTCAGGCCTTGAGCAGCTCCTGTCTGCAGAGGGTCATGGCAACACTGTGACCATGAGAAGGCCAGGCAGCGTCCGGTGCCATGCGGGCAACTCACGCTTCCCCCGTTCTCTAGGCTTGCAAGTCTCATCAAAGCCCTCCACCAGGACCTCTCTGCAGCTCTGCCTGCCCTCCTGGAATTTGCTAATCCCTTCTTCCCTTCTATGCCAAATAGTTTCAAATTCCTTCCAAAACTGGACCTTCCCGGACCTGGTCCTGCCATGGGCTGGAGGTCTTTAGTGCTGAATCTGAGCCAGCAGCATCCTCTGTCCTGTGGGTGCTGTGCTCGGGGAGCCCCCTGCTTTACCTCTTTCTCTGTTGCAGGAGCCTGCTCACCCATCAAGGCAAGCTCCCGGTATCTTCCTCTTCACCCCACTTCTCTCCACCTCCCAGCCCAGGGCACACAGAACCCCGGAGCAGCACGCTCACATCCACCCGGAGGCAGGGCTAGCCTTCTCAGGGACACTAGATGTTTTGGGACAGGAGCACAAGTGCCCTCATGGAAAAGGACAAAATACAGGGGCCTGGACCTCATCCCCCTGCTGCAACCTCCCTGAGAAAGCAGAGCTTAATCCCAGCAGGCGGAAACTGGGGTGCCTTCATGGGAGTCTTACCCACGAAGCCGAAGGAACTGGGATTAAATTCCTACACAAACAAACCTCAGGATCCCGACAGAATTTCTGAACTATCCCAAAAGCAGATGTGCGACCTTATTTCCTTCTGTGTCTTCCAACTCACTTTTGAGTTCAAGCAAGGTTGACGGCAGAGACTTAACTAACTCTGGGAATATATTGTCAGATGGGGGCCGAGGTTTTCTTGGGAGGTGGGAAGTGTAGGGGGCGCCTACAGGATTTCTAAAGGTGAAATGCAGGGTCAGAGCTATAGCCAAGGAAACTGGGGCTGCGGGCAGCTTTGCCCACATCGACCAGCCTTGAAGACCAGGAATGCAACGGGCGGGTAGAGCTGGACAGGGGAGCAGCATGATCTCGGGCCGCCAGGAACCCTCCTGGCTGCCCTGTCCTCTCTCCACTGTCACGCTGAAGAGCTTTCCCTCCCTTCCCACCCCTCCCCAAGCAGCCAGCATCCATCACCCTCCCGCTACCCCTTTCACAGTCGCTCGGGCAGCGTGTGTGCATCTTGCTGGAGCTCAGAGACTGAAGGGCCTCTGCCTGCTCCACGTCAGTTCGTAAAACTACACAATGAAGTTGCCCTGCACCGACTGGCACAGCTCCTGTGCTGTCTCCACAGCATCAAACCCTCCCTGGCACCTCGCTGCTGTCTCTGACACGCGTGAGCCTCTGGTCGTGCCTGGGCTTGACCCGCAGGAATGGGGCCGAACCAGGACAGGTGTCACAGCCGGTCACACCTGTGCTGAGGTCACACCTGTCACTGGGGAGGTGGAGGTGAGGATGAGGCTGCTGGGAGGTGGCCCACAGAAAGGAACTCCCACACAGGAGGGGCAAGACAGGGTAGCCCAGAGGCGGCTTTTTGGTTCCCAAAGCGAATTTGCTTAGCATTTGTTCTTTCCTGGGGTGAGAAGCACATGGCTGAGCTTCCACACACCCGGAGGTCTCTGAGTTGGGTGAAGAAAGTTCAAATTGGGGTAGGAAAGTCAGGCAAGGGCATTCCTACCTCCCATTACCTTCCTATCTGAATCTGCTCACACCTGTCCAGACCTGGGCAGCCTCACGGACCATCCTGAAGGTCAGGTGTGTCTCACCCAGCAGGTCCTCCCCAACATCAAAGATGCCACCACTGTCTGCTTGGGAATCTCACCAACTGCAAGCCGGGTAGTAATTAACCTTAGATCTAAGACCAACCGCACTTTCAGGTACCCAGGATCCCTAAATGCTAGAGTGGATGAGAAGAGAACATTGCAGACACTTGTTCCCAGGGAGTCTTTAACACCACCCTGCTCCGGTGGTTCCGGAAGGAAGTGAGGGATGGCAACTAGCCCCAAGACCCCTGAGAGACTTCTTCATCTGGGAGTGGGGGGCAGCGGGGAAGGTGACTGTGTAGCCCCCAGGACTGCAGCCCTCCAGGAACAGAAGCCGGGCTGCTGTACGGGGCAGCAGAGTAGCCAAGACCACTCTGACGTCAAGGAGAGCTCGGGTCCACGTTGGTTCTTCTAGTCACAGGCTGTGAACACCCGGGCTAGTTTCTGACTCTTTTGGGCCTTGGCTTCTTTGCGGGCAAAATGTGTCTGCCTCTGAGTAAGTGCTTCTTAAGTTCCACAAAACAAGGATTATTAATGAGTCATGGGTGAACCCATTCTTTGGAACTTGGCAACCAGTCCCCAAAATTCTGGCCGCATGACCCTAATGAAAGACTCAGGTCCTCTCCAAGCATGTCCCTGGAAGGCCCTGTGCCTGTTGTCACCACTGTCCTACACAGTGGGTTCCCCAGTCTCCAAGATTCGGTGAATAGGGTTCAGAACCACCACCCTTCACCCTCCCCACCAAATGAAGACCTAAGAGTGCCTGGTAAGCACACTGGGCTCACGGCCTGTATTAGCGGTGAACCGGTGACACAGCGCCAAAAGGTAAGCTTAGGCCCAAGAAAGCCGCTGTGACACCCTGTGGGTGAGACTCCGGACCCAGAAGGCGGCCAGGGAGCTGCGGGTCTGGCTGGTTCCCTGACCTCCGGGCATGGAACACTTCCACGCCAGCATCCCTCTGGGCTGAGCCCAGGTCTGTCCTGTGCTCTGGGTACCATTTAGCCCCACAGGCTCCGCCTTCTCCACAGGCTCTCACACTGGAGTAAAGGCCATGGCACTTCAGGGCCCAGTAGGAAAACACAGAAAACCGAGTCCTGGACAGTCAACGTTGCCCTGCATTCTCCGCGAGTCCCCATTCCACCTGGCAGCTTCTCCATGCTTCCACCATCTGCCAGAGTCTCCTCCCCTGCTATTTCAGACCTCCTCAACTCTCCCCAAAGCTTCACACTCTCAGCACGAGGCCTTGCCTTACACTTTATAGGCTAAATAGAAGCCACCAGACAAGAACTCCTTTCCTTCCTTATCTCCAGATACAATGGACGAATCTTTCCTCTTGTCTCCAGTTACAGTGGACGAACTCCACATGGCTGACGCCGTCCTCCTGAGCTGTGAGCTTTTGCCCCCCATCTTCTCAGGGGCGTTTCTGTTCATGCATCAACAGGCTCTTTGCATCAGGACGAAGCAAAGCTCAAATCTCTGTCATTAAAAGCGAAAGTTTCCCCTTGAACCCATGCATCCCCATGGTCCTAAGGACAATTCCAGCTCTGGAGGCATCCCTGTTCCAACCCCAGAACCACTGAGAACCCCCTAGCCAGGCCACTCTAGGGAAGAGGTGTATCATCGAGGAGTGCCCCCCGCCAGCATTGCTTTCTGCTGGTCACAGGCTGTGAAACCCGGGCTAGTTACTGAATCTTTCTGAGCCTCAGCTTCCTCGTGGGCAAAAAGTGCCTGACTCTCACTAGGTGGTGGGACAACCCCCTAGCCGGCCACTCTAGGGAAGAGGAAAGTCCATTTGGGTTGGGGGTGGGGGGTTCAAAGCAAATCATATTTAAATAGGAGACTGAGTAAGGGTCAGTAGAAAAAAATACCACCCCAAGCCTGGTCAGTCCTCCGCAGGACTTCTACCTTAAGCTCACCCAACTTACTCTACCTGGGTCTCCTTCACTTGCTAGGTAAGCAAGCTCCATCAAAGCCTTCTGGGCCCCATGAAGGGTTCAAATCCAGCCAGGAACTCTTCCCCAGCCCCTGCCCCTGTTTTTAGGGCAAATGTCCCTCATACGGGGTCCCTACCTGCTAACAGGGAGATACTGTGAGTTACAGAAGGCATTTCTAGCTGGGTCAGGGCCCAGGAACCCTGGTGGCAGCATTCTACTCTTGATAGGATCCCAGGACTCTTTCGTCTGCCGCCTTCTGGCAGCCCACGTGAGATTGGCCGTGAGAGTTTGGCCTCCCCAAGTACGTGCGTGGGCGTGTGTGTAGGGGCTGTTCCTGAATGCTCAACAGATAGACCTGCAGGTCCAGAGCTCCTCTTCCCCTGGACAAGGTCACTTCCTCAAGATCCACTCCATCTGAGGAAAATTCCCACTGGTTTGCTGGTGCACCAGAGATGAAGGGTCCCTCAACCCTACTCCCAAATCCCCTTATGCATCAGCTCTGAAGAAAGAGTCTCCGTAAGTCACAGCTGCTCCAACAGAGCAGTCTCACAGCCACCAAGGTTCTCAATGGCCTGAGTCATGTCTGGAGGTGTCAGGTTTGAATCTGGCCTCTGCCTCTTGTGCTGTGTGACCCTGGGTGACCCATTCAACCTCTCTGTATCTCTAATTCCTTCTTCAGTAGGATGAGGACACACTTTTCTAGCTGGACTTGACCTATCTGGAAGGATCTCAATGAAAGCAACCAGTGGAACTGACTGTAAACACCTTTTTTTGAAGACTGAGGAGGTCTGAGTGAAGAAACACCTTTAAAAGTAACCGTAAAATAGGAAAACAAAAATGTGGGCAGTCTGGAATTCCTGTATCATTAATATTCTTTGCAAAATTGGCAAATAAGAGGTCCGATCCAGTCATTTCATTAGAAAATAAAGTGTTTATTAAGAAACTATACACTGAACACTCCTATAAGTCTCTGTGGAAACACAACGCCCCATTGTCATAGCACAAGGTGAGGAAAATGGCAGGATGAAAGATGCTGGGATGGGTGGAGCCTCGGAGGCTGGAAATGAGGTAATGATTTACAATAATTAAAAAACATCATCCTCAAGCTTACTCCTTAAAGCCACACTCAGGAGGCGGCCCCGGCCCAAAGGGTCAGCAGGACATGATGGGGGACAGCCTGGCGTGAAGCACTGGGGAGCAGGATGGTGGGGAGCTGGGAGCGGCTGAATAGACACACACCTCAAGGCCCTGGAGAGAACCTGAATCCCCATGTGTCACTCTGGGCATTCAGCTAACCTGGGAGGCCACCCAGATATGGGGCAAGAACTTGGAAAAAGTTTTGTTTTTAAACCCCGTGGAGGTATCCGCAGACTCAGGCTGAGGACCTGGCATGAAGAAACACCGTCCACAGGACCCAGGAAGGAAAATCTTCAGCGGGAATCTTAATTCCCATGTAAATTTGCCAGAGGCAGAGAATCTGCTACTCTACAGTTGTGCGACTCCCCTCCAAAACTTAGCAGGTTAAGAACCACCACCATTCGGTCCTAAGAGCCACCCATGGGAGGCCCCCTGCTCCAGCCCGGGCTGACCTCCCACGACGGAGGCACCCAGGGTTGCAGGCTGGGCCCGAAGGGCGCTCGGCCAACATGGCCGCAGACCTGGGAGCAGTTCAGGCCCCGCCACTGCGCCTGTCCTATCGGAGCAGGGGAAGGCATCCTCTGCTCTCTCCCCAGTGGATTAGCTGAAAACAGGGGAAACAAACCCCATCTTTGGGAGAGGGTGGCCCCGGAGTAAGGCATGAGTCGAAGCAAGCAAAGTGAACACGTACATTGACCAGAGAGTAGGATGACACTCCCATTGGTGCCATGAGAGGGGCTGGAGGAGGCCAAGTCTTACTTCTCTCTCCCCCTTCAGTTCGTCTTGGCCTTGAAATGGTGATTCCATTGGTTCCGAAAGTTCTCAGAGTCAAGAATAAGTGAAAGTGAGGGAAGAGAGCCAATCCCGGGATCATGGACTAGCAGGAAGGGCCTCGGTACCTGATCCCCTCGGTCCCTTGTGGTCCTAGAGGCACGGTCAATTCACAGGCAGGACCTCCTGCAGCCAAAGCTTGTCGGAACTGCAGATCTAGGGGCCAAGGAGCAGCCCTGGAGAAATCCTCCTCTCCAAGGAGTTTTCTAACATCACACTCACTGTGAGCCGTTCCAGAGAGAAGAGGGAGTAGGGGGGATGTGTGTCCAAAAAAAAGGGATGCTTTTCTCCACCAAAACAAATACAGAAAATGATTGGTTTCCATTCTTTTCCTCTGAGACCTAATCTGGTGCCAACACTTGAGCCCGGCTCCCCCCTCCTGTCACGGCGCCGCGTCCACCTCCGCTTAGAGGCTCTTCCCCACTGGAGGCCGCAGGGCGATGAGGTCGCTAAGAGAGCCTGGTGTCCGAGGGAGAGAGCCAGGGAGACCCCACGCTTCCAAGCAGGGCAAGTGAGGCCGGAGCCCCGCTGGACCTCATCAGCTTTCTCGTGCTGGTTGGGTTGTTTTTGGAAAGCCAGAGAATGGCTAGTGGGTGTAAAAGATGCCTCCTGGTGCACAGGTGTTTAATTCTCTTTATTGGCTCTAAAGATGGGTGGCAGGGGCTGCCTCAGAGGCCAGAAGAAGAGGAACACAGTGATGACTGGAGGGAAGGGGCAGCCTGCCCGTGCTGGACGGGGGAAACACCGGTCTGGGTGGTGGAAAGGGTGCGGGGGGCACCGGTGGTTCATGCAGTTTTCTACTTAGCATCCCCGGATCCAAAGACAACAGGGCCTAGAGCTTCCCCCACCTTCTCAGAGGGCCCCGCCTACCAAGGTGGCATCAGAACAGGGAGGCTTAAAAGGAGTTTTTAAAAGCCATGACGTCCTTTGCTGAAATAAACATTGACATCCTCAACATAGATGCCATGGTTAAGAGGCTTGGAATGTCCAGGAAGGCTTATTGGATTCAACATAATTTCTCTGAAACCTATAAAAAAACAAAAACAAAAAAACAGAAAAACAGAAAAAAGCAAAATAAAGTAAAAACCAAAATCCCCAAAGAAGATCAAAACTAGGAGGGGAAACAGAGAGGGGGCTCAAAAGGGGGGGAAGAGCTGGAGATACAGACACAGGTGTATTGGGAACAGCCAAGTAAATTGTGAGTGAGAGGCAAGGACAGGAGGGGGGACTGACTTAAACCCAAGCAGGGCCAGAGACACCGGGACCCCTCCGTTTTGCTGCTGCCTCCACTGAACCGAGGAAGGGAAGTGAGCAAATATTTGAGGGCTGGGACTTGGACTGTCACAGATGAGCGGGAATAGCCTAAGTGGGAGGGCCCCTGCTGATAAGCTGACAGGTGGGAAAGGGGTTTAACCATGAGGGTCACTGAGGGGCAAAGGGGGGAGAGAAGAATGCTTTCTCAGAACGGACATTCTTCAGGGATTCCATGGGGCCATTTCTAATCTTAGAGGCTGGAAGTGTATGGTCCACCTGTGACCCCACAGGGTGGAGGGCTCTACTTCTAAGCCTACAAACTCTCTGTCATTGACTTTTCACCAGGTCAGTGGAAGGTTCAGGAAACGATAGCTCATCTCTCAGCCTTCTCCTAATTCCACGTGCTATGGGGAATGGAATTACCCTGAAGGAGTGACATCGGTGGCCGCCAGGCCAAGGGCTGCCCCAAGTAAGGAGCCCCTTCCATGACTGCTCAGCGACTTTCTGGCCACACTGTCACGGACTGAATTAGGATGTCCACAGATGTGGGGTTTTCCCGATCAAACCTCCAGAACGAGGTTTCTCAATCGACCCCCGATTACAATAATGTCACAAAATAATGTCTGTCAAGAGGGTATGTTTGTTTACACGCATGTGTGCAGACAAGACAGGACTAAGCCTACCTTTTGATACAAGCTATGTGCAGGCATGTGAAGGGCATAATGAACAGCTGGATGTTGGGGGGATATGATGGAAAGAGACTGAGTTGGTTGCACTGAGACGGGCCTCTCCTCATTCCCAGGACACATTATGGTCCAAACAGAGTTAAGTTGTCCTGGATGTTGGGAGTCCTCCATCTGCAGGGAGTGAGGTCAGACTGGTGAAGATAGAGGGCACTCCCCTGTCTATAACATCATGTTTACAGGGAGACTCAATTTCAAAATGAGATGTTTCCATGATAGGTTCCCTCTGCTAACATGAGGCAAGGGCTCCCTGGGGTGGAGGCAGAAGGGACGGAAGGCCATTGGTCTGGGCAGCCTGCCAGGAGGTCTGTGACACCACTGTTTCCTCCAAGCCATGATCCCTCTTTGACTCTCTCACACCTCTCACCTGGGCCCTATGACGCATCCTCCCTGGGAGACCTGTCTGAACTAAGGGATTTTAGTACCAATTCTACACCAGGAGCCTAGTCATCCCTTAGTCCTCTGGGATATATGGAGACTTCATGAGGTCTTACGAGCTTAAGAATCAAAACTGGTGGGGGCAGCGGGGGGGGGGGGTCTGTACTGCACACAAGACGTCGAAGGAGGTAACTCACCATGTGACCTCGGGTAAGACACTTCCCCACTCTGGACCTCAGGTTCCTCATATATATAGTGAGTTGATGGGACTAGATGATCTCTATTGTCCTTCAAGTTTAATATCCCATGATTGTCTATGTTTGAAAAGACCCCTGGCAGAAGAGGCAGACACAGGGGAAGTTAATGGTCAGTATTAAGCCCCAGGTACAAAAACATGAGGGAGTATTTTTCTTAAGTGCACCATGCCAGGAACAGGAATCCAGGTGTTCCCTGCTCCTGCCCTCACTTTCCCTGTAGGGGCTTTCCTTGGTTTATTGTATGCACCAAATCTACATACGTGGTCCTCTTGAGTATCACACAGTGGCATTAAAGAACCAGGCCTGGGAATCAGAGAAGACCGCCCACCCCCAGGAACTCTGTGCCGCCCTTTCCCTAACATGCTCGCCTCCCTGGCCTTCTTGGGCCAGAGCACCCTGACCTCATCCCGTTACTGCTACTCTGGATGCCATTTCCGGGGCTAGAGGTGATTCTGAGGACTGGGGCGATGATCCTGCAGGTCTCCAGACCCTCTTTCAGGCCCGTTTTCTGCCATAGAAGAAACACAGCTCATTTCTGAGAGGGAAACAACTTAATAGGGGAAGATAAGGAGGAGATGAGAGCGGGTGTCGGGCCCCTTAACATCTCCCTGGCCTCAGGGCATAAGCAGTAGAAAGAACAGAAGCCGCGGTTGGTTCACTGCAGACCCCGTGACTACACCTCCTACGACAGTGATGTCATTACGGCTTGAGAGCGAAATGGCCCTTGGCGGCCTTGCAGCACCGTGGGCCCTGAAAGGTTCCGTGTCGGATCCATTAAAAGCAGGGGCCAAGCCTGCCTAAGCATCTGCCAAGGCCCCTGAATCTGTGTCCATGAACAAGAGCTCTTTCCCATATCAGCCGGGATCTGAAGCTTGTTTTCTCTGGAACCCTTTCCCAAGTGGAGCTTTTCCAAGATTCTAAACGCTGAATCCTGATAGCGTAAGAGGCACCACTCCAAGACCTCCGGGAAGGGAAATGCATCCGCTGCAGGCAGGGCAGGGAGGCCAGGGCCGCCGTCGACAGTGACTGGGAAAGGGCCGGAGGGGTGGCAGGAAGGACAGGGCAAACACACCTCCACAGAAGCCCTCGCCCACCTGTGGCCCATGGAGCCCCATGTCTAACCTTCTTCACCATCTGTCAACAACTTTCTCCAAAGTCATCCAGCACAAAGTTAGTTGCAGACCCTCGGGTTCAGAGAGAACCCGGTCTTTGGGGGACAGTCTAGGTACATGTTTCCTAGGAAGTGAACCAGAGGCTCTGGGCTCATCTGGGGGAGGGAGGAGAGCTGGGAAGGCAGTGATGGGGGACAGGAGGGCTGAGCACCCATAGGACTGGATCACAGGCTCTGCAGCCAAGCCCGTTGGGCCAAAAGCAGGTTCTATCTTCAAAGGCAAGTCCTTCCATATTCACCGCAAGAGAAGTGCCAGCTCCTGTGGCTGGGCGACAGGCCAGGTGGCCCAGACCTGCAAACCTCTGTGTTTTCTGACCATCTCCCAGACCCTCTTCATCTCCCCTTCTCTGGGGTTTCAGCCCAGCCCCACCCGCGCACTCTGGTTTTGGGGAATCAGGGCCACCAGCCTCCAGCACCCGCCAGTGAGAACACCCCTGTGCCTTGCAGCTTCACACCCTTCACCCCACTCTGGATTCTCAAGGCCTCCCCTTCCATCCCTGCTGCTTCCTTTTGTTACCTGACATGGTAATTTGACTATCTAACTGCATAAAGTGGTTCAGGTTATGCCCTGGATAAAAGGCCCAGGACCATACGGACCTCTACTGGATTATTTTCCTCCAATATATTCATTCATCAGCTTAAAGTCACTGTATCACAATGACTCTTATCACTCACATAGCACAGGCTGTGAGCAAAGCAATTCATACTCAAGAGTGCGTTGAAATACATGGGGGTCCGGGTACTGAGGCTGTGGGTGGCTTAGCAACAGAGAACGGGGTGCACAGAGCCCTTCAGATCCTTGTCCAGAGAGACAGCGAGAGGAGGGGGCAATGGGACAGAGGCAGGGTGGGGCATCTGCTCCGCATCACCCTGGCCAGGGGGCATCCTCGCCACAGCCTCCTCACCTTGTGCCACGGGGTAGGAGGAGGTGAAATGCTTTGGGCCACACTGTGGGGAGATATGGCCCAAAGAAGGGTGCCTAAGCAATGCTCAGCCATGACAATCCGACCATCAGACGTATCACTGATCACCCCGGAATGCCGAGATCTACCTAAGTCAGTGACAGGGCCGGGCACTGCCTCCAATTAACTCAGTATCCCCCAATATCTTTAAAAGGTTATGCTTAGCTCCCTTTTAGATGTGGGAAAACTAAGGCTCAATAATATATATGTTATACCAATTATACTAATATGTGTTATTATACCGATAACATATATACACCAAGTTCACTTTGTGTCAAAGTCTGATATTGAACCAAGCTCTTTGTAACTCCAAAGTCCTTATACTGAGCACGGCAAGATGACTTCCTTGTGTTACAAATCAATATCCAGGAAAAGGAGGCTGAAATGGAGGTCAAAGCCACAGCAGTGGGGACGTTCTCCAGGCAAAGCAGGGCTTTCTGCCTGGCTCCTCCTGCGAGGCTAGACTTTTCTTTCCTCCCTAACAGTCACCCTAGCCGGGGAGATGAGCTCCCCGTGCCCGGCCACCGCCTCCCCCCAGCACACACGGGGCCAGGCCTGTCCCAGGCTGCCTCACTAGCCTGCCACAACCTCCACTCTCACAACAACGCTTTGCAGGTACTGACGGCCTCCGAGAAAGGCATCCCAAACTCTATCGACACATTGACTCTTTGGGTTTGATATTACTTCTGAGAGTTTAGCTTAAGAAAGATGAAAAGCAAACCGGATGAGAGAGAGAATACTGGGTTTGGAGAGAAGAGTGACTATTCAGAACATAGTCACACCCATAGCAAGAGTGTGAAGTACCTGGAATACCCCTGGAAGCCAAGCGTTCACCCAGAACTCTCTCCGGGGGCCACTACAGGAGCAGGAAGGGGCAGGAAAATGCATTAGGGCAAAGAAAAGCTCCCACAGAGCCATCCCTTGCGTGTTTCCTCCCTCCGTGGTGACCTCCCCAAGGTCATGGGGAAAAGGATTCCTAGAATATGGATGTTACTTTACTTTGTTCTATACCTTGGCCTCCTGGTGCGGCTACTGCATTTTTCAATTTAAGTGCTTTCTTCTCCTGCCCTCAGATTCAATAGCAATGACCTAGGCGGGTAAGACCCAGACACCCAGGCTTGCAGACCATAAACCAGCTTGCTCAAAACCCTTAGATCTTCTCCTGTGTTGCTCTGAGGTTGCCATCCTAACCTACAGGCCGTATGTGGCTCTTTTTCAGCATAAATTAAAAAATAAAACTGCTGATGTTGTTGCCAACATGAAAATATCCCCATTTCCAGCTTCCCTTGGAGAGGCAAGTGTTCTGGCTCTGCTGGGCCAGCCCTTCTGCACAGAGACAAGCAGCTACAGCATGGCAGTGACCCCCCCAGTGTAGACAGATTGCCATGTGCCCACACTCCCTCCGACCCTCCACGTATTGACAACACTGCACGGTTAGTTGTAGCATTTGAGTTAAAACTTTACAACAAACATAAAGCTGTGTGCTATGCTTACGTGTTACAATAAACATAGGCTGCATGTTAGAGATCAGGGAAGTGCCATCTCACCGAGCCTTGGTGACTGTCCCTATAACGACAGATTTTGCTCCCTCGAGTCAGCGTTTAGAGTTACAAAGAAGTGACTGGAAACCTGCATGAGAGGAACAGACATCTCAGAAGGGGGGAGAGAGTTTGGGTAAGAGGCCATTGTGTTCAAAATCAGGTTTCCAATAAGAAAACATGCTGGGGGCCACTTATGAAGCTACTGTTGGTGGAAAGGTGGCATTTGTGCCATCAGCTGGCTGACCACAGGTTGTCAAGTGCCAGCTAGCAGGACTTTTTAATATAGCTGTTCTAGTTCACGGGGCATGATTTGACCCAAAGTGTTCCCCTATCCCTATAATAGCAAACAAGCTACACAGGGTTCTGTACTTCACTGAAACGTCCTTGGACCTGAAATGGCCAGGATGTACTTCATGAAGAAGAGTGTGGAGCTGAGACGCCCAACATCAAATGCAGCGCCTCCTGCCTGCAAAGCCGCCTCAGTACTGCTGGGAACATGAGATGCCCCGGCCGGGGGGGCAAGTCCGGTTCCAGCTGCATTCGGGTGCTCTGAGGGAGGGGGCTGAGGCGGGGCGCACCTCAGGTGTGATTTAGCTTATGGAATCATGCCCAGAGGAAGTGGGAGGGCATCTACACCCTGGGGAGATGAAAGGATGGGAAACACTGAGATTCTCAGATGGAAGTGAAAGGTTGTCCCTAAAAGAATCTCGAAGGCGCTGACGACGCTTCCCTGGCGGGCATTGCAAGGTGGGTATTCCACTGGACTCAAATGGAGGAGGATGTGCCCAGGGGCTTCACCCTTGGCATCACTGACACTGTCCCAACAGCATGCTGACCTTGACTTTGAGGAGTGAAATGATCGCCCTGGAGAAAGGGAAATTCCTTTCATTCCACATAGAAATGGATGAAGTGACACCTTAATATCAAAATACTCCCATAAGCCACAGAGTCAAATTAGTCACATGGCAAAACCTGTTTACCATTTTCAAAATTAACTACATAAGGGACAGTGTGCAATCCCCGAACTTCTCTTGTTTAATTGAGAGAGAGAGCCTCAGGTATTAATAACTTTTCTGTATTTCCATTCCTCTCCCTGCCTTTCAAATTCCCCATCTTTATATTCAGCATAAATTTTCCTTTGATTTCTTTTTACTCTTTACAAATGTTTCAAATAGATGAAATATCAGAAGGTAAAGAGTGTCAAAACCACATGCCCACTGCCCAGCATTAACAATGTTAATATTTTGATATCTTCTTCCCACATTTTTTGAAATAACACATCACACTATGGTGGAGAACCCCTGGGAGTCCATCCGTGAGCCTGTTCCCCCTCTTTCCCTCCACCAAAGAGTAACCCTTGCCCTGAAATAGGCGATTATCATTTCTGGGCATCTTTTAATCATTTTGCTACATAGGTATATATCCATAAGCAAATTATAGTATTGTTTGGCCTTGTTTTAAACTTTAAAACAAGGGGTGTCTTCCACATTTATCTGTGTTGATATACATTGCTCTTATTCATTAATTTTAACTGATGTAGCCCACTAGGTGAATATACCACAAATTATTTGCCTGTTCTATCAACTGATGCTTATTTCCATTTTGTCATTATTCCAAAAAAAGTTACAAAGAATGTTATTTCACAAGCCTCTTTCTGTGCAGATGGGAGAGCTTCTCCAGAGCAGCAGCTGGCAAAATCTTTCCCGTAAAGGGTCAGATAATGAATATTTTAACCATTATACAAATCATAGTGTCTCTGTTCCTACTAACTAAATTCTGCCACTGTTGTCTGAAAGCAGCCATAGACAACCTGCAAACAAATGAACGTGTTCCAATAAAACTTTATTTACAAAACAGTCAGGAGCCAGATTTGGTCCTGGGTCCACAGGCCACCCTTTGCTGACTGCTACTCTAGAGGCTTGTTACACAAAGTGTGGAAGGTGGACCAGCAGCAGGAGTTTAGGAGAAAGGGAAAACCTCAGCCCCCACTGAACCAACACCTGCACTGCAACACGCTCTTCAAAGAGGCAATTTCTGTGCACAGAAATATTTAAGAAGAATAGCTTTAGAGGATGACCCATACCTTAGTGTATATAAATCCTTCACTGTATTGTTTAATGGTCCCCCAAAGTGATGGTACTAACTCCTATTTCTATAATCACCAAATGGATGAACTTCTTACCCTTTCATCTCTATATCCAACAGTATCTGATATGTAGTGGACACTAGTTCCTCGTGGCTTTGAGGTGCATTTCCCTGATTACTGCTGAGGTGGTACAACATCTCAATGGAAGTTTCCTGTTCTGTGAACTCTCTCTTCATATCCTTTCCTATGTATCATACAATATATATATGCACACAATATACATATATGTTTTCCATTATATATGTATGTACACACACACATATATATACACATATTTTTTGTAGGAGTTTATTAATTCTGTATGCAAATTCTTTGTTGGAATCATGCATTGGAATTATGTTCTCTCAGTCTACGACTTGTCTTTTAACTTTACATATGGTATCTTATATAGACTTGTTTTTCAATTAATGTAGTCAAAGGCATTAATCTTTTCCTTTCTGTTATAGTTAATCTGTACCTTAAGAAGATTTTCCCTCCTCAAAGTCAAATGATATTCTCCTTTCCTTTAAAAATGCTCCACTTAACAATCTCCCTTAGAGGAGAATCACAAGTTATTTATGTAGAGATTCCTTGCTCAAGAAGGTGGAGTTCCACGCCCTACCTTGAATGCACATTGTGTTTATTAGGTTACTTCCAAAGAGTATGCCAGGAGGAAAGGTAACTTTCGAGTGGAGAATCCTGGCAAACACTGTCTTAGCCAGGTGATCGGGGTTTGCATCGTCAGTGATGTCATGTGATAAGCACATACTCTTGATATGATGTGACAAGAGTGGCAATCACCCCTGTGGTCCTCCGTCCCAAAACCCATGACCCCACCGACAAGCCTGAATTGGGAATCATTCTGCAGAAAATGACCAGTGTTCCTCAAAATTGTGAAGGTGATCAAGGACAAGGTAAGTCTGAGAAACTGTCTTAGATCAGAGGACATGAAGGAGGCATGATAATTAAATGTAATGCTGATCCTGCAACGGAAAAAGGATATTTGGGGAAAAACTAGTGATATCAGAATAAGTACTGACTTTATAATGTAAACAATAATCTATAATCTACAGTGTAATAAATGTATCATGTTAATATAGGATGATTCCAATAGGAGGAACTGAGTGAGGGATATGAGGGAATTCTCTGTGCTATCATTGTAACTGCCTGGATACCTAAAATTATTTTCAAATAAAAGCCTTATTTAAAATAAACAGTTCTACCTTTGAATTTCACCCCGAATTTATCATTTATTTTGTTACTAGTAGGAAATAGAACTTTATTTTTCCTCATGTGATTTTACTGAATACCTATTCTAATACCAATTTACAATGACATCAAAAATGCCCACATACCCACAACCCCTCTACTGTCTGTCTGTTGATCTATTTATGTATCTACATAGTTACACATGTATGTTTTCTGAGTGCTAAAAATATATACTTTGGCCAGTTATCTCCCTGTTTTAATTATTGTAACTTTATAATGCCTTTTTATGTATTAAGGAAAGACTCCCCTATTTTTTAAATTTTCTTTTCAAACACTATCTTGGCTGTTCATTATCTTTCATTCTTCCATATAAATTATGGAATAACCTTATCATGAAGTATCTTCAAAAACCTACTGGGATTTTACTGAGATTTTATTTAATTTATAGACTTGGGGGAGAATCAACATCTTCATTATATTGGTTCATCCTATTCATGAAGAAGATATGTTCCATTTATTCTTTCATCTTTTATAATATTAACAATGTTTTCTATGTTTCCATAAGAACTTGCATACCCTTTGTTAGATTCATACTTTTTTGCTTCATTTCTTGGTGTTATTTCATTTTTAGTATTTTAAATGTCATTTGTTTTCAGTTACATTTTCTAGAAATGCCTAGGGAATATATAGATTTTGTTGCTGATTTTGTATCAACAACTTTTCTGAACTCTATCATTAACTTTAGAGTTCTTTGATACTCTATATAGGGTGATCATATCATTCATGACAAGGACAGTCATCTGACTTCCCAATTCTTATGTTTCTTTTCTTGTCTTATTGCATTGGCTAGGCTTTCCAGAACATTGTTGAGTAAGTCATCATAACAAGCATCCTTATCATTAGATTTTTTTTCATGTGTTCCATGCTTTTGGATTTTAACTCATTTTGCATAGGATGGTTTTTTTCCCTGGCTTCTTTTGGTATGTGTATATGTACCAAACCCACAGATGCCCACACTCTCTACTCTGAATCTAGTAAGAGATGGAGCAATTTAATCCACTTTACTCTATCATTTGATACCATCCCATATCCTTACATCCCTTGGGTACCAACAATTTGCATGACTCAATTCCACCTGGAACGTCCACCGTCTCCCAGATCACTCATAGTTAACTTACTGTAATCCAAGTTCTATTCACTTCCAGAAACTGCTCTCTTGAAGATCATCGTGGTTACTCCATGACCAGATTTCATCACTCCTTGTTACCCTGATCATTCCCCAGTGTGGCATCTTGACCACCCCACATCCCCCACGACATTTGTAATACTGCACCACCCTGCTCATCTTCCTATCTTTCTACTCCCCTTTGTCTATTGGATTCTCTTCCGCCACCTGTACCAGTGGTGTTTCTCCAGCCTGTAACCCTTACTACTCAAAGAGTGGTTCCCAGACCAGCAATAACGGCCTCACCTGAGAGCCTGTTAGAAATGGAGAATCTTAGGCTCTTCTCCAAACCTACTGAATCAGGATCTGCTACATTGAAACCTGGGCGGAAAGCATGTCCAACAGTTCTATTTCCCACCTGACAGACCACGATTTAAAGAATAGAAAAAAAATTTTTTAGAAACGCGGTAAGACTCACGTGTGTGTGAACCTGTATAACAATAGACCACATTATTTTCAGGATCTACTATAGTATCTTGGCATTTTCAAAGCATTTCTTCTTCCATAAACTTCAAACAGTGATTATGTTAGCCTCAAAATAACAAAGTAAGGAAAAGTAAAACAACAAAAACAATTATCTTAGCATTAATGCCTCTTATCCCCAACTTCATGTGGCCCTCCCAGAACCAAAATCCTCAAATCATCTGGTACCACAAGGTGCCCCACTCTCTTTGGGGTAATGGCCATATTGTTCAGGGCCCAATGAGCACAATGCAAAGGCCAGAGTCTGGCAGCAAATGTAATCAATCCCTCGGTAGTATCAATTTTAAGCAGATTAACTTACAGTAGGGTATGGCTAACAGGATCAGATAGCTGGGGCATTCTTAAGTCAACAGCCCCAACAATTAACTAATATAAGCTTATGAGTTGCTTTCTTGGCTCTGAATTCCTACGATTAGTGATGAAGATACTGAAGATGATGATGAAGGAAAGATAAGAAGACAGAGGAGGGTCCCACCAAACATCTATAGAGAGAAATAGTTCTTTTCTTAGGGCCCTCTAATTTGATGGAAGTGTGCATATACACAGACACACATACAAACAAAACTCATTCCTGTGGGGAAGTAGAGATGTCACAGTCTCCCAAACACCCAAATTAAGAGTGGCAGATATATGTCATGCACGTCACAAAATGTCAGCACTCTGCAACGACAGACATTGTGGCAGACAGCAGCACGTGCACACTCAATCCTGCTTTCATTGTGCTCTAAGTCTCCACATTGCTGACATGTGTTGAGGGCCTCTTATGTGCGTGGGTACCTATGTTCAGAGCTGGAAAAGGGGGAAGGAATACCAAGATGAGTAAGACACAGTTACTGCCCTCGAGAAGCTTAAAATCCAGGGCAAATACCTGAGCATCAATCTTTCATGAGCCAAAAAAGAAAAAAAAGGGGGGGGGCTGTTTATAGTTAACTGGGCTCATTAAACAAATCATTATAATATGGGATATACTCTAGTGAGTGTCAAGAGAGCCGTGCCCACCCAGAGCTGTGGGAGTTCAGTGGGGGAGAGAAAAAAGGAGGTGGTACAGATGGTCGCCAGGCAGAAGTGCATGGAGGGCATTCCAAATAGTGGGAAAAGCATGGACAAGGTATAGCGAGTGTGACAGATTGTTTAGGTTGATATGTGCCCCACAAAAGATAACCCCAGCACCTCAGAATGTTAATGTGACCTTATTTGGAAAGAGGGTCTTTGAAGATGACTAATTTAAGACAAAGTCATTAGAGCGGGCCCTAATTCAATATGACTAGGTCCTTATGAAAATGGAAAATTCGAGAAAAAAAAATAAAACAGGAAATTTGGACACAAAGATACACACACACACACACACAGCGCCATGTGACCATGAAGGCAGAGAGAGACTGGGGTGATGTGTCCATAAGGAATGTCCAAGATGGTCAGCAAAGTACCCGATGCCAGGAAAGAGGCATGGAGCACACCCTTCCCTACTGTTTTCAGAGCAGGTATGGCCCTGCAGACACCTTGATTTGGAATTTCTGGCCTCCAGGACTGTGAGTGAGACAATAAATTTCTGTTTTTCTAAGCCATGCGGTATATGGGACTTCGCTACACAGCCCTAGAGAACTAAAACAGGAATTTTTTCCAGAAAAGTGAAGAGCATCATTTGGCTGGAACATAAAGCAACAGTGAGAGAGAAATGGAGCAGCAGCTCAGTAGAGGCGGTGGCTGACCAGTATCCTGGGACTACCTGTGAGCGTCTGATATAAACAGGACACGGCCAATAAAGGGACAGTGCCAATCAAGTGATCTCATAAAAACGGGACATCACCAATCAAGGGTCTGGTATAAACTGATGGGCAGATAGATGAAGAGTGATAGATAAATGAAGACAGACAGATGATAGACCAATAGATATGGCACAGGAAGACATGTGGATAAGCGATTCAGACTAAATGATGCATCAACTAATGAACATGGTCTTTCTACTGAATGTTGAAAAATCAATTTCCAAATGTCAAATTTTTTCCCACTTTCAAAACAATGTCACATAGGTTTGGGAGAAGGAAATTCACAGGAACAACACACCTGGGAAAGCAGTGGTCAGAGACACACACCTACACGCGCAGAGTCTATGCAAGGGGCTGCAGACACCACCTCCAGGAGGGCCTCAACCCTAGTTAGGGCCCTGCAACCTCGGCTGAAACAGCCAAAGGCCTCCAGTCAAAAAGCAGTTACCCGAAGAGCACGAGGGAATTCCTAGGACTTATCTTCCGTGTGAGACGCAACCTCCTGGGAGCAGGTTGCATTTGCAATGAGGCTTGAAGGAGAGAGAAGATTCCTATCTAAGAAGATGGAAAGGGAAGTTATTCCCAGCAGAGAAAAAACAAAACAAGACATGTGAGCAACGGTCTTAGTGGGGCGGTAAAAGGTACATCTGAGGAAGTGCAAGGAGTTCCCAGTAGGAAATAAACAGAGACGATTAGCTTGGGGCAGATCCGGAAGGAACTTCAGGAGTTTGGGTGATAGTTGAGTTTTCAGGATTTGAAAGACGAGGTGGCCTGAGAGTAGATAAAGGTGAATGGAAGAGAGGGGTGGGTGGGACTGGACAGGGCAAGGTAGGGACCAGCAAGCTTTTTTTGTCAAGGGCCAGATAGCAAATATTTCCAGCTTTATAGGCTAGAAGGTCTCTGTTGCAACTGCAGGCATACCTCAAAAATATTGTGAATTTAGCTCCAGACCACTACAATGAAGCCAGTCAAGTGAATTTTTTGGTTTCCCAGTGCATATAAAAGTTATGTTTACACTACATATAGACTATTAAGTGTGCAATAGCATTATGTCTAAAAATACCACGTCTGTACCTTAAATAATACTTTATTGTTGAAAAATGCTATCCTCTGACTATTCGGCAAGTCATCATCTTTTCGCTGGCAGAGGGTCTTGCCTCCACGCTGATGGCTGCTGACTGATCAGGGTGGTGGGTGCTGAAGGCTGGGGTGGCCGTGGCAATTTCTTAAACTAAGGCAACAGTGAAGTTGCCACATCAGTCAGTCTTCCTTTCACAGTTTCTCTGTAGCATATGCTATTTGATAGCATTTTACCCACAGAACTACTTTCAAAATTGGTGTCAATCCTCTCAAACCCTGCTGCTGCTTTATCAAAAGCAATATTTATGCAATACTTTAAATTCTTTGTGGTCGTTTCAACAATCTGCACAGCATCTTCCCCAGGAGTAGCTTCCACCTCAAGAAACCACTCCTTTGCTGATCCGTAAGAAACGACTCCTCCACCTTCCCAGTTTTATCATGAGATGCAGCAATTCCATCTCATCCTCAGGCTCCGCTTCTCATTCTGGTTGTCTTGCTATTCCCACCACATCTGCAGCGGGAATAGTCTTGAACCCCTCAAAGCCATCTGGGGGGAGGGGGCGGGGAGGGGAGGCTGGAATCAACTTCTCCCAAATCCCTGGTCATGTGGTTATTCTGACCTCTTCCCATGCATCATGAATGTTCTTAGTGGCATCTAGAGTGGTGAATCCTCTCCAGAAGAATTTCAGTTGACTTTGCCCGGATCTGTCAGAGGAATCTCTACCTACGGCAGCGGTAGCCCTGTGAAATGCGCATCTTAAACGCAGGCCTACCTTGGAGATGCTGCAGGTTCAGCTCTAGACCACCTCAAGAAGGTAAATATCACAAGGAAGTGAGTCAAATGAATTTTTTGGTTTCCTACTTCATATAAAAACATACGTAAACATAATGTTCACATGACATTGTAATCTATTAACTGCGCAATATAGCATTAGGGTCCCAAAAAATATGTACAGGCCTTAATTAAAAAACTATTTCATTGCTAAAAAATGCTACCCGTCATCTGAGCTTTCAGCGAGTTGGAATCACTGATCACAGACACCGTAACAAACATCATAATAATGGAAGGGCTTGAAACATTGAGAGAATCACCAAAATGTGACACAAAGATATGACGTGAGCAAATGATGTTGGGAAAATGGCAGCAACAGACTTGTCCAATTTGGGTTGCCACAGACCTTTAATTTGTAAAGAACACAGTATCTGCAAAATGCAATAAAGGAAAGTGCTATAAAATGAGGTGTTCTGTACTCAGCTCTGCCCCTGTCGAGTGAAAGAAACCACCGATGATACATAATGAATGAGGGTGGCTGTGTTCCCACACACTTTATTTATGAACACTGAAATTTGCATTTCATATCATTTTCATGTTATGAAAGATGATTCTCCGTTTGGTATGTTCCCAATCACTTTTAAGTATAAAAACCATTTTCAGCTCTTGAGTTGTACAAAAACAGGCGGTGGTGGGCTGGATTGGGCCACGGGCTGTCGTGTGCAGACCCCTGGATGGAAGGGTGACTGAAGCGGGCAGGACCATGGTAAATGAGGCTGTGATCCTGAGAGGAGAGCCAAAGGGACGGATGCGAGGTAAACGCAGAGGGAGCTTCTGCAAATCAGAAATTCAGCATCCGATTAAATGTGGGAGGTGGGAAAGGTGGGGGTGGGGAGGTCCTGGGCAGCCCCAGGGTCTCCCCTGTGACTCATAACAGGACCCTTGGCAACAGTGGGGGCACCTGAAAACAGCAGGGTGGGGAGGCAGCGTGCTTTCTGCACACACCCAGGAGAGCATGCCTGCAACCCTCGCAGGAAGTACGGCGACAGTTAGAATAGGAATTAGGAATCGTATGCCCTTGACTTTACTTCATCAGACCCGAGGCAAGACTCCTGCCATTAAATGACGCTGTTCAGACAACGCATTGTAAGGCACAGAGCAATTCTCAGCTCTGAGCACTGTGGTCGACTCCATTCAGAGTAGAGCCGCTTTAGATTTGATAAGATCAGAGGAAGAACTGAGACTAATGTTGGGTCAATTTATTTCTGAAACTTGTGTGTGTGTACGCAGATGAATTCTTTTGGGATTTCCCTGTGTCTATTAGCCCCCAAAACACACTGGCTGCCTCAGGGGGCGGAGATATAATTTCTGTGCCCTACCCTATGGTCAACTCCTCCACTGCCTCAGTGACCCCGTTTACTCTCCTGCGAACTAGGATGAGCGTATCCTTCTTAACTGAAAAGCAAAGACTGAAGTCTGACCGCTGTGTCTATTTAATGCACAGCATTAAAGTGGGATGAGCACATCTTCAGTTTCACTTCTAGGTCTGCCCTCAGCCAGGTATGGATCACACACAAGTGAAGTCACCCCCTCAGCTCAAGCTTTCTAATGTCTAATGGAGATAATCATGCTTGCTTCGAGGTCCGAAGGGCTAGATATGTATCTCAAGTGTGCAGCACAGTCCCTGGCTCAGTCAGCATGAATGAGATGCTAACTCCAGCCACGGCCCGTAAGAAATGCAGTGGTGCAGCCACACGTGTCCTAAGAACAGACAAGGCAGTGAAATGGCAGAGAGGCATTCGCACTGAACTCTCTGCTACAGCATCTCCTGATACGACAAGTCCCAGGCAGTGAGTATGTGAACACAGCTGTATTCTTACCAGCCTGGTGACCCTCCTCGGGTTCATTATTTCACTAAACTGGCAGGCTCTGGGAGGCAGTCCCCTTGCAGATATGCAGCCAGACAGATACACACAGAGTTGAGGGGTACATGATTTTTTATGTGAACGCTTTGCGGCAGGTCATGCACTCTCAGTTCCAAAAACACCACTCTTGCCTGTGGTCACAACAGACCGTGTCACACATTACACAACTAAAGCATTTGAATGTGTGAACTGGTATCGGACTGTGCAAATAATCATGTTTTCACCCATTGCCAAAGACATTATTCCTCTCCAAGTGTCAAGTGAGATCAAGTCTATTACGCAGTACTTCCGATAGATACGTGCTCCTTGATACCCAGGAGAAAGATATGAAACTGAGCTTCCCATCCTTCCTGAGAAACCTGGGGTCACAGAGATGCTCCATCAACACTTAGATAAAACTCACGGCCCTTCTGAACATTTGCAGAGACCCCAGGGCTCCTGTCGGCCCAGGCACGTGGGTGAGCAGCAGAATGAGAACCGAGTACCCCAATGGCCAATCCCATGGGAAGGGGAAGGGCCATCACCCCTCTAAGCTTCAGATTTTCAATCTGTAAAATGGAGAAAAAACTTTTATACCTCCTCCCTCACCAGGCCACAACGAGCTTTAAGCAAGTAATATGGGCGTCTGCTTTGAAAGTTAGAGTTGTAGGAGTTCTCAGCCTTGATGCTATTGACATTTGGGGCCAGATCGCTCCTGATTGTGGGGTCTGTCCTGTGGACTGAAGGAGGTGTGGAAGCATCCCTCTATCCACTAGGTGCCAGTAGCACCCTCCAAGACATGAGGACAGCCAAATATGTTTCCAGATGGTCTCAAATGTCCCCTGGGGAGCAGAGGTACCTGGTTGAGAACCACTGCTACGGTGTGTTCTGCACCAGCAGGAGATTTTTCACTGCAACCTGTATTCAGGAACTTGGGGGTCGGGACCCTTGATGCTAACGAAAGTTCTGTCTTTACTCACAACATATTCTGATGCTCCCTGAAGCCCATCTGACCTGCAAGGCCCCAGATGTGATGTACTGGGCTGCTCCCCCAATCCCATTAACAAGGACCGAGAATGTCATGGCTGTGGGTAATATGGCCAAGGTCACTTTGGCCGCATGGGCTATGGGGCAGTGACCATGCCAGTAACGGATTCCTACGCAGTGGCGTATGTTTCGTGTTTGATGGAGCCAGAATGACAAACATATGGACTCTTGGAGTGACTTTTTTACAACTATGTGAGTTCATGTGCTGATGCATTTTTAAAATCCATGTAAACACACTGCCAACCACCCTTTATTATACCATATTAAGGGGTTTTAATCACTTTTAATCAGAGTCTGTCCTAGATGACTAGAAACAGAAACTAGAGAACCTTCAATAGCTATTATGCCAACCAAGAGCAACACAGATTCCATCGGAGCAATCTTCCGTGCCACAATCATGCTAATTAAAGGCCCCCAGAAGAGTCCAGATAAAAATGTCAAGTGAGATTTGCTCTGGACTTCGGCGATTTACTGCCTCACATGATCAAGGGCTGCTAAGCCTAGGAAGAAAAGCCTGCAAGAAAAGGTGGGGGTGGGATGGGAAGAGCATTACTGGCTGTAAAAGCTGACCGGCAAGACCCCAGAGGTCATGTGCCAGATGGCAATTCCATCAGTCCTCAACTATGGACCCCAGAGGCTCCCCACATCCAGGTAATGCATGGGTCTCCCCAGAATAAAACAGAACTTCCATGGGTGCCTCTGAGAGCATCTCTCCTCCACCTACCCACTTCATGAAGTGGGTTTGCACACAAAGCCACTGACCTGCATCAGAGGATATTTTAACCAACACGGCTACAAGGTGCACCATTAGATCTATTTTCTGGATGCTGGAGAGTGTATGTCTGCACCCCACACTCTGCTTTCTATGAGGTGTTATGGGAGAAGCTTCTGTCAGGCCATAACAGTTGGCCCGAACAAGTTCCCCTGTAACCTATGCCATTTACCTCTGTGCTTTGGCCACTAGGATGCTCAGAGCCAGATCTCCGGGTCCCTCTGGCAGCAGGCACTTAACACTCCACTCTTGCCACTCGTTTCACTTTATTACCTTACATTTATTCCCCCTATTTCTAGATATTGTCATCCCATTCATTCATCTTGTTTCAGGGTCTGTGCATAGTTTTGCAAGCCACCTTAGACACTTTTTGCAATGAGATGGGATATTGCTGGATAAGTAACACGTCGACACCTTCCCTTCTCCCATGTATTTTTCGTCTCCCATGCACTGAGCCACGTCAGTATTTCCCTGGGAGGGGTAGGGTGGGCCCTGACACACAATGCTGCTGTGGCTATGGGCTTGAGGAGTAGCCGAGGGCATGGGTGAATTAGGAGAGTTCATGTCTAAGACGACATCTATGAGACCTGGGAAAGGTTTACGGAATTCTGAACTCAGATGAGGAAAATGGCAATGGGACAAAAAACAGAGGTTCATGGAATACAATGACCTTTATCACAGAGAGAGAGAGAGACATAGAGGAGAGAGTTTAATACTGCATTATAACCTGATTCACTAGAACTACACACATTTCCACCATCCTCTGTGAGATCCTACTCAGAAATATTAATTAAAATGCTGATTTTATCAGCCCCTGACCCACTTGGGGAGTCTGAGTTTTCACAGCTCAAACTTGTTGGTGTTATGACGGTCATGTTCAAGTTCAGTGTGGGATATATATATATGCTTTCTACTGCTTCTATATGGGTATGGAAGTCCCAGGATTTAGGCAGAGGTAAGTGTTAACAGTCAGGGGACATGTATCAGCATATTCATACTCATTGTTAAAATGATGAAGCATGACCTGATCTGTAGGTAACTAGCCACTGCCTTGAACCAGCTCCTAGTCTGACCTCTAAGAATGGCCACAATCTAGCAACAAGGGCCCCATAGAATCTGCTCAAATTGGACGGTATCCATGTAGGTCTGCTCTTTTTATAGCTTTTAAAAATGGAGACATAATCCACATACCATAAAGTCCACCCTTTCAAAGTGTACAATTCAGTGGTGTTTACTGCATTCAAAAGTTGTACAACCATCACCCCTAGGTAATTCCTGAATGCTTTCCTCATCCTCCCCCAAATAAAACAACAAACAGAACAATCCGCACTCATCAGCAATCACTCCTCATCCCTCTCTCTCCTGCCCCTGGCCACCACTAACCTACTTTCTGTCACATGGCTTTGCCTTTTCTGGACAAACCACAAAAAAAGGAATCATGAATACAGCTTTTTGTGCCCAGCGCCTTTCACTTAGCATAATGTTTCCAAGGTTCATCCGTGTTATAGCGTGTATCGGAACTGTACTTTGGCGTAACATATGTTTTCAATTCTCTTGAGTATATACCAAGAAGGGGAATTGGTGGCTCAGATGGCAAGTCTGTGCTCAATGTTTTGAGGAAATGACAAACTGTTTTCTAAAGCGACTGCACCATTTTCCTTCCCACCAGCACGATATGAAGCTTCAGTTTCTCTACATCCTCTCCAGCACCTGTTGTCCAGCTTTTTGATTCTAGCCGTCTTGGTGGAGATGAAGGGATATCTCAACATGGTTTTGCATTTTCCCTACTGGCTAATGACGTTGAGCCTCTTTTCATGTTCTTATTGGCCATTTGTATATCTTCTTTGGGAAAATACCTAATCCGATCATTTGCCTACTTTTCAATAAGATTAACTGTCTTTTTGATAAATTGTAAATGTTCCTTATATATCCTTGATACACCTCCCTTAAGAGACCTAGGATTTTCAAATATTCTCTCCTATCTGGGGGGTTTCTTTTTCACTGTCTTGATGGTACCCTTTGAAACAGATCATCGTTTCATTTTGATTAAGTTCAGTGTATACATTTTTTCTTTTGTTGATCATGTTTTTGGTATCCGAGAAACCATCACCTGATCCAAGACCACAGAGATTTGCACCCAGGTTTTCTTTTAAGCATTTAATAGTTTTAATTATCACATTTAAATCTTGGATCCATTTTGAGTTAATTTTTGGAATGGTGTATGGTAGGGGGTCTAACTTTATTCTTTGGCATGTGACTATCTAGTTGTTCCAGCACCATTTGCTGAAAAGACTATTCTACACCCATTGAATTGTCTTGGCAACCTTGCTCAAAACCAATTGAGCATAAATGTCAGGGTTTATTTTATGTTTTTTGACTTTCCGTTCTATTCCATTCATCTCTATATCTATGCCTATGTCAAGTATCACGCTATCTCAATTACTGTAGCTTTGTAACAGGTTTTGAAATTAAGAAGTTTAGACCCACCAACTGAGTTCTTCTTTTTAAAGATTGTTTGGCTCTTCTGAGTTCCTTGCATTTCCATATACATTTTAGGGTTCACATGTCAATTTCTGCAAAAAAAAAAAGTAGCCTGGATTTTTCATAGAGATTGTGCTGAATGTGTAGACCAATTTGGGGAGTATTGCCATATTAACTATATGATTTTCTAATTCATGTATGTGTACCAGGTGAAAAATGAAACTATTTGATAAAAAATAAAGTTTCAAAAGGATAAACATGGATGCATTGACATAATAACAGCCTGAATTCACCATCATTGCAAGTATTCCTGGAAAAGGTTGATAATTTTGCCCACGTGCAGTGTAAAGGGATTTCCTCCCTAGGAAGAATATGGTTCCTTTCAAAGTGAAAATCGAACAGCTGGGCTGTTTTGAGTTTTCTGCACTCATCAAGCTAGAAAGTACTCAGGATCACACAGAAGAATGGTACCAGCATAAAAATCTCAAAGGACAGGTGTGAGTCCAGCCAAGAATGGGTAATGAAAGACCTTGTTCAAGACATTTCCACCAACAGTCTGAGCCTGCCCTCAAGGAAATGAGGGATCTGTTGATTGTGTTTATATGTTCCAGACCTCCTCTCTGCTAACTGAAGTCACCAGAAATTATAAGAATAAGGGAATCCTACCTCAACTAACATCCTCATCTGTCCCTGAAACAGGGCCAGACAGGGAATCTTTGAGATCTCTGCTTTAATCCTTAGATGTTTGAGCTTGGTGTAGCAAAGCAAAACAATAGACAAACAGGTGCACAATTTCACTGTTAACCTCATGTTGAAAAGGAGACAAACAATATTGAAAAGAAGTAAGACTCAAGCAGAAAACCTGAGAGGCTATGTAAATAATGAAAAACAAAACAAAACCAACTTACTGGAAGCCAAGGGAAAATAAGGCTCTTTTGAATCAAAATACGCAGGGCCTGAAAACCCAACAAACAAATGGAAACAGCATGGCTGACCGGGTGAATCTCAACCTACCACAGCCAGAGTATATTAACAAACAAAAACAGATTCTCCAAGCAAAGAGCAGCAGGGGGAAGCCTGGGGGAGACTGGCAAGCAAGTCCAAACCAATGTCTACTCAGTGAGTACCAAACGCTCAAGTGGCATTTTGCAAAGCCCTCCAACGCCCAAGAGAAGGCTTTCACTCTGCCAAGCGCAGCATGCCAGCACGGGGACCCTTAGTTTCACCCAATAATCATGGAGCAAAAGGTAAGCCTAGGGTTGAAAAGGGGACAAAGGAGCTAAAAATCACTGAATTCTTTGAGTAATTCTTTACTGAAGTGATCACATGCTTGCCTCTCCCTTGTCTTTGGAAGCTGACAGACACAGAGCACAAACAGAATGTTCTGGATCTAACTGGCAACTACACGGAGATAAACTGGGAGGTCTAGAAGCCATCAGCTCTGAGCTGTGAGGAAGCACAATGACCTTATAGACCTGTTGATGACACTCTTTCCACACCTCTGCGGAGAGCGAAACCCAACGGTGAACTGTATGTCGGTGGGCTGCCCAACTCCCTAGGGGTAAATCTTAACTGCCATGTTTGGAGGGCTCATGATTCCCAAGCACGGTTCTGAGTACTTGCCAGGTTTTACTGCCTTTAACCACATTAACTCCATGATGCCGGCACCACATTAACCTAATTTTACTGATGGAAAAACAGAAAGAGGTTGAGTAACTTTCCCAGTGTTACACAGTTACTAGAGACAGAGCTGAGATTTGAACCCAGGTGAGATGCCTCTAGCAGCCACACACCCAACTACTATGACACTCTCCCCCTCCAAGAAGCAAGAAGACCATGTAACAAATCTTCAACCAGGGAACCACTCACTGCTTCAGCCAGTATAACATATGGAGGAAGACACACTTTCTCCATAAGGAAAAGTCAAACCTGATGAAAATCCTCAAAGGAGTAAATAGGCACAAGAATGAGGGAACCACCTGCTACGATATATTTGGATTTTTTGTCTTTTGCACTAAGATTCCACCCAATGGCTATTTTTAAATCGGACGTCTCCATGGTAATTGAGGGGATGTACTGTCATGGATGGAAGACTGGTCAGAGCCTCTTGGAAATCCTTCCCAAGTTAAGAGCCGAAATCGCACTTGTTTCAGGGCTGCACGCTCATAGGAAGAGGGGCAGGACAAGGACTTTCTTTCCTAGTCTGTCTGGCTTTTTGTTGTGCCCCTGACTAGACTCCAGCACCCACCTCATCTGTCTTGTCTCTCAGTATCTGTGCCACCCTCCACCTGGTCTGTTGCCCTACACTTCACCCATCACAAGCCCCTTCACCCTCCGCCTGCTAGCACCATCCTCAATACACCTCCTGGCATCGCTGATCTCCAAGAGGGACTACACCAGAATACCCCTGCTCTTTAAAGACCCTAAGCTCTTCCAGGTAATAAAACAAAAGGCATAACGTTCGGAAAGATCCCAAGAGACTTTGTGCATGTGCCCTGGGCAAGACAAGGGAGCAGGCCCAGAACATGGGCAGGTAAACTTTCATGTGGGCACGAAAAGGAAAGTGCTTTTCATCAATGGAAAATCCAAAGTATGCAACCTAGAAAAAGAGACAGTGGACAGATGGAAAAATATTCCTTGAGGGTATGGTCTCCTTATGTGCTACTCTGGCCAAAAATATCAGCACACTGCCAGGCATTATCAAAAACAGCTAGTGGAAAAAGAACAGGTTGTGCTACTCTTGTGCAAATTCAAGGTGCATTGACACCAAAGAGTGGGAGCACCACCACCTTCCACAGGGCAAGAGAGACATGAACAACCAGGGAACGTTGAGGGAGAGAAGACATTTAGAAGTTAGCAGGTGGGGAGAGAGTGTGAGAACCCAAACCAAAAGCTCTGGGTGACTCAGCCTCGAAGTACAGGGCTGACTGCAATGACTCGTCAGAACTGTAGAACAAGGGCAAAGCTCCACTCAACTGAGCGACGGTCTCCCAAACATTCCGTTCCTCCTGACCTGCGCCAGCAGAAGGAAGGGATTCACATTTTACCCCAGTATTGGGGCATTCCACATGGGAAATGGCAATGTCATGTAATCCTCCCAATACCTAGTGAGGCGTCACTTACAGTCCCATCTTACAGAAGGAATAATCACATTTAATTTGTGTAAAGATATGGCAGTAGAGCTGGGATTTAAACCCACACTTGCATAACTCCAAAGGTTTTCTGCCACATCCCTCCCCCTCTATCGACCCAGGGCTCCTCGTTTGCTGGGATCTATCCCATTAGGCGCATACACTGGTCTTTCCCGATTGATGCTTTTGGGACACATACTGGCACCACCAGAGAGGCCTAAGTAAAGGCCACTGCATTTCCCTGAGGAACCAGGCACCTCATGAGCTTAAGCTCCAGGTCAGTCAAGAGGTCTGAGTTCTCCAAACAAACCCATGAAGTACTAATATCACCACCAAGGATGCTAAGACAAAAGCAGGTGTACCTTGTCAGTTGCCCCCAGACGACTGTCAGTGACTCTGTCAGTGGGTCTGGCAATGGGCCTGCCTTTGAAGCCTAAAGTTTATCTGCCCTAAAGTAACACTGGTCTTCACAGGTTCCTTCAGAAAGCCACCAGATTCTACTCTCTGTATGGACGTTCCCACTGAAATTTGTGAGAAACCCTCCTTTATCTATAAAATTTAGACTCGCTGAGTAGAAATTACCTCAATTCTAGGTAATATTTCAACTCTGAAGGAGACTCTTTGATATTCAACGAATCCTAGAAAAACTGACATCGGTATATCTCATGACATAACATCCAGGCAAGAAACCAGAAAAAGATGCTGATAGGGAATCGCCCCCATTAATGACATGAGTGGGAGACCCACACAACTCTGACCACAGTCTGTACCTCAATCTCCCTAACACCCCATTTTCCTTTAACGAAGGTTTTTACCCACGAACATTATAAACAACTTATTAGAGGTAGGGTGATAAACTTTGAAGGGATCTTTCTCAAATAAATAGGGTAAATCCAAGGCTATCCAGAGCAAAACTGGTTGGTCTATGAAGGGCCTCTCACCCCTGAATATGCTGATATACCCTGGGCTCCCTGGAAGGCAGGTGGGATACACAAGATGTCCCAAACTCATTTACAGAGGGACCCTTTCTTCAAGAGCTTCTCAGCGGACCAGCGGTCCAGAACACACGTAATGTGCAGCATCTGTAGCTGTCAAAACAGTCCCTACCTGAAGAAAGATAATAAAAATGCTCATTACCCAATCCAGCAGGCAGTCGGGTGACTAAGCAAGAATATTGCAGTCATCAAAAAAATGTTTTTCCACAACCTCTTATAATTATTCTAGGCTTTTCTGTCCTCTCCTACTCCCTCCACAGGAGCATAACTGGGGAAAGGGATTTAAATTACATAGGGATGAAGCCTCTGCAGCTACGAATATCTTATGTATCTCAGGTGTCCTTCATTGCAAAGTGCTTTTCAGATTAGCGTTTGAGGCAGCTTTTCTCATGGAGCACCTGGTGAAGTGCTGTGCCCTACCAGGGGCTGGCAGATAGAAGACTGACAGAGACCGTCACACAGTTTCACAGGCCACAGGGAAAGGGACTGCTCGAAGCCAGTGGCAGCTTCGTCAGACAGGCAGCTCTATCCGGGGGTGGCAGCCCTCCACAGGCACACAGCACACGTGGCTTCCCATGGAAACAAGGGAAATAAGAACAGAGAGGCCCTGCTCCATGGGATGCCTGACTCCAGGACTCAAGAAGCAGAGAGGATCTCCTTGATGTAGAAAATGGGCCAGGATGTACATGGCTTTAACACTGAAGTTTATGGGGAAACACACCTGAGCACAGACATGTGCACCTATAGAAGAAACATGCAAACACAGAACCTGACTTGTGTGTGCACACGCACACACACACAGGCTCACACATGCACAGCCCATGACAGACCGTCTCCAAACTGTGGATACCAGAACACAGCACTGCCTCAGTGACAGAAAAATAACACTGCGGGTAAGCACCACACTCCCTGCCTCATGCACAGCTGGGGGCCCATCTCCTGAGAGCCTGTTCAGCTGAGAGACGTGGCAGGAGACGGCCAAAAAGCACATAGAGCATTTCAACTGGTGCCACCTAAGGAGCAAGCGAAGGGCACGTGAAGGTCGGTCTAGTAGGAGGAGAGGGAGACCTGGCACCAGACCCCCAGCGAGAGAGGAGCGTGAGCCTTCCCCCGACTGGGACGTGCTCTAGCTACCATATGCACAGTCACTTGCGTGAGGCTCAGCGTTACTCCTGGACGTGGGCAGCTTCTCATTCCCACTTCACAAACCGGCCTCAAAAAGCTAACATCGATTATCCAAGACACATGCTGGTGGTTGGTAGAGCAGAGCTAAAGCCGGAGTCTGCCTGGTGGCAAAGCCGGTGTCCTGCTCACCACGTATCTCTACCTGCCCAGGGGGTCAGGCAGAACAGTGAGGCCCAGGGGGTGGGTCCCAGGAGACCGACTCTGGGCCAAGACAGGGTGGCCTTTCTCACACTGAGAAATGCCTGAGACGGGACTGGACCACCCTGGAAAGGGGAGCTGCTCACCACCAGAAGGAGGAACAGAGATTTGATGACCACCTGCAAAGGACGGGAAGGAGACCCATGCACAGAAGGACCTCTCGTCTCTCCTTCCAACCTGAGATTCCCTAACAGAGACTTTGTTGAAAATAAGAGAAGACTCAGGCTTAGGAAAACCACATCTCCTGTCTTCAGCCAGTTTGAATATGTGAAATTCTCCCACTAGAGATGCACTCATCTGACCCAAGGCAAAACCTGGGCAGAAGGAGCTGAAGGCCTGGATTCTAATGCTTTCCCTCTTGCACACACACACCAGCCATGTTTCTTGGAAAGGCTGCTCACCTCACTATGCCTCAGTGACCTCATCTGTAAAATGGGTGGAGGAAGGGGACACACACACACACACACACACACACACACACCCCACAAGGCTCCTTCTGCATATGATGCTGCACGTCCAGCAGTCTTGGGCTACCAGGCAAATGCTCCTTCACAACCATGCATCAAGGACACAGAGGATTTGCCAAGGAATTATCTACTGGGAAGACTTGGCCACATCTCTCTAGAGATGCAGAGATGGAAGGGAGCCAAAATATTGTCATACACTAGAAAGAAAGAGGATCCTGTTCGATGGGAAGTGTCCCTTAATAGAAGCTAAAATTAATCTGAGTTGGGCCTATCTGGGAGAAGAAAAAGGGCAGAAACCAGAGACTACTCAAGAGGGAATATACTTCCAGGACCTGAGACAGGAAGAGAGACAGTTCTAGAAATTCCATGGATAGGATGCTGGGAGGGAAAGGTGAGAGAAAAAGGAAGGCGGGGCCCTGGACTCTAATTCTACCAATGCCACCAAAACACAGTGTCTCTTGGGACAAGTGCCTTAACCACTCAGGGCTTCAGTTTCCCCATCTGTAAAGCAACAAAATAGGATGAAATCAATAGCGGCCAGATTTGTGCGTATCTGAAGCTGGGCCCACACTCAGATCACTAACCAGGACCTCAGGGTGAGGTCCAGGGTGCAGCAGTTTCTACAAGCTTCCAGGTGATTCCAAAGCAAACAAATAGAGGATGCATACTTGGCCCCCACGGAGCTAGGTGACCCTTAAATCCTCTGACTCCAGCAAGTAGGTCTGTTTTCCCTTCCTCAACCCCAGTCTGCTGTCACTTAAGGTTCTTGGTGGCAGTGGAGTTACAAGGAGGAATAAACAGGGCTCTGCCCCCAGCAATTCTTTAAACAGATGCTACAATGCTTTTGGTGCTTGCTCCATTATTCATAAAGTCGGATCAGTTACTGAAATAGTATCTTGACCACTACCAGGAAATGAAATAAGTAAGATGCACCTCCATGAGCATCATCTCCTTATGCTATTTCTGCTGAAAGATTCCCTCTGCATTAGCAGCAGCTCAGATATCCTAGATGCCACAGACCAGCCCCAATCCTGAGCCCAGAGAAGGAACAAAATAAGTTCCAGGAGGACAGATTCTGGGCCTTCTTCTCGGTCGGCCTGGCAGGGCCCTCTCGTTGGAGAGAGGTTGGTCTAGTGGGAAGAGAGCTGTCATTGCCTGGATGTTTTTAAAGCTTTACAACTAAGAGGTCTGGGAGAAACCTCAGCCTCAGTGACACACTCGAAGAGTTTAATTCTCCATGTGGTTAAAAATAGAATAATTCTGATGATGATAATGACGATGATATTAGCTAACATCCAATCTATGGAACTATTACTATGTGCTGAGCACTTTTTATACATTTCCTTTTATTTCTTAGAAAAAACAACACTGTAACCGAACATGCATGTAACTGCAGACCCAGGAATTCCCATCACAAGTACATCTCCAACAGCAGTGTGCATGTATGCACATACATGTGTGTAGATACAGCCACCCAACAATATGCATCAGCATTTTGATGCCCACAGCAGCACTATTTTGGATAGCAAAAAAAGATGGAATAACCTCAAATGTCAACCAACAGTAGGATGTGTAAAGTTTTAGCTGTTAGCAACCAATGCAAAAGAATTGTATGCTCTGCACAGCCAGACAACATACCTCTGTGGGCAGCCTGTGGCCCTGGGGCTGCTGGTTTGCAACTCTATCCAGCAAGGTACTATTTTTTGCAAATGAGAAATCAAATGGCTTACTTATGGATTCACAGACGGGGCTGGACCTCAGATCCAGATTTTCCTACCAGGACAGGCAGCCTCTAGTGCTACATGCAGCAGCTCCACTCCTACGCTCAGGGTCTCCTCAGGTCCAGTCGGGAAGAACACACTACAGAATGCTCGTCCTTCCCAATGATAACATGGACTCCTTTGTCCTCAGAGCCACCAAGCCAATCCCACACCACAGCACATGACACAGAAAGAAGAAATCCTCTTCCAAATGAGCAGGCATGGGACTTGGCCCCAAACTGCCTTTGGATCTACAGTCAAGGCTATGGGGCCACCTGGGCCACTTCTCACCAACATTTCACCGCTCTCTGGCTAGTTTCCCCAAAAGCAATCTGCTCTTAAACCTTGAATTCTGGGGGTCAACCTCCCCCTGTGCTCCAGCTTCCCAGGACACAGGTCCCCCCCATATTTGGTGGATGGTCCTGTCCACTTCTGCCTCCGTCACCACCCTTCTTTTGCAAACGCCCTCCACGTTTGGGAGTGGGAGCCCTTCCCAACAGCCACACTCAGTCCCCGCCTCTCTTCCGTTCCCCTCCCTGACGTACAGCCCCGCTCCAGGCTCTAGTGTGAACTTCTGTGCTCCCCTGTCCAGGCTCCAGTGTGAACTTCTGTGCTCCCCTGTCCAGGCTCTAGTGTGAACGTCTGCGCTCCCCTATCCAGGCTCCAGTGTGAACTTCTGCGCTCCCCTGTCCAGGCTCTAGTGTGAACTTCTGCGCTCCCGTCCAGGCTCTAGTGTGAACTTCTGCGCTCCCCTGTCCAGGCTCCAGTGTGAACTTCTGCACTCCCCTATCCAGGCTCCAGTGTGAACTTCTGTGCTCCCCTATCCAGTCTCTAGTGTGAACTTCTGGGCTCCCCTATCCAGGCTGTAGTGTGAACTTCTGCGCTCCCCTATCCAGGCTCTAGTGTGAACTTCTGCGCTCTCTTACCCAGGCTCTAGTGTGAACTTCTGCACTCCCCTATCCAGGCTCCATTGTGAACTTCTGTGCTCCCCTGTCCAGGCTCTAGTGTGAACTTCTGTACTCCCTTACCCAGGCTCTAGTGTGAACTTCTGCACTCCCCTATCCAGGCTCTAGTGTGAACTTCTGCGCTCCCCTGTCCAGGGTCTAGTGTGGACTTCTGCGCTCCCCTGTCCAGGCTCCAGTGTGAACTTCTGAGCTCCCCTATCGAGGCTCTAGTGTGAACTTCTGTGCTCCCCTGTCCAGGTTCCAGTGTGAACTTCTGTGCTCCCCTGTCCAGGCTCTAGTGTAAACTTCTGCGCTCCCCTATCCAGGCTCTAGTGTGAACTTCTGCACTCCCCTATCCAGGCTCTAGTGTGAACTTCTGCGCTCCCCTATCCAGGCTCTAGTGTGAACTTCTGCGCTCCCGTATCCAGGCTCTAGTGTGAACTTCTGTGCTCCCCTAACCTTTCTCACTCCACAGCCCTTCACTCTCAACCTCCCAACCATGACCTCGGCAATTGAAGATATGACTATCCTGGGGAAAGGACAAAATAATTCATGTGAAATAAATTGGTAGTTCTTTCTCCAAGCTCCCTAGTATTTTTCTCTGAAGTAAAAGGAAAGGTTGAGAAGAATTAAACCAGCCTTTCTTTATGGTAGATGATGAATAATATGCTGAAGATGCACAGACTACTAACATTTTATTCCTAAAAGCAATTCAATAAGTTTATCGAATAAAGAGAGTTTTGTTTTAAAAGACGCACATTATATTTTTGCCCACTTCAGTTCCATTACATAAATAACAAACAGAATAGCAAAAAAGAGCAAAATGTGTTTTTACCTCCAGCACTGCTGGAATTTACACACACACAATTATCATGGAACTGACACACTAGAAATAAGCTGGGAAACCAATGGGTCTAGTTGTACCATTCAGAGACACAACTCATTGTGTCAAAATCACTCACCTGATTCCACACTGGGTTAGATCTGTCTTGCCAGTTTTCATACAACACCGCCACCCTTAGACTACCGGGAAGGGGGGGAAAAATCCCTCTTCTTTGACAAGTGTTCTTCTGTTCCTTTTTGATCCAAAGCTCGTTGAGGAATATTCCTGTCCTCTGATAACAGCTTCAAATAGTCTGGAATGAGCAAGCCTGGCGCACAGGCCATTGTAACCTGCCCTCGGCCACATACCGTATCCCCCATTCATCCAGAATTACTGACTCTCCCCAGAACACGCCTCCTACAACTTTGCATTTGCTCTTCCCTCTGCCTGGTCAGCCTCTCAATTCCTGCTGCCTGTCATTCCTACTCACTGGTAAGCATTCACCAACAGAAAACTCAGTCTCCAGCTCGCTTTAAAAAAGTCAAAATACAGACAAATTTGAGGTTAGCTAATTAAAATAGGGTTCTATTCAGAAGTCTATGAAGGACTTACAAAATGGGTGTATTTCCATTCTGAACAGGAAGAGAGTAGATCTATGAAAACACAGTCCATTAAGGGGCATTCACTGAATTCATATTCATATACGTTCAGAACCTTTGGATGTCATAATTATTCATCAAGTGACTAATCTGATATTTTCTGGCAAAATCACCTCCTCAACCTTGGCAATGAGGTGAAGTCTCAGGGTGGGGTCAAGGTTGGGGTTAACTGAGGAGAAGCCAGGATCAGAAGATGCACAGTCACTGAATGATGTCAGTGGAATGTGACACTGGCTGTATGTGGTGAGACATTTCCCATCACACTTTCTGGGGGGAACTGTGACTTGCAAATGATGGCAAATCAAATCAGCATAAGCGAATAAATACTCCCTGGATGACCTAGTAGGGCAAAAGTGTTCTCCTGACATTTGAAATTGCTTCTTCAGTATAACTGAGGCAAACTAATAATAGTACTAATAGCCTAATAGATAGAATTTAGTGAGTGCTTCCAAAACGCAGGCAGCTGTTCTGAATCCCTTGCATACATTCGCTCACTTAATACCTAGAAAGACCTGATGAGGCATTTCCTCCCATTGGTCCCACTTGACAGGAGACACGCAGAGACTTAGACGGATGGCTCGGCAGCCAGTCCAGGCTCCAATTTCAAGGCCACAGAGCTCCAGCAACTCATGCCCAGTGACCTGGTGGACCATGAATGGAGGACTGCAGAATCCCACATCCAGCCAATTCCCATCCTGCCATCTCTACTTCATCCAATGGGCCCTCAAGACAATGGGCCTTGGCTAAATTGGGATAATCCAGCTGCTAGGACATTCCATAGAAGGGGAGCATGGACACACAGCTTAAAATACAAACCTTTGCACCTGTACCCTTACTGATCCCAATTACATGCAAAGCTGGCATTCTTATCCCATCCCCGGGCCTTCCCATACCTTGCTTACAGCCCCCTTCTTATTCTCACAACACTCAGACCCCAAGAGTTGGCAAAGTTCCCCATTTAGAGGTACCAGGAGCAGCCCAGAAGTCACGGGAGGGGGGCGCTAAGGAAATCATGGGAGGGGGGCGCTAAGGAAAAGGGATGAGGAGGAGGGTCTCTTGAATATATGATTATTGCCCAAAAAAGTGTTTCTAAGTATTCATATCAAAATGACCTAGGTGTGTGCTTATTTATGTTCGCAGAACCCAATATAGAATCTTGAACTCAGAAGCTGCTCAATAAATGTTTACTGAATGAATAAAATTTTCAAAACACTGCCAATGACTGTATTGAAGTACATCTGAACTTCTTCGAATGTTTTAGATGAAGGGGCAAAAAAAAAAAATGCAGCCGCCAACATCTTCTATGGTGCTGTTCATCCTTTGGTGTGTTTCAGAATCACGTGGATGGCTTATTAAACATGAACCACTGAGCCTCACCCCTAGACTTTCTGACTCAGTGGGTCTGGGAGAAAATCACCAGAATTTGCATTTCTAACCAGTTTCTACATGTGCTGATGCTTGCTGGTCTGAGGACCACCCTTCGAGAACTAGTGTCTTATAAGAACGCTGGTCTTCGGAAATTCCTCTGTCAATAGCTGAAACTGTAGAGGGGTAGGACATTTAAAAACCACCAACATTATCTTCCTTTGGGGTGAGAGTTAACCAGGTAATGGAAGGTGTGGAATGAAAACACAGTGTCTTTGTTTCTTGGCTCTGCGCACAGTAGGCCATCAACCAGGGCTTGTTGGTGAAATGCCGGAAGGTAAGAAGCCCTGGTTAGTTTTCCACAGATGCAAATGAGGAACCCCAGTGTGCCGTTTGTCAACTGTAAATCATGTGAAGTTGTTTAGAAGTTGAAGAGCAAAAATGAATTCCCTTTGTGAACTGACACATTAAGTAACATGAAAGCTGCATGGGAATCAAATCGATATCTGGTCACATGTCTGCTTCCTTCTGGGTGCCATCAGGAACCCAGACACTCTTCGAAAAGACTTTCAGCCAACTTCTATTACTGGAATAATTTCGGATCCAGGATTTGAAGACAAAAATGTAAATGAGGAGCATATTACAATTGCAACTGGCTGGTTATAAAATCAAGGCCAGCTAGGACTTGATCGTGGGTTGTCACTTTCCACGTGGCAAAAATACAGGCTCTTTCAGATGCTTCAGAAATGAATGCTTCTGGGATTTTGCCTGGCACAGCTCTCCCGCAACATGAGAGCTGGTTCTTCACCTCTCTTTCCTCTTCTTAGCAGCTTCAGAGATTTTCAAGTATACATTTCATCAGAAGCAAAAGGCACTGGTCTATGTTTAGAAATGCACACCATAAATCAAGAGGCAAATTCACATGTGGAAGGGCAGAAATGCTCGCCTCCAAATTCAGGCAAACTTCCATTTTTATAAGCCCATGAAGACAATATAAGTAAATCACGAGTCAAACCTGCTGGCAGCAATCGCTGAATCTTTCATTTTCTAAATCGCACTTCTTGTGCTGAGAGGTATATATATTCAGTGAGTGTTTCACCTCTCTCCTTCCTGGGCCTGGGGATCTTCCTCTGTCTGCTTGAAACCGTCCCTTAATGCAGAGAGAACCATCTACTTTGTTTTACCTTTTCTACAATGCTGATGGCTTCTTTACTTCTCAAGTCATTATTTCTGAGAAACTGATAACAGTAAGTGTGGTAAACAAAGACTGGAACTATTTAAGTGCAAATTCTATGAATAAATTCATAATTGTGGCTTTAATAACCTATCTTCTGTAACACATCAACAGGCCTGCTCTCTCTCCACCGCCAGCCCAGCCCACTGCAGCCCACTTTCTGTCTCCGGCTCCTGCTGTGCCTGGAAGGTCCTTGCCTTCCGTTGCTGCCTGTCTAACCCCCCACCCCAAGCTTTCTAGAAAGCTCGAACCCTGCCTCCTCAGTGGAGCCTTCACCTGAGCTTCTGCTCCCCAAATCTAAACAACCCAGTGCTCTGTATGCATGCCTTGCCAGGTCTCTGGGACATGCGCATCTGCCACAGGCATTACGCCTGGAGCACTGGGAACTGGCTCCCAGCTGCAGGGTGGACCCCTCATGCAAGGACCATGCCAGTCAGCCTCTCTCAGCCTCATGGCCTCAACTCGGCAGCACACTGGTTGCTCCACAATTAGAGCCCTAAACACCATCACATGCCCTCATTTTTCCTCCACCCTGTGTTTACTCTCAAGTTGGTACTGCGCCAGAGAACAAAGGCGTGCATTTTGAATGACTGGTTACCAGTTCACTGATGACACCAATGTGAATTCAGCCCCAGCCATGTGTTCACAGCCACTAAAAACAGCTGCATGGTTTTTAACAATATGAAATACGATACATTGTTAGATGCCAAACTCAGATCATTAAACCGCATGTCGAATATGATCTCATTTTTGTATAATATATGCATATGTTTTGGCATATGCACATCAGTGTATGTTATTTGTTTGTATCTGTATCTATGCAAAGAAAACGGACGGGAATGCAGGGCACCAAAATGTTTGTAGTGTTTGTCACAGGGTGTGGAATGTGGGTTGATTCCTATTTCCTTCTTTGTACTTTTCTGGGTTTTCCCCAAAATAGTTACAATGAGCATATGCTACTTGAAACCAAAGATAAATGTGAGGTTTTCCTTTATTTTTTAAGAGGCATAGAGAGGGGACTCCAGTTGTGAGTCACCTATCACTACCAGCAAAGGATCACCGGTTGAGCACAGAACTCTGTGCGGTACCTGGTCACGACACGTGGGAAGATGCCAATGGGTTTGCTTGAGGATCAGGAACTGTCATTTTCATCGCAGCTGTTCCTAAGTATTCCATGACGCTTTCTATGAATTTTCCCCTGGACCACAGGAGTAGGAGTTAATGGGTCACTTTGCTGAGACCAAAGGAAGGAACGAGCCTACCTCCAGTTTCAGGACAAGGTCAGCCTCCCCGGGCAGCCTGTCGTCCAGCCGGACGCAGTGGGGCAGGCCGGCTCCCAGGGGCCTGTCATTCAACGCCTCTCACCATCTACATTTTAACAATGTAAAATGATGGATACTTTTAATACAGGAGACCTGTCATTTATTTATTAGCTTGGGACAGGCACGGCAGCCGAGAAGGATGCATTATAAATCAACTTCTTTCTTCAGCCTTTAAAAATTAATACAGTTCATAACGTAGGACGTCAGTAATTCCTTTATTAGAACAGAGTGAGATTTTTTTCTTTTCTTCCCGGTTTTGTTTTTACTTCTCCCCATTCCTGAGGATACTATTTTTCCTAATGATTGGCTGGGTATAAATTACACCCTCAAAAGGGTACAGAGAAATACAGCCTTAAAGACAGCAATGAAAATGGAGGTGTAGGATAGAAGTTCTGGCAAAAAGACAACTGACCAATTCCCCCCGCAGAAATACAGTCTTATTGTACCTCCCATGTTGCCTCGTGGAGGCCCACTGATGACATCCCTCACTCGTTTCTGACCTACCCTGAACAAAAACGGAAGGCGTTTTCAGTCTCTGATAGGCCAGAGGCAAAGAAATAGGTAAGTTGGGTAAGTTTGGGTGTGTTGGGAAGTCTCTGGGTATTATCTGCTGATTTGCTTCCTCACAGAGGGACCTTCGTTAGCTTTTCTATTTGTCTGCAAATTAACTTGACATTCACCAAAATAAGCACAAGTATTGGAAGCCCCGCCCCAGACCAGGCACCCGTCGTACAGCCCCCACTCGACACCTGGGATTCGGGGCTGCTCAGTAGGCAGGTGACGCTGGAATACGCCAACAGGTTTGTAAGCTGAGCCTCTGTGAAGGCTTCCCCTTCGCTTCCTCCCCTGAGCGTCAGGCCTAGGACGAGTGAACACTTGGAATTAGAAAGGCGGCCACTCTGTGCTCCCTGACTTCAGGGGACCTAAAAGGGAGAATCCAGAATCTATGGGGCTCCGTCCACTTTAGGACTAGTGAGGTTTTGCGGGGTTGGGTCAACCAAGATGACCTTCTCAAGACCCTCGCCAAGAGGTGTGTATGAAGGGGTGGGTCTCACAGCCGCCGGCACTCCCCTCCGGCCAGCTGTCCTGGCTCTGGGGTGGCCCTGCCGAGAGGAGAAGCACGGCCACAGCCCAGCCACTGGCATTGATGTCTTTGTCAAACCAGCCCCCACTGAGTTAAAGCTCCTAAGTAACAAATCCCCACAAATCCCCAAGCACATATTTAAAATCTATTTTCAGAATTGTACTGAGCATAATTCAACCAATCAATGAGCCATTAGGAGTTTGGTCCCAACACTTCTTCATTACCGGTGGCATCAGGGCTGCCCGACTCAGCGGAATCCAGAGCGAGGAGTTGCTGCATCACCAGCAATTCTAGGTCTGGGGACGGAAGCTAATACGGTGCCGAGGGACAGGCCCGGCCGGCCACAATCTGGGTGACAAATAAAGCTACGCAGGCCACCAGGGACAGCATGAGAGGCGGCTTGGCCGAGGAAGAGGCCACTTTGCTCTAAGGACCTCCACCCTCCTGCTTCCGGAAGGGCACCTGCATGGCCTCCAGTGCCCAGCTGCCTGGGAGGCCTCCTTCCAGGCCTCTGAGGCCCCGGATGTCGTCCTAGAGAAGGAAGAGAAGGGGGCTCCCTCTGAAGGAGGCACAGAAGTGCTAGAAAGGAGCTGCCCCCTGCGGATGCCATGGCGACCGTGGCCACTCAAGCTAAGCTACATCTGTCTGAAAACCTCCAAGGTCACCCTCCACCTCTCAGAAGGCGGCGGTGCCAGCCAAGTGGAGGTTAGTCAGCTCACAGTGACAGGAGGCAGCCCAGGCCGGGGACACAGGCATGTTCCGGAAGCCCTGAGCGTGAGTCCCGGCTCCACGACGGACCAACAGGTGGCCGTGGGCGAGTACCGTAACTTCCCAGAGCCTGTTTCCTCATCTGTAAAGTGGGGGTCACACACTCACAGTGCAGGCAGATTCCATGTAGGAAGCCCTAATGGGGGGAATGAGGCTCTGCCACCTCACAGCTTTGTCGTGTCCCAGCTGTGAGGCCACCGCAATGTCAACCGCCCCAGTGCCATTTTCTTGTCTGTGAAATGAGGCCAAGAGGAGAACCAACCTCGTCTGGTTTTTTAAAGATTAAACAATTAACTATATGTACACTGTCTCCAGCGTCCAACAGAAGGCACTATGCAGTGTGAGGTTCTTTTATTAAGCAAATGTACTTCATTAGTTCAGAGCCCGGCCCTCAGTACATATTGAGAGTATCGAGTAAATGTTGTTTCTGTTCTCTTCCCCACCCTCCTCTTACCCTCTTTTCCCCATCCTTGCTCCCCCCGACCCCCCAGAAACTATGCTCCCAAAGGCTCAGAGAGCAGCTCCCAGGAATTCACATAGCTCACTCAACCAACACGACCAGATCCAGCTAAAGCCACATGAAGACATCTTTTTTCTTTGCTCAGGGGTGTAAGTATAGCCTTGGAAGTAAGCAGGCAGTTTGCCAGAGCAACCACAGATTACCAGCTTGTTCCCCCAAAGAGGGGAAATTTGAGTAACATTTACATGAGATCAATGTTCTTACCTTCCGTCTACCATCTCTACCCCAAGAGGCATCTGCTTACTCCCAGAAGAGCAGGACAACTGCTATTTGCCAAGCTGGATGGGTAGGTGGGTGTATGTTTTACCCTTGGAGAAGAAGTGGGGTGGTGGGAAGTGTCATTTCTTACAGCCTTTCCCCCTTTCTTCCTTGTAAACAGAGCCCCGATCCTGTGCAGGTATTCATTCCCCTCCAGGCAGCTGTATGCTTCAGGGAAAGTCAGTTCCCTCCCCAAGACCAGGGGACAATGTGGATGAGCCTAAAATGCTTGCAGTAATTTCATTCTCTTTATGGGTTTAGGAATATAACAGAATACTGGCCAAATGGGACAGGAGGGAGAGACTGCAGAGGGCTCTGGGAAAAGATTTTGTCAATTTCAATCAACCCGCAATAAAAAAACAACACTGCGCTGCTCCCGATCCATGTGTTTAGTCACGATGTGTGGGGCTACTGCAACAATTTTGTGACCAGGAGGGGAACCAGTCTGGTAGTAAAGCAAAATACAGAAAGACAGAGGCAAGAAAGCCACCAAAGAGCAGAGCTCGAGTCCCAACATACTTCGCCAGGTACCTTCCCTACCTGCCTGCTTGAGCTTCGGTTTCCTTCTCGTGTAAGCCCACTCATTCCAGACTGTCTAGGACTTTCAGCCACAAGATCTCGGCTGCTACAATCAGTGTCCAGCCCATGAGACAGACACACAAATATGAACTAGACCCACATATCTGTACATTTGAGTCTGGAGGTCCTGTGTATGTGTTTACTGCAAAAGAATGAAGGAGCTATGGATTATTGTGCAAAAACAAGCTAAAAAGAAGTCACTGAGCGGACAGGTATTAAAGCCCTCATTACAGAGGGTACCATATGGGCACAGACATACAAGTAACTCAGCATAGGGAGTGTGGGTGGATATACAGTGGCAGGCAGTGGGCACTGCAGTTTCAACCAAAAAATGACTGCAAACAAGGGGAGGGTAAGACAGAGAATTAAAAAAAAAAATGAACAAAAGAGTGCTGCCCTGAATTTCTCTGCCACCACCCGCACCCCAGTTGAGCCCACAGCTTTTCAGTCTCATTAACCCAAAAGGAAATTGGCCTGAGCCCTCTGCTCATCTCCATCCATCATTTCCTGACAACCAACATATTACAGTCCTGACTCCTAAAAGCATCTATCTCTGCAGCTGTGGATCTGGCGATAAAATGCTCTTTCCAAGAGCTGGGGGAAGAAGTCATTGGAGGAAAGGAGGCTTCTCATTTCAGAAATAACTTCAAGCTTGGCAAACCTCTATTTTTGACACCAGAGAGCTGGTTTCCACCCCCCACCCCCCCCACCCCCCGCAACGACATATCTGAATCAGGAATTGTAACAGTTGTACAAATAGTGTTGTCAAGGCGAGGGTGACCATGTCGATGCCACATAGGCAAGTCGACAGTGCACTTCCAAAGTGCCAGGCCACTTCATCTCAAAAAATACCAGCTAAGGTGGTCACATGGACTTAAGCTGAGAGAGGCCACAGGCCTTGCCAAGCCAGGCAGTCACTGAGTTGATAGGCTAGGACCAGGGTCTAGGACCACCTACACCCCTGTCATTTTCTTTTCTGATGAAGGATCCCCCATAACCAAGGATTCAGCCCTAGCTGGCTAGGCCCTTCCCTGGCTTACTCGATGCCCAAAGCATTATATTCCCTTCTAGAAATAAAGAGCTGCCCTGACCTTCCACACAATGATTTGGGAACACCCGTTTGGGAGCCAGCAGCTAGCATCTTGTCATTTCTCCTTCGGAGCAGCTCCTAGGATTCCAGTCCTAAGTGGCAGATCTGCCTGGAAACGAGGAATGCCATGCAAATTTGGCCATGACCGACGTCTCCGGATCTGGGGGTTTAGGAAGTGTTGGAGGCACCTGCAAGAGCTTCTAGGCAGAGAACAACAGACAAAGACCCCTGATCCATTGGGTGAATGGAGGGCACTTAGTGCTGTGCCAGAAATCCTGAAGAATGCCCCTGCCCCAACTCTGGGCATTCCCACGGAACACGGCCACTTCCTGTCCCTCCCAGGGGCTTGGGAACGAAAGTGACAGAGCACATGCCAAATGGGTTCAGGCCCATCTGGGCACCCTGTCAGATGAGTTACCACATCTGCCAGGGAGGCGAAAACAGAACCCCAGACCCCCAGAACAGCCCACAGTGTGATCCACCCAGCTCCTGTGTCCACAGAGACACTCATAAGTATACCTTAAAAATTGGGCTTGGGGGCTCAGTAAATTTGGGGAATGTTGCCGACCCAAGGTCCCTCTTGCAAGGCCACGATGGTTTTTATCATTAAAGGCTCTCAGAATCCCAAGTAATAAATGTAGTTAATCCTAGTCTTCCCAAACTTGTTTGACGGTGGAACATCGTTGTTGAGAAACGCCTATTAACGTCCCTCAAGGCACAGTGGGAAAACACTGCACTAAAGGAAACCGGGGGAGAGATGGGAGAGATGCGAGAGCAGTGAGACTCCGGGCTTCTGGCTAACAGGTGCTTAGAGCTTGGGTTTCCCATTACTGACCATTAAGAATACAGCACAGTGGGAATGGGGGCCTCTGGTCTCTGGCACACCTCCCTTCGAATTACAACTCAGAGGACATGGAGATGATGACCATTTTCTCCTGGAGAAGGGCTCCTGGAAAGGGGAGTACTAATAGGGGCCAGTGCGAATGGCAGAGCCCCCTGCCACCCCTCATGATGGCGGTGGTGGGGAACCTTCTGCCCTTTTCCTGCCTTTTAGCTTCTGCCCATAAAACAGGAATTTCTATCTCCCTGGACATGGGAAATAACCCCCGGTCCTCCCCTCAACCTGTGTTCTTGGCTCCTCCTTGTGAGATGAGTTACCTGCCTGCAGGGTGAGAGGGCCGCGCCCATCACCTGCTGGCACATGCCCCTTCTGGGCAGGCAAAACAGAAGAGGGAGACCAGCCCTGCGTGTGCGGTTTTCCAGGCCACTCTTACATCCCCTGACTTGCAAAAGGGGAGGCAGACCGTGACCTCCCGTGCACCTGGATGGACAGTGTTTGCTCTGCAGACCCAACTTCCGCCTATGTGTCTCAAGTTCAAGATTTGGGAGATGCATCAGAAGCCCATTTTGGCTTTAAGTCCAAGTGATCGTCTGCAGTCAAGCAATAAAGCCCAACTTCTGACGCCTCTGACCCCTGTTGCGTATTTCGCAGCTGCTTCAGAATTAGTACCCTTAAAAACCCAATTAGACTGGATGCTTGAATCCAGATGAAGGAGGGAAGAGTAAAGACATCTCTGGGAAATCCCGAGTTGGAAAGGATCTCTGGAGAGGAGTTAATCCTCTTACTCCTTGAAGATAAGACTATGGCCAAAACATCTCAAGAAGACACACAGTCTTTCTGCTTCCAGGACTCTGGACAGGAAACAAGGGACCTACGCCCCATCTTTCTCACTTTCGGCTGTTGGGAGCAACTACCCCCAGGCTCACATTCCACCACAAAATGACATTACTCCAGGCTGGGGGGCTTATCATCCTTCACCTCCTCCACCATGAAGCACATGCTTATCTCCCAAGTACTTCTTTTAAGCCAATTACCGTGTATTTACAGTGAGCATAATTATACCTCATTACTTAATTAGCATGACTGCATGCAGCTACTCACTTTGAGTATGTGATTATGGCAGAAAAGTACAGGACATGATATGCAACACAGAGGCAGGTTGTCTTGGCCCAAGAAGATGGACATGAGTTTGTGCCCTTGGACAAGCTGCTTACAGCTCCAAAGTGCATGCTTAGAAATGTCTATGGTTTTCAGATGATTTAGGGGTAATGGCATCATTTCATTTTTTTCTTGCTGGGATAGAGAAAAAAAAAAAAGACAAAATGCCATGCTTAGATTATGCCTTGATCTGAGGGACTTGGGAGTCAGTGCCCAACAGAGGTTAATGTTGGACAACCTTCAGGACAAGCTCAAGCATGTGTGCCTAGGCCCTAGACTCCCAAGGCATTCCATTCTGGCATCGTCCAGCTCTTTTTAGAAAGAAAGTCAACTGGCAATGTGAGCAATCCCTTCCTCCAGAGACCAGCTCACCGAACCTCACGGCACAGGATCCTCAAGGGTCTGCTGCTTATTCTAACTGGATCTGAAAGTAGGACTGAAGAAAATCAGAGGGGAACAATCCCAGTTTACATTTACAATGCTCTGTGGAAGACTGCCTGGCAGGCAAGCCCTGCAAATAGCCAGTCAGTAAAAGGGGAAGGCAAAAATGTCACCTTTAACCTTCACCAAGACTGGACCTGCAGCTGGACCTATGGTTGGACTATCAAGATCCATCCAGCAGAATAGAGGAGGAGATGCATCGGAAACCCCACCCACTCCTATATTCCTGAGTCACATCGAGCTAAGCCTGCCTCCTAAACCAACCACCGGGACCAGGGGGCAGTCCCCGGCATGCCAGCCTCCTCTTTTCAGCTGCACTCCCAGAGGACAAGCTCAGTCCTGTAACCAGATCCCCTTCCTTCCATCAGGCAAGTCCATCAAGACTTCTGCTAGAGAAAAACCTAGAAAGGCTTATTTTGCAGTAGCAGCTGCTGCTCCCTCCACTCCTGGTTCCAGGAGGGGCCCCAGCTTTCCAGACAAGGGAGCCCATTTTCCATGTTTCATCTGCAAGTCCATTATGCTGAGCTAAGTGGCTGGGAATAAACACCCATCGCTACCCTGCGCTAAGCGGTATTTGTTAGTATAGAAGGTGACAGAAATCTGTATCATGCCATTGCACTATTAATACTGCAGTACACATGGGGGCTCTGTGCACCCCACTGCAGCTGGGAAACTAGCCTTGGTAACTCCCCTTCTGGAAAGGCAGCCTCCTTGGTCCAGAAGAGGAGGAGGAGACAAGTCACGTGCACACTCTTGATGGAGGAACCACTGGCCCCAGCTACAAGGACAGTCCATACACCTAGCAGCCCCAGGCTGAGTTATTTTTGTGGAAGTCCTTGACTGGTAGGCTGGTGTGTTAGGGGGAGGCATCAAGCAATCGCCCTGGGGAGTGAGGACAGGACCTCCAACCAGCTGCGGTGTAGCCAAAGAGGAAGCCAGGGGGTCCTCCACTCTCCCCCAGGGCCCACTCAGAGTACCTGCTATTTAATAAGAGCTTGGTGGATGTTTGTTGACTGGCCAAGGGATGGAGGAGACAAGAGGTGGAGGGACCTCAGGACAGTGAGGGGCTATGAAGAGGACCCCAAGAGGGAGCTGCCAAGCCAGCCAGGGAGGATGAGTCCTTGGGGACTTGATTCTGGGGAGAATCCGGAGAGAGATAAGTGCCAACAGCCAGACCAAGACTGATTTAGCCTCATGACCTTCTGCCAAGTTCTCTGGGAATCCCAACCCCAAGCAGCCCATCCACAGAGCTGTCCTTATCCAGAAAAACAGAGAAAATGGAGCCTCCAGGAAACCATGAACCATCCTCATTCCTCAACAGATCACACAGTGTTTGTGAACTAGAATCCTAGGCAAGCTGATTCCAGAGAGAAAGCATAGATGCTGGCGTCACCAGGCCTGGGTTGTAATCTCCACCTTTCTCTTAATGGCCATGTAATTTGGAACAAGTCACTCAAGCTCACCAAGCCCCAGTTTCTTTACCTATAGAAAGAGGGTGCCAGCCTGTCCCTCAGAGAGCAGAGGAAAGACTGCACGTGAAAACAAATGTAAAAAATGCTGGCCCAGTGTCTGCTCCAGAGGAGGATGCTGGCGTCTCTAGAGGGCCTGAGCTGCAGAGTGAAACACGCTCACCAGGCAGCGTCGGACACGGTTGGTATCTTCTTCAGCTATAGATTGTCACTGTGTTTTCTACAGAAAATGAGGAAGTACGACACATATGAGCTTCCTCTTGGAATAAACTCAAATTCAGGTTTGGGAAACAGAACACACATTTTTGAGAGGGGACAGGATGACCTAAGGTTTGATTCAAAGTTACGGCATTTACTCTAAGCCATGGGTTCCCAGGAGGGAAAGGTCACTTTGCAATAGCGTGGGCCAAGCAAGAGGTTGGAAGTGAGCCAGATGTGGAATGACAGACAGGGCGAGAAGGGAAGAAAGGGGTGTGGGGCGATGTGGAGGGGTGATGCGGAGGGGAGACAGGCACTGCAGGCAGGCGCCACGCTCGCACAGCAGTCGGTCACGTGGGATTGCAGATCTGGAAAGAAGCGATGAGGGGTAAAGGTTGGTGAATTCCCAGCAGAAAGGTGGAAATAAGAGGCTCTTGTCCCAAGGGGGTCACCCGCGCCCTGCAGATCAGCCATGGCTGGCAGTGAGTCCTGGGGGTCGGGGCCATGCCTTTCCCATTCCCCACTGCTTCCAGAGACTAAAAGAAGCCCTGCTACAAAACCTCAATAAATATTTATTGAATAGATGAAAGGGAGGAATTCAGCACAGTGTGAGTGACTTGGATGCTAATGAAAAGGAGAGACTCAAAGGAATATGGTCATGTTTTGCAAAGAGATCAAGGATAGAGAACTCGGTGGTTCCAGGGGAAACGTTAGGAGGAATGGAGCTGCAGGACAGGGCCACAGAGTGGTGAATAAAAGGTGAACAAACATACAATATCCAAAGTGGGAGGACAGAGGGAAGGACGGCTGCCCAAGACCAGGGAGGTCCCTGTTTATCACCCCGGAGACACAGTCAAGCTGTGAATAAAGGCAGATGTCCTCAGCTGGGGACAGAGGGCAGGAGTAGGGGCGAGGGACACAGTTTCGCTCCCCAGATGGCTTCTGCTCTCTCAACCAAGAGGCAAAGGTGTCTTCTGGGAATGGGTTTTGGAAAACAGGATGAAAAGAGAACCCCAGGGCCTTAAGCCGAGCCAGGAAGCCTTCAGTTGGCCTACGGAAAGGAGCCGGCAGCCAGCAGGGCCCAGCATATGCACGGCTCTTGCAGCCCGGGGCTGGCACAAGAGTGACAGTCAGTCGAAGGCCCAATGTTGCTACAAATACCTCCTTAACTTCCCTCCAGTGAGCCACCCAGACCAGCCCCCTGGCTTCTCTTTCTGCAGGACCCTGCCCCAATCAGCTGTGTAACAAGGAAGGCTGTATCCATTTCTTGATGCTTTTGAGAACCAGGGGGCTTTAAATAAATAATGAAGGGGGCGCCTCATCAGGCTTCAGATTCCATACACATTCCCGAGTGGGAGCATCTTCTTTATTCAGCTCTTCCAGAATCCTTGGAAAGACGGAATAAATTCAGAACAAAGGCAATGCCGAGTGCAGAGCGCTTATAGGGATGTAGGCATGGTGACGCGAGAGTCTGATAAGGACTGTACGAGGTGATCTCTAAATATCCTTGTGGCCCTGACAAGCTATGAAAAATGCTTCAGGCCAGATTGCAGACAGACAGAAAGTGAGAAGCCAGGAGGAAAGCAGCAACCTAACTACCCAAGCCAGAAAGGTCCCACCACTTAGATAAACACACGTGTAAAGAAAAAAAATGTGCTTTTGTGCTAAATCCATCATAGACTGGACTTGGGGAAATGCTGTGTGAAGTCAGGTAGCACTATGTCCCTGCAATTTTCTTCTCCATTATACACGTTTAAATGGGACAGGGAGGGAATCGGATGGGAAAGCCCCCGGGGATCCACAATACGAGCATTTCTCCTTCCTGAGTCCTCTATTTCTTGCCATCCCCCCAAAGTAGTGACCCCCAGCCTGGTCTGCAGCATCATAAATGTTCTCTGCTTGTTTATCTGCCCAGGCGCATGTGGTTTTAATTATTTATGATAGTGTCTCATCGCACACGGGGATGTGTCTTGGAGTCACTTCCCTTGACTGATGAAGGCTTTGTAATCAGAGACCTGCTGCCTCTCAGCCGGTAAATCTCGCTGAGCAGGGGGCTGGGGCTCCTTCCCTGGGTCTGCGCGAGTCAGCCATGGATTTGCACAGGGAGGGGCAGCCACCCGCGGTCACAGGCTCCTGTACGTTATTTATCCTTGCCACACACGTTTCCTGAAAACAATTAAGAGCCATCGGCTGTCTACTGACAGGACAAAATGCACTGCTTCCCTGGAAAGGACACTTTCCCTAATACTGGAGGGTTTTGCCAATCTGGAGTCATGTGAGGATTTCCCTTCAAAAGGTATTGTTTGTTCCCCTATTCCCTCAAGTTCTTCAGTAAGGCTGCTTCCCCTCCATCTCCATCGGCCCCTTCTTATTTACAGAGAAATACTGTCTGGGTCCTTAGAAAGTCCACTTTGAATCGCAAGTCCAAAGAGCTGCAAAAGGAAGATTTTTCCTCCTATTCTGATGACCCAGAGGAAACTTCTACCCGATGTCCAGATTCACCCCATCTGGCAACTGCACCAGTACCCTGGTCTGAGGTGCTCACGCAAGCAGGGACAAGCACCCAGAAGTCCCACCAAGAAGCAAGGGGTCCATTCTCAGTATTCGTGGTTTCTGTATTCACGAATTCACATACTTGCTAAAATTTACGTGTAACCCAAAACTGATACTTGCATCATGCAGCACTTTGATAGTCACTCAAACATGTGCAGACTGGTGGAAAGGGTGAGTCGCCCGACCGGCACACGTCCCAGCCGAGGTGGCACAGGGCTATGCACTGTTCTTCTGCTTCGTCACTCATACTGTAAATGTCCTTTTTGAGGTCTGGTTAAGGACACTTCTTTTTCTTTGCATATTTGTGCTTTAGTGGTGATTCTGCTGTTTAAAATGCCCCCCATCCCAAGCATAGTGCTGAAGTGCTAGCTAGCATCCTAAGACCAAGAAGGCTGCAGATTGCCTTGGGGAGAAAACAGGTGTATCGGAGACAATGAGGTTTGTTCTGGTGGGAGTCACGGTGCTGTTGGCCCTGAGTTCAAATTAATGAACCAATAATACATATAAAATAAGGTGGCTTTAAACAGAGCACACATAAAACAGGTTGTGTATTGATCAGTTGATTAAAATGTTCTGACCAGATGCTTGCAGGAACCTAACCCCATATTTCCCCTAGGGGCAATGGTTCCGTGTTCACTAACTCAGTGTTAAGGGTGACATTATTGAACAGGCTGCTGGGAATAATGAGAGTCAATTGCATATTCAGCACAGCAATGCCTAAGTCTCTATTCAAACACCAGCTGATCACTCCAGTAAACTCAGCAACAATAACCCTAGATGGAGCTTGAACACATGCTACCATCACAGAAGGGTTTTCCTCGCAGCCACACCCAGCTCAGTCCAGGATGAACCCGACTGGAGGCAAGAGCTTAGCCAGAGCAGAACCATTCCTTGCACTGTGCTGCCCACGGTTTACCTGGAACACAGATATCTTTCTTCTCTTACCCAACCCTGGTCCAGAACCCAGGTATCCTTCCTCTAGCTGATACTGATGGGGGCGTCCAATAAACACCGAGAGGTTCTGGAAGACACCCACGGTTGGAAGGCAAACAATGACCTAATTCTTATTCAAGCCCAGTCCCTCCCAATGTGGTGATCCTCTCACTAAAATTCAGGAGCCAGAAAAACAGAAGCAAAGGTCAGTGGGGTAGCCAAATGCCCACTCTGCTAGAATATGGCCCCATGGGGGCAGCAAGAGTTCTGTGAGCTACAGAGAGTGCGGCCCATGCGCAGAGAGCTCAGCAGGGGCAGAGCAAGACCAGAGGCAGTCTTCCTAGGCCAGCCCGGGACTGGTTGGGAAAAGAAGAGAACAGAGGGTGGAAGCCTGGGCCCGGTGATGGGGAGCTCACAGCCCCCCAGGACCTTGGTTTTCCTGTCTTTAAGATGAGGCCTTAACCTAGCCTGTCCCTCTGTCCCCTCTGGCTGTAGTCTATCTTCAGGGGCCTCTGCACTCTCCCTTAAAGTAGCTGACCATTTGGGGAGGCAGAATCAGTGGGAAGGAAGGGGTAAGCAGTGGCATTGCTGGGCCTAGGATGACCTTGGGGACACAGAGAGGGGCACCCCTGCTGGGCAGAGGGCCAGCCCCAGAGGTTCTGGGAGCTGAGGGAGGCCCTAGCATAGCTTAGCAGGACTACAGGGAGGGCCTGGAACCATAGGAGGTGAGAGGTGAGGAGGAAACAGGCACCCTGAGCCATCTGGGCTGAATGAGACATCTGCAGTGGGACATGGGGGGTCCTAGCAGGGGCTGGGATTGGATTCTCAGGAACTGCACACTTTGGGGCACTGGGGGCGGAGGCAGCTAGAGAGTTGTTTCCATTCAAATGGTACTCACCACCCTTCACCCCCTCCCCACTATGGAGGCCTGGGTGGAGGGTCTGATGACTTCAGGGGCTGTTTTCTGGACAGAGTCAGGGTACATTTCCTAAATGCACAGGCCAGGTCGACAGGGAAGACCAGCCTTGTCTGTGTCCCCTGTCTTCCTGGGAGTACCTCTCCACGTGGGGCTGGGCCTCCTGCCTCCAGGCCACTCCCACCCTGAGCCCTCTGCCTAGGGACCTCTGCATCAATGGAGTCCCCTTGCCCAGGCTATTTGTCAAGTTTTTAGACAAACAGTAAGGATCTCTTAGAGAGTGGGAGGTTAGGAGGTGGTAGATCACCTCAGAAGGTTCCAGAACCCCAGCTATATGGTGTACTGCCATGCCACCCCCAACCCACCCAGAAGGGAGAACATTCTACTCTGGTACTCACACGTGTCTGGCTTGTGACAGCTGTGTCCCTGTCGGAAGTACTGGGGGTTCTCAATGACTGGGATCCGCGTCATGCCGATGACCACCGTGTCTGGCCCAGCATCCAGCGATGAGGGCGCGGTGATGCCGTGATTGATGTGGTGCAGCGGGCTGGCTGAGTCCTCCTCGCCGCTGATGACAGCCACAGGGCCTGCACACAGGAGACACAGTCCCAGTGAAGTCTCACCCAGCCAGTGCCCAGCCCTGCCCACAGACCCTCTGACTGCTTTTCCCACCATGTTTTCCCCATAAGAATAAAGTTCATTGGAAGAGTCCTCCCTGAATACTCTGGGTTCAGAATTCAGAGTCAACCCTTAATTCTCTCTCTCCAAGGAGAGAAAAACCGCCTCCCATCACACCACAGAAACAGCTACAAAGAGTGCATTGAAATGACTGACATAAATTATGCTCACTTCCCCCATCCAAGCTAATAATGCAAATTTTAAATAAATTTCTTTGCTTATGTAGCAACAGTGGGATTTTTAAAAGAGACCCAGCAGTAATGTGCACCCTGTCCCTCCTCCCTTCAGGAGCTTTAAAAACCATTGATGGGGGTCCCACCACCCCACAAAGATTCTGCTTCGTTTGGTCTGGGGATACAACCTGGCCATCAGGATTTGGAGACCTCCCACATGAGCCCCATGAACGGCCAGGATCTAGAACCTCTAACTGGGGCCTTGGGGGCTGAAAGCCTTTCCCGATTGGCTGTCAGGTGCCTGGAGGCGTGGCATACAGTTTTCACTGGACTCTGCTATCAACTCTCCCCAGGGCACAAGGGAGATAAGCCAGTGTGGGCCTGGATCTAAGCTGAGCCAGCTTCCCTAAGTGACGGTAATTAGGCTGCATCGCTATTAGCCTACGGCCAGCCTGGCCGGCTGCCCGACTCCTGGAAGGTCCATATCGCATCTTCACCAACCCCAAGGCCACCATTTTCTAACCCAAAGAAGAAACCCGGCAAATCAGGTTACTGACAAACACAAGCTGACAAAGATAATTACTGCGGCTGTCCTGGTAGACCAATGATTCTGTCTGGTGGTGCGATTCCCCCACGCATACAAATATAAGAGTCCTGTAAGGTGAATTAGCTGTGACGGTGGCTTTGTACAACTGGTGTTTTAAATGGCTGCTTGGCAAGACACATGGTCCCAAGACAAACTGCCGGCTGTGATTTGGGTTTGCGGCTTGAACAATATTTCCACCGTAGAAACCCATTACATCTCCCGGAAGTTTATGGGGAGAATACTTCCCATCAAAGAGCGAGGTGGAGCGGCAATGAGGCGGAACTAAACGGAAGACGAGTAAATGCAATCTGAGGACCCTGAATTCTACTCCGTCAGCACAGACAGGCTTATTCCAACCCATGACAAATGTCTGCCTGTGTCTGGAGGCATGTGGAGGAGTACCGATAAGTGGCTGCCCAAAGACGCGCAATGAATACTGGCCTTGCAAAGGAAGGGCAATTCCTGAGAATACCTTGTAAGCTTTTAGAAAAACTTGATAATGATTTCAGTTAAACATGGAAAGCTGAGCCCTGGTCTTTAACCTTCTCTCCTCAAAGTCCACGCAAATACAAAGGAATTAAAGACGTATTTGTGCACAAGAGAAAGAGACGGGACAAGAGGAAATAGGATACTTCATTGAGGTTTTGGAGGACAGCCCACTTACAGGCGGGAGGAGGCCAGGAAGAAAGGACCACTGGGGCTGTGGGGGGGGTGTTGTGGACCGCTCTCCTGGGGAGGCCCAGCATTGCAAGGTACAGGGTTTCCCGGAAGGCTGGGGAGGCTCAGCGCTGGAGCAGGGGGCCCAAGCCATGACCTCAGCCCAGCCCAGCCCACCAGCACCTGATGGTTTATTCCTGGAGCAACTGAACCCGAAGGGCTCCGGGGAGGGCCTGGGTGCCTTCTTCCCACTTCTGGAACAGCACACACCAGGAATAACCCTGCCAACCCACCCACCCTGCTTCTGGTCTCCTCTCACCCCATGCTCTGCAGACCAGGGCACACTTCTGACCTGAATGGCTCAAAAATGACTTCTAGATAGTAGTGTCATCAGAGATCTTCAATGAAGTCAAGTTCATGCTGTGATCACCAGTAGCGAGGCCTTCTTAGGCCTTGACAACCCTGCCTGTGTACACCAGGGGCTTTCTACTATGCAATGCCTACACAGAAATAAACAGTCTAGGATCACCAGACACCTCAGCAAGGCCTCAGCACGGAAGAGAGTGCACAAGACAGACAATCAGGAACCCACAGGAAACACAGGCAATTTGGGGCAGAAGGCTAGTCTTTCATTTAAATCACTAATATCCTTAGAGAGATCAATGAAGACATTGCACCCATTAAACAAGATGACACTCAGAATGTGAACAAGTAGAGGGAAGGACAGGGTCCTTGGGAATCATGAGCATCAAAATGTGAAAGTCAAAGAAGAGTAAGAGATAAAGTCAAGGCAATTTTCCAGAAAGCCAAACAGGAAAGAAGTGGTAAATAGGAAAGAAAAGATAAGAAAGTTAAAGACTCAGTCCACAGATTGAACATCTGACGGGGCAGGGTGGGAAGAGAAGGGAAGGGAGACAAAATAGAAAAGATGGAAGAATAAAATATTATGGGAAAACTTCCCCAAATTACTTGTCTAACAAGTTTCCAGCACAACTAACATATGCAGGTGTGCCTATGCTTGCATGCATGCGCGCGTGCGCACACACACACACACACACACACACATATTTAAAAATCAAGGCACAAAATCATGACACGCTAGAATCCTGAGAATAAAGAGAAGATGCTAAGAGCTCCCAGGAGAGAGGGACAAGTCACATTTCAAAAGGGACAGGAATCAGGAAAACAATGTTGTTACTGTAGTGAGAAATCCCTTCAGAATTTCGAGGCACTAATGTTCAGCCTACAGTTCTACACCTAAAATTGTATTCATCCCTTGTAAGGGCAAAAGAACAGCATTTGCAGACGTAAAAAACTGACGTCACCCTTTCGTAGGACGCAACAGAAGGGGGAACTCTGCTGCAAAAACAAAGAGGCAGATGAGGAAAGAGGGAGCCTGAGACAGTTTCAAAAAGGCCAGATAACAGGCACCCCTCCCGCACCTCGCCCCCTGCTATTCTCAGGGGTTGTTACAGAAACATGGAAGGAGGACACGGAATTGGAGGAATTTGGAGAAGACACAAGACTGGGACGTAAACCTTCTGTGAAAAGCTTTTTCTTTGAGCCTGTGTCTCACTGAGTCAGTGGGCAGCAAGTGTCCAGAGAGCGTTCCAGGAGCCCAGGATCTAAAGCATGCTCTGCTTTCCCCACACTGCTCCCAGGATCTGAGCCGTGGGAGAAGCAGGGCCCTGGTACAGGCTCCCAAGCCATGGGAAGGGGCAGGGCCTCCCAGTCATGCATCTCAGCAATGAAAGAATAAAGCAGACTTTGGAGCACCAGAGAACCTGGTACGTAAGGGCAGAAGGTGAGGGAGGAGGGCAGGAAAAGGAGAAAGAGAAGAAATGGCCAGAAAGGTAGAAGAGAATCAGAAAAAGGATTCTGCCTTAGAAGTTAGAGTAGGAGAATCTCCAGAAGCTCGGGAGCACCACGTCCCAAAGCCAAGGAGGGTCAAGAATGAAACAGGCCGCTGTATTTGACAATGAGAAGGCGGCTTCAGTGAGAGCAGGTGCCACAGAATGGTGCAGCAAAAGCACAAGTTATAGTGGGCAGAGGAGATAGTTGGCAAAATCACCATCCTACCAACTTTTATCACTGAGTGCATCCTATATATCAGGCTCTGGAAATGTACCTTCTTTAACTTTATAATGCTTCTGTGAAGTTGATACCAGTATTTCCCCTGTTTTACAGAGGAGGACACTGAAGCATAAGCAGTGACCCGCCCAAGGTCACATACCCAGCAAAGAAGCTGTGAATCTGGAATTCATACCGCCAGGGTGGCCCCGGAGTCTGTGCTCCCAACATTCCCCTGCTCTGCCTGCCTGAGAGCACAGACTATAGGGGAAAGTACTTGTCCAAAGGATACTGGATTGCTGCTGGTACATTAGCCTTCCCATAAGCAGCTGCCTTCAATTACAGGTCCTTGAGAATGGGGACAAGAGTGAGTCACCTCATTAGACTCCTCGAGATGGATTACAGGTCATTCATCATGGCCTCCTCCTCCCAGAGCCACTGAACACTCTTATCCAACTACAACCACATCGGGAAGAGCATTGGACTGTCAGACTGCAGTCCAATCTCTGAAGCCCTCTTTCTTATTTCCACTCTTCCATAAACCACATTCCTTAAAATAAAAGCCAATAAAGAGTGCCTAGACCCATCACACCAAACTGTAAGAGGCGGCCCCTGCAGCCCTCCCACCTGCCTGCACGGAGCCCAGGGGTGATCGCCAACAGGGCCACGGCAGGCAGCCGGCAAGACCTCCCTGGACAGGGCTGGCCTGGGTGGGGCGGGTATTTAGCATCCCTGGTCCTGAGCTCTAAAAGTCAATCTCAGGTTCACCAATCGTAGTAGTATGCCACTCTCAACACACACGCAGACAGTCTAGCACCTGCGATGGGGCTCTGCTCTCACCACTCCATTCCAAATTACACAGTCATTCTGTGACGCAGCACTAATACACAGAAGGAAAGAGGAAAAGGCCTGCAGCCTTTCTGGTAAGTTCAAGCTTTTCAGAGAGAGCCGGGAGGAACACAGGCTGCTTAGACATTCACATCACGTGATTCTCTTCCCAGGTTCATTTTTTTCTTCCTCAGACTGGTGGCGGGTTTTGCTCTTCCGTAAGAGAACCACTGGAGAATTAGAGCAAGTGCAGTGGCCCTGGCAGGTGTCTTGCCCCACAGGACAGTCCAAACTGTCTTTCCTTCTCTGCTCCTTCTATGGAAAAAAAAAATAAGGGGGCAGAGCCGGGTATAGTGCAGATTTTCCTAAGTGGTTGACTCCAACGTGGGAGGCAGGTTCGCCCAGAAAGCAAAGGTCTCTGATGAGACATGAGATGGATTTTCTCTGCAGTAGAGTGAGCAGAACCGCCATCGCAGAGGAAGTAGGGACAGCAGGTTATGGTGAGGGCCGCAGGGGCCACGCATCCTGCAGAAGCCTCTGGTGAATCAGGCAGAGTCCTTAGTGAAAACAGGGGAGGGGGGAGGAGTGCATGGCACAGAATGAGGGAGGGAACGGCAATGCGAGGCATTAACAGTGCAAACACTGCCCTTCCAGATCCGGGACGGACTTTCGTGGACTCCTTTCACCGATGTCCTACCCTTGTCATGAAAACCCCTTTCTGTTCCACCAACTCCCTAACTTAAAAAACGTTAACAATTTGACCCAAAGAAAATCGAGTTACTGGTTTAACACCATGGCACTCTCCCAGTCAATTTGCAGACCTGGTTCTTATCCAATTTCCAAAGTAATCACGTAAGAATGTGCTTATAGCAAAAGGAAAATGGGAGAGAAAATAAACTAACAGTTATTAAACACCTACTGTGTGCCAGCTATTTTGCTGCGCATCTTGTTCTTCTAATTTGAACCTCAAAATATACTGTTATTCCCATTTAGTCAACTAGAAAACTGATCCTCAAGTAAGTTCAATGACTTTTCCAAAAATTACCCAACCAGGAAATGATGGAGCTTACATTTGAATTATATTTGTCTCCAAAGTTCTTACTCTTCCCACCAAACTACCCATCTTTTCAATAGTATCAAGTATATATCAAGTATTTTTTTACAAACAGATTTGGTGTACATCTGTGAGGTCATACTAAGACTTCTGAACCAAAGCATCTGGGAATAGATGACCAAAAATGTTCAAGTCTGGACCAACCTATGTAAGATAACATGGGGGTAGCCAAGACCTACATTTATGGTCAAATGTTGTGAAATTTATTGTGAAATTCTGGGACTAATATCCAACCATTTCTGATTCTTTCATTTATCTTTGTACCTCCTTCTAAGGGGAACAGTTCACGTACCAATTCAGAAAACCTTCCTAGGAACCGGGATCATTTTGAATGCTGTTAACGAAATATTTCCAAACTGTGTTACAACTGGAGTTTTCTGCACCCCTTGAATGCAGATAGTACCCCATCACTTTGGTTGGCTAATGAAAAGTGAGAAGGGATATGCATCATGTGCACGCGGAAGATCCAGTGTGTGATCTGCCACATTCTTCGTCCTGCCTTGGCCACGATGGAAGCATGAGTCCCAGTCACCCTCAGTCCTAAGACAACTCTGAGCAGAGAGCTCCAGGCAACACCTGGTGCACACGTGGCACAAATGAGGAACACAGCTTTTATTGTTTTAAATCATTAGGATTGGCAGGGGTATTGTTTGTTATCACAACATAACCTAGTTCACGCTCACTAATACAGGAATGAAACCATCTCCACATTTAACAATGTTACTTTAATCTTTTCCTTCAGATGGGTGTTCATGAAATCCTCAAATCGTCTTCAAGAAATCTTTACCAAAGTGCTATATGCAAAAGATGCACTTATCATCCTTGGTGATGTAGTTCATCTTAAAATGCCTCCTCCTACCTCGTCTCAAAACTGAGTTCTGATCTAATCTAGTTCCACACAGAGCCAATCATGACCTTCGTGGCTGAAAAAGCCCCTACCCCCTCCCACCCCAGATCTGACTTGGGAAGTGAAGAAAACCAAACCTGGACGGGTCTCATGCTTTTTTAATGTGTCAGAATGAAGTAAACAAGCCAACATTTGGATTAAGAAAATGATTTTTTAAAAACCTCAACCTTTTCCTACTGATAAAAATCAAACATTGACGTGTCCCTGGTGGGTGAGAGCTTTGCGTCAACAAATCTGGGAGCTGGAACTCATAAAACAGAAGAAGGGAAAGCACAACAAATACAATTAAAAATCCAGCCGTGCCCAGACAGGGATTCCATTTACTGTCTCATAAAAAAGAGCCTAGTCCTCAGAGGCAAACAGAAGAAAATCAATTTCTTAATTTTTATTGGCAGATGTGGGCCAGAAGCCAAGTGAACATGGGCTGTGCCCAAGAGCGTACCCGGAGACAAGCCACTAAGTGTCCGTTCCTGGGCCAGCTCCTGCACTCCCTCCCCTCTCTGTCTCCTCCAACTTCCAGACACACTTTACTACTGTGACCTCTGGGGCTCGCCGGGTCCTACAGGCAGCCCAGCAAGGCATGTTCTCCCCGCTGCTCCGCTCCTCTCCCTGAATCATTTCCCAAAAGATAAGTTTTATTCTCTGGTTTGAATTCCCTCCCAGCCTCTTACAGGAACCAAACGCATTGTTCGGGCCTTGTACATTCATAGCTTGGAGGTGCCATGTGGTGACTGAAAATGATGCTTCTGATCAACCAGCCCAAGAACGCACATGTAAGGGAAGAGAATGTAGGGCAGGCACTATGGACACCTGGGTTCCCTTGTCTCAGTTAATCATCAGGATAACCCTGGGATAACGGGTAGATCCTGTTGTCCCAGGAAAGCACTTGAGAAACTGAAGCTCAAGGTCTCATATTTTGCCCAAGGTCATGCAGTTAACAAATGGTAAACAGACCCACATCTAACTGACTTTAAAGTTTGGGCCCATTTCACGGATCCATGCTGCCTGACTCTCCAACATCATTTTCCTGACATTGGGATAAGTTATAATGGATCAACCATAGTCTCCTTCCCACTCCCCATCTTCAGTACCCTGAGATCATTTGTAAGAGAATTGGCTTCATTTAGGAATAGTGTTCATGACATTTCCAGGAAACTTTAGACGCACTACCAGTGCATCAGGTCTAGCTGGAAGGGGCAACTCCCAGGAAGGAGTCCATAGGTATTAGAATGGCGGGCCGCAAGGAGCCAGAGAAGGTAGAAATATGCAGCTTGAGGGAAGGCAGATGGCATCAGCTTTCTCCAAAGACCCTTCCTACAGACAGTATTTCAGAACACCCCAAGCATTAACAGGAAGCAACCGACCACCTTCGAATCGCACATATAAGTCAACTGGAGTACAGACGCGGGTGTGCTGGTCCAAGGCCCCAGAGAGTCTCGACATTTCTAAATTTGGCCTCAGCCACTGTATTGTGATTAGTCAGTGTCTTTCCAAAACAGAGACCTAGGATGAAAACACTTCTGAACTGCAATGTCTTTAAATCTTGGCTGCTAAGAAAAGCCTGGATTTATAAGTGGGGAGAAACCAGGCAAGTCCAATGGCTTCTCCCAGGCCATTCCGAGATCATAACCTCATTCCCAAACCCTGAGAATCCTGTGTTCACAGCCAGTTCGTCCTGGCTCGGCACAGAGTGCATCGCCTTATGTCAAACAAAAAGATATGCTTTCCTTTATTAGAAAATGTTCCCTGGTAAGATAGCAGGCTTCCTCGGGGCCACAAGTAGGGAGGGCAGTGAGAACTACAGATCAAGAGCCTTTGGGAAGGGGAATACGTGATGGATGATAACTAGACTGAGGCAATAATTTCACAATGTATGCAAATATCGGCTTATTAGGCTGTATGCCTGAAACTAATACGATGTGATATGCCAATTATATCTCAATTTAAAAAAAGAATGGGGGTGTATTAAACCCCATAATCTAACAGCTACGGGAACCCCTCAGATCCGTATGCCACACTACTGCGCATAAGGCATTCTCTATCCATGAGTTCACCTAATCAACACAGCAACCTAACTGGATACTCGATAGGGACTATATTCCCCAATTCAGCAGATGGGGAAACCAAGGCTCAGAGCTCTTAAGGTGACCTGCCCCACAGTCAGGAGCACACTGTGGTTTGCACTGCATCTTCTGACTCCCAATCCAGGGCCTTTTTAAGCTCACATCAGTCTTACTTCCTCTCGAAATGCAAAGGGTAGCCATGAATCTCTTTTTCTCCTGGGCATCTAAGATCCCGAATGGCTTTTCTGGGAGCTGGGAAGACAGCCCGCCAAACGGATCTCTGCAGAAGCAGTTTGGAGATTCCGTGATTTGGGCCGTGTATCCCTGACCTAGGATTAGAGATGCACAAGGAGCGACTTCTAAACCGCAGAGCCGGCGTGGAGGAGGAGTAAACGGAAAGCATGCCTCGGAAAAGGCGGCAGAGCGCCGAAGCCAGCCCCGGGAATGCCCAGCAAAACGACCCCACAGGACACGGATTCTCACGATCGGCCCTGGAGGAGACAACAGGGCTGTCGCGACATTCCCAGCTCTCTCCGTGGCCTCTGGAAGAGGACCCAGGGTTCCCTGCTGGGGCGCAGAGTTCAACAGCCCCTGACGCACATCTGCTGGGGGCTGTGCCTTCCCTGAATGGTGCACCCACTCACTGTGGGCAATGAGCACAGAGCAGTCCTACAAAATATCACTTTGAAACTTACTTATGCCTGTATTATGATTTTTATCAGAAGCAGGGTCCTCAGAAAACTATGAAGAAGTCATTTCTGTCTTTGACCCCTACGTGTGCACCTGTCCTGTCGCTAGCCTGTAACAGAGGCAACACTGACGCACCGCCTTGCTCATCCCAATTCAAACTCTCCAGCTGGTCCTAAAGTCTCCAGATGTTAAACCCCTAAAGGTCAAGACCTCTATTCTGTATATCTTTGAATGCCTTTGGGACCCAAATGTCTTTAATGCAGCAGGCAATTAGAAAATGCATGTTGTCCAAGTGCCGAGACACTGGTAAGCACGGCCTCCCCACGTGTGCTGGCTTCCAGGGCTGCTGTAACAAATCCCACAAGCTCAGGGCCTTACAACAACAGAAATGGATTCTCTGACAGTTCTGGAGGTCAGAAGCCTGAGATCAAGGTGCCAGCAGGAACATGCTTCCTCTGAGACTCAGTGGCATCCTTCCTCGCCCCTTCCTAGTTCTGCTGGTGGCTGGCAGACCTCGGGCATTCCTTGGATTAGAGATGCATGACCTCCTCTGTCATCACACAGCATCTCCTCAGGTCACGTGGACTTCTCTCTGCATGTGTCTGTCTCTGTGTCTCTTCTCTCCTTTTTATAAAGCCACCAGTCAAATGAGATTAAGGGCCCACCGACTCTAGTATCGCTGCATCTTAATGTACATCTTAATTACATCAGCAAGGACTCTATTTCTAAGGTCACATTTGCAGGTGTCAGGGGTTCAGACTTCAACACACCTTTTTGCAGGGCACAGTTCAACCGAACACCAAATCTCCCATCTCTCTCACTCTCGGCACTGGCCCTGCATGGCAGTGGCAGGCATAACGGGGGAAACGGCATTAGAAGGATGGTGGTAAGACTGAAGAGACCGCAGGCTCCGGGGGTCCACCGGGAATCCACTCTGTGGGCATTTCACCTTCCGGGCCCACGTCCCAGGGACTGTAGCAGTGAGCCTGTTCGAGAATCCTCAAAAGCGCACTCACATTTTAGTTCCTGATTCAGGTCTCACCATACTGGCCCTTCCCACCCACATGCTCACCAGAGACCGTCTCAGGTACAGGACCCCGATGCGTCCCCAAGGAAGACACATCCCCAGCCACAAAGAAGCTCCCAGGTCTACAGGGGGAACACACCATAAACCAAGAGACATGGCACATGTGATGAGGACGCCACTGCAGGGGTGCCCGGAGCAGTACGATGGTGCATGGGAGACAGAAGAGGAAGGGGAGAGGGGTGGGCAGCCTCGAGGAGGACTCCAAGCCAGCAAGCACTCTAGCCCTGAGGCCCACCGCCCATCACCCCTGCCAACAGTCCTTGCCCCGCCCCCAGAGGACTCACTGGACCTCCTGCCCCACAGGTACTCCTCTGCCCAGGTGATGGCCGTCACCTCCGAAGCACCTTGAGCCTTGGCCACCGCCTCCTCTCCCCACACACCAGACAGCAGTTGGGCAAGGGCCTCGGCAGCCTCTGTTTATCTCTTGGCCCCCTCATCCCTTTCACAGACAAGCCATAAAAATGATATAAGCATTTCATTTGAACAGCGCTGCAGCGGGAACTGGGGAGGTGCACAGGGTCGATTGATTTCCAGCATGCGAAGGTATAAATACAACACCAAAATCAATCAAAGTAACACCATACCAACTCTGTGATCTCTCCCCTTGCATGGCACGCTCTGTATACTGGAGCACCTGTCCCTGATTACATACCGGCCCCCAGTCCGCTGAGGGGGCTCCAAGGGCCAGGCCAGCGCTCAGAGCACCATTCGCTCTAAGAAGCCCCTTCAGTCTCACAGGACAAGGCAATGATGTCACAGGCATGCTCCCCATTAGCTGGAAATCCCATGCGTACCCCAACAGAAGTGCCCCTGAGCAAGACCGTGTGTGAACTCACACATAAAGTAACATCAGTTTACTGCTCATTAAACAGGTGTGTCAGGAGACTTACTGGTCTGCATTTCTTTACAATTTCACCCCTTTTCCATCTCACCAAACTATTTCCATGGGCAATGTATACAATATACTCAAGGATAATAATATACCAAGGATACTGAACACTCTGACTAGATAGCCCAAAAAAGGGGCGATGAGTGGGTGAGTGTGAGGGGGATTCTAGCAGTAGTGAGTGAGCCATTTATTTCTTTATAGATGGACACATGGGCCAGGTTGGTTCAAAGGAAAAGAATCCGAAGATCCAACTATGTGAAAATGCACATTCTTCCTCAATTTGTGACCCACCGCAATCACGTTTAAGGTGTTACTCTTGCACTGACCTCCAGATCAAAGGATATGATTAGACCTGCCAATTCATAAAAACTTGTCCTTTCCATGGGACCTGCTCATCAAAACCCTGTTTCCTTATGAATCCATTCACCTAAAGGAGGATCAGGTAAGAAATTAAACCCTGCTGAAGAGACAGTTATCTCCCCATTCAGTTCAGATACACTTAGTTCTTAATGACTAAAAGGAGGGTAATCGTACATCTGGATTTTCCCAGGGCAGTCTTGTTTATACCTGTTGTTCCAGCATAATTATTAATAGTGCTTCATTTGGTTTGGATGATAAATGATATACTTGCCCTAATAAAAAGTAACTTAGGCCTCCTGTGTATGGAATGAGAACAGAAGGCGGAGAAAAGACAGTCCAGGTGGAGTCAATTGCTGCTTTGGACTCCAGACACTAGAGGGCAACACCGCAAGTGAGGCAGGGAACCACTCTAGCCAACCTGCATCTGTGGCATGTCTCTTCAGAATATCCATATAGGACATTGTCCTTGGGCAGTCAATAAATATCACTTGATGATGATGATGTAGCAATTGATTTTCCATTCCCTCTGTTCCCCTCTCCCTCCCCCCCTTCCTCAGGGTACAGGTCAATCAATCTTAGACCATCTTGATCTACTTGGAAAGCTTAACTGCCGTGAAGCTAAACCACTTGTCCTCTGGCTCCAATCTCTTAGAGAAATTAGTGCCAATGGAAGTGTCAGTATCAATTTCATAATGTTATTGGATGAAGGCAAGGCTGGGCCAAGTCCCATATTCCTGACGGGCTATCAGAGTGATGAGGATTATGGGTAAGGAGACAGACAACTCTGACAGGAAAGGCAATGACCCAAGATCAATTAGACTGACAAGACTATCTTCAAGCCTTATCACTGGATGCTGACACTGGTAGTTCCCACAGAGATTTGGAGAACAGGATACAGAGCCTTTCTGGTGTCTCCAGGGGTAACCAGAGAGCCTAGAGGCTTGCAAAGCAGCCCTTGGCTCTACACCTCTCCCAAGAGAATCTGAACAAAGGGTTCTAATAAAAAAAGGATTTTTGCTGTCACATGGGAAGACTGAATGTCTGGCCCCCGTTTTCCTTTTTTTCTTTTTTTCCTGCCTTCTAAAGAAAAATGTCAAGATCGAGTGTAGGCTACGTATTTAAATTTAATTCCTTTGCAGAGTAGAGGGAAGGCTTGGGATTAGGAAAATGGAAATCAAGATCTTGTAAGTCAAACCATTCTAGCAGGGAAGGAGATTTATCATGGAAGCAAGGGCAAAAGATGGGTCCTGAGTTCTGATCCAGATTCTTACCTTAGCATGGCTGTGAACACAATTGTGCACAATCAGGAACCAGCCACATTATTTCTCTGGGGCTCAAATAGCTCCTGTGAGGTCAACATAATCCCCCACTGCAACATTGTAAAGAAATGAAATGCCAAGAGATTCAAGGGCAACAGAGGGATCAGAGGATGTTTTTAAGATCTGGAAAGATGTGCAGAAATTGCTTCTCTTCTGTGCTTTGTAGAAGCACAGAAGCAACCCTGGAGCTGAGGATGCTATAGATGATGGGGCTGAAAAGAGTCAGCAGGTCCTCTCTCCTGCTCAGGGTTCCACATACAAGAACATGGATATGATGCTCAAACCACTTCTACAGGATGCCATTATATCAGATCCTCTAGCCTGACAGTTTATTTCCCTTAGTTCTCATGAGTTTATGTTTCCAGGGCAGCAGACTTTAATTTTAAGCCTGTGAGGGCACAGCTATTTAAGCAGGTTTGTTTTATTATTTTTTAATTGCTTAACAATATTGTTTGTTAGCATTCTATTTAAAATTCCCCAGTGTTTCATAAGTGGAATTTAAAATTCACCCTATTTTAAAGGGTCCATTTCAAAATATGTGTGTGTTTATTCGGGTTAGCCAACACCAATATTAATTAGCTCATCTTGACATTGACCTAAGCGGTTCTGCAAAGCAAAATGATATATGGAGAACATCCGTATGTAGCAAGCCTTAGCTGGATAGTGTAAACCTTGGCCAAGAGGCTGTTGTCAATACTATCTGGAACTACTGAGTTCCCAAACACACTGAGAACATTGGCCGAATATGCAAATATGTGAATCAGGGAATTCCTCCCAAGGTGCCTTTAAATAGCAAGCCCTTTAAAGGCAGAATAGCACAGCTGAGGGTATTTTAAGATCATTGGCCAATGAAAAAGAGGTTGGGAAAGAGAAACTTGAAGGGTTAGAAGTTCCCACTAATCAAAGATGGTTCAGAATCAATGATTAAGCATCTCTGGAATCGAGAGAGCATGAGAAAGTAAACAAGTTTTGTTAAGTACACACATGGCCTTGTTCTCATGCTGTGACCCAAATGTGATGTACTTTACACTCAACCACTTGGAAACATCTCTATCCAGAAAGTTTGAACAGGTTGTCAACTATTTCCCTATAATAGTATCTACGTTAAAGGTAGGAGGTCTTCATTATATCAAGAGTTTATCCCCAGAATTTTTTTTTTACTGCAGTTAAGCACTATGAATATAAATTGGAGAACTTTCAAAGAAAAGTAAAGGGAACGTCAGTGTAATATCAGGGTCTTGTTCATTGTCGTTCCTAATTGGTTGCCATGAATTCAAAGGCTTGTGCGCTGTAGCCCATACAGGGAATCTCACAGGTGGGAGAAACCTGTGGGTCCCAAACAAGATGCTTCTCAAAGTCACCACATTGTGATCCTTAAGCTAATCAGTGGCATTTATTCAAAAAATGGTTGACTTCTAATAAACCCACCCGGACCTGGGTTTACAGAGGGTCTGTGTGTGGAGTGTTTCCTACTTGAGACATGATGCATCTTTCAATGTCTCACTAGGTAGACTGAGTGATCTATAGGTAATATATATACATGCATATGTGCACACACACTGTGGGGAAATGGAAGTTCCTATGGCCAAGATCCTCACCTGAACCCATCCTGCTTGATGATGTCATTGACCTACTGCTAGGCGAATGCCACAGGCACAGGCGGTGAGCTATTAGTGATAGAATCACTATATAAAGAGCTCCCGGGTGGAGGCAGAGACGGAGGGGAATTATGGACCTGCAGACTGCTGGATGCAGATGTGATTCTAGTGCTTGACCTATGGCCGTGGGAATAAAGCTGAGTATAAACCCTTTTACCCCAAGAATGTTCCATTGTCATTTCTCGGTCTCACTGAATCCATAGTGAACTTGCCCTGGGCTGAAAACCTTAGGCAAGACACATATGAGTGCAGGCACACACACTGACTAGATGTCATTTATGAAGAATCCTTTATACTTCAGGCACTGGGATACGCTTTCCTGCATTTTCTCATTTAATCAGACAACTTTTGGACGAATATTTGGATGAATACTCTGGCCAAAGAACGTTCCATTGTCATTTTTCGGTCTCACTGAATCCATAGTGAACTTACCTGGGGCTGAAACCCTTTGGAAAGGCATGTACCAACCACAATTCTTAAAATTAATTGAGTAAAAACACTTTCTTTTTATTCCCCAGATACACAATCTATATTTCCATCCCTGTGGCACCTGTGCTCCAGCCCAGGTTGCTCACCAGCCCACTGTCAAGTCCTGTTCTTCCCAGGGGCCAGCTCAATTCCCACCACTGCCTTGAAGCCTTTCTTCAATGTACTTTTCCTTCCTCTTTCTCCCCACCCACCTGGCCACCCAGTCACTTCCTTCCCTAAATTTTTGCCACGCTTCTGAAGACGAAAGTTTCCCTGTTACGTCTCTTGTCTCTTTCTATTGCTTCTCATTCTCTGTAACCCAAGAAAAAGGCTTGAAAAGTGGGGGTCGGGGCTGGTTCTGACTCCATCTTTTTATTCCTCTTGACTGAGAAGAGACAACAGTGCTTATCACAAAAACACGAATATCTAAGTCACAAGCATATTCTGTCCTGTTAACTACTATGAAATTAGTTGGGTCACTTCTCTAAGTATGTGTTTCCTTATCTATAAGTTGGGGTTAATCATAGTAACTGCCTTGTCAGGCTATTGTTAGGGTTAAATGAAGTATTTATTTAAGCTTCATTTACTTGGCACGGTGTAAGTGCTCAGTGAATGTTAATAATAATACTAAAGAGGGAAAACAGAAACAAATGACAGCTAAATCAAGAGCTTTGCTGTTGATACTTTGACCCCCACAATAATCACCGATTTCAAAGCCTCTTATGTTAACATGGCCACCAGTGACAATGTTTGCATTTCTGAGATTCTTCCATTCCGTGCTAGAGAATTAGAATCGAGCAGTGGTTCTCATCTCTGATCAGAGGAGGTACTTAATGATGCAAATGAGAAACGAACTTCGTTAGAGGTAGGCAAGAGGGCCTTAACGGACAGGCTGGGTAACTCTTCTAGGCGTCCATGGACTGTAGCCTTCATTCTTCACGACCCAGGAATTTAGTGGGGACTCAATAGCGTTAAAGGGCAGTGCTGTGGGCTATACTAGATGGACATAGCTCCCTGGTTTCCACACATAAAAAAGAATAAGTGATGCAATACATATTTCCAGGAGTTCATCTAAAATAGCTGAAAGAACAGGATGGGGAAAACACAGCGCTTACCCCGTATCATATCCTGGAGAGTCTAGGGGAGGAACAGGCGTGGGGCCACCTCTTACTCTCCCAATGATACGGTGAAAATAGGAAACCAGGGTTCAGAGGGGAGAGCACACATGACTAGAAAGGGCGAAGGTCAATCTGCACCTATACCTATTGGACTTAATAACAACTTTTCTAGTTTGGGGCAGGCATACTGCTGCTATCACCCCAACATATAAAAGCCCATGGAGATCTTTTGAAGAGAGATCTGGACCTCTGCTCTCAGGGGAGTCTCTCCTCCAGCTAGCTGTGCATTATATGATACTCTAAGTTTAAATGTAATTGATGCTGATTGTAATCACTAAGAATTAAGAGATTTATTATAATAGTGAGCTAAAAATGGCTTATGCTAATAAATCAATGAAAAATGAGATTGGAAAGTGAAAATTCTTTGGGTGATGGGGGTAGGGGTAGGGGTTGTAGGAAGAGGCGTATAAGACCAGCAGACATGGCCACCAACGTGTCAGAACACCAGAAGCACTAGCCCATTGAGCAGCTTGTCCCTCCAGGTATGTGACCAACAAGGAGCTGGAAATTAAAGATATTTTTGCCCTAAGGGTATCGGCTGACATGGTTGGGCCCTCATTAGCTGTGTGATTTTTGATAAATGGCTTAACTTCTCTGAGCTTTGCCTGCCTTATCAGTAAAATCAGGTAATAAGTCTACCTTCTAAGATTGTCCATTCACCGAATTTGACATTTATTAAGAGTCTACCATGCACCAGGGGAAGGCAACAGACTGTGGATAAGTCAACCAATAAATCTATGTCAGGCAGTAAAAAGCCATAAAAGCTATGCAGCAGTGTAAGGGGAGCAGCGACAAAAGCTAATTTTGTCTATAGGGTGGCCATGAGGGTAATAGGATCTGGTGGGTTCAAAGGGCCTGGCTCACCATTGGCACACGGGTGTCCACAAGGTGACTGAAGCAGGAGACGTTGGACCTAGTAAACAGTGGAAGTAGAGCTGGGCGGGGGCTTGAGTAGCTCCCTGGGGCTGATATACTATATTCTTGTGAAGGATGCTTTTCGGGAACTGTCCTTGAAACCTGCAACCCCAGGTGCCTGTAATTCATTCCAAGCTTGACAAGAACAAGCCTACTTGGACCTGACCCCCAGAATACAGAAAGGCCCTGAGACACTTTGGTTAAAGGTAAGGACTATGGTGGGAGACTCTCCAAGTTCAAATCCAGGCTTTGCGGATTTGAATAACACCTACCTTACAAGATTCTAAGATCATTGTGAGATATAACTTAAGAAATGTCTGGGAAACAGCACAGTGGCTGGCACATAGTAGGGGCTAAATAAATGCTAGCTATTATTAATAGAGTGTGGCTATGAGTATGGACACCTTGTTGAAATAAAATGCTGTGATGAACGGAATGGGTGAGAATTGGAATTTCATGTCCTTTGGCAATTTGCCTGGTAATCTCTTCCCTGAGACCAGGCTCTGCAAAAAAGACACTGATTGTTAATCTGATGCTACAGGAAGTTGGCAGAAAGAAGGCATGCCTCCTTCTGTGCCCAGGAAGATGGAATGTGCCCTGCTGCCCGGGGTGGGGAGGGTCAAAGCTGGGAATTCAATGTGCCGTGTTATCACAGGCCCCTGCCAATGACTGATGGAGCAGCAGTTCAGTACGAGCCTCAGGCCCTTCTGGGCAAAAAGAAATGGAATAATAAACCTGCCTCATTTGTTTATACTGCCAGTTAGGCAGCCAGTCAATCCCAAAAAATATACCGAATGCCCATGTGAGTGAAGCGTCAAATAACAACACTAATAGCCACCATTTGTGAAGAACCTGACACAAGCCAGGCATGGTGCTCCACACAGCCTACTGACCCAGCTCACAGCCACTTCCTCTGAATTCTCATCCCCACTGCATTCACCAATCCCTGTCCCTGCCAAGGGGCCCCTCCTTCCTTGGCACCCAGCTCACCCCTGCATGGTGCCCAGTTCACCTGGCCCTACGGCTGGCTACGGGGTGAGAATGAACACATCCGTGGGTGCACAGAGGCTGCCGAAGCGCATGCACCACATATCTAAGCTCTGGAGTTTCTACAAAGTACTTGGGAGCTGACAGGATGGTCAGCCCCCCGGATCCAGGCAGCACAGTCCTGGGATTCACCTCCATCCTGGTCAGGAGGATGCTCAGAACTGCTGCCAGCTTCTGAAAGCACAGCAGTGCCTGTCCTATGCTCCAGGCACTGTGCTCCTGTCCCCACCAAATGCCCACAGTTCTTTGTGGTAGGTACTATTCATATCATTTTGCAGATGAACAAACTGAGACTCAAAGAAATACAGTCCTTTGCCCAACATCAAGCAAGTAACAATGAACAAAGCTAGGATTTCAATGTGCATGTGTCTAACCTCAGTGCCTGAAGCCTTCCTGAGCTTTACAAAGCCATAAGGTGGCAGAGGATATGAGAGAGGATATGCACCATGCAGGGTGTGATGCATCCTGTAAGCCTAGATTCTGGCTCTGAAGGCAAACCCCAGGCCCCACAGTGGAACCCCAGGGTCTTGGAATTCTGTAGACAAACTCAGAGCTCTTTGCCAACAACCCTTTTCAGCCCTCCCCACCACTCTATAGGAAAGAGATTAAAGGAGATCTGTGCCACTTAAAAAATTAAAGTGGGAGGAGAAGGCAGAGGGGGACATGTGGAATCTTAGTGACATCCAACCAATGCCGCTGGTAACTCGGTGGCAGTTCCAGCAGAGAAAGCACTTCCCAACTTTAAGACTGGGCTCAAGCTCAGATTCTAAGGCAATTTTATAAGAACAACCAAATAACGTATTTCCTGGAAATACAAGATACACTGAACACATAACCCTTGAAAACATCATCAATGTCGTCGTTATCACCTTCAGCGTCAGTCTCCTCACATTTGCAGGGCACTTGATGGTTTCAGCACTGTCACATTCAGAGGCTCATCTGCCTCCCTGGCCTGGTTACCCTCTGACATATATAACACAGGTAGTGCCCTGTGCTTCCAACCGGTGGCAAAACTAAGACCCAGAGAATTGCCCACAATCGCTAGATCAACCAGCCAAGAGGAGAACCCGGGATTTCTAATTCACACGGCCACGCTGTGTCCCACCCCAGTTTGATGCCGTGCTGCAAAATACCCAGGATGGGGAGGGTGGCACTAAAGGGGGCAGCCGTAAAGCTTGCTGAACCCAAAGTCAGTGGCTGTTTTTTCCCTCCCAGCAGCTGCAACAGACTTAGGATTCAGGTTGCCTTGGCAAGAAGACAGGTGGGATGGAGAGGGGCTCACATCTTCTCTCTCCCATCATCACTGAAATAACCCAAACATTGAGAAGCCTTCTGCTGGCAAAGAAAAGGGTCCTGGCCATAGAATGGCTGTGCCTGTAGGTTAAGGCATGGCTTGCAGTCAAACTAGAAAGAAAACAGGCAGAAGAGGGAAAAGAAAAAAAAAAAGGACAGTGGCCAGCCCCTGGGTTCCTTCCATTGATGTTTCCTCGATCTCTCAACTGAACAAATCAGTTAAGACAAGATGGGGAGGCACTGTAAGCGCAGACCCTTTATACATATATATGTATTGTTAATGCAGAACCTCTATCATATGATAGAAGGCCGAAGAAATATGTGCATAAAATGGAAATAGAACAAAATTTCTATCTTTTTATAGCCAATGATTCATACAGAGTGATAGCTCTTAAATATTAATAATAAGTAAGATTTTAGGGTATAAGGATAGAGATGAAGGAAAATGATAAAATTTCTCTCTTTTTTATTCATAGTCCAAATTTAGAGGGATAAACACAGTAAATATCCTACCTATAGTCAGCAATACGTATATAGTTCATGCTCTGCCTCAGGGCCTTCGTTCCACTAGGGAACAAACAAACGGCTTCAATTTGACAGTGAGATCATAATTTAATCTCACACAAATTTCAAATACGAGAAAGCGACTGCTTTTCTCACAAAAATATTTAACCTACTCGTCCCTGACTTCCACAAAACCTCAGCATGCTTTCTCAGGGTTAGGCCAGCACTAGTTAGGACAGTGGGCAGTGAAATCCCCCTGTCACTCTTCCGGTATCTCCCCATGCGGTGCCTCGGCAGAGGGCAGAGGGCAGAGCCCACCCTCCTCCTTGCTGACACGTTTAGGACAGGGACAAAGTGCCTTCTGATTACCACCTTCACTTGGGCGATGACATCTTTCATGCGTTCTCAGGAGCAGGAAGAAATGTGTCCTGACCAAGGGTAGTTATTTAAGTCCCTCGGCCAGGCCTGGAAGGTGGTGGAACAGAAAGCTCCCGGTGACCTCCAAGGAAAGGTGGAGGTGCTTCTGGGTTGCTGCCAACTCCGGCTTCAGGAGAGCCCCTGGGAAGCAGGGTCTGTCCTCCCAACACTGAGCCCGGCCCCAGGCTGCGGAAACCTGACCGCCACCTGCCAGCCAGCTAGCTGGGGGCTGCTCCCGTCGCTCAGAGGGCGGCTCTGGGCTACTGCCCAGCCCTTTCTCAAGCCCACTCAAAACTACTCCTGGTGTCTCCCCAGGCAAGGAGGACTGACCTCCTCAATCTTGCTCTTCCCGTGCCTCTGATGAACTGGGAGGAGCCTGCCCCCAGAATGGGGCTGACACATCGCTGACGCAGTGAACCGCCTGCAATGGAGAGGAAGGGCCGGGGATGAAGAGCCGAGCAGATGCTCAGACCCCGGACGCCATGGCGTGAGAAAGCTCGCCTCTCCCTGGGTGCGATCTCACACTCTCTCCAAACCCATCCCTCTTCCTGGCAGGTGGAAGGTGAGAGCAGATGGCAGAGAGCACGGCCCAGGGCCTTCTTGTCCATCGGGGTCAGAAGCGGGTCTGCAGGAGCTCAGCTCACCCCACACAGAGGGGAGAGCGGGAGGGCCCTGCACGGCCGTTAGGCACAAGGACTCTGCCATCAGATCGATCTGGGCTTCAAATCCCAGTTTCTCCATTACCTACTCAAGTGGCCTTGGAGAGCTTATGGGATTTCTTAGTTTCTTCATCTATAAAACAGTAATGACAAGACAACCAGACCCACCAGGTTGTTGTCAGGGTTCACTGAATTAATATATGAAAAGTACTTGGCATGTGTCAGGCTATGACCATAAGTGGAACTGAGTATCTTTCTTCCAAAGGTCAAAGGTTGATGAAGCTCTCAGGCCCAACAGGAGTTTTGCCTTTGAGCCCCTCTCCTTTCCTGAAAGACTCCCAGCATTGCCATTTTCTACCTCTCTTCCAAAACTCTGCCCCACGGTCGTGCTCTGACCCTAGCCCCACCCTCTTCCATGGCCCAGGGCTCATTCCTGGGCAAAGAATTTGCCAGCTAACCTGGCAGGTCTCCTGCGTATTCAGACACAAACAGCTCCAACTACTACACCCTCCTCCGAGCTGACCAGAGGAACATGGCTGGAAAATCAAGGGGGGTCATATTCAGGACAGCAACTCCAAAGCCATGCGTCAGATTCTGGAAACCTCAATGCCATCACACATGGAATGACGACAAGTGAGGGTCAGGCTGTCGGTGAAGCAGGCCCGCCCCTACCCCCCGTTCTCCTCTGAGCTACCAGAGAGAAGTGTGGGACTCTGGCTTCTTCCCAGCGATTCAGACATCAGCGTGAGCAGCAAGCTAACTGCTAATCCACAAGAGACATAGAAAGCCCCCAGAAGGTGTGCAGCCCCTTTATTTTGCCCATGCAGAGCCCTCTGCCTGGGCCTGTTAACAGCTCTCCCAGACAAGATAAAATATTCCAGCAGTGATGGGTTGGGGTGGAAGCGAAGCCCGTGCCACTCCAAGAATTTGACAAGCACCTGATGCCAGCAGCATAAATAAGCCCTTTAATAAATTAGAAAGCTATTCATTTAAATGGATTCTGCCGGCCCTTCCGTGCCAGTTAATCTGTAATTCAGATAGATCAGGAATAGCTCTGCTGGGCGACAAGAGTCCAGAATATAGGATGATTTTGTCCCCCGAGAGCTGAGGATTTTACTTGGCAAGCAGCACACACGTCCTCTGTGTTCACTGCTTTGTCTCTTCTCTGTCACCTATGAACCCCAAGTTAGAAGCACAGACCTGGGAGAAAATGCACACTCTCCCAGACCCGCAGAGACACTGGCCATGCACAACCCATACCTGCACACACCTCCCACACATTCACCTCCCACAGCACCAACTGTGTGTGCACACACCCTGGGCAAGCGCTGAAGTCCAGCTCGGGCAAACAAACTTGCCAGCGGGTGCCTGCACCCATTTCCCAGGACACCTGCCGTGTTGGGGAGAGAGCTGCCTCCAACCTGGACCACAGTGGAGGGAGGAGGGGACACAAGGTGTTATGGGCTAATTGTGCCCACTCAATATTCACATGCTGAGTCCTAACCCCAGCACATATTTGTGGCCATGTTTGGAGGTAAGATCTTTAAAGAGGTAATTGATTTAAAATGAGGTCATTAGGGCTGGCCCTAAGCAAACAGGACCGGCATCCTTATAAATACAGGAAATTAGGACACCCACAGAAGGCACACTTTGTGAAGACACAGGAGGGAGACAGCCATCTACAAGCCTCGGGGGAAACCAACCCTGCCGACACCTTGATCTTGGACTTCTAGCCTCCAAACCTTGGAGAAAACAAGTTTCTGTTGTTTAAACCCCTCAGGGTGCAGTACTTCATAGTGACAGGTATTAGTCCTAGCAAATCAAGCCAGGAGGAAGTTAGTGCTCCTGTCACAGAGCCACTGTAAAGGGGGCTCAGCCCCCATCAGTGAACACTGGTCAACCTCTGCGCAAGGACACCTACCTGTCTACGAGACCCTCTGATCATTGGCCATTGATGGTATGATGGCCAAAGGCCACGATGGGTGTTAGAAAGGTTTCCCAAGTAGACTATACACAGGTTTCCTATGGCTGTTTCTGCAAGTCCTATGGAATATGTGAGCCCGACTCAGCATCAGGGTCTGACCATTCCCAGGGTGTCCACAGACCACAGGTGAATGATCATAATGACATGATAAAATGGCTGCCATTTTTAAATGTTGCAGTCCTGCCCGTGCTAAGCACTTTCAATCCCTTATCCCACCTAAGACTCCCAACAATCCTCTCTACATAAGGCCCATACAACCTTCGTCCTTATTTTGGAGTCGAAGAAAGTTGAAGCTCAGAGATTTAAAAGAATTGTGTGAGTGATGAGTTTGGACACAAGCCACAGACTTAATCACTACAATAATTTAGGTTCCATTCGGTTGCACACATATTGACCATGTTTGTTTTCCTTTCCAGGCCCCATGCTGGAAAGTGCTGGAAAATGCCTGGCCCTCCCAGCCCGGGGCCTGCTTAGCTCTTATCAGGTACAGGGTGTGGCCTCACCAGCCAAGCTGCCCCTTGGACCAGTGCTGGTCATGAACGCTCTCAGCCTCGGTTTCCCCATTGGAAAAGTGGAAACGATAACATCTGTCCTGGCCGTCTCCCACGATTACCACGAGGCCGGATGACGTGGTAGAATATGGAGGAACACCGGGCAGGTGCCCAGCACTGGAAAGGCCGAGGCCAATCCTGCCCTCCCTGAGTGCCAGTGGGTGAGACAAAGGAAAAGGGAAAAGGACCAAGGAAAGAGTGACCACAGAGCACCCGGTTAGGAGTCGCTGAGTGCTAGGGAGACACACGAAGCTAGGGAGACACTGGGGCGGGTGGGATGGTGGAGGGGTGGTCAGGAAGCCCCCCTGGGGAGGGGAATATCTGGATGGGGCCTGGATGCAGTGAAGGAGGGAGCCGGGAGACTGTCTGGGGGAGCACATTCAAGGGAGAGGGAACCACATGTGCAAAGTCCCAGAGAAGGCAGCGTGCCCAGCAAGCTCAGGAACAGCACAGATGTTGGCAGGGCTGGCGGGAAGGGACTGGTGGGAAGAGAAGGGGGAGAGCAGAGCGGACAGGCAGCCCAGAGCCCGGCCATGGGACCACGCGGGCCGTGGGGAGGAGGGTGAGCTTTGTTCTGCAGGTGATGGGAAGCCTGGGGGCTGAGCCTGGGGACGGGCACGGTCCGACAACCTTCCCATAGGGCCACCCAGCTACTGTGCACAAGGAGGAAAGGGGGAGCAAGGAGCCCCACTCAAAGAAAAGACGGAGGTATAACCCTGTGTAAGAAGTTACTGTTGCTCAAGAATATTTACCTTCAGCCATTAATATCATCTTCACATTTACTCTCAATATATTCCAGCATTTCCAAGTGAGTGTATTTCATATCTTGGTATCAGACAAGGCGTTGCAATGTTTCTCTCCCCTTTCCTTTATTCTTTTTTTGGGGGTTACATTTAATATGATGATTTATTTTTTAAAAAAGTTGTTTTTAATTTGTTCATCCATTTCAATATGTTCATGTACTTTTATCGATTTTTATGTTTAACTATTTCTCTTAATATTTCAAAAATAGACCCCTTGTTTTGCGGCTCTCAAACCTGGCATCAGGTAATACACTTGCTTGCCAAGAAAATGAGTTTCCCCCTCCCCCTGACTAATAAAAAAATCAATAAGTCATTAGAGATGCCTTTAGCAAAGATTAAATAAATGAATAGATTCAACTTTTACCTGACCATGAAATTTGTACTTGTAATAGTAAAATAGCATGGCCTTGTTTGAATGCTTAATGGTCACACTGGGCTCTGCAGCCCCCGCCAGAGGCCTACTCCCCACTACTGACTGACCTTCTGTGTGACCCGCTCCCCAAGACGTGCGAGGGGCAGCTGATGGCTGCTCAGAGCATCTTAAATGTACTGCATCCAGTGCTCACAGCACATCAGAAATCAGAACAAGTTGCTATTAATTAAAGAGAAGCAGCCCAAAGCAGGGGCGGCAGCCCAGATCCACAGCGGCATGCCTGGTAGGAGAAGACCAGGCCTCCTAACTCTCGCTCCCCCACAGGGCCAGGGCCTGCAAGGCCAGTCCTTCTCACTTCCTGCTTCTTCAGCTGGTGCCTGGCTGGAGGGGTGGCAAATCCTGGCCAGAGGAACATCAGACAGGCTGGGCTGGTTCCAGGGCCTCAAGGCCGCGCGCCCCGACCTCCTTCCGGGAGTTGCTGTGCCGCAGGGCTTGCTGGGGGCAGCGCACTGCAGTCTTCAGAGATGCTCAGAGTTAGGTCTGAGACCCAGCTCTTCTCCTTCCTCATGAGTGGCCTCCATTTCCTTTCTGAGCCCCAGATCCCTCATCAGTAAAATGGAGTGATAATCATAGTACCTCCATAGACGTGTCATCTAAGAATGAAAGTGTTTTGCACAGCAAATACTGCATATATGATAAGAGTTTCTGGCATTGACCAATAGTTGTCTACCCCTTATCCCATGTTTTGGACATATGTCTTCCCAACATAAAGACTACATTTCCCACTTCCCCTTGCAGCTAGGTATGACCATGTGACTCTCACTTGGCCAATGAGGTGACAACTTCTAGGAAGTCTCCTTAAAAAGACTGGAACAGGCCTATTGTCGGCCCTTGGTCCCTCTTGCCCCTGAAATGCTGGTATGACGGCTGGAGCCCTACCCACCAACTTAGCCCATGACGCAACATGGTAAAGACAGAAGGACTGTGATCATCACAGACCCAAAATTAAAATCTTTGGTTTTCATTAAAACTTAGTTTTAATAAAAACTACCTATATCCAGACTTCTTTTTCACAAAAGAGAAATAAATGTTGATTTTTTTAAAAAGCCATTGTTATTTGGGGAGTTTTCTGCTACTGATGGCCAAACCTAGTTTCACATTATGGTCATTACTGTCACTGACCTCAGTGTGATCTTGGTCACTGGGCTGAGAAACATCCTTTCCTTGGGCTACTGAGGGTCAGCCCAGGATTTCCCCCACAAGGTCCCCTAGTCTTCTCCACTTCCAGAATCCCAGGCATTTAGAACTTATTTTCTTTACATAAAGGTGTTTGAGGAAAGAAACACCTTCCCATCACCTCATACACACTTCCATTGTTTTGTCAGGGAGAAAAGGCCAACTTCCTCAGACTGGGGTTCAAAGCTGGGTTCCACAGTTCCATAAATATTAGTGATGTGGATGACAATGGTGACAGCAATGAGGATAAGGCCACCTGCTCCACCCCACCTTTCACTTCCCCACCACTGACTCATACACGGGAACGGAAATATGGCCAGACAAACTGCAGACACACTGCAGACGAACTGGCCTTTGACCTCAAGTCTCCTGTTTCTGAATTCGTCTGGAAAGAGCTTCTCAAACTCAAAAACAGTGTGAGATTCTCTATGTCCCTGAAGACTCAGATCAGGTGCCGCTTCCCTCAGGAGGCCTTTCTGGACAACCCCAAGCTCCAGTGGGTGCCTCTGCCGTGCCCTCAGCACCCCAGCTGGTTCTCAGCACAGAATCCAAGCACCTTCCCCTGAAGACTGTGAGTTCTCTCCAGACAGCAAGCATTGCCTCCACACCAGCACCCATTACTGAACCCTGGGACGGGCCCTGGCTGGCCCACCCCTCCTCATTAGCAGCACACGTCTGTTCTTCTATTTTATCTCCACCCCCGCCCCATGCCTGGTCCAGCATCCACTTCACATGTGGCAGTGTTTGACAGACATTTGACAGCTGGGTGGGCGGGTGAATGAATCCCTACAGCTTCTTTTCTCTGGTTGTCAAAGTCCCCGTGACCAGGAGACCGGAAATAAGAAACTGATGAGTTGGATGCAGAGAAGGAATCTCGCCTGCTTCTGTCCTGGTCAAGGTTGTGGGCTGAACGGGGAACCCTTCCACAGGAAAAAGAGAGAGATGGCCACCTGGAACCTCAGATCGTGACCTTTTTGGAAACAGAGTCTTTGTAGATACAATTAAGGTAAGGATTGAGAGGAGATCATACTAGGTTAGGCTGAGCCGTAAATCCAATGACACATGTCCTTATAAAAGAACAGAAGACAACAGAGAAGAAGGTCATATGAAAACAAAGGCAGAGATTGCAGTTACGTAGCCACAAGCTAAGAAACACCGCCAGCCACCGGAACCAGAAGAGGCGAGGACAAATTCTCCCCGAGACCCTTTGGAGGAAGCACAGCCCTACTGACACCGTACTTTGGACCTCTGGCCTCCAGAACCACGAGAGAAAAATTTTCCACTGTCTTGAGCCACCAGGTCTGAGGTCATTGTTACGGCAGTTGATATGGCGATCCTAGGACACTGATACCACCACCTAGGGATGGGCTTCCGGAGTTTACGGGCAGCCCGCACTTTCCTACTCCAGGTCTGAATTTCATATCTACAGGCTTTACATCCTCTGCTTTGATCCTTTCCTTTCTTTCTTTTTAAATGTCAGCAGAGCTGGCTACACCGTCTCACTGGAAGCCCCCACAGCCCTACAGGGCAGGTCCTATCAGTCCCCCTGTTTCACAGATGAGGAGACTGAGTCTGTTCATTTGTAGCTGAGTCATTTGCTCCAGGATGCACGGCTGTGCCTTGTCCATGCCTGTCTGGCTCCTGTGCTCATGACTGCTACATGGTCATTCCTCACAATGCCTCTGCCAAATGGTGGGGCTCAACGATGACAGGACCCCAGAACCCTCAAGGAGAGCCAAAACTTGATTCAAAACAGGTCAGTAGGGTCTGTGCTGCGGAGGCCCAGGTCTAGCCCTGCTTCTGGGGGTGGCTCCTTCACTTTGGGACTCAATGTCCCCCTTCACCCACAATGGACCAAATGGTTTCCTGGCAGTTGAGAGGGAGGAATCATGAGTAAGAATAACGTCCTCCAGACGGAGGGCTCCTGACCTGCAGGAACCGCATCTTGTCCTTCTTTGAATCCCCAACACCTGGTACAGTCCCCTCCATGTAACCCCGGCCAGATAAAGGCTTCTGTATTGAACCAAGGGGCTGTGAAACCAGGTAACTAACTACTGTAACACCACGGCTCACGGTGTCCGCGGATTCTAGACTCAAGCCCTGTGACTGTATTTCCTCTACCCGTTCCTTACAGAGAGAAGACAGATCATAACCGCTCACCGGTGGTAGGCAGCCAACCCAGTCCAGAAGCCCAGTCCTTCCCCTGCTTTCCCTACCCTTTGTCCACTGGATTCTCATCCTGCCCAGCAGTCTGACCACTCCATCACCGGGGGGGGGGGGATCCATGGTAATCATGCTTCTGGTTCCCCAGCAGAAAACTTCTTCCTTAGCCCTGTTTCTGGTTCACAAGACTTTAAGGTTAAAGTCAAAAGCAAGGTAAAAAAAAAAAAAAAACAAAATATAAAAAATGTTTTTAAAACTTAAAAAGTAAGCAAGGTAGAACCTTGAGAAACCCATATGGCCCTTGTCCCCGAGTCAGGTGGTTTGAGGCTCTGCCCAGTGACCAGATGGTTGCTCAGGGCTGCCCATTCTCTGGGACACCCTCCTGCCTAGAGTGGAGGGAGGGGTGCTCCAGGCAGCCAGGACTGGGCAGATACCCCAGAATATCACTGGAGCAGAACCTACGCCCCTCCCGGGTGCCATCTGGATGCCTGTCCCCTTGATTTGTATTCTCATGAATCTCTAGGGACAAGCCCAACTAGAGACTTGACTTGCCAAATTCCTCCTGGAAAAGTTCTCCTTGGAATTGTTCCCCTTCTTACATCTGCAAACCTCTCTTATCTATGCAGAGGGCAGGAATTGTACCCCAGCAGACATTCAGCGCTCCTGGTTCTGGGATGAACTCCACCTGTAAGCAGGTGGCTTCAGGACTCCCTGGACTTCTCCAGTGTCCCCTCTGCCTGAGCCTCTCCATACTCCCAGGAGGCACACCCCCTAATCCTCACACAACAGAGGGAGCGAGACCCTGAATCAGAGAGGGAAGGTGACTTTCTCCAAACAGCCTACTGTCCGAGCTCATCCCTGAAGAACGCCTCGGTCCTATGATATCAGAAACAATTCTGTTGCAGCTAAACCGTGTGTAGAAGGCAGAACTCCTGCTATAAGAAAAACCACCACCCGAGCTCTTTCCCCTGCAGCCTGGCTTTCAGACATAAACTTCGGACCTCAAACTCCTTGAAGGTAAAGATCTATGCTCCACAGCCCCTAACCCAGCCCAGAACAAGGCGAGATGGTTGGCGGGTACCCCAGACGTGCATGGGAGAATGGTGGGTAGTTGGAAATCAAAGACAAGGTCCCTCCCGAGGACATGAGCAGTTCTCTTCCACCCGGCAAAGGAGAGTGGAACGTAAAGATGGGATCACTGTCTGGGGCAAAGGTCCCCGCACATGACCTTCCTACCCAACCGCTCAGGGAAATGACTGGAGGCGTGGAAAGAGGTGGACACGCTGTCCTGCCAGCCTGACTCGCAGACCCCTGCTGCCCATTTTGTGTGTCCCTGAATAGAAAGTTCTACGGCCAAACAGCGCCATCAGGAATATTTGTCCAGCAGAACTACAAAGTTCTAGATGGATGGATGGGGAGGGAAGAGGCTGAGACAAGAACAGAGACCAGCCGCCGGCCCCAAGTTCACCCCAGCTTTCCATAACATCCCCTGGTTACCTGTGGGCCGAGCCTCAGCCAAGCCCACGTCCAGTGGGACCAGAACCATGGTCATCAAAACCAGAAGAGTGCTGCCTGGGGATAGGTTTCTCTGTGTGTGAATGGCCCCCCTCCGGTGCACACAGCCTGCTCAATTGGTTCACTTACTGGGTGCTGCACTCTAAATGCTCACAAAGATGGGGCCCCGAACCTCACCCAGTGGATGCCCGGAGGGGGCCTGAGCCCCACCCCCTTTTCCAGCTTGCCCCTTTCCTCTCAGGCTCCCCTGGGCCTCCCACATGCCCGGATGACATTAAAAGGCCCCGCAATGCGCTCTCCCAAGTCTGCCCTCACCGCCAGCCTGCTCCCACCCTCCTCACCCAGTCCCCGCCCAGCCCGGCTAGCTCACTTCGCCCAACACGTGGCATCTCAGGCCTCCCTTGGACCTGCTCCATTGAATGTGTGGCCCTGGAGGGCTTAGTTCCATTCAGCGCAGGCCCTCAGAGCTGTCGGCCCCCACGCACTGTTTCCATTTCACTTCCTGTATTATTCTGCTGTCCCTGGTCTATATATTTATCCATACGGCCTCCCATTGAGCCTCACTCCCTACAGTAATTACCTATGGTTTCCATGTGTTTATCTCTGGTATCTATTTTGACAGAGGATCTACCATCCCTCCCAGATCTATTTTCATGTCTCTCTCTGTCTATAGTATTTATCTTTATTTTAACATGACTGCTTTTTTTTTTTTAACCCTCAAACTGGGACAGTTCCCAGGGGGACGCATTTTGCCTGCAGTTAGCAGCACAGCATGATTGCACACGCGCTCAGCAGCTCCGCTGGTGGTGGGTCAGCACAGCGTGCTTATTCAGCAGGAAGGCAAGGACTCAGAAGGCCAGGCGGGCACGGGGACGGGGAGGGGGCTGCGGCTCACCAGGGCCCCACCGGGGTGCGTCCGCCCACTGAGAAGGAGAATGGGACAAAGAAGGCGCGAATGGGAGAATCTGGAGGCCCATTCTGGGTTCAGATCTCAACTCTACCTGTTATTGGAGCTCCCAGCCCCAGTTTCCTCCTCCACAAAGTGAGAGTCCTAACTTACAGGATTGGGGTCAAGATAAGTACGTGAGAGGTCCTTAACACAAGGCTTGTTGGGGAGTTACGTGCCCCTGATAAAAACTACTGCTTTTATCAGTACGGCTCTCTCCTGAGGCTCTGGAACCTTGTTCAGGGGGTTTTTATGAGCGTCATCACCCTGCAGGATGTGACTGTTTCACAATGGAGACTTATCAATATGTACATTCCCAGCTCAGGAATAGAGTGGATAATAAACCCTTCATGAATGAACATATCCACTTAGTCTCTTTTTGTGACAGAGGAGAGGAAAGGCGAGTTGCAGACCAATGGTGGGGTTGAGGAGGGTGACACCGCACCGGGCAGCTTCAAGCTCAACGAAGCATGAAAGATACTTCCCTGAGAGTTCACGGGCCAAGCTATGGGGCTTCAAAGACAGCCGACGACAGGGGCACCTGCTGTGGGCTGAGCAGGGGCTGAACCAAAGGCCTGCTGGGGTTCGAACGCCAGATCTGCAGTGAAGCCGCTGAGCACAGGTCTATGGCTGTCCTGCTCAGCAACTCAGGACTGGAAAAAACAATCACATGACAGGGATAAGTGAGGGGGGCAGGGGCAGAAGTGGGGGGGGGGTGTCAAAGCAGGCAGAGCAAGTGGGAGGGATAGCACCATCCGGGGCTCCAGGAAGACGCCCTGACTGGCCAACAGTGGGGATGCTCTGGATGAGGAAGTAAAGGGAGCCGAGAGGACCCAGAGGTCAAGGGGCCAAGAGACTGCATATCCAGGAAGGGTATAAAGGGAAGGTCCAGCAGGAAGAAGAAAGGGGGAAAGCAGAAAAGTCTGGATTTTAGGGAAAATCCCAGCTATAGGGCAAGACAAGGATGGCCTTATTGCGTGGCTGGAGAGCACTGGACGCAAAGGTCCTGATGAGGAAGGGGTCACTGGCGTGAGGAGACGAGGAGCATCAAGAGCCATAAGCCCTGCAGCAGGTCGCAGACCTTCCTGCCTGCTGGTCAGTTCCTCAGCAGAGGGGTGAGACTTTAAACAGCCCTGCAGACAGAGCCGGCATGCCCACCTCTGGCCAAGTCCCTCTTGCCTTCTCCATCCACGACGGCAACACACGTAAGACACTGTCGGGAAGGAGGCTCCTGAGCCCAGGCAGAGCACCTTGCAGATGTTATTCCTCCCCATCCTGGCACTGCAGTCTCTCTGAGTCACATTCAACTTCGTACAAGTTTCTTTCCAGAGGGGAGAACCTTTAAAGGTGCTCACCAAACCTACCAGCCTAGGCAGAGAACTGAGGTGGCTTGCAAACATCTGGGATTCCGATGACTGTGCAGTGGTGTGAGAGGGAGTAGGGCACGCAGCGAGTCTGGGTGTGGGTAGGGCCACCGGCTCCTCCCGTGAGGAAGCACGCCCCAGGCAGAGCAATGCTAATGCAAGACAGTAAGCAGCAGCAAGCAGGCTGCTGGGGTCCAGAGACGCCCAGACCCCTGTTAACAGGGCTGAGAGACAGATGGGACCATGGCACGGAGGAAGCGGGCACAGAACATGCAGGATTTTGCTTCCAAACCGCCAGATGCCAGCTCCAGCTTTCCATCTGCCTCTTCTCGTTCTTCCCTTTTGCTTCACTGTTTTCATGATACACGTCCAAATACATGTGCTGACCCCACCGAGGGAGGCCAGCTTGGTGAAAGGCCAGGGACTTCAGCACCCGAAGGTTTCAGAAGAGCCAAGTGCCTCCCCTCTGGCATATCCCCAGGAAACCAGAATTCACGGGTCACTGTACAGAGTCCAGAGAGCTGCCAGACAGATCAGGGATGCCATGGTAAGGGCAGGACCCGCTACCGGGAAACCCCCAGCAGCTTCATCGGCCACCGACTCATCGTGAGCGTTTTCTGTCCTGCTTGCTCCATCCCTCCTCCCATCAGCCTTAGTGCTGCTTGACATGTAGGGCCATCAAGGGGAAAGACAATGTGCCCAGCAGCAAATTCAGTAGAAAACTGGCCTCCACAGGCAGCCCCGTTCCAAAGGAGTTGGAAGGAAGGGGAGAAGAAAGGTCAGTCCTGGGGAACCAGGAAGTACCAAGTGCCCTGGGGTCCACAGGCCTGGACAGCTTCTCAAAATCACCTGTGCCAGGTCTGCGGCAGACGGCTCAAGCCCACCTACCTCCTGCCCTGATCACCCACCAACCTGAGCCCAGGAGGAGGCAGGGAGGGGAGTGGTACCCACTGAGAGGGGCACTCCTTGTGGCCACCAGGGAGGGTGGGGCTTACAGGGTCGACACAGATGATTCCGACATGGTGAGGGGGTGGGGGGCAGAGAGACCTGACATGGGACGTAGAGGGAGGGCTTCAGTTTTTCTCCCTTCCATTAGAAGTCACATCTAGAGGACTGCTTAAATCCAGATGGCCAAAATTCAGCCCTAATCCTATTTTTCGCATGCTTCTTTGTTCTTTCTGCTCTAAATCCATTCCCATCCATTCCCACCCACTCCCTTCCCTCTCCTCCCTGGTATCCTCCCCCGTGTGCCCCCTTCTCCTCTAGCCTGGTGACGCTCAAGCCCACCCACCTGTTCATTCACTGTCCACCTGCAGAGCTGCCTGGAAGCAAGAACCCGGCCAAGGCCACAGCAACATGCCTCTTTTTGCTCTGAATCGAAGTCAAGGAAGGATGGGCTGAGCAACCAGGGGCTTAAGGACCACTTTTAACTGGCATCCAAGAAGAAAGACCACAACCAAAAGCCAAGGAGAGAGGCGGCGAGGGCCAGAGGAAAAGGAGAAGGGAGATTCCTAACCCTTTGTCAGAAAAAAAATAGATAAAAAGCTATTAGGGAATAAATAAAAGATTCGGAGAGAGTCATCAGCCCGACTGGGCACGATGTTTCTCTCTTGCTGCAGTAATGATCTGATGAGAGTTCAATCCTACCGCATCCTTCATGTCCTGACTCATCCTCACCGAGTCTCAGCTGCCTCCGGAAGATGGATGGCAGCACGGGAGGTGGCTCCGATGAAGCCCGGGGCCCGAGGAGCTGGGGATCGCACACGCCTCCCCGCACCCGAGGCCCGGCCTCGCCACATCCCAGGGATGAGGGCAAGGGGGGGTGCTGGGCTCCTCCTTGCAGACCGATGCTGCCGAGAGCAGCATGCCCGGGAGGCTCCCTCCAGCTTGCCTGCCTTGGTGCCTGAGCTCACGGTGCAGGTGGGACTGACGGAATCACAGCACCCACTGCTTAGAAGGTTCCAGCCTATCCCCTCCGTTTGGGTCTCTTCCAGGGTCTGTCCAAGCTGCCAAGGCCAGAATGCCAAGAGGACGACGGGTTGGCACAAGCCGAGGCACTGAAGCACCACCACAGTCCTTGAGCATCTTAATCAGTGTTTCCGATGCAGCCAAGATAAGGAAAAAGGGACAGATATTTACAGGGAACCTACTATGTGTTAGGCACCATGCTGTCTGATCTTACCAACATTATCTCACTCTGAATAGCAGGCCTGTGAATTAACTTGTCGTGGGTCCCATCTTACAGCTAGCAAAACTACAGCTGGGGGAGCCTCCAAATGCAGAGCTGAAAAGCACTGGGCTCCTGATGAGACTTTGTTAGAGAAAATGGACTGACCAATGCTGAGAGCACCAGGATTCTTCTAGAAGCAGGAACCAGCAGGCACAGAAGGCTTTGCCTTTCTACAGGGCCTCATACTCCCAGCCTCTGCCCGGCTTTTGCTGTGGGCTTCTGTGTGTCAGATCCCGACAGCTCCTTCCCTGGGCATTGCTGCCCAGTCCACGAAGAATCCTGAAACGATCACCCTGGTTCTGATAGCACAGATCCGACTCCCCCGGCTGCCACAGGGTCGCCCAAGGTAGGCAACGTGCCCCAGACCAGCTCAGCTCAGCTGCTCCCGGTTCTGCCCGGATCAGTGACTGTGCAGAGCCCCGCAAGGGCAGCGGCAGTGCACCTGGGGGGCTGGGGGCTCTCCTTTTCCAGGTCTTGCATCGGCCTGAAGTTGCCCCTTACTTTGTTGGTTTCCATCTTCTTTCTTTCCTTTTTTAAAACTGCTTTAAGTTATATTAAGGCAAGGCGGTCAAAAGCTCCAGGTCATCTGGAATAAACAGAGTTTATTCTTACTGTAACACAGTTAATGCATAATTTGATGGCACACCATTTGGGAAAATCTGGGCAAGTGGCAGGAAGGGGGCTGGTGAGGACTGCCAGCCTGGCTGGGGGAAAGCAGGAATGAATGTTCTGTCTCCTGGAGCCTCACTGCAGCACAGTCAGGGCAGCTCACGCTCAGGGGAGAAGAAGTAGGACATTTATGTAGCACCTACTATCAGTTTATTTGATCCTCACAATAACCTTGGCCTATATTTCCACTTGACAGATGGGAAAACTGAGGCTCAGAAAGCTTAAGGTCACAGAGTGGCAGGGACAGGCTTTGGCCTCCTATCTGACAGATCCCATCGGCATAAGGACATCAGGGGCTCTTTACGTGTGGTTTCTAGACCAGCAGCCAGCCTCACCCGGGGACTTGCTTAAAATGCAAATCGTCGGGCTCCCGCCCCACAAAGGAATCAGAAACTCGGGGGATGCGGCCCAGCAATCTGTATTTTAGCAAACCCTCCAGGTAATGCTGCTATGGGTATTTCTTCTAGGACGCTCCACTGACGGGCAAGCATGGCCCTGAAAGAGTGACTCCCAAAGAGTAGACGTCAGAGCAGCAGCATGACATTCACTGGCAACTTGTTAGCGATGCAAGTTCTTGAGCCCCACCCCAGACCTACTGAAGCCCAAAACTCCAGGTACAGGGCCCAGGGCTCATATCACAAGCCCCCCGGGTGGTTTGGATGCATGTGCAAGTCTGAGAAGCACTCCGAGCATCTTCCTCAGGTACGAGAGGGCTGCAGAAGCCAAGTGGTGCAGCCCCCAGATGCCCTCGGCTTGTCCATGTGCAGAATGATGGGCATCCTGTCACCAGTGAAAACCCTCCAGGAATCACATTTCAGTGTGTTACCGGTGTGAAGGGCAGGTGGGGAAGAAGGCAAGGAGGGAACCTGAAGGTATAAGACTCATGGAAAGGTCCAAATGCCACAGCCCCGGGGAGGGTGAGAAGGTGGCTTTCACCAGAGAGGATGGAGAAAATGCGTGCCTCCAAAGAGGGTTTTTATTTCTTTTCTTCCTTTTCTGATATTTATTCCAAAAACAACTGGGGTTAAATAGAAGAAAGACTTGCCCAAGGCCTCAGGTAAATTCAGCAAACAGCAATCTGTCTGTAGAAGAAACATACCAGATCAAAGGGACTTGTCTTTGTCTCTCATGGGTATGAAGATAGGGCCAGCCTCTGATGGGCACCAACTGTATGCCAAGCTCCATGGAGCAAGCATTCCATGCACCAGGGCTTAGTGCTCATAATACACCCACCTTCCCACTGTAGAGGAAACAGAGGCTCCAAGAGAGTAAGCATTTTACTCAAAATCTCGCAGCTTGGAAGCAAGGGACAGGATCCACTCATGCTACTGGAAAATGCCCAGCAGCCTCCAGTCTGGCCCTGTCCTTCAGAACTTCTGTAACACGGGTAGCGTCTGTGGCTGACAATACGGTAGCCACTTGCCTTGTGTGATTATCGAGCCCCTGAAATGTAGCTAGTGCTGCTAAGAGGCTGGTTTTTAAATCCTACTTAATTTTAATTCTTTTAGGTAGCCATATGTGGCTAGTGGTCAGTGTACTGCAAATCTAGGCCACCAGTGAGCCCCATTTTGATCTGAGGCTGACCCGTGTCACCCGGATGACTCCAGGTCCAAAGGAGGTGGAGACAGAATTCCGGCACAGGCCCTAGTCATACCGCAGGGCGGCAGGTACCCTTTTGTCCAGATCGCCCCCACCCTGCATCTTCTTGCTGATAAATGGTGACGGCAGTGGCCCTGTGTGACCTGGTTTTCCTGAAACTTTGACAAAGCAAACCTCCGCCTTCCTGGCATACCACCATTTTACCCACTAGAGAAATGCAACTTGACAGAAAGGTTTCCCAGGATTAGAGTTGGCCAATCACAGTCACAAATGAACCCTAGCCCTTAAACAGCAGCATGGCCTTACGCAAGCTACTGAGTTCTCAGAACCGCTGTGGCCCTGTCTGTAAAACTGGGAATAAAATAATTACCTTTGATGGTTATTGGAATGAAGGGGGCCGGCACATGATGTAAGACCCCTCCTGCATTTCCTGACATCCTTCCCCACTCATCCCACGCTCTGCTACATGAGTCCCCTAGGACCCGGGAGCTTCCCAGCTTTCAGGGAGTTGCTCTGGCTGTTTGTGGGCTAGAAGCCACCTCACATCTGTGCCTTAAACAGTATTTCCCCAAACTCCTCCTAGAGTCAGTATCTGGAATCCACAAGCAATGGTATAGGCGCCTGCAGCCAAGCACCCAGCAGGTGCCCAGATGAGCTCAGTCTCCCCAAGGTGGGCTTGGCCACACGGGCTCCTTCACACTCGGTCGCAACTGAGGTTGCCTGAGAGGGCCTCACTGCCTTCCAGAGGTCCAGCAATTCATCCACACAACATTGACCCCTGTCCAGCCATGTCCATGACTAGGATGTCTAAAATCAAATGAACGTCACCTTCCCCAGTATGACTGTCAATCAAATGTCATTATCCAGGCAGTGGGTGATTCAATTACCAAACGTCATCCTCTGTCACCTTCCATTAGCAGGTTACTGGTCCCGAGAGAAGGCACTGGGAGGAACCCCAGGAGAATCCCAAGCCCCTCTCAGTCCCTAAAGAGGACCCCACCAGAACCACTTCACACCGTGGTCCCTTCTTGAAAATCCCCAAGGGGATAGGCTCTCTCTCTCTCTCTCTGGAAGAGCATCTGTGAACCCCAACATTCCCCATCTCTTCAGCTGGAATCCCTCATGCTCCAAGCTTGTGATAGGTATTTGCAAGACCAGCTGCCATCACTTTATAGGCAATAAAGTAGAGGGACTCTAAGCACCACTGTGGGGGTCCTTGGAGAATCCCAGTCTTGCCACTGACCACGTGGCCATGGACAAGTTATCCAGCTTCCTTGAGCCTTAATTTCCTCACCTACAAATAGGTAGTCATACTGGTTTCATTCAGTGACAGATGTGAAGCACTCAGCTCACGGCCTGGAACACACTCAGTATTCTGTGTAAGATAGAAACTGGTCTTGATGCCGATGGTGCTACACTGCTATTGTACAGGACAGATTACATGGGACTTCCTCCGTGCCGTCCTACTCTGACTCCCCACAATACCCCTGGATTCCTCGAACACACCATACGAAGCTTCCTTCCTTCCTTCCTGGTTTCCTTGAGTCAGCTAATACTTATTAGATGCTCACCCAAAGCTCCTGCAGTCTGCCGTGCGTGAATAAATGGATAAGGTCCCCGTCCTTATGAAGCTTGTGGGAGGGGAGCTGAATATTTGATAAAGGAACATACACACCACACACCACACACACATGCACATTTAAAATTGCAATGAATGCAATGGTGTCAGGCCACTATAAGCGGGAATCAGAGGAGAACTAACATGGTCTTGTAAGCCGAGGAGTCACAGCTTTACAACACTTTTGAGGGTGAAACTGCATTTCTGTAGGTAGATTCTGAGCTCCGGGGGTGGCGAGACAGGCAAAGCAGCAGCTCCCAAGATCTGGCAGAGCTCCCAGCTAAGAACGACAATGTACTAGAGGTTTGTCAAATGAAGGAAGGAATGGGTCGGTGGATGGATACAAACACTCCCACTACACCTTCAGTTACTTCACTTGGGGCTTCTGGTCCATCCGGTCACTGGGGTTTGCCTTCATTTTCTCTGCTTCTCAGCATTATATGCACCCCCACCCCCACCAACACCCCCACCAAAGCTATGTCTCAAGTCACAGACTGTATGCATTAGAAATACCTCCTGGAATGCTATTTCTTTTCAAAATCCCTTACACAGACATTTTCCTCTCGGCCCTCCCAGGCCTGCCTCCCCCACCCTCGCCCTCACCCTGGAGAAGTCCCAAAAGGAGTTTAAAAATGGAAAGCCACGTGCAAATAAAAACCTTGAGAAACCTGACGCCTCGGAGAGGTAAGCGCTTTCTCCGGGAAGGTGGTTTATGCTTGAGTCATTTGTCTGGCAGCGTCAGGCTGCACGGCCTGCGGCAGAGACAAGGCTTTCTGTCTCCTAGTGTGCTGAACACAGTAGGAACACTCAACAAATTGTAAATAATGACAGGGATGAGACAGCGATGGGGGAAAGTGAGTTAAACACTGTGCAAGAACCTCCCACCTGCACACACAGCTGAGATGTGGCTCCATTTCCTGTCTTCGTTCTCAAGGCACCCCAGAACCAGACTGGACTGTCACACCAGGTCGAGGAACCTTACCCCTTTGGCAAAAAGCAGGTCGATCTCCTTCCCAGACACATATGACTTAGGAACACTGGCATCAACCACCATGCAGCACCGCTGACAGAGGACAGACCAGGCGGCAGAGGATAAAGACAGAACCTGACGGGGAATCTGAGCACACCCTAACGGGGCTCCAGAGGCCGCCTGGGCTGGGGCACGGAGCTGGCAGTTCTCCAGCTTAGGGAAAAACCGCAAAGACAGCGGCGCCCAGTGCAGGGGCCAGGCTACTGCAAATGGAGGGCAAACAGGGCTCAGGAGTCGGACAGAGCTTGGACCTGCGAGGTGTTAACAGCATGACCTTAGGTGGGTCCACTGATGTCTCTGAGGTTTGTCAGCACAGGACTCAGGGACTGTTGTGGGAATTTACACTCCCTGGTGGGCTCTGGGGTTTAAGCCTCTGCTCTCAGGGAGCTTCCCTTCCAACTGGGGAAGAAGAAACAAATATCTTCTGTGGGAAGACATGATAGGTGCTGCAGTGACAAGGCGGGGGAAGCAAGGTCAGAAGGCCTCTGCAGCCAGGTAACCTGCACAGAACAGAGACCTACACAAAGAGAGGAGGCCCGGAGGCAACCTTCCAGATGGAGGGGAAAGCGGGGTGCACGTCCTCAGGGAAGGTGTCGTCAGTATGTCTGACACCCAACGGGGTGGCCAGCAGACAAGCGAGGAGGAAGCGGTCACACTGTGCACGGCCTTGGACTCTGCTGCACCAGGGAAACCACCCCAGTGCGTTTGGAGGAGTGCAGAGAGGCGTGCAGCACGTTTCAAAAGCTGCTGGGTTAGAGATGAGAGTGCAGGGAGCACACAGGTGGCCACGGGAACCCGGACAGCCATGGGGGAGCACACGGGTGGCTGGGGAGGCGCCTTCACAACTGTGGAGCAAGAAGTGCTGGTGTGGAAGTAGTGGCCCTGGAGGTGCTGAGAGCTGGTTAGACTCATGGCAGAGCTTGAAGGTCAAACTACAAGGACAGGGATTAGAATCGGACTGAGAGGTAAAGAGTCATCAAAGATGCTCCTGGTTTTGACAGCAGCTGGGCCAGCAGCTGGCCCAGGGCAGGTGTTCAGTATGTGTTAGGGCATCTTCCCTACCCAACCCCACCTGCCAGCAGTGACGACGCTAAAGGACAGGGTATGAGAATGTCTCCTGGTTCCAGAAGCTTAGGAGAAAAACAGATACAGAGGAATTAGGGAACTGGCAGACACAAGCTCCTGGTTCAGAGCTTAAAAGGAGAGGGGCTATTAGATATAGCCAGCTGATGGATACTGCTGCTTAGGGGCAAAGCAATCCAGGTACCCTCAAAACACTAAATTGTGCTTTGAATCACAGAAGTAACACATATTTAGTGGACATGCCATTGGACTTCAAAATTCTCCTTATATGAACTGACAGAAGTCTGCAAAAATTTAAGTAAGAGATGTTTACCAAAGCATTACCAATAATGGAAAATTGGAAACAATCTAAATTTCAAACAATTAAGGATGGATTAAATCCCTAATTTGAAAATGGCCAAAGAAAAGCACAAAGTAGAAAATAAAATTCACCCGTAATATCCATGGCTAAAAATAACCATCATTAAATTGTTGGCATTATGTCTTTCTAGCTTTTTGTCTATGCATCTGTATGAATTTTTTGTTGTTGATGTAATATTTGGATCACACTGAATATACTGACTTATAATCTGACTTTCCCTATGTAGCAAATATTGTAAATATTTTTATGCCATTAAATATGGTACTACAACATATTTTAATGGTTTCATGGTGCTTCATTATTTGAATGAACCATGATTTATACAACAGATTCTGTATTGTTGGACATCTCAGTCATTTCCAGTTTTCCATCATTACAAATAGTTCTCTGGTACACAGCCTTGTACGTGAACTTTCGTGAACATCTCCGATTATTTCCTTAAGGTAAGAGAAATGCCAAAACGTGGAAGTGCTGAGTCCAAGAGGAAATCCATTTTTAAGGTTTTTGAAAAATTCTGTCAAACAGCCCTCCAGAACTTGTCCCAATACACCCCCAGAGCAGGGAATGAGAGCCCCCATTTCTCTCCATCTAAAGGTTTGCGTATTATTATTATTTCTGCCAGTTTAACAGGGGAAAACAGAATCTTGTAACTGATTTAATCAGTATTTCTTCGATCCCTATGTAAGCTGAACAAATTCCCATATGTTTATTAGCCATTTTACTTTTTCTCTTTTGTTACTCAGGGAATTGCCCATGCCTGCCTTTTGTTTATCTTCTTCAATCTGATTTTTGAGAGCTTATTAGACCCCACGGCAGTTTACAAGGGAAAGTTACTCCAAAAGCTGCCACGGACTTGTGGACCAAACACCAGTTACAGAAGACAGTACTGGTAGGTTCGGCTAAACCCCATAATGATTTTGCGATTCCAACCTCAGGGCCACAGGACTGCAGACTGGTGAAGCCAGGAGCTGGGAACCAGAGTTGAGAAGACAGAAGCCAGCGGCTGGCCTGGTTTTCACCAGAGGTGGAGAGCTGGAGCCTTGGGGACACATCACGGCCCTACCGGCTTCAATAGGGCAGGCTTTTGGCACTTGCACTGGAAAGGAGAGAAAGTGGGCTCTCATGGGGACAAGAGGCCCTGTTGGTACAACCAGGCAACTTTAGAGAAAATGACTTATCGCTCAAGAATGGACGTGTAAGTACGTGGCAGCTCAAGTCGCAGACGTGTTTGGTTTCTGCAGCCTGAGCTCTGAACTGAAAGAGGCTGGGATAAATTAGCTGGGAGGGGAATTTTAAACCAGAGCTGTGCATAGTTCACTTCTAGCACTGATTGGCAGAGGGCAGCTGCCTGGGTTGGAAAGAAAACTGTTTTCCAGAAGGAACTGAAATCTCCCTCCTGCATGAGTGTGCCTGGCCTGGCAGCGATTCAGGCCTCCGCATGTGGACCCTAGAAACAAGACAGAAAGCCTTGGGACCGAATCCTCAGGTGCAGAACCTTGGGAGTGGAGAAGGTGGGCCAGGGCAGGAGGCGCCCCACACCTGTTGAATGACCAGGGAGCAGCCCAGCGTGCCCCCTGCCCCCATCAGGACCTTGACACTATGCAAACCCATCACGCTTGGTCCAGGACACATTCCTCAATCCCACTGACCGATTACATTTCCCAACCAGAGCCCAGACACGCTAACCCAAGAAGGCCAATTCCATCTTTGGAAGCAACCTTCCAACTGCCTGTGACATGCGCAGCCCGTCTGGACGCCGGAGGGCTGGCACAGGTGGACCCTCTGTGCTCCTGTGTGCCTCCCACTTTGCCGAATTCCTCTGAACGTTACAGGTGGGGCGGTGAGGGCTGCACACGGAGACCCCTAGATTCCTCTGTCCATCAAGGTGGTGAAGACAGAGGCTCAGGTGGTCCCTCTGGATCAAGTGGCAAGAAGTGCCCGAGGCAGCTCTGGCCTCCATGCCCACTCGATCCGAGGTAGTACAACCTCTCAGTGCCCGCCATGCGCCCCCACAGCCTCACTCTGAGTTTCGCCTCCACTGTGAGGCTGAGGCTGCCCAGTCAGAACCTACTGGGGTGTCCTCAGCAGCCCCGTGGTCCTCTTCCTCACTAGAACCGTGCTTTGAGGAGGCGGCCTTGCTTGGACCTTCGGCAGCTGACCCCACCCATGCCTGTCTCCATCCGGGCTCTGCCCCGCATCCCTGCACCAACAAACCCCAAGCTCAGACTCTTAGTCACCGTGCCAAGGGGTCCACCTGACAGCAACGCCTCCAGACTTTCGGGGGGGATAGGAGGTGATGGTGGTGTTTCAAGCTTTTAATTAACATATCATAAGCATACAATTAAGAGAATCAAGAGCACCCGTCCTTTAGGTACAGCTCAACCAATTATATGGGTGTACACCTGTGTGGCCACCAGGCACGGCAAACTACGGAGCACTTCCAGCCCCCTGATCATTGCCAGAGTGACCACTGTCTGACTTCCAACAGCATTGATGAGTTTTGATTATTTCTGAACTTCAGACAAACGGAATCACATAGCATGTTCTCTTTCATGCCTGGCTTCTCTCACTCAACACAATGTCCGTGAGACATTTATTAACGTTGCTGCTGGCACTAACAGCCGTAAAATTTGTGAGTCCTATTCTGGCATGTTGTTCGTGCTTTCCAACTGTTTCAGGGAGACCTACGGGTGCCCTGAGCAGGGTAGGAAGGGGCAGGAGGGTCCAACAGGGTAGCGAGTTACCCTCTGGTTCAACCCGTGAAGCTCTTCCTTCCTCTAAAACTGGGGCTTCTGTTCAGACCCCTCTTGCCTAAAGGGCTCTAAGGCAAAACAGCCACACAGATTCTCCAAATACACCTGTGTTTCTCTCCTCCTCGGTCAAAAGTTGAGAAGTTAGACCAGAACACCAAGGCTAACACACTTCAGGACATCTAGAAGATTCCAGGTGAAGAAAAGGTTAGCCCCACCCTCTTCTGATAGCAAAAATGGTGTCCAGGAGGTGCAAGCCAACCTGCCGCCCTGCCCTGCCCCACTGTGATGCCCCTTCTGGCCACAGAGGCGGTATTTCTAACAGCCACATCCCAACAGCAACACGATATTTATGACACCAAGAAGGGTTAAAATAGGAGAGGCCAACGTGGGATGGCTCACCGTCAAGGAGCGGGCAGCAGTGTCCCACGTGTCCATGCGGCTCATGTCAATTTCTTCTCCTGCCAAGGGTTCAATATCTTTGCAGAAACTAGACACTGGCCCTTTTCCCCAATTTGAAGGCACAGGGGAGATGTGTGGGGAACAATTCAATTAAGAGCAAAAGGCCTGCAGGCTTGAGGAGTAGAAAGTACACACCTAAGACTTGCCAGAAACTCCCATGGCTTAAAGCCCTGCCACTGGGGCAGAAAGGACGTGGGGAAGGGGAGGTGGGCCAGGGGAAGTGGGGGGGCTTCTCTGGCTCCGCCACAGGCTCTGATTCTGTCCCAGACCCTGGCAGAGACGGACACACATTTTGACGAACACTCTTCCCCTCATTTTGAAGCCCCTGTGGATTGCAAGGGAAATTTAATCCATATGTCTCTGATTCATTTATACTTAACTCATCAACATGTTGTTTTGTAAGAGTGTTTTGTATCCAAGTGGCTTTTTTTTTTTTTTAAAGCTCTTAAAACCCTGGGTTCTTTCTTTGAAACAGGAAATCAGACTGTGCCAAGAGAACAGGAACTTGAACCCTTAGAGGTTCGGACTCAGGTTCAAAGCTCTTATCTCCCCAGAGACCCCAACCAACCAGAAGGGTGCCCCCCCATGCCCACCTGCTCCTCTGCACTCCACTTGGAGGCAGACATTCTAAAAGCAGCCAAATCCAACCAGGAGAAGCCTGGAGAAAGCAGCAGCATTGGACTATTTTGGGGTCGAAATGTTCTGTTCACAGCCAGGGCCGTGCTCCTCGGAGCCTGCGGAGGCCTGCAGGCTGCAAGGGGGACAGAGAGGAGGCCAGGAGTTCCGTTCTGCTTCATTAGAAGTAGCATCTTTGCTCAAAACAGAATCCCTATAAGCAGGTCCCTCTGGAAATGACCTGGGGCCCCTGATCTGAGCTCACTTGTGGGCTTTGGCAAGGTCTCTGGAAGGGCAGTGAACTTGGAAGGCCCAAAGCAGATGGATGGAAGGATGATGTGCTGCTCCAGTGTCCCCTTCCCTCTCATGTTCCCCCACCTTCTCTGTAGCTGCACAGACACAAACCCATCTCTGTGCCCCGGGCCCAGCGGAGCCAAACATTAACATGACAGTAAACAAGAGGGTTGATTTCTTAAACCTCAGCAGAGATCCTGAGAACATGTTCTGGGGGCCTCCACGAGCTCTGGTCAGCCTGTGGCCACCCACATCCTCCCCTCGGCAAGGGGACTACAGAACTGATGGCGTGTGCAAGCTCCACATGGGTGTGGGTATGGCTTGCATACACAGCACAGTTCGGATAACCTGTACCTGGGGGCTGACAATCCTTGACTGCTTCCCGAGAGAGCAAGAAGAACATCTAGCATGATTTCTTATGTTAATGAATTCACAGAGTCAAAAGGGTAGAAAACAAGATAGCCAATGTCAAATGAAGCAGTGGAACTTCAGTGCAGCAAAGAAGCCCCAATCCTCTTCCCTTCCTCCACTGAGAATCAGGCTGAAAGGCAAACATCCGCAAGATAAGGGAGGGGCCTCTGGGAGGCAGAAACACCGTCATCGTCATCGATAGCCAGCGAAGCCAGGAAGCCAGCAAGGTGGCCCCTCCCTGTTCCTGCCCCAATGACTCCGAGCTTGGCCAGGTGACCTGCTTTGGGGAGTGAAATGCATGGAAAGTAACAGTTCCAAATGTAGGTCTAAGAGGCACAGCAGGTTTCTGCTCATCCCCTTGTGCTCCTGCCATCTGCCATAAGAAGAACATGCACTGCTCCATCTGCCAGGGTTCCTGACAGAGAAATGTGGAGCAGAACAGGCCTAACGCCCAGCCTGGAGCAAAACTCAGCTGACCCCAGCTGGAATTAGCCAAACTCCAGCCAACCCACAGGCCTGGGAACAGGAAGTAAATAAATGCTTGTTGGAAAGAACTGAATTTGGGGGTGTTTGTTACCCAGCATTATGCAACAATAGCTGACTAAGACACATGATTATAATTTCTATTAACCAGACTATGAAAAAGCAACTGGACCAGCTCTGCCTTCTATGCAAGACCTGCCCTGGCCCAGTCTTAGTCCATGAACCCAGATTCCCTGGGCAGTCAGTTTTTCTATGTTACTATTAGTTCATCACTTCATTCCACAAACATCTATTGAATAAAAGCTGTGCTGGTCACTCACTGGAATACAGAGATTAACTAAGATATAACCATGGTTTTTATGGGACTTATAGCTTATGTGACGGACACACAGAGGATAGTATGATGTGGCACAGAGAATGACAGAATACTGCGAGGGTATAACAGAATGCTAGAATATTAAAGCTCTCCAGTCTAAGAGATAGACTAACAAAGGCACGCAGCAGAATGCAGGAGTGGGCAGAGGGTGGTCAGGGAAGGCTTCATGGAGAGGGCTGGAATCCTTAGAGATAAGCAAGACTATTCTCATGGAGAGTTCTGCCAGTAAAAAATCACACTTTTCCAAACCTTTGGAGCAGTTGCCCAGTTTCACTACTACAGCCAAAGCCATGATGGCCTCTGTTATTTATTCATGTATTCAAAAGCCTTTCCCTGAGTACCTACTATGTGTCAGCCCTGCACTGTCCAGTTGGGTAGTAAGCTCTTAAAAGGTGGCTGGTCTAAGCTGAGATGTGCTATAACTGCAAAAACACACTGGATTTCAAAGACTTAGTACACAGAGAAGGACTTAAAATATCACAGTACAATCAGAAATGTTGAAATGATATCTTGGATATATGGGGTTAAATAAAATACGTTAGTAAATTAATTTCACTTGTTTCTTATTTTTCTTTTTAAATATCGCTGATAGAAATCTTAAAATTATATAAGTGGTTCTCATTATATTTCATTTAGACAGTGCTTGGGCCAGTCTCTAGGCCCTAATCTGACCACATATGAGCATTGTCTGTGGATCTTTAAATATTATAAAGCTTCAGCTATTCCCCGACCAATTAAATCAGAACTCCGGGGTAGCACCCAGGCATCAGTGTATTTTTAAGCTCCCCACAGAATTCCAGCACACAGACAAGTTCAGGAACCATTCTTCTAACAAGAGGCTAGAGGAAAGACACAGTCCTCCTATCATCTGGGGAGATGCGACATGGTTGTTTGTCTGTAAACAGTGACAGGTGCAATGTACTGGGTCCACAGGGGCAGAAGGCTGGCATCTCTCAGGCCTCCACACACACGTGGCATTTCCGAAAGAAGTGGGATGATTCGCCCCTCTTCTCTGGCCCTGGGGCAGCTGTGGGCTAATTCCCCCAGTCCTCTCCTCACACATGCTCCGTGGGCCACTCTCTGCAGGCTTCGGCCATCAAAAGAGTGCTTTTTCCGAGGACCAAGCCTCAGCCAAGAGCCGTGCCTCCTTTCCCTACCTGAGCAGGCCCAGCGCATCACTCTATTAGGGCACAGAAATGTTTCTAGCAATGGAATATACACACACACACACACCTTGAAATCCGCGCATCACTCTATTAGGGCACAGAAATGTTTCTAGCAATGGAATACACACACACACACCTTGAAATCTGCGCATCACTCTATTAGGGCACAGAAATGTTTCTAGCAATGGAACACACACACACACACACACACACACCTTGAAATCCGTGCATCATTCTATTAGGGCACAGAAATGTTTCTAGCAATGACACACACACGCACAAATGTTTCTAGCAATGACACACACACACACATTTCTAGCAATCACACACACACACACACACCTTGAAATCCTTTTGCCCACACGGTTCATCTGAATATTAACTGAGTGTGATGTGAAGATAATATAACAACAGGGCACAGCTAGTTGCCCAGAGGCAAAGCGTGGCCCCCAGGGAGGCATGAAATGCGCCTGTGTGTGGAAGCCAGCGCTGGTCCTGCGGAGTAAACAGGGTTCATGAGCCAACAGCCGGAGCAGCTGCAAATGGCCCCAGGGTGTGTTGGGTGCGGAGGGGACCCAGAAAGGGGGCCTAGGAACGGGCTGCTTTCCCAGTCTCATGCTCCTTGGAGTCCCTCTTGCTAGAGTCACCACCAAGAAACACGTTTCTGCAGCCACTCACGAATTCTGGTCACTGGCCACAGAAAGCACTATGACAGGTGGGAGCAGGAACAGGGTGGAAGCAGAATGCAGCTTTGCCATGGAGGATGCTGGGACAACCCCCGAGATCACTGGAACCAGACAAGGGACAGTGAAGGGACCACCATCCAGCATCTCAGAAGGGGACACACTGCATCAGCATCGTTGGGACCCAGGGGATAAGACAGGCTCAGGCAACCTTCAGTCACGACTGTGGCAATGGCCGCGTGGGTACACGCAATGTCAAAACCTCACATCGTACACTTTAATGAGTTCCAGATCACTGAGTGCAGATGAGGTCTCAATAAATCTGTTTAACAAAAGACGGGTGCTGAGCTGCAAGACGTAGGAAAAGTCATGCAACGTTCTGGGCCTCAGTTTCTCCAGCTGTAAAACGAATACAATCAAGAACCTGCATTGTTGTGCGGCTGCCATGAAGAGAGCCAGCAACACACACAGCCCGGCGGCTGGCTTGAAAATCCTGGCTCCTGTGAGTCACACAGGAAGGATGATGATTATCACAGTAACACCTGCAGCAGTAATACGAGGCGATACTAGGGAGCACAGCAGGTTCTGCTCATCCTACTGGGCCCCTCATCTGCCAAGAGAATATGCTCTGGCCCTTCACCCTGGGCCCAGGAGGAGAAATATGGTAAGAGTAATCACACAGTATGAACAGCCATAATTTAGTAAGAGTGCCAAGAGTAAGGGCTGTCCTGGTAGTGGTATCATATACATGTTAGTGTATGAAATGTACATGCACTGGCATGTATAACATATTACAATCACAGTATACTACTACTATAGTAATAAGGGTGACAATTACTGTTAGAGCCAGAGCAACGTGGAAGCTGGCAGGCCAAGGGTGGGCTGTGAACTGAAATGGCAACCCACATGAGCCAGCATTTATGGTTCAAGGACCTGGTGGACGTGGTTCCTATCTGGGAAGGCCTGGTGCAGGACACGGTTAAGAATGCAGGTACAATGGCTCGATCCTGGCTTCCCTACTTTCTAGCAGTGTGGTCCCAGTAGGCTGTTTTAACTTCTCTCATCTTCAGGGTCTGTGTGTATAAATGGAGCTAAATCTATTCCTGCCTCGTAGGGTTACTCTGAGTGCCCAACGGGAAGATTCATGTTCTGTGCTGAGTGTAGCTCCCAGCACAGAACTGATTGAAGGAAACTGGCTAGTTTCATCTCCTCGGCCCTCATCATCATCAAAGCAACCAAAGCAGAGGCCACTTGGCCCCCGGCTGTGGGCTGAGTGACGTCCAAGCTGTCCTTAGTGTGGCGTGATGAGGGGAGATGGGTCTGGAAACCCACATGCCTGCATCCAGATCCCGCTCGGCTATTTCCTGGCGACACGCCTGAAGGCCAGTTATTCAACCTGCCTGAGCTCAGCTCCATTATCTAAAATATAATTTAATAACTAAGAGCCTTAGAAACGCGTATTATTTAACCCAACCACTCTGCTTCTAGACGTTTAGCCCAGGAAAATAGAGATGTACACAGAGATTGACGTACAGTGACGTCCAACAGCACATTTTTAAAATAGTAACTAGGAGTAACTGAAATGTCCAACATGGGAGATTAATTACATACGGTACATTCAAATGAGGTAATATGTTCACCCATTAAAAAACATGTTGTCAAAGACTATTCAAAGATGTGGGAGAAATGTTTGTGACATCTTATTAAGAGGAAAGAGTGGTTTACAAAAGTAGCCAGGTCCCTGTCAGCCTTAGGGTACCCTGCCTTGGTGGGTTTGAGCAAGATGCTCCCCTTGAATGGACCCTGCTTCTTGACCCAGCTTGTCTCCACTGGCTGCCCTTGAGAGGGGCACAACCTCAACTACTGGAGCAGGCGGCTCTTCCTGCTTTCACCCTGGGCCCCTGTGGTTTACATCCCACACTGTGGCCCCTTCCAGAAGGTAAGTCAGCTCATGTCCCTCCCGTGCTTTACACCCTTCAAGGCTCCCTGCTCCGTCACAACGGCTACCAGTATCTCTGCCACGGCCTAGAAGCCCTGTGTGTCTCGTCCCATTTAATCTCGCTGCTTCATCATCTACTACCCTTCCACTCACTCCCTTTCCTGCAGCCACACGGCTCTTCTTGCTGTCCTCTGAACATGCCGGACACACACCCGCCCCAGGGCCTTTGCACCAGCAATTCCCCCGCCAGGAATGTGCTTCCCCAGATACCCACATGGTTCACTACCTCACCTCTGTCCGATTTACTCAAATACTCAAATGACACCCTTAGAATTAAGACTTCTCCCTACAGCCATCCTATCAAAAATTGGAGCCTCCCCTCAACACACTCTGCCCACCTTCCTGACTCTTTAGCGTTTATCACAGTTTGACATTTTATGTGTTTTGCATATTTATTGGGTTGTCCATCTCTCCCCATTCTAAAGTGAGGTCCCAAAGGGCAGGTTTTTTGGTCTGTTTGTTCACTGTTTCTGTGCTGAAAGCAGTCCCCGGCACCTAATAGGTGCTTAATAAAGCTCTGTCGCCTGAGCGCAGTAGGCACCACATAATGCAATGATTTTTATACAAAGCAACGCGTGGATAGGAACCGTCTTGCGACGGCAGGTCATTGTCACTCTGTTCATGTGCTTCCCAGCAGTTTTCCAAAACTTACACACGGCTATGTACTACTTGAGCCTTCAGAACAAAAGGAGCCGTGGCACCAGTTTTCAGCGGGACTGATAAACCGACCTCATCACACGGTGGCTGGTGAGCAGGGACCGCCCTTCCCCCACCAGACGTGACACTTCAGCGCAAGCAGAGTACATATCTGGGCCCCTACAGGGTCACAAAGGAGAATAAAGTGACATCCATTTTTATGAGTAAAACCAAAGCAAAATCCTGCCTGGCCCCAATTTCTCCAGAAATGAGCCCCTGCTTTGCCCTGTGAGTCCACCCAGGGGCAGAGGCCTGTCCTTGGGCCCCATCCTAGGACACAAACCTGTCTCATCACTAGACCACCTTGTTAGTGACTTCCCACCTAGGTCACCACCTGTCACCTTCTGGAACCCTTGCTGGATCTACTCCAGGGCTCTGCCTGTCATTCCCATGACTGCAAAGTGCGCCCCCTCTCTGTTCACCACTATTCTAGGAGCTTTCCTACCCAGCGAGTGGCCCAGCCCCTCCACCAGGCCGTTCCCCCTAACTTTCTCCTCCATCTTAGCACTTACCACCATCTGACACATTACATCTTTATTTGTTGGTTTAATGCTTGTCCCTCCTGCCCCTCAACTACAATATAAGCCTCACAAGAGCAGAGACTCTATTTTATTTACTGCTGAATCCTAATATGCAAACCAGTACTTGGTACACAGTGGCTGCTCAAAACTGTTGGAGGGAGGAATCAAGAAAGACGGGAGGAAGGGAGAGACGCACCCCCTCGACCACACAGATGAGTATTCTTCTATCCCCATATCTACATAAAGAAAAGGAAAGAGTGAGGTCTGCTCAGAATCTCTATCAGAAAATCACTTGGCAACCCAGGTGGGGAATCCTTAATGCAAATCCAGCCACGGTCCCATCTCCTGTAGAAATGACATGACAGCAGAATTCTCTCCAGCCACTTCTAGGAAATAACACCAAACAGGTAAGTAAGTTCATAATACTAACCTGCTGATAACTTTCAGGCCTCAGCTCTGCTTTGTTCTCCTCCACATCCCCCCAGCCGGCAAAGGGCCCTCACCCCACCACTGCGGACCCCCTGCCCCCAGGCCCACCACCAGACATGGGCCAGGCCCAGGCAGCGTTCCTCACTGTTGCTCCCTACTATGTCCTCCTTTCAGGCTGCGAGCCCACAGCCTCCAGCCCTCCGTGCTGCAGAAAAGCAGGGTTTCCAGGACAACACAGACACACTCCTGTGGTCACCCGCCCCTCGGAGAGCCTGGTGCACGAGGCATCTGACCAACACTCTCACCTTTCAAAAGACATCAGCCAACCCCCATCACAGGACAGCTGCTGATTTCTAAATTTAGTCTCCATGCCTCCCCTGTGAAATGGGACCCACAGAAAAGCCAGAGGCTTGATCTCTACTGTGACATCGGCCGTGGCTCTGAAAGGGGGACCATGATATACTGGGAGCTGCTTTTATTACCTGCAGATTATCCCCATCAAAGAAAGGGGCCAGACTCTTGTTAAATGGATGCCTAAAAAGGGACTTTGGGAAGACCAGCGTACCTGCTGGGAATTAGGGCAGATGCCTTGTATCTTAAAGTTGGAGGAGGAATTAGCAGGGATGGCAAATGAGTATCACCTCAAATGTCAACCCTGGTCACCTGGTAGTGGATAACTGAGTACCAGGGCTGAGAAGGATTCAGCGCCTGAGTCCAAGCCTCCCAGTGCTGGGATCAACGAGTGATGTCTGCCATCAGCACTACGCCGGGGAAATGCCACCTGTCTGACCTGTGTTTGTGGACTAGAGGGAAGGGGTAAGTGTTCCTGGCTCATGACTCTCAGGCACTTTTTGTCTTCCTGGCTCACCTGCCAGACGAGTGTCCCAGACTGTGAGCACCTCCCCCCACAACCCAGACTGCGGAGCCCCGCAACCGCCACACCTGGAGCAGGTCTGAGTCACCAATAATGCTGACTAAAACTCCACTCCTTTCTGTCCTACTCAGGTGAACATATCAGAATGCAAGTTACTGAAAACACCATGAATCTGCCCTGATTTATTTTAAAAAGTAAATCTTCTGCAAAAGTCAGCATTTTAATCTCACTAACAAATTAGGTGCATCCCTTCTCACTGTGCATCATACATCACCACGAGGCTCTACGCACACCCCCCTGCTTTGCACAGGCACAGCAAGCCTGGGCACGGCCCCCCAGAGCAGCGCATGGCACCCTGCCCCCGGGCCTGGAGGCAGCCTGGAGCTCCTCCACAGACCCAGGTGCCCCCAGGCAATCAGGGCTGGCAGGTCAGATGAAATGGAACTACTAACGCCGCCCTGCAGGATCGACCTTGTAAGGCTGGGCCACTCATCTGGCCACTGAAAAGCCCCTTAGCTGTCAGTATTGCCATGGGAGCTCCACTTCAGGGCCTCAAAGGTCAGGTTCGGTCCTGGATCAGACCAGCTTTTTTTGACCATCAACCGTGGATCAGCCCAGCAACCACCACACCCGGAGCAGGTCTGAGCGACGAGCAGCGCCACAGCCAGGCTGAATCCCCTGAGCTGGAGGTTTGATTTGCTTCCACCTGGGTTCTGTGACCCTTCAGGGAAATGGGGCCACCAGCGGAGGCTGACCGGAGGCCTCCCCCAACAGTCTGAAGGCATGTTGGTGTTCTGGGCTGCTGGAACAAACTGTCACAAACTCAGTGGCTTACAACAATCCCTCATGGTTCTGGGAGCCAGAAGTCCAAACTGCTGGGCGGAGATCAAGGCAATGCCCAGGCTGCCCTCCTTCTGGGGGCACTGAGGCAGAGTCTGGCCCCAGCCTGCTCCAGTTTCTGCTGGGCAGCCGTATTCCCTGGAGGGCATCGCCGTTCCCTGGCTTGGGACCACATCTCTTCCGACCTTCACGGCCAGCACCACCAAGTCTCTCTCTGCTCCATCCCCTCTCGCTTTCTCCTTTGTGGGGGCCAAATATCCCTCTGCCTCTCTCTTCAAAGGGTATATGTGACTTCATTTAGAATCCATCTGGGCAATCCAGGATAATCGCTCCAAATCCTTCATTTCATTTAGTCACATCTGCAAAGACCCTTTTTCCTTACAAAGTAAAATTCACAGGGTCCAGGGATGAGGACCTGATTCGGTCACCACAATAGCCATCTGGAGCCACGCCGTAACCATGACAGCACAGGCATAGCCGGCCGCGGGGTCCTGGGACCAGAGGGCAGGGTTCTTGCTACTGACCCAGTAAGGGTCCCATTAGCCCTCTCTCTGGGCTTTGGTATTTTTTACTATAAAGTTAATATTAATAATATGAGCCCTCTCCTTGTCTTGTATAAAATAGCCGTCATTTACTAAACGTCTTGACAGCACGAGGCTATATCACCCTCCCCATCCCCACTGGAAACTGAGGTCTGGAGAGCGCCAATCACCACGTGAGTGAGATCACCACATGCTTAGGCCAGGATTACACCAAGCCCCCCAATTCTCTATGACAGAAGGGCAGCATGCATCCCTATTCCTCACCAAGACTCTGTGGCTTCTCAAAAACAATTCAGAAAAAGCCAGGGGAGTGGGTTTTTCTTGCTGCAGCCTTTGGAAGAAAGTGAGCTGTGGAGGGGCTTGGAAGAAAGAAGACATCTTCCTGGAAATCCCCCAAAAGAGGTTCCTCTCAGCCCCCAGAGAATGCTGGGAGGAAAAATGAGATCACACCCATAAAATACTCTGCCTTCCAGAAAGAAGGATTCTGTGTAGGCTGTGAGCCCCTCACTTACCCTTCAGGCCTGGGCCATACACAGATTCAGAAACTAGGGCTGGGGGAACATCTGGCACCCCACAGCCTTAACTGACCAAGGCCCTGGGACCCTGCAGACATGAATGTATTTTCTTCCCTAAACAGCTGATTTACTCCCAGGGAATAACTTAGACAGTGGGAAGAATATGGCTCAGTATGTTCTATCATTGTGAATTATTATTATTACTTAGATTAAATCTGTCTAAACCCATCATAACAAAATGAGTCTGATTGGCCAAATGCTTATTACAGAATTATTAGTAGAAATGTAATGGCTAAATGAGGATGGAAGTCTCATAGGTCTTGTTTGGACAAGTAGTGTCTCCCCAGCCCCCTGACCTGGGAGTTGTGGATGAATCCAGAGTAAGGGCACCCCAGGCCGGTGTCAGTGCACCTGCCTCCAGCGGCCCAGGCTCTTTTAGTCCCAGGGACGTCGGAGCATTGCGAGAAGAAAGAATGAAAGCATGTCACATCCTCTAGAGAGTTAACTGTCTTCATGTCAATGGTCACATCCTGGAATTTAATAATTCCCTCAGAATATGCTCTAGCTGGGAAGCCAGATAAAGAAATTGCTATTTGGAGGGAATGTCTCAATGCAAGTGACCGTGCCCCACCCCATCTCTCACTGAAATGGGACGGAGAGCTGTACAGACCCAGTTGACTGCACAAACCCAGTCCCCTTGCAGCCCTGTCTGCTCTCCTACACAATGAACTGCAGATCAACATCAAATCTTCAATAATAAATTGGCTAGAGCCAGAAACCCATTAGAAGCCAAATAAGGGTGCCTAACCCTCCCCAGGTTTGGAAGGCTTGAGGACTAAGTTTAGGTCTACATATCTAGCTCTGGGAATTCTGGTGCCCTTGAGGATGAGGTTGGGGTAAAGCTAAACTGTGGATACTCTTAATTTCTCCAAATTCTACTCTGAGGGGTCTATATCTCCAGGCCACCAACCCCCTTTTTAAAAATTACTTTGTACTGTGAGATGGTGATAGACCCCAAGGAAGTTACAAAAATAGTCCAGAGGCCCCATATACCCACGACCCAGCCTCCCCCAGTGAGGACATCTCACATAACCATAGGGCATTACCAAGGCTAGGAAACGGATTAGCACAATCTTACTTGGTTTCACCAGAAATCCCAGGGCCCTTTTGCAGTGGTCATTTGTCTATTTTTAGCTGCCTGGATTCCTTCACTAATAGCAACTTGATTTCTTACTGGAGAATCATCTTTCTTCCACTGTGTATAAGTGGAAGGACAACTGCAGGTGGTGAACCTCCAAAAGGAAGCCAGAGGGACCTTTCTTCCCACTCCAGAACAAACAAGGGGACCAAGGGCATCACAACCATTCTGTTCTACTACAAGATGTACCTCTTGCTGCATCATGGAACTAAACCACATTCCCTCCCATTTCCAAGCCAGCCTAGGACCTCCCTCCCAGTCCAGTGACATCCTGAGAACCCTCTTCATCCTTCCACCAGTTACCTCTGGGCTGGGGTCATGCCTGTTCAAGACAATCCTACCTCGTACCGTGACTTGGCCTCAGAGGCAGGTATGGCTGAGGCATCACCCCACACCCATGGCCCACCTGAGCTCAGTAGCAGTCATGACCCAGGCTCAGCACCCAACTGCAAGCCCCCTCAAAGGCCTGCATTTTCTCCTGTGCCTGAGGGCTTTCTCCAGCACCAAGTGCTGTGCTGCCCAGACAGGTACAACCCAGGAATGCAGGGGATTTAATACTCCCAGACAAGCACAACTAATGAACACAGGGTAGGGTTCAGTAGATGCCCCGGTCCCTCACCCTCCCTGGGGAGCAGTTCTGAGGCATGTACCACCCAGTTTTCTCAGCAGGCTTACGTACTGGGTGCCCATGGCAGCGATCCCCACTGTCACACCCATCCCTGGCTTGCTCATCTTCCCTCCCTATTGCCCACCTGCTCCAATGTGCCCCCTGGAATCACCTCCCAAACAAACTACCTGCCCAGCACGCCCTCGTCTCAGAACAGGCTTTCAGGTAAACCTGAACTTAAGACAGAAACAGGAAGGATGTTAACAGCCTACATGAAAGAAAGGAGAGTTTGTAGAGCTTTTAGGCCCATTTGGATGAAGGCTGCATGGCTACTGAGCATGTGCTGTAGGCTGAAATGATAATGCCCTGGATATATTAGGTTAAATAAAACACAGTATTAGAATTACTTTCACTTGCTTCATTTTACCTTGATTAATATGTCTACTAGAAAATTTAACATTACATACATGGCTCAAATACATTTCTACCAAACAGAGCTGGTGGAGGGAATGTGGCAGGTAACAGCCGGGACATTACTGCTCCCGTCACTGATGCTGTCAGCATGGTAAGAATGATACAATGATAAAAATGAATGACCCAGAAGACTAGGAAGAATGCCATGATTACTCACATGTCTATCTGAGGGGCTCCTAGGGAAACAGGGGCTCACAGGTAAGATTTATGTCTACCCAGAGCAGGAACGGGAGAAAGAAGAGGGGCTCTTATGAGCTGATGGCAACGTTGCCGATTGGTCAAACTCTTCCGTGGACCATTTCAGCGATATGTTCATCCTCCCCCTTAACATGGTAATTCCATCATCAGCAACCTAAGATATGGACTAATCCTAACTAAGGAAAATGATATGCACAAAGATGTTCCCTTCATTGTTATTTATAAATGTCCAATAAAAGGGGCATGATTACCTTTAAAAAGCTAGATTTATGTGGATTGAAAAGCAGGCAGCCCTTGAAAATAATGCTAATGATTACGTAATGGTCTGAGAAGTATTTATGATACCACACTTTGTGAAAGAGAAGATACAAAGTTGCATCTACAGCTCGATAAATGCAAACAAAGGGACTGAAGGGAAATGTGCCAAGATGTAAATAGTGGTTACTTGGGGGAGATGCTAGGACAAGGGTGATTTAATGTGTTTCTTTATTTCCCCAGTCAGTTGGATGGAAATTTGCTATTTTGATAATGAGTAAGAAAACGACAGTCTTCTTTAACACAAGGGCTACCAAAAGTGTGGGCTTGTTTGCAAAGGATGTATCCTTCTACGGTACCCTCCCATTTCATCAAATTTATGTTATAATATCTGTTTTTACTCTCACAAAAAGAAACAAAGGTAAATCTAAGTCAAGCTGCTTCTCAAACAAGGAGGTCAACATGAGAAACACATCTTCTATGTGGCCGGTGGTCTTTCAGCACAGAAGACAACTGGGTTTACACAGAGTGAGTCACATGTGATCACGGCACTGACGTCTTTCCTGAAGGACAAAAACAAGCTGGTAGCCAAGGAAACTGGAGTGTGATGAGAGAGCAGGACTTCAGAGATGCTACTGACATGGCCTCTATCAAAATCTTCCTTGAAAAATTAACCCAGATTGGCTGGACTGTGCACGCGGTCAGCACCTGACATTCACAAAGACCAAAAGCTTCAATGACAGGGCTTATCTTTCAAGCCATTCGTGGAGCTTCAGCAAGTCTGGCACATGAGCCATTAAGGAGCTTGGATGAGGATAAGAGAGACCTGGGTGGCATGGAAACACTCACCGGGAGACGATGAACAACAGAACTCATGATAAAATGCAGCTTCTTTTTTTGAGTCAGGGGCCCAGTCGGCACACAGGCTATGGAGAGTTCGGAGTGAGGCCTAGAGAATGTGTTAACGTCTTTATTAACAATTCAGAAAAAGACATAAACAGAATATTAATTCACACGGGACCAGAATAAATACACAAGGGCCAGAAGACGAGAGGAAGCACAGAAAAGGAGGGATGGGAGCAACCCAGGAGCAAAGGGGCATGGAGAGCTGCTGTGCACCTGACAAGCCTGGCCCAGGGTGGAGACAGCGAGGCACTCACGTCGGGCACAAGGAGATACCCAAAGCTCACTAATCAAGAGAAATAAAATTGTGATGCAAGAGTCTACAAGAAATCAAAATTAGTGCAAAAAAGCTACCCATTTTTTTTTGAACCTGGATTACTGGGGATTTGGGGCACCATCTAAAGTTTTGTGCCCCAGGGCACACTCACCTCACTTTAATCCTGAAAGATGCTCAGGAAAGTGGGGGGATGGATGTGTGATTCACAAGGTGTCACAGCAAAGAGCGCAGGGTTGTCAAGTACAGAGCTTGTATTGAGTGGTATGAGCCCTGGGTACCCAGAATAGGGGCTGAAGGCCATCAAGAAGGCTGTGAGAAGCCCCAAGGAGTGACCAGCAGAAGGTGGGGGGTAGCTCGTTAGCCCAAAGGTGGCAGCAACTTGGGGGGCATTCACAGGACCAGGGAGAGCAGTCAGAAGGTGAAGCATGACTGAATCTGGAAGTAGAACAGGAACCACGACCCAGCTGATGAAGAGAAGACAAGACAGGGTGGCTCACGGGAAAGAGAAGGTGCCATGGCTGTACGACCTGCTAAAAGCAGACACAGCCTGTAAGCACAAGAGGCTGGGGGAGGGGAAAGACTGCAACGGTGCATATTCTTAAGAGAAAGGGAATTCAAAATGTGGGTCCTAAATCGTCTGGTTTACCCCATTCCTTAGGCGCCTGATTAGTCCCTGACATTCTTAAGGATTCATGAGGCCAGAGGATCCGAAGCTGCGGTCACAGAGGTGCCCAGTGCTTTGGTGGAGGGAACCAGGCTCCAGCCTGGCTCTGGCCCAGCCGGCACTGTTCTCTGAGAAGTCCCACATCATCTCTCCCCAGTCTCCAGTCTGCATCCAAAAAGCGGGTGGGCGGAAGACTTAAAACCATGTCCTTTATTTTATCACCACGTTAATCCAACAGCAAATGTTCACATGAAGAGGGAATAAACTCTGAGACTGCAAGTTGGTATTGCAGTGCGTGACGCACGCCCTTGTTGACAGCTCAGGGCACAAACGTTGTCCCACAAGCACCTACTGAAAAGGCTTCAAGATTTGGGGGTGAGGGGGGAATAAGCAGTTGGCCAGGATGCTCTGAAGCTTCTCTGGCCCTCTGAGCAGGCCACAGGTGGGAGCATCACCAAGGGCAGCAAGGGACAGACAAAGCTTCACTGCAGATTGTGTAGACACTTGAATTCGTCCTCTAGTGATGAGGACGAAGGCTCAACATTGAATCCCCTGAGGCTCACTCCTCACTCCTATACACCCCCATCCCCATCCCCAGCACCCCACCCTTCGTTCATGTTGGCCACCTTGCAGACATTAAGCTCCTTCCAGAATCTACTGGCTAAGGAAGAGACAGATGGCAAAGAGGTGAACCAGGAACCAAGCTCTGCTCCAAAGAACGATTCAAGGGGTTCGGGTTCTGTTGTAAGTGTGTTATAGCCAAGGAGCCAAGGAGCCAAGGAGCCTTGATCCTACCATTTACGCCGGCTCTCCCCAGGAGACTCATCCTGAGATCCTCATACAAGAAGTCAAGGCCAGAGGGAAACCAAGCATCGCATGCTTAACCGCTGAGCCAGTGGCCAACAGCCCACTGTGGAGAGCTCTGGTGACCCACAGATGACCGAACAGAGCTGACTGCTCCACCCTCTGTAAACTGAAGAAGGCCTTAGCTGACTCACCTACCTGGCAGCCAGCAGAAGCAGGTGAACAGAAGGGATATGTCAGCGAAGGTCGCAGGAAGTACACTGCATGGGTACTGGTCTTCGAGGCAGAGGAAACCCACCCTCTAGTAAAACATGACCCTATGAATGGATGTCCAAGGCTCTCTCCAATCAGATTAGCATCTCCTCCTGCCTCGGGATAGGCTGGCAAGGGGAAGGGGAGGTGGAGAGTCCCTGCCTACCAGCACGACGCCCTGCCCACAACCACAGGGTCCTCTGGTGCCAGTTCCAGGGCGGCAGCTCCCGGGTCCTATACACGGTATTATTGGTGGTACATAGAGACGATGCTACCAGACACTATCAGACGCAGTAGGCATGGTTCTTAATGATGTCTCCGAGTAACAGGCATTCAGGAAAATGTTTCCAACTCCTTGTGAGCGGCTAGACCACAATTAAGTGTGTCTATTTAGCTGTACAAAAAAAAAAAATTATTCCTTAAATAGACCACCTGGAAAGGAGAAAGCAAAAAGACACTTGGGGCACAAAGAATTGGCTGAAAGGCTCTGAAAAGAGTCTGTCATTCCCAACACCTCCCAGGAAGACTCCACCAATGGCTGCGTTTCAATTAACATCCTCCAGTCAGCTGAGGGGTACCCCAACTCCAGCCTGAGGATTACTGTCCAGAATCCCCCAGCCCTTCGAGACCAGCCAAAACTAGCTCAGAAGGCCTGCTGCATGTACAGCCACCATGCAGTCCCAGTTGAGGGAAAGCATCTCAGTGGTTCTAAGTGTAACTCACATGGCCTTTACTGGGATACTAATAGCAATAGCTGCCTCCTAGTAAGTACCTACCAGGCACAGACTGTGAACTTTGTGGATGTCAATACAGCAATCTTCACAGCAACCCTGTACTACAGAGGTGATCACTCCACTCCACAGGTGAGGAACGTTGAGGTTCAAGGAAGTCAGGCAATGCGATGGTCAGGTTTGTGTGTCAGCTTGGCTGGGCTGCAGTATCTATATCTACTTATTTAATCAAACCTTAATCTAGGTGTCACTGGGACAGTATTTCAGAGACGTTAATATTTACAATCAGTTGACTTCGAGTAAAGGAGATTCTCTGATAATGTGGGCGGGCCTCATCCAATCACTGAAAAGCCGTAAGAGCGAACGCTGAGGTTTCTCAGAGAGGAAGAAGCTCTGTTTCAAGATTGTCGCATTAACTCCTGCCTGGGCTTCCGGCCTACCAGCCTGCCTTGTGGATTTCAGACTTGCCAGCCCCCGCCATCATGCACGCCAATTCCTTAAAATAAATCTCTATATATACATATACCAGTATTCATATACACACACAGATATACATATATATAGCGCATCGGTGTGCGGAGGCGGACTACGGCATGATTTTTCTGATTCTGAAAAGCATAGGCATCTTCAATACTGCCCATGGACTGAAGCAGAAAGACCCTGGATTCTATAGACACCTCTTTCCTTCTTTTCTTCGAAAGCCCCTTTACCCCTGCCTGCCAGTCTTGTACTCTCTATAAAATCACTGAAAGGGAAATCACAGGGGACAGTGGCCTTCAGAGGGCACACATCCTCAGTGGCTAAGCCGTAAGGTAAGGGAAGCAGGCAGACAGAAATCCAACCCCAGCCTCCCTGCTCCTGAAGACCCCCAGCCCTGGAGGCAATGGGCTCCATCCCCTTTGAGAGGCAAAGTGCACCAGGAGACTCCGGATGCTTCCCAGAATCCCCGGCTGGAGCGGCACAGCCTGGACTCCATTCCTCCAGGGGACCATTCTAGATTACATACTTGCTATACACCAGGCTCCTGACGTAGGTTCCCTGTGCTGCTGACCTTCCTCTCCAGCCCAGCCATCCTGCTGTAAGGGACCTTGTCCTCCCCACAACCAGCCAGCCAGCCAGCCGAACACCCCCTGCTCCGCCTGCAGCAGCAGAGCTGGTCCCGGAGTGAACACTACCTCACAGACTGTCTTAAGATTGCTGGTTTCGATGTGCCACGGTCTGATGAGAGGTAAAGGCACAGATCCGTCTGCAACCCTGACAGGTGAGGGCTTCTGTCGCAAGCAAGTTTGTCTAGGACTGTTGCAGGAGATTCCTTCCAGCTCAGACGCGGGCAAGTTATAGTTTACATGTAAAAGATATTTCTCAGCCTCCTTTTGAAATCCATTCTACTGCTTCTAATGAAGATGTGCATGTCCTCAGAACAATCTTCATCTCCCCCGCTGCAGTCTGAGATGGTGACTTCACAATGTTTGGCCATTTGTTCCTTCCTGAACACTCAATGGCGAGGATGAAAAGTACAGCTGCTGGCTTCTCACTGTGTCGCCAGGACACTGTTTTGACTTTTGGTGCGTTGCCCTTGACAGACTCTTGCTGATGCCCTTTCCCAGCTATCGACACTGAAAAGCAGTTGTTTCGCATCATGTTTGTGTGTGTGTGTGTGTGTCTGCTCATTTCCTGGCCGACCGCCCTCTCCCAGCATGCTCTGCGTCTCCGTGCCACTCTCCCCTCCCACAGCCAGCGTGGTGCTGTGAGCTCCAGGAAACAGGAGGCAGGGGTGAGGCTGAAGGATTCCCAAAGAGCCCTCCAGCACCGCAGGGAGACGGAAGGAGAAACGGGGAAGAAGTCACCCACGTGGGGACACTGAGGCCAGAGCCCAGGGCCCGGTTCCTTGCTCGCCCACCCTGTGATGTCAGAACACAGAGCTGAGCGCCAGTCTGCTTCTGCAGGATGAGCTTCCACTTAGCCTGCTGGGAACTCTGTTCCTTCTCTCTCAACCTGGGGCAGGCAGGGCTAAAATTCTCAAGTCCTGGTGCTCAACGGACTGACGTCTTAACAGACACCAGCCAAGAGAAGGCTGTGCAAGGGCTCCAGTTAGTAAGATTCATCGACTAGGAAGGAGCGCCATAAATAAATCAAAGTGACGTACACTTAGAAAGCGCATCCCAGTGGGGCAGTGAACATGGCTGTCATCACGGCTCCGCCAGGCCCTCCTGACATTGAGGCCTGGCTTGGGAGAGGCCTTGGTGACCAGGTGGCCCAACCAGTGGGCTCCCTGTAAGTCGTGGGAATGCAGGACTAAGGAGAACAGCGGCTGCCCCAGGTCACAGCCACGCAGGACCAGAGGTAAGAGGAGAACCTGCCCCTTCTTAGTCCTGGCCTGATACTCTCCCCACCAGCCTGACGCTCCGCTGCTTATCTTTCTATAAAATGAGAGCAGGACTATGTCTTTACCCTGTACTTCACAGAGGTCAAATGAAAATAACTCCCTCAAGAACTTCAAGTTCGTCAGAAGAAAGGGAGCTCATGCGTGAAAACCGCACGCACACACGCACGCACTGCCCTTCTCCCACCTGTGAGATCCCTACACATGCCAGCAGCCGCTTTCTGAGCACTGACCACAAGGAAAGCACCGTACCGACTGCTTCCCGTGTGTCATCCCAGTAACGCTCTCAGAATGCCATCAACTGGCGCGACTCACTCCCATTCACAAATGAGGACAACTGAGGAACAGGGCGTCTAAGTGACCTGCCAGAGACACAAAGGAAGTGTCGAGTCTTGTTCCAGGCTCAGTTCAGACTTCGAGCCCATAGCCGCTGCTTCCGGCCGCCCCCATCTCACTCCACCAGCAATTGTGGATGTGTGTTTATGCATGTGATTATGGATTCTGCTGCTAAGAGGGCATATTTCATTTGAGTTCATCCCAGCTTCCACACTGGTTTTTGCTCATAAAGAAGCTGTGTCTCTGAAGGCCTTTGAAATGGCCCACATGGGTGCTGCATAATTGGTGAATGATGAGCGGCGGCTACGGCTGCAGGCAGAAGGTTAAGTTGGCTTCTGCCAAGCGCCTCCTACCTGATGCTTCCTGAACAAAGCCAGGCTGAGATTATCCACAGAGGGAGCTGAGAAGCTGAGAAAGCAGGGCCCGTGTGTGCCTCACACTCATTCACATTTTATAAATGCACCTTTTGCCCCTTTGCCATGCAGCTCCAGGACAAATGAATGAAATTCTGAATTAACCAAATGGTGCAATGTTCAAACAACGTGAAAAGAAAGAAAGAAAGAAAAGTAAGCTTTGCAGAGGAATGGAAAAGCTCAAGAGATGGGTCTGTTGAATGACATGGAAAGATGTTTAAGAAATATTGTTAGGTGAAAAATAAAACTGGTATGGATTACTTAAGACTATTTTCATTTAAATATATTTGTAAAATGTGTATGTGAATGTAGATATTAGGTACATTTAGGTAGATCCCTGTGTGTGTGCACACACGTGTGGTCACATGCACGCGTTCACCTGCATTACGCTGACAGTGGCAATTGCTCGATGGGTTTATCACTGATGTTTTTTCTCAGCATTTTCTAGATTTTCTATAATGGAGTTATAATCCTTCAAAAAAATAAGTATATAAAAGTACAGTATATATATACAATAGTATACAATTATAGATAATATTAAAAATACAGTATATTAAAAAAGGGATGACCTTCCTAGAGCTACCTTATGACCAGGATCCCTGGTTTCCAGGGTCGGTCTTTGTCTAAAAGGGCTGAGAGGCAACGGCAGCCGCCCCACCCACACCAGGACTCGGTCTACAAGCTTCCCAGGCTCCCTGGAGAAAGCCAGGCAGAGATCATAACCAGTTCTGCAGGCACTCTCAGGCCCGCTGGCCCAGGAATGGCCCATCCCAGGTCTGCCGAGAGCAGTCACAGAGACAGGGGCCTGAGCCATCCACTCACAGATGGACGTGTCTATGGGGAAGAATGGACAAAGCTGGTCATGTGCAAAAACCTCTGCAGGAGGTGATGAAATAACCTGAGACCTGAACTCACTAAATAAAGTGTAGTATCATCACAAGGTCCCAGCTGGCGGTGGGAGAGGCAGGAATAGAAGTGGTCAGAATCTGGGCAGCCAACAGGTCAACAAGGTGGAAGGGGACAAACAAGAACACACCAGCAGACGACCCCAACACCGGCAGAAAGTGACATCCTAGAGATGTGGTGGCAGCCAAGTAGGGGCAGGCCCGTGGGGCTATCATGGCTTCAGGAGATCCGACAGCACCCCACAGGCACACAGGCCACAGCTGATGGAGGGACTAGCAGATCAGAGGCATTCCAATCTGAAAGAAAGGGCAGGACCCCAGGTTCTCTAAGATGCACAGATCTCTTACACTCTGCTAAATAGGGACAGAAAGTACATCTTACTCCTGTCTGCAGCCTCCAGTGCCTAGACTCGTGCCTACTTGGTCTATGGGACCTGCGGAATGAGAGACGTCCCCATATACACTCCTGACACTCAGGGATGCTAAGTGTATGCATGAGGAAGTAAAAGCCACTGCCCATATCTAGCAGGAGTTCAGAGAGTACCCAGGGCTCTTGGACACACAGCACAAAAGGTAGCTTGTTGCCCACCTCCCTCAACCTCTGACATCTCATGATTCAGACCAGGTGATCTCCAAGAAATAGGCAATTTATGCAGTGCACACCCCCTTCTCAACCCTCGCCTCCCGCTCAGGAGTTCCTGTACTTCCTACTCGATGCGCCCTCTCATCTACCCTGACCTCCTACGCCAACCCACTGACAGGGTCACAGGATGTCACAACTAAAAGGAAAGCTGGAAGCCGTTTAATTCAAGCCTTTCCAATTATGGAGAGACAAGTGAAGCTCCTAAGATATCCAAAGACAAATTAGAGTATAGCCAGGGCTAGAACTCAGATTTCTAAACCATTCCATGGCATTTCCCAAAATAAAAATTGCAGGCATCAGAAAATAGACTCAGGGTCCCTCACTGCCAGCTAGAGCCTTGCTAAGCCAAGTGTGGCTGGCAGACCGACAGGATCAGCATCACCTGGGAGCTGATGAGAAATGCAGACTCTCAGGCCCCATCTCAGACCTGTCAGGTCAGAATCTGCATTTTAACAAAGGGGCCCCCTAGTACTGTACGTGCACAGTAAGGTCTGAGGTGCTGTGAGCAAAGGAATTCTCCCTCTGACCCACCTGTACAGTCAGGCAATGAACAGTCCCTCCCTCTCTGCGCCCACCCCACCCTTTACTTTCCCCCAACCCAGTAGAGTGCCTGGCAATTGATGGCAATAAAAAACAAACAATAACAATACTCCCATTTCTAGTCAGCAAATGCTTCTCTCCTCTTCCATGGTGAGTCTTTGCCAGGCACTTAAATCTCTCCGGTAAGCAAACAGCACGACCAACCGCACACGGAAGAACAGGTGGTGGATCACTGGCGAGGGCCCTGGGGAGCAGCAAGCGGCCGGGCCATTAACTGCTGCAGGTGGAAAGGTGCGGCAGTGGCCCCCACATGGACGGTGATGGGAACTGGGGTGCTCGGTCACCTTGCTGAAGGAGCCTGCCCCAAGGAGGGAAGGAAGGGGCAAAATGAAAAGACAGAGTGCCCGGGCCCCACCCTTGTCTCCTGGCCCTTCATCCTTAAGCCAGTGATGCCCAACATCAAGCAAGTCACTCATCCTTCCTGAAGCTCATATATAAGAAACAGGGACACTAATTCATGCATCCCAAGTTTGTAGTGAAAATGAGAACAGGCAGTTCAGAGTGCATGACACATGGCGGGGACCCAACAAATGACAGCATTCCCTGCCATGTCTCTGTCCCTCCCATCTGCTTACATCCCAGAGGGCGTGTGCTCTGCTGGAAAGATGCTGGGGTGGCCACCAGCAGGTCCCCAGATTCTGCTGCCCATTGAAATCACCTGGGCGGCTTTAAAACTACTGATGTCTGGATTCCAACCACAGAGATTCTAACTTCACCGGTCAGGGGAGCCACCCACCAAGGGAGTTTTTAAAAGATTCCCTGATGATTCTAAGGTGGGACCAGGGCTCAAGCCGCAGCCATAATGAGACCTGAGGATTACTCACTGCGTGTCTGATTGGAGCAGAAGTTATGATCATTTCTCCCCTCACCACATTGGTTGAGTGATTACTACATGGCCAGGGACCAAGCTAATTGCTTTATATACATCATTTCATTTAATTCTCATAAAACCCTGTACAGTAAGGATTAGCCCTCCCATTTGTCAGCTGAGGAAATGGAGGCTCAGAATAGTTAAAAAGGGTAGAAAACACACCGTGGAGGCCAGGGCAGAGGGGTGTGGGAGGTCTGGTTAGCAAGCTGAGCTGGAAGCCCTGGAGTGAATGGAGGGGTGGCCCTGCACAGAAGGGGACAGCTTCAAGAGCAACTTGGGGGGTGACACCGACAGGACTGGGGCTGTGTCGAAGTGGGGGCGGGTGGTAGAGGTATAGGAACTGGCGAAGGAAACAAAGGTGTCACAGATGAATGACCCTTAAGTCTCTGGCTTCCAGGACACTGACTGAGATACACATGATGGAACCATCTGGGGCCCCGGCATCTATGCAAACTGCTGCTTCTCCCCGATCTCAGCCACCTCCTTGAGCCAAGCCCACCCGCGTCAGTGGCTAGGAGTCACGACCTCAGGTGCAGTCTGGAAATGGGGTGTCTGCCACGATGTGTTATGTTGCTTCTGGAAGTTACTGTGTACTTGGGGAGACGAGGGGAGAGCAGAACAGGGGTGTGAATTAATGGGCCAGGACCAGGGCCACAGAAGGCCCCATGAACCCCCAGCCAAGTGTCCGCCTGCAGCAGGATAAACAGTGTATTCATTAACTGCTAAGAGGAGAGCCTGCAGCTGTTAGCTTGGGGAGTTGGTTACTGGCCTGTTAGCAGGCAGGAAAGTCTCAGAAGTGGATGGAAGGAAAGAACCATCGGTCAAGGGCTTTCTGCAGCTAGGCTGGAAGCCTCCAAGGAGTCCCTGCAGCCCTGGAGACCCTCCTATTCTGTCTTTAAAATGCACAATAGTGGCTAAAAGCACACAACTCTGGACTCAGGCTGCTATCTGCCAGCCACTACAACTGTCAGTCTTGTTAGGTGCCAGGCTGTCTCCATGGGCTCCAAGCTGTCCACTGGAAATTAAGTGGTCATCACAGAAGGGCCACAAGAAAACCTCCCAATGCCCACAGGACCTGGCAGACCAAGACTGCTCAGGACCCCACCTAGCTGAGGCATGTGGGAGACACACAGCAACCCCAGGACTTGTACCACCAGCAGGGAGACAGCCGGTGCTATTCCGTCCTGGGGACACCTGATGCCCCAGGAACAGATTTTGAAATCATCTTTACCAAAGGTTAATGAGAAATAGGACTCTAGCTTTACAATTTTCTCCTCAGCTTTGAGTTCAGACAGACCTGCATCACTGACCACATGATCTTGGGCTAATCACTTTGTCTCTTTCAATTGCCTCATTGGGAAAATACAGATAATAGCTACTATATACAGAGTCGTTTGAAGGTTTAGCTTGTGTCTGAAAAGTGCTTGGCATATAATAAGCACTCTACTAATGGATGCTATTTATAATATGACCTGCTTCTCCAAATACAAGAAGCTTTTGGCAAGCCTCCCTCCAACTTCTGATCAATTTTTTAGGATAGTAGGTCAATCTACATCAGGGTCTGAAACTATGGCCCATAGGCCAAATCCAGTCCATTGCCCATTTTTGTAAATAAAGTTTTATTGGAACACAGCTGGGCCCATTTATTTACATGCTGTCTATGACTGTTTTCCTGCCACAACAGCAGAGTTGAATGACAGAATCCAAATAGCCAGCAAAGTCTAAAATATTTACTATGGGGCTTGTTATGAAAAAGTTTACTGAGGCTTGAATACAGCAAAATTTCTGAAACATTAATGAGCATCATAATTGCCTAGGATGTTTTTTAAGAATACAGATTCCTAGGACCTACCACCAGAGGGTTGGATTCAGGAGATGCAGCCCAGGAATCTGCATTTTAATCACCATCAATGATTCTGATGCAAGCAGCCGGAGGAGTCCCAGTCTGTGTGGTCAGCAATCTAAAGGACACCAGAGCCCAGGCTGCCCCCACAGGGGCACACTGAGCCTCTGTGGGGAGTGGGTCAGCACTCTACATCCATTAAGGGACTACAGCCTACCCCTCTAGCAGCTCCTTGCTTGGTTTTGTTATTAAGGTTCAACACAGAAAACTTGGAAGATAATGAAAACCAAAATCTCAAAGGAATAAAACAAAAAAAAGCCATAATACTACCACCCAAAGATATCACTTGTTTGCATTCTATCTATAGGGTCACAGTATTCTTCCTAGACGTATGTATGAACATATTCTATTTTACAATGGAAACTGCTTGCAGTCTTTCCTCACTTGAAAATATATTAACATTTTCATACGTCAATAAATATTGCTCAGAAATATCATTCATACTATGCAACCATAAAAAAAGAGGACAGTAAATACACACGTGTCAAATCACCATGCCATCTACCTTAAACTTGCACAGTGTGATATTTCAATTACATTTCAATAAAGCTGGGAAAAAAAAGAAGAAAAGGCAGCAGTAGATCTCTATGAACTGATAAGAAATGATCTCAAAGATAGATTATTCGCAAAATAATATGGAGAACAATGTGAATCCAAGCTGGCAGCTGCGTACAAGTCAGGGGGAAGCATGCATCCTTATACAGTACTGACCGTCCCTGGAAGGATATACAACGTCTACATAGCGGCTACCCCAGGAGCAGGAAATCAAGGCAGAGATTCGGACCTACTTTTCACTACATTATCTTTTATACTATTGGGCTTTCTTATTATTTGCATGTATATTCTTTAGAAATATTAAAAATCGACTTTTAAAAATTGTCATTGTTAAGGTATGCACTGAATTACATCATATGCCTGGACTATAATGTGCTTAACTAGCCATTTATCATTAGATAGCTAAGCAATTCTTACCTTATCAAGTTGACTGGGTTAAGTAGCAGTGGGCTGAATATCCATGCACATAAATCTGAGTGGCCATTTGTGATTATTACCTTAGGTGAAATTCTCAAAAGAAGAGTTACTGGAACATGAGCTTTTCATGATCATAGCCTTGTAATAGAAACTGCCAAACCATCTTCCAGAAAGGCTGCCCCAATCCACACACTTAGCAGCAGGAAACATGAGTGCCCTTTTCCCCATTCTCCTGGATGGCCCCTAATTTCTGACAGTGCTTCTCCTAAGAAGGCCACAAGCTCCACGTACAGCCCATCAGGCAAGCCTCTCCCTGCTGGGAAGAAGCCCAGGAGGGGCTGGTGCTGTCGGAGCCATTTCCACATGCAGTGACTAATAATTGGCTGAAATCCTGGCTGCTTTTCCTACAGGCACAGTCAACAATGGGTGCCCTAAGTACCCCTGCCAATGGTCTAAGCCCAAGCCACTGAACTCAATTTATTGGGAAGGATTCACTTTGAAAGGCAGTTCCTAGAACCATCCAGATGTCCTCCCCAAGCTTCACGTCAGGCCCTTCTGGAAGACAGACAGACGCTGGCCTTCTTCATCCCCTTCGTGGGAGCAGGTTTGCACGGCTGCTACAGCAGAGGCCCCTCTGATCTCCAGATGCCTGTCAGGTAGACAGGCTTGGCATATCCAGGACTGATAAAGAGACTGCTCCAGTCTTTGGTCAACTATTTAAGTCGTATTCCGCAGTAGATTGGAAGGCAGGGCAGGCAGCCAGTGGAAATACAGACCACTGGAGCAAACGGCAGGCCTGTGGGGAAGGCAATTCCAGCCTCCAAGGGCAGTGTCTTGGGGGCCAGCAGGCAGCCTGGGCAGACACCAACTTAACTGACAGGGCCTCCTCCACCCTGCCCTGTTCTGCTCTCGGACCTGCCAGCCACGATTCTACAGTTTCCCACAGCCCCTCACATTATCTTTCAGATCAACTGTGGGAGGAAGAACAAATAGGACATGGAAGTTTCTGGAAGAGGAGAGGAAATCTGGGCTGGGAATGCCGGTCCGCCCACTGCCTGCTGGTCTCCCTGGGGCTCTGCCCACAGCTCTCTTCAGCTGGGATGTCAGTGTTGACTGACCTCACACTTGTCATTGAGACCAACAGGCGTTTCACATGCCTTGAGTGGAAGGAGGTAGCAGTTTGGTCTGAACCAAAGAAGCCACTGCAGAAACTGCTTTAGGGAAGATAAGAAGCTTATTTATCCAAAGAGAGTAGGACCAAAATGCCTTAGAAGTAGTGGTTACATTTTGTGGTCTTATACTCACATTATTCCAGCCAGGAAAGCAAGCCTCAGAGGTCGGCCGGTTTTGTCATGGAGCACAGGGAGAGATGGAGAGCAGAGATGTGACCTGTGTCCCGTTACGGACGTGTGGACCATGGAGCAGCAGCCCTGGAAGCTGGCTAGAAATGCTGACTCTCGGCCCAATCAGGATCCACACTTGATCACCATTCCCAGCATCTGCATGTGGCAGTGCGAGAAGCGCCGGCCATATTACCATCCGTTGTTTCTATGCAGGTTTAAGACAGTGGCGCCTAAACTTCAGTGAGCATCAGATCACCTGGAGAGATGGCTTGTTCCCACTTCATCCCATGTCTGATCAGCGGGCGTGGGGTGAGTCCCAGGCATGTGCACACTGCATAAGCTCCCAAGGCAATCAGGTCTGCTGGTCAGCGGACTGCATACACGACCGGCGCTCCGTGTGCGGCTGGGGCTTGGACTTACCCCACTGCTTCTCAAACTCGGCTGCACGACTGAAACCCCCCGAGGAGTGAGAAAGCAGGCCCTTGCCTGGCTACACCTCTGGAATCTTGTTTAATGAGTCTGGGGTGCAGCCTGGATTAAAGAGTTTATATAATTTTACCAAATGACTAGAATGGGTAGCTAAGGTTGAGAACCATTGATACCAAGTGACCTCGTTTAAAACCTGGGTTCCGACTTGCCCAGCCACATGGCACTGGGCAACTTAACCACTATTAGCAGCTCTCTCATCCTTAAAATGGGGAGAATAGCCACCTATGAAGACTAAGCATTATATTAGACATCTGGCACCCAGTAGGTACTCAATAAAAGCTCAGTGCCTCCCATTCTCTGCTACTGCTATGATCAGAAGTGAAAAGTCAGCTGATATTCTTGCCTTTACCCCCAAATCCCAGCTTCTCTCTATAAAAGAAGCACAAGATGGGTGGGGAGGGTGAGAGGGATAAAGGGGCACAAAAATTCTCAACCATAATATAAGCTGGTCACGGGGATGGAAGTGCAGCATGGAGAATATAGCCAGTGATTCTGTAACATCTTCCTGTGTTGACAGACAGTAACTGCACGAGTGGGGGGAGGAGGATTTAATAACCCAGGTAACAGCTGAACCAACATAAGATGGAATATCAACTACACGTCAATTTAAAAATAATAACAGAAATAAGAAATAGAATAATAAAAAGGAAGCACAGAATTTGTTTTCCTTCTTCACTATTCAGGAAACAATAAAGGTTCTAGGGTTCAAAACAACACTGGAACAGGGCCGGCTGCAAGGACCAGCACGCCGGCCTCCCACTCAGAAGAGCCCCACACTCGGGGTATAATGCTCTGCTGCAGCTCTCCTGAAATTCTAATACTTTCTGAACATTTTGCACTGGGTCCCACACATTAGGGGGCCAGTCCTGTCCGAGGGGGAAGCTGGCTTGGAGACCAGGACAAAGATGCCAGCAAATCCCTCCCTAGCTTGTAGAAGCAGAATAAACACAAGAGGAAAGAATAAAGGGGGGTGCACTGGGGTGAGCTGGTGGGCCCCTCTCTCAGCTGGACATACTGGGGTGCAGGGAAGGGAGAAGAGTGAGTCATTAGCCCTCAGGGGAGACCAGCCAGAGCCCCTCCTCTTTTCTGCCGGAAGCTGCAGGCGGCACATGCACCTGGATACTGAGCTGCAGGGGGACGAGGGGTGGCGTCCCTCCCCCTGCAGCACACCCCTCCTCTGCCCTGTCCCGCTCCCCCCACGCCATGGCTGCACAGCACGCAGCGCAGTGGAGGAAGGAGCTGGGGCCCGGGAACTGCAGCGGTCGGCGTGCTGCTCCTCGTTTTCAGCATGTGGCTTTTATCCCCTTGCCCAAAAACATGTTTTCCCATCAGCAGGTGTTTTGATCTCTTTGCCTTGCTGCCTGTGGTTCCAAGGGCTGCTCCCTGGACACCCCAAAGTCTTCTTCAGAGCTCACAGAAGAATGAGCTACATCAACACGGGGTCCCGACCCTGTAGCCACAGCCTCCTCTGAGCTGGAGAAAGCCCCCAGGAGCCACAGGAGAAAACACGGAGGTGGAAAGAATGTGCCGTGAAAAGATGGGGGGATTCTTTTGGGGGCAGTTGCTGCAACCTGGCTTTGCAGGGGCCCAAACCGTGTTGGGCAAAGTGCACCGAGAACACCATGGCTGGAAGACCCCAACCCTTTCCGTTTACCATGCTGGTGCCACAATGCAGTAGGATGTCTGGATCAATGGGGAAGGGTGTCACCAGGACTTCTGATAAATAACAATATCACTAAAGCTATGACATATTTAAGGGTAAATTACTTTGCATTTGATTTTATTCCCAGTTTTGAAAATCTTTTCTGCTAACTCGTATTCCAATGTATTTTTCATAGGTGTGAAGTACTATGAGAGCCAACACCCATCCAAAGCCTGGTTATACCCAGGAGTGTGTAAGGCATATGACTGCCATCTGTCACATGCGTACCAGGGAACAAAAGGCTGAGAGCTTCTAACCTGAGGTACCAAAGGGCTGTTAATCCTGTGGGAACCAGTTGCAACAACGAGGATTGTGAACACTGTGTTCCCCGGCCAAAATCAAACAAGACAGAGAGGCGATCACTGTGGCTATGGAACCAAGCATATTGGTCATCCTTGGCCCTGCTGAACAGACGCAGGGGCCTGCCAAGAACAGCCGGTCCGCAGGTAGACACAGAGGAAAGACATTTTGCAGCAGACTGTATTCCCAGGGAATTCCCATCGAGCAGAAGAGTCCGTGCTGGAAAACAGCTGGTTCCCTGGAGCCCTGAGAGAGAGCAACAAAGCAGACCAGTCTTCACACGACCAGTGGTGACAGTGTGGGCTCTTCTGGCACTGAGCTGCTCTGCACGCCTGCAAAGCTCCCACAAAGACAGGGCAGCAAGGCCAGGACAGGAGAACACATGTTGCCCTCTAGCCTTCTCACGCTCTGGGGTGCTGCATTCGAGAACTCAGTCTCCAAGTGGGGAGAGGCTTCATCTGCAGCCAGAGACTCGCACTGATGTCTGAGCAAGAAGGGAAGCAGACGGCTCCTGGCTTCAATTACTTTCTGCCCTGCCTGTTCACTGACTGCACACCTAACCTATTTCACTCAGACTTGAGCAAAGGCTAGGACTATCCTTTGGGGTCAGAGGATGGGCCGCAGAGTCTGAAAAGAGGGAGAGGGCATGAAACGTTTGCAAGGAGGATACAAGGACCTTAGGATACCAACATAGGAAAAGGATCCAGAAACCACTCTCCAAATTATGGTGAAAGAGCCATCGTGCACCAGGGGTCTCATGCTAGGACCCCCAAGGGCAGGATCACTGCAGGGGCCAGAGGCACCTTCCTCCCTTGCATATCTCAATTCAGAGAAGGCTGTAACAGAAAAAGAAGTCAAGAGAGAAACACAAGCAAAAAGGAAGCATGGGCACATCCGAGGTTAGGAAACCCAGCTTCACCTCTGCCTGGCCCTCTAGGCTTCTGACCCTCTGGTACACAGAAGTTAAACAAGTGTATTTCTCATGTATCTATCAACGGCACCCACAGCGTCCTCATCTGGGGTCCAGGTGTCATTTCGACTGTCTCAGAAGTCCGCTATCTCTATCCCGTCCTCGTTGCATCTATTCCCCCCGACAATGTGCTCACAGTGACAGACCCACAGCCCCTCTAAAATGCTGCCCGTGAGAGCATCAGACCTTAGGAGTCCAACATCCCTCCCAGCCCCACCTCCGTCCCACTGTAGGGAACCTGCTCAGTTATGTTCCACAGTTAGGAGAGAGGACAAAATGACTCCTTCGCAAGGATAATCATTCCCCTAAACCAAGCGGTTAAACGAGAGAAATAACAAGACCACTCAACGCGGGCAGCCCCCGAGATCTTTTGGCAGGAGCCAGTCCTCCAAATCAAGACTCTGGCATGATTCTACAAACCCACTCAGAGGACAGTTGCCATCTGTTTATGGAAAAAATGTTAATAACCTCCAGTCATAATCAAATAGGCAACCACTTTACTTTAAGTACCTATTAACTGGCACTAATTCACAGTGGACAGTCCAGGAGCGCCCATCCACAGGCCCATCAGAGGCGCCAGCACACGGCCAACCACCAGGATGAACAGTAAGCAATGGCTGCTGAAGCACTTAAGGTATTACCGGAAGCCCGGGCAGTGGCGTTGACTCCTCCTTCCCAGCCTGTGGCTTCCTTCCGCTGCCCTGCCGTGCAGTCTCCCCCCACGGCCAGCAAGAAATGAAGTCCTCTCTGCCTGGGAAGACAGACTCTCCATCAGTTCCCCCCTCTCCCCCGGGCCAGGGGTACCCCAGTTGAGAAAAGTAGATTAATGAGGCATTTTTGAAAGCCCCATTCAAGCGGGGTGGCATTCAAAGATAATCAGGCAAAGCTCTGAAAGAACCAAGCTGACTTATCCACGATGCAGCTCCGTTTCATTGCCAGGCTCTGCACACACACTGCGTGAGGGATGCAGGATCAGCCTACCCTAGTTAGCTGCGTGCTCTGGCTGTCACCGCTGTTCTGAGTCTCAGTCTCCTTATCTTACAACGGGGACATTTGCCTAAAAACCCTAAGGGCTGTGGAAGCCAAGAAGTGTGAAGTAAGCTGCCACAGCCTCTCTTATCTGGAAGTATCTAAAGGTGCCTATCAGCTAGTCAAAGGGCAAGAGGCCAAACAGTGTATGACCTTTGTGCAGGCTGCAAGAAGCCCACATATTCGCTTCTTTCTCCATTCAATAACAATGATACTCACCTTGAACGGAAACTATAGAGCATCATTTATTACTTAAAGATCTACTAGCATGTTACCTGGTTATTTTTCTAACAACATGAAATAAAAATGGCAGGTGACTTTGGGTGTTCACAGAGGGGTGGCCAAGGCCAAGGCCAAGGAGCTGGGCCATCTGAGTGACCGTGGCAAGTGGGTGGGACCATCACAGGACATTCTAGACCCAAATCACCAAAGCAGACCGTGAGACAGGAAAAAGCCACCCCTTTTCCTGAGCCTCATTTCTTCATCTGTAAGTACAGATGCCAGGCAGCCCTGCTACATCATTGTCACGGTCTTTTCATGCCACATTTAAATATATTTTGTGAGGAAGAGCTTGGTATAAATCCTGAACCCTGTCACTTGCAGGCCCAGGATGCTCTGGTACAATATAGTTAGTCGTTAAACTACCAGAATATTTATATTTTTATATATATATATATATCTCCATCTCCCAGTAAACTGCCCCCTGCCCTGAACTTCCCAAGCTTCTACCTCCCAACCTCCCAGTGATCAAGCAACCAAAGTATCACCACCCAGCACAGTGGGGAGCCTCCAGACCCTGTTCCAGCAGGGGGTGCTGGCATTGGTTCCAAATGCCCAGGGCTATTCCAAATGCCACACAGCACTGCGAGGGTCACCCTGCCACTCTAAGGCAGTGGCTTCATCAACAGCCTAACAAAAACCCACTGTCCACCCAGCACCATTTAAAAAGCTTTGCCATGCCAACAGAGGATGAGCTTGTGTCCTAACGGGACCCTTCCCCAAGCCCAAATTTTGGACAAGACGGCAGTTGATAAAAGTAAAGAGGAGTCTGAGACAAAGCCATTTCAGTTCATTCCTACAGGTTCTAGTTGATGCCTTCATCACCCATAAAATGGGTGTCCAGTAGAATACCTCTACATACCAACCTGGAGAGATCGCTAACACACAGGTAAGATGCAGAAGGAAACTTAGAATATAAACGTATGCATAAAGCAACACACACACACATGTGTCTGCCCATACTGGATGTATCTGTGACTCTTGGGAATACTACAGTCTATAGTCATGCTGGTTGTAACTGTCGTGGCCTAAAGTCTCATGTCCAAATAAAATTGATTCGTAAGATCTACACCGAGAGATTCATACACTTTTGACTGTTTCCTAGATGTGACCTGTAAAAAAACAAAACAAATACCTATGTAGGGACAGATGGACGTATTCGTAGAAGAACAAACACGATTCTCAGACTGGGCCACTAGCTTCGCCAGGGGAGCAGGCAGCTGCTACTCTGGCCGTTGGCAGGGACTGGGCGAGCCCTGGGGGAGGGCACGGGGGCAGAAGCGGCAGGAAGAGGCAGACGCCCGCCAAACCCAGGCTACCGGCTGCCCACGATAATGGGGGTGGGAAGGGGGCCGGGGGACAGGGTAGTTTCCATACTGTTTTACCTCTTTATTCCAGAAATAACACGTTAACTCCAAGGATAAAACTGAACAGCAATAGTTGCTTACTCTGAATAGCAGGAATATGAGAGTTTATTATACTAATTTTTATATTTTTCTGTATATTTTTATTACACGGAGGGAAGTAAAGCTCATAGTGATGGTTCCTCTTCATCCGTACACTGTGTTCCAGGCCCACACATGGGGTGGCGGAAGTTAGTACGTTTCCCCGTCAACCCTGTCCTACATCCCACAGCCCAGACACCTCCGAGTTCCAAATTAGCCCCACTTGCCCATGCTTGCTGTGCTTTTTTGAATCATTAAAATTAAAGTCATTCATTTCTAAGTTCAATGAGCATTTGTCAAACCCTGTGTGAAGCTCCAGGCACACTGCGCTGACTGATCCATGGCTTCTGCCAAGTTGCTCTGCTCTAGCTGGACAGACAGATGATGTGTGAACAAGGTAATGACAATGCGCTGGGATGCATGGACAATCAACACACTGTTTACTATATATTGTGAGGGACAAAAGGGGGCATATGGTGGAATCTTAGGAGGGACGGACAATGGAAGGAGACTGGAAAGGATTTTACATAAAGAAAAGAGGAGGAAACTACAACCATCTACATGCCCATCACACACAGGTCCCCACCTCACAGCACCCCAGCGAGGTGAGGTAGGTCGAGTCACCCCCACTTGGAAGCTGAGGGAACAGAGGCGGTGAGAAGTTAAGTAACTTTGCTGACAACAAAAGCAAAAAAGCGCATCATCAATTTTAACCCAGATTTGAAAATTCAAAGCTGAGGATGGGGCGCATACGCGGAGAGGGAGGTTTGCCTGGACTTTTGGTCCCCACACCCTTCACTCTTTTTCCCAGAGGGGGATGAACGTCGGCAATAAAAGATCCATGGTGTGTGTACGCAGCCTGGGACACTTCCTTACCCATCCTAACACGAGCTTAAACACCATCGGGCGCAACAAAGATCAGAGAGGGAAGCAGGCTTACTTCTGAACAAGGTCAGCCTTGGATACACCACCACATCTTGCTTCTCACTCTAGCCTAACCTCTTCAGGTCGCCTGACTTTAGAATAGGGGACAGTTCCCTTCCACCTACGGGGCATGTTCTCCCGGCCCAACCAGGGCCGAGGAAGCAGTTCAGCCTGGGAGAGGCTCCCGAGGACAGCTGAGGGGAGCCCCGCCCTGGGAGCTGCCTAATCCGTCCGACATGGGGACCCACTGTTCCAGACACCGGATGACAATTAATAGGAAAAATCTGCTCTCACAGTGCTGCCAAGCGTGTCACAGGGTCTCAGCTGGTGGCGCGCCTCCTCGGGGGCAGAGCAACGATGCCCCATTCTTCCCTTCGCTCAAGGCCCTGATGTTTTTTCAGGTGGAAGGGGAAAGAGCTCAAAAGGTTCCTCCCTGATAGGAAAACTGCTTAAGCAATGGTGTCAGTTCTCAAAGCCGGGAGCCCAAGGCTGATGCTACGACTGAATGCTCAGAGCATGCTCAGTGGTTGCTCTCTTCCAAACCTAGGAAGCAGCCCTGTTTGGCACAGGGGAGTATTGGCAGATAAAAACATCTCCAATCAAAGTGCCTAAGAGTGGTCTGATCATGTTTAAGGCATCTGGCCTCGGGCCAAATTTCTATCCCCTCTTTATAATTTGTCTGCACATATATATCTCTTGGTCAAAATATTTCATATGATGCAAAAAAAACCTGGCTTGCTTTGCTGTGACTTGTTTAGTTTAATCAAGAGCAGAGAGAGATCAGAGGCAGAAGGCCTCGGGAAGCCAGGCAGTGTGCGCTGTGTCTTCTGCCCTTCTGTTCTTCTACAGAGAGCTCTTGCTGTATTTCAGTGTTCTGAACTTTTCAGGTACTCACAGATTCTTCTCAGAGTGTAAGAGAAGTGACGGACTAGTTCCATTTCGTTCCACTGCCCCTCCCCCACCCCACGCCACGTGCATGCAAAACATCTGCATCTCAGTTCAGGGGACCGCTGTCCCAGAATCTCACCCATTCACTCTCCTGTGGGACCCAGGCCAGGAGCCTCACTGCAAATGCCAGCTCATGTGTCGAAGCCATGGAAGTTCATCTTCCTGGATCCCATGAGCTCGCCAGGAAACCCCAACCTGAATCCTAACTCGGCAACCTGACGGCTTGTTGAGTCTTTCACCATCCTTCCCTACCTGTCTCCTACCTAACACCAGCCACAGATGGACCCCTCAGCTGGGTGCATCTTGAAATTCAAGTTTCTGTTTTGGTATCCAGCCTCCCTTGAGCCGTCTGGTGAGATGCATTCCTGGGACCAGCAGATGGATGCTAATTCGCCATGTCCACCCCTCTCAGGCCACTCCCCTTCCCTGAGCCTCGGTGGGGAGCCTCGTCCCACGCCCACCCTGGCCATAATGGGGTTGAGTACTCTGTGCTGAGGAAGTTGGCCAACAGTTGAGCAATCATGTTGCTGCTGGCATCCGTTCTGTGACTCTGTGCAGCGCTGCATGCTAAGATACCACTGCATGGGTAATTTTTCAATGCCAGAGCCTACCACCCTACCACCAGCTCTGTGAATACCTTCTCACCACAACTCCACGGGTAGGTGCACGTAAGAGAAAAACCAAGCTCCTCCAACCAGGAGTCTCTCCATCCACCAATAATGAAAAAACCCTACATCATCTTCATTTGCCATCAAGTCCAACATTCTTCCCAAAATATCCTCCTTGCAGCAGCCCAGCTAAGCAATGTTTTCAGTACTCACAGTAAAAGCCCATAGTTTTGTCCCATAGACACCAAGAATGCCTTAAAGCCATCATTAACAAAAATAAAGGTGAGGCCAGGCCAGGAGACGTACCAGGAACACGGAAGCCCTGGCCTTCTCGGGGAGCAAAGGGAGATTGAAAAGCACCTTTGATCAAAATCTCCCATGAGACCCTCGTACGTGAAAATTCCACCTTACCCTTCATTCCAAATTTGGACCGCCGACCGTACTTGTTGATCATGATGAAGAGAACCACCAACAGGACGCAGGCAAAGGCAGCGAGTCCCACGGCAATGGAGACCTATTAGGGGCCAAAAACAGACAGTGAGGTTGGCCCCGGAAATCCAAGTGCCCTACAAGGTGTCCTGCTCGTCCACATGGAAACAGTCCTACTGCAGGAGTGACTGCAGCCTCTCAGAACTTTGCCACCGAGTCAAGTCCTTAGAAGAAGTGATTTACGAGACCCTAAGAGCATTAAAAACACACAGATGACCCAACTTGATCAGAGACCTTCCATGGCTCACGCTGTGAGCCCCTCTCGTCTGGGGGCCGTCATAAGCAATACAAGAGCAGGCCTGCAGAGGTGCCTGTCTGTGGTTTGTTGTTTTAATTCACAAGCAAATTCGGCATCTTCATACTGATACTCTTTACATATTACTCCTATCCAAGAGGTTGAGAAGATGTTGACTCTAAAAAGGCTACTGACCCGTCCTTCCCAGGGGGAAGCTCTCAGAGTTGGGCAGGGGAGGGGGGCTTGAAAAACCCACCCAACGAGATTCTCTGAGCAACTTTGACTCTGTAAAAGGTCTGTGCAAAATCGCAGTCCCTTGAAATCAGGCCCAGCCAGGCTCCTAATGGAGCAGGGATTTTCGAACCGTTCTCTTCTGAACCCTAGAGCTTGGAGCACATCCTCAAAGACTTCCTCAAACAATGAATTATTCTCATCAAACAAGGCAGGTTTCAACAGCCTAAAAGGAGGTCATTCAGCACATTTTTTTTTCTACCACACATACTGCAGTTTCAAGTAAGGTCCTATTTGGGAAAGTTAGCTCCTAAATTGACGTCTGAAAATGACCGTATCAGTAAACACCTTCCTCTCGACCAAGAGGTGACTCACCCCAAAAGTGTCTTCCTCGGGTTTGTGGGTCACAGTGACAGGGGTGGGGCTCACTTCGTAGACTGAAAACCAAACAGAAAAGGAGGAGGTCGGTTAGCTTCCTGGTCACGAGAGGCTCGGCCACAGTCCCTGCCAGGCTCCCAAGCCCCCTCGAGAGCTCCCGCTGGGGAACATTCCCCTAAAACCAGGTCGTCCTGACCTCCCAGGCTTCTCGGGGACCCCAGAGACCAGGTCCACGTCAGGCTGCCCGGCTGGTGCTGACAGGTCAAGGGCAGGCTCCATAAGGAACAGAGGACCTCCGCTCCCACCCCCAGCTCATCCCAGAGGAGAGACGGTCACCTAGGCAAAGTGGGCCACGAGCTACTGAACAGAAAGAGCTGAAAGATGGTTTGGGATGGCGGCCAGGGTCTGGGTTGGGCACACCGTGTTGGAGGTGGCAGCTGTCACTGACATGCAGCTCCGCTCCACATCCCCTGCTGTCCCTGGCTCTCCACGCCCTCCCTCTTTCCCTCTTTGCTCCTCAGGGAGCTCTGGGAGGCCACTGGCCCCAGAAATCCCCGAGGTGGACTCGGGGACACAGCGGCAGCTCAGGTGAAGCCCCAAGTCCATCCGACCAGGAAACACCACCTTCTCCCAGCAAGGCCCGGAGGGCGAGCCAGGTGCAGTTTGTCCTCCACCTAGGGTCAGCTCCTTGGTGAGAGGTGGTCCCAATTCAGAATTCTCTGGAAGGACACCCTGTGAGATGGGGAGCTCTCTAAGATGGAGAGTAAATAAAGGGTCACAGGTAACATTTACACCTGTGCCAAACAGCCAGGGGTGTCCTGAGTACGGCTGTCTGGTACCTCAGGCTGCACATGGGGCAGACAGGGCAGCATCTGTTGCCCTTAGTCCATCACGGGGCAGGAAAAAAAAAGGGACGAATATAGATTTTCCCACAACCCATGAGCAAAACACCACATCCTTCCTTCCTTCTGGGATGGCCTAGCCCTGCCCCACACTGCTTAAAAACTGAGCTTCAGTGACCCCACTGAAGACACGTGAGCCTGTCAGGAGACCTTGAGAACCACAGCTCCGCACGAGGTGGGTCCCAGCCAAACAGTGGGGCCCTTGAAGCAGACAAGACACACTGACAGGCTGAGGCTCCACATTCTCTCTGTAAGAACAACAGAGATAATCGGCGGGGTATGTGGAACCCCACAGCCTTCCTGACACACCCCCTCCATCAGATGAGGACACCCACATGCAGACTCTAGAAAGCGCCCCGGGGGAACACACAGAGGCTGCCCAAGGCGCGTGGGCTGGGCACTGCCCCACAGGTTTTTCTATTCTCTGGTTCCCTTTCACATTCCACTCGGATGCTCTGTGCTGCTTGGGTCTGGGGAACAGGGTAGAAGAGGAAAGGGAGTTTTGGATTCAACAGTCACCAAAGTATCAGATAAATCCCTTTCAAAGCAAGAGGCGAAGTGGACTTACTAGAGACAAAGTTATCCGTGCTCTCTGCAAAAAAGAAAGAGATAATTAACAAATGCAACACAAACCAGAAGGCGCCCCTGTGTCTCCCGAATAGCTACAATCGCTCCCACCCCAGCCACTGGAAACTAAAATCCCTGGCCTATCACCCCTCCCCACGCTACACTCCTTAGGAGGTCGTCTTCCAAATGGAGGAGTAAGAGATACACAGTCCCTGATTTCAAGGGAGGTGGCCGGCCCACCTAAGGACTAGACACCAAAGTGTGAAATAGGAAGTTAGATGTAGACACTGTCTGACCCACAGTCCTCCCTCGGGTCTCAGAGTGCTGGGGACGCTGGTGGTGCAGTAGGGCCAACATCAAGTGCTGCAGGGTGGGCTACCCTGACTTTTCTTGAAAATGCCAGCTATGATCTCAAATAACAAAATTCCTCAAATCAATACATAGAATTTATTCTAGGAGGTCACTGAGACATTCTCAGGAATCCCTTTAGAATCTGCTCATCGCCCAGATGAAAATGTACTGTTCGATCTCCGGTTCAAATAGAAATGGCTCACCTACTAATGGAAGCTCAGTATTGCCAGTCCCTGACTGTGAGCCAGAGGCTATGCTGAGTGCTTGGTGTTAATATATCACTGAATCCTTACAACCATCCCGGGAGGTGGGCAGCATTATCCCCAAGGAAGCAGGCTTGTAGTGATGAAGTACCTAACTGAACTTCACTCATCTAAGAAGGGATACGGCTGGATTCAAATCTAAGTCTGGGCTCTTAACCACTCTATCAGAGATACTCAGACTTCAGCATGGGACAGACTCCTCTAGAGGGTCGTCACTACCGCCCTCCAAGAAAAGGAATGGTGGGAGAAATGCACAATTTCAGGGTTGGGGCAGAGAGAGTACACTACGTGCCCAGAACATCCTGTGGTACTAGAAAGACAGTGCTCAAAACATAAAGGGGGGCAGGGAGAAAGGACCAGGAGCCAATGTCAGGGGGTTCCAGTGGCTGAATTTGGAACATTTTGAGCAAGAAAATTTTTTAAATGACAGTCATGGATTGTTATGGGCTTAATTACATCTGCCCAAACCTCATGTGATGAAGTCCTATCCCCCAGCCTCAGAATATGACTGAATTGGGTCTTTAAAGAGGTAATTAAGTTGAAATGAAGCCATTAGGGTGGGCACTAATCTGACTGGTGTTCTTCTAGACCCCAGACCCACACAGAGGGAAGACGCCCACCTGCACACCCAGGACGGAGGCCTCAGAGGCAGCCAGCTCTGCTGACACGTTGATCTCAGACTTTTCTAACCCCAAGAACCATGAGAAAATAAATTTTTGTTGTTGAAGCCACTCAGTCACTGCCATTTTCTTATGGCAGCCCTAAGCAACTAAGACACAGATTATAAACCATAAGACAAAATAAATACCCATGAGGCCATACTGATGTCAATAAATGAGAAGAAAAGAAAGCTCTTGCTTACAACAGAATTCCAATTAATAAATGGAGAAGGAGTGATGGAAATAGAAAAATCACCACGGATAAAGACCGCCATAATAATTGTTTCAGCCAAGAATCACCGACGAATGCTAAACGTAATGTGTGAGAGGGTGCTAAGAAACCAGATACTTACAAAGTTTCAAAATGTTATGTTTATTAGTTACAAAGGGAAGAAGAATCATTCTTGCAGCAGAGAAACCTGGCAGACGCCCTCCTGACCAAGTGATACAGTCACCACCCCCAGGAATAAGACGTGTGCATCGCCACTGATGGGATGCACTGAAAGCAGGGCAGCATCTCTCCTGCGGGGTTCTTGCCAGCAATGCATAACTGGCGTTTAATCATAAGAAACTTCGGGCCAGATCGAAACTGTGGGACAATCATCTACAAAATAATTAGTTGGCTATCTCTTCAGAAGTGCACAGATCATGAAAGACAAAGAAAGACTGAGGAACCACGTCCCAGATTTAAAGAGAGTAAGGGACAGGGTGACTAAGGGCCATGTGTACTCCTGGACTGGACCCTAGAGAAGAAAGAACAGCAGTGGGACAGTTAATAAGATTCAAATAAAGTCTGTAGCTTCCAGGAAAGCGTCCTATCCGTGTTCACATCCTGATTCATCGTACACGGTGGTTTCGTAAGATGGTAACATTTGGGGAAGCTGGCTGAAGGATGTAAGGAAGTTCTCTGGACCATTTTGAAACATTTTTGGGTAATTCTCAAACTATTTCAAATGAGAAGTTAAAATTTTTTTTTTTAATTTTTAAGAAGAGACATAAAGTATAGGTTATTGCCCCAGAGTTTCTGACTCAGGAGATCTGGGGCGGGTCTTGAGAATTTGCATTTCCAACAAGTTCTCGGGTGTGGCTGAGGCTGCTGATTCCTTTGAGAACCACTGTGTTAAAGCCCATCTCCTGCTGCCACCGGCCCACCACACCCGGAGACGTAACAACTCAACCATCCACCCACCCGCCCGTCCCCTCGCTGCGGGCCTTGCCTGAGCCCGGACATCGTGATCACTGCTCTATTACGTATGCACCGCCAATGGTCTCCTCCAACTACCTGGGGGAAGACGATGCTGTCTGTGAAGAGGAGCCATTTAGAGAAAGTCCTGTTTACAGTAAATGCACTGTCAGTAGATTGCTTATTTGTGTCTGTTTTGGGCAGAACAACAGAGCTTCTCCAAGTTCCCGAGCGCGTGCTTCATGCCGCCACCCTCGTCCAGACTGTGGGTGACCAAACGCCCAAGCTATGGGGAGGATGGAGAAGAGGGGGCCCTGGCCCTGACTTCAGAGTCCAAGAAAAGAGAGGTGCCAGATCGATTCGCAGTTAACACTCATTTGCATATTTCTCATAAGGCTCCCGTTTATTAGAGAATATTCTCACGTCAGCCGAATGTTTTGGCCGAGTCTGTGAACCGTGTCATCTTCCAATCAGCCTATGCTTAGCTCCTTTGCCAGAGCCTGGAAATATTTACACATGAGCCTTGGAACAGGGGACCTGCTGGGTCCCCTCTAATCTGTGGGGGTCTCACACTCCCACCCTGAAAGAGGATGGCACCCAGGAGTGTCCTGCCCTCTGCCCCACCAGCAGCTGGGAGGATGAATGGGTCCGTTTTCCAGGGCACCACCTGAAGATGAACAGGGGCTGGACACAAACGTGATGCACAGTCTCCTCCGGCCCCAGGCCACACCTCTTCCAGTCCCAGAACTTCTTAGAAGGGCCTTGTAGAAAGGCAGCGCGACCCAGAGAAGAGAGAAGAGAGAAAGCAGCTTGTGCGCAGAGAGATGGACTGAGAAGCGACGACAAGAGACGCCTTGGCTTCGGACGTGAGCAGGGCTGAGGGAGACCTCCGTGTGCCCTGCTGAGCCCACACGGAAGCCCCGTGTCATGACTGCCGCCTTCAGCTGCTGGTTGGTCAGACATGGAGAGGAACAGAACCACCTCCTCCCCTGCACCACCAGCAGGCTGAAACCACATTCCCGTCTCAACAAGCCTCTGAGGGTGGGGACAGGGGCCTTGCTGAGGCTGACGGCCCTGGGGCAGTGCCGACCAAGTACAAAATGAGCATTCAAGAATCACAGCAGCCCACTTACTCCTAAATGTTTGTTAAGTACTCTCAGGCATTTGCTGCACAACTACATGCAAACATACACTCACAGGCCCTTAGGCAACATTCCCCCACCTGTCACATCATCATCTAAGGCCCCCCCAGCTTCTCATTCCCTCCGGGCCTGGGCCTGCCAACCGCTGCCTCCCATCCCCACATGACCTTCAGCCTCCCCGGCCCCTCCTCTCCTGACACCAGGAGCACTGATTCCTCACGGCTGCCACTTTTATGCCCCGATCCCTCCGATGCCCCTCTAAGGTCTGGAAACACCAAAAAAGATTCCACTTCATGCTTGCAGAATGAATGTCCCTAGCCAGTCCTTCCCGGGACCTCCCACACCAAGGCGGACTGCCCCTGCTGCGCTTTCCAGCACTTCTCTGGGAACCTGCACACGGAGACACCGACGTGTGTGGAGCACGTGCAGTCTACAAAAGCTTTTCTAGAACACTTCCATTTGACCGTTCTACTCTGAGAAAATCCTCACTGATGCAAGTTTCTACATTTGCTGATTGCTTCACTGGATGTGTTCAGCCCTTCAAACCTCTGCTGTGGGAAGAGCAGGATCGACAGACAGCATAGGTACCGGGGCTCAGCAGGCGAAGGTTTACTGCCTGTTCCCCTGGATAATTTACTCTCCTGAATATTTAGACATTTTGCCACCAGACACGACTGGCCCACCTTTTCCCTGTCGCTACCTTTTCATCATTCATTGATTCCTTTAGGCTCATGGAACAAGCCGACATTCACACAGGGAGGCCCTGGCAGGGTGTAGGTGGGTCCGAGGAAATGACATCAGGTGGGATTCAAGCTTCTCTCGACTCCACCCTGCCTCCCACCCTCCTGGGGCCAGAGTCCATCAGATGCCATGTATCACAACAGTGCTTGGCACAGAGTAAGCACAGAAGTAGTTTGTTTTTATTTTCTTCTGAAAGAATACCAAGGGGCAACAGAAAGGGACGTGTCATGGGGGGAAACAGAGCTCTGAAGGTGAGGCTCTCCTTTCCCACCACCACAGGCCTGAGAGGTTGCAGGGATAAACACATTCAGTGGAGCAATCTGCAAATGTAGAAATTCCATCGGTGAGGATTTTCTCAGAGTAGAACAGTCAAATGAAAGTGTTCTAGAAAAGCTTTTGTAAACTGCACGTGCTCCACATGTTGGTGTCTCCGTGCACATTTCCAGAGAAGTGCTGGAACGCGGAGCAGGGGCAGCCCGCCTTGGTGTGGGAGGTCCCGGGAAGGACTGGCTAGGGACATTCGTCCTGGAAGCATGGAGTGGAATCTTTGGTGTCCCTGGACCTTAGAGAGGCGTCAGAGGGATTGGGGCGTGAAAGTGGGCGGCCGTGAGGATCCCGCCCTTTAGCCAACGAGGCCTAGCCTGAGTTTGTGGCCCATGAGGGCAAAGTACTTGCATCCCAAAGCTGCTGCTTCCTCCATGCACACCAGGACTCTTCCAGCGCCCACAAAACTTGGCATGGCCCACAGTGGGAAGCATCCCAGGGCCTTTTACTGTGCATCCTGGGGATGAGTTGGGAGATAAGGATTAAATGGGACTATCAGGATCTCAAACATCAGGATCCTCTGCTGAGTGATGGCGCCATCATCCCCTGGACCCCGGCAGCAAACTTAGCATCCCACGCAGCCTCCCTTCCCCAGGGTCTCACGCTGGGCACCTCCAGTCTGCGTGTCCTCACACTAAGACACAAAGGCCTCCTGGAACTGCTACCCGCTGGTCCTCCATGGGCCGTGAAGTCACCTTCACATGAGCAGAGGCTGCAGTGTGCGCTGGCTCTTGGTGCCCCCCATTCCGTGTGTGACTGTGTGTCAGCCTTTACACTCCCCTTTATGTCATTAGAACCTTCAATCCCTGGGGATTGAAGGCCAAAAGTTTCTCCAGCCCATATCCGGCAGAAATCTCCAAGGTCATCAAAGATACATGGCTTCCTGGACAGAGCTGCATCAACCACCGAACCAACCAAGAGATGCTACAACCACTTCCGCTCAACTCTTTGGGTTTTTTTTCCTCCAATTTTAGGAAAGGATTCAAAATATTCTAGCTCAAAGAGACAGAGTCATCTCCCAAATATTCAAATGAAGTTCTTTCATGGCTTGAATCACCCCTCCCCACCCCGGTCCACTTGACATTAGCACCATCACAGGCTGACAGCATCAGATAGAGCCCCATCTGGTCTTGTTCCACAGAACAAGCGTGGAACGAAGCCACAGACCTGGAAGCCCAAACCCCAGCCAAGTCTTGATACTAACCCACAAGGAGAAAGAGGCTCTGTTCACGTAGCTGTTACATGTGGAGCTGAATTGGACAGACTCAGGAGCCCCTCGCATTGGATGGTGGCCGAACCATCACTTTGTGCCAAACCCTGTGACATGTGCTTTATGGACCTTAACTCATTTTAAAGCCACAAGATTGTTATGGGGGCAGTGGAATCATGCCTGTTTCGCAGATAAGGAAGCTGAGGCTCAGAAAAGCAAGTAATCATTCCCAGAGTCTCCCAACAAATAAAGGACTAGGTCAAGGTCCCCCACCACTCTGGTCCAACTCTCAAGACCCTGCTTTCTCTACCGTGACACATTATATGCCCTGATACGTCAACTGTGCATTTGTGAGGGGGTCTAGCTAATAACTGTGACAGCGACTGGAGAACAGACTTTAGCTTACACGGAATGCTGGTGGTGGCTGAATATGCACCCAGGTGTGTCTAGTTACCCATGACAGAGCTAACACACATGCCACTCGTCCCGAGAGCTGCCCCGCCCTCACCTGGAAAGGGTTCCTTGAGGAAGTGGCCATTGATGGTCTGGTTGGCCGTGCCCAGCGGGTTTTTGGCAATGAGGGTGTAGTTGCCATTGTTGTAGTGGGTGGGCTTGTTGAAGAGCAGGCAGCCCTCGGACACCTCGCCCTCCTGGTAGTACTCCACGTGGATGATCTTGGACTCGCGCAGCGGCTGCCCATTGTGCAGCCAGTGCAGGGTCGGCGGCGGGTTGCCGCGCACCACGAACTCGATGCAGTGCTCCAGGCGCAGCTCGGGCTCCTCCAGGCTCACCACGCGCGGGGGGTCTGCGGGGAGAGGCCAGCTGAAGCCCAGGACGCAGAGGAACAGGGTGGGAGCCCCAGTTCTTCCCCACCCAGCTCCAAAAAGGGAGGAAATCAGAGGTCCCCCCCCCAGCACTCCTGAAAAGAGAACAAGAGATGACTGTGTTCACCCACCCAGGCTTCCTGCCCACAACTGGAGTGTTCCCACTCCCAACCTCCTAGGGCTTGAACTCAAGGCAGATGTGGGCCGACTCAGGAGCGTCCTGGGGGCACAGTCAGAGGCACCCCATCTTCTCAGGGACAGGGTACCCTTTCTGGGGTGACTGGCCAAGGACTGACCTGTGTGGCCCTGCCCTACAAGAGTCCTTCCGCCCTTCAGGGTAGATCGGACCCACCGCCGGCCCAGCCCCGCCATGGCCTCCCGCACGGGCATCCCCTCAGTGCAGAGCCACCCGCCGCAATGCACCACGCACAGTGGACGGCGAGGGCGACGCTGGCATTGCTCATGCCCACCACGTTCTCCGCGATGCACGTCAGGGTGAAGCCATTGTCCTCACTCGTCACGTTCACCAGCGTCAGGTTGATGGCGTGTACATTGGTCCAGTTCAGATTTGTCTAAGGCCCCAATAAAAAGACAACAATCAAACAGTCTCTACAAGGGCTGCTCCCCAACCTAACTCCCAACCACCTTTAGGAATCAAAAGGAAAGCTGGGCAGAGGGTAAAGGAGACTGTGGGTAAATTCATGCTGACCAAGGGCCAGGCTCTCCAGGCCAGAGCCCAGGAATCCCAGGAATCCTAGGAATCCTCACATTCACCCTGTGACATGAAGGGTAGCATTATACCTACTACACAAAGGAGGAGACTAAGGCACAAGGAAGATTAGCAACAGGTTTAAGATCGAATTGGCTAGAAAACATTGCAGCTGGATAGAAGCCAAGTCTACATGTTTCTTCCTGCAAAGAAAGGGCCACAGACGTCCCCCGTCCATCTTCCTCATCCTCACAGCTCTTGCTTCTCTTAAGAATTAGCACATGAAGCCTGAGGAGTGATGGCTCCCCAGCCTCCCGATGGGGCCCAGCCTGGGACGCCTACCTGGTGGGTGTTGATGGACTGCAGCCCGGTGACAATCCAGTCCACGTCGGGCAGCGGAGACCCAGAGCCATTGCAGGTGATGACAGCGTTGTCACCCTCCCGTACGGTCAGGTTGACGTGACTCACACTGATCTCAGGAAGGTCTGGGAGGGAGGACGCGGTGAGTGAAATATAGGCAACCTCACCAAAACTTTGTCCATGGGGTTGAGGCGGCACTTTTGCCTCCGCCAATAATGACTCTGACACAGGGTGCCTGAGCTCCTGGAAGGCCCCAAGCCCCGAGCTCCACACACCCCCCCACCCACCCAGTACATGTCAGAACTTAAGCCCGTGCAGCTGGACTCTCCTACACCAGGCAGTGAGTGGGGCAGCTGCTCTAGGAATGCAACTGTAGCAATGAAGCAAATGGCATATTCCACCTTGGGCGTGGTTCTCAAAGGGCCGGTCTGCTTCAGACTCCCACGGGGAGTTTGCTAAAAGCTCAGATTTCTAGGACCCATCCCCAGACACTTTGATCTTGTAAGTCTATGGCTGGGCCCAGGAATCTGCTTTTCTAAAAGAACCTCAGATGCTCCTGATAAGGAGATACACTCCCTCAGGTCTGGCTGATAAGTAACTCATGGAGGGAAAGGACTCTGGTCCCATGAGAAGGGCACACTTAGCCCCTTTCTGCATTCCTGACACCAACCTGCCCACGGCCGGCTCACAAAGAGACGGGCACGAGCCCCGGGTAAAAGGTGAGACAGATTTGCACCCAGTGCCGAGTTCAAGGCTGGGAAGGTGGAGGGGAAAGGAAGGCCCCTCATGTTCCAGGCTGACGTGGGGCACCATCCCTGTGTCTCAGGGGCACAGCCCTGGAGCCAGGGGGCTCACTCACCACACTGGCTGATGTTCATGCGGAACAGGGGGAGCTGGGAGCCGTCGGCACTGACGCAGTAGAGGTTCTGGCTGTTCAGCTTGGCCTCCCCCTGCTCCTGCCAGAGCTGCATCCAACGGATATCGCAGCTGCAGTTGAAGAAGTTCTGTTCCAACCGCCTGCGGGCAGGAAGAGAGGGAGAGAGAACTCCTGAGCCCACAGGTGCCCAGCTCCCTCCAGGACCATGAGGTCAGAGGCCCCCACCTACTCTCCTGGGATTGAGGAGAGAATGGGGTTAGCAAGGTCTCAAAAAAAAAAAAAGGTAAAAAATACTTTAAGGTCCATGATTACTTCGTTTTTAAACTAATAAATGCATTTGAAAAAAAGAAATCCACTCAAGTCATGTGGCAGAGACCCTTTTAAATACTATGGCTTGGGGTGCTCCTCTTCCAGGGGCGTCCCATTGCGTTGAAAGTCAAAGGACTACAGGATCCGCATGCCTCGCCATCACCTCTTGACCTCATTTCCTCCCACACCCTCCTCCCCTCTTCTTCAGCCACACTGACTTTGCTATCTGTCAAGCTCATTAACATGACCAGCCTGTGCTGCCCCAGGGCCTTTGCACCTGTCCTTTCTGCCTGCAGAGTTCTTCTCCTGGCCTGCCTGCTAGACTGGCTACCTCACTGCATTAAGGAAACATACGGCCTTCTCTAAGTGCCCCTATAAGAAAGCCAGCACCCGCCCCTGCCCCAGCATTGCCCAGTCCCTTCCCCTGCTATTGTCTTTTTTCTGGTATTTGTCACTTCCCAGCATCACTTCAAAAATCTATTTGCTTGTTTGTTTATTATCTGTCTCCCCAAATAAAAATTAAGCTCCACTGGGGTCAGAGACATTGCCTGTTTGATTCATTGCTACATCCCTGCACCTATAATTGAGCCGGGCATGTAAATACCTGTTGAATGAATAAAATTAAGGAAGGAAGGAGAGAAGTGGGGAGAGTTATTCTCCCTGAGGAGTAAGTAGGTGGTTAGCTATTCCCCATATCCTCTCATAGCCCATACGGACACCAGCTTTAGTCCTTCATAAATTCAACAAAATTCCTCATTAGCACCTGTTCTATGTCCAGCTGCAGGCTGAGTGCCGTTAGTGCAGAGATGAGTAAGACAGTCCCTGCTCTCCAGGAGCCCTCGGCTCGGTGAAGAAGAGCGTCTCATGGGGAAGCGTCAGGTCCCCTGAGTCCCCTGGTGATGCAGAGCCAGTCACCTCCCCTCCTGGTGGGGCTGTCTCATCAGAAGGACAAAGAAGGGCCTTAGCTGATGTGAAACTCGTAAAGTAAAGGGCACCTGATACATCCAAATGCCTGGATCTTTAGGGGGACCATGATTCTCTTTCTGGACCAGTGCGATGAACCCGGTGGTGTCTAGAGGAGGGGAGACTGGGGCAACAGCACTAAAACCCTAGATATTTTTGACAACCGGAAAATCCCAAAGTACTTACACATGCGTCAGACTTAATCAGCTTTCAGGAAAGAGCAAGGCCCCTGGGAGGAGGAATCAGGGTTTTCTAGCCAACAGGACGCCACAGGTAGAACGGGCAGACACCGCTGCATAATATCCTCTTAGTCCACACGTTGCCGTGACCCCTCTCTGTGAACCACACTCTCGCAGAAAAGAAAGGAACTAACCATTATGGGGAATCATGTTCCCCCTAAAGATGCAGGCATTTGGATTTATCAGGTGCCCTTTACTTTAAGAGTTTTACATCACATCAGCTAAGGTCCATCGTTGTCCTTCTAATGAAACAGCCCCTTTAGCTTCTCACAACTACCCTAGGAGACAGCCGGTAGTGTCCCACGGATTTGAGGCATCCCCCACTTATGTTTGGAAGGGTTAAGTCACATGGCTCATGGTCCCTCGGCTGGTGTGCGACAAAGCAGGATTTCAAACCTCAGCCCGCTGGACCCCAAAACCCACATGCTTTACACCCCGTCTGTCATGTGCAAAAAATTGGGGGTGCAACGGGAGAAGCAAAGAGGAGTAAAGTGGGCAGGACCCCTGATTTCAGGGGCTCAAGGAGGCAGAGGCCAAGAGTTAGAGCAGGTGTTGTAGGCAGAGATGTGAACACAGGAACAGAGGTTGTACCAAGGAGCCCTGGGGAATAGAGCAGGAAAGGTGGATGTGGAGGACTTTCACTGACATGCAAGAAGTTAGCAATTCATCCAGGAGGCAATGGAGCCACCGAGGCCCTTGGAGCTGGGGGACCATGTGGCCAAAGCAGGGCTCCAACACCCCCACTCAGAATACACCGGACAGCAGGGGAGCCAGAGACCCAGGCGCCAGTCAGGATGCCTCATAAACACACGGGCACTCGCACCTAGTTGGGAAGTTGGTGCATGTCTCAGAGCACCCAGCCAAGGGGATGAATGGGAGATGAAGTCCAGTTGGCACACCCTTGATCAGACCCAGTGCCTGGCCCTGGGCTACATCCACCCGTGGGGTGTCTTTTCACACTCACACATGGGCACCACGGAGGCTGGCAGCTCCTGGCAAGGTTCTCCAACTTTCTGGTCTCAAGTACTTTTCACTCTTAAAATTTATGGACGGCCTCAAAGAGCTGTTGTTCATGCAGATCGTATCTATCACTATGTGCCATATTAGGAATGAAAAAACAGAGAAGTTTAAACTACAGCACCCGTGTCATTAGTCCTCAGGGCAATGACATTATCACACAACACGGGGCCTCTGGAAAACTCCGCTGTACGCTTGTGGGAGAACGACGTGGGGTAGATGGCAAAGAGTGTCTGAGTGTTACTATGAAGATACATTTCATCTTCTGGTCCCCCCGAAAGGGTCTTGGGGACCCCAGGGAACCCTGGGCCACTATCTTCAAACCACCACCTTGGTGGTAAGGGCCGGGAGCAGACTGGTAAAGATCGGGCAGAGGGAAAGGGGAGATGGAAGGAGTATCATACAGGAAGACAAGGTGGTACCGGGGGCTTCCTTGCAGGAGAAGAAAAAGAAAGACTGGAAAACGATGCCAAGGGTTTAAGCTCCCAGAGATAGGAAAGTCAGTGGAAGAGAAAAGCATCTTAGTTGAAAATGGGAGAAGAAACCAGTGGACGGGAAGAGTTTGGAGCTCTTAGGAGCTGGGCTGGAGCAGGGCTGCAGGTGGGCAGGGAGAAGGGGTCCTAGAGGAAGACAGGGCAAGATGAGGTCCAGGAGCCTTGCAGGTGTTTGCCTTGGGGTTAAGGCAAGATGCCTCTGCAGAGAGAAGAAAAAAAATGCAACTAGGAAAAAATGAGAGAAAAGTAATACAAATCATAGAATAAGATTTGCATCACACTTACCACGAGCCCGGCAATCTGCTGAACACCTTACGTGGCTCACTCACCCCGCTGAACCCTCACGACAAGGAGGAAGTATGGGGGAAGCGACTCCTTAGCAAAGGAGGTGTAAGAGCTGGCAGCCCAGACGTGGAGGAAAGGGGTGCCAGCGGAGCCGGGCGCATTTGGATTCATACGGCAGGGCCTGGACGGGAGGCGCACAGCTTAGCTGGACTGAGGGGCCAGGTGCCTGACTACATGCAAACCCAAACAGACCAGCCTGGCTCCTCCCAGCTGCTCACTTGACAAAATGCGATCATTCACTGTTAAGTAGTTGCAAAAATACATCTTTTCCACCTGGACAGAAAAGACCAGACAAGTGAGGGGCTTGGTGGAGCTGCTTCAAGCCACACGCACCCTATTCAGTCCTGCCTCCCACCCGGGCCCCGGCCTGCTATCCATCCCAATGTCTCAGTGGCCCCACGCAAGCCAGATGGTGCTACCACATTCAAGCTGGTGGGAGAATTAGGGGAGATGTTTGGATGTGCCTGACGCTTCCAGGCGCAGGCATACTAACTCCTTTATGATTCATTCCATCTTTTTCCTTCAGGATCTGATCCAACAGAAGGAATGCACAGTGAGACCTGGACGCTCCTCCAACCAGAGTCTCCGGGAAACTGCAGAAGAACCTTGAGATTCCACCTCGTCCCTCAGGACATTGCCCTTAGAGGGCAAGATACACACAGGCAGGAAGCACTTTGAGGCTCAGAACAGTGGCTCCCAGGCACCTGACTGTGCAAAAGCCCCATCGTCCTCACGGCCTGACAAGAGGGTTCGAAGAGAGAGATGGGCCAGAAGCCATGGAGGGATGCCCTGGGTCTAAACATGCAGTTCTGTTTGCCCTCAGATCAGGGGTCTAGCAGAGGGCCCTCCAGCCAGGCCTTCAGGGGCAGGCTCAAGGCACCCAAGGCAGGGATCTCCCTGTTCCAACAATAACACAAACACGTGTGAGTAACACAGCGGCAGCTGCTTCAGGGCAAAGCTCACCACCACCCAGCCCCGGCCCCAAGGCAGCCTGGGGCTTGATCACAGGGCCCAGGGCCTTCCCACGGATTCATGTGGCCCATCCGGGCATGCGCACACAGTGGCTTTTGCTGTGTCTGAATGCTTAGCAAATGCTGATTCCCTCCAGCCATCCCTCTGATTTTCTTCTCCCTCCACAGCAGCAGCACTAACAGAGGCAACCCCGGGGCCAGGCAGTGGGCAATGGGGAAGGGACCCAGATCTGCTGTCACGGACAAAAGCGTGCCCACGTGGTCAGCCAGCCTCCTGGAGGCAACAGCAGTCAGACGGTAGGCAAAGCCCACGCGCAAGAGCCAAGCCGCACCTGCTGGGTCACCTGGGGCCAGTACAGTGGGCTCAACTGTGTCCCCCCAAAAGGATACATCCAAGTCCCAGCCCCCAGTACCTGTGGACAGGGCCTTCTTTGGAAAGAGAACCTTTGCAGATGTCATCAAATTAAAGATCATGGATGACATCATTCCGGATTAGGGTGGGCCCTAAATCCAATGACTGGCATCCTTCTAAAAGCAATGGGAGAGATGAGATGCAGACAGGGTCAGCAGCGCTGTGAGGATGGACGCAGGGACAGAGGGACGCTGCCACCAGCCAAGGAACACAGGGGCCAGCAGAGCCGGAAAAGACAAGAAAGGAGTCCTCCCACCCCCACAGGGAACGGGGCCCTGCTGACGCCTTAACTTTGGCTTTCCAGCCTCCAGAACAGGGAGAGGATCATTCCACTGCAGGAAAGCCTTCAAATTTGTGGCATTTGTTAAGGCAGCTCTAAGAAACTAATACAGCAAGTAACTTAATTCTCCAAGGCCCTGTTTTAACTTCTGTGAGACGGGGGTAATGACACTCAAGCTTCCTTCTCATAAATCTCACAAAGTTATGAGGATTAGTGATAACACACGTTAATGTGCTCTGTGAAATAAAGGATGCTGTAAAGAAGCCAGAAATTATTATTGTTATAATACTATTATTCACATGAATGTCTAGTGACTTTAAGAGCCGTGGAAAGTGGTCATGGCCCAGACTGGGAGAAGAGAACGGCCAGAACCAGCCCAAACCCATCCCTGACCCTGAGTGAATAGTTTACCAAGTCGATTAAATCTGCAAATTATATCAGAGGTAATGATCACTTTGCTTTAAGAAAATGAAATACTCCAATCTGTTTTAATGGTGTCTGCTTCGCACATGCAGAGTATGAACAGAAGGCTGTTCAAGATATACTAATAGTCATTAGGGTATTTCTGGAAGGTTTCTGTGCTGTGTGATTATATCCTCTGGTGCTCCTTGCCTTTGCCTAAATTGTATCACAGGATTCAGACTCCAAGCTTCTTTTCTTTCTTGTTCATTCTTTATCTCTCAGATAATCTCTTTGAATCTTGCTCTGCTCTCCGACCACAGACAGTTCGGGTCTTCTCTGCAAGAAAACACCATCTTGCCATAACCAGAAACTTCCAAGAGCTGTCTGCAATGCCAGCTCGGGTTTCTTCAAACCAGTGCCACTGAAATAGTTCTGGCTACTTGAAAGCAAGTCTTGAATGATGCTTGCAGTTCCCTCAGTAAAAGAAACACAACCTGGACTTGTGACAGGCCAGGTGATCCGCCAAAACCATATCCTTCATCTCACAAAAGTAAATGAGAAATTAGTCCAGAAAGGCTCCGGCACATCACAAGGGCTCTGAGATGCTGGCTTGTCTGGGGTTTTTCCCCCATCATTCCTCTCAGGAGCCGTCATCTTGGGAATGGTTTCTGGAAGGAGACGCTAGACATGTGTAGGCTGCTAAGTTTTGTAAGGGAAGGGCCTCAGTTTTTGAAAGCAGACCTGTGTGGTGGTAATGCTAATAATCCTAATACTAATTCCCAGAGGGACCGTTTACAAGCTATATGATCTTGGACCAGTTGTTTAACTTGGCCAAACCTCCACTCCCCTGTTTGTGAAACCAGTTATAAAGACACCTCCCTTGTGGGATTTGTTCCAAGGATGAGACCAGGCCTCGTTCATGTTAGGTGCTTAATACATGCCTCTTCCTCCTTCTCCTCTACACTGGAAAAGTCACAGACACTCTGCCCTGCCAGTGGGGAGCCCCATCCATACCTACATCCCAGATACTCTTGTGGGGAAGGGCTGGTTGGGGAAGGCAGAGACCCTCAGTGACAGAATGAAACGTGCTAAGAAATCACTGAATGCCCTTCTCCTTATGCAGCAGGTCACTCAAAGCCTCGCACTTGTGGCTTAGTGACTGGCCAGAATCACTGGCTGCCACGGTACACAGAGCATCTTCCTCTGGCCTCTTTCCTCCAGGGCCAAAATTCTTTCTTCCTGGAAACACACGACCCACCCCCACACCCCAGCCCACAGGCTCCACTGGGCAGACCCTGGCAGTCTGGATGGCTCGTGGCAGATGGCGCCATGTGGACTAATCAGGAAGTCGGACAAGAAAATACCACCCCCTCTTCCACTTGCCAGGAACCGCGGTTGTTTGGGTTTTAATCATAGCCACAGCTAAGAGCCAACACGCAGCCCCTCCAGCCAAAAGATAAATTTTCCACTCTCCACGTTCAATTCTTCCTCAAGAAATAGACCCCTACCAGGGCGATTGCTCTTTAGAGGAGAGCTGCTTTATTTTCCGATATAATTTTTTTCTTATTTAACAATGTGACAGAAATGCAATACCATGTGGACACGCGGCTCTCACACACTGGCTCGCACTGGGGCACGTCTTCGTTCCTCCATAAGTCACGTCCAGCTTGCCGCTGTATTGATCCCGGGCAAAGATGAATGCAAAGTCCCAAGATCCTCTGGGGGAAATCTGACATTTTCTTTAAATATATATCCACGGAACAACTGTTTCTAAAACTCCATGAAACAGGTCACCAGGGCAGCACACCATTGATTTCGCATCCAATGATTTTTTTTTTTTAGAAGGTACACTGAACGTTTTCTCAATAATTCAGCCAACTACAGGCCCCAGATGTCCCCCAGGAGAGACGGCCCTGGGACAGATGAAGGGCCAGGCATTCCAGAAGAACTAGCTGCAAGACTCCCAAGAACAAGAGCCCCCAATAAGCTCCTCTGTGGCAGGACTCCCCATCAGTTCTAGGGCAGCAGAAGGAACTGCCATCATGTACTTTTTGAAAATCACTGTAGAACTGATCCTTGGATTGGAAACAGGTTGAAAAGCTGGGAGATGGCTAAGCGCAGTGGTCAAGACCATGAGTCCATATGCTACCACTTATTTAGTGGATGACTGTAAACAAGATACTTGACCTTGCTAAGTACCTTGGTGTCCCCAAATGTCAAGGAATTATAAAATTCCTCATAAAATCGGTATAAGGATCAAATTAAATAATGTACACAATTCAACAGGATGCTTGCCACAGGCCTGGTACCAAGTAAGACCTCAGAAATCGGTGCTAGCCGTGATGGGAACAGTCACGTTGATTTACCTCTAAGGCCTTTTTCACCTACAAAGATGGGAATGAATACGGCCACAGTCTGACATTCAGATGTCTGTGACACACTCTAGTTTGTCAGTGATGTATAAGCAAAAAAGTCCATTTATGTTACCTTTCTCTAAGCTCTGGCAGGAGTTTCTATTGGTGTACATCTGGATCTCAGGAATATGTGAGCAAAGATCTCTAATTGCTGTGTCTATTGTCCCCTTACCAGAGGGGTAGTCTACTAGGAGGGGCAAAATCCTAAGAAAGGAAAGCAACCCATAGCAGTATTGTCCTAAACTCTCCAACACCAGTAAAGACAAGTTCTGTACTTCCCGTATTCCTGGAATGGTCTTTTGAAGCATCATACGGGCACTGAGGTCCACAAGTGTAAGTAGGGTCCAAGGCCATCTCAGAGGGATAGGCTACTGGGGTGCTGGACGTAAATAAACACTGACCAGCTGGGTCAGAAAAGTTATGGCTACGGCTGCTCATCTGGACACTCTGATCTTCCCAGGATGAGAGAGAACAATCTGGAAGAGCCACTGCTTCCTGGTAAAGACAGTGAGCATTCTGCATTCAGTGACCTTGGCTCTGAGTGTCCAAGTAAAAGGGAACGCATGAGCAGTGTCTCTGGAGCCCTGACTCCCTAACTACCCACGCCTCAATGCCTTTTCAGTTTATTCCTTGATTGGTTCTCTTAACATGACATGCTGTCCTTTGTATGCAGAGATGCCCCCGATGACTCACACATCAACAGGAGTTATTTTTTCCAGCTGTGGACATGAATTTTCACTTTTCCATCCAACACTTGTTTGCACAAAATGGCTGGCTGGGGTAGGGGTGCAGTTAGCAGCCTCAGAATGCAGCAAGACTAGGCAGGTCACAGGACTGACTAAATGTGACGGCCTTGCTCACCCCACCCCACCAGGATGCCAACATTCGAGCCAAACAGACTCAGGAGATCGTGAGTGATCTCATGAAAAGGACACGCACTCTGAAGTCAGAGGCCTGGGTTCTAGTCCTGGCTCTGCCAATCCCCAACAGTTGGTCTATGTCTTACATGTCATTTGAGGGCTCAGAACCCTCACCTTAAAACATGGGAATATATTTTATATGTGAGGTATTGTAATAACACCTACCTGCCATGATGCTTCTGATGATAAACCTAAGGTCATGTAAATGAAAGCATACCTGATAACCTACTAAGTCATATATTACGAGTGTTACTTATTATAAACTGATACTCTTTACTATTATAATATCAATACTATTATCAATAATTACCTACAGATCACAAAACTAAGTTCTGCTCAGAGAGAGTCTTCTGAAATTTACCGTGACTGGAAAGAGCATAAGAAATCAAGTGACAGGGTGGCTCGCTCTCACTGAACATGGTACACCTTACGTCATCCAAGCCCAGAAGCCCCTTCAAGTGCACGCCCAGCCTCAGGCAGCTCTGTTGCCTGACACTTCTCCCCGCCCAACCTCTACCACCGATCTACTACTCGGTGGGTCTTCCAAACCAAACTTACAATTCCCGTAGACTCAGTGTCTGGAAGAGCTGCCACGAGAGAGTGGTGAGCCGGTTACTCGACAGATTTCTGAAAGAGTGACAAACAAAGGGGAAATTAAGGACAGATCTGGCATAAGTGACACTCTTGGTGGTGAACTTGGATATTTCATGTGATCCTGGTCTTCTTCTCCTTTGTCCCATTCTGCTGACGTTACATGTACCAATGGTCAAGGCCACCGATCAGGTCTGGAGGGGATCCTGAAGCCTTTTAAAGGGCAATGTTTTACAAATTTTAAACAAACACAAAATTTCCCCATTCATTTTTCCCATATCCTCTGACCACGGTAAAAGCTAAGAGAGCCTTTTGGAAGCCTGCCTCCTGACAGAACAGACTGCTCAGGGTACACAAGCCAACGGGTATTCTTTTCTATGATTGTTACTCAGGTATAACTGACATGCAAAAAAGCCATCCATGTTTAATGTGTCCATCTTGATGAGCTTCAAACACACAGTGTGAAACCACCACCACAAACAAGGCCATAAGCACGACCACCCTCTCTATAAGTTCTTTTCTTCTCCCCCTTTTCCCTTCCTGTGATAAGAACATTTAACAGAAGGTCTGCCTGCTTAACAAATTTGTTATACAATTTGTATACAATACAGTACTGTTAACTGTGCACTACAGTGTACTGTAGATCTCCAGGAGTTATTCATCTTGCAGAAGTGAAACGGTGAACCCTTTTGCCAAAAAGCATTCTTAATACTCACATGAGCAGGAAGAACCCTGCAGGTCACCTACAATTTCTTCTCGCCAGTCCCACCCCCAGCAAACAGGCCCATCAATGATCAAGACATCAGCCTTTTGTTCACACTTCTGTTCTGCTCCTAATGGTTATTTAATTGTTCTCATTAGGATGTGCAGGGAGAAGGAGCAGCCATTAGTCTTCCAAAGAAAGGAAAAAACACGCCCATGGTTATTACTTTGCCAGGCTCAACAGACAACTTTTGATGTGTTAACAGCCCTTAAAGGCAGCAGTGAGACACTGCCAGAACTCAAGGAGCACCTGGGAACGACCTACTCACTCTCGGATGAAAACGGAGAATGGCAAGGATCCCACTTAGGTAAATATCCATCCAAACATGTGTATTTGCGTCTATTAAACACATAGGTTAAAAATGCAAACACAGACTCCGATTTATACACACACGCATATGCTTACACGGGCACGTATATTTAGACAACTTCTACAGCCAAATATTTCTTGGGAGCCATAAATACCCTGCACTGCAGAATGGGGGCTGGACAACTGGTAAGGCCCCTCTGAAACTTATATCCAAGTTTCCAACAAAGAAGCACGAGAATTGCAGTTCGCTGTAAGTCAACGGAGGGGTAGGATGGGTGGGTGTGAGGGAGGGCGAGGGCACACCACACAGGGGCTCAGAGGAGCACCTTGGAGAAGGTAACACCAGAGCTGAGACGAGAGCAGTGAGGAGGTGGTGAGTGCCGGGGGAGGGCTGTTCCAGGAGGCGGACCAGCAGGTGCAAAGGCCTGAGGAACCAGGATGCCAGAAGGGACGCCGGTGAGGAAGGCAGCGGGGGCGAGTGGTCTGGTAAATAGGGAGACCCCACACCCACCTCGCTGGCCATGGCAAGGAGTTTGGGCTTTATTTTAAGGAGCAATAGGAAAGCATCAGATGGTTTTAGGTAGGGAAGTGGTATAACCTAATGACCATTGTTTACAGTAAGAGGCTAAGACAGAAGCCGGCCGGCCAATTAGGAGGCTGCTGTAGTTTTCCCGATGAGAAGACGGGATAGAGATAACTGAGCAGATGGGTTCAAGCGAGGAGCTGTAGGTCGTGCAGCCAGAACCTCCTACTGGACTGGATCTGGGAGAGGAGGGACGAGAAGGGCTGCAGAAGAATCACCCGTGGGAGGGGATCAAGACCCTCTCCTGGCAGATACTGAGTTTGACATCCAGAGAGAAATCAACTTGCCTGTTGCCTGCCTGGGTCTGGAGTTCATGGGAGTTCAGGCCAGGTGAGATCACACAGGGTGTGCACAGCTCATCACAGGAGCATATATTCAAATGCAATGATGACCTAAGGGACAGGGCTTCCCCCTCTCACTGAAGCAGCCCTATCTTTGGTGGCAGCCCATGATGGTGCTGGAGAGGCAGCCCCACTCTGAGGGGAAGGGGATGGTTGGAGAAAGGAAGGAAACCACAAGCAGGTGGCCCCAAGTTGACCGTTCCTTCTCCCCTGCAGCCAGCACTGCCTTCAGAGTCCCTAAGCCCCGTGCCCCTAGCTCAGCGCTCCCAGCAGGGTTCCAGAGTGCTGGCTGAGTGACAGCACAAGCTCCTCTAAAAGCTTGGAGACCTGAGCCAACCCACAGCCTCAGCTTCACAGACCCCTAACCATGGTCTGTCTTATCCTACACACTTCCTGCATTACCCAGTGACCAGACGGAACAGCGTGATAACAGAACCGCAGCACGACCACTTAAGGACCCGCTGGGGGCACAGCTCCTGCTTCCGGGATGCAGGAGCCAATCAGGCACATATGCCCAACAAGTCGCTGGCTTTACACCAGGTATTGCACGGGGAGCTAAGAACTTAGGGGCGAGGACAGCAGGTTTCAGGACCACTCTACAGGTCTCCACCACCATTAGCCTCTATGATGCTTCAGTGAATGTGAGTGACTCATCCAGGTGGAACTCTTCTGCTTTGCGTTGCTTCTCCTGGTTTACATCTTTGCACAAGAGCATCCGTGGCAGAACGAGTGAGCAAGGCCCTGCCCACCTTGAGGTTTTCACCCCATCCCAGCACGGCCTTGAACAGAACCCCAGCTTCTGAAGCCGAGCAGCAGTATGCTGTGAGTCAGCGGCCAGCAGCCCCGGATGTACTGAGTGCTGGGGAAGAGAGAAGCCAAAGCAGCTGGCAGGAAGGAGGCGGCCAACGACAGGGGTAATCCAGGTGAGGCGCGGCCCTTCCCGTCTCGGGGGGAGGAGCACCCGGGAGGGTTCTGGGGGTGTCTAAGGCTAGGGCTGCCAGCCACCTTCACAAAGGTTATACTTTGCTACACTAGGCGGAAGAGTCACGAGAAAACTGGATTCTGAGACAAAGAAAATGACAGCAATCTGGCAAATAAAGAATAAGAAATAGCACACATCCTTATTCCATGTTAGAGGGCAGAAGGGCGGGGCACCCGTGGTAGCTCCCCTCCTGGCTGGAGCCCCACCTGGAGGAGAGAGGACGCCTCACGCCCTCCAGGTGGACCCGATGAAGGAGCCGCAACCACCCCCGCCCTCCTCCCAGGCCCGCCCAGGGCAGGCTGCCCTCTCCTCCTATTGGAGGGAAAGCAGTCCTTACACCTTCTGTGGTCCAGCTGCCCTCCTGCCTCTCTGCGGCCACGGTCAGCACCTGCCATTCACCACGGGCTCACTAAGCACGAGGGACTGCGCTGAGCATTTGGCATTCATGATCCTCATTAATATCTACAACAACCACTCAAGGCATTGCTATCATCTCCACGCTGCAGATGAGGAGACTGGGGCTTAGAAGATGCTGTCCAAAGTTCAACAGCTCTGAGGGGCCTCACTGCAAAGATTAAGGCCATGGGCAAAAAGCAGCAAACCCAGGAACATTTGCAACCAACACAGAGACATGTAAACTCCCAGTACACACACACATACATGCATGGTCCCAGAGACCCAAGGAGTGCGGTGCACACAACCTGTACAACCACACAGAATGTCCTTCCAGGAACACGACAGAAGATGCCAGCCCCAGAGACAAAAACACACATAAGGCAAACATATATCTACCACAAGACAGGCTGGGCACTCCTCTGGCCACTTGCTCTCACGGGCATTTATAAATGCTCAAGGTGCAGAGCAAATGGGGAAGCTGAGGCACAGAGCTTTAAGAGACTTACCACTCACTCAGAACTCGCTGTCCTTATTCTCCTGCAAGCCAGTGCCTCACCTGCATTCACCTGTCAGCGGTTATTGATGGGCTAGTCATCAGACAGTTATTTCATTAAGACCCATCCTGCCTCTGGGCCCCAGGGCAGCCTCTTCCCAGAGCTTCCTCCCTAACAGATCCATTACCACCCTATGTGGCTTTTGCTTGGGTCAATGGCCAGTTGCCAAGTCACCTGACCACTGGAATTAATTTGGTGAGCAAGAGTTTACGAGATGATGCATTAAACCGTTTCCCAAAATCAAGCTCTGTGACACTGCCCCCAGATCCCTCATCTGAGACTATGAGACAAAGCCATTACATTTCGTCCTGCTCTCCCGGCTCTCTGAGGCCAGCCGCTGGGGCCCGGAGTAATGGACGATGCCGAGGCAGCCGCTGGGCGCTCTGGGAACAGGGTGCCAGACACACAGCTGGCTAACCGCTGACCCTCAGGAGGAACAGGGCTGAGACGGCCCCGCCCCTGCATGAGCTCCCCGGGGAGAGGGGTCCTCCAAGGCCAAAGCCTCAGGACAGAGGCAGCCCCGTGACCTTCCTAAAGGGGGCACACCACCGCAGCGAGCTGGAGCCCGCGATTGTGCAGGAAGCCGTCCTCTACCCTGGGAGCCCTACCGTCCAAAGGGTAGCTCAAGGGGGGCCCCGTTGCCAAGAGAAGCCAACAGATGAATTCTTCTGTCACTCCAAACAAACCAGGTCCTTCGGGGCCGAGAGCTGAGAAACGGACACTAAGCCCCGCCCACAAAGTGATCCAGGAGACGGGAGATCTGGAAGATTTCCTGGCTTAAGGGTGCAGCTGACATCTGGAAGTGCATCCTCTTCTCCTGGCAGAGGTAGGCACTGTGGGCAGGTCAAGTCTTAGGACTCAAGCGTGTAAGGGATTGTTGGCGGCAGGTGGCCTACCATCCCCGTGCTAATAAGCCGGACTTCTCACGCCTGCACCAGTCAGCCCAGCGTCCCCACCTCAACATCGTCGACCCTCTCTGTTGGGTCAGCCCTGCTCCCACGTCAGCTCCTGGACGCTCACGCTTCCTCTGCATCTCTCCTCAGTCCCTCTCTTTTCAGTTTTATCCTGTGTTGTCATGGGCTGAACTGTGTCCCCGCAAAATTCTTACGTTGGAGCCATAACCCTCAGTACCTCAGAATGTGACTGTATTTGGAGATGGGGCCTTTAAAGAGGTGAGTGGCATTAAATGAGGTCATTAGGATGACCTCTAATCTTATATGACAGTGTCCTTATAGGAGATTAGGACACAGACATGAGGGAGGCCTCAAAAAGGACCACCCCCTGCCCTGCCGACACCTTGGTCTTTGACTTCTAACCTCCAAAACTGTAGAAAATAAACGCCTTTTTTTGAGCCACCCAGCCCTCTGCTATTTTGTTATAACAGCTCAAGCAAATGAACACATTTGTCTCTTTTGCCCCAGGGCTCTGATGGCCAAGTTGGCTGCCCAGTGGTCCCCAGAAGCCCCCAAGTCATGATTTCCATGACTCCATCACTCTGTCTCTGCCCATTTGCTCCAGGGAACCAGCTTCCCAGTCAGGTTCCAGCTGCTAAGATCCAACCTGGCACCTGTCCACTTGGTCAGCTCCCCACTAGTCATATGCCAATGTCCTCCTGCAAAAGATTATTCAAAGGGAAAACAGAGAACAAGGGGTAGGTTCACCTTGCATCCCAAAGGTGAAAGCCACAGTAGCTGACCTTCCCTAGAGGATTCATTCTGCTGCTTGCAAAAGGCACAATTCTGAGCACCGTATGGGCTCTGAGCATTGAGCACAGCTAACCAGGAAACAAGATCCACCCGCTCCTGGTTGTGCAGCCTCAGGAGCGGTGGCTTTGTTGGCTGCAATCATGATGGTGTAAATCGTACTTCCTTTGAAGGTGTGATTCTTCCTTAAGATCCAACATCTCCTCAGCTGTCTGTCTGTCCTCTTTTAATTTTCCCCTTATCAGAAATATATCCTCAGTCTTCCTGGAGACAGCCAGGTCCCTCCCCTGCCTCACACCACCAGGATGCCTTTGCAAGTGCAGAAGAATATGGAGGAAAGGTCAAGAAAGGAGAACTTCCGGGGCACCAGCAGCCCCAGACAGAATTGGGGGAAAAGGAGCAGACCACGTTGGAGAGCACAGCTGACAGTCTACCGCCTGCTTCTCCCAGAGCCGGGGAACCTCCACCTCATCAGCCTTGCCCCTTGTGACTTTGCGCACAGTCAGTCCCTCACCAGAAAGACTGCAGCCTGCCAGGAGAGGCAAGCGGTCAAGGTGGCTGCCATCAACCTCCTCAGGTGGGAGGGGCGGGAAGCAATCTCGTCACCAAGACCTGCAGCCAGCAACCGAGGAGGCCCCATGAGCCAACGCCTGGGAGGCCAGTGCCCGTGGCCAAAAAGCAGGGGCTGTCACCCAACCTTCCTCTTGAAGACCAAGAAATGTTTTTCTCCATCATTGATATATTTGCTTTTCCCTCAATTAAATTGCTGTAAAAAGGGATGGGGGTTAAAGCCATTTGAGCCATTTTTATTCAGCTAAATTACACTGGATGGCGCATTTAATGAACTTTAATGGAGCCAAAATGCTTTCTCTAATCAAATCTCAAGTGACGTGCCCAGTGTCCTGACCTTGGATGAGGAGACTGGTAGGAGCTTTTCTCCAAGGCCCTGTGCTGGGCTGAACCAGGGTCTCTCAGAGTGTGTTCCTAGGGAAATGAGGTCTGAGATATGTTACTGAGTATTACAGGGGGGAAAAATTCACGTTGCTTAACAAATGTGGTACTAAACAAAATTAAACAGACTTATTTACTGCAGAACTTCTCAGAGCCTTTACTAAGGGAAGGATCTGACCTCCTGAGCCTCTCGAACTACTGGACCACGGAACTTCTCCATAGAGTTCCTAGCAAAAAAACATAACCCCACTTAATATATTTGGAGAAATAATTGTGGTGACAAGAAATACATGTCTGGTCTTTGTCCATGATTCCTGGCTCACGGCTCCAAAACCCTTGGAATTTCTTGAATGATAAGAACAACAGGAGCATCTTTGGTTATAATATTTGGTCTCTTGTCCTCAGTTCCTGAAATTCCTCAGAGAATGAGATGACTTTTGTAAATCTCTTAAAGATGGGGTGCAGGGGTTACTGACTCCGAGGGGGATGAACCATGCAAAGAGGGGTGGAACTTTCAGACCCAAGCCAATTTCCAAAGAGGAGAAAGGGGCTGCAGGTCGAACCAGTCACCAAAAGCCAATGATTTTCTCAGTCATGTCTATGGAATGAAGCTACCATAAGATCCCAAAAGGAGGGGATTCGGAGTTGGGGAACCAGAATGCTTTAGTGTGCCTCCGTGCCAGGCCCCAAGCTTCACAAGGACGGAAGCTCCTTTGCTCGGGACTTTGCCCCTTGTATCTCTTTATCTGGCTGTTGATCTGTATCCTTTAATGCCCTTTTAATGAACCAGTAATCTAATGAGGAAACTAGTATCTTAGTTCTATAAGCCACTACAGCAAATTAGTCAAACTCCAGGAGGGGGTTGTGGGAACCTCTGCTTTATAGCCAGGAAGCCAGAAGCACAGGTGACACCCTGGGCTAGCAACTAGCATCTGAAGTAGGGGTGGTCTTGTGGGACTGAACCCTTTACCTGTGGAATCAGATGCTGTCTCTGGGTAGGTAGTGTTGGAGTTGAGTTGAATTATAGGACACCCAGCTGGTGTCAGAGAAATGCTTGGTGGTGTGGAGGAAAAAACCCACACGTTGGAACTGGGTGCAGAATCGTTCATCACTGGGTGCAAGGTGAACAAGCTATGTATGGCCTGGGGGCCAGCACTCTGTTATAGCAAATACAGTTTTACCAAAACAGTCACATGCCCATTTGCTTACGCGAGGTCTATGTCCCCATTCTAGGCCCCAGAATCTGTGAATGTGTCAACTTCTAGGGCAAAAGACACTTTGCGGGTGTGATTAAAAGCATGGACCTTGAGATGATTATCCTTAATTATCCTGTACAAGGGACCTTAGAAGCGGTAGAGGGAGGCAGCAACAAGGTCAGATAGAGGTGACTATGGGAGAAAGGACAGCGATGTCATGTGCTGGCTTTGAAGATGGGGGAAGGGGCTGCGAGCCACAGAGCACGCATGGCGTCTAGCAGTTGGAAGAGGCGGTGAGACGGGCTCTCCCCTGGAGCCTCCAGAATGGAATGCAGCCCTGCCCACACCTTGATCTTAGCCCTGGGGGACCCCTGTTAGACTTCTAACCTACAGAGGGTAAGAGAAGACAATAAATTTGTGTTCTTAAACCACAAAACTTATGTTAATTTGTTACAGCAGTGATTGAATCTAACAGAGGTCACTTTTGCATTAAAGCATCAGAACTGAGTTGTTGCAACAGAAACCAAACAGCCCACAAAGCTTAAAATATTTCCTAGGTGGCCCTTGACAAAGAAAAAGTGACCTGATCCCTGGGCTAGCCCAGCACTTGCCAATAGAAACATCATGCAAGCAACATACACTATTTAAAGTTTTCTAGTAGTCACATTTTAAAAAGTGAGAAGAAAGAGTTAAAATGAATTGTATTAATATATTTTACCTTACCCAATATACACAAATTATCATCAGTTCATGTGATCAATATAAAAAATACTAACAAGATATTTCCTATTCTTTTCTTTTTCATGCTTTGTCTTTGAAATCCATGTATAGTTTAGACTCACAGCACATCTCAGTTTGGATTGGCCACATTTCAAGGGCACAGCACCCATAGGTGGCCAAGGCTCCCACACTAGACAAAGCAGTTACAGGTCATCTCTAGAAGCCCGGCGTTGACTGAGGTCCTGCTCCAGATAGGAGCAGCCAATGGGTGGAGAAGGGCAACTCCAGGTGCTCCGAAGGAAAGGCAGGTGCCCTCTCCCCAGGTGCCAAGCTCTACCAGATCCAGCAGTCGCATAGCTTCTCATAGGGTAAGCGGGGGCTCCGGTTGCCCCCAGGTACACAGAAACAGCACTAGGTGGCGCCTGTCTCCAGATGTCCTCTCAGGCTGGAGAAGGTCAGGGTGGGAAGGACAAGAGGGGGCAGGACTTGCCATGGGATGAGGCGGATGAGAAGGATGTGGCCACACAGGAGAGACCAGACTTGGGCACAGACTGCTGAATGTTTTTAGGATGCTGGGCCCATCTAACCAAGTCCAACCTCCACCTTGAAGCTCAAGCTTTTTCAAGCAATCACTTCAGCCTCTTGTTCCCATCTGCTCTCTCGTGGCCCACCTCCCTCCCACACCTTTCAGCCCCCTCCCCAGCACTAACTCTAATGACCCACCATGACAGATGGCACCGGGCTGGCCGCACCCCCAGAGCTGCTTCCCAGCGCCCCCCCATCTCCCTGCCGCGGCACCTGGTGCTCTGGGCACTGCTCATGTTCTTCCTTCCCATCCTGCGGGAGCAGTTTCAGCGGTTCTCGAAGTCCAGCCGGTGCCGCCCACTCTGAAACCTTCTCACCTCTTCCTCCCACTGCCTCCTGCCTGGGCCTCAGCTTGAGCCCACAGCTCAGACTGCCAGCTTCCACTGACAGCTGCACATGTATTGGCCTCCCACAAAGCCTGCTTTGCTTGAAAGCAAAGAGCCATTTCCTTCGGTTTGATAGACTTTATACTCCCTGGAATACAGAAAGTGCTCAATAAACGTGCAGCAAGTTCAATCGAATTCCCACAACAGTTGGGTATCCACATGGGTCTAGGTGCCAGGCCTGTCTCTGCCATGTCCATGCTCTGTGCCCTTGGGTAAGTTATGTAACCTCTCTGTGCCTCAGTTTGCTCATATGTAAACTGGGGATACTAACGGGGCATGTTCCTTTGAGCTGTGATGAGGATTAAGTGGGGGATGGCCAATGGGGTGTGGAGAGCCGCTGGCGCGATGCCTGGTCCGCGATAAACACAATCCATCACTGTTCATGCTGGCGCCGCTCCCTTTATCAGTCCATCTCCAGGCGCCCCTGCAGCTGTGACAGCCCCAGCCCCGTGAAGTCACCAGCAGCCCAGGAATGACCCCTAGACGCAAGCAGCAACACCATCTCAGTTCAGACAGTGACCCAGTATCCCAATGAGCCCCCCGGAGGAGTGCTGGCCTCGGTGGCCAGCCAGTGACAGCCCACCCCTTGCACGCCTGCCCAGGGCCTGGAGGCCCCACAGTCCAGGGAAGGGGCAGCCACTGCCTGAAGCTGGAGTGCCAGAGGGGTGGTAAGCTGGGGGCCTGCATCTGCATAGTCAGCAGGCCACAAGGCCCACGGGAGTGGCCGCAGGGCAGCTTTGTTCCACACGCTGTCTGCCGCACACCAGACCTTGAGTGTTACTACGGAGCCCATTCTGGGGGTTCTCTTCTTGGGGGTTTCTTTACAGGCAAAGTCACCGAAGCTACTTGCCCAGAAGCACATGAGCTCTCTCTGGAGTCCCGGAGGGTGAGGCCTGACAGACCCTGGTGCTCCCAGCAGCAGCCCCCTCGGAGGCCGAGCAGGCCAACCATGGGTGCTGGGAGACCCGAGGCCAGCGGGGAGGTGGTGAGCAAGGGCAGCACGGCCACTTGTCTCGATGCACCCAGCATGCTCCCCCTAAATACCCCGTAGCCAGACCACACGCCTGTCCTCATTCTGTGACCCACCCCCGGGATTCAAGGAAAACCTATGACTCTCCTAAAAACAACGAAGTTGTGAGCAGAAAGCCTGTTTAGATATACAAATTGGACCTGTTTATAGAGAAACCTGATTAGGCCGACACTGCAGCCAATACCTCCCCTTCAAGATGAGTGTTTGGAGGGAACATGGGCCGAGTGTGGGCCTGGGGTAGGCGCCGGTGGGCAGAGCTTCTCCAGCACCGGATGCCAGTCACCTGGATGCTTGTCAGACCCAGACGACCAGACTCCACCTCCCTGGGATTCTGACCCAGCAGGTCTGGCCTACAGTTTGCATTGCTAAGCAGTCCCCGTGGGCGCCCATGTTGCTGGTTTGGAAACCACACTTCCAGAACCACTGATCTGGTGAGACTTTGTTTTACTGATGTGTTGACTTTGGTTTCTATCAAATCCTTCTGCCCTGAAAAATACATGTATGAGAGCATATAAGCATCATGTGTCCAGATGTAAAGAGACACTCTGTGAGGAGCCGAGAAATTATTGCAAGCGCCCCTGGGAACAAATGCCATTATTAATAACTGGGAAGGGAACTTAGCGATCCCCAGCTGAAATTTAGTGGGTGGTTGCCAACTGGAAGGTGCCAGTAGGCATTCTGGAAAAGCCACTGTGCCTGAGATGACTGGGGGGGTGCTCACACTCCTGGCTGCCCAAAGTGGGGGGACCCCTTGAGGCCAGAGGATGCGCCAAGGAGGAGAGACCTCAGCACAGAGCCTGCGGTATTTCCTCAGGCCCTCGGAGCACAGTGCCATCTGCTGAGGTGGGGGGGCTAACTGAGGCGTCTCTGGCGTGGCCAGGGCAGAACCCTGGTGGCTTTGCTGACAGCTGCCTGAGGGCTTCGGTTCATTTGAACCGGAGCAGCTCCAGCCTCTCTGTCCCTCCCTTCCCCGTCCCAGACCAGAGCCTGTGGATACTGAGTGGTAGCTGGATGCTGTCTGTCTCCCTTCCAGCAGAGCCCAGGGGGACGTGCGAGTGCCTCTGCCGTTTGGGGCCGTTTTATCCACTAGGACCGGCCGGGGGCCTCGATCATGGAGACCGTGTGAGCAGCTAGCTGAGGGATTGTTATGCTGGAGTGCATGGCGACTGAGATGGCAGGGAAAGCCCAGCCGGGCGGTGTGAAGGAGAGCTCATGATGGTCCCACTGTGCTGCTCTGGGAGGCTGCACCACGCAGGGCAGGCAGGAATTTTCAAAGTGTGGTCCCCAGACCAGCAGCCCTAGCACCCCTGGGAACTTGTCAGAATGCACATTCTCGGGGCCTGCTGATTCAGAGCCTCAGGGCCTAGCACACAGTCTTGCATCAGCCCCTCCAGGTGATGGTGACTCATGCTCGAGTGTGAGAGCCACAGGTGGCATGGAAACAGCATGGACTTTGAAGCCAGACAGATAGGCTAGACTCGTGACTCCAGCCCCTCCTGAACTGTGTGACCGTCCTCAGAAAGTTACCGTCCTCTCTGGGTCTGCTTCTGCATCCTGACCACGGAAGTCATAACAGCATCAGCTTTATGGAGCAACTCTAACGTTACGATGAATTAGTGCATGTCAAGTGCCTGACAGTGCTTGGCACATAGTAGCTCCTCAATGCATGGCTGCTGGGATATTGCAGATGGTAGTCATGATAGTAGCTAACATACACAGTGATTACTCTGGGCCAGCTCTCTTCTAAGGGTTTTACACAGAAGAGCTCACTTAACCACCACAACAAACCCATGAGGGATATGCTACAACCAACACCACCATCCTCATTACCACCACCACCACCACCACCAGCATCACCGTAACCATCATGAGCGTATCATCATCATCGTTGTCACTGGCATCACTGGCATCTCTGCTTTACAGAGGGGAGATTGTGGGCAAGGAGGTTAGATAACTTGCCCTGAGTCAGGCCCTGACTCAGGAATTAAACCCCGGCAGGTGCTGCAGTCTGTGCTCTTTACCACCTGCTAGCAGGAGCAGGGGGAGCTGTGCTATTGGGGTGTCGTTTCCTGTATTCCCAGTGGCCCCTGCCTTTCACAACGTCTAGGACAAGATCGTACTGTCCTTAAGCCACATTTGGAAAGCCTTTCCCAACCCCAGATCTGGAAGGACTTGAAGTCCTAGTCTCTGAAAGAGGGACTCCAGTCAAGACTTCCCAGTGCACCCCCTGGGCTAGCAGGGACCATATGCAGAAGCCAGGAAGGATGGAGATCCAGCTTCTAGCACCAAGGGGCTCACAGGGAAAGGCACGGGGATCTATCAGCCAGAGGTGACCTAGGTGTCCCCTCTTCAGCTGCAGACCAGACTACAGGCAGGGAGGGGCCTGGCAGAGTCACACACACGGTGACAGAGCTGGGATCGGGGCCATTGGCAGGAAGGGCATGGGCCAGCGATCTGAGGCTGGGCGGCCAGAGACTCTAGCACTGGTCAGCCCTGCAGTGTGACTGGCTCGTGCTCGGGCCTGGACATACTCAGGAACTGGGGCTGTCTTACCAGACACAGCTTCCCACCTCGTCCTGCCCTCAAGCTGAGCAATTCCCTCTGCGTACATCAATCTTAAGGACAGCAAGCACAATGGAAGTGCAATAAAAATAACAATAACAGGAAGCTAGCTTCCTATCAAATGCCTGTACCTGTAATGAGCCAGCAGCACCTGGAACTAAGAATCCTGACTAAGGCACCACCACAGTCCATGCCCCTTCCCACCGATGCCCCAAAGCACAAGCACCATAGCAAATAAGGGCGTAAGGTTTCCCAGAACTGCCCTCCTTGCTTGGCGGCTTTCTAGCTATTTAATTCCTGGAGAGCTCACTTCCCCATTCTGAGCCTGTTCCCACCTCTGAAATGGGACCAAAATCTCTACCACATTAGGTGGCGAGCATCAAATTAAATAATACCTGCAGGCACCCCACACAGTGCCCATCACATGCAGGCACTCGATGAAAACGGACTATTACTCCCGGGAGAGACTCACAAAAGAAAAAGCTGATGAGAGGAAAGGACAGTAAACTGGGGGACCCGCCCACAGAGGGGGCGCAGGGAGGGCGGCGTCCAGACTCAAGGTCCCAAATCCCGAGAACTAAACAGGAGCTCTGGGGGAACCGCCACTGCGGGAGCAGCACAACAAGAGAACTCGCGCTGACAACGGCTCGGCAGACGCTGCTAAATGGTTTCCAATTAATTAACTGATTACATGATAGAACAGAAGGGGATCCGAAAGAGCGCTATTGACCTTTAAGAATAATTAATATATCAGGATAGCAAACTCATCCAAGGAAAATAATGAGGAACATTTTAATATTACATTGAAAAGCTCTGGACGGGGAGGCAGATGGGCCCCATCTAAGCAACACCCCAGCTCCTCCTCCCGATCCTACCCACCAGCTCCCACCCAGCCTCTTCCTCCCAGTCCTGAGACTTGCTGGCAGAGCCCTGGGCCCCCTGCCTCTGCTCGTGAGCAGCTGCTGCCCGAGCCCCGTCCTGTGGCCACTCTGTTCGCCCAGGCAACACAGCAGCAAAACGGGGACAGTGCGAACAGCACCCACACCACTGAGGAGGAAGAGGGATGCCAAAGCTTCCCCTCCACAGTCCACGTGTGTGTCTAGCAGCCCCTCTCTCCACCTAGAGCACTGCCAGGGTCAGCACCTGGCAAGGACACCACCCTGTGGCTGGGGCAGATGCCCCTCCTCACCCGGTAATTCCCTCTTCATAACCCTGATGGCTGGTATATATTCTACCTGATGGCTAACGGTCCATACGGTCTGCGAGGTCAAGCACACATCCGTCTAAGTCACAATTCTATTGCCGGCCTCCAGCAACGTAGTGCTGCTGAGTTGATCTGGAATGAGGTCTCTACCCTGGACAGTCTGCTCCTCCCAGAATTCCTGGCAATTTCTAACCACACGCTAGGACCCCCTGGAATATCCTTCCTCGAAGCAGCTTTCCTGGCCACCACCTCCAGAGTACTGTTTCTCCCACCCACACATTCCTAGAGTACTGCGTCCATCTCTCTTGTCTCACTGTCAGATAATTGTTCTGTCAATAATCTGGTTTCCTACGAGTAAAAATAGGATTTTCCTCTGTCTCTTTTTTATCTGTGATACAAGCAAAACACCTGGTATTAATACAATAGGTACTCAGTAAATACTAGCTGAATGAGCCCAAGGATAAATGGAAGTAATTTGGCTGAAAGGAAGAACCCCCATAAAACCTTCACTTTTCTTTACACAGCTCCGAGGACACAGGATGAATTCATTCACCTAGTATTGATGACAGATGCCCACACATCCCGGCTTGCCCAGACAGTCCCCGGGCACGTCTGGTGTCCTGGATTCTCTTCTAGTTACTTTCCCTTTCGCTCTCAGAAGTGTCCCAGCTTGGACAATAATTGTATTCAATTCCTGTTATGTGCCAAGCACTCTTCTAGATGTTGGTTTACAGCACAGAACAGAAGAGATAAGTAAATTCTCTGAACAAAGTAAATTTTAGTATCATCCCAGCTTTCACTACATTGAAATGCCATCTCCACCCCTCCAATCATTCAACACATACTAATTTGGTTCTTAGTCCATGCCAGGCAATGCTAGGCACTGTGTGTGGGGTGAATGAGACATATGCTCCATGGAAATCTGTTACTGCCTGGAAGAATCTGGAGAAGGGGACCTGTCCAAAAGGTTTGTGTGTGGCTTTTGAACTTTCCGCAAGATGTTGAACCATCGCTGGCCCCACAGGGTGGTGGGAGGCAGCCAACTTGGCCACAGCCCCATATCCATGCATGTCAGCTGGCACAGGATTAGCATCCTCACTCTAATTTAAATACCCTGTTATTTCTCATCCTTACAAAGGGCAAGTCACAGAGTATTTGCAAGGAAGTTAAGAGCTGCAGATACGAGAGACCCTGAACCCCATGATCCCCAGAACCCCATGACCCCAGGGCTGCCAACCCCATTCCTGATCCCCCTCCTAACTCCCCATATTCTCAGCTCTTCACACAGACCTCTCCCATCCCGGCTTATTCTAAACTGCTGAGGAGTTCAGGGTCCTACAGCTAGCCATAGTTCTGAAGCTCACGTGGCTTTGCTTCTACTAAAATTCTCCCTGCCACCGCTCACCTTCCTCCCTGGCTTCAAAGGCCCTGTCCCTCTCTCTCACCTTCCTTGATGGCCAGTAACAGCCAAATCCTCTCTCGTGAGCTCCAGCCATGAGACAGGGCCCGCTGCCCCCACCCCTCTCCCTACCCTCATCTTGGGCTCACCTCCAGGGTCGGCCAGAACCTCTCCTTTCTCTGTTTAATTATACTTCTCTGCTCACTCTCTCTGTTCTTGGCCTCATGACTCAGGGCTTTCATTTATTCATCAAAAAATGTGATTACACCACTGTTCTCTATAATTTATACCATGCACAGTCTTTTAGCCTCTGTTGTCCAATTCTGCAAAACGTTTGGGAAAAGCAGTGTTTATCCCTACTCTCCATGGCCTCCCTCCTGCAGAAGCCTGGCAGAGTCCACAGAGACATATGCACGAAGAGATGAGATAGTAACTCTTATCTCACATGGATATGGAACCCAGAGCTGAGCCCCACTTGGTTCCATGTAGATTCTGCAGGAGCCGTTTCTTCACTTTCCCCCAGGCTGTATGTGAGGACCGAATACAATCTGGGGGTGGGAGGGCATTCATCTATAGAGACAAGGCGCTTTGCATTGAGACTCCGAGAAATGAGAAGAGACCAGAGGCAAAGAGCACATGGGCACATGGACTGGCAAAGGCTGGCACTCCAGTGGTGACTGTCCACGCTAGGTTTTGTGAAGTGTGTTTCTGCTTATAGTTCTTCACAAAATGCAAGGCCTGGTTTGCACTTTGATCACAGGCATCATCAAATAAAAACATGCAAGTAACTTTCACTGAGTGGTTTGAATTTCACACATCTTACACCGCACACGGTGTCAAACTCAACTAATTCTTTCTTAAACCAGCACTATTATGGCTGACCTCAACTTAACTTAAACCTTGGGTTTTGAACACAAGGGCAAACAATTAATTAACTTGCTACACATTTTCCCCTGCTATGGGAACTTTTCCAGTATCATTAACAATATTCATATGAATAAACTGAAGAAAAATTAGGATACAGAAATAATTTTTTGAGAAATAAAAAATAATAGCTAACATTTATTGAATGCTTGTCAGCAACTAGTCGCTAAAGATATTAGATGTTAAAGATATTATTAGTCAATTAAATCTTCCCAGAAACCTTTTTGGTCCATATTATTGTTATGATTTTTTCTCATTTTACAGATAAACAACTCTATGGCTTAGAGATGAAGTAGCTACATCAAAGCCATAACACTGGTCATGTTAAAATAATCAATGTGTGTGATTCCAGAATCCATGCCCTTAGCACTCTACTAGAGTGTGTACCTGCATGTGTGTGCGTGCGCGTACACGCATGCACAGGAGCATAGCCAGAAGGTGTCTTCCTCTCCAGCTGGGGACTCTGCCTGGTACATTCACATGAGAGCCTTCCACGAATGAAAAAGGCACATCACACCAAGGATAAGCCCACTAGCCCTGTAACTCAGCCAGCTCTGCTCTGCTGCGCCCCCAATTTTTCCCCTTCTGACTATTCCTGTGAGAACCATGTAACAATCCACTTGCTCTGGGCCTCAGTCAACAGAAACAGAACATGCTTGGCAAAAAAAAAAAAAAAAAAGTGTAGCAATCCTGGACCACAGACCCTAGAAACTCTGTCTGAAAGGAAGGAGCTCCACTCCAGCTCAGTTCTCCAAAATCCATGGCTCTAGGCAATTCCCCAGTTCAGGGCAACTGAAGTCATAAATCATAATCCTTCTCCCCCGGATTGGGCAGAGGGGAGAGGAGGGGAGGAGCAGACCTTCGTCCCCTCCCCTCCCCTGCTTACATCTGGATCCCACTGGGCAGGCTGGCAGAGAGCAGGCCGCCTGTCCACCACATGTGCTAGCCTCTTCCCAGATGCCACGTGGCAGTTACTTAGGGACACAGGTCAGCAGCCCACAGCCTGGATGACGCTGGGAGAAGCGGGGCCAGGGCCTTGGCAGCCTCTCTCAAGGGAGCAGTTTGCAGTTCACCGTGCCCAAGGGCTCTGGCCATGGTGCTGAATCCCCAGGGAGAGGGCCACGGAGGCTGAGAGCTGGGTAAGCAAAAACCCAGGTAGTGTGATACCAGTTTTCCTGCCAAGAAGATAAACGAGTTTTCAATATTCATTTTGGGAAATCTGGGTTCCTGACCACCCTCAGAGAGGTGAGCCAGCCTTTGCAACATGACACAATGGAAAGAACATGAGTTCTAGAGCAGATATTTATGGATATGAATGTGTATCTCCAGCTGTGTGACCTTGGGCAAGTTACATAACCTCTCGGGGTCCAGAACCCTCATTTGTAAAACAGAAAGAGTATTATTTATTCAAACAAGATCACTGTTGGAAGAGTGCCTAGCAGAGAGCTTAACACAATAAATATTTCTTCTCTCTTTCTCTTGGCTTAGTTCCCTGCTTGCTTGCAAATCCATGTGTGAGCGTGTGTGTATAAGCGCGTGCACATACACAAACACACCCTCCCTAAGATTTTTCCTTCTTCTATATAATACTGCATGACTTCCTTCAAGGACAAATTTAAGACTCATGTCCTTCTTGAATCCTTCCCCAACATCCCTGGAATACTCTCTGCCTAGTACAGCCAGCACCAGCTGGCAGATGCTAGTATGCCGGCATCTCTGGTCTAAGAAAGCTAATTTTATCTCCCCAACTAGACTGAACATTCCAGCTCCACCTGGCCCTAGTCTGGCCTTAGTATCTCCATCCCACCCCTTGCTCCCAAGATGTGGTGCTGGCCACAGGGATATTATCTGCATTTAACAAGGCCCATCATACCATCAGTCATATAACCAGCTAATACACACTTTGTATCTAACAATATTTTAATGTTTTCAAGCAACTTTTAAGTTCGTTTCCGGCAATGACCCAACTACCATAACATTGCCAGTAAAACCCATGTTGGCATGTGCTTCCCATGTCACAGGAAACGCAGCAGAAAGAGCAAGGCAGTGACTGATCTGGGGTACATCTTGGGAGAGCATCCAGACCCTGAGGTCCAGGAACCAAGTGAGTCTCCTCCCAGTGTTGGCAATGACTTAGGACACAGCTCAGCGCAGCAGAAATGACAAGGAAGTTGGAGTCTGAGACCTCGGTCCCGGGTCATACTTCACTATTTCTAGCACCAAGGCCTTGGACCACTAAGTCTCTCAGTTTCCTCGGCAATAAGACAGGAATGACAGTAATTGCTACTTCACCGTAATACTACACAGGACACGAGATGGTGCTCTGAGATGTGGTTTATAAAGCACTAAGCCATGCTGGTTATGAGAACAAATTGCTCAGGGGATTGGTCATTAGTCATAAAAGGAATCACGTCAGTGGGACTCTCCTAACATCACACCATGCAGTGACCATCCCCTCCACGTCTACCTGCAAGGCCCCAAACAGACACGACCACTCATTTCTCAGCTGCTTAGAGAGACCAATAGGTGCCTAGCATGTTCTAGGCACATCAATGTAAGTATGAGTCTGGGACAACAGAAATAAGAAACTGTACAAAATTCTGATATGATCTACAGTTATAGAAAAACAATGGCCTAATAGCTCTAGGGAACTTGCTATGTGTCAGGATGTCAAATGAAACATCTCGGCCAAGTCCCAAAACAAGCGTATGAGGAAGATTATTTTATTGCCAGAGGCGGAGCCAGCTCCAAGAGATGAGACGGCTTGACCAAGGTCCTAGAGCTGGTCAGCCCCTGACACCAGTACTTGTGTCTTCAAGGACAACAACAGTATGCCTCCTCTAGATGCTTAGCCAAAACTAGGGTGGGTGGTACAGGGTAAGAAAATCCCAGTATGGCCCAAGCCCAGGAAATCACTCAATAAATACTGTTGATCTTTGAAAAGATCAATATGGGCTCTCCAGGATGCCTACTCAGAGACTTTCCAGAGATTGCTCAGGTCAAAGCAGAGCTACACCAGCAAGGAAGGAAGGAGAACAGGAGTAAGGAAGGAAAGGGAAAGAGTAGGGAGCATTTATTAATATTCTGGATGGAGTTCTGACTGCTTAAGCTTTATTTAAGAACATGCCTGACTGTATAATTACAAGGCCTTAATTTGTTTTCTTTTCCATGCAATAAATAAGGAGCGCCCGGTTGCTCTTTGCAGACACTGCCCTCACTAGCATCGGCAGAGGCTCCTGATTACAGACGGTCAGCTGGCACAGGAGAGGCAGCCCCACTGCCACCAGACGGGGTGAGCTGCCTGCCCCTGAGGGCACAGCTGGGCTCGCCAGATGTGGGACAGGACAAGAGGACCAAGGTGCCCCTTTATGTTTGGAGGAAGACATGGGGTGGGTGGTGAAGTCACCCCTCGTAGTCTCCCTGTGGAACACTCAGCTGGTGGCACCTGGTTCTGAATGGCACCCACACGGGGTGGAACCTGGCTCCGTGAGCACCAGGGGAGGTTGTTCGGTCTCTCAAAGGCAGAAGCCCACTTCCCGTTGCCCAGTGTCTATGCCCAACTCACTGGAAGCCCCTCGGCTTTGGCCCCACCCAATGCAAAAAGGGAAGGATGAGCCTGCCGGCCCTCCACCGAGTCATCCATTCCTTCATCCACTGACGTGTGTGCCATGTACCAGGGCTCGCCAAGTACTGGGTGTCCGGCAGCAGAGGAAAGGGGCAAGATGCCTACCCCCAGAGAGCTTTCAGCCCAGTATGGACAGCAAACATCACCTGATTTAAAGTATAATATTTAAATTCAAATGTATTATTTATTGGGACACGTGCAATGGAAGAAGAAACAGGGACCTGCAGAAAGTGACGGCAAACGACGTCAGGGTGGGGAGGGGCAGTGGAAAGCTTTCAGCCGACCTTGAGCTGCAACCAGAAGGAGGAGTGGGCACTAACACAAGAGAGCAGGGCTGGGTGAAGGCCTGCCATGCCCAGGGCCAGGGTCAGCAGGTGGCACGGAGCCTTGCCGGTTTGGAAGGACACGCCGCTCAGCGAGAGCAGATGGTACAGGAGAAGGCTGGTGGGACATGTGGGTGGAGAACCATTAGAACGGTCCCTGGGCTGGTCCCTGGCCTGCAGCACGCTGTCCAGCCAGGTCCCTGCCCGGGCTACATGCTCACCTGACAGACTGAGGCGGAGTCTGTCTCTAAGCCTAAGAGCATCACAGGCACATTCAGGAGAATCAGATTGGAATATTCAAACAACAATCTATTGCCAGTTGCATGGAAAACAAATGTGGGGTCGGGTGGGAGATTGGAAGTTCGAGGGAGACGTCTTGGGACACTAGGATGTAAGAGAGGCTGGGGCCCTGGGCAGGGAAGTACAAGACCTCCCGCTGGAAGGAGAAATGGAGGCATCAGCCCCCGGCCTTCTGGCAGCAAACAAGACGTGGAGGGAAGGGGCCCGGCCCTGCAGCCCCGATTCTGCCTCCTGCCCTGTCATCTAACATGACCAGCTCTGCAAGCTCTGCTGCCTTAGTGACACAGCTCAGATCCAGGACTAGCCTGGGAGGCAGAGAGCTGGGAGCAAAGATTCTAACCTTGTTGTACTGCCTTCTTAGGGGCCACAGGGCAAAGGGGAGTGGTGGGAGTTGTGCTGTCAGCCCGATTCCAGGTTCAGGGGGGCCCTGTGGTCCCTCAAACATACCACACTGTCTCTGTCACTGCCAGGCCTCTGGACATACAACACAGGGCCCCCTCCAGCTGGAGTAGTCTTCCGCCAATACCCCACCCCTTACCCCACCAACCTTCATTCAACTGCTGGCTCCCACCCACCCTCGGGGTTCGGGTTGTGTGTCTTCCCCATGGGCCCTCCTGCTGCACCTGCCTCTTCCACAAAGATGCCACACCTGCCTTTGCTAAATGCTCCTCGGGAGCCCTCACTCCCAGGTCACACTAGAGAGTAACTACCCCTTTCCTTCGCCTCTCTCCCCACAGACCACCCCACGGAAGCCCAAAACCTAAACGTGATTCACCTTTGCAGCTTTGCCTGGGACACAGTAGGAACCTCAACAGACGTTCGTGGCAATTAATGAGTTCGTGTCTCAGGAAAATGCCATGTGATCCCAGGGGCCATTGCAAGTGGACTTTACAGGACTCTAAATAAGGCACCAAACATCAATGGCTAAATGCCAGGCTCCGGAGCGGTCGCCTGTCTCAGGGGATGAGGCTGCTGATGTCATTTGCATCAGCAATTCTTCACAAAATAACTTGATCTCCAAACCAAGACAGAATCATATTTTTTTTTGCCTCCATTTTTAGTCAAATAGAAGAGGAGAAAGCATTGTGGTCAAGTGTTCCCAGAATCTACAGTTTTGATGAGAGCCTCTCACTACATCCCAGGGCAGCAGCTATTCACGGGTCCCGAGCTCTCCAGAGGTGGGCAGGGAAATGACAGTCCAACATTGCCCCAACCCTGCAAATCAATCCCAGACAGAACATCCCCCTGATGCCCTGTCAGGAGATCAGCTTCCACGTTTGTCAAAGTCCTTTCCTGACATGATTCACTCAACCTTCACAATGACCCTAGAAAAAAATGCAGGCAACAGGACTGGGCCCACTTTACAGATGAAGAGACAACCTTTATGCTATCTAAGCAGAACAGGTCTGCACGATTTGTGCATCCTGACATGTTGACCATCACCAGGGCTTTGGAGGAGCAGCTCAAACGCTAGCCCACCACACCCCTGGGGCTTGGACCTGCGTTCGGGTTCCCAGCAGATCCTCCACAGGGTCCCAGAGGACTCCTTGGCCCTCATTACTCCAGAAAATCAACTCAACTAAGATGACCGCCCCTAACCCCAACCCAGGGGGACTCCAACTGACAGCGAAGGCCTTCAGCAAGACAGAGAGACAGGTGGCCTGAAGGGGTGCCTTACACCCCAGGCAAGGGAGCAGCCCTACAGAGAACTCAACCCCTCTGCCATTACAAACTGGCCCTTGCCAAATGCAAATGGGATGAGAGTTATCCTGGGCAGAGGCTTCAAAACCACGGAAGACACAGAGGCTTAACCACATTAAAGAAACAAGGATGTAAACTCTGAGGTGGGGAGATGATGGCAGGGAAGTAGAAACACCTGTCTGGAAAAAGGCCAGGACACAGGGCTGATGCAGGCGGCAACGGATGCTTCGGACTCAGAGAGCCCCCCACTCTACACCCAGCTCCTGCATCTCCCCCGACGCCTGGCTGCAGGTCACTAACGCCCCTGTTACCTGCCTCAATTCTCCCACGATAAAGCTCCCTCCCTGACAGTAACCACACGCTGATACCTCCGATGAGCTGGCACCCAGGAGGCCACCCAGGAAGACTGGGGGGTTATCGGGGGCTCCGCTGGCTCCCCCAGATTCCCCAACCTGGCTGGCTAACTCCCTCACCCCCTGAGATTCTGGTCTCCCATTTACTGGGTCAGAATCCCAGAGAAGCCTGAGATGCAAGCTACTAGAGCTGGGGTTCCAAATGCCTTTAGCAAGGACTGAACCTCTGAGCCTCTGAAAGAGCTTCCAAGATACAGGGCAGACCTGCATATGCGGCCACTGCGGGGGACGCTTTACATTCACTCTTTCCTTGCCAAAAAAGCCCTGAGAGTTGGGAGTTATTTCCAGTGTTCTGAGAAGGATCCTGAGATGCAGCTCCTGGGCCAAGAACACGAGGCGCCAGCAGAGCAGGGGCTGCAGCGCCCACCTCCAAAGTGCGTGCTGCGCTCTCTCTTCATTCGCTCCATGGTTTATTCATTCAGGGATTCATTCCTCAAACAAGCATTTAACATTAAAAAAAAAAAAAACATGATTTAATAAGGCTTAGTCTTTGCCCCCTGAGGAGTTGGCACATTCTAGGGAGAAACACACCTTTCCAAAGGTGTGTTTCAGGCTGGACTCCTCAGGTTTCAAGGTGATGTGGGCAGTGGCCCATGTGGAACAGCCACAGTGGTAGGCCACGTAAAAGAACCCCCAGAAAGGGCAGAGGCCCCTCAGGACCAAGGCAAGCCCCAAGAAACAAAGGAGTTAATCCAGCAATAAAAGATTTTCACAAACCCATCAGGAAAAAAAACCCCAGGGAGAAAAAGACACCAGACTGCCAGCCTGCTAAGGAATGAAGAGGGGCAAAAATTAATGACTCCAAAATAGCCACGAGACTAATCTCATTTTCTAAATCTGTCCTTAACAAGAAAAATGGAGAGAAGAGATGTGGACAAATGGGAAGTAATGAAGCCTTAGGGGAAGGAGAAAAAAAAAAAGAAAAGAAAATCTACTGCGAATAATCAAGGCTGGAAAATATGGTCTAAACCCCAGGGGTGGGAGACCCGAAGCCCAGAGACCAGTATTTACTCAGCATTAGACTTAGTTTTTCTAAGGCACAGCGGACGAGGTCACAAGAAAACTCCTCAGGTTCAGGCCAGAGGGTCCCAGAGAACGGAGAGGCTGACAGCATCGAAAGGAACACAGCCTCTGTGGTGAACACAGGGCCTCAACCTAGAGCATCATAAAATCCCACCCGCCCCCGGGCCAGCGAGTGGGTCGTGGTGGCCTGGCCTGCGTGGATGAGAATGTTGTCCACAAAGCAAAGTGAGCACGAAGAGATAATCAAGGAGAAACATCAGCAAGCCCAGGACCACAGGGAGTCTGAAGGAGAGACACAAACAGACAGGAAAGAAAGAAATTCAATTTAGGAAGTTTGCTACCTGCTTCACTAGGAAATAAGCAGCGGACCTTCCCAGGGCCCCCGAGAGGTGACCACCCAGGAGACCAAGGGTGTAAGCAGACTGGAAATGGACTTTCTTTGGAGGCAGCAAATAAGGTGAGTGGAAACTAAGCAACTCCAGGTTGAAAAATCTGGGGTTTGGTGATTTCTAGGGTTTAAACCACATTTTGGTTCAATAGGAGCAAAAAGGATCCATTTAAAAGAGGAACAGGAAAGACTCTGCCTGGTGTCCCCAGGTGTCCCAGGAGCTGGGATATGGGAAGACGCAGGGACCTAGGCACGTCTGCAGGAGTAATGCAGCTGGACTGCACCCAGGAGGTCTCAGGTGTGGAGGCTGCGTGTGTCAGCACAAGATCATGAGAGGTCAGGGCGGCGGCCTCCGAGTTCACATGCTCTGGTCCACACCCCCTCCTTTCCCACTCCCAGCCTCAGATTTTGCACTGGAACCTTACAGCAACAGACAGGGTGTTGCTTTCTACCAGGGCCAAAGCCAGCCAGGGCTGGTTCAGGAAAGCTCCCCAGAAATAAGCGGGTTGAAAGTCCGTGGCTCCAGCATCCACATTTCATACGCGTGGATTTACGGCCACCTGCTCGTTCAGCGGCTCTGTCCTTCTTCGCTGAGCACCCACTCTGAGTGACCCTGCCAACAGCCCCCGTGAGCGTCGCCCGGGAGGCAAAGGGACAAGGCCCACTCACCTAGACCCTGCCGGCACCTAGGATAAAGCAGGATTCGGTTTCCAGCTCCCCCTTAGTGGCCTCCCATGGTCCTTCTCCCAAAGTACCTCCCATTTTGACAGGTGCTGCTCTGAAGCTCACTGCCTGACCCTGCTCTCCAACTGGGTTCCCAAGAACTGACACCATCCCAGGTGGCCCTGAGCCGGCCACAGCCGATGGACAGTAGAGGGCAGTTATTAAGACAGGCTCTGGAGCTCCACAGGCAGCCCACCTACCATCGGCTTCTGTCTCTGCCTCCTTGCAGCTGTGCAAACTTAGGCATGTCACTTAACCTCTCTGTGCCCCATATTCCTCATCTGTGAAATGGAGGCAGCAGAGAATGATTTCCAAATCCCGCTCCCTTAGAATTCTATTGGAGTTTACCTGCTAGCCAGAGTCAATGGCCTGGAGCCATGAACATGTGTCTGCGTAGCTCTGGGAGGAATTCCAGACGGGAAAAGGGCTGTGCCCACCCCACAGTGAGCAGCAGCCCCTGTGCCACCAGCAGGCCATGCACTGAACTGAACCCACACTTCTCCAAAGACCAGCCCCACCATCGCCTCCTCCATGAAGCCTCCTAGCCACTCCAGCCCCCCTCTGACGGACAAGTGCATTTACAGCCTACACCAGTGGCCCCTCCACTGCCTTGTATCGGAAGCCTGGAGGTGGTCAATCTTTGGTGCAGCGTGTCAAAGGTGTGAACTGTGTCACAAATAACCCATGACTCTCATAAAGAACCACCACTTGCTCGCAATTTGCTGTATACATACAAATTAGAGATGGTGCAAAGCCACCCCCACAATAGCATCCCTCTCACTCGTGTCCTGAGGCCCTTTCTTGGGTAAGAAAGGAACAGGATGACAGCCACAGCACCGAGAGTCAGTAGGCACTCCTGGTGGCCCACCCACCCCGGGCACTGCCTACAGCCACTGGCATTCTTGGCTCATCTGTTTTGTTTGGTTTTTTTGGCCATGGCAAAAGTTTCTGTCTTTGTCCTACTGCACGTCCGCAGAAGGTAAGCTGTAGCTCTGCCCCATCTACCCAGCGAGATTCAGGCCAGTGGAGCAGCCTCCACCTGGAACGCAAGGCAAAGGGCTCTGTCCCAAGGCAAAGGGCTAGGACACAGAACGGACCACACACAGGCTCTAAAAGCTTCTGCTAAGGAGAGACACAGGGTGGACACACACACACATGCATGGATGCACGTGCGCACATATGCACGTTCACTAGTTTTACTGATGTGCAATTCACATACCACTCAACTCACCCACCTAAAGTGTACGATTCCATGGTTTGTAGCCTATTCAGTGTGGTGCAACCATCACCATAATCAGTTTTAGAACATTTTTCATTCCCCCAAAAGAAACCCCATAGCCCGTATATTCCTGGCTTATCTTAACCATAGTGGGGATTATAAATTATGAGGGCACTCTTTCATGCCCATGAGATTATGGCATGACATTAATCTCATTTATCACATCGATAATAGAATTTGTCAAATGGCTGAGACCTGCTAGGTGTAGACCACACAGTCCAGCCACCATACACCTCTCTCTAGGACATCCCTGGGCAGGGTTCTTAATTCAGGGCTCAAAGAAAATCTGTAAATCCCAAAAACATGTGAAAAATGGTATGTGTGGTTTGCGTATGTATGGGGCTTTTTATAAAGAGAAATGCCATAGTTGTAATCACATTCTAAAAAAGAGATTAGGTCCCAGTGTCCTGATTCTGACAAGACCCCACATTCCCCAAACAACTGGTAAACCCTTAGGGACAGGAGTCACATCTTGTATGTGATAAATCCCACGTAGCATGCAGCACTTGGGGGCAGGGAGAACATGGAAATCTTAATATACAGTTCTCTACATATTTATTCAGCTGCATACTGAGGTGACTGTCCCACTGTCACCTAAAGAAAAATAATAGCTAACATATAAAAATAATAACAGCTAACATATATTCATTGCATTCCTATTATGGGCCAGACACTCTTCTCTGTGCTTCTTATGCATTAACCCATTTAATCTTGCTAACAACTATATTACCCCCATCTTCCCAATGAGGAAATTAAAGTACAGCTATGCAGCTATGTTCTGTAACGGGCCAGGACAGACAGGTATATATGAGAGAGCCAGAGTTTAAACTCAGGCAGCGCGGTTCAAGAGCACATCCTCTCAGCTACTCATCCAAATAAGCCCATTGGTTGACGGGACTGAGTTAGACAATGGTTCAGGCACCGGGTTGGATGGAAGCTTCTGAGCAGGTAGAGCCGGATGAGAAGAAAGCTCAAAGAGATGAGTTAGCTTCACTGTCACTTTCATGAGACACATCAGCAGAGTGGGGCTGTGGCATGATTCTGTTGATTTATGTTGTAATATAAGATGCTTTGCATACGAAGTTTACCCATATACCCTTCCTTTTAACAGGCCTGCAATGCTCCTGCCACACACAGAAGTCTGCTAGGTGGGACCCAAGCAGAGTCAGCAGGATAAGCTGGTGGAAAGAGCATCGGATGGGCGGCACCAAGACCCGAGTCCTCATCCTGGCCCAGCTCTTACCCATGAGGCCTTGGTACACCCTGGACATCACCCTCTCATCCACAGAGTGATCGAGCCAGGTGAGTGTCACTCACACAGTCAACAAATAGCTTGGACCACTTGCTGTGTGACAGGCATTACTCCGGGTGCTACAGTGACAGGACAGTTCCCGCTCCACCAAAGCACACCTTCTAGGAGGGCAGACAGAGAAGAGAAGGTCAAACTGGATGGGACACTGTCAGCCAGCCAACAGTAGTAAAGGCCAGGGAAACAAACCGCAGGATGCAATATACCGTGATACGTGTGCAAAAAGAAAGGCCCACCCACCCACTCACTCACCCACCAGCTTTTCCAGAATAAATGGTCAGACTCACCATCAAGGCTACCTAATCCTTCCTCTTTGAGTCTATTGTCCCCACCACCAATAACAATAATCACTATCCTTATTAGTGACTGCCATTTCTGAACTCTGACTACTGACCAGCACAGGGCTGAGGGCTGTATGAGCCCCTATTATTTAATAGGGGATCCCGCCACATCCCATCCCTAAAATACTTATTGTGCCCATTTTACAGATTAGCAAGTTGCTATTCTGGTTATCCACTTGGAAAATTCTATCCCTAAGAATCCTTAATCCAAAATCTTTAAGATCAGGAAAAGGATCAAGAATATCCCAGTCTCTCAAAAAGAATTTGCCATGATGTATATGAATCAGTGTTCATTTATTTCACATTTAATCAAAGAGGAAACCAAAGCAGTTGTGAGATGATCAGTCACTCATGAGCCCTGACCTCCAGCCTTCTTCGCAGCAACACAACTTGGCCTTCACATCACAGCCTCATTTTCTGGCACCATAAAGCACCAGACCCCGACTGATGCAACAGCGGCTTAGGATGAACCCATTAGAGCAATTTGGACAACTTGGACATCGTTATGGGGGACAATGATTTCACTTCCTGCCTCTTATTCTGTACAGAGGGGAGAAGAAAAGACTTCTCAGCCATCACCCTAAAAAAAAAAACAAGAAAAGAAAAAGCCGCCAAGCCAGGGCTCAGCAATTAGTGTTGGAGTAAGTGATCATCTTGTGATTGCTCAGCTGGGGCCTGAAGACTTGTAAACGCATTTAGAGGACAGAAATAGAAGATGTCGTGTGAGAGCAGAGAAACCTGGCCCATTTGCCAGGAGAAAAATGTCCTGAGGCTGCTGGGAAAGTCACTCAGTTGGGATTTGGGATGCGTCTCCATAAACAGGAAAAGTTCATAGTTAGACCCGCCAGTGAGGTCAGTGCGTATGCCTAGACCTCCTGACTCTTCTCTCTGGACCCCCAGACCCTGCTGGAAGCCCCCCTGCTCCTATCAGAGCTGCCTGACCAAGTGCTGAAAGTCCCAAACCAAGCTGAGCCCCCCACCTCGCCCCCACCACGCAGCCAGGCCCATTATGGGGGTGGACGGATGGCACCCATTGTCCCACTCTCGCTCCCCGCCCCAGCCGACCACAAGGACTTTGGCGAAAACTGGCCAGTACTTCCAGGAGAAAACAGCAGCCCATCCCCAGCAGGCTCACTGGTACCAGAACCGATTCCAGCCAGAGGCCACCAACCCCCAGAGCACTGGGAATTTTGTGAAGTCCCCCCAGCCTATCACTGCCACCACCCAGGAGAACCCAGCTCATCCCCAAAGAGCCTGTGGGTCACAGCCTCTTTTGGGGTCCCAAGGGCAAGTCAAGGACATGTTCTAGCTCGACCCACTTTGCAGACAACTATAACCCAAGATGTACCCCCGCCCCCACTTCTGTGGCCCATAGGAATGTCATGGGTCCCAAAGCCCTCTCCATTTCCCTGCAGGTGGCACGTGACTGTCAAGTCCTAAGGCACGAGCGCCCATTCAATGTCCTCAAGGGAGACAGAGCTTCTCCCCTACTGACAGCTTCTCTCCCCCAAGTACAACCTAGACCACCAACTGGCAGTGTGCTTTGGCCCACAGGGTTGAGGGGTTTTGTTTTCAGTTTTCAGCATTTTAAGATGTGAGAGGTTCCACTAAACCTCCAGCTCTTTGGGTAAAAACACTAAGCGTGGTGACACGAGGCTGCACCTCCACAAAGCAGCAGCCACCGGAAATGCTTACTGGCTGCCTCTGTAGAGGGGACACGCGGTCCCCAGCCTCCACGGCCACCGCCCGGTCTGCCGCAGGCATTTAGCTTTGTGGCCCTTGTATGAATTAGCTTGAAGAGGAAGTCTTCTCAGAGGTCAAAAGCTTCTTCCCCCAGGGATATTTCACATTAAAACTCAAATCCCCAGTAAAATAAACACACCTGGAACATCTGGTCCAAGGCCCTCCCTGGTCCCTGCTCTTCCCCCAGCTGCAAAGAACACACGTCAAAGTTCCCACCCCCAAAGCCCAACGAGGGCCAGAGGGCAAGAGCTAAATGCGCAGTGGGAAGGGAGGTCTCGGTGCCCTGCAGCTAATACCCTGGGCCTGGGCAGTGGCCATAGACGGCGCTGTCTCCACAGGGAGGGAAGAAAGTTTAGCACAAAGCAGAGGTGGCCATAACTGATTTTTTAAAATATCTATCCAACATCCACCGTGTGCTTGGGAAAACACACAGGGGCCCAGGCTGAGACTCAGTCCCCCCAGAGGAGAAGCCAGCCCCCAGCACAATTCTCCAGGACCCCTCGCCCTGCCCTCCCCACCTTGCCCTGGGTGCACCGCCTCTTCGTACGGGATGCCTGTCCAGCCAGCCTGTCCTTCCCTGATCAAAGGCAAGGTGCTTTCGCCAGGACAACTCTCAAGGGTTCAAAGGGGAGCTCATTGGCACGTCGCTCCCCCTTTTCCTCGCCAAATACAGTAGACCCCACCCTCCTCCTCTCTGCTCTTGGGGAATATGCCCAGTCGATGTCTGAGAAGGCCACTATCCTCAAAACTGGGCTGACCAGACAGCAAGCACCGCCGCAGGTGCGGAGGGCTGGCACTCCCCCGACCGCTCTCCGTCAGCTTCCCTTCAAGGCCACCATCTCCCCAGGACACGGCAGCCCTCCCATCAAAGCCAGAGTCTTCGGCCCAGAGCAAGGCCTGGAGAGGGGGCACCAAACTCATGGGATTCTGTCCCCACGGGTCTAGCCCTCAGGAGGCCCACCCACCAAAGAGACGGCAGGTGGCGGGGGGACGAACAGATGGGAAGCCCACCCAGGCCACGTGACCTGCCGCTGCCCCTACAAAACGAGGTGGCCCTTGCACACAAGGGTCTCCACTCTCTGAGCCCTTCGCCACCGACCCCAGAACCTATCGGACGTAACACTTAGCCTGGCCTGCTTTCCGTCCTCTTCCGGCCCCCCACTCCAACCCGCACACACACTTAGCGGACCTATAGACGATCTCAGAAGTATAGTATTCACGTCATAGATGCGTGGAATTTCTTATCATTTTTTTACCATAAAACTACAAATTTCATCATAAAAAGTAAGCAAACCCGGAGTCAGGAGACCCTCTCTCTAAGCCCCAGTCCTAGGCTTTTTCTTTTGGCTGGAGCCTTAGAAATCATCAAACCCAAAACCCTCATTTTAAGAGGCAAAATCTGAAGCCCAAAGAAGTTAAGAGACTCGCCCCAGGGCACACAGTGGCAAAGGCAGGCCTCAACCTCAGGTCCACAACTTCACTGCCCAGCACTGTCTCCCTACTGTGTGCTCCCACCCACCCAGGCCACCACCCTACTCACATATAGCGCAAGTGGGGGTTCTTGGCAAAGGCCCTGGGCTGGATGCTCCGAAGTCCTGAGTTCTTGATGGTCCTGAAGAGAGAGAAAAAGAGGGTCAGCATTGCTTAAGGGACAAAGGGACTTCAGCTGTGGGCTGAGGCTGACAGCGGGTCAGGCCAAGATGACCCGCAGCCACCACTGGAACTCAGTGGCCTTCTGCATCACCAGGAGCACTGGGTGGTCCATCATGGGTGGCCGTGGTGGGCATCGGGGCTCACAGCCCAGGGAACCTGGGTGCAGGTAAGGGGTGTCAGTGGGCAGAGCTGACAGCTATCCTCCACCCATGCTGGCGAGTGGGGAAGGACAGGCTCCTGTTCAAGAAGCCGGTCCAGCAACTACAGGCTGTATAGGCTGTAGCCCCCTTATGCCTCCGCCTTGCCTACAATCCACCACAGCCACTCGCACCCAAGTCCATAGACGATCATGGCTGGGAAACCTCTCTAGGGACTCGGGGTCTAGGAAAAAGTAGCAGCCTGGGAGACCTGGGTTCAGGTCCTGCCTTGAAACCCCAACCACAGGGTGAGACCACGCAACCCCCTCGCCCCTCTATCGAGGCTAAGGTCAAATGTGGGAGAATGAAGAGATGGCCTTGGAAGCCCATGACCTTCCCTAGGTGGGCAGTGCCACTCTACTGAAAGAGGAATCTCAGAGACCGTGGGGAAAGGAGCCCCCCCACGGGGTGCGGCCCCCACCCCTCGGCCCGGTGCACTCACAGCTTCTGGACGCCGGTGTAGAGCTCCATATCCACGGCATTGAGCGTGTGCAGCCCACGCCAGTTCTCTATGTGTCTGCAGAGGAGGAAAAGCTCGGGTCAGCCGAGGGGCAGGGCAGTGGGAAGGGCACTGGCTGCAGAGCCAGAGAGACCTGGGTTTGAACCCTCGACGGGCTACATGGGAGCCAGGCCTTCTGCCAAGTCACCACATCTCTGAGCCTCAGCCTCTTCCACTGCGTGGTGACACACACACCCTCCGGCCCGGGGACAGCATTCCCGTCCCCTCTCAGCCCAGAAAGGCTCTACACTAAGTTAAAACCAGACTGGCTAGAACCCCGTCTCCCCACTGGGCCTGGTGACTTAGCTTCCTTCCTGTACCTTCCCCCTTTGCTTTCCTTTCTAGGATTTCCTAAGGACAACCTCGTTTTCTTAGCTCCTGCCATAAAGACAATACAAATGACATGGTAAAAAATAAATTAAAAATTGGGGGCTGTGGGCAGCACTTGCCAACAGGCACGGCCTTTGGGTGGAAAAGCCCAGGAGTTACACACACCCGCCTCAGGGTCTCCCAGGGTCCAGACACTGACCACCCACTTGGGGGACCACGGTCTAATCCACGTGGAATTCCACACCACCAATGGCTTGATGTGACAGAACCGACTCTGGAAGGGAGGGGCCCCCTAGGGACCCGGTAGGCATGGGTATGGAGAAGGCATGGCAGACAGACGCCATGGAGCCCGACGCTAGCTTCACCTCTGTGACTCAGCAGCCAGTGGCTCTGAGCAAGAGCTCTGGCCTCTCTGGGCCGCTGCGTCTTCATTTGTAAAGGGAGAGGGTTGCATTAGGTGAGCAGTGTCTCCCCCTTCTTGACCCAGAGATCTCCGTTTAGCACTGTCTCCCAACAGGCCTCATGTTTAAGGAGGTTTGTGTCCACCCAGCACATTACATTTATTAAGTAATCATTAACTCATCCTCTCAGATTTATTAAACAAAGATAAAAATCACCATTAACCAGAGCTTTTTACCAACAAATAGGAACCAGCATTGACTCACCCAATGAACAAATTCCAGCCCAAAGCAAAGGTACATGAAAGTTCTGTAAGCGACAGACGGCATGTCATGAGTGAGGGTTTGATTTCTGGTTTTTCCTTTTTTTATTGACAAAATGCCAGGGACACACGGCCACCACCACTACTCTCTTGGGTCTCCAGGTTGAGAACCATCCAACTGCTGGTCCCCAGGGCCCGTTCCAACTCTAAAGATGTGTAGGAGGTCACCATTCACAGACACCTCTCCCCACAGAGCTCCAGGGGGTTCTCAGGAGAAGGCCTGCTGCTGCCCCCCTCAGGACCCCCCCAGGATCTGACTGTCCTGTCAGTGCCCCCGAGGTCTACGTAACCCCTCAGAGAGAAGTGCACAGAGGTGACAGCTCACAGGGACAGAGCTACTTGAGGCACACTCAGGCCAGAAAAATGGCAGCCACCTTCCACAGACATCTCCTCCCGGGCCCCCCCAGCACACCCATGGCTCAGCCGTCTGCCCCTAAGTGGAACAGAGCCAGGAAGCCCGCAGGGCGGTGGTGGCCAGAGCTGCTGGAAGCATTTCAGAGCCACACAGTGACAAGGTATGCTGACAGCCCGTTTTGTACCACATTCTCTTGGGGCCCCTGCTGAGCAGCCAGACACAGTGGCATCTGCCGGGGACATGGGCCAGGTGGCCAGGGAGGTACTGAATTCCAACTCGAGTGTTCTTCCTGGAAGCCTCCTGGCTGCAGGGCAGGGTTTGCTCGGTCTAGTCCCACCAGGGAAGGGACCTGGCTCCATTCCAGACGGAAAGGAAGGCCAGAGGGCCAGGCCGGGGCCCCCGACCGGTGAATGCACCGGGCCATCAGTGCACGTAACTACCTAGTGGGTCACAGTGTCCCTACAGCCGACCGTTCATTCAAAGGAGCCCAGCTTCAGACAAGGACCTGCTCTCCGCAAGCAACTGTCAATCCAGTTGTTTAAATAAATGAAATCATTTTTCTGAGCCCACATTAGAATGCCATAGGTGTGCTTTTATTATGGCTGAGCTGTCAATCATCCCTGCATTCTAACACTTTACCCTCGTCAGCCCTCATGTCCTCATGGCCACAAGCTGACTCTCCCCGGATACAGGCACACACTAAGATACGGCAGGCAATGAATGAATGAATCTTGCAAAGGGCTCTCTGGTCCATAAAATATGGGCCCCTGTATCCTCTGTCGAGTACGAGTTCTCCTATGCTGTGCAGTGGTGTGGGTAGCAGTATCCTAGGAGCACCTCTAAAGCCGGGTCAGCAAACTATAGCCCCCACCAGTTTTTGTACAGCCTGACAGTAAGAGAATTTTTACGTTTTTTTAAAAATCAAAAGTAGAATCCTCTTTCGTGACATGTGAAAAGTATATGAAATTCAGATCTCAGTGTTCCTATCTGTCCGTTTACTGGTGCACATGCCTGCTCTGGCCCTACACACATGGGGCTGGGTAACTGCTGCAGAGACCCATCTAGAATACTGACTTTCTGGCCTTTCATAGAGAAAGGTCGCCACCCCCTGCCAAGATACACAGCCTGGCCCCATCGCTACCTCTATTGATGGGACCCTGGTCCAGCGTACTTCCCCTGCCCATGCCTCAGTTTCCTCATCCGTCAAATGGTGAAAATAAAACACCTCCAGAATAGGAATAATGTGAGGATTGGAAGGCGACATTCAAAAGCCCTTACGGCAGCTGGGGACACACAGTAGGTCCTCAGGAAGTGCTAGCCTAGCCGTGATGATTATCTTTAAGCCTGTGCCTTGCAAAGGCTGAGCAGGCTCTTCTCAGTTTCCAAGCTAAAAACAGCATCACAGTCCTGCCGGAAGTTGTCATTTCTCAGCAATCATTGATAAAAACTCCATGCGGCAGAGAGTGGTGGGGTAGTAAGCCTGTCATTCATGACCTCCAGGAAAATTGCTCAGGCAGAAATTATAAACACGTTCAGGGATGCGCAGAAGGCAGCACAGATCAGGTTCCCAGGAAGTGCGGGGCATGCCATTTGTGGATGGCATGGCAGGGTGCCAGCCAAGTTCCTATGACTCACCCTCGGTACCAGCCCCGGGGGGTCAGTTATGGTAATTCTGCTCACAGCTCTGTGCTATTAGGGAGGCTATGGGTTTAAGTGGAAAAGCCAGGCTCTAAAAATACAATAAAAAAGATATAAAATATGGGAGTAGATTTAGTTGGCTTTTGTTTGAGGTCAACAGTGATTACCTTGGTCTACTGTGATTACATGGGGCCACTCCTTTTTTGTGTGCTTTTCTGGGCTGTCCAGGTGGTCTTCACTAAGCACTTACTTTGTTATTTGAAAAATAGTCAATAATGATCATTGTTAAAGGAAGGTCGGGAGCTTGAACTCTGTGCAGGGCAGTCACTGGTCAGCCTGTCCCAGGAGCCCATCCCTGCAGAGGCTGCTCAGGAACCCGCACTGTGTGGGAGAAAAGGAACTCAGAGCAAGGCCAGGAACACGGTCGACAGCACTGCGCGAGATGCTGTGTGCACAGCACAAAGTGCACGGCAGTGCCGGCCGCACGGAGACCCGCAGCCGTGTGCTCCCCCTGAGTGCCCTGCCTGCATCGGGAGCGGCGAGGCAGGGGGAGAGGAGAGGCAAAGAGGTGAACTCCAAGCTTCCGTCCCCTCTTTAAGTAAGTTACCTTCACTTTAGTCTCTTCTAATACAGCAGTTCTCAGCTGGGGGCGATGTGTGCCCCAGGAGACACTGGGCGAGGTCTGCAGATATTTTTGGCGGTCGCACCTCGGGGGAAGGGAGTGATACTGGCACCTAGAGCCCAGCGATGCTCCCTAGCATTCTAACTAGGCCCATGCAAGCCCCACAGCAAAGAATTATCAGCCCCAAATGTCCATAGGGCTAAGATTGGGAATCCCTGCTTTATTAGATAAGGTGTCTACCTAAAATTGCCACTGAAGATCAAGCTCCATGACTTGAAACAGCAACAGTTTTGCAAATTACTGCTTTGCAGCAAACACCACAAATGACAAACACTTGCCCGGGTCAAACCCAAAGTGTCTGCCTCTCCCAGGCGAGGGAAGGAAAACAAAGGCCATGGCCCCCAGACCTCCTCAGGTAAAGAGCTCTACTTGAGAGGAAATGAGAGGCCCGTAGGCCCACAGACCAGAGCCCAAGGCAGGTTACACACCCCAGAGGCAACAATGGGCTTCTCACCAGGCTCTGCCTGGAATCCCTGCCCAGGAGCCTTTTCGGTCCGGTGAAAGTTCCCCTGCTTCTCTAAGGCTCCCCGTTGCATGGGAACGTGAACGGCTCCCAAGAGTCAGCTCAGGGCCCTGGGCCCTCCCCTCTCCCCGACTGGCATTCCAAGAATCATGACTCTTTGCCAAGGGCTAACATACAACACTTTTGCAAAGAAAGGGAGGAAGGGAGGCTTAATTCATGACAACGTTGAGCCCCCCAAGCCAGAGCCGGGCTTAGGGCTGCAGCGTGGGACACCTCAGTGAGGTCTGGGTGGCTCTGCATGGTCAAAGAACACGCTGCCGCCAGGCAGACTTGAGGGTGGCAGAGCCAGGGGACTGCCAGGGTGCACCTCAGAAGTTAACCAACTATCCAAAAGGAAGCCACTCTCAATGATTGGCAATAACAGCACCCAGTCCCGGAGCAGATAAACCCGAACCACAGGCAGCTGCTTCTCACCCATTGGGGGGATGAGCTAGGGCACAAGTCAGATACTCATTGATACATCCATAGAAGATGTAAAAACCCTTTGTGCTGTAATACATTCAACTGTGCTCTTGCACCCCAGGTTTCTTCCTCTTTCCTTTTGGCTTGAGCTAATATGGAAACGAACTGGCAATCTCAAATCATAGGAAAATTACATAGTACAGACTGTGTGATCCGTATTTGAATTAAACACAGGTCACGTGGTTAGGGCTAGCAGTCGTCTGTAACTCCAATATTTAAGTCCTATGCATAGAAAACTCTAGAACCCCAAGACATCCACCCCACCCACCCCGCAGGAGACTAAGGCTGTTGTGGAGACTCAGGAGAAGATACTCTGAGGACAAGGATCAGCTAGTGGGACAAAGCAGCCGCCTTCCTTCCTTCAGACGTGGTAGGCCCCGTCTCCCTGTCCCCCCTGCTGTACGATCTCTGCTATTTTCACTGTGACTTCTCACTGCTATTAATGAGCTGTTCTTCATAAACGAATTTTCCAGACAACTGAATTTAAATGCAAAATCTTTGCATGTTCAGCTTCCCTGCTGGATGTTTCTTTTTCCCCCAAGAATGCATGACACCCCTCCTTGGCCTTTTAAGCAGCGCAGACAGAACATGATTTACATTTTCTTGAGGATCCTAGATCACAATGACCAGCCTAAGCGGAGTGCAGAACACTCACCCAGTGACACCCTCAGAGGCTCTTGAAGTATGCAGAATTTGTGATCCAACCCCAAATGGCCCTCCCCTGATATGATTCCTGAATCCTAATGGTTATTGTGTCCATTTTTAGCAGTTTTGTGGCTTTTTGTCTGCTATCAGGCTATGGGCCATCACCCTTAACCCTCCTCCCTTCCAATGTGCCGCAGCCAAACTGCTCTGCAGCCCTCTTGGGGCACAGAGGTGAAAGGGGGGTGGGGTGGGGGGCACCCCGAAGGTGGCTGACCTTGGAGATGACACCCAGCCCTGGCACTTAGACACTGGATGCCCCTGGATGGGTTACTCGGGCCTCTCCGGTCCTCAGTTTCCTCAGGGGAAACCCAGTTGCTGTGAGCACTGAATGGCACAAGGCTGAAATCCTCGATTCAGAATTAATGATTAGCTCCACTTTGGTGAAGAGCTCATTCCATTATTCGTGTTGGAACTGTGTAAGAGCAAATAGAATCTGAATTAGAACCTAAGAGAATATGAAAAAATTTACACATGCACACACACACACACACACACAGGTCGATGTTTGCCCTGCTGTCCTTGTTTCGCATCCTCTTTCTGGATAACAGGTTGCCAGATAAGTGAGGTGTTCTCGGCAGCATAGTCATAATGCAGGTTTCCCAGATGGCACCTAAGCGTACACCCCCAATATTGAGTTCTGCATACCCACTCTTGCAGGGGCAGCCTAGCAGGAGTCAGCAGAAACTGACATTTCTCAGATGTTCCTGCATGCAAGTGTTCAGTCCTCCAACACAGAGCATAAGAGCTTCAGGTACCCAGGCTGCACACAGAAGCCCCTTCTCTCCAGACTGTTCCCTGTCAGACCTGAGGCTCCCATCTGCTTCTCACCTGAATTCTGTTCTGAAATGGAGGCCTGAACCGAAGGATGGAGTTGGGTGCCTTGGGAAATTAGCCTGGAATTCCATTTCCTAATGAACCAGCACTGGAGCGCACACATGCATGGGTGTAGACACACACACACAACGAATGTGCCACGCATTTGACTTCGAAGCCTTGTAGGGCAATGAGGAAATTGATTTGTTATCCAGGCATATTATGTCTAGTGATCCAGACAGAGGCATTAGTTTTCAATTATCTGATATGTTTAGCATTATAAACAAACCGTCTGGAGCAACAGCTCCATGGAGCTCGGGAACCAAGGGAGCTGGGCAGGAGCTGCACTGAGTCACACCAGCCAAGTCACCCGGCTCTCCCTCCCCTGACAGCTGTCAAGGGGGGCACTAGATGCCCAGGGAGCTGGACCTGAGAGCCTGGGGAGGCTTCCTGGGCTGGCGACCCCAACACGTGAGCACGTTAGCACACCAGCTCTATAAGCAGCTGCACGCCAAGGACCGTGGTGAACCAGCCCTGTATCTGGCCCCCCACCCCACCCCCAGGACCACAGAAAGAACATTCAGATCATGTGGTGAGTAGATGGGAGATGACAGCATCTGCGTCGGCTTCCTGATCGGTCTCAAAGCTCGTGCCAGGGATGGGGACACTCGTGCACACACCTGGGCTCTTCGGGGTCTGAGACAGCGCATCCCTACCAGTGGAAAGATCAAGGGCACACCCTCTCTGCCATCCTGCTAATAAGAGGCCCAACTCCCAGGGGCAAGATTTCATCTGGGACTCAGCCAGTGCCCTCGGGAGTCCAGGCTGCCCTGCTGGGCCCCGGCCTGTGACCAGACCGGCCTGCCCCTCACCAGCCCATCTGCTCCTCTCCACTCACTGCTGCTGCCTGGGCAGGCAGGCACGAGCTGGCGACCCCAGCAGGCCCCCGCGTCGGCACCCCAGGGAGCCACCACCTCCTCACTGGCCTCTCCCTCAGCAGTCTCCACGCCAGCACAGTTATACCCCCCACTCTTTAACACCCTCCAAGCCACTGCCCGTGGCTCTTACAATAAAACCCAAACGCCATGCCTCGGCTGACCAGGTCCTAAGTGAGCTGGTCGCTCGCTGCTTCTCTGGCCCCTTCTCTTAGCACCCTCCCCTTGTCTCCCGAGTCCCGGCCCCACTGGCCTGCCAGTCTTTAATCACACCAGGCTTATTCCCAACCAGAACATCCACAGAGCACTCTTCCCAGCCCCCTCTAATCCCGTAGGTCTCCATGCAAAGGTCACCTTCCCAGAGGAGCCTGCCCTGACCTCTCAGTGAGCACACCCTCCTTTTCCCCGCCAGCTGCGCTCTGGCACAAGCCCCTGTTTATGTCCTTCACAGCCCTTAATAACCATCTGTAATTGTCTTATTTGATTATTTGATTACGTGTCTGTCGTCAGTGTCTCTACACGAGAACTGTGATGCATGAGAACAGAGATGGCATCTGTCCGCTTCACCACTTATTTACCTCCAGACTCTCAAATGAGGGATAAGTATATACCCAGGAAGGTATGAAGTGGCCAGCTAGGTGCCCATCTCATGCCAGGGACCTTCCATCTCAGCACCTGCACAGTCCTCGCCCTGCCTGGCCCCCCTGAGCAACCCAGAGCCCTGGTCTGACTCCACAGGCACTCTGAACTCGATCTCTGAGGAGGGCTGTGGCCCTGGGTACACCACTGAACAATCCAATAAGGGACAGGCATCCTGGGAAACCATACCAGAGCCCAGAAACGGTGATTCCAGGGGTCTCGGGAGGCCCAGGGACCAGATCTTCCTCCCAGGACCAGACCTCAAGTCCAGTGCTCATGCCCAGTGTCAGGGTCCCCTCACCAAACATGGAGAAGATGAGATGGACATGCCACAGGCACCTGGCTCATCTTGTACATCCTCCCCTTCCCCACATGACTACGGCCTTCCCCAGAGCATGAGATTCCTGAAGACAGTGACCAGGAGTTTGTCCAGTGCCACAGAAACACTTAGTGACACCTGATGATGAATGAACGCATAAAGCCACAAAGTGATCGACAGCAGAACTTCAGCATCTGATGCCCTAGTGGCTCCCCAGGGGACCTGCCCCTGCTCTCAACCCCTTCTCTTCTCAGGGACTCACTCAAGGTGCCAGATTGTTTCTCCCTCTCTCCTCTGTACCTTCACTTTCTCTCAACCAGACTTTTCCATCAGCACACAAACATGTTCTCGGGGAGCCCATTTAAAAGGAAAATCTCCTTGACCCCAAGTCCTCCTCCAGCTACCAACTCACATCCCTACCTCTCTTGACAGCAAATGTTTTCAAGAGAATTGTCTACACTCGTAAGCCCGACTCTCTCACTTACCTCGATTCTTCATCCCCATTTGTCTCCTCTCCCCACCACTCTACTGAAACTACACCGTCAAGGTCACCAGGCATTCCCACACTGGCAAACCCAATTAGACGCTGCTCTGTCATCCAGGCACCCAATCTCCCCAGAGCATTTCACCTAGTTACCCACCCTCCTGTCCTTAAAGCACTCCTTTCTCTACGGATTCCTTAACTCTGCTCTCTCGGCAGTTCCTTCCTACTCCCTGGCTATTACTCCTTCATATCCTTTGCTGGTCCATATTCTTGGATCCCTAAATGTTGAAGTCTCCCAGGTCTCACCCTGGAGTACCCCCTTCTTCCAGCTGCACCTGGGGTTCTCACCCACGTGCTGGCTCTGAGCACCATTTACATGTTGATAGCACCCAAATGTGTGTCTCCAGGCAGCCCTCTCCCCTGAGCTCCAGGCTCTGCCCTGGTACATGTGCAGGTCCAACACCAGCCCTTGCTGTTCTCTGCCTGGGCCTCTCCATCTCAATAAATGGCACTGGCGCCACCAGCCATCCAAGCCCAGCTTCATGGTGGCTCTCTGCCCTCCCAGCATCCACACCCTAGCAGGTGCAACCTCCACAGTAGGTATCAGCTCCATCCATGTCTCACGACCACTCTTACCACCTGGACCAGGCCACCATGCCCTCTCACAAAGACTTTATCTCCAAAATACCATCACTGCTTCCCCTCTGGCTCGACTAACATCTGTCCTCCACGCAGAAGCCGGAATGAACTTTTGGTAACATATATCTGATCATGCCTCCATCTCCAACCTCTGGAAAAATATATATACACCTCCGATGGCTCCTCCTACACTTGGGCTGAAATTCTGACTCCACCACAGCCAGCAAGTTTCCTCTTCTGCTCAAACACACCTTACCTTGTCCTCCTGGCTTTAGTGTCATTGGTCTCCTTACCGTCTTTCAAAACACCAAGCTCTCTCCCTCCTCTCAGGGCCTTTGCACTTGTTTTTCCCCTTAAAAGCCTTGGAGTCTCCTTAAGGTCACCTCCTCAGAGAGGCCTTCCCTGACTAACCTAGCCAGCGTCATTCTCTAGAACCTTCCTCTAGATCAACAGTTCTTAAGTCAGGGGCAGATGAAGCCCCCCAGAGGACTTCGGGCAAGATTTGAAGATATTTTTGATTGACACAACCAGGGTGGTGCCACTGGCATCTACTGGGTAGAAGGATGTCACTAAATATCCTAACACACAGGGCAGCCACTCACAACAAAGTATTATCTAATCCAGAACGTCAGCAGTGCCAGCATTGAGAGATGCTTCTCCAGATATTCCTTTCATATCACTGGCCAAAATTTATGATTCTCTCCCATGTCTGTTTCCTTGTTTATCGTGTCTCTCCCATAACAGAGCACAAGCTTCATGAGGGCAGGCCACCTGGTCTAGGTCATTCACTATTGAATCAGCCACACACAGCCTAGTAACTGGTACACAGAAAACCCAAATGAACAAGTTAAAAAAAAAAAAAAAAAAAAAAAGACTGACCCTCCTCGGGACACCAGGACTTTGCAGCAAGTCATGAAAAGGCTACGGTTTCCAAGGGCTTGACAGGACCAGGAGTCTCTCTAACCATTTAAAGAGACTAAAACATAAAGAAGCAGGCATAAAACATAAAGAAGCAAGCTGTGCCTGCGGGGTCGGGTGAGGCCCCAAGGAGATGGTCTCCTCTGGTCCACAGAGGGGAGTCAACCAAGATGACCATAAAACCTCCAGGCCCCTTGGACATCACAGCTTTCAACGAGGAGAGAAAGAAGAGGTCTTTGACGAAGAGCAGAAGCAGCCTGAGTCAGGGAGAGACACACTCACTTTGATCTTTTCTCCCCAAAGGGCCCTGGAAAAGAGAAGTCTGAGCAAAGAGGAGAGTGTGGTCCAGGCCAGAGCAGCTGGCTTGAAAATGGAAGCTCTGCGCCTCCACTCGGCTGGCCCCAGGCGTCCTGACAGCGCTGCCCTCTGGGTGGCCAATTTCCTTGGGAAAATGTGAAATGGCCAGGCTACCCTTTACTGAATTATAAAGCACTTATCACTTCTTTAATAACTACCCGCATGGAGGACTTAATTCACTCAATATGGAAGTTATAAAGGCGAATTGGTAAGCGAGCATTAAGCTCAAGTGCACCGCATAAAGACTTATGAGGGCAATATTTTCCCCTATTAAAAGGGTAGATTTCCTCACTGCAACTCTGCTCCGAGTTAATGTGGAAAAGGCACTCCAAGGCTCGGGGTATTTTCATCATTCAAGGGTAATTCCCAGGTCCCCGGGAGGAAAGGGAGTCCTTGACTTTGCAGGAATAATTATCCCTGGAACCTGAGGGTGTCAGAGTGATTAGTAAAGGTAACCACCAGAAAAACAAGATCACACCGGTGGTGCGGCGCTCTGTGCACAGGGAGCCAGCACGTGACCAAACCAAGGAGCAGAGGAAAGAAGCTGCAGAATGCAGGAGGGCGGGTAGGCTGGGCCACGGCTGGAAAAGGGATGCTGCGGGGGAGGCTGCAGGCAGGGAGGCAGGTCCCTGCAAAGGCATCCGCCCTGCAGAAACGCCGGCTTACATCTGAGACCTAAAACGAAGGCATTGATGGCATTTGCCCTTATAATCTGTAAGTAAACCAGCCCTGGAATTCCTTACGGCTCCAAAGGAGTCCATTTAGGGTCTGGAGAGAGGGTTTTCCTTAGTGAAGGAGACTTAGCTTTTTCTCATGAACTTTTCTCTTCGTTGCTTCAGCATCGTGAGCTATTATTTTCCTCCAGCAATAAACCGTCTGTTCTTTCCCCATGTACTCTGTTGGAAGGCATCTATTCACATGACTTCCATTACTGCCTAATTAGAGATTAATTCTTTTCTACAGCTCAACCCTGGACGCCTAACCTCTCCCCTGGGCTGCTGTTCTTGTTCTCACAATAGGCATTCCCTGGACTCCTAAGAGCAAATATGGACAGAACAGCTCAGTCTTACCTCCTAACTCTCCCAAAGTACCTACACTGAGTCCTCCTGACTACAAATATAATCACAGAGATGCTGAGGAGATATTGAGTTATGTGAAATACCAGTGGACTGGCGAGAGCCAACACAGATTGCTGTGTTTAGAAGGCATCTGTGGTCAGGAAGGAAAAAGAGCTGCGATCAGCTAGTGATGTCTGCCATGCACACAAAAATATAGGGGGACAATGCAAATGCCACCTATTAACGATATCTGTCCAAGAAGCTTTTTGACGTCTCTCTCTTGCTCTTTCTTAGATTCAAGCCCTACCAATCCCTCCTCCATGACTTCCTAGTAACTTCCCTGTCTCTACTTCCTCAGCCCCTAAGAGAGCCTCTGCCCAGAAGGATACAACCAGCCTCTCAGCCGACCTCGCACTCACAGCCTGTGCATTCTAACCTGCTCCGGGCTCTACTTTCTCAATGACGACTTTGAACGCGTCCTTGACAGACTCAAGACACACATACCCCGCCATTGCTGACAAATGCGTCTCACACCAAACCAACACTTCTTTTAGGAAGCCTTAATCTGCAGGGAAATCTATAACAGAGGAGAAGGAGTTGTATGAAGAGCCAGGCCCTTTGAAGACAGAAGCAACTTTTCTTCTATTCCTGTGTCCCGTCCCCTACCCTCCTGAAGTGCTTCCCTGAGGCTCACACCTAGACCGAAGCTGTGTGGAGAGGGAACTGCCAGTGTGACCTGTATGAGGGGCTTTTGTGACTCTCACTTCCATGATCCCTATGTGCCCTCACCCTCCTGTCATGGGAAATAAAAAGACAGCGGCCTCAGGGTGGTGTGCTCACATCCGCAGAGAAGCCAGCCTGTTAGGCTTCACCCTTTCTCCCCGGTTCTTCCCTGGACTTTTGGAAGCGTTTTGGTACATTTTAAAAAATAATGGGCTTTAGAGTCAGCACTGGGCTTGACACTCCAGCCTGCCACTGACTGGCTGGCTGGCTGGCTCATCTCCCAAGGCCTCAGTTTCTTCATCTATACAATAGGGATGGCAATGCCAACTTCATGGAGGCATCATAAAGATGAATTAAAACAGTGTTGCTGAAAGACCTAGCGATGTCTGGAATACATTAGAGCTCAAAGTATGTTTATGTCCCCCTCCAAATAGAAAAGCAAGTGTGATTTAGTAATAATATATAGATTTGGCCTCTATTCTCATTTTCTAGCACACAGGTCCTAAAACCTGTGGACTCTCCAGAGTGGTGAGTGTCTTTTGTCTGCTAATCACAGGACTGATGGCTGGGGGCTCCTGGGCAGCCTCAGCATGGCGGCTGGTTGCCAGGGGAACCCACCATGTGATTACAGGGTTGGAACGTTCAGCCACATGTCACTGGAGGTTGAAGTGATCACCAGTGGCCAACGATAAATCAACTATGCCTACATAATGAAGCCTCCGTATACATCCTAAATGACACAGTTCAGATAGCTTGCAGGTTGGTGAGCCCAGGGGTAATGCCCCCTGAGAGAGGGCATGTGGGCTCCATGCCCTTCCCCTCACCTCGCCCTCTGCAACTCTCCCATCTAGCTGCCCCTGTGGCTGGAGCCTTAACACTGGCAATCTAGTAAGCAAACTGTTTTCCTCAGTTCTGTGAGCTGCCTAGCAAATTATCAAACCCAAGGTGGAGGATCCTGGGTACCTCGGATCTATAGCCAGTTGGTCAGAAGCCCAGGTGACTTGCGTTTTGTCATCTCAAGTAAGTGGGCAGCACAATCTTGTGAGACTGAGCCCCTAACTGTGGGATCTGACACCAACTCCGGGTAGTGTCAGAACCGAACTGAATTCTGGGACACCCACTTGATGGCATGAGACCCTCCTCCCCACCTCGCCCCACCACCTCCTCCTGTTGGAACACAGCCTGCACTTCACAAGTCAGCCACAGAGCTCTCGCCGCCAGGGCTGGTTCCCACCCGCTTTCTGAGCTGCCGTTCCTCTCCCGGCGCCCTGGGTGCCCAGTGAGTGTCCGTGACCCAGTGAGTGTCCGTGCTGAAGATCATCATCTGGGGTTCCGATGCGCGGCGTCTCTGTCCCTCCGCTAAGCTTTAATCCAACCATCCTCACCCACTTGCAGTCGTCAGAGAGCCAGCCTCACTGTCCAATTACTGGGGAATTATTTCTGCATGGCTGCTGATGTATGCACGTGACCTTGTCACCTACTGTCCAAGTATTACTTGCCTGGCCTCCCTCAGGACAGTGTAAATTCCTCGACAACAAAGTCCACTCTGCACACTATTTATTTTGGTCGCCCTCTCCTGCCCTGTGGTCCGTGAGTGCTCAGAGCCCACAGCAAATTTCAGCAGCTTCGCCTTAAAACCGGGACCAGGCGGGCTCCATCCTGCAGTAAGGAAGAGCTGTCTCGGGTGCGGGGTTCAGTGTCAAGGGTCAGAAGAGCACAAACCGCAGAGCCCTGGGGAGACGCAGAGGGACACGCCCTCCACAGACCCCCTTCTCCTGCCCAGCTCAGCCGGGCCCTCCTTCCCAGAGCCTTCCCTGCCCCCTTTCCAGGCCATCACAGGTGAGCAAGGGTTGATAGTCCAGATAAGTAACACCTGGTACAGCACAAACTCAGACCCAAGCTGACTCTGGCCAAAGGGCTGACCAGGGTTCCTAGGACCTCCCCCTAAGCCTGGTACCATCCTTAGATTCTGGATCCGGGGACTGTGGGGGTGTGGGGGCAGTTTGCAGAGGTTCCAGGAGGAGCCCAAGCAGTAGGAGTATTGGGTGTGGTCACGTGGAGGCTCAGGGTCACAGGTGTTGACCCCCGGCTGTGGAAGTGTTTCACCATTTTAACGACTCGCCAGGAATCGGTGTGTGTGTGCCGGCAAGTATTAACTGCAAACAGAGGCTGCGCTTCTCACAGGACACTCATGATGTTATCTTAACACTCTTTGACATGTCTGTCTCCCCGTGAGACTGACCTCCTCGGGGACAGGCGCTGTGTTATCACAGCATCCGCAGCGCCACGCAGGGCACTTGCTCCTAAAAAGCCCCGATAAATGCAGCATGGACATGGCAGGAGCTGTCCTTCTCTGAGCTGTCAGCTTCACCCTGGGGCTAGAGCATTTAATATCCTGAAACTGGCAACGGGAGGCGGGCAGCACCATCTGGGGAGTCCCCCTAGCAGGACAATAAGGCGCATATGCAGCAAAAACACGGAAGGGTATGCTGTTGGGGGGTCCTCACCGAGCACACCCACTGGAGGCTGACCCTCTGCACTGCGGGTGCCAGAAACCTCAAGGTCAAGGTGGTGTTCTGCCTCCAACCCAACGCCTGGGGACCCTGTCTTGGGAAGCTAGCCTTTGGCCCCCACCCCTCAAGGCTGGTAGCAACAGGGTTCACTCAGGGAACAGAGGGGCTCAGTAATGTGGGACCCCACAGCGGGCACCCACCTCCTGGAGCAATGGCACAGCAGACTAGGTGGTGCCGGAGCCCAGAGAGTTAAGTGAAAAGGAGAATCTGCAAGCTGGGGGGCAGAGACAGGACTCTGGGGGTTTTTCCATCACCCCTCAGCCAGCCCTCCTCTAGCACCAGGCGTGAGGAGGAGGAAGCACAGAGCCCGTAGCTCTCCGGGCGGATGGCGACAGGGACTAAATGGGCAGCGTTATTACTTAGCACTGACCGCGAACCTCTGGCTGCTGAGCCACTGAGGCCTGGCTGCTCCCAACACAAGGAAGGACTTGGGGCTGGACGCCTCTCTGCTGCGTCTGCCTGCCCAACTGGCTGTCAGCACAGAGCACCTCACCTCTCAGGCCTGGGTGGGGCTGCTCCAGCCTGGCCCAACCTCCACCGCAGGCGGGCCCAGAGCTCCACTTCATTCATTCATTCATTCATTTACAGAACACCCGCCATGCGCCAGCCGCCTGAGCCCAGCAACTGAGTACCGGGAGAGGCTTCCTGTGGCACTGAGCCACGGCCTCCCTCGGTGCTCGCTGTGAGTGAGTCACCACTGGGACAGGGTCTCTACCCCACAGCCTGCCTGTCACTTCAGTGAGATGCTGGGACAGGAGTCCTGCCCAAATCCTAGCTGCTTGGCTCGTCGGCCAGACAGCCCATGTCGGCCTCCTTTTCCAGAGGATGGGCTCAAGGCCTGCTCACATTTTCTTATCGCCACCTTGCTAATGGCTAGCGGGACACACTTCAAACTATGTGCACACCTGTCTGCCCCACTATGATCACAGAATTATCAATTGTCTATTAGCAATAGCATTGCTATCAAGCCCCTCCTTATTAGAGCCCATGATGATCCATTCCAGCCCAGATCAGACTCAAGCCCCACATTGTACCCCACCATATGTTGGAATGGGGATGCTGGTGATACTCTGGAGACCAGCCCACAAGCAGTATCAATTTCCCTTAGACCTGTACTCACCTGTCCCTAGTATCTTCCTTTTCTTCACTGGCATGCCCCTGGAAGCTGAGAGTGCCTAACAGCTGCACCTACCACCGGTGGGCCCTGTCCCTGGGCTCTAACAGTGTGTGAGGTCATGATAGGCCACACAGGCCATCCCACCATGTGCAAGTCAAGAATGCAAAGCCTGGGCCAGCATAACACTTACTTGTGTGTTTCCTGAAAGTGAAAAACTGCACAGTAGCGAATATTCAGCTCAGGTCCTTGGCAGGTGGTGACACCAACCTGTCACTTCCTGAACACTTCATAGATGCCTGTGCAGAGAAGTTGAGGTGCAAATGAGCCCCAAGGAAAACACTCCTAACTCATGCCATGTGGACTTAGGTGTGGCTCTGGCCAGACCACCAGGATAGAAGTGATACTGAGTCTCTGCTATTCCCTGTGCTTAAATTTGTGACGTTACCCATTGCCTGCCTGTGTCTTGGGGTCCGAATACTTCAGGATGGGAGGCGAAGACACCATGATGTTGGGCTTTTTCTTAATTGAAACTGCTTGTTTGCTAAAGAGGGCCCAGCCCATCAGGTCAGCTCTAAAGGAGGAGCCCTGGAATAAACATTTGCATAGAGCACACCAAGCTCTTCTTATGGATAGCAGCTTTAGGAAATAAATATGAATGATGCTCTTAAATTACTCTGACTCTCTCTATTCCCTCCCTCCTCTCTTTACGAAAGATAGCACTTTTTTAAGAAGTCTGGATACCTGAAAAGGGACTACACCAGGGTTGAAATCTGCAAATCTATTTGCATTCAGAGTGAGTCAGGGGTCCACAGATTAGCATTTCCCAGGCATCTCTTAATGGTTTTACCCAGCTGATTATGCTGAGACCTGCCTGAGCCTGCCTGGTGGTCTTCCTTTCTTGTCTCCCAGGTCTGCTCCGGACTGACTGAACCTCGGGTGGGGAAGCAGCCCCACCACCTCCATCTCAGCAGTCTTGCTCCGTTTCTTATGACCTCACTTCCACTGGGTATCTCTCCCACTTCCCTGGCTTCCTCTCCCTGCCTCTCCCTGCCTCTCCCTGCAGTCATTCATCTCCTCTCCCAGCCAGCTGATTTGTGCAATCTGAAATCATAGTTGGCAGCAACTGACAGAATGCCCCATTCTCTAAATCAGAAGCCTCAAAGAACCCAGGGAGTGAGTCAGTGTTCCCAAAAGCCATCAGGCACTCAGCAATCTCCTCTGGACTCTTGTCTGGGGAAGTTACAGGGCTAACCATGCCCTTTCTGCTAAGAGATTCATTCATGCTCATCAGGGTGTGGCGAGCTGGGCCCCAGACCTGTCCCCATCCCAGAATTCCTTGGAGGCCACCTCTCCATCATTGGTCCAGCCCACCTCCTCACAATGACCTGCATACATTGCTTTTCCTGGAGGGGAGGATGCTGCCAAGGAGAGCATCCTCGTCCACAGCACGGCAACCAACCGCGGGAGGTGACTTCTGTCTCCAAGAGGCTGAGTGGGGCCCATGGGCCTGATTTCAGTACAAAGGTGACCTCCTGAAACAACCAAGGCCCAAGACCACTGCTAGGGGATAAGCATTACTAATCCTCTAGTATATTAGCATGCAAATGGCTGGCAGGAAAATATGGTCAGGCAGAGGCCAGATGAGACACTGCAGACCTTCTGGAGCAAACACGGTATGTCCTATCCCCATGGATGCCCCTTGAACCATCCCACTTCATGCTGCTGGCTGACTGCCCCACCACCAGTATCTGCATCTCTTTGCCTTGTTAAAAAGGAGACAGCTGGCCTCCAAATGGAATCACTTGTGCCAAATCAAGACTTAATGGCTAAACCTAACTGCAGTTTCAGCCCCTCAGGAATATGACTTTTAACCAGCCACCCTAGAATTTCCTGGTCAGAACCAGGGGGTAATCCACTTACAAACCCAACCTGTGCCCTGTAGGAGGGCAACCTGGCCTAAAACAATGGATTCATTGCTAATAATTTCCTTTTATTCCATTATCTCTGTCTTCAAAAACCTTTCCTTGTCTGCCGCTTGACGGAGCTCCTTTCTGTTTGCAAGAGGGGATGCTGCCCAATTTTACTGAATAAAATCAGTTTGATCTTAGTGTTATTTAACAGATTTGGTGTCAGTGGTAGGACCAAGGGAGACTTCTGAATGCTTCCGGGACAACGAGAAACAAGGCATGGGCCCCCACAAGCCCTCTGAGTTCACTGTCTTCCTCACCGTTCTGAGGGCTGCAGGCAGGTTCCCTCCGGGTTCTGAGCTCTGCTCTCTGTCAAGCTCCCAGTCTAACTGGCTTTTCAATCTGCAATTCCCAGGTTTTTGAGTGGAAAACCTCAGCCCTTAGTTCTGACCCAAGATCCACGCAGAAACTGCTAGGAGCTGTGGGCAGCTCCCCACCCATGTGGAGCTCCCAGCCTGCCATCCCCATTTGTTGAGGTCTGCTGGTTCAACCCTCTCCCCAGGCTGAGGTTCCACAGGAATTGCTGGGGGTGCACACAGAGCCTCCTACCGGCCAGTCCACAGTAAATTCTAAACCCTGTCCATGGTTCCATCCCCAGATCCGTTAGGAACTGCAGGTGGCCGCTGCAGTTCTCCCTTTGTCTGGAATCAGTCCAAAGTCCCCATTCTTTGAGGTCTTCTGGTTCAATCCTGTCCCCAGTCCCTACTTCTTTCGTTATTCTTAGTGTCCATACTTCTGTTTCCTTGGTTACTGCTGGTTTCTGTTAACATGCCCTTGAGGGAAAGGCTGATCGCTAATGGGGATCATGGAAGCCAAACAGCTCAGAACTGGTGGGTACAGGCCATGCATTAAAAAGCTGTTAGAGCACCCACCACCTGCCCCAAAATTCCCATGTTAGGATGAGCTGGTCACAGAATGGGGTGACTGACCCGAGGTCACCAGCCCACCTCAGGAGTAAGGTGCACCGTGAAACACCACATGACCCCAACCCTGAGGCACATCCCTCTTAAGTATTAATCTAGCTTCGAGACACCCAAAGGCTTAGCAAATAAATAAATAATAAAGGTGGGATCCTTCATTTTTAAAGAGTCACGCATGCCACCTTCCAGCACACCTGCTTATTTTGTCTAAGAACTGCAGTTCTAGACACTGTCAACATCTACAAAAAAATGGCAAAATATTACCAAAGAGAGCCTAGACTAACAACAGCCATTACAGGGAATGTTCTAATTAGACAAAATTGTTTGCATAACAAGTACATTTGAAAGCAAGTGCTCCCACATCAAACAAACAGAACCGGACACCTGTTTCAATAGGTGCATAGTAGCTTCCAAAAGGCTTCAACATTTCAAAATAACTTCATTAAAAAATCTGTTGCAAAGGCTAATGAAAATGCAAAGACATAGGATCAGAAGCAAAAGTCCAGCAAATCATTAGCTTTATATCTATAACAATAACCCCAAGTCCAGGCACCTAAAATAACACCTGGGTACCCCCACATTGCCCTCTCCTAGGATCCACCATCAAAACGCTGGCCCAGAAATCACTGTGTCAGTTATAATCAACTGGGACACTAGAAAAGAGACTGGCCTCAAAGAACCTGTGTAAATTCCCTAACACCAACTTGAATGCTTCTGTGTCTACCTTCCAAAAAGGGTCCCATATAGGCCCCTCCCAAAACTGATGGGACTCTGAGAGATTTTTTGGTAAACTCCTATGTTATATGTTGTTATTCCTTTAAACTGCTAAGAGAAACTAAAATTAAAATTAATGAAAAAACGTGCCAAATTCTAGTAAATATCAAATCTCTATTTAATTGACTTAAAAATAAGCATTTATAATTTCTAAATCTTAGAGACATATTAGAAATTAACCCAAATGCTTTTCAGGTTCATGTGACCTGGGAAGACATTCAGTATTAAAGCTAGTTTAAGTTTTCTGGTTTATTAAAACATGTACCTTTACACTTATTAGTATTAAATATATTTTTATCCTACTCAGGTTTACTAATCAAATAAGTTCATGTCATCCGTTACAAAATTGGTTGATAAGAAAAATTGCTTTGGACAAATGGCTGATTTTGTCTAATGTCTCATGAAGTTTGTTGTGGGTAATCTAAACATAATTGTTAAGAACAAGTAAACTGAATAAATATAAGCAGAATAAGGTTTTCAGTGAACTTTTTAATCAGCTTTCCCAAATCTTTTTAGTAATCTGAAACCTTAAAACTTTTACTATGTTAAGTGATGAGTTAGGTTAAATACATCAAATATCCAGATTATTTCCAAATAAGATAAAATACAGAAACATCATTGCTAAACATAGGTTTAGCCACATTTTGCTTCTTTTTACAGAGGAACTAAAGATATGAGTCTATTAGTGAACATGTTGTATGCCACTCTAAAAATTTCCTATGATAGGAGTATATTTTTTCTACCTATTTCTCGAAATCATGAAAAGTATTAATAAGTCTGCCAATTCACAGAATGCTCCCATAAAGGACACTTCAAAATTGCTTTCTTCTTAAAGTTCCTAAGGTTAAGAATTCTAACTGACATATATGATTAGCCAAAGTAATCTTATTACAACCATTTACTTTCTGTATTTCCTTACAAAGTCTTTGTCACTTTGGTTAAATGGATAACTATGTATTATTTCATAGGGACCTATTATCCTATTTGACCAAGTGTCCAAACCTTTTGATATTTTTGACAAACTTCCCAAAAATACAATTCTAAATGAAGTTTTCTTGACCTTGAACTTTGAGTTTTTCTAGAGGACCCATGGGACATCTCAAAGGATTTGTTCTCTCTGCTTATAAAAAGGGAGATCTTAAATTAATTAAGCTTATTTGTTATATTAAAGTACTGGAAAAGCATTGTCAAATTGGTGAGGCTACACCTTAGGTTATATTTGTGTGGATATATGTCATTAATTTAAGTTTCCCAGAAATTGTAAAAATTCCTAAAGATCTGGTATGTCTGAATAAAATGTTAACACTTGTAACTCCAGCTATTACCTTAAAATGTTGCATATTACAAAAATAACCAAAGTTCCTTGTCAATCACCTTATACTGAACTCCCGTTACATCTTTCGCCAGGGTCATTTTTAAGTCTCTTAAATCATTTACAGGAAGCTATTGTTTTACTCAGAAGCTTTTACAAAAGCTTCCTGTAAATGTGTTTCATCTTCAGAGAAATTGATGGAAAGGAATCTGACAAGTACACTAGAATACAGGATCCAATAATATGTGGCTAAACTTATGTTCAGCAATTATGTTTCTGTAGTTTATCTTATCTGGAAATTATCTGGATATTCAATGAATGTTACCTAACTCATCCTAGAATATGATCCGATAACTTTCAGTTCATGCAACTGAACTAAGAACTAATGGCGAAACTGATGGTTTCATAAAACTTCTAACAAAAGATCAAGATGAACAAGAATTAATCACATGGCACTGAATGAACTGAGGAAGATGATTATAATTCTTCTGGTTTCTGGTTTAAGACACTGCCAGTTATCTAATATTTTGCTTTTCCAGATTTTAGGAAACCTATTTCCCTTTCCTCTTAAGCTATCAACAATTCGGTAAGATATACCTTTGTGAGCAAGATTAAACATTTACTTTTTCTCACTACTTGAACCCTACAGAATTCAAAAACTCTTCTGAGTATTCTTTTCAAGGCAAAAAAATTAGCTATTTACACAATCTTGGTAAGATTCTGTTTGCCTTGCAACAGGACACAATTACAAACATTTCTTATATTACCAAGGCTTTGACTGGAATATACATAAACTCAGACATGATCAGCTTTATGGAACTAAGGATCCCTTTATAGATTCCATAAAGTCCCATGGAAAGATCAGCCTGGTGTCTTGCTTACAAGATTCCAGCAAAGCAATTAAAAGAACGTATATAGTCAGTCACTATTCTTGCTACACTTATGATAAAGTAAATAATCAGGTAAAATGGAATGCAAACAAATCCGTTTTATTATCAAAGTGAAGGTAATGGAATTATGTTTATACTTTTATCTACATTAGATTCTAATCCTGTTCATTGTCTTTGAGGTTCTGTCATGCTCCTGCAAATTTGGACTGGATCCTGAATGTTTCAAGTGTCCTCAAACATATGCCTAGGACTCTTCAAACTAATGCTTCCCATTTTCTCCCACCTTTCTGATTTGGAATCACTAAGAATAAAGACTGCCCTTGAATCTCCTCATAAGGGACTACCCCCGGGTCTTCCTCGCCACCCAGATAGCTGCCAAGCTTCAGAGACTTAAACCTTGATACACGTCTCAGAGTGGAAGATTGGCTCCACCTGACAACGATCCCGTACAAATGATGGAGACCTCAAATCAAATTGACCAGGAAGACAAGTACCTGACATGGAGGTAGACTGCTTCCTCCCAAGACACTGGATCAAGACTCTATACGTTAACTAAACCTGAAGCCCATTTATCTTCCCTTTCTTTCCTATACTCTGCCCCTGCCTAGAGACACCACGATGGTCCATCTCTCTCCGGCCAGTGCTAAGGCAGGTACCCTCTGCAATTCAGAACTTTTTATTTTAGGCTAAGAGAAACCCTAACTGACCCCTACACTGAACTGGCAAATGCGAGAATCCCTACAAATGAATCCATTAACAATGTCACTTGAGCATGAAGTGGTCTGTGCCCTGACAGGGTTTGCTTTGTCTGTGGTGGCTGCCACCCTCCTAGGCCTATCGATGCCTAGGCTGCTGGCACACAGCTGGGCAATACCTCCTAGGTTATCTAACTAGGCACTGAACTTCCCACAAATGAACACTGGTCCACTCCCCCGGATTTATGTCACCAAGTCAGGGGGGAATTACCAGGAGGCATTCATGACCCAGGACCTGCTGCCTTGAGCAGGCTCATACGTCCCTGGTTAGGAGCGAGTGTAAATGAGAATACGACTGGAAACATCTCCTTAACTCTGGAAGATGCTAAAGAATCCAATGCTAAGACACTAGCCACCCAACAAAGAACCTTAGACTCTCTGACCGAAGTTGTTCTGGACAACACGACAGCTCTTGATTATCTGTGTTGTGGCCAACACCACCTGCTGCACCTGGGTTAACACTTCTGGGGAAGTCAAACTCCGTTATTTAAGATCCCTGAGCAAACCACTTGGCTTAAAAAGGTCACTCCCTCAGCAAAGGCTTTCCTTAATTTGTGATTTTGATTCATTCGGGTCTTGGGGGCCACGGCTCTGAAGTGCACTCCAAACACTGGGAATTATTCTGCTTCGTATAATCGTAATAATCTCCCTGGTGCTTTGTATTTTCTCAAAAGCTTTAAACGCGTATTTGTAGCCACGAACCACCAAACAAATGATCTCCCTAAGACTGGGACACCGGAGAAGGAAGGAAGAAATGGCCTACTTAAAAATCATGGACCTGAAGTTGTGGCCTTTATCATAGAGATTAAAAAGCATCATGACCCACAGATACCGCACAGAGGATCCACAAAAGCTGCCAAAACTACAGAGCAGTAGTTGAGATTGGGGCTAATGCCTTATTACGATCATACACCTCGCATTTAAGCCAAGAGTCTGATAAGAGGGGAAAACTGTTAAAAAGGAGACAGCAGGCCCACAATGGAATCACGTGTGCTCAACCCCAGGCTGCCAAACCAAGACTTAATATCTTATCCAACTGCAGTCTCAACCACCAAGGAATGTGACTTTTAACCAGCCACCCTGGAATTTCGTGGTCGGCACTAGGAGGTAATCTGCTGATAGACCCCTTCCGTTCCCCTTCCCTAAGACAATGCATTATTTGCTAATCATTTCCTTCATTTCCATTCCCTCTCTGCCTTTGAAAACCTTCCTTTCTCTGCAACTTGGTGGAGTTCCCTTCCGTTGGCTAGATGGGACACTGCCCAAATCAGGAGTCATTGAATAAAGCCAATTTGATCTTTAAATTTACTCAGTTGAATGTTTGTTATTTACCAATAGCTGAGCGCTTTCTGCAGAACAGGCCAAGCCCCTGGGGCACTGAGCACCCGCAGGAGCACCCTCTTAGGGATGATGGTGGGCAAATACCCCAGATCCCTTTCCTGTCCCTCCCTCAAGCAGGATACCCCTGAGGCATCTGTTGTGTACCTCCTCCCAGAGCTCCCTCCCCAGGATTGAACTGCAGTCACCCCCTACTGGTTGCTGACTTGGCACCCCACCCTTCCTGGCCTCCTGTCTCAGTTCCCACTCTCCCACCTAGGTTTCCTAGGACTACATCCCAAATAAACTACCTGCCCTTGACTATTTTTCTTAATTCTGCTTTTAGGGAGTCCCAAACTAAGACACCTTTTTGCTCACCAGCTGATGGACATGGGAACCACGTCTGCCTTTCCAGTTACATCTCTTACTGTATGACTCAGACCCCAACAATCCACGTAAAAGGATGAAGAGCAACCCTGTTTGGTGCTTTACTGTATGCAGGGCTCTGCACGTACCCCCATGACCTCATTTCTATCCCATAGCCCCCCTAACAAATAAGTTTAAGCATTCTTGTTTATAACTTAAGGCACTGAGGCTCCCAGAGGTTGGGTGACCTTCCCAAATGTCACACAGTTTGGAAATGTGCAGTGCAGATGCCAAAGCTCAACAGTTGGATTCTTGGGCAACCACTCTTGTCCCAGCACTACTGCCCTTTCAGCAATGAATGGTCCCTCTTTCCATTCCTCGTACTTCCCCCGTCTCTGGTCTACCTTCTCCCTTATTCTCTCCTTTCTAAAAACTATGCCCTATTTCACAGCTAAGATGACAAATACAAAAAAATATATACAGAGACTACCTAAAACTATAGCATATTTAGATCGTTTGGACTTATCCTTCAATGCTACTCCTGCTGCAAAGTCCTGCACCTGCTCGCCTTACCCGTGGTCGGGCTTCTCCATAAAACCATGTCATGTTTGGCTTGACAGGGGAGTTCTCTGTGGGTGCATCTCATCTCCCCTTAGGAAAGCCCCCTTTCTTGGTGCCCTGCTTGTAACATAGGATGTGCTAAGAATCCTTGCTGTATGAACTAATCAATTACATGGAGGTGTGATGATGGGCACTAGAACGAGCCACCTGCTCTCTCTGCACACACCCACAGCTCCTGGTAAAGACAAGTAGGCTGCAGGTATTGACCCCGAATTCACCAAGGGCCTGCTACCTGCCGGGCACAGTTCCTGGCACATTCGTCAGGTGCCACCTCTCGGCAGTCCAGGCAGCCTGAATGAGGAGGCACAGCCTTCCTCCACTGGATCAAAGTCTGCCCCACTTAGCACCACTTTGATGGGGAGTGAGGGGAAAGGAATGGGGAAGGTTATGGCCAAGATTATACATTTCTGAGACACGTTGTTAATGAAAAGCAGTTTACAGTTGGGGCAGTATCTCCCCCCACCTTACCCTGAGGGACGAGCATTCTCAGGCATGCTGGGAAATTAGAGCAAAGGAGAAAGCAATACAGGGCTGACACCCAACGCTCATTAGAAGGGCTTCTCTCTCCCTGGTGCTAACCTTCACAATGTGGTTCTGTACATGGTGGCAGAGAAACAGGGATTGATTCAGGTTCCAAAACACATTTCAGCTGGAACCTCGCAGCCTCACTGTCCAGACACAGATCACTCTGGCTCAAGAAAGCATGTGCGCAACAAGACGAGACGAATCCAGTGCCCAGAATGGCTACCGCAGGCCTGAGCTCTCAGATCCTCCCAGCCGGCCACCCGGGGCCTCTGCGATCTATCCTGCAAGCACCTTCCACATTTCCCTGGGCCACGATGCCTACGTGGAATCCCACTTCTCCGATCTGCCACATTTTGCTTATTAAGAGTCTATGAACTTCTGCAGTTGTGAACCCTGGCACAATCATCCAGGGATATGGGAAACGTATCCAGCAGGAGCCCTCAATTTCCTGAGCCCCAAAATGTGATTCCGCCACGTGCAGGCCTTCTGAACAATGGCTATTCTCAGCTCCTGAATTGTTAACTCCAGGGTCAGCCCTCCCATGGGATCCCTACTGTTTCTCCAGGCCTTGAATAAGTAAAATACAGGACCCGACGGTAAGAGCTGGATCCTGGATAGCCTGGGGATGGAAGGGCACACAGGCTGAGCAACGGTCTCCCGTGTCCCTGACCTCCCAGCCCATGGGTGCGTTACATGGGGGAGGAGGCTGTCCCAGGAGCTGCTCGGCCGAGCCCTGCTGGGCCTGTCACGACACCTGAGCCATCCGCAAGGTGCTGCTTTCACTCCACATGACAACCAAGCCCTTCACAGGTGGTGTTCTTTCACTCCAGCTTCTGTCTCTTCCTGCCCACAGCCACACCCCTCAATACATCATTTCTCAAATGAAATCCTGGCTCCTCGGAAAGTGTCTGTTAAACGTATCTGCAGAGCTCAAGATGAAATACAGCTGTCTTTTGAAGCAGGTTATTTGTTATCACTGTGGCGTAATCCAACCACAGGAGCTTAGACGGCCGAGTAGCATGTCGGCGGGGGGGAGGAGTTTTCCTCGCCAGGGAAGTCTCCCCCTCCTCTGCATGCTCTCACAAGTCTAGCACCAACTGTGAGCAGTGCACGGCGGAGGCCTCTCGCAGAGGCAGACCCCAGCCGAGACCACCAGCCCAGAGAAGCCAGTGCCCCTCCTGGCTCTACCATCAGCATTATCTTCCTCCAGTCTGGCCTGAACACATACCAGGCCCAGATGCATCAACTCGGGGGAGATGGCAGAGACCTAGCCGGATACGCACAGTCTTGGCCCACGCCAGATTGCTTTAAAAGCCACGACTCCTGTGGACACAGAACTGGAACAATGGTACCTTGGGGATGTTGACAGGCTGGCCTCCAGAAACTCCCTACTGTGCTTGAACCCTAAAAGCATAAGGCAAACAAGGCTGTTTAGTGGCATCAATGCCAACCCGCTCCCTGGCAATCGGGTCTACTGCCGTCCACCATCCAGCACAGCCACAGCATCCCTCCAGCACACCTGAATCACTCCCAAAGAAATGGCAGCATCAGAGATGGAAGTCATTCCCTCCAAACAGTACACCCCTGAAGCCTCCCCGACACTGGTACTCGGTGCGCCCAGAAAGGCTTCCATCTCTCAAAGACCACCCATGCTCCCTGCTTCCCGCCCACACTGAGGAAGACCCATCACCCCATCTAACACCTGCCTGATCTCAGCCCCCTTTGGCTGTGCCATTTTAGCTGGAAAAGGGAATGTAAAGTGATACCCCTCCAAAGGGAAGTAAAACAGAGTGGCTAAGAAAATGAGCTCCACAGCAAGCAATGCGACACTCGCGTGAGATCTACATCATTGCTTCTCAGACTGTAACATGCGCGCAAAGCAGCTGGGTTGCTGGTGAAAATGAGGATCCTAGCCCAGTAGGTCTGGAGGGGCACCTAAAAGTCTGCCTTTCTAACACGATCCCAAGTAATACAGATTTTTATTACTGGTTCACAGAATATACGTTGAGTAACAAGAGCCTGCCTACGTACTTCTTGGCCCAGAGCAGGCACTCAAAAATGTTTGCTCGGTTGAATGAAATGGCAGGAGGAGCTGGTGGGATGGCAGAAATCATTAAGAAACAGCAGATACTAAGCCAAAACAGTCCATTAGACCTGTGGTTCACAACACTGGCTGTCCATTAAAATCACAGCACTTTTTAAAAATGCTGATACCTGGGCCCCGCCTCCAGAGCATTTGTCTGGAGTAGAGTCTGGACCTTTCCAATCATTAAAAACTTCCCCAGGGGATCCTAATACACAGCCTGGTTGGAGTACCACAGAATTTGGAAAAACTTGCATTGCCAGCTATGCACCAGGCGTCGTGCACAGCAAGGCAATGGACACACAGAACCGAGTAGACGAGGTCCTGTCCCTCAGTTAGCATGTCCACTAATGGGGGAAACTGGTCCACATGCAACTCTAATGAAAAAAGGGACTATCAGGCACATTTATATAAACTGTTTTTCCCAATACAGATAATAACTGATCCAACGTGGAGGAAATGGGGGGGGGAAAGATAGGAGTTCAAGAGAGGTAGTAATACTGGGGCCTTGACAGGAGGATAAGAGTTTTCTAGGCAGACAGAGGCTGTCCCCAACTTCCGTTCTTCTCCACACTGATCAGGGGGAGGTGAGATCTGGCCACACCCCAGGGTGAATTCTGGGCCAGCTGCCTACTGCTGCTGTAGGCACAGGAGGAAGATGTACACACAAGCAACAAGGTCAGCGCAACACCTGCTCTCTGTTAGTGGCCGGTGCTCTTTGGAAAGGCCCTGGGGAGTGGCCGGGATGCCAAGTCAGTCAGAGTCCAATCAGGAAACTAGAGCCACCCTGTACCGCCTGAGGAAATCCGATGGGAAACCAGTGAAGGTTGGAGATGCTGAAAAACCAACACCCACATGGCAACCCAGACATTAGCAACAGCAGGAACCCCACAGGCTGAAGGGATAAAAGGAGGAGGTGCCGTTATGCAGCCCAGGGTCAGAGCTGACAGGCAGGAGCAGAACAGGGTGGGGACTGCCCAGCAGGAGCTGGAACTCCTAAGAGATGCAGTCACTGCTAAAGATGCAAAGCTGTTACCCAGAGAGGGAGGCGGGGAACCTGCCTTCTCCCTTCCCTAACCTCCCCAGAAGCCAGCTGGCTAAGGAGCCTGCAGTTTTCAAGGGTGAGGCCTGAACGGCGGGGGACGGATCTGAGCACTTACAGGTCAAGAACAGATTCACTCTGGTCTCTGGAAAAGGCAGAAGCACCCCCCCCCCTCATCTCTTTTCTCTTGAGCTAAAATTCTACCCCCGGCCTAGAGCACAGCTTCCCGCCCAACTTACTGCAGGTGCTGTCCTCCCGGGACCTGGGGAGGCCACCAGGCAGTCGTCTCAAGCCGCAAATACCCTCCGCACTTATCCCCATGGCGCTGCACAAATATTCTCAATCTCTGTGTTCAGGGACGTACCCGTGTTTAGGAAGCACTGCACTCAGGAGGAGCCAAGAAGGAGGGGATGAGGGGAGGCCAGACCCAGGAAAAGAAGGTTCGTCTCCTCAAACAGGGAGAATGACCTACTCCACCTTCCTCATGGAATCCTGAAGGTGGAAGAAATTCTCAAAATGAAACCTCAGACCGCCCAGCCTCGGGTTTTGAAAGAAGGCAGGCAACCCTGCAGAATGGTCTGTATCTCTAGTAGTTCTTCCTCTGCACCCCCAAAGTGCCTTCTCGGCTTTGCACCACGATGGTTTGGGACGCAACACTCTGGCCAGAAGGAGCACACAGATGCACCAGCAAGCCCTCGGGCAGTGCCTCTGGAAATGGCCCAGGAGGTCGCTAAGGCCCAGGACCACCTGCCCTGGTTTTATTTAGAAGGTCCACTCTATCCAGTCCATGCTGAAAGTCCAGGCCTGGCCTCAACAACAGCCCTCCCACCAAGGTCTTCTGTCTTAATTGTGTCCAAATGGACCAAAAGCTTGTCCTAAGACTGGCCAAAAAGTACAATCACTACTGCACCTTGGACCAAAAGTGGGCACTGGGGACAGGCGCCATCGCCAGTGCACAGCTGCTGCAGGACAGACACGAGAGCAGTGAGCAAGGAGACACCCTTTCCACCACCCAGGGCTGCAGGGGTTCCCTCCGGGTTCCCCACACTTTATTTTTATTCCAGTTGGACTTTTATACCCCACTCTTGTCCTAATTTTAATGAGGTATTTTTTCCTTTTTTCCTAAGATACAATTCACTTAACATAAAATTCACCATTTTAAAGTGTATAAATTAGTGGCATTGAGTACCTTGATAACGTCATGCAAGCATCACTTCTAGTTTCTTCTGAAACATTTTCATCACCCAAAAAAGAAGCCCCGTATCTATTAAGGAATCACTCTCCTTCCCTCCCCCGGCAGCCGCCAGGGTGCTGTCGGTCTCTCTGGATTTACCTCTGCCGAACATTTCAAGGAAATGGAATCACAACAGGTGATGTTTGCATCTGGCTTATTTCCCTTAGCATGTTTTTGAGTCTCATCCATGTAGTAGCATGTATCAGGAATCCATTCTTTGTTATGGCTCAATATAAATACTATGCCATGATGGAAACACACTATATTTTGTTTATCCTCCCACCAGTTGATGGGCATTTGTGCTGTTTCCACCTTTTGGCTACTTCAAATAGTGCTGCTATGAACATTCATGGATAAGGTTTCCCTTGAATGTCTACTTTCAAATCTTTTGGGTATATACACCAGTATTCTGCTCATTTTTTTAGGATTTGAGGGAACGTATAATGCAGACATAATATAAAATGGCAAAATTGGGCACATGAGCAAAACAGACTCTTAAAAGGGAGCAAAGAGTATACGTTCCCAAGAATCCAAGATAATTCTTAGACACTGAATTTTGCCATGGGTTTCCTGGCAGCTAAGGTGAAAAGGGAAACAAACCAAGTTACTGAAAGTCATTTGTAGAGATAAACATTTTTTCCCTGACATTAAATCCAGAACAGCATCTGTAACATGGATCTTTGTATAAAAGACTGTGTGTGACATTGTGCAAAACATATTCTATTTCTGCAAGAGACAGAGATGCTTTTCAAACGAGTGGTTCTGATTTCTTTTTTCATCAGCTCTGTGTGGACTGTGAACACATTTAAACTGTAATTTAATAGCGTCAATTTTGTAGGCTACAGCTAAGAAAATAGGACCCAGACACATTGCTTTGCAAATACCCAACTTAGTCGATGAATCACATGTGAAGAACCCCAAACAAGTAACAGTGGGAGCAGCCACTGAGGGTCTCTGACAGTTCATTTCTCCAACACGCCTCTGGTCCTAATGACGCAGATTATCTTACACTGCTGGTTACAGGCAGAGACTTAAACTTTGACATCAGACGTGCAAGAGGAAAAGCTGTTATTCTGCTGGGGGCTCATGAGCCACTTCTGTTAGTGAAGACCATCCCACCCCACCCAAACAGCGTTACTGTTTGGACCTGAGCCTGGCTGCCCTCCGACGTCTCCCCTCTCCCAGCTCTTCAATGCCACTTTCCCACCCTGGTCCAAGCCTTTATCAAAGCTGCATCTCTCTCTCTCTCTCTCTCTCACACACACACACACACACTCCTAGGGTCAGAAGCAACCCCACCCCTGCTTCCCAGAAACAGATGATCACATGGGTGCACAAGACCAGCCTCCACAGGCTGCGAGGTGCCCTGTCCTGGGCACCTGTTTGTCTGAGGCTTACACCATGGGAAAATATGGCCTTGCTATGGCTGACGGAGACCAGCGTGATGGGTTTCCTCCCATGCATCCTCTCAGACATGCAGGGAAGAGTGAGGAGCATCTGCAGGTCACCTGCTACCTGGAGCAGTGACTCTTACCTCCATTTCCCCAGCCTCTGAAGCTGGAGCATCACTTTTTGGACACAGGAAACTGAGGTCCATGGGGACTGAGCACTGACTTAAAGTCCCACAGCCCTTCCTAGTCTAAGGAAAGTGCTTTTAAAAGTGTCTGGTTTCCTCACCTCCTATCCCTGGAATCTGAATAAAACAGAAGAAGGAAGGACAAGCTGCCTGCATACATCCACTTGAGCTTCTGCTCGAGTCTATCCTAGCCCTTCTCTTGGAAAAGTGGTGACTGGAAACTCCAGACAGACCAACCAGACAGCCTGGCACTGTGTGGGGTGTGGAGACAGCTCTGTGGTCCGGAAGTGACAGTAGCCAGACTTTCACAATAACAGCACACACAGTGCTTACACTGTGCCAGGCACTATTTTAAATGCTTTGCATCCATTAACTTATTGTAACCTTCACACAACACTTTGAGGCAACTACTACTACAATCTCCATTTTAAAGAGACGAGACTGAGGCTCAGAGGGGCAAAGTAACTTGCCTGGAGTCACACAGCTTAACCAGGAATTGAACTGAAGCACTATCCATGCCCTTAGCTACCACCTTGGTTCCTAGGGTTCCCGTAACAAAGCGTCACCATCTGGGTGGCTTAAAGCACCAGAGCTTTATTCTCTCACAGTTCTGGAGGCCAAAAGTCCGACATCAGGGCGTCAGCAAAGCTGTGCTGCTGTGACACTCCAGGAAGGGTCCTTCCTTGGTTTTGTCCCTCCTGGCGTTGCTGGCGACCCTTGGCACCTGGGCCTCCCTGCTGCACTGCCTCCACATGGCCTCCTTCCCCCTGTGTGTCCGGATCTTCACCGGGCCTTCTTATAAGGATGCCGTCTACTGGATTTAGGGCCCTCACCAGGCCAGTGTAACCTCATCTTAACTAATTCCATCTGCAAAGACCCTATTCAATTAAGGCCACGCTCTGAGTTCCTGAGTAGACGTGACTTGGAGGAGGACATTATTCAACCCAGTAAAGCCAGGGTGCCACACTGCCTCTGGAAGGGCATGTAAGTAGAGCCAGGACCCTTTGAGCCAGGAAAACATAAAGCAGAAAACAGAACCAGAGAGAACCAAGACAGAAAATGAGCCCCCAGACGAACACTGCACTTTCCCAGGTGAGATCCGACCTCTGCCACAGCCTTCCCTTAGGGTCCCAGCCACAGTGGAACTCGCCACCCGCAGGGAACAGGACTGCCTCTCCACGGAGGCGAGCCCCCTAAGCCAGTGTTCACAAGGGGTGGGGCTCCCCTCTGTTCCCCACACCTGTGCCCCGTTGCCTCCCACGTCTGGAGTGCTGTGTGGCAGTTTATCAGAGGGGAACATGCCAGTGTGTTCACAGCTTCCCTGACAAATCCAGGTTCAGAGCGTCCCCCCTTGGGGGCCGGTGAAGAAGGCAGCTGTCACCAGGCATGGGCCAGAGCAGCAGGCCCCTCTCAGCCTGACCCTCCCTCCGTCACCCCCGCTGTGTGCACACAACCATTCCTGCATCACAGGCCAGCATGCACCCCGCTCTCCCCGCTGCCATGCTCCCTCCCCTGACATGCCAGGAGGGAGTTGCTGGGAGGGAAATCATAGTTTTCAAAGGCAGCTTCTCAGCAGGTAGGCTGATGCAGGGATGAAAGATAGGAACGGAAGAGGCCTAAGGAATTCCAGAATGAGAGATCAGGAAATTGAGGATCTAATGCTAGCAACAGATTGCACAATAATCAGAGGCGCACTGCAGGCTGAAGGCAAGGTGGGCAGCTCTGGTAAGGAGCTGCTGTCTGTGGCCTCAGGGAAAGGGAACCGGAGAATGTGCAGGCAACTTTTCACCTGTGCCTTCTCAGTACAGAACCACGCAGGGTGATATATGCAAAGAATAAAGAAAACAGGAAATGTAAATATTAATGCAAAGGGTCCTTGATCCTAACCTCTACTCTAAGCTGTGTAGGAAACAATCCCCCATCCTCATTAGGCCTTTATGAGACTTGAATAAGAAAAGGTTATGAGACTTGAGTGAGAAAAGGTATGCAAAGCATGGTGTAGTGCCCGGCCCTCCCCATGGCCCTCATTTAATCCAGGGTTCCATGAGTGGGTGCAGGCTGGGGGCAGGCTGTCTTGGCCTAGCTCAGCTGGGGAGGGAGGGCAGGAGCTGTTCATCCCCAGCCTCAGAGAGACAACAACGGGTGTCCAGAGGGAATCCCGAGACAAGCTTGGCTTGTGTTAGGACTGTTTCTGCAATCAGATGGAACGTCTTGCTTCCAGGGCTCAAGGTCCTCATTCTGGCCACAGTAGGGCTAGATATTGAAAGACACACATGGTGGCCCCAGGCACTTGGCCCCTGGCTCAGAGAGAACGTCCCGGGGTGCCTGGGGCCTGGAAGGAGAGAGAGCTTGCTGCAGAATCAACACCCAAAAGGCCCTTCCCCAAGGGCTGACCAGCACGCCCCACTGGTGCCAGGACAGGGCAGGGCAAGCATTCTGCACGGCCCCAAACTGGCAGTGGGGCCTGGCAGAAGCACATGGAAACAGCCAGAGGGAGAGACACCTCCTTAGTCCCAGCCCAGTGGCTGCAAGGGCCTCCGGACATCTCATCCATCTCCCCCAGAGCGGGACTTCACTCAGCACATCCCCTGGGAGGCCCCGGATGGTGATGGGCATAGGCTTGGGGAATTACCATCACCCCCCCACAGGGGACCCCAGGGTCATCTCAAATGCACACCCTCCTCCCACTTCAAGAACTCCAGCATCTACTGCCTGCCCCCCTCTTGGGAAACTGCCCTAATCCTGCCTTGCTGTAGCGGTCTGCAGAATAGACTCAAGCCCCACTTGCTATATCTACAAATCCCTTTCACAGTAAGAACTATATTTGGTTGTGATCCCAAAGTACCAGGGCAGGAAGGCAATCTCAGCAGGTTGGGATTCAAGGGAAACAGGTCTTCAAAAACTGACCCTTGTGGCCGAGAGTCACATGAAAAGATGCTCCACATCACTAATCAGCAGGGAAATGCAATCAAAACCTCAATGAGACACCACCTCACACCTCCCAGGATGGCTACCATCAAAAAGTCAGAAAATAACAAGTACTGGCGTGGATGGAGGGAAATTGGGGCCCTCATGCCCTGTTTGTTGGTGGGAATGTGAAATGGTGCAGCTGCTATAGAAAACAGTATGATGGTTCCCCAAAATTAAACAAAGAATTACCTATGACCCAGCAATTCTGCCTCTAGGTATTTACAAAGAAAAAAAAAAATGAAAGTATGGTCCCGAAGAGATATTTGTACACCTGTGTCCATACAGCACTGTTCACAACAGCCAACAGGATGTGGCAACCCAGGGGTCCACCAGTGGATGAATGGATAAATAAAATGTGGTGACTGCATAGACTGGAATATTATTCAGCCTTGAAAAGGAAGGAAAATCTTGAGGACATTAAGTTAAGTGAAATAAGCCAGTCACAAAAAGGAGAGACACTATATGGTTCCACTAACATGAGGTCCCCAGAGCAGTTAAATTCAGAGAGACAAAAGTGGAATGGTGGTCGCTAGGGGCTGGGGGCAGAGGGAGGAATGGAGAATTCTTGTTTAATGGGCACAGGCTTTCGCGTTTGCAAGAACAGGAGCTCTGGAGATTGGCTGCACAACAGTGTGAATGTATTTAACACCACTGAACTCTACACGTAAAGACGGTGAAGGCGGTAAATTTTCTGTTTTGTGTAACTTAAATTACAAAACATAATTTAAAAAGAATTCAACATCAAAGCAAAAGAATTTTTTAACTTAATTTAAAAAGAAAAACAAAATAGACTCTTGTACCCATTTGCCAGGCCCCCGTAGGGGGCCCTCATCGTGGAAGAACACTTGGAGGCTGGGAATCTCAGCTCTTCCCAAAGGCCCCTGGGGGCCCCAGAACATCTCTGTTCCCAACTTGGGCACAACATGCTGCAAGTAACTAACTATTCTGAATCTGGCTTGACTCACTACCTGTCACCCAGCAAGTCACATGAACTGCCTGTAAAATGGGAGAAGCGTCTGCCTTTAGTCTAAACAGGAGCCCTGTGTAGACACTTCTCATGGACGGTCCCAGGAGGCCTCCATGGAAAAGTGCCCAGGGGGACATAAGCAGGGCTTCGCTGCAAGGCCATGTTTGCAGGGGCACTGACCCAACCTATGGAGCCAGACAGACCTGCATTCTGAACCCTGCCTCTGCCACTTCCTAGGTCTGCACCCCTGCCTGGGTTACTGGGTCTTTCTGCGCTTCATTTCCTCCACTGTAAAACGGGATGAATGATGCTCATCAACTCACGCGTTTCTGAGGATTAGAGATGAATCTTGCTGAGTAGCTGGCACATAGAAGGCACTCAGTTAAGTGGTATTAAGATGATGACTATTTTGGGTTTTCACTGCCATGCTGTCAGCTGGAGGCCCCATGTGCCTGCTCTTGGGCTCCCAGTCCACTGATGGTCCCAGGAGGCATTAAGGCCACATGTGACTGTGCTTTCTCTGTGCCCCACACCAGGGCCAGAAGCTCAATGACATTACCACCAGCATCAGAGCCAGCGCCTGCTCCAGTCACAGGAGGTTTGATTGCATGTTAACCCTTGTTAGGCAAGGGGTTTAGAGCATGCAGGACACCCTTGTCCTAAGAGTATTGCTGTCATCCAAACTCGCCCATCAGTACACCCAGCCTATGTCCCATCAAGGCCTCTCTCCATCCCAGCGGCGAGTACTGAAGAGGGCATGAGATCCCCCACCTGGTCCCTCTCACAACAGTCTGGATGCCAGGTGCCATGGCAACAGCCCTAGTAACAATGACAGGAGACAACCTCTTGGACACAGACCAATGGGAAATGTGTAAACAACGTCCAGCCATGCATGGAGGAAGGGCTGCAGAGGGCCAGAGGCACACACACATGCAGGATGCCACCTGCCTAGGCACAGAGGGAAGCCCATTACTCGAGCCCAACTTCCCCTTTCAACATCAAAGCAAAATAATCAATGGGAAAGGGACAGGGGAGGCTGGAAATCTCTTTGACAGGCAGCAAATTATAAGCTGAATCCTCTCCAGCCAGCTGTGTGGCTATTCAGATACAATTGTGCTGTCTGCTCAGTAATTGACGGCTCTGAGGGGAGAGCCCGGCTGGCTCTGGCCCACTGCAGGCAATGTGGGGGGATCCCAGAGCCCCTCACCACTTGGAGCCGGACCCTCAGAGCACAAAGCTGGCCCCCTGGCTTCAAAGCCCATCAGCAATAGAACCCAACAAACGCCTGCAAGTCAGAAGAGATCCTGTTTTCCCTGCACTGGGCAGAACTCTGCAAGAAGCCACCATTCTCTCCAGGCAAGGTCAGCCGTAGACAAGCCTCTGCCGCCCAGGATGGGGGGCATTTCCATTCATAAAGCAGTTCATTCTGGTGAGGAACTGGAGCGACTCTAGGGGGGACTTGTCCAGGCTTCCAGGGGTGATTACAGTCAGAATCAAGACTAGAAGAACACGGATAGTAGTGACCAACATACACTGAGCAATCTGGGAGCAGGCCCTGAGCTGAGCATGTCACAGCATCTCCAGCCACAGTCCCCGCACTCTGAGATGGATGGAGCTATCCCGGCTCACACACAATGAAACCAGGACCCGAGGATGACTAGCTCAGGGTCACACAGCTCCTCCTAGGAAACCTGCATTCAAATCCAGGGACGCCCTCACCTCCTCCTTTGTTCCCACTAAAGTGGAACCTACATATATATATATACACTACTAACTATGAGAGGTGCTTCAAATGCCTGCAGAAAATCCCCAAGTAAATTTGCCTACAATTTAATAGGCTTGAGTTTAAGAGAAAATGCAATCAGAAGACCAAACTACAATAGGATAAAATAAAAAGAAAAGAAAAAGCACCGGCAGCAGGGACGACAATGAGCACGGTGGTTGTGGGCCACACGCAAAGCTCCCCAAGCACGTGAACAGCTTAAACATTTCAGGGGAATGGGACAGGGGGGGCGTCCCTGTGGCAGGGGGTCCAGCTGCAGGTGAGGAAAAGGGAGACAGCCCACAAGAAAACCCACAAATAAAATCACGGCTTCTGCCCAGAGAGGGACAACTGGGACCTCAAAAACCACCAAGCCGGAGAATCGTGGTCCAGCCCCCAGTGGGGCCAGGGACGTGTGGGTGCAGATGACAGTTCAAACCCAGGCTCTGCCACTTAGTAGCTGTGTGATCTGGGCAAGCGGCTTAGCTCTCCTCTGCCTCAGATCTGAGGAGCTGCGAGAACGAGGCCCAGCACGCGATGGGGCGTGGACCAACCCTGCCGGGCTCCTAGGAGACGGTGGCTGGCTGAAGGCTCCTCTGCAGGCAGTCCTGGGAGCCCACACACCTTTGCATCACCCCTTTCTAACACATGGCCACACACACCGGCAGCTGGCTTCTCCCCATTTGGAGCAGGAACAGTCTACTGGCACCTCCCTCAAGCCAGAGGAGGGGCGGGGCCACTGGACTCCCTGTTGCCACCCCGCCTAAAAACAGCACAACTACAGGAAACGACAGTGGCAGAAAGGGCCCCAGAGGTCAGCTCCTGCAGGAGTCTACACGCCAGATGCATACCCGAAACACCCGGGCGTACCTGCCAAGAAGGCTGATCCCTGGGCCAGATCACAGACTATGGGGTCACACTCCCTGGGGACAGGGTTCAGCGCTCTGCATTTTTAACAAGCTGTCCTTGGGATCCTGGGACACAGCCGGCGCTAGGAACTTTGTTCAACCCTTTCATTTTACAAATGAGGAAATGCTATTGCTGGAGGGCTTAGGGCTGATTCACTTTCATTCCTCATTTCCGGTTGTGAAGTAGTGATACAGACGCATCGTGGAAGTCTGGGGAAAATGAGGGTATCAAGAAAATCAGGGTACCTAAGAATCAGGTCTCGCACAAATAAACGCCCTCGAGGCGGGGCCATTTCCTCCCGTCCTTCATTCTTGGGCAAAGATAACAGATGCCCAGCTTTCCTTCACTTATATTCTATCTTAAGTGTTTTATGATGTCATTGTAAATTCGTAAGAAAAGATCGATGAAGATGAAAACCTGAGAGATCATAAAAGCGGTAAATAAACAAGGTAAGTAGCACACGAATGCCGAGGGCAGGGCCAGAGCCCAGGCAGCCCGATTCCGGGGCTGTGCACACTCCTCCAGCCCACGAATACCCACACCTGAATGGGAAGCCCAGGCCGGGATGAAGGGGCGCAGAGGCCAGCCCCTCGGGGACGGCGAAGCGGAGCAGGAGGGGAGCTGCTCGGGGCTTAAGGGGCCGGCCCAGGGAGTCAGACCGCAAACCGGCAGAACTAATGACACAGTTGTGGGGACTGATTAGGCTGCACAATAGAAAAATTACAGGGCTGTCTGGACCCAACAATGTAAGATTAATTTATCAATACAGCTGATGTGACATAGGAGAGAAAACCACCTGAATAACTGGAATCTCCCGACCAAAGCGGCCAGCCATGCCTCAGAGCATGAGCCAGACAGCAACATGTTTGGCCCATGCAGGGTGGGACGGTCCAGAGGAGCAAAAGCCACTTCTGCCCCTCAGAGATGCTGTCACACAGGCGCGGGTCCTCCAGCCCAACGCCAACACACAGGCAAACACGCCTATTCCCCCCACACTGCCTGGCACGCGGTCAAGCACACAAGCCTCCCAAGTCTGTAAGGGAGGTGCCACCACAACCTCCACTCTACAGATGAGGAAACCAAGGCAGAGAAAGGTGAAGTGACCTGGCCAGGGTCACACGGCTGGCAAGCAGTAGCCCTGGAATGCAGACGCACGCAGGCAGGCTCCAGTCTGCACCCTTAATGAAAGAATAATATTTTTAAAGAACACACTCCTCCTTTTATTCACTTTCAGTTTATGGAGCACATTCATATGCTTCACACAGAACTCACAGTGGTCACCCTACATCTTGTGACTTCCCTTTGATAGGCAGGGAAACTGAGGCAGGCACATAGCACTCCAAAACTTGCCCAAATGTTTAGGTTGTCCAGCTATTAGGCTGACCCTATAAAACTGCCATTATTATACACAAAAAGTGGCTGAGTATTGGCACTTTGAATACTGCTCCCTGGAGGTAACAGCCACAATCATAACCAGAGGGCCCACTGATGGGGCATTGGGCGCCAGGCGGTCCTAGGCACCTGCAACCCTCACAACCGCTCTATGAGGTAAACCGCTGTCATTAAGCGCAGATAAGGAAACCGAGGCCACAGGGGACCTCATGACCTGCTGAACATCCCACAGTTGGGCAGCTGCCAAGTGAGACTACGTGTCACTGTGGGGCCAACAGGATGCTTCTGGGGTGGCGGACTGCTTCACACCCTGCACTGTGTGCCCTCCAAGCTCAAACCAAGCGGTGGGTGAGGAGGCCGGCAGGGGGAGAGGAGAGAGGAACGGAGGTGGGGCGGCAGGAGGCTGGGTGGCCGTGTGAGAAGGCGCTGGCTGCCCTCCATCTGCAGCCAGAGCTGCGGGCTGGGGAGGGGGCTGGGCTGCCAGCAGCTCCCCCTGGAACACACACACACTGCCCACCTGGGACACAGGCCCCGGGGCAGGGGGTGACCTTCCCCAGAATCTGCCGCGTGGACTGTTCCTGACCAGCTGGCCAGGGCACAGCATCACATCAGGGCCACCCAGGAAGACTCCGTGGCCTGTGCCACCAGGCGTGAGCGCCAGCAGTAGGGTGACAGCTGTCACAGCTGTGTCTCTGCTGCCTCACTGCTCCCTTCCTCCCAAAGCCCGTCTGCCCCCGTGTCTGGAGGCAGAGGAGTGCTGGCAGGTGGAGGACTGTCCCCCGGACAAGGGTGGGTGGGAGTGGGTGGGGTGCCAGCCCTGTGTGAGGAGACAGCTGTGTGTGTCTGCCCAGGGCAGGGGCACCAAGCCACCGCTCCATGCCCTCAGGGTCCGGCCATTCCATGTCTCCATTTGTTTCTTCATATATAAAATGGGCATAATAACGTTCAGTCCCTCCTTGGGCCATGGGAGGATTCAGTGAGGCTGTACATGAATCATCAGTCTTGGCAAAAAAATCAGTGCTTGGTGGCCACATGCTATTAACAGGGTGGGCATAGAAGACATAAATAGTTATGGCCCAGGGTAGAGTCTGGAGACAGAGGCAGTGCCCCACAGGCAGAAGACCACAGGGACAAGGGACAGAGTTGCAGAGGGCGTGGAACTGGGGACGGGACGGGAGCAATCAGAGGCATTCATTCCGTGTACTCGGAAGCTGCAGAGCTAACAGGGCAGAGGCCGTGCCCGTGTAACTACATACCTACGAGGGCCCGGAGACAGCACAGCCCCAGACTGCCTCCCGGAGCAGGCGCAGACACCAGACGCCCTGTACGTCTCACCCTAGGAGGGCAGAGAGAAGGCCCCTGTGTGAGCATCAGGCCTGAGAGAGGAGAGGCTCTCCATTCAGATTCAGGTCTACACGCCTGTTAGGGGACCATCCCTGCCCCAGGCTCCAGAGCTCAGAACCCAGAGCTGAAGGGGAGGGCCCCGGGCAGGCTGGAAAGCTGGGAATCTGAGGCCCAAGTGGCAGGTACTTAGGAATCTCCGGCACCTGCCGGCACAGGCAGACAAGCCTGACTCAGCCTGTGCTTTGGGGCCTGAACAAGCCAGGGCTAAACATTCTCTCCTCTACCTTCCAGCTGCAAGATTTTGGGGCCATTACCTAAAAACCTCTCTGAGCCTCAATTTCCTTAGCTGTCAGATGGAGCTAATGGCAATATGAATTCTGGTTCCAAACAATCGTACAAGATCATCTCTGTAAAATCCGTATCAGAGCCTGGAACACATTTAAGACTTCAATAAACCACAGCCATCACAACGGTCACTATTATCCCCATCATGTTAGCTGCTCAGCAACATCCCTTCCTAGGGACACAGGGTCCCGGGGCCCACCAGGAGCGCTGTGACCGTGATGGGCACCTGCTACTGAGACACAGCCTGCCCCTGACCTTGAGGAGTCCACACCTTGTTCGGGAGGCCACTATATACAGAATCCTGGCTCCAAGGAGGCAGGTGGGGCAGCAGAGCAAGGAGCGGGCAGGCTCTGCAGGAGCTGGGGGACGAAACCAAGCCCCAGGGAACAGGGCACAGCCAGTGCAGAACGGCAGCGCTTGGCTTGAAAAACGACTCAGATAAATTTTTTCCCTGCTGTAGGGACCCTCAGCCCCCTCCAGAAATGCAAGGACCCCAGATGGCGCAGCACGCAACACTCTGTGGAAGGCCAGGGAGGGGACAGATGCTCCAGGAGAATACAGGAAGGTGGGGACAAGAGGCACAGATGCCTTCCTGGGGGCACAAAGAGCCACAGTCCATGGTCACTCGCTGCGTGGACACAGGCAGCCCACAGCCGCTTCCAGGTCTGGCCCTGAGCCCCTCAGACCCTGGGCCCCAGGTCGGTGGCCCCTGCGAAGGGCCATGGGTCGGGCCAAGAGCAACTGCAAGCAGCAGCCTCGAAGTGAAGAGGAGCGCTTGACACGGATTCAAGCGCACGGGCGTGGGTCCCCCTCTGTCAGCACCTCACTGGGACTCCAGGCAAGGCCTCCTGTCTCTGGGCCTCAGTTTCCTCCCATTTGGCCATGGCCGCTGCCCGCCTTCCTCACCCTGGAGGCCATTCCCTGTGACCGCCCCAAACACCCTCCCTGTCACGCGCTCCCTCTCTGGCTCCGAAGGCGGACACTCGGGTTCTCTCCGTGGCCCTCAATCCTCCGTACTGTTCACGCACCCTCGGCCTCAGCTCCCACTCCTCTCAGCAGGTGGCCCTGACCAGCTTTTATGCCCAAGGCCAGCCCTGGAATTCCAACCTTCAGCCAGACACTAGCCTCTGCACGTCCAAGGCGACCCATGCCCAACATATGAACCCAGACACAGCCCCTCCTTCCCAGCCCGCTTCTGTCTGGAGACCCAGCTCTCAGGCCCCTTGCACACAGCCCCGTTGGCCCAAACCCTGCCGGTCGGACGTCTGGGCTGCAGCCCTAACCACGCCCTCCCCTCCTGCACTCCAGCTACGCCCTCCAGCTCGGCTTCTCATCCCTCCATCTGGGACGATTCTACCATCCCGATGGCCCGCCACCCGTGCCTGCTGCCTCCCATCCACCTCCCCCAGCTACTGGATCAGTGGCTGAAACACAGGTCCCATCAGGTCACCCCACAGCCACGGCCCCACCCAGGACACACGGGGGACTGACAGCCTGCGCCTGACCCTCTGGGGCTTCGTCCTTGTTCATCCCATCATCCAGAGTGGTTCACATGCGTGTCCTTCCTGACCCCTGAGTCCCTCTCTCCACCTCCCCCCTTATAGTACAGCTGCCCCTGGGGTGGGAGGGGCCTGTCTATGTGATCCTCAAAATTCCTCCCTCCATGCCTCGCAAGGCACCTCACACACAGCAGGAGAGAGCTATTGTGTTTGCGCGTGAACAAGCCCCCCAGACATGGCGGGACACACCATCCCGGGCTCCCCCAAGACCTCCCCCGACTTCCACCTCCCTCACCTCTTCTCCCCAGAGGCCCGAAAGCCACACGTCCACTTGCCCAGCCTCCCCAGCAGCAGGGTGGCCACGTCTGGAACACACAGGAGTCTGGCTATGGGCCTGTGCCAGAATCCCTCCTGCTTCCGTGGTGGACTCACCCCACCTCTCCCGCTTCCTGTCTGCCTTTCACAGGGACATCGCGGCTGCAGCCGTGACACAAAGGCCCCGAGAATCAGAGATGTCACCTTTGACCTACCGAGCTGCTAGACCAACACCAGCCTGCCCCTTACTGTCTAATTTTACACCAGGAAAATAACCCCTATATGTTTAAGATGCCAAGTTGGTTTTCAGTTACTTGCGGCCAGTTCCAGGCCTGTGTGGTCACGTGTGTGATCTCATTGAACTCTAACAGCTGCCTTGTGGCTCAGTAGGGTTATTTTTTACACGAAGAACTGAAGCTGAGAGGTTATGTGACTTGCCCAATATCCCAGAGCCCATGAGTAGGAGAACCAGGATCAAATCTGCCTGACCCTTAACCCCAGGCTCTTTCTTGCCCGCCTTCTTCGCAAGGCTGTATTCCAATGTTTGTTGAGTGACTCTATGAGCAAAAGGACCGCCCATGAACTAGATCCTCCTCTGAAGCACCCTGTAGAGAGGGGGAGGGCTATACCCTCCTCAGGCTGGCTGTCCTGATCACACCCCTTCCAAAAGATGATGCCCGGGCCAGCGGCTGATACAGTAAGTAACAAGAACTGCTAAGGGGAACAGCCTGAGGAGCCTGCTGATCGCTCATCAGTGAGATCTGGGACTGCCAGGCAAAGGCCCCAGGACATGATGCAGCCCTCAGGCTGTGCCCTGGCTCTCTGCACACCCGTGGGTGCAGCCTCCCTCACCCGCCCACAGGCACTTGCTCTCTCCCACCCGGCATGCACACACAACGAAGCAATCAATGGCACAAATATTTTATCCAGTTCCCCACAGTTATTTTATTCGAGGTGAATGGATCAACATAGCCCAGGGAACATGGAGAATTTCTCATTGAACTCACATTGGGAACATTTTTTCCAACTTGGAAAACCTAAGCAAATGATACTGCAGCTGATGCCCGGGCTGGAGGAGGAGGGATGGTCCCTCCCCTCTAGGTGTGAGCTGGACAGAGACCAGGAAGAACGTTAACTGGCACCTTTAGCTGTGGGCAGGGAGCACAGGCTCCGGGCACAGGCTCCCTGAGCTCTGATCCACTTAGTGGCCTGCTAACTGGATGATCTTGGGCACGCGGCCTCACCCCTCATCTAAGCAATGGGGAGAACACCCCTGACCTCATTCAGCTGCGTGAGGATTAAAGCCATTCTATGAAAAGCACGCAGCACAGAGCCTGACAACAGCAAGCAGCCAATGATGGGGACCCTGTGACTACTGGCACTGTCATCCACACCCTTCTTCTAAGGACTTCCTCAGCTAGGACGGGGATACGAGGTGCCCAGATTTTCCAGGAAGGCTCAGTGTGCACGTATGGGAAGCTGCTGTTCCTCTAAGTACGCTCACATGTTCTCACCTTGGAGTCAGAGACCACGGCAAGACTGGGTATGTGGGAGGGGTCCTTTCCCTCTTAACCAACGCTTGGGTCTTGGTAAGTCATGTGCATGCTCTCTGTGAAATGGAACCGTAAGATCTGGCAGCCTCCCTCCTAGAGTAGCAGAGAGTTACTGTGAAAAGCCTCTAGGGTGCTGGTGAATATTTTAACTTCCCGTATTATTATCAGCAATCATCTAACACCCAGAGCCCTTGCTGCTCTGACGGAAGGCTGGCTGCTTGCTTTCTCCCAGTACCTTGCAGACAACCTGTCTGGGACATAAGCTTAGAGCAAGGCAGGCATGATTCTCCCCACAGAAGGGGTGAGGCGAGGGGTGGTGGGGAGGAGAGGGCAGACACGCAAAAGGACCTTGTCAATAAAGACAGAGGAGAAATGCTTTTGGAGCCACAGTTTTTAATAAAGCTCCCACAGGCAAAAGCCACTCTCCTGAAGAAATGCCAGTTGGCTGAACACCCACCAAGAAGACTGGATGGTGGTCACGGCCGAAGACCTCCAGAACATTCCCCTTCTTACCACACACTGAGGAGGGCCCGTCAGAGCTAGGGTGTCCTCCTGCAGGCCAGTAGGCCAGTCTCCAGCCTGCATGCCAACCATCTCTCACCAGCACCACAGACTCGGTGTGTCCCAGGCAGACGTCGCCATCGTGCCCCGCCACCACCACCAATACCTGCTCAAGGCCTCAAGGTTCCCCCTCACCAAGTTCTGGAAACCTCAGTCCCCTGAACGCCTCCATCTCTTAGGCTCAACAGGTGTCATCAGAGTTGCTGGAAATTTCTACACAGTCTTTGCAATTTTTGCCTTTTCATCCCCTTGCCTTACCCACATCACCCATCCCTGAGTTACTGAGTTGCATCCTGTTTTTTTCTCTACTAGCTGCTTCCCTTCTACTTCAACCCACGGTGCACGTGACATTCGGATTATTCTTAAACACAAATCTAAATCACCTGTTCAGGTACATGTAAACACATACACGCACCATAGGTGCATGCGTGCAATGGTACACCCAGGAAACAATGGTTCATTCCGTACATTGAATTTATGCAAATCAGCTCATGCACCCAAAAAACAGTAACTTATTAAAATGCTGGTGCTTCTACCCCATTTCACTCAGTGAGAGCGCCTATCAGAGCTTGAGAAAGACTCTGTGAATCCACTACGCAGCCCCTGGTCTCGGCTCCCATGTGCCTCTCATGGTGGACAGTTTTCAGAGGTCATTTTCTGCCCTAGGCACTGACTCTAGAATCCACGCTGCTTTAAGACCTGAAGGGAAGCCACCCAAGTGCGGACTTTGCCAGGTCACTGGGACTATGACTGATCGCTTTGTCTGTTGTCTACTTTTTGCTACTTTTATTTTCCATTAGCAAAATACTTGGAATTTTTTAAAGCCATTTGAGCTTGCTTTAAGATTGTCTTCCTAAGCCATCGATGACTCCAATCACTACCCCAGTGAAGTCCAGCATTCAAAGCCCCCCTGCTTCCCGCCGCCAACCAGGGCATCCCAATGCCAATCTGTCCCCTCAGGGCCTCTCAGGGCCCCCCCCTCTCCAGGAGAATGGGAAGCTTGCATCTCCTCGCCCGCACTGGGCACTTGGGCTGTATGCCACACAGCCAGAAGCATCCTCCCCCTCTCCCCTCCTCATCCAGATCCAACCTGGGTAACAAGGGGCACCCCCAAATCACCTCCCACTATACCACTTCCTTTACCAGTTTCCTCAGTCCACCCCATGCCATCCCCTTCTGTGGCAACCTGGCTTGCCAACACCCGCTTCCTCTTAGAGAACTCCCCCCAAGAATATTTTATTCCTCTGCTGTAGCCTCTGCATATCTAGCTTTGCACACCACAGATGCTCCAAAAATGGAGGAACCAAAGGGCACTGAATTGGATGAAACTGCACTGGACTCCCTGGCTTCACTTGGCCTGACTCAATGATCACATTCCTTAAATCAAAGTCTTGGTAAATTTGGCAAGTTAGCATTCAGCAAACGGGCTTTCCGGGAGGTGCCTACAGGCAGCCTGGCCATTTGCTCATCAGTCATTTTAGCATTTGGCCCTCTAGTCACTTGGCTTTGGAGGAACTGGCTTCAGACACGTTGATCCCTCCATGAAGTATCTTCTGATTTGCAGTAAACTGACCCAGAGAGGACGGTGCGCAGGCTCACCATGAGGGGAACAGTGAGATGTACCAAGAGCTGGTCTCCAAGGCCTGCTGAGGACCAGGCGAAGCCCAGCCCGGCTCTTCAGGAACACTTCAGAGACACCCCAAGACACCCGGCTGTGTGAGTGCGGCCCGCCCCTGCAGAGCTCCTATGGGCCAGCGTCACTACCCACAGGCAGCCAGGGAACCCTCCGTGGGGTCCCCAGCTTCTGCCCTGAGGATCAGGACCTGCTCAGGGACCAGACCCAGCAGCAGGGCCATGTGGGTGCCCGGAGGCCCCTGCCCATGCCCTTCACCCCCGGCCCAGAGCCAAAGTTTGACTAAAGCTCAGTATCTTTGCTTTTATAAATCTCTGCCTTTTAATGACGGCTTCAAGGCTGAGGGGAAAAAGGACCATTAAACTCACTGAATAAGTTAATGGGGCAGAGAGAATCTATTTCGGAGCCACCCCAGGCTATTTTCCTCTGGAGCTAAAGCCTGAATAAGCAAAAAGAAAAAATTAAAACCGTATCGTGCATTGCCAATAAATAACCCCCAGTGTAATCGCTCAGCATCCAGGACCTTGTCTGCTGAGATACTGTAATGCAGACCACTGTACACCACCCCTGGTTTCGAGTTCCACCTGCAGGGACGGAGGGGTCCTCTGCTCGGCCCAGGTCTGGCCCTGCCAGCGGAGGCAGCGAGGGCGGAGTGGGCTGCAGCCCCCTATGCCTCATGGTGAGAAGCTGGGTCCCACCGACTAAGCTCACACCAACAGGCATCCTCCTAAGGGCAGCCCCAAGGCCCTCCAATACCCCAGCTTCAGAGATTCCTTCAAGGACTCCCTAGCTGTCACCTGCCTTCCTAACAGCCTGCTCCCGCTGTCCTGAGACTCTACGGTCTCTATCCCCTGTGCACAAACAGACGTAGCATCTCAGTTTCTTCTGCATGGACAGCACCACCTCCTCGGAAAACTCCTCTCCTCTTCTTCACCCCTCGTCCTCCCTGACTTCCCACTCTCCTGCTTGGCCGGCCTCCCCCGCCAGCCTCCCTGCCTCCTCCAGGGAGAACCAGGGCCTCCCTAGAACAAAGCTGGCAACGCGGCCCTTAGGGCTGGGAAAGCACAAACGATTAAATAAGTCAGACTCCTGTTGGTAAATGTTCAGTCCCACTAGACACACGTTGTTTACTCTTTAATATTCAAACATGTTAATTAAATCTCTGAATAAACAAATATATTTTAGCAAGTGGCATTCCTGAGGTGGAGTTCCTCTCCGCCTCTGTGCCCCTGGCACCTTTCAGGGAAGGCCAGGCCCTCTTGGTGGGCCTCTGACATGCTGGCAAATGAAGTCTAGGATCCCTGCCCCTCCGCAGGCCACCTGGGCTTCTGCTCAAGGGGTGACGGACCCACCCCAGTCCAACCACACACCTACCCCTCTCGGGACCCAAGGCTTCCTCTCAGCCCCCCGACCTCAGAACACCTCCACAGCCCGCGTGTCCCAGATGAGACCCCCACTCGTCCCTCCCTTCCTTCATGTGCTGCCCGGTGTTTACTTAGCCAGGCACATGCTGAGCACCACAAAGACAAAGGAAAGCAGACGGAGCCCCAGTCCTGGGGGGGCTCGCCGTCCTGGGAGCCGCCCTCCCCCTGGGCCTGCGTGGGCCGGCGCCCCCCTGCTTCTACAGCTGGAAGTGGCTTCCAGCAGCGTCCTTCTCCCCAGGACAGCCCTCTGCCATGTCTGGCCTCCTGTGTGGCCAATGCCTGCTCCCCTTCCAGGTCTCAGCTTGCCCATCCCTTCCTCTGGGAACCTTCTCTGTGTGGCCCGGCCACAGAATCCCGCAAAGCCGGGTGCTTTCTCAAACACGCTCACTGTGCCCACCACGTAACAGGGAAATTGAACCATCTCCTGTTTCGGAGGGGAAGCCTTCCAGGGCCTGCTCTTCCACTCAGATTAAATGCCTCCCCCTTCCCAGGGCCTGCGGGGCCCTGCCTTCTGCCCCCGTCTCCCACTTCCCGGCCTCCCTCCCCAGGCCTGCCCCGGCCTCCTTTCCAGCCTCCACACCCCCAGCCCCTCCCACCTCAGTGCTCTGGGCTTGCAAGAAATTCTCCCTTCAAATCGTCCGGAAGCTCTGCCTGCCTGCCCCTCACCATTCGGACAAGAGCTGGACTGTCCCCTCATCCTGAAGCCCCCACCCAGCCTCACCCACTCCAACCCTCTCTGAGTGATTTATACAAACTGACAGACTCTGCCCTTTGAATTCCCAAGCCAGAAACTCTACCTGTCCTGGGTGCCTCAACGTCTCCGCGTGAAGGGATGCAGCGTGTCTGGGTCCCCCCATGAGTCGGCAGGCCTGGTGGCCTCCTGACTACACACCCTCATCCTCAGGGCTCCCCTCTGGTTCTGACGGAATAAGAGGACACCCACTGGCCCAGGGCCTTCCCACACCCCACATCTCAGCCGTCAGCAAGCAGGGCCCCCAGCTGCGTCACTCCGAGAGGGAGGTGAGGATCCAGGTGTTGTCAGGCATCCGTCTGTCCATGGTAAAAGGAAGCCAGCCCAGGGCCCAGAAGGGCCACACAACTAGGCTGTACAGACAACTCGAGACAATGGTCTGGCCGCAGGATGGAGGGCACCTGCCCAGGAGCACCCGGCGCCCTCCTGGCCCTGGCTTCCATGGTAGAAGGGAGGACAGGGTGTGCTGGAAGGCCAGGAATGACCTTGGGCTGGGGACACCAGAAGGTGCCCCTGAGAAGTCAGCCACCCGCTTTTGCTGCCTCTGCAAGAACCAGTGCATCACAATAGCAACCCCATGGGCTTTGAGTCAGACAAGATCCCAACTCTGTCACCCACCCAGATGGGTGACCTTGAGCAAGTGACACCACCCCTCGGCCCCTTAATTTCCTCAACCACAAGACAAAAATGTAACAGCACCTGTTTCCATGAGTCATGCCCATGTGCCTACCCTAGCCCAGATTAATCAAAAGCAGTCCTATTGTGTAAACTGGTACAACCACTTTGGAAAAAAAATCCAGCAGTGTTTTACAAAGTTAAATATAAATTGATCACACAACCCAGAAATTCCACTCCTGGGGAGAGGCCCAAGAGAAATCAGAGTATGTGTTCACAAAAAGCCTTGTGCAAGGATGTCCATAACGGATTCATCCATAATAGTTCCCAAAATGGGAACAGCCAGGGTTCCAACACCTAGGAGACTAGACGAACAAACTCAGGCATTCCGTAAAATGGAACAGAACTCAGCAATAGAAACAGACTATTATCTGCAACAGCATGGATGAATTTCAAAACCACTTTGCTAAACACCCATTATATGATTCCATTTATCTGAAACAGTACATAAGCAAAAGTTATCTATTGCAGAATAAAATCAAAACAGTGGCTATACCTCTGGGAAGGAGGGTGAAGAGAGAGTGGGGCGGGCCAATGGGGGGACTTTGGGGGGATGATAATGCTCTGGATCTTGCTGGGTTTGGGTTCCACCGTGTATGCATTTGTCAAAACTCAGAAAACATATATGTGAGATTTATGCATTTCATTAACTGTTAATACTACCTCCAAAGAAAACAATGGAACAAATACTGAACTTTCATTTAATGATATGCATACTAAAGTATTTAAGGGGTCCATACGAACATCTACAATTTAAAGATGCTTCCAAAAACAGGGTGGATAATGCGTGGACAGAGGGATGGACAGATGGACAGGCCACACAATAGACCAAGTACAGTAAAATAGTAATTGCAGGACACAGATGGTGGGTACATGGGCATTCACTATAAAATTTTCCAATTTTGTGTATGCTTGAAAATGTTCATAATAAAATGATGGAACAGGGAGAAGCCTATTTATTTGCGTGGCCAAGGAATGTGATCCCAAAGCCCTATTTTATGGCCTATTCTTTTGGGATGTTCTTCCATTCTGCTTACCAAATCACCATAGCCTGTTGTCCCAGTCCATTTTCATTGTGGGGGTAGGGGACCCACAGGGTGCCTAACTTGGTGGCCGACACAAGTGAGGTGCTCACTGGCACCTGTTGAAATAATGGATAACTTACTTAGTTATTAACGAGAGAGACAGTGCATCGTACATACTATGGGGTGGGTTTACTTATTTCCACCGGTGATGATCTAAACGGCAGACAGTGAGCTGTCTTCACGGCCCTTCTCAGACTTCGCCCCTGTGTGTCCTTCCCTGTACCCACCCTCTGCTTCCCTGGGAATGGACAGCCCCTTCCATGGGGCTCCTCTGCTCATAAGGCCAACTAAGCAGCTCTGCTTAGGGTACCAGCAGCTAGAGGCACCACAACATGACAAAAATGTGGTGTGGGTTAACTTCCGCAGGATGCTGTACTCTGAAATTCTAAGAAAGACTGTTTTCATTTCAGCAGAAATGCACAACTTTTTGGTCCTCTGATTGTGATGAGCTGAACTGTAATCCCACACAAATTCCACTTTTAAATCCTGTGACCCAGTACCTCCAAAAGTGGCTATATTTAGAGATAAGGTCTTTAATGAGGTGATGCAATTAAAATGGAGACAGATGGGTGGACCCTAATTCATGAAGAGAGGCAGACACCGGCCAGCACAGAGGGAAGCCCACATGAAGACACAAGGAGGGACGGCATCTACAGGCCCAGGAGACACGCAAGAGAAACCAGCCCTGCCCACACCTTGACCTCAGACTTCCAGCCTCCAGAACTGTGAGCAAATAGATTTCCGCTGTCTAAGCACCCCCTCATCTGTAGTGTTTTGTTATGGCAGCCCTAGTAAACAAATATGGTGATTTAACATTTTTATTTTAAATCACATATCTGGTAGGTATGGTAATCTTTTCGTTGCTTCCGTCTTCTGAAGTTTTATTTTAATAGAGAAAATATAAAGGATTACACATCAAACACCTTATTTACCCAGCACCTGGAATTAATGCATATTACCATTTTGTCATATGCTGAGTTCTTTAAAAGAGAAAGAAGGAAAACATCACAGATAAAGTTAATAGCCCTGTGTTCACTCTTCATTTCCTCTCCTTCCCCCCCACAACCAAGGCTATTGTGAAACTGGTTTGTATTCAGTCCATGATTTTATCTTTTTACTATATACCCGTGTCTTTAAAAATTCTATCGGGCACTGTGTTTTTTAACTCCCAAGTATGGTACGTCATTCAGCAACTTTTCCCATCAGTATTGCCTTTTCACAACGTAGCCACGTCACCACACAGAGAGCAGGGTTTTCACTTTAAGTCCTACGGAACATCCTGCCACGGCGACACACCACAGCCCCTCTCCTCCTCCCGTCCTGGCGACATCTGAGCTTGTGTCCAACTGTTTCGCTCTTGCACAACTGCTGCAATGAATGTGGGAAAGTGAGCTGGAGGGTCAGCCTGGGTGTGAGTCCTCACCTGCCCCTGACACGGGGGCCGCAGGCAAGCTCCTTGCACCTGTTGGCCTGTTTCCTCGTCTGTGAAATGCGAGCAGCTCTCGGCACACACGGCTGGGTTGGTTAAAGGAGATGCCACTGAAACAGCCTGACCCGAAAACGTCATCACAATCACCAGCTGCCGTCACTCTGGGCTCCAGGGCCTGGAAAGGCAGACCTGCCCATAAACACCAGGACTGGACCACTGACATCCGAAAGCTGGGGCTTGGGTGGGGACCAGCCTGACCAAAGACAAAGAGCGGAAATGCTTGGGAAGGGTGCCCCCTGCCTCTGGGCTCACGGCAGAGTAAGGCAGCAAACAGGCCTGGGGCCACACGCTGCTCATCAGCACAGCTGACACACGGGTCGCGGCACCCTCGCCTGTCCAGTGACCCACCTGGGCAGGTGAGGACAGGCCCGAGGGAAGGGAACAGTGGGGAGCCCCAGGGCCAGCAGCGCTGAGAAGGCAGGCAGGTAGGCCAGCAAGTCACCGGGGTAGAGAAGAAGCCCAAGACTGACCAGTCATTTCCACGGAGACCAGAAACGGTCCTGGGAGAGAGTGAGGGAGGCTCTCCCAGGGCCCAGGGCATTGCTCTGAGCTAAGAGGACGGGAGCAGGCCTGCCGTGTTCCCGGCCAGGGCTGGGCAGAGTGTCAGCTGCATGCTGGGACAGGGAACCGGGGCCCGAGCCTATGCCACCACGTGGAGCCAGTCTCTGCATGCCAACTGGGCATTCATCCCAGCCCGGGCCCTCCACCCAATACATGGGGGGAAAGGCTGACCCCCAAATCACCCTCTGAGGGGGCTTCCTCCCAGGAACTTGTCCCTGAAGCTGGCTACACCCTCAGCACACCTGGCACGATGCCCCACGGCCTGGAGGTAGGTACCCACCAGCAGAGCTCAGGTGGCCTTTGACTTCTCAGTGTTGTGTCCCGGGGCTAACTTAGCACCGTGCCTGGCACATGGCTGGAGCCCAGAGACCCTCTCTGGGCCCTGCAGAAGGAAGGGCCCAGGCTTCTACCCGCACCTTTCCAGTAGTCCATATGCTGTGATGGGCTTTGGCAGGCAAGAAGGCAGGCGGCCAGACACCTGGGCACCCCACTGCCTAGATGCGCTTGCAGCTCAGCGTCCACAGCAGGCTGACTGTGCCACCAGCACCAGGCGCTCGTTAGCCGTCTGGCACTCACTTGGAAGGCAGTCCTTGGGAATACGGAGCACAGGGCCAGCACTCCAACACCTGCCCCGGGGATAGGAGCCAGGTGCTCCCCCAGGGCATAGGGCCCTCCCACGGAGGAGGGAAAGCTGCAGCCGGACACCACATGCCCTGTGGTCAGGCACTTCTTTCCACCGCCCACCCTCACTCACCACGCGGGCTTTAAGGGGCCGAGCCCCTGTTTCAACATTCTCTCACCCCCAGTGCCTCAAAGGCAAGGTTTCTGCCAAGGGAATAAGACTACACCACCCCTTCCACAGCCCTGCCCCTCCCCCTTCATGTTATTTCCCACTGGTGTCTTATCGCCACAGTTGTTAAGATGACTGCCACTTAAGAGGTGGCAAGGAGTCAGAAACACAATCTGGAGCAAAGCTGATACTAAATAACTTCCTGAGCCTGGCACGTGTGCCGAGGCTCCCTCCTAGATCTCAGGTGCATCATGAAAAGGCTACACAGGATGAGAACCCAGAGACACCCCAGTTCCAGCCCCCAAGCCTCCCCTCCACCAGGGGAGTCTCCTCCCTTCTCTGTGCTCAAGTCTCTGCCCCAGTAAAGGCTAAAGCTGAACCGTTACCACCACCCACACCCCCACCACACACACACACACACACACACACACACACTCAGCCAAGGGTATGAATGACGTCTAACGCTCAAACCCAAGCAGGACAAGCCCTCCCAGCCAATCAGTCCAGAACCACCATTTTCCAGATAAACATAATGAGCCTCAGAGATCTTGAGTCTCGTGGCTGAGACTAACCAGACAGACTGGGGATTAAAGCATCTCCGAAAGAGCTACACCCCAGGAAAACACCAGAAAGCCCAGCCGTTAGATGCTGAGATCGGCTGGCTGCAGTCAGTCGGTCCCTCAGGTGCACATGCGTGTTCTGCAGCTGTGATCTCCTAACATGGGCCCTGGCAGCCAACATCCCAACAGCCATAGCACACCGATGCCCTCAGAGAGTCGGCCCTTGCCTCCAGCATCTGCAGAGAAATCAGTTGACAAACCCTCTGAAGCCGATACCCCCTGACGCGGATTCGGTCTCACCTGCCCCCACAATGCCCACTACGGCCACCCCACCAGGCCTGAGCGTGCAGCTGTCCTCCATTCCAGCCACCGGGTGTCACTGCCGCCCCCAAGGAACCGCAACCGTAGCGTGCTCAGTGAGGAGCTGAGCGACCTCACCAGGTCAGCAGGATCGCATAAACACCTTCTGCACCCTGTCCTGCGCTCCATTCTTCTTCCAGAAAGAGACAGACGGCCCCACACATCACACAATTTAATCCCCACACCAACACTCCCCGATAACACCTTACTCCGCAGGTGAAGAAAACGAGACCCAGAAATTAACTTACTCAAAGTTCAAAAAATAAAATAAAATACAAGCAAGGAGGAAGGCAAAGATTGGAATCCATACCAAATTCCATGAACATTTTACTACACAATTTTGCCTCCCTCGAGATAGCAGATTCCACGCTATGGACTCCGGGCCAATCAAGTTGGTTTGCCACGACCCTCAGAGATGCTGAGATGCTGGCGTCTGGGAGCAAACCCCAGGCATCTCTGATCAAAGGTACAGCCACAGCAGGACAGGCTGAATGAGGAGCACCTCCCTCCCCGCAGAAATCACGGTCTAGCGCCCTCGTGTGGCTTGACATGGAACCGGAGTGAATGTGCTTGGGAGGCTCTAACGGGTGGATTAGAGGGATTTAGAGGTCACCCCCTTCCCACTGCATTCCTCAGCTCTTTCTCCCAGAGCTGGTGCTGGAGCCCCATCTGTAGCTGACAGACAGCGTTAGCCAATTTTAATAGCCAGAAGGGAATCATCTCATGAGTGGGAAGCTGCACAGAGCAAGAATAGCAGTAAAAACACATCAGTGAAATGCTGGGTGCTTCTGAGTTATCCTGCATAGAGATGCCCTGCATGCCAACCCCTGGAGCGGACGGGGCTCTGCCCGGGACGCTGTGCCACTTGGCATCCCAACAGAGCCAATCAGCAGGAACCACAACAGTCTCCCTGCTCTCTTGGCAGACATGTGCCTCAGCCATGTTGTCACCTTTCCCAAATGCCCACCACCTTCGTCCCTCGGTTGCCTCCTTCGGCCTTGGCCCTGGCGCTGCCTCCCATCACAGAAGCCGAAGGGCCTACCCCCAAAACTGACAGCCACATCAGGGTGCAACACCATCCTGCGGACAGACTAGTGCAAGGAACAGGACAGCGCCTGCTCAAATCCGAGACTGCCTGGCACACAGAACCGCCAGAAGCACCCACAGAAAGGGGCACTCCAAAGTAGTCGGTCCAGGTGGGACCCACAACCCCGGTCTGCAAGGCATTTTCATGGCTGCAACTTTAGGGAGGCAGGTCTGAGAGCACGGGTAGGGTCTAGGGTAATTACCAGGACGTGGTATTTACTCAGCTGCTACTTGGTGCCTCGGTACTGCCCAAGCTTGGCAGGGCAGACGGTGAGAGGTGAGAGGTGCCTCCACACCTGGGCCCGCATATCAGATGACCTGAGGAAGTCATAAGCTCACTTCTTCCCGACACTGGCCCCACTCTGCAACCATTTGTCGACTTCTCTGTGCCCCCATCCAGCCTTATCTTCCTGGGCAGGGACCAATCCCATCGTTCATCTCCATTATTCCCACGCCAGTGTGCTAGGCCTGCCTGCTGCTTCTGAGGGGGCCGAGGTGGGAAGGAGAGCGCTCCATACCTACTTCTGTCCCTTAGGGCACCCTGCCAGCCACCTCCGAGGAAGCTCGGGCCCTGGACACTCAGGTCCGCTGGGCTGCAGATACGATGGAGGCAAGCCTAGCACTGCTGAGAGCTCAGCCCTGCTCAGTCCTGGCGCCAAGAAAGACTCTGAAAGCCCAGTCTGCCAGGGCCACATCCCCCCAGGCTGGTGCCACATCACCAGCTCTGGCGCAAAGGCAGCCACAGCCTGGGGACGTCTCATGCGCAGCACTGCCCTCTGGTGGCCACCGGGGGTCTAGACGCAGCCGATTTTAGCAGGCAAGAAGCCAAAAGCTTTAGGGCTTGTTTACGGAGACCTCAGAAGTGATGCACAGAACACAGAAAAGAGGCACTTGTGCCTGCATGCATACGCCCCCAGATGCGTGCACACAGCCCCGTGGGAGGCTGCCCCGATTAAGACTGCGAATCTGAGATTGCTCCCTTCTTTCTCTCTTGCAGGAAGCTAAAGGCTCTTTTCCCTGCCTCTGGAAGAATCCAAATCCCTCAGCCCCAGAGCAGACGCTAGCAGAGGGCAGGGGAAGGAGAACTGTACCAGCTGCGGAGCAGGCCCTGCGGTCTCTCCTGCCTTGTGCCAGCAACTCACTGGGTGATGGAGTCTAGTCCATTCACCTCTTGAGCCTCTGGTTCCCCCTCAGTAAAACTAGGTTTGGCCCCAATTGTTTCCGAGCATGTTTCCAAATAAGATGATTTCTGGTCAAAGTCTTAAATCTTTAGTCAAAAGCACTCCCAGGTGTCTAGGAAGGGAAACAACCAACATGGCACCCTACTGTTTGATAGCCCAATGAGTATGTCACCACCTACTAGAGAGGGGCTCCAACTCCACCACCCGGGACGGGGCACTGAGGTTACGGAGGTGCTGTGACGTGGCAAGGTCATTCAGCCACAAAGCTACCCAAAATGGGGTGTTTCCACAAATGGCCACCCACCGTCTGACCATGTTTGCTGGGCACTCTAGCTCTCTCCCTGGGGACAGCTGTGGCCAGGCCACATGCTCACAGCTCACCCATTGGAGAGGCAGAGAGAGTCCATAGCAATGGGGACAGAGAGATGGGCCAACAGGAAGGGCAGAGGCCACTCATCTGAGGAGGCGGGAAGAGAAGGGCCAGAAAGAATTAGAGTTCACCTCAGGGCAGATGCTCTACTAGCCTCCAGCCCCAGCTGCCCCGGCCTGCTCGGCATCCGGCAGCAACCTCGGAACCCCAAGGTTCCACCGGGGAGAAGCCACCCAGCCATCTGCTCGGCCAGCCAGGCGCTCTGGCCACGGCAGACAGGGACACGTCCTGCTGACAGTGCCTCCGCCCAGAGTAGCGCTGGCTGGGCCCCAAGCCACCAGCATCCTGAGCCGCTGCCAGCCTCAGCCGGTCCCTGGTCTCCTGTGGGAGCTGACCTGGCCTCCGAGGCCAGGACACCATAGGACGATCAACGAAGGCCTGGGAGGAGGACCTGGCTGAGACACAGCCTCAGGGGAGGCTGGTGTCGGGAACGGGTCAAGAGGCCAGCCCGGAAGCTTCCGCACCGTAGAGGCCTGTCTGCAGCTCTGCTGGCCAGCACGTACCCAACAGAATCCCATGTGCCTTCCCCTCCTACCCCAGCTGGGGCACTTCTCACCCAGGGAGCTGGAATGTCATAAAATGAAGGATCCTCCTAGACCTTCATGCCCACCCTCCTATTTTATTATTAATTTATCATGATGGACGTCTATTCGTGAACGTGTATATATTCTAGTATATGTTAGCACACATGAGAACTAAGCAAATACACAGTATAGGCAACATACCTTAACATTAAATGCCAGACTGCCCAGCCACTTACTGGCTATAGGAAATTGAGCAAGTCAAATGCTGTCTCTGCATTCAGTTTCCACATCTGGGCAATGGGACTAAAAATAGAACCTATCCCACCAGCCTGGTGTGAAGCCACTGTGAGGCACTCCTACTAAAGGGCTTGGAACAGGTGTGGACATAGGAAGTGCCTGATAAATGCCAACTGTCGCTAGTTACCATGTACTGACAGCTGTCACTTTGCAGGGCAGGACACAGGGTGCTGACCCCTGGAGGGTCACTCAAAAGAGCTGTTAGTGTCCTCGTCTGACAGACAAGGGAACTGAGGTCCAGAGGAAGGAAGGGGTTCGTCCAAGGCTTGGGAAGGGCCAGGCGCACAGGAGATGCCGGGAGAACCAGCCAGCTACCAGCTTCCTCTCCACCCTTGACGACTGTCTGGAGAAGAATCCTGAATCTCCCACCACCCAGGCTGGGGACACCTTTAAGGGGCCCAGCCAGATGGGGGAACAAGGGGCAAAGGTGAGTTTAGAAAGAAAGAACAAGCTCCCACGGTTCCCAGCCCTGAACGTAAAAAGAGCTCCTCAGAGCCCTCACTGAGTGGATTTCTCCTTGGCGTGGGCTGCAGGCTGTGAGGAGCCCCAGGGCTGCCAGCCTTGCATAGTTGCTGCCTCTGGGGACCCTGGATTTGGAAACATCGCCCCAGAGGGAGACACAGTCGTGGGCAAGGCTCTGGCTTTGTCAGGGTGCCTAGAACAGGCGCCAGGCAGAGCAGGGGGAGGCGGTGCCAGCCCCCACACCTGGGAAGGAGGCTTCCAGCAGCTGTCAAGCCACTGCTCTCCTCTGGGGCTCTCACGGGACCCTGGTGGGTAACATGGGGGAAGCGATGACTGCAGTGGGCCCTCCCAGCTCACAATTCTGGTGAGTCCTGCACTCGGGGGGAGGCAGAACTTTGGCGATCCTCATGGGGGTCCTAGGGGCTCGACTGGGGTCCTCATCCTTGAAGATCCAAGCCATCAAAGAAGAACTGCCGACACGCCTGGCCCCCTGACCTGGCTGCGTTTCCCAAAGCAGAAGCCAGCAAGGCTCCAGTGGCAGATGACTCTAGCTGATGGTTCCACTGGTCACCAATGGATCTGGAGGACCGAGTCCAGCCTCCACACAGGGCATGCTTAGACCCAATCGACAGGGCACTCAGTCGCCCTCCCCAAGTCCCTCCCAGATGGGCCATTCCCTTAATGTCGCCTCTGATGAGAAAAAGAACTTTCTGGATGAAAACGGTCTGCATCTCCCCAAGGAGTCACAGGGCGTCCACCTGAAGGCCTGGGGCTGGAGAGACCGGAGGCAGCAGAGCCAGACGGGTCCCGTGGAGGAGCAGCAAGTGTCTTCTGGACCTTCCCTCCTGTGGGACGTGCATCTCAAGCCCTAGGACCCGGTTCCGCTCTTTAGTGTCAGTTCCATTAATCAGGAAAACGGGACTAACAATCCTTGCTTAGGTATTTCAAGTGGTTGTGGCGAAAATAAACTCAACAGCTGGAAACTGGCACATGTGACAGAATCAATGCTGTGGGTCTCCATGCAAACGAAGACTTAGCTACATAGCCACAAAGGGAGGACCGAGGGCTACTAGGACTGTCTTTTGAGAACTGCCTTGGACCTCGGGGACTAGGGGGCCTTGGGAATCATGATAGGGCGCTGAGATCCCCTGTGCCACCCAGCCTGGTCCCCACTCCCAACTGATCAACCCCTCCATGGAACACAGCCAAGAAGGGGAGCCAGGAGCTTGTGGACCCCCTCCTACTATCATCCGAACTCCCTCTCAAACTCAGACCCTTGCAGTCCAACAGTGGGCACCAAGCTTTTTTGGATTATGTGGCCTATAAGCAATAAAAAATTTATCCTGTAACCACCAAACACTCATATTTATTAAATTATATGTTTATACATCTTCAATCCTTACATTAAATACTAAGCATTCCTCTTTCAGGCAATAATTTGAAATAGAAATTCTAACATTTTCTCTCACGCCCAGCGGAGGCCCCTGCCCCTGCAATGAGCTGGAGCTTTGCACAGGAATGTCTCCTCCTGGCCCTGGGCTCAGGGTGGAGAATGGTGGGCCACAAAGCTGGGGGTGTGGCCTCTGGTGAGAGGCTGAAGGTCCCAGAATATCCTTGCTGAGGGTGGCATTTGGTCTGGGCAGCTGACTCCAGGCTGGGCGGTACTATCTGGGTGGCACAGAGGTCCCTAGAGGTGGGAAGGAGCTGGGAGGGAAAATGGACAGTGAGGGAGGGCTCCCAGCCCAGCACCAATCCCGGAGGAGATGGCCTTAGAGGTGGCCTTGCGAAGAGACCCGTGGGGATGTGCCTAGGGCCCCGGGATGGCATGCGTCAGAGCTGGAAGGGACACTGCCCTATGGCCTCAATTCACAGTTGAATTCACAGGCTCAGAAAGGCTGGAGGGAAGAGCCAGGAGTGGGATTCACGTGTCCCATCCTTTCTGTACTCCCACCTGCTGCTGGCCAACTGGAGGCCTTTAAGGCAGGCTGGAGGGGTCTGTGATGCCAGAATACACCACCGCACTTGACACAGGGACCCCAGGAGGCAGTGACGATGCCACAACATTGGCAGAGGCTGTCCTGCAGGAGGACCATGGCTACCCTCACTCCCGCCCAAGAGCCAGCTGGGTGGGGGCCCAGTCCACCCCTACAGGCAGAGAGGTGGCGGCGGCCCCGGCCAGGACTGTGGGGCAAGAACGGAGAGCATGCCAGGGGAGCCAGGTGGGGTCCCTCCCTCGGCCGCCGCAGCCCACTCCACATCTGCAGGCAGCAGGATGGGGGCCCCTCCCAGGCTCCAGGCCCAGCTCTCCGGGGACCAGTACACAAGCACACCCAGAGCTAGGGCCAGGCTGGGATGGTTTTACCCAAAGCCATCACAGGCCCAGGGCCCCTGGAGCTGCAAGCTGATGCCCTGGGCCCCAGGGTATGCCTCAAAAGACGGACCTGGGCTGGTAGGGGCTGCAGAAGGCTCTCCAGGCAAAATCACAGGGCCTCTGGAGCCCAGGGCCCCTGCTTCTTTCCCTAGTGCTGAATCTCTCCCCCTTCCTAATCTCACCTCAAAGGCCCCTCATATCTCTGCCTACCTCCTTCAGGCATAGGCTCAATCCTGGGGCTCCTGACTGCACCCCATAACATAGCACACTTGGGGCCTGGCCCCCACCCCTGCCTCTGTCCCAGGTCTCACTGGTAGTTGTCAAGGCTGGCTCTCCCCTTGATCCTTAGAAAGGCTGAGAATCAAAGGGCCAATACAGCAGCCAAAGCCCCGGGACCCTTCGCCTGACCAGGGGAGGGCCTGCAGAGGGGAATAGGGGGTCAGGAGCTGCAAACATCAGGGACCCTGTTGGGGCTCATTTGGAGACCCAGCTGGCAGCTAATACCCTTGCCAAGAGCCCATGATCTTCACAAGCCCAGGTAGCCAACCCCAAGAGCCCAGGCCCAGAGATGCCATCTTTTCCCCTTAAGCTGCTTTCTAACAGTCAAAGGATGCACTGTGCCAACCAGCTCCAGGCAGGCCCGGCCCAGAGGCCCAGGCGACCCATCTCCCAGCCACCACCCTCCTGGCCTTTGCAACGGCAGAGCCTGGTTGGGCGCGGCCGCGCCTGGACCCTTATAGGTGAGGTTACAGTGTGTCAAGAGCTCTAGCGGTAAAGGGATTGGCCTAAGGGGGGGCTTGGGTGGGGTGATGAGACCCACACTTCCGCCCTGATGCCCTGTAGCTGATTCCCTCCTGATGCTAAGGGAACAGCCGCGCCCCCATGGGAGGTGCCCTCAGCCACCCTCCAGTGGGCACACAGAGGCCACTCTACACACCACCCCGAGGAGGGCTGTGGGGACTCTCTTGACCCTTTTAAAACTCAGGTATGAGCAGTTCAGCACCAGAGGGGGGGCGGCTCCAGGAAGAGGGCGGCTCAGGAGAGGCCAACCCCAGGTTCCGTCCACCAGGCCTCCTGGAAATGCAGCCCCTTCCTCATCTCCCAGAATGCCTAAGCTTCACCCCCAGGCACACACCAGCACCAAGAGCTTCAGGCTGATGAAAGGCTAGGGGCCCCTCGACTCCAATCTCTGGTAGCAGCAAAAACAGAAGAATACCCTCCTCTCCAGCAAAGCCCAGCTTCAGCTGCAGCCCCCTCGGCAGGTCACAGGAAAAGAAGGGCCTCTCCTCTGTGTGGAAGGCACCTCTCTGCCCTCAAGCCCCTCCCTTCCAGACTGCAGAATGGGGGCCTGGGCTTTGGTGTTGGCCAGACAGAGGCTAAGCCTGGCTCCCCACTGGGGCTGTGTGCCAAGGGTAGATTACTTCCCTGGACCCTCCATCCCCTGCGGGGTAAAACACGGACACTGACATCTGCTTCCCAGGGCCAGCATGACCGCCTACCGCCTCTAGCCAGAAGGCGAGGCCCTCCTCCGAGTTCAGTCAATACCAGCCATAGATATAATAGGGCACTGGGGAGAAGATGGGGCAAAGAAGGGTCATCTGACCCATGACCCCTGACCCTTTCCCACCTGCCACTCAGTACAGCTCCTGTAGGAATCCAGGTCCCCAGCTCTTGGGGTAGAAGTAAGGAAAGGAGTCCTGACTTCCTGCCAAAGAATCCCAGTACTGAAACCAAGATGCCAACACACACGGAGGAGCTCCAAGTCCGCTCCTGCTTACTGTCACCCCCACCACCAGGTGCCCTTCTGGGGTCCTCCAGCAGCAAGGGGAACAAGAGGCTGCCCCATCCCCTCCCATTGCTAACCTTTCCAGCAGCCCCATCTTGGACCCTCTGCCTAGAAAGACCAGCCCAACTTTTCCTTATCACACTGTTCCCCAAGCATCATTTTCAGAGAAGCGACACTTCTGTGCGGCTATAACCAGCCTACATGCTTGCGATCATCCCTGCCTCCCGGTGGCTTCCTACAGGTACACACATCCCTGGAGCAAAGAACAAGCTAGATGAGGCTCCCAAGCTCCCAGAGACCCACACTGGGCACCCAGGCACCCTTCCTCCAGCCTGCGGCCCACCCCAATCCCTGGAAGCCCCTGACCACTGCTAAGCTTCCCCAACCCCACCTCCCACCACACACAGGTATACAGCTCGACAGTGCACTTCTAAGGCGGAGTTTCCCTGCCCATCTTACTCCGGACCCTTGTCCCTGCATCCCTGGGGATGCTGGAATGCTGGGGCCTCAGGGCAGAAGGGGCAGGGTTCGGCCCACCCCGTTTCTCCTGCCCTCCTCACCCCACCCTTGGCTATTTTTCTCATCATCTCTGGCCAGCTGGGTTGAAGGGGGTGAATGGCAAAGCAGAGATACGGTCAGGCTTGTCTCCCGGGCCTGGAGGCAGGAACATCTTGCGGGCTGTACACTGCCCTGGAACTGCAAGACTGTGAGCAGCCTCTCCATTAGGCCAGGAGGGCCGGTGGGCTTTGGAAAGAGCAGGACTGCCATTCTTCCAGGCTGGGCAGCTGCACCACACTGGGGCTGAGGCAAAGGAGGGCTGATACCCGGGAGAGCGGTGCCAAAGGCAGATTCGGCCCCTCTCGGGTTTGCCCATATGCCTTCCTCAGGCCCCAGCCGGGACTTCGCTGCAAACCCTTCTTAGCACCCCACCCACTTCAGGGTCCCCGAGTGCAGGGGACCTTGAGGCGAGATAGACAGGAGCTATGCCTGAACAATCCCGGTGCCATCCACACCCTTCTTCGGATGGCAGAACAGGAGGGGGTCATCTAGCCGAGGTCAGGGACGGAAAGGATGGGCGGGCTCCTGGGCCCTGAGTTCTCCCTTCTCCCCACCCGCGCTCTGCCCCGCATCCCTGCCAAGGAGCAGGCCACCACAGGTCTCACCCAGACCGGGCAGAACCAGGCAAACGCCAGCCAGAGTCCAATTTTCCAAATAAACGGATCTGCACGATCACATAGGAACCCCCATCCCCAAAACAGGCGAGCCCGTCTCCCCCTTCACGACCCTGCCTCAGGGTTACCCGAGCAGTTACCAAAGCTCGGAAAGGAACGGGGATCTGTGGGCGCCCAAATGCACAGGAGAGTGGGGAAGGGCGGGGGTGTCTCGGAAATGCCCAAAATGGGGCTGGAGAGGGCGCGCGGCCGAGAGGGAAAGGGGAGAGGTGGGCGTCCATGACGGCCTCGGCGCGCCCCAAGTCTCCCCGCGGGCTGCCCGCTCCCGACTTGTTTACTTGTCAGCGTGTCTGGCCGATTCCAAAAGGAAACAGTTCACCGTGTCGGCCAGATCGCGAGCAGCGCCGGTCACCGTCCCTCCCGGCTACGCGCCGCCGCCGCCGCGGGGGGAACCGAACCCCATCTACTTTGTGCCACTTGAGCGTGGCCAAACTGTTGCTATTCAGTGGGGGGGGGGGCGAAAACCCGATTCGCACCCCCCAAACCAGCCCCGGCAGGTGGGGCGGCGGCGGGAGCTGGGCCACGCGTGTCCCCCGGCCCGCCGGGCTCCCCTCCGGGGAGAGACGCGCGCGTCTCCGCTCGCGCCCCGCCGGGGCCGGAGTCACCTGGCCGGCGCGGCCCGCGAGCATCTCCCGAGCCGAAGCGAGCCTGACGCGCGCCCGGGGTGGAGGGGGGGACGGCGGCGAGCTGGGGCGGGCGGAGGGCCGGCTCCCGGCCGCGGACCGGAGGGAAGGAGACGCGGGGGCGCGGGCGGGAGCGGCCGCCGGACTCACATGGAGGTGATGTTCCTGGAGATGTCGGTGATGTTGACGCTGGCGTTCCCGTTGCTGTTCCCCGCATCCTGCCCTTCCAGGAGGGGAAAGAGGTTGCCATCGTCCGGCCGCCGGCAACTGATCTCGGTCTTGCTGCAGACACAGTTCGCGGGGCACGCCAGCGCCGAGCCCGCATAGTCCAGCCAGACGCTGCCCAGCAAGAAAATCCGCCAGAAACTACACTTGGCTGGGCAGAGAGAGACATCCATCTCCGATCGCTGCTTCTAAAAAAGAGGAGGAGAGGAGAGGGGGGTGGGGTGGGGGGAGTGGGGAGAGCTGGGGGGGGAGGAAACAAAGACGGCAGGGAGGGGGGAGGGGGAGGGGGCCTCTGCCTTTGAAACGCCGAGCGATCAGATGCAAAATCCTCCAGCGTCTGAAACCATCGCGGCCGCCGCCGCCAACGCCGCCGGGTGGGAGCCGCGGGGAGCGCCTAGTGGCGCGGTCTGCCTGGCATGGTGGCCGGCTGGGCGCTCGCCGGCTCGCCGGGTCCGGGAGCTCGGGAAGCGAGCCGCGCTCTCCTACTGCGAGACTTTGCAGGGTTGCAACAGACGGCGAGGAAGCAATAAAGAATTAAAAAAAAAAAAAAAGGAAAATATGGTGCTAAAGTCACCAAGTCCCACCTACTGGGCAGAATTAAAACGGACACACCTGCACACACACACAGTCACACACGCACACACCCGGAGCCCGGGAGGAGGAGGAGGATGCAGTCGGAGCTGCAGCAGCCGCCGCGAATGGCTCGCCGCGCGCCTGCAGAAATGCACAAGTGCTCGGAGCCTTACGAAACGCACGGGTTATCCGAGCGCCTTCCTCGGCTCGCTCGCTCCCGCCTCCCCGCCCGCCCCGCGGCCTCCTCCCCCGCCCCCCGCCCCGGCTGGGAGCGGCAGGAGCGCGGAATCTCCCCCTCCCTCCCCACACCCTTCTCTCTCCCCGCCCGTCCTCTCCCCTCCTCCCTCCCCACCCACCCACCCACCCACTCGCCGGCTCACGGCTCACGCCCGCACCGCCACCCGCAGCCGCCCGTTCGCCCAGTGCACGCCCGGCGCCCGCTCGCCGCAGCCAAGGGGAAACCGAGACGGAAGGGAAAAAGTTGCAGCTGGAATTGAGGGGGTCTGGGCTGGGCTGGGGGAGTTGGCGAGCCGGCTGCGCCCCGCGGAACGGCGAGCTCCTTCCCACTTTTTGGCCCTCGCGCTGCCCGGTGTTTTGCTGCAATCCCGACCACGAGAGGAAGTGAAATTGACGCGGCCGAGGTGACCGGGGAGCGCTCCCGAGCCTAGGTGGTGGGGGGGGCACAGCATCGAAGGCGATGACGAGGGGGTGCGGGAGCGCACAGGAACCCCCGAGAGGCACCCAGAGCCGGGGACGGGGACCGAGGGCGTGCGACCCTCCATCTAAATGGCACTCATATCCATATTCGAGATTCTGGGCTGTGCTGGGGACTGCGGGGCACGGCCGGGTGGGTGCCCCCAATTCCCCCTGCGCCTTCTTGGCGCTGGGCTTTGCGTACGGTCTGGAACATTCAGGGAGCCGGGAAGGAACAGGCGCCGGAAGGGCTGAGCTGGGAAGCCGAGCTGGCCGCTGACGAGCCGAGCGTGCGAGAGAACCGGCCGGGGAAATTGAGATGCAAGGGGCATTTTTTGGCAAGCATCAGGCCAGCGCTGTCAGAGGCCGGCTTCTCTGGCTGGGCTCTTGGGTGCGCTGCGCTGGCTGCCGGGTGAGGGGGCGGGCGGGCTGCTTTCTCCGGATTCGGGGGTGCAAACCCTCCTTCCTTCCCTCCCACACAAGCACCCCTTCCTGGTAGGGGCGCAAAGCAGGTGCAGCCTTCGGTGAGAGCTCACTTCCCGTCGGGAGAGGAGGGGGGTCCCTGGTTTTTGCCTTGGTAGGGATTTTTTTTTAATAAAACATCAAAATGCCAAGTGTGAGCTGTTTGCTGAGAAAACCCGAGCATTCGCTGTGCGAAAGGAGAAGAAAGGGTTAGGGAAGTCGGAGCAGGCAGACACACTACAGCATTCACACGCAGAAGCAAGCTGGGCTCTCCTCCCCGAGCCTGGGTGAGGGCCTGGGTGAGGGCAAGCGAGGAAGCGGAGACGCTGGATTCAACTGCATCCAGCATTTGAAAAGCTGCTCCCCCGCCCTCCCCCCTGCGGATTCCAAAGCAGGTCGTGCAACTTGCAGGCAAGGTGGGGGGAAGGGGCATGCGAGTGCCACCCGCCTGCCCCAGGCACAATCACGGGCAGGCCAGGCGCCTGCGAGTGGCACTGTCACTGCGAGTAAACTTGGAGGGGGGAGGAACATGTCTATAAAAGGCAGTTTTCCCGACCTCCCCTTACATTCTGCCTTTCATTGGCCTCAATGAGACTTTTAGCCTCTTGTTGCTATGATGGCCTTGTCCCTAGACTGGCATTTTGCCATCGCACCAGCAGGAGGGGACAGAGTGGAGACCTTCTTAGACTCTCAAACCATTTCCTACTGGCCCCAGGCCAGTCTCTGATCTCCTTGGCCCAATAGTAATCTCCCTGCCGCTCCAAGTGCCATTCTGGGATTAGCTCTAGAATAGCTGAGAGTCAGGAAAACTGAGGCATGTGCAAAGCTCCAGCTTGGCCACTCAGGAGGTGGCAGGTGGCAGCAGAGAAACACAGGGGAACCTCTCTCAGACCACTCCAGGGGCAATTCCAGTAAGCAGGGGATGCCAAGTGGATTTAGTCTACCCATCAGTCCTCCAGCCTGGAATGGAAATAGTTCTGGCTAAAGACACCAAGCACTTTTTTTTTTTTTGATAGAGGAATGATTTTTAACATGTCCAACAGAGAAGAGTTGTTGTCCACAGTCAGAACAAATAAAGAACTTTTAAAGCCCCTTTGGAGATGGTCAAATGCAAGCTGTGAAGCAAGGGGCCCTGATGGGACGAAGCGGCTTCATCCGAACAGTAAAGTAGGATTGAGATGGGATGATGTTTATGCAGAGCTTGGGGCCTGAGCAGGAAGTGGCAGTTTGGAGGAAGGCAGGCCCTTTTTAAAGCAGATGACGGATGGAAGTGGGGAGAACAGTCCTATTTCCAATCAGAGGCAAATCACGTAAGCCTGTGGGCCTCAGCTTCCACGTCTGTGAAATGACTAGGTTGCACCTCGCTACCCAAAGTGTGGGCCTCTGACTGGCAGCACTCACATCACCTAGGAGCTTATTATAAATGCAGCACCTGAGGCCCCACTCCAGACCTATTGAACCTGAAGACCCCTTTCAACAAGCTCCCCAGGCAGTTCACAAGCCCATTACAGTTTGGGAAGTACCAACTCCCTTCCGGCTTGAATATTCTCTGATTTTGCAGAGCTGGGCTGGTGAGACTGTTAAGAAAAGAAGGATCGTTGATATGGATTCTCAGGATATTACTCAGGATGAAATAAACAAGGTATTTCAGATACAAGGAGCTTGTCCAACCAGAGCTGTGAAGTTTCACAAAAGTACAAGAAGGTGCTCAGCCTGCCCAGAGAAGTTCCTCATGTTTCATTAATTCTTAACCTCTGAGATAGGCCACATTTGGATGAGGAAGCAGGGGACAGTGTCCAGCATACACAGCCACCCCTTGGTCAAAAGGGGTCCAGAGCACTTGGGGTGTCTTGTCTCCTGGTAAGAATACCCTGGTTGGCAAGGAAGAAGGCCCGTCACGTCGTCATGCATCCCAGTCTGCAGTCATCACTGGATCCTAGAGAGATCATGACCCAGCTCAGCACCCCACCAATCAGGGGACAACCCTTCTTGCTGCCATCTCTTGCTGCCAGCTGCAGTCTTAGAAATGAGGAAACTTACCAGTGTATCCCCTGCTGATCATAAGCAGCAACAATGGGCAAAGTTTTCTGAACAGAAAGTAAAGCTTTAGAAACCCTTTACAGCTGAGCAGATTCCCTCTAGTACTGGTGGTTCGGAAAAGCTGGGACTATTCCCAAAATCTGGATGTGGTCTTACACCAGACAGACCAGAGCGAAGGCTGCCTCCCAGAGCAGTGGTGCAGCCTTCCTGATGCCTAGAGAAACTGACACACCCCATCCCAAAGGGCATGTTCCAGCTGTATGGCACCTGAGATTTCTCCTTGGCTATTTGCTTATAACATATCCCCAAAGACAAAATTCCCTGCCGTCTAGAAAAGAAGGGAGTGGAGACTCAGGAAACATACAAACACAACATGCTGACCTACGGATCATGGCCTCCCAGTGCCTCCCTGCGCTGCAAGCACCCCTGCCAGCCCACTGGTCATACGCCCGCCTTTCTAACCTAGCCACATTCCCTTTTCCCATGAACCCACGCTCGAGTCAGTGGCCACATTACAGGAATGCAGGCCAGGCCCTAGTCATTCTGGATTCACCCACCATACTCCTTTGGTGTCAGCCTGAACCCAGGAGCTGTGCTGTAGGAGTTGGAGCACAAATGGGACCCACTGCTCTAACAGCTGGGAAAGGAACTGGGGGATGATGGGGGATAGGGGGGAAGGGGTCACAAAAGGAGACCAAGGGAGAACTGGGACTTGAAGAACATGCTGTTCCAAAGGGCTACATGCAGCCAGCAGCTTTGGACTTGGATCAGAGAAAGAGGCTAGTTTCCTGGGTGGCCTGTGCTCAGGATGTATTGGAGGCTGGGGCCAGCTGATGGTATTCAGAAGGCCAGGTGCCACGGAGGGGATTTTGAGCCTACATGGCAAGTAACAGCCCTGCAGCTCCTGGGGACTAGAGGGACAAGTCAGGCACAGAAGCAGGGAAATCTAACCACAGGAGGCCTCAGCTCAGGACCCTGACTAGAGTCCCAAGATCTTGGGCACACACCTGCCAGGAGGCTGGAGCCACCTGCAGGTGGACAGAGCCCCTTGACCATCCCTCCTGTCCATTAGGGAGATTCCCTGGGGGATACCCAGATTGTCCTGTCCTGCCCTGATGGGTGTGTCTGGAGGGAGGGTGGGGTCCTTACCAGAGACACTGTCCCAGTGATCCTACCCACCCTGGAGGGGGCATTCCTGAAGTCCCTAGGCTGGAAAGAGCTCCCAAGGCCAAAGACCCACAGTCCCCCTTGATGCAGAAATCTCTCAACAGCGGCCCCAAGTGCCCACCCCTATCCCTTCAGGGAAGGGAGCTCAGACCACCCTCGGCCTCCCACCCTGTCGTCCAACAGCTTTATTCCTTGGAGAGCCTTCAGATGGAAATAGTGAAACCAGCCTCCCTGTAGCTGCCGCCCTTGGTACAAATGTGGAACCCGAGGAGCCCACCTAGAATGCAGGGAAAAGTCTTGTCTCTTTCCTACAAGCCAGTCAGGAGACTGCCCACCTCCCATCTCTTCTCTGAGCGAAGTATCTTCAGGTCCTTCCCAACACGTTGAAAGCACAGCTTTCTGATCCTTCCCACACTGTGGTCACGGGTGACACATTTAGGTTCATCAGTGCATGTCAGTGTCCAAGTCATGCCAGCTACGGTGCTCTGACCTTGGGGACAAGAGAGTAGCAGCTCTAATGGGACTAAATGTGGTGTCATGCAAGATACCCACTGAGCTGAATTCACAAACAGCATTTGAACCTGGGAAAGGCACTTACTCTCCATGCCTCAGTTTCCCCATCTGCAAAACAGGGTTTAACCATAACTCACAATATTGTTGTAAGATTATGTAAAAAGGCACTCTGAATAGTGCCTGACACACAGTAAGCTTTCTGAGTGTCAGCTTCATTATTCCACTTGTGAGGTTACCAGAGGGCTTTACTGCCCCAGCCTGGGGGCTCCAAGCCACCACCAGCCCAACACACAGCCACCATAATGTCATCCCCCAAGCGCAGAGCAGCGACCCTGGCAAGTTTCTGGTGAGGATGCAGGTCTGTCAGGTAGAGCCACCACCCACGGACACTCTTCCCTTGATGCCTAAATACCAGAGTCAGAAGCAGACAGAGAGACCAAGCCCCAGGTCCCTTGGGAACACAGCAGGCACTGGGAACTGAGAGGCAACCCCAAAGTCCTCCCTGGTGCCCCCGCCAGCTTGCTGCTGCTTCTGGGCAGGGGCTGGCTTTGGTCCATCAGTAGGGGGGTAGCTCCTGCTCAGTCACCACAGACCATGAGCCATCGGGTTGGGCTGGGAATTCAATGCAGCACCATTCCTGGCCGAGGCTTGGCCATTGCCTTCCTGCAGAGAGCTGGATTCAAGGAATAAAATCAAGGTGTTAGGAATCATCAGGCTTCTGGGGAACCAGAGGGCTGAGCACCCAGAGGGTGGTCAGAAGGGGCTTCAGGCAGCACCTCCAATGGGGGGGGGGGTTCCTGTGAGCCCTGTATTCCCCACACCCACCTTCTTTCATAGGCACAGCCCTCAGAGATGCCTCCCCAGCTGAGCTGTCCCACAGTAACTTACATCACCCCATCTTGCACAACACCCAGCAGTCTACCTGTTTACTGACCAGAGGGCAGCTGGGAACACTGGCCTCTGCTTGGCAGAGGACTGAACTCAAACGGACACTGTGAGCCAGAGACATCCGGGCGTCTTCCTGATCTCCGAGGGAATGCTCTTCCTGCTACCAGCTTTTACAGTGTAAGTTCCTTGAGGACAAGGACCGTGCCTGTGTTATTTACTGCTTTGCCAGCCCCTTAAACAGTATTGAAAACAGAATAGATGCCTTAGGGATTTTTGTTAAACAAACCCCTGCCCTTTTGAACCACTTGGCCCTGTAAACGAGGGCTCAGTGTCTGCCTCCCACCAGACTGAATGCACCAGGAACCATCCCAGCTATTCTCTCGATTCTCCCAGGGCCTACCTCAGTGCCAGCCCAAGGGGACACCACCACACATTTGGGGGTTATTTAGTGAAGGTTTTTGCTCCTGAAAACACTATGTGTGCCCCCCAAGAGAGGTTTGGGACTGAAGTGGGTTACTTTGAGCCGACCACCTTCTCTGCACCCCAGAGTTACACTTGCTACCACAAACTGGTGCCTACCAGTGCAAAACATCTAGGGGCTTCCGGGAGTAGAAAGACTAGTAGTTCCTGATTTCAGCAACAAAGTCAGGAGGAGGCTGGGAACAACAGCTTCCAGGGCAATGCCAGACCACCTGGGCCCTCAGCAGGCTCCCCCACCGAGCTGGGGGCTGAGCCCAGGTCCAGCCACCGTTACCTTCTATCCTGTAGAAAGCCAAACCCTTCTTCCCATCTCCTGGTGCCCCCACTCATTCTGCTGTCCCTCTGGACCACTCAAACCCACTCCGGGTCAGCTCTGAGGCTCCTGCTGTGCCATCACCGCCCTCAACAGTGCCCTTTGGCCACCTGCTGCTCACCGAAGCAGCCACCCCTGCCTCAGCCTCAGCCTCCTAGAAGGCTGGCTTTCAGACCCAGCTCCACATTAACTCACCCACTCACTTTCAAACACCTGGGAGCTGGGTCGCCTTGGGCATGTTACTTAATCTCCCTCATCCCCTGCTTCCTTCTTTGCGCCTGGGGCAACGATCCCAGGACTAAATAAGATGTTAGACATAAAAACGCCTCAGGGACATGAGACACTGCACCAATGATAGCCACTGCTTCCTGCTCACCAGGCAGGGGACACCAGGACCTTTGCACACTCCGTCTGCATTTCACACCTGACCCGCCTGCAGTTCTCCACTACCAGGTGATCTCCGAGGGAGGGAAATGCCAAAGCAACAGCTTCCATCCACAACTCGCACTACGTTCTCTCCTCAGAGGGCAGCTACAGCAGGAGCATTAGCCCCGTGCAAATCTGCCGCAGCCCCAGCACCTGCTGGCTACAAACCTGGGCATATCATGGTACCTTCTGAGCCCCATCCTCCTGGCCTGAAAAATGTGCTCTCGGGTGTTGCTCAGGGGTGTCTCCCCTGCAGTGGAGTTTCAGGAGTGAAATCATAAAATGCACATAATGCACCTCGCCCAGGGATTGGCACAGAATAGATTCTCCTTTCCCTCCCTCTCCTTTCTGTTCTTCCCTAGGGGGCCCACCCTTTACCAGATGGCTCAGCCCCCATATGAGGGTGCTCACAAATTCCGCCCGCCCTGCTGGCTTCTACTTCTTTGAGCAGCACAGACCTCCGGAGGCTCAGAGGGCTGGAGAGGAGGCGCCCCAAAGTCCTCAGGCTCAGAGAGGAGAGACTGCCAATCTGCCTGGGACTCAGGGCAAGAAACCACCACATAGGTTCCAATTTCCTCCCTACCGGGAACAGCGTGCACACACACGCATTTAAGTAGGTACCAAGAGCAAGTGGAAAATCAAAAAAAAAAGAAAAAAAATCAGTCTGATTTGCTGAGACATCAGTGTGGGCATTTGGGGAAAGTGTTATGTTGGGAGGGGGCGTGAGGAGCCACACTCGCCTTTGGAGCTAAGGACAGCTCCCTCCCACAGGCTTGCTGCCTGGTCCTCCGCCCCCTCCCCAGCCCACAGAGCCAGCTGCACTGCCAGGGAACCAGGGGGTTCCGAGATGGAGGTGGCAGCGGGCAGGGTGCTAACCAGCCCTGGGGAGCCCTGGCTGCTGGGTCAGACCCCTGAGCTACGGGGCAAGGGTGCCGTTGGGCAGGAGGGCGTCCAGGAGACAGACCCGGAAGACAGTGAGTTCATCCAACTCGTAGTCGTCAGGCCAGATAACCCTCAAAAGGCAGGGACACTTGCTCTTCCCTGAGATGCCCTCCTCCTGGTGTCAAGTTCTAGAAACATCCAAGAAAAGGAGTCCAGGAGCCCGACACTCTGGCTGGCCAGCTGTGACCCCTGCCCAACCTGCTCTGGAGGCGACTTTCTCAGCAAGCAGTGACCTCTACACCCGCTCCCCTCCCCCAGCCTGGGTGGCGGTCCCCAGAGCACTGCTCCCCGAAAGGCTCCAACCTTCAGGTAAGGGTTGTGCCGGGCTCAGCACCCCCACTGGGTTTAGGTGTAGCAGGGGCCATCCGGAGGCTTCACCCACATAATAAGAGGGGAGAGTCACCCTGGGATGCAGTGGACCACCTCCCTCCATCCTGGGGGCGAAGATGCACAGGACAGCAAATGACAATAAAGCTGCTATGACTTCTGCATGTGACGTGTGTATGCTCTTTACATGCATGATTTCACTGGCTCCTCGTGGGCATCCTGTTTCTCAGATGAGGACACAGAACCCAAGAGATTATGTGTCCAAGGTCGCGCAGCTGCTATGGGGTCTGAGCGAGGTTTTACACCTTCATCACTACACGCACCGCACTGGGCTACTTCCTACAGTAAACTGCCCCGTAGTGTGGCGGTGAGGGAAGGGGAGGCTGCCGCCCTGCAGGGGAGAGGGTCAAGGACCCCCTGGCCTTTTGCATGCCAACAGCCCTCTGTGGGGTTTTCTCCCATAATAGGGATCCCTGGGCTGGGAGGCTTTGTTAGGGGAGATGATTAATCTGCAGCCTGCCCTGTGAGCGGGCTTCACCCAACGCCCAGCTAACCCTTCCCAAGAGGAGACCCTGCCCAGCTTTCTCAGGGTGAAGGGTAGGAATCCTAGAGGTGGGCTGCCAGCACCGCAACCCCGTCGAATGTCCTACCAAGTGTCTGTCATAAACAAATGAATAATTTGAGGGGATGCACATGAGCCTTTGAACAGGTTCCACAGTGTTTACTGTTGATCTTACATGAGGTGAACAAGTGTTTGCTTGAAGCCTGGGGGAGGCTGTGGGCAGGGACAGAGAGAGTCGATGAGGAAGGGTGGGCAGGTGCAGATGCTGAGGCAGGAACCTGCCAGGTGCCCACCTCGCAGGGTGAGCACAGGAGGTGGGAAGCTGGTGGCAGGTGGGCAGATTGGGGGTGCTGGGCTCCTCCACAGGGGTGCAGCAGGGGGAAGCAGGGTTGAGGGTGCGTGCATGGTGCTGTGTATGGTGGAGGCACCTCTGAGGCTGGGACAGGGAGTATGCCTGGTAACGGGTGTTGCAAGGGATCGTCATTCCCTTGTGCCCAATGAAGTTGGAAGCCCTGCTTTTAGTCTGTTAGCGCTGATACGAAGATTCGGAACAGAACATTTTAAATATCAACTCTACTTCCTGACTCCCACTTTTCTCTCCCTTCATTCCTGCTGGCGAAGAACCAGCTTACTTTCCCTTTGGTTTCCAAATCCCCTGGAAGTTTCCAGGCCTAAGACTGTAGGAATAAGAAAGATGACAGAACTAGCTTCCTATAAGGTCAGTTTATCACGAACCCCATCCTCCCCACACACCCATACCGACAATAATATTGATAATAATAGAGCAGCTTTTATAACTACAGAATGCTAGCATTTGAGGTGCCGGCATCACAGATCACCCAGAACAGCGTTGCTCACACTTCTCCAACCAGAAGCCCCAAGCACAGAGGGGAATGGACTCCCTGTGGGGGTGGGGGGCTGCGGCAGGCATGAACTTTCCTCAGGGTCTCACATTTTATTAAACTGAAATAAAAATATGCACATGTCACCCTACCACATGACATGTCCATGTATGTCACGGCGTAAACTAATGTCTTAAAATCTCTCCATGGAGGAAGGTGAGGGCTCCTGGCAGGTGCACGCTGTGCTTGTTACCCCTGGACCCTCAAAGATCCCTGGTGTTTTGACACAGTACTATCCATGGACACTTACTGTTTTAAGAAGCACACATTTAGTCAAACCCTTCCTCCCCCATGCCTGACATTTTATAGGTAGAAAAATTAGGCCCAAGATGACTCAGTTATGTCCCCAAGGCCCCAGAGCTAGTTAAGACCACAAGGCTTCTGTTCTAAGCCATCCATTCTGCCATTCAAAACAAAACAAAAAAACAGGTTCTGGACAGAGCTCTCGGAACCTCATGTCCCAGACACCGCTGCCCCCCCCGCCCAGGACCACATACCTCTCTCCCCAAATGGAAAGCTATCTTTTTAGCACAGTAGCATTTTATGACAGATTTTTATGACATCATCTCTCAAAGCATCTTTCTCCAAGGAACACAAAATTCGTTGACATGACCTCACTCGGGGCTTCCAACAATCTCCCAGAATCCAGCAGGCTACAGCAGTTTTGGGTGTTTATTGGATTCCTAGTTATCTTGCCTCTTTTCCAAAATGGGTTTGCAGGTAAATAGAATGGCCTCTCCATTGTACAGATGGGAATGACGTGGCAATATGACTTCCTCAAAGCCACATGATAGATTTGGGGCAGAGAAGCGGGTAGGATCTCAGGCTCACACTATGTAGTCGAGAGAGACCAGGATTTACCCACCTAGCCTTACCGACTGATCACACCAGCTTCTGCTCAGAGGCGGCTACCTTCGCTAGCCTGAGCTATGAGAGAGGCAGGCTAGGCTGGACTGGAACTAGAACGGAGCTAGGCTGGGGCTGGACTGCACCAGGCTAGACTGGCAAAGGCTCCCAGTGCCCCCTGCTAAGCTCAGGAGCAGCAGGCTTGAAAAGCTTCTAAAAATACCAAGAACATTTCTTGCAGGGGGCCCGATTCAGCTGACCTTTCCTAAGGAGGGCCAAATTGCTGACGCCATGCTGGGGGCTAGTGGACAGAAAGGCCCCCCGTTACTCTCCAGCCAACTCTTGGGCTGAAGTGGTGCAGGACGGGAATATCCACTCACTCCCAGCAACCCTCACCTTTAAACATCAACTCTACTTCCCAAGACAGTGACAAAGAAGAACCCTGGAGCCTCCCACCTGCATATGTGGGTGCCCCTTGCACGCTCTGGCTGGCTGTCCCTCGCACAGCTCTGTGGCCCTAGCAGGGCCTGGCTGTGCCCTGAACTGAGCCCCTTAGCCCCAGCCCATCACCCTCCCTGGTTTTAGGGAGCTGGTCTTCTGCAGACACGCCTGGAGCCTTGCTAGGACAATCCACTGCCAGCCCAAGGATGAAATGAATGCTGACAGCTGATTGGTGCCCTTGTTATCCTGTCAGGGAGACAGGGAGGGAATTTAAAGGCCAGCGGCATCCAGAGAAAGCCCAGCAAGGAGGCCCATGCCACCTGGAGCTGCCCACTGGCTCCCCAGCCGAAGCGACCTGCCTCTCGGAAGGGCCACCCCGAAGAGGGCAGGGCAGGAAGGGAGAGCAGGACAAAGACCCCCAGCGCAGGCGTGGTCTCCTGACCTCCCAGCAAGGTCTCTCACTAGCTTCCCTTTGCAGGCGGAGGGCCGGGCTGCTCACGGAGGTTAAGCTTGAAGTTGCACGTGAAGGCGACCAGGAGCAGGTTTAGGTCTGTGTGGACTCAAAGCTCTGCCTCCCACGCAGCCAGAGCGCAGGGGGATCCAGCAGAAGGACAGGGGGAGGCTCCACCACCTCAGAAAGGCAGGGCTAGCACCTCGTTAGAGAATAAAAAGGACAAGGCAGTGAGGGGTGGAGGCCACAGGGTGGCGGACATTCTGTCAAAAGCTAGATTTCTGGCCCTCTTCTGCTTTGAAACCTTCTGAAGGTCCCCAGCGTCTACAGGACCCCACTGCAGCCTCCGTCACCCAGGGTCCAGTGCTTCCCAGGGTCCGGCTTTCCTTCCCTGGTCAGCACCCTCGCCGCCGGCCCCTGGGCTCCAGTTCCCCGCATGCCTCACCTTTGCCCACCCTTACCAGCCCTGTGCGTTTGCTTCCCAGGTCTCCACAGCTTCTACCTGTCAAAATCCTGCCTAGCTGTCAAGGCCCTGGACACCCTACCTCCCTAGCAGAGCTCCCCAAGTTCTGCTCCTACCTACTCTGCCCCCATCTGTTCAGAGGTAGAGGACGCTGGCTAGCGTTGATTCCAGTATGGATCAGAGGCTCCCACAGCAGAGACGGGTCTCCCTCTCAGAATGCCAGGCTCCTTACAACCAGGGCCCAGGCACTTGCACACAGCCCAGCATCTGTGTTGATCCAATGTTTGTGGAGCTAAACTAGAAAATTTCCTTTCCCCCACCTTCCATCCCAGCAGAATCTTCCTTTGGGTCCCAGGGACAAAATTTGCAAATGGAGCAATATGGTCTCTGGACAGTTTTACGCTGAAGGCAGGTGGCACTGAGTCCCCGGCCTAACTCCAGGTGAAGTTGGAATGTGTTTTCCCAAGGCAGGACCCTCACGATGTGAGATCCCATGGTCACTGGGAAACGGGCCTCACGCTCCCGCGGGGCCTTCTGACGACCTGAAAGGAAGTCCAAATATTTGAGAACTGACCAGCAACCACAAATGATTCCCTTGCTCCGAGGCGAGTCATGCACTGAGCCAAATGTCAACTTTGCCCAGCCCAGGACAGGTGTTGGCAAGAACAACACCCAGGCAGCTAGAGGCCACCGGCTGCCCATGTTCACTGTGGCTGCAAACAGCAGAGGCTGGGGCCCCCCTACAAGCTCAGCCGCAGTGTGCGGCTCCTCCCCCTCCCCTTGCTCCCCTTCACTGCAGCAGCGGACGGCCCAGAGCACCAGCCCCCAACATGGGGTGAACAGGAGGAGAAACCCTTGTTCAGTTCAAGATTCACTAGACGTGCCAGGGGGAAATGAATGTGTGCCAAATGAGAAGGGGGAGTGCACCCCCAAACCTCGGGAGGTGCTGCCCTCAGCCCCCGAGCTCTGGGGGATTGCAAGCAGTGCTGAATGTGGAGACGGAGCATCAACCCTTAACACCTGTCCCTGGCCGTCCGTCAGTAAATCCCTGGCTGAGGGCCGCTGGCAGGACCAGCCACGGCGGGTAAGAGAGATGATGCGGACTTCAGCTAAGGTAACAACTTGTCCTGCTTTGCCCAGGACTTTTCCAGTCTGGGCACTGAAAGTGCTGCCTCCCAGGAAGCCCTCTGTCCAGGGCAAACCAGGAAGGTGGGTCCCCTGAACTCCAGCCCCATATGCTGCACAGCCAGGGCCCATCAGCCTCGGGGTGAAGGTGCCTCACATGACGTATCATGGGAGGTGGGGAGGACGGCTGCCAGCGGCGGCCCATGATAGGACCTGCCCAGGCTGCGGCTCAGAGAGGTCTCCTGATTTGCCCAAGATCACAGAGCTAGGATTTGAGCCCCAGCTCCTTGCCGGGATGGGAGGAGGGGAGCAACGGAAGCCTTCGCGTCTGAGCTGTCCTGCCTCTGGGGCCTATGATCACATGAGCTCTGCTGCTGGCCCTTGTCCTCACCCAGAGACCCAAGGGGATTCACTGCCATTAGCAATTCCAGGCTCAGCAAATAGCTGGCATGGCCACAGGGCCGACAGGAGAGGAGGAGCTATGAGACCACTGACCCTTCCAGCTGCTCCAGGTTATGGCTAAGTGGACCCAACGGAGCCCCCGGTGCAAAGGAGAGAGAGAGACTTGCTCTTAGTCTCTGAGGCCCAGATGGAGGCACAGGGGCTTCCAACTCAACCCCATCCTGGGCTTGTAAACCTCCAGGGAACTCACCCCCCCTCCTGAGGGGCCCTTGTCATGTCTGGCCAACGTTCACCTCAGCACAGGCAGACATGCTCACCCGCAGCCGTGGGCTCCCCACGCCTGGTTGTCTCCACGACAAAGAGCTCAGGACCCTTCTACACCAGACACAAGGCTGGTGTTGCACCTCCCGTCCTGTGCGACACTTGGTGTCTGTTTCAGCACATCACATCTTTTGTTGGGAGATGGCCACAAAGATTGGCAAGTGACAAGGGAGAAGGGTGAAGGCTTCAGCACAAGCTGGTATTGAATGCATCACACAGAGAGTTCCCTAGAACGGGATAGAACATTCCAAGAGCAGGTGACCAGAGCACGCCAGAGCTCACATGTCCACTCTGAACCTTCCCCAAACACAAGCTCACGTATACGGCACTCCCACCCCACGGCTGACTCCTATCAACTAGCAGCACTAAAGTCTACACAGGGGCAGCTCTGAAGCTCCCGGCGTCCACCTGGTTTTGGGGGCAGGGCTTTCCTTTTATCCCCATTGTATCACACCTCATCGGTACATCCCTCATTTTGTCTGTCCAGATCTTAAAGGATCCTGGAAAGTACCCACTCCTTCCCCATGTCACGTCCTCTACAAGTCCTTCATCCAAGTCTTCCATAAAAGTGCATGTTCTGCAGGGCTGGAGTCTCAGCCAGGGACAAATAATCTGCGTCTGAGGAGCGAACCCCCACCCAAATCACTTTGATGCTTGTTCACTTCCCTCCCTGCACAGTATCCCTCCCCTCGCCCTTACTGGCTGTGCCCACTAAGCCCCCCAGCCCAGGTCCTATCCAAGCAAGGCCTCCCTTTCCATTTCTGATTGGTCAGCCCCAAAAATCCCACCTGCCTCCAAGCCCGGCACACCCAGGGAGCTAGGACCAGTCCCAGAGCCCACCGCCCCGGCTCCACGTCATTCTTCTGTGGGGCTGCTTCTTTGCCTAGAGAGATGTAGGCATGCACTAGATGGTCATCAACTGAAGGAAAATGAAGCATATTCAACACATGTGTGTGAAGTCCTGAGGCAGGCGATGGCTTCCAGAGGGGCTTCAAGGCCATCCTCCCACTGTTTATCCTTTGGGCCATTCCTAAAACCCCAGGCAGAGGGACCCCCTGTGTTGTTGAACACGTCCAAGGGGAAGTCTCTGCACTGCCACTGGCCCGTTCGCTGCGTTGCGCACACAGACATGGAGGTGGTTAGAACTGACCTCCAAGAGCTGACCGTCTCCTGAGGAAGGGGCTGTGGAAACAACTCCTTTTCACCTGTACCAAGTCCCCCAGTGTGTGAAGGAAAGCTTGCCGCGGGCACCCGGAAGAGAGTGAGCCCACCCCTGCTTAGGGGAGGGGATGTCTGAGCAAGGGTGGAGGCGAGTTTCTGCACCCCAGTTGTTCTGATCTCCTTGCGGAGGAAAAGGTGAGGCAGGCTCTCTTTTCAACTAGTGCCCAAGTCCTAGGTGGGACGCCAGCCCATAAGGGCCACCAGATTTAGTGCGGGCGAACAGTCGCGTACCCCTAGCCTCTCCTTGAATCAGCCAATCAGCCAATCAGCCCTCCAGTCGCAGCGCCTTGCACCTGTACCAAAAGGGCTGCTTGGAGTCAGAGGCCTTTCCTGCAAGGGAGGGCTGCGGGTTGCCTGCGACGCCGGGGTCCCAGCTGGGCCTCGGCTGACATCTAGCACCACCTACTGGCCGCAGCGGGGAAAGCAAAGGCTGAGCTGCCGCCTCTCCCTCTAGGGCTCCTGATGTCACTACTGGCCTGGCTGTCACACCTGTTCACACCCTGATCGCCCCCGAGACGCCCATCTCGCCACCCAAGGACATAAAGCAACCTTGGAAGGTGACGCAGACACTGTGAAGGAAACAGGAGGCCAGCTGGTGCAATCAGACCCAGGGACAATTTACACCCAGGAAGGAAAGGGGTATGAGACAGTGAGAGCAGGGCAGGAGCTGAAAGGGGCAAAAGGGAAGAGGCTGCAAGTGAATGAAGCTTAGAACTAGGCCGTGGAGACATGGGAGGTGCTGGAGGGCATCTTCCTGGAGAAGGAAGGACTAAGCTATCCTGGGAATTCTGAGGCCCCAGAGGGGCTGCACTCCAGCCACTGCAGTGCCGGTGCTGAGAAGCACCCTCCTTCCAATCAGTGCCACCTCTCTTGTACCCGGGCGCTCTGGGCAGCCTGCATGAACTTGCCCAGACTGCCCCTCCTGGACGCAGCTGCGCAGGACGTGCCCTTCTAGGGGACCCACCCCAGCTCCTCTAGCTGGGAGACAGCAGGGAAGAACGGGAAGGGACAAAGGGAGACGTGTCAACTCAGTCTCCTCCTCCTGGGGCCCCAGAGAGGGGCCACAGCTGACCTGCTCCCCTCAGAGGAAAGCGGGGGGCTGCAGGTAAAAACTGGGCTTTGGAATCAGACTAGCTGTTGGCTTTAGGCAAGGCACCTAACCTCTCTGAGCCTGGGGCTTCTCCTCTAAAGAGTAGAGAGAATACTGCCTCACAGGACTGATGTAAAGGGTGAGCACGACACACCGCTTTGCACAGGACCCAGAAGGAAAGCCCAGTACACCCTGGCTAGAAGAAAAGGAAAGACAAGCCCTCGGCCACTGGGCGCTGTGCAGCCTCTTGCTCGGAGCTGTCGGGCATGGCCGGCAGCCTCCCCCAGCTGCCTCTCTCAGCCTCGCTTCCGTGGGCGAAGGAGAAAAGGCGGGGGTGAGGCCTGCTCTCACCGGGAAGATGGCTCCTGGGGTAGGTGTTGACTGTGCACCTCACCCACAGGGGACCGCGCTCATCAAGCGATGGAAAAAGCCAGCGCCCCTCTCAGCTGCATTCATTATTCAGAACTCCCCACAGTCTGGTGCGTGCTGTGGGGGTGTGTGAGAAGCACCAGCCCAGCCAGTTTCACCTCCGCTGCCCGAGGTGTGGACAGCATCCCCAGTGCAGAGACCAGAAGGTGGGTTGGAGCCATTTTCTGAGAACCCTGGCTCTCCGAAGGTCCAGGTGACAAGAGTGACGGCGTTCAGAGATGAGCTGCAGCTTCCCAAGGAGTTGGCTCTAGACGACTGCTTCTCAAGCGTCACTGTGCATAAAATCCTGGAGGGCTGGCTGTCCCCTGGCGGCGGGGGCCCACTCCCAGAGATTGCGGCCAGGGAGTCTACATTTCTAACAGGGTCCTAAGGGCAGCTGCTGTTACTGATCTGGGGCTGTGCCAGTCTAAATGGCAGTCAATTAAAAACTAATTTAATTTAATTCAAAAATATAGTGCTCAGTCCCACTGGCCACATTTCAGGGGCTCAGTAGCCACACGTGGCTTGCAGCTACCATACTGGCCAGTGCAGACATAAGACATTTCCAAGACAGTAGAAAGTTTACGGGACAGCACTGCTCTCAAAAGTTTATCCTGAATGACGGGAACATCAAGGGAGATAACGGCTGGGAGGAAAGGGCATGTGTTTTCACAGCCCCAGCTTGAAGAACCCATGGGTGGACAACAGGCTCCTCAAAGACCCTGCAGAAGGATCAGGCTGTGAGGTGACATGTCAAGTGGCAGCCCAGTCCCTCACTGACCACAATGGAGAAACGTGAGGTGCCCCAGGAACCCCAAAGAGGGACATTTTCAAAAGCCACTGGGGGCATAAAGTAAGCTCTGAAGGGAGGGTGAGTAGGGAACCAGGACTCCGTTCTCCCACAAGCCCGTGAGCACCCATGTCACTAGGGATGTGAGGAAGCAGTCGGGTTTTGTGGTGTGGCGTGGGGGCAGCTGCAAAGGACAGAGTCTGTGCCAGGCAAGGAGCCTGAACAACGGGATGCTGCTTCCAGGAGAAGCACACACACCAGAGCTCTCAATAGATGGCCAAGCGAGAGGGGTCAGGTAAAGGGATCGTGTCGAGCAGTCTTGTCACTTGCATCTGAGCGGAGATCCCCAGGAGGAACAGACTTTTCAGTGGGTCTGAAACAGCAAGTGCCAGGGAGGAGTGCAAGGTGCCTTCCCTGCCCCAGCCCCCTGCCCTCACATGCGCCCCGTCCCTCTGCCAGTCTTCTCCCAGGGCAGACCGGGGCTTCTGACAACAGCCATCCGGGGGAGAGAAGAGGGAAGGGGAGCCCCTGGGGGTTCTACTATGCATGCCTTTGTCACACCAAGAAAAGATGCACCCTTGCACACAAAGGAATCAGCTTGGGGGCAGGAGGTGCCCAGGCTTCTAGGGCTCAGAGGTCCCGCCCAAGAGTTCTGACCCTGACCTTGGGCTTCTGCTCTTCCACTTTGCTCCCTTTTGTGCCCCTCTGATGGGGCCCTGCCAAGAAGACGACCCCCTGCCCACTGGTCTGGGACACAAAGCTACTAGGCTAGGTGCATGGAGACATGGAGGTAAGCTGACCACTGGGGCATTACCCAGCCTGCACGGACCCCTGAGCACCCACTTTATGCCCTTTGCTTCTGCCGCCCTCTCCCCCTCTTTCTCCTCTCACACCCTCCCCCCCCCTCTTCCTTCATTGTCTTTCTCTGCCTTTGTTTCTTCTCAGATCTTCTCCTAGTCCCCAAGGAAGCCAGATCCATTCCCGAGTTCTAGGTGTACACTGAGCCTCACTCCTCACCTGCCCCCTGCCTCTGGTCCCCACAGTTCCCGGGACTACTGTCCCTGCTGGGCACACAGCCCAAGAATGGTCCTGCCTGGCCCTCCCTCTTTCCTGGAGCGCCCATCCTCCCATACTCTCCATCTTTAAGCCTCTCTGACCACTCCCCTCCTGCCAATCCCTGCAACCAGGATCAATGACTCACTCCAGATTTCTCTGTTCCCTCTCTCCACACTCATTACCCCGGCCCCAAGGTAAGGAACCTGGGCCTGATCCCACCATCCCTTTCCCTGTCAAGCAGTAAATCTCTCACATCTCTACAGGGTGACTTTTCTGATCTACAAGGCAGACAGATTTGATAAATGCCTCAAAAATAAAAAATTATATTTAGCGTAACTAGTATGCAAAAGACAGAGAGATCACCCGCTGACTCCAATCCAGTGCTTCCCAAAGAACTCCACCTGGTGGGACTTCCTTCCAGTATATGGTGAAAAGAAGTCACCACCGCCTAGAGGTGAAGCAGCAGGAATGCCATGCTGACCGGGAGCATGAAAGCCGACAAGTATTTCCAAAGATTTCCTTTAAAGGCCTATTTCTTTTTGGGGACCCTAGACCAGGGTTTCAAAACCTCAACACCACTGATACATGGGGCTGGGCCATCTTCGCGGAGGGGCTGACCCCGACCGTGCACTGCAGGACTCGGCAGCACCCCTGGGCTCCATCCCCCAGCTGCCGGTAGCAACACCCTCCCGGTTGTGACAATGAAAAAATGTCTCCAGACATTCCCAAATGTCCCCTGGGGAACAAAACCGCCCCTCACTGAGAACTGCTGGCCTGACAATGGGCAGGTTGTTTTCATGGTACAGGGGACCTACTGGTGGCTCCAGACAACCTTCTGAGGTCCCAGGAGAAGGAATATTTAAGTGGGGCCACTTCCCAGGTTGGCTTTTAACCCTTGGTTGTTTGGTCTCAGGAACAGTGACAATGACCCGGCTACACTGAGCTTCACCCTGTTGCAGGCACAGAGCTACGGAGAACACTCCATACGTCACGTATCACATGTCATGTAATCGTCCCACGCCAGTGGGGAGACAGACTCAGGGAGGCTGAAAGGCTGGTTTAGTCCTTAATCCTACCTCCATGTTTGGGCGTCTGTCCCTTGTCACCACCGTGAAGAGGTGAGCGCACACAGACAAGTACAGAGGCTCACGGCACAGTCTTCAAGTGTTCAAGATATTTGCAAACGTTAATTCTGACATCCTACATGATGCCCAGTCTTGAGCCCACTTGATCCTGGTTGGCAGAGATGTAACCTTAGTCCCTCTTAAGACTTCCCTGCCTGACATACTCCCTGGGGTTAGGTCGGGGTCTCCAGTCTTCAGCTGTGCTGGCATGACAGGGGGAGGCAGCGTGAGGGATGCTGTCAGCCCACCGTCCACTCATATTACCATTAAACATTCATCGTCACTCTCCGTGTGGCCCATTCGGGTCCGACAGCTCACTGCTGCTTCCGCCTGGTGCTTGAGACAAGGGTCCTTTTCAGGGCTGCATACAGTCCCACATACAAGCTCTATTTTCCGAAAAGGCCACAACAATACCCTCCATCCCATGTTCTTGCACTAGGACTTTCAACCTCCTCCCATGAGAGATGGGGGTCTTGCAGCTATAGCAGAAGTGACCTTAAAGGGAGGTACAGCTCTGCCTGTTTGTTCTTGGAACTTACGCCACCATGCTGGGAGGAAGCCCAAGCAGCGACACAAAGACACATGTGGGTGTTCCAACTGAGAGTTCCAGCCGAGAGCCCAGCCACCAGCCAGCACCGACCGCTAGACATGCGAGTGAACGGCCTTCAGATGATTCCAGTACCTGCTGGCAAGATGCCCCATGCCTCTCCCCCTAAACATCGTGGAACAGGACAGGGACAAGCCATTCCTGATGTGCTTTCTGCGTTCCTGACCCACAAAATCTGTGAGCCTGACAGAATGACTGCTTTACCAACTTCAGAGTGGTTTATTATGCATTAGTAGTAGGCGGAACCTGCCCAGATGCATCGATACGCAGGCACGCGTGTCCAGGGACTTGCCTCCCCGCTGGAAGCAGCGCCGTGAACAGGGAAGTGACCTGGACCTTGCACGACTCTCTCCCCACCTCTCCTGCCTGGGGATCTCTTCCCAGTGCAGGGTGGAGAGTCTGACTTTCCCCCTGCTTCTCCAAGACACCTTGTTCATACCCAAGCATCCCTCCTCCGTCCTTCTCATAGCTCCGTAACTCATCTAACTTTGTCCAATGGCTTTCACTTCTGAAGCACAAAAGCCGCTGAGATGTGCTGGCTTTTCACACATCCCCTCACCTCTCCTGTAGAGGAAGGAGCCCCGGGCCAGGGACTGGCTTCAATGGGAGAAGGGAAATGGAAAAACACCCCCTGCAAGGGGAAAAACAGGGCAGAGATTACTTTGAACAGCTTTCTTCAGATGTAGTTCACACAGCACGCACTTCATCCATTTAAAGTATACAATTCAGTAGCTTTTAGTGTAGTTACAGAGTTGTGCAATCATCACTACAGCCAATTTTGGAACATTTCGTCACTCCAAGAAACCCCGTATCTCTTAGCCATCACCCCCCAGTTCCCCCATACCTCCCAGGGCCTGGCAACTACTAATCATTCTGTCTGTGGACACTTGCCTATTCTGGACTTTTTAATAATAAAGTCTGGATTATATGTGGTTCTTTGTGACTGGCTTTTCACTTAGCGTGGGTTTTCAAGGTTCACCTGTGTTGTAGCAGATACACAGATTAACTGCTCAAGGTAGAGACATCCTCAACTTCCCAACGGTGGGGAATGTTTTTCACCCGTAAAAAGGAATTCCTGTCATCACCCGCAGTCACTCCACATATGACTTTTGCACTGGAAGCAGCAACTAGATCCCAAATTTTGGGTCCACACTCCAAAGGGAAATGATAACGGTGTTCCAAACAGGCCTCAGCCTCCTCCCTGAGTGAATGAAGTACCCCAGGGAGGTCCTGGATGATCTACTTACTCCTCTGGACCTTACCAGTTCCCATGTGGCCCTGCCCTTCCCAGTTACCACGAGCTCAGCCAGAAGGCAAGGTGCTGAGGAGAGAGCCTGCAGGGCCCCTCGCCTCGCCCAAGGGTCTCCACACCCCAGCACCTGGGGCAACGGCTCCAAGTCCTCAGGACTGCTGCCATCGAGGGCTGCGAGCAGGCAGGGTTTAGGACCCAGCACCAAGTGAGAGGAGCAGCGGGGGCTGCCGGCGGAGGGCTTGTGGCTCACCTAAGAAATGGATGAAGAATGGGTTGGCCAGGAGCATGACCATCAGTGAACCACAAAGCCTTTTAGCATCCATTTGCGACTGCTGCTGAGCAAACAATTGCAAACACACCGGTCACTAACTGGGCCTTGGGTCTCCTGGGGCAACCTTGAACTCCAGCCTGGAGCCCCATCCCCAAACAAAGGAGAGAAGATGTGCCCTCAGCAGTTCCAACCTGGTCTCTGCAGATACATCCAGACCTGGAACACTGCAGCCCTGCCCTCTGTGCCCTCCCCATCCCGGTTCTGGTCCCTGGCAAGGAGGAGACCCAACACCTTTAGCCTGGTGAGCAATGCTCCGTGATGAGTCGCTGGACTCTGCTGTCTTCATAACAGCTGTTTAGATATCAGCTTTCAGAATGAGATCCTGTTTACCCAATCCATCCGTTGCTTATGATTCCCTTGTTGGGGGAAGGCACAGTTCCTGTGTGTTCAGGATTAGGCAACAGGTTCTCTTCTCCGGAAACAAAGCACAGCGAGTTTGGAGAGCCCTTGATTTGGAGAAGCAGAAGCGCGTCATCCCTCCAATGTTCCCTTTCTGTCCTGCTTTCATTCTGCAGGGTGCTGAACCAAATGTCGGGGCAACTGAACTTGGTTTCAGAGTCAAAGAGGAGTTTGGGACATACAAAGCCCCAAGGATCTCATGAAGAGGGTATGAATTCCCCGGGAAGAGCAAAAGATTAGGTGCATCCACCCCCAGCCCCCCAACCCAACACCCACTCTGATCCACGGACCAGCCAGATCCTTCTAGCACAGCTTCAGGACACAGGGCCAGGGACTGGGGTCTCCCCAATGCCGGGAGGAAACAGGAAAGCTGGAGCACATGAAGTCCTGAGGGGTCGAGGCAGCCTTCCAGCTCCACCAGCTGGAAGCTCCATTTATCACCTGGAGTGAGCGTGAGGTTCTACGGAAATGGAAAACCAGTTAGAGGCCAGAACATAGGAGATGTTCGGTAAGGTCTTGTTTACTCTTCATGTGTCAACTCTCCGGCATTTTAAGAACCACTAGAAGAGGGGGGAAAGGATGACAGCGGGAGGCATCGGATGCTTTGAGAAAGGGCTTAACACAAAAATCAACTGAGTGGGGCTAGGAGAGCACCTTCTCCCCAGGCTCAGAACCCCAGAGCCATCACCTGGGCAGGCAGGCCAACCTGCCGATGATGCTACAAAGCTCTGAGCCCCCTCCCCACCCTACCACCCCCTCCCCCTCCCCGGTGGCGTCTGCCTGTTTATTTGCTGAGCCCTGGTTTACCAATGCACTGTTTTTATGACTTGTGTTGTAGTTCTTGGTAAAGCACTTTAATCCACTTTAATGCCCCCGCTCTGCTCCGCCGTGGCAGCCTGGTGGTTACTCTAATGCATCCCTCTCACCTCAGGGTTACTAATGAGGTCAGAGGGAACGCAATATCCCAACTGAATAATTCACTAATCAGATGCTACAGACTCCAGTGGTAAAATTTATTTCTGACACCTAAACAGCAAATGGGTCTGTGGTCACACTCACTCACTCTCTGCTCCAGAGCTATTTCTGCTAAATGGAGAGCTGCTTGTTTGCTTAACAAAGGGGCTCTGATCTGGCCACAAACACTCTCATCAACTGGGGCCTTGCATTTCTTCACAGGGTAGGCAGGGGTGGGGACCGCCAGGGGTGGAGGCTGTTTAGATGGGGGCTCACACCAGCCAGGACTGCCTTCTGAGCACCTCTGCCTTCCTGGCTGGGGGCAGGTGACCTCGGCACCCTCTTCTTGTGCTGGTGGCCATGAAATACCTCAGCTCCCTGCAAGATCCAGCCCCCATTACATCAGTCATTCTCACCAGCTCTCCTGGCAGGCACCTTGCTAATACGAGGGGGCGGGGGGAAGCTCCCCAGAACCATTCTCCAGGAAAATGCACTCAGGTTTCAGAGGTTCCCAGCCCCTCTAAAGACCCTGGCCCCAGGCTAGGCCTCTACTCTGCACGGGGCTTTGCTGACCGTTTTCCTTACTAGAGTCCATTTCCCATTTATCAATGGAGAGAAAGAGCCAGATCTCTGGGCTTCCTCCCCGCCTCTGCACCCTGCACCTCAAGCGGATCCCTAACGCCCAGCTCTCTGCACCAGCACAGCCTGGAGATGAAGAGAGGGGGAGGAGGAGCTGGCCCCCTGCAGCCTCTCCCCTCCCCTCCCCCAGGGGCTGGAAGGACGTACATCCATCTTCAGGTTCTTTCCAGAGAGGGTCCCCTGTCCTCAACAGATGTGACCCTGCAGTTTCAGCTCCAGCCCAAGTGTCCAGGAACCAGAGCAACTACCCCTGTTCTGGAACATTCCAGGCTCCCTTGGATGCCTCCAGGCTTCTTTTTACCTTTTCAGGGTACCAGTGGCCTGGCATATATGAAGTCACCCAAAGACCCTGTGTTTTGGATTCAGGGTCTTGGATGAAAAGGAACAGGGGAGGCCTGCCTCGCGGGCTCCAGCCCATCACAGCACCGGGACACCAAACAGTGGGCTCCGTTAATTCCCTTTGAACTTGATGGACAACATTAATATATGCATATGTGTACAAGGGAGATAAGCCTGCCTATCCCTCACAGGTGTTGACTATAATCAAAATTATCTTCAGTTCTCAAACAGACATCTTGGTCATGGAATTAAAACCAGAACCTCTGGGGCTCCCTTTCGTTTCTCAAACCCCTGCTCCAGGGTGCAGAGCCCTCCGGACTGCCTCGGACTCGGACCAAAGGGCTGGGGATGGAACCAATCTGGGCAGGCGATTCCCAGCCTGTTCCCAGCTGTGAGCACAGCCCTCATTTCTGTGTTTTTATTGATGAGCAGCCATGCCCCCTGAGGCTGGCTGGCCGGCCACTGCCTCCTCCCAAGGCTGCACCACGGGGCTGGAGCGGGCAACAGCCCAGCAGCCGAGGCAGGGGGATGGCTGCACCTGCCATCCCCTGGAGCCAGCCCTGGCGGCTGTGATTGCCTGTCCCCTAGCCCAGCGCCTCCAGGGCTCCCCTCCTTCGCCTGCCCCTTTGCAGCTCTGCAGGAAGCTAAATAGGCCTCTGCACAAGGCCCAGGGGCCCACAGGGGCTTGAGGTCCCTGGGCTGATTCATGTGTGCCCCGTGGGTCACAGGTCTCCAGTCTGTTTTCTGTCAACAGAGGCAAAGGTGGCCTCTCCCCACCCCCAGCCTGTCTGAGCCACCCTGGCGTGCGGCTGAAGCAGCTTCCCCACTTGACCCTTGCTCTGAGGTGTGACCCCAGCTTTGCACTTGGATTCTAATTTAGGAAGCCGCCTCCTCCTCCCCGCCTGGCACAGGGCTCTGAGTCCTGCCCTGCTGAGTCAGGCAGATTAACACCTTCACTCCTGGCCTGGAGCCTGGCGGCCGCAGACTCAACCACCAACAGGTCGGGCACCCAAGCTCCGGCTCTGGCCCCCTGGCGATGGGCAGTGTGCTTGGCCCCTGACCTCTCCAGAATCTGTCTCCTCTCCTCGGTGTTCAGCCTCGAGCCCTGAAACTTTCCTCTCCTTTGAATCCAGAAGGAGTCTGTCACCCCATGGCTCCCGGGCCCCAGCCTCTCAGAAAAGCAAAGGAACTAACATTTGTGGAGTCATTTCCACGTGCCAGGCATCGCGTAGGGACTCCCTCCTTGAGGCGACCCTGGGAAAAACCATCATTGCCACCTGACAGATGTCACTGTGGCTCTGCTATGTTCAGTGGGTCACCGGCGCATCTACGCACCTGGCTGCCTCATTTAGCTCAGGAAGAAAGAGCGACCGAGCCCTGAGGGCTCAGGGGACCAGAGGGCCTTGCAGAGGTGAGCGAGATGAGGCCTCACCCCACACCTCCGTGGGAGACCCGCAGGAAGGGAGGGCTGAGGTTCAGGCCCTTTACGGGAGGTGAGGCAGGCACCCTAAGCGGGGTGGTTACTCCCACCCAGGGCCCCACAAGCACAGGGGGGCAGTGAAGCAAGAACATGCAGGATCTCAGGGCCCCTGCTCTGCCACTTACCAGCTGCTCGGGCTTGGATGGCTCATTTCGCCTCTAGGTGGTGGGGTATTATGGGAGGAGCTGGGCCACATGACCACATGACCCTCACACCGCACTCTACACTGGGAACCAGATCTTTTATTAAGGAGGTTGACAACATGATCAGGACCAAGGTGCCAATGACACTGATCATGGTAATTCAAAGAAGAACTAGCATTTATGGAGAGCTTGTTGCATGCCAGACACTGTGCCCGTGCTTTACATGGAGTCACCTTATTTCACCCTCACATGAACACTATGAGAACCAGTACTGGTCGGTTTTACAGAGGAAGTCAGGCTCAGAGAGGTTTCTGCCTCTTAACCCAGGATCACACAGCTGGCTCGGGGTGGAGCCAGGAATCACACACAAGCTCTGTGACTTCAGGAACCGTGCTCCGAGCCACTCCCCTGGGCCCTCCTCGAAGATGCTACATGAAAGCCTTTGCCGTTCCCTGGCCAGCCTGTCTTGAGCCCATGTTTCGGAGGGCAGGTCGTGCCTTGGCAAAGAGGAACAGACTGGGAGTTAGAAGTCTCCATTCCACACCTGGTGGCTCTGACTTGCTCTATGGCTCAATTTCACTCTCTAACATGGGACAAAAGAACCCTTGTGTTAAAAGCCTACCTTTACCCAATGTTGAGGATTTTAAAGAAAGGAAACTCATATGGAGGTTTTACATGGAAAAACTGCCTATAAACGTAGGCCTGGATTTTCAGCCTCCTTCATGACTCCAGGTCCTCGGCGTGCCCTCACCCCACGGATTCTGTCTCCCCCTCCAAATGAGGGGACAAGCACAGGAGGACGTGTCACTTCTCCACACTGACTCATTCATATATTCTTCCATTCAGCTTTATTCCATCCATTCATCCACCCATTCATAAACTCCCTTTGGTCCTTTAACTGGGTTAATTCACTCATTCACCTATACATCCTGTCACCTGTACACTCATCCATCTACCAATCAGCCTATTTATCTAGTCATCCATCTATCCATTCATTCATCCTCCCATCCATTCATCAAACACACTGCTATTCATTGACTCGGTCATAAGTTTTATCCATTCTTCTATCCGTCCACTCACATTACCATCTTCCCAACCGCCCTCCACCTACTCATTCATCCATCTGTTCATCTATTTACTCATCCATCTACCCACACACCCTTTGATCTAATCTGCCCTGCCATCTCCCCATTCACCCAATCATCTATGTATCCTCCCATCCATTCAGCAAACCACACATCTATTCATTCATCTATTTATTCAACCCATCCATCCATCCACCGATTCACCTTCCCCTAAACTACTCTCCCACCCACCTACTTACAAACTTATCAACTCAACCATCCACTGATTCATTTAGCCTTTTATACATTCTTCGACTCACTCACTCATTTTGACCACCGCCTATAATCTGGACCATATATCATATGCTGAATATTTAAGATGAATAAATTACAGATTCTGCTTTGAAGAGGTCCGATCACAATGCATAAGACAGTGACACAAAGATAGGCAAGTGCGATAGGGGATGATGAGGGATGGCATAGGGAGAAACATGGAAAGATACAGGACTTCAGAGGAGGGCCTCCGTGGGGATCGGAGATCTTGTCCCAGGAGCTCACATCTGGCGATCAAGGGAAGTCACTGCTGAGCAGAGGCAACCGCCCGTGTAAAGGCACAAGTGCCCGAGAGAAAACAAAGTGGTCGGGCAGTGATGCGCACCTGGGCGATTTTGCCCTTGGGGACCATCTAGCAGAGACTAGAGACATTTTTGATTGTCACAATTTGGAGTCATCACTGGCGTCCCCTGGGTAGAGGCCAAGGAGGCTGCTAAACATCTTTCGATGCACAGGACCACCCCCACCCCAAACAAAGGATCATCCAGCCCCAAATGGCGCCAGGCTGAGAACCTGAGAAATCTCCTCTAGGACAACAGATGTTTCAGGGTAGTCGACACAGAGACAAGAGGAAGCAGAGAAAATGCCAGAAAGACAGGCGTTAGGTCAAAGACTGCAAACCACATTTATTGAACACTTACTATCTTAGTTCAGGCTACTGTAACAAATCACCACAGACTGGGTGGCTGAAACAACACACACTTACTTCTCATCATTCTGGAGGCAGGGAAGTCCGAAACCCAGGGCCTGGTGTGAATGGTTTCCCGGTTCACAGACGGCAGGTTCCTGTGCCCTCCCCCACAGCAGGACGGGTGAGGGAGCTCTGGGGGGCCTCCTAGGAGGTAGTTCCTGCCTTTGTAGGGCTCCACCCTCACGACCTAGTCTCCTCCCAAAGGCCCCACCTCCTAATTCCTTCACACTGGGGACTAGTATTTCAATCCAGGATTCTTGGGGGGACACCAACATTCAGTCCATAGCACTTACTCTGTAGTGAGCTTTGTTACACGCACCAGGAACCCCAAGATAAAATGGCTTCCACTTGCTGCTCTCTGGAGCTTTATCATCTCACTGGAGCAATGACACAGACACAAGGGGAAAGAAGCCTCTGCTAACTGAGCCCCTACTATGTGCCAGCCTGTTTCAGCATCTTCATATTTATTGTTTCATGGATTTCTCACAATAATTCTGAGGTACGTACCTTTATTTCCAGTTTCCACATGTAAAAGCTGAGGCTCAGAGAAGTTAAAAAAAATAATAAATTGGCTCTACATCACACAGTAAGTGGTAAATGCACCAGAGACCACGCTGCCCAGCCTGACAGCTCCAGGTGGCCGACTAGAGGCAGGTTGCTAGTTGAGACCCTGGTGGAGGGCATGGTTCACAGAGTCTTCCCAGAGGGCATAACTTCATCAGCATTTGGAATGAAAAAAGGAAGAATTGCAGAAGGACAAGGGAGGTGGGAGGGTGGAGAAATAAAGGCACAGGTAAGCACTGTGGCAGGTTCTGGAACTCCCATGTGCTTTGAAGGATGGGAGAGGAAAGGGGTCCTACCAGGAGCCCACTGCAGCCAACCGCACGCAGGGCCCGGCAGGTCTAGGTAGGATGCTGTGGCCACAGGAACCGAAAGGCCGCCCATGGCACAGACATCAGAAATACCCCCAAGAGGAGGAGTTAAATAGAATTTTACATTGCAAGCCTGAGTGTTGCCTAGAAATCTCTGTTCCTGGTCCCCTGAGTAGGGAGACTTCCTCTGCCTGTCCCCATCGGTTGCCAGGGGGAAGGGGCAGCCCATGCAGATGGGCACAGGAGGGCCTGCTGCTGTGTGCTGCCCTGGCTGGCCCTGGAGGGACAGACCACTGTCTTTTAGGGCACTGCATGCACCTTTGTTAAGAGTTGTGTTCCCTCCTTCAATTCCTTCTCCCTCTTCATAGATGGCATCACACTCACACATGCACACCAGATCCGAGGGTTTAATGGACACTGAACATCGGATGAAAGAGACAGTTTGCTGAGAAAATGCTCACTGGCCCCACGGCTCTGAGCTGCATCAGGGTGAGAGGCTTAAAGAGAATCACAGTTTCATCCAAGAATCCGCAAGGAGACAGGGAAGGGGAGGGGCTGGTGTCAGCATAGCCAGAGAGACAAGACAAGGGAGCCGCATCCCAGGCAGGGAAATCTTTGCAAATTGAGTTTCTGGCCATGGCAGGGGAACAACCAGGGCGGGGGGAGGCCTGACCTCTGCGGGGGGAGCCAGTGCCCCTGGCTCAGAGGACCGCTCTTTGCTGCTTAGGGAAGTACATGAAAGGAACAGGCAAATCCTGCCCCACCCAGGAGGGCAGTGCCTCCCTGCCAGGCTGGCCCACTGGCCCCTCATGCCCTCCATTTCTCCTTCACCCCTGAGCATCTCAGGTGGCTTCCTGGCAGGGAGAGGAATGGCGGGGGGGGGGGGGGGGCGGTGTCCAGAGACTCTACCTCTGGAGCAAGGTCTTAGAGGCTGAGACTAATCAGGCAAGGAGGTGGTTTGAGCCTAAAGGGGTGTCACCTGCTACCCGTAGAGACCCCCAGGGACAAGGCAGCCTCCTGGCCCTGCTCCATTGCTTTGAACCCAAAAGGAATCTTCAGTTGCTAATCAACAGGGTTCTCTCCTCTCTGAATCTGGAGGCCCCTCCCATCCATGTCCCCCGACAGAGTATCTGAGCAGGCCATGCCTGGCTGAGCTGTGAGGTCACAGTCAGTGCTACACTGCAAGGAAGTGTGGGCCAGGGAGCATGTGTGTGTGTGTAAGTGTGTGCGTGCGTGCACATGCACACATGTACCTGGAGCATCGAGCAGCAGGCGCCAGTCTTAGCCAGCATCTTGGGAGAGAAGCAAGCTCCCCAGGCAGCCCTCTCTGGCTCCGGGCTGATGGATTACGCACTGCAGTCTTCAGCTGGCTTTAGTATGAAGAATAAGACCCTAAGCGCTTGTGGGATGAGGTCTGAGGACATGGGCTGGGGGGTCCTGGGAAACCAGCCTCTGGTTAGCAGGCTGTCCTCACCCTGGAGTGGGAAGGCAGGACGGCAGACTCCATCCTGTCCAGGCCAAGCCCTGGGGGTGGGGACGCAGCAGGGTCCCTACACGGCATTCACAACAATGGACACCCTTCTGAGAGCAACGCAGCTGTGCGGTACCATCAAGGATCTGTAGCCCTGCACGCACTTTTATGTGCATTGACTCATTACATACAGAACTGTTTTGTTCAGGGCAGGAAAGAGCTAAAACAGGGCCTGACATGTGGCAGGCACTCAGTAAACACTTGCTGGGAGAATAAATGTTCGCTTTATTTAATCTTCACAATTTGGTCCCCTCCCAATTTGCTGATGAAGCGGCTAAGGCTAATGCACACTAAGGAACACACCCCAGGCCACGTGACTCATGAAAGGTGGAGGCTGGACTTGCACCCAAGACCCTCTCACTCCAGAGCCCACTTCCATGCTCCTCCTGACACTATACTGTCTTGAATTATAATCAAAGATGCATCACCTTAAATAGGACGTCACTGGACAGTGAACGGACTTACGATGGCCAGAACCAGGCAAACAAAGGAGATCTTGTGAAGAACTGAAAGTGGGAAAAATGGGGTGTCTTCAAAGAACCCCAAGGCCCTCACTGTCCAGGAATGGCAGGCACATGGTCCACCCTGGGGGAAGGCCTTCACCGGGGGTCATGGGAAGGCCTCAGGTCAGGACACAGGCGCACAGGACCCCTGGTGGCCAGGAACCTGCTGGCAACAAGAACTAGATTGAGTAGAGCACATGCCACCAGCAGAGACATTGAGCCACCTTGGAATGACAGAATGGTCCCCTGTACCTCGCTCCTGGCAAGGTGGGGGGGGCTCACCTGTGAGCATTCACAACTTGGGGCTCCCCTCCCACACCCTCCTGGTCAATCAGTCACTACTACTCTGGAGCCCCTGATGAGTCTACATGTCATGAGCAGATTTCTGCAGGGCCTGGTGCCCTCACTGACCTCAAGCTGACCTGAGGGCCCTGGGTGGGTCACCACAGACCAGCACCGGGGAGCCCTAGCCCCCCAGACCAGTTACCCCCCACGTGACATGCTCTCTCTCCAGAGGGGCTCTCCCTAGCCCGTCCAACAACCACGACCCGCCACCACACCCGAGCTGCTCCAGCCAGTGCAGAGGGGTCAGGCTCTCTCGACCACGGGGAGATCATTATTTTAGAATGTGCCCACACCTCTGGGAAGTGTCAGTGCACAGAGCGGAGTGAAAATCACAAACCACCACCACCCAACAACGAATGCCACACATCACAACAAGGACCTGACAAATGAAGAAAATAACTTGGAAGGGGGAAAAGTCTAAGGCTCTGAGTCTTGGCAGGATAAGGGAGGGGAGACTGAAGCCTCCAAAGGGCAAGTTCCCCCAAACTAGGGCACCGTCCCTGTGGTCGCGTGCTTGACTCCCTCCCCTGTCAGGGCGCCTGGGCCATGTGTGGATGCAGAGGACAGACAGCGGAAGTCCTAGCCAGGGGAAAGGTCAACCAGGGGCCAGACTCCGTTATCTGAAATGGGGTCACCAACCCCAGAGCTAGGGAGAAAGGCAAAAAGCCAAAATGGGGTTCAGAAAGCAGGGGAGACACTGACTGTGACAAGGAGTACAGGGGATGGGGTGGTCATGTGCTCAGAGATATTCTCCACCCCAGGGCAGCTTCTGTTTGCTGGCCTCACACATGCCGTGTGTGTTGTCACTGCCTGACCCAACTCCTCTGTTCTGGTAACAGGGCCCACACTTCTCCTTCAGGGACAAACTCTTCCCTCCTGTCCAGCCCATGATTAGAGAGGAGGACGCTGGCCCCATCCTCTGGCTTCAGAGGTAGGCAGTGGCCCCGTCCTGGCCAGAGTATTTCATCCCCCAGGCCACGTCAGTTGCTCAGGGATGGGCTGCAGAGTAAATCATGTCAAGAAAAAGTGACTTGAGTCACTGCAAGGGTATAACATAAGCCTTCTGCCACAAGAGCCACCATGGGGACAGGGGCTAAGTGCGAGACAAGGCCACAAATGGAAAAGAAACGACAGAGGGAGAGGGAGAAAGAGACATCACTGGAAGCCCTGGGGTTAGCCGTACCCGACCTGCCATTGTCGGCACACCAGCTGACCCACCTTATTTGGGTTTAGGCGACCCTAGGTTTGGTTTCTGTCACTTGTAACCAAGAGTCTTGGTTTATCCCAATTAAGGCCAAGTGCCTTAAAGAGACTCAAACAGGATGTCAGCTCTGGCTGATGCCAACCAGGTCTCTTATTAGGGAAGCAGAGAACCCATGAGCCAGGTGGAAGCCTCCCCAGAGTATTCCTAGGCCGATTCTACAAGGCACCCTGCAGGAGGCCCAAGGTTGCCAGCAGACTAGGCCCTGAGGGAAATTTCGCTGCATCACGGACTCACCTCCTTTTTGCTGGAGGGACACAACTGAAGGAGGCCCAGGCTGCACGCCAGGGCTACAGACACAAAGCACCAGTATGTGCCCTTCCAACACGGGGCTCTCTGGGTGCTGGGAGCTCAGCGTCAGGTGGCAGCCATGCCCTCCCCATTTGGGACACTCCCCTAGAGCTCTGGGCAGTAACAAAAAGCACCGACCCCATCCTGCTTTGTGCCACTGCGGCTTCCGCCCAGAACCTGCCAGCCCACTAAGCGGTAATCTCTCTGCTGCTGGATGGGATGGGATTATGGGAAAGCCTCGCTGTGATTATTTAGAGAAGAGGATTTCACTACTGCTTTTCCAATATAAGAACCAGTGGTCTAAAAGTCACTGGGGGGCCATGATTAGCCTTGTCTAGCACAGGGGTTGACCCACGCATTTATTTACTAACATGTCTCAGGACTGCAAATTGGGTTTCTTGACCTTGTGACCCCAGCCCCACTATCGGCAACACAGCTCTTTTTCATTGTGGTAAGCTATACACAACATAAAATCTATCATTTTAACCATACTAAGTGTACAGTTCATGGGTATGAAGTACATTCACATTGGTGTGCAACCATCACCAGAACCTTTTCATCTTCCAAACTCAAACTCCTCACCCGCTAAGTGAAACCTCTCCATATACCACACCCCCCGAGTCCTGGGCAACCTCCATTCTACGTTCTGTCTCTGTGAATTTGACTATTCTAGGCGCCTCCTATGAGTGGAATCATACGGAATTTGTCCTTTTGTGACTGGCTTATTTCACTGAGCACGGTACATCTTCAAGGTTCATCCATGCAACACAGCTTTTGAGATATTTTGTGGGCATCCCTACTCACTGCAGTGCTTCAGTTCTTTGCTGACATGGCCAACTTACCTGCTTTGTTTCACACCGAGGGGAAGTGAAGTTCAGAGAAAGGACTTTGTTTTTCTAAGCAAAGACCCAGCACCCTATGATTCCAGCAGACTTGAATTAATTTTCCTGGAACTGAGTTGCTGGTTTCTCATACATCTGGTAAACCTCCGCCTTACCATTCTCTTCTGATGAGCAACAAGGAATCAGATGATGGCTTGACCCAGAAAGAGAAAGGTGGTCCCGGGACCCAGGAATAGTTTAGCTAGCTCTTGGTTTGCTTCTCTGTCCTCCCATTTCTAAACCACCCCCTAAGTTTGGAAGGCGGTGATTTTATAGAAGGTATTGTCCCGCTAAGTTTGTGATACACTGCCCAGTCTCAGAACATAAAACCTTATCTGAGTGAATTCATGTGACCTTAAAAAGAATTGTACTTTTATTCCTATGAATGCTACCAAAAGAAGTGAGCCAGGTGTTCCCATGGACACACTCACGCACAAGCCCCATCAGAAGACACAGGATCCCGCCTGCAACACTTCTCCGGATCGCCATTCTGAGCTACTCTGTCTTGCTCCGGTTGTTCCCGGGTCTATGTGAGTTCTTAGTGAAGCTTGGTCTCCTGTCTTTGTCTCAGGCCTCACGCACTTTGCAGATGCTTCCCCAGTCCTAACCCAGCACCCTCTTGGACAGCTTTCTGAGACTTGCCCTCTGGCCCCATGCACTCCCCCATCCGCCTTTGAACCCCAGCTGCTTCCAGTGCCAGTCTTGAAAGTAAACAGCCATGGAAGGGGCATGGACACTACCCTGTTTCTGCTCCCTTCTTCTGAAGTCCCTCCCCACTATACAAGGCCAGGGAGATCCCCCGACCCTGTCTCCTGTCCTGTAGGAGTACCCCCTTGGCTCAGCCAAGAAGTTAAGGCCAAGCTGATAGAATGCCTATCCTTATCTGTCAGAAAATAAAACAATACCTGACATTCCCTTTCAGCATAAAGGTGCTAGTTTGATGTAACTAGAGATTCTGGGGGGCCTTTGATACTCTCCTGATTGAATTACAGGTAAGTTTTGCCCCATTCATATGAAGAAAAATAATGTGAGTTAGAAGTGCATTAAGAACCTCAGGGTTTCATGACCCATCAAAGAGACACGTCCCACCTAACTAGGCACCTGAAAAATAGAGATCTAGATGAACTCGGATGCAAATGCTGACTTCTTTTTAGATTCTCTTCTCCTAATTCCATTCCCATAAAATGAAGGTAATAGATTCTACTCAAAGGGTTGAAAAAGTCTCTGACATACCGCTGGACGCACAGATTCCGAATGTCACTTTTCTTCTTTCTTTACTCCCTCTGACCCCCCTCCCCCTCCCCCTTCCTCCTTTCCCCTTTGTCTTAGGAAAGTAATGATTTGTGGAGGGAGTGGACTCTCACAGCATTTTCCTTCCCACCTGCCTCTCGATCCCCCCACCTGCACCCCAGGAAGAAAGCTAGCTGATCACTCCAGGCGCAGAGCATTAACTGGGCCCTGTACACTGGGGTCACCAGATTTTTAAAGGTTGTGTGTCCACACTCAGCCCTCTCTTCCCTCCAGTCTATGCAGAGGACCCGCTTGGGACCTGGCTGTCTCTCTCTCCAAGTCTTCCTCTGTTCATCCAGCCACAGGAAGTGAACGCCTACGACCTGCATTTGAGCTTGAAGGCATTCTTTACCCTCAGTCAGGCTCCAGCTAGGCATCAGTATGTGGTCTTTAGCCCCCTTCAATATCTTGATATCTGTACAAAGACAGTTATGCCAAGTCAAGAATGGGCATTCCTGGGTCTCTGGCAGATGTACTCTCAAACTTGAACCTAATTTGTGCCACCTACCACGATGGCACTTCTACCTGGCCTGGCAGAGTTCCTTGGATGCTGGGAGGAATTCCTTTAGCCTTGACCTTTGGCTCAAGTGCCAGCAGGCATGTCCACCTTCCCCAGACAACCTCCCTGGGCCAGGACACCCCCACGCTCACCAGGACTACCCCCCATTCAACCTCTGTAGTAGGAACTGAGGGAGGTGGGGAGGAGGCTGACACCCACCCACAAGATGACAGCCACCTTGCTATGCACCCTGCACAAGACAACCTTTCCCGCAGGACTACTCAGCAGGAGAAAAAGGCACCCAATAGGCTGAAAGGTGAACAAAACAAAGACTTATGTCAAAGAGATGAGGGGCCTCGGCCTCCGGCCCCAGACCTGCAGTCCATCTGTTTTAGGTAGGTCAGATTTTGTGGCTAAAAAAATTGATGCTGTCTGCGTAAATATAGTTCATATTGCATTGCACATATTTATAAATATAAGTGCTGTAGCACTACCACATTGCCTGTGAAGAATGCAAGCAGGTTGTGATTAGAGGTGAGCCAGTTGCTGATTGTGGGTTAATTAGCTCTGCTAATAAACTGCACGTAGCTTTACTCAAGAAAAATAACATATTTCATCTTAGGTAGAACAATTACAGCACGTATAACAGATACTTTTGCCTAATGAGCATTTGAAATGTTTTCTTTGGGGAAAAAACACACATATACATACACATACCACTCTTTTCTTTCAAAAAAAAAAAAAATCAAATCCCCTTGTTCACCAATTAGATGATGGTGAAGACAAGCCTCAAAGAGTTTCAAGCAGTTTTCTAGTCCAAAAGCTGATCTTTGGCTGATGGTTGTTGGCAACAGGCAAGTCTTTATAATATCTGATTTAGATACCAGTGGGAACTGGGGGGCTGTGGGATGAAGAGCAGTTTGAGTTGCTAAATCTAATCTGGCCTCCTGGCATCGAGGTAAGAAAAGTAAGGTCCGAGATAAAATTGAATTGTTAAGTATCTTAAGTGACCCACACAAAGGTCTCTTGACTGTTTCCACTGTACACCATGTCCAGGAGACGTCCAGATATCTTTAATTCTTGGGTTCATCCAGGCTATCCTCAAATGAATCATAGTAAACCTTCCAGAATCCAGAAAGATAATCTGCAGGAATGCAGGCAAAGGAAGTGATGTTTGTTCCAAAGAATCACCTTTGGATGAAGAAAGATGCAAGAATATAGGCTGAAGTCACGGGAGGGTCAATGGAGCCATCACTTTCTCATGGGCACAGAGCCAGGTGAGGTGGCAATGCCAACTAAAGCAGGCACTGTCCCAGCCGGGTTTCTTAGTCGCTAGAGCTGCCATATGAAGGCACCACAGACTCGGGGGCTTAAACAACAGAAATTTACTTCTCACAGTTTGGGAGGCTGGAAGTCCAAGGTCACAGTGTGCACAGGGCTGGTTTCTCCTGAGGCCTCCCTCCTTGGTTTTCCTGCTGTGCCCTCGTATGTCTTTTCTCAGTTCCGCACGTCGCTGGTGGCTCTCCCTCCTCTTACAAGGACACCGGTCCTACTGGATTATGGTCCCACCCTTACAACCCCATTTCACCTTGATTACATCTTTAAAGTCCCCATCTCTAAATACAATCATATTGGGGTTAGGGCTTCAACAAAAGAATCTGAAGGAGACACAGTTCCGTCAAATTATAGCCCTCAGAGCTGGAGGGATCTCAGAGGGCACCCGCTCCTACCCCTGCCCAGTGTAGGACTCCCTCTCTAGGACATGAGGGTGCTCCTCCAGCCTCTGCCCGCACACAAACACAGGTGCATGCGGGAGCGGCTGGCAATGCTGCCAAATGACAGCTGTCAATCAGCATTGCGTAGGCAGATTAATGCCCATCCCTGCCTCCCAGCAGATATTTACATCCTAAACCCCAGAACTCATATGGTAAGTTACATGGCAAAGGGAAACTAAGGCTGCAGGTGGAGCTAAAGCTGCTAATCAGCTGACCCTAAAATAGGAAGACCCTTCAGGATTATCTGGGTGGGCGCAGTGTAATCACAGGGTCCTTAAACTTGGAAGGAGAGAGGATGAGGTGGAAGAGGGGAGTTGGAGAGAGAAGTTGCTAGGGCAGAAAGCACAAAAATGTAAATGGCTGGCTCTGAAGATGGAGGAAGGGACCACAAGCCAAGGGTGAGGGCGGCCTCTAGAAGCCAGAGGAGGCCAGGACACAGGTGCTCCCTGGGAACCCCCAGAAGGTGCACAGGCCCGCTGACGCCTTGATTTCCGTGTAGTGAGACCCGTGTTAGACTTCCCACCTCCGGAGCTAAGACAATAAGCTTGTGCTGTTTCTGTAAGCCACCAACTTTGTGGTAATTTGTTACCGCAGCCACAGGGAATGAAAACAACAAGCTGATGTTCTCCCAAATGCCGGCAAAGGGGAAAAGCCGACAGTGCCGGAAGGAAAGCTCGCAGGATGGGAGAAGAGGGACGGGCCACCGCCTGGGGAAGGCCTGCTGCTCTCCGCTGAAGAAACCTCCCATACGTGTACGCGCTTTGCTGCGTGTGATCAACTCACAGGCCCAGCTCAGAGCGGCAGAGGGGATCCCTCCGCACGGCTGCACAGAAGCCCGTACCGACCTCCAGGGGCCTCTAGCCTCGTGGACCACAGGGCTTGCATGAGTGTCTCCGCAGCGACGCCATCAGCTCCTTGGACCAGAGCTACCAGCTTCAAGAGCAAATCTGGAGTCAAGCCCGAGTTCTCAGTAACTCCTTGAAAGGGAAAGCAACCCAGAGTTCCGTTGGCCCGTACAGACATCAGCATCCATCAAGTCCTGCTGCACAGCATTTTCTTCCTCATGCAACGCATTTCTTGGTGGCACTTTGACCCTCTGAAGATCGGCCTTCCCTGCAATGTCATTGGTCCTCTCTCTGCACTGCTCCCTCTACTGTCCGGGGGCTCGGCAGACAAGGCAGTGAGCCAGGGGGATCTGGGCACTGCTTCGGCAGGAGGCCTCCCTGGGGAGGGGAGAAGCCACAGGAGGAAGGTGGGCAGGGGCCCCGTGGACGCCGTGGCTCCTGCCGGACCAGGGAGCCAAGCTGTGGGCAGGCTGCCCAAGCCCGGAAAGCTCGGCGGATGATAAGTGCAGCCCGTTGTCCCTTCTCTCCCAGAGCCCGGAACCCAGGGACATGTGCAAGGCACGTCTGGGCTTCAATGTAAAAATAAACCCGCGGCTGTCAAGCCCCAGCATATTAATGACAACTAATGATTCACTCTAATCCTCCCCAGCTCTTCGTGGGCATCTGTGACACGCTTTGGGCTGGACACCCCTCCCCACTCCCCCTGCCTCCTGCGATGCTGCCCATATGCTGAGCTTCCCAGGAATGCAGATCTGGGAGGTAAAGTGAATGGGAAGAGACGTCCACTACAGAACGCCTGCCCGGCGGTACTGGGAGAGGGGGCGCGTGCCAGGTTTCTGCCTCTCTGCTCCGACCCCACTCACAGAGCAGCCCCTGGCACCCTCGCTGGCCAGTCCATCCAGACTCCAGGCCCTACAGGCAGATGGCAGCTGCTCCCAGTCCCAGAAAGACCCCATCCCCCGAACCTCTCTTCTGAGTGGGGAGCATCTCAGAGACAGTGAGCACCCTGGGCCCCCATGAAAGCACTCCTTACAGTTTGTGCCTAGTCACCGGGGGGTGGGGGAGGCAGGGGCAAGGACCACAGCTCCGTGCTCCCCATTCAGTCCCAATTGCCTGGCATGGTGCCAGGTGTGTCACAGGTGCATAATAAACATGGGCATGTGCCTGACCAACTGGCCACGTACGGAAAGTGCCTAGAACCACACCTCACGTGCGTGAAGGCCTGTGAATGTCAGCTCTTGTTCTTACCCATCAACAGTTTCATTTGCCCATCCCACCACCCTGTGCCTTAGGTGCTGCTATTACTCCCATTATTTAAGCAAGAAAGCAAAGTGCCTACAGTCAAAATTAGTCATTCCGAGTCCCACAGCTCACAGGTGCTAAAGCCAAGAGTCAAACCTGGGTTGTGTTCACCCCATTCTATCAGGGTCACTCCACACAGAGTGGGGTCCCAGCCTGGCCAAACAGAGCAGAGCCGGAGCTCCAGTCAGCATTTGCGGGTGAGGACGGTCACACATTCTGACCGACCGATACCTAAGCAATGGGTGGAGAGCTGCAGAAGGCCTAGCAAGGGGCCCTCAGGGACGCTTGTGAGAACTTCCCTGGGTCTGGGCACATCACAGGAGTTAGAGGCAGGGAGTGTGTTGCCAAATCCAGAGGTTAAATCGTTTGCATTGCTGATCATCTGGCCAACATTTCACTGCAAACCTAGGCACAGGTGCCTCGGTGGCTCCAGCCCAATCCACACATTCATAACCGGCTCACGCGAGAGGAGACGAACTGCTAGAGGCTCTGCCAGCTTCTCGCTGTGCTGTAATGAGCAGGAAACACACTTTGCCTAGAGAACATGCTGCCTTTTCTTGCCAGTTCCATTTAGGATTAAAACCACAATGCAAACAAGAAAAACTGAATCAAAAAACCCCCGCAAACCAAGCACCTTGAAGACTTTCCCCTTTGAAATCTAATTGGACACTTATCTAGGATGGGAGTGCGGGCTTTGCCGAGCTGTTACAGAAACGCATACAACGAGGAACCTGTTGCCCCCAAAGTCCTATACAGATGCAATGCCTGTCATTCCTGCTGAAGCCGCCCTGGTCCTCCACACTGAAAACCTCTGGCGGCAAAGGAAATCTTTCCCCAAGCCCCACGCTGGCCTGGGTAAAAAAAATCAGGTTGCTATCACAGACTCAAATTTAACCAAATTCCTCCTTTTAAAAGCACACCCTCTTGCACCTGCAGTGCTGTAATGTGATGCGAAGCACCCAGCTCTGTAACGTTTATGCCTCCGTTCTAGGCATCAAGGCAGCCAGGGGGATTTAACCTGCTCCCCACTGTGCTGCCACTGCTGGGTCTCCACCCAGCCTCTCCGACAGTCTGCCTTCCATCACCAGAGACCTGGGAGTGGCTTCCCTGGGGGACCCAGCTGAGAAGCACCTTCCATCCTTGCCCTGTCTTGACCCCCCCAGACACAAACTCACGGTTCTTCCACCCCAGAGCAGCCTCTCCCTCTCTTTCAGGTGGAGAGTGCTGTTTTAGAAGAAATCGACAGGATCTACGTCTTCCGCCAAGTAAACAGCATATTCCTTGACTTTTTCTAATAGAAAAGGATGGCAGTACGTGACAAGCCATCCCCATAACCGAGAGGCAGGCATGTCTGAGCAGACCGGACTCAGAGATGTATTTGTTAAGATCCTAAACCAAACCCTGCCTGGGGACTTCAATGACCCTAAAGGGTCCTCTCCCCTCTTCTCTTACACACACACGCACACACACGCACGCGCGCGCGCGCGCGACCCTCTGCATTGTCTATGCCAGGTCCAGGCTGCCCAGGCCTCTCTCTACCACTCTCTCTACCTGACATCAACAACATAAGTTGGTTATGTCAGGGCCTTGCTCAAAACCCCTCAATGGCGCTCCTTTCCCCCAGAATAAAAGTGATGCCTCTAGCCTGGGATTCAAGACCTTTCCTAACCTGGCTTTAGCAAATATTTCCATCTGCATCTTTCACACCAACCACACCCCTTCTAGCCATTCACCAGCCCTTGTACACACAGTCACGCTCCTTCCTGGGAATCTGCAGGTTCTACACCCTGTGCCTAGATTGTCCTTGCCCCTCTCCACCTGTCAAACCCCACCTCACCTCAAAGCCCAGCTTAGGAGGAAACTCCCTCTTACTTGAGGGAGGGTCAGCCTTTTTGTTCTGCTGCGGCCTTCAGCTAATTGGATGGGGCCCACCCACCCCTGGGAGGTCAATCTGCTTTCCTTAGTCTACTGATTCAAATGTCAATGTCATCCAGAAACGCCCTCAGACACACCCAGAATAGTGCCAAGCTGACACTGTCAAACTAACCATCACAACTTGCCACAAATAGAAGAGAAATACAATGAAACTAACCACATGATTTAAGTCCAGCTGGAATCTATAGTCTATCAGGCTCTGAGCCTGCGGCTTGCTATTTTTTTTTCTGTTTGAGAGATTTTCAAGTATTGCAAAGGTGTTGAAAGTGAACCAATGCACAGAGACTTTCACCTTAAAATAACCATAAGGATTGTAAAAGGATGCAAAAGGGAACACCTTTCCCACTGTGTGAGCCAGCTCTTCAATGCACATTCATACCCCACCTCAAGTTGCCCCTGGTGCCCACGAATGGGACCCACATCCACTTGGGGGCCACTATCCTAGACAGACTTCTGAAGACCAAGACCACGTCCTGGTGACAGGCACATCTCCCAGGGCACCTCACTCCTCGGAGCCTCCTAATAACCAGTCAGTGAGTGATGGCGTGGCCAGGAACATTCTCTGACCTGGCTGGGGGTCTCCGTCAGAAGCAGAGCACCCTGACGAGGGAGGTGGGACTAGAACGATAAATCAAACCCAGAAGGTTCCGTCTACCACGTAGCTCCGGTGGCGCTCGGGGCTGGCCTGTGTCTGCAGGAATTAAAATATTCCATAGTCCAGGGGCCAGATGAAGACATTGAGCCTCTAAACTCTGTCCTACATCATCCAAAACACCAGAATGTATTTTCACAGAAGGAACATTGAACATTTCTATTGAAACATAAATTAAAGCTGCATATATACAAACGGACTGTGTATTAAAAGAGAAGAAAGTGGTACAGGAGGAGAGAAGGCAAAGAAGAAATGGAAAACGGGGGAAAGAAGAAATCTGAAATCTGATCATAGTTCTCCACAGCACGAAACTCTTCAGTGATTTTTTTCCCCTTCATAACAGGGATAAGTTCACGCTCCTTTCTATGAGGCCCCCCGAGACTCCCCAGGGTCTGTAGCCCCACAGGAAATACCAAGAGAAGCCATTCCCATGCACACTCACGGACTAATCAGAGGCATTTTTAGCTGACAGGGCCTTAATTTCACCAGGGAGTTCCTGGGCTGGGGGAATTCTCAAAGGTAGATACAGAGATTAGCGGATTATTTCCAAATTTCCAAACACCCTGACAGGTATCATATGTTTTCCTGCAACAAACCTACTAAGTGATGGGCCCCATAGCAGGGTCCTCTATTTACCTCTAACACTGCATTTCATTTCCTTGCCTGTCTCCCCATAGCAGGATGAGCTCTTTGCAATTACGAACCATGTATTTGCCTAATTTCACTTGGAAAAAAAAGATATCCTCAATGCCTGCCACAGAGTAACCCTTAAACAATGTCTGAAGAATAAATGAGTAAATGAGTGCATGAGGGAAGAACTGTAACACTGTATGGTTTTAATCGCATAAGTTATCACATGTTTTTGAGTAATCAAATGTGAAGGGTAACCTATCAGCAGTAAATGTAGATAATTTGGAAGGAAAACCCCTCAAAACAAATGAAACAAATAACGAAGGGGGTAACAGGCAATAAAGAGGAGGGGAGCCTTTGAGAGTACACACACACACTTGTCCTCATACACAAAGCCTGGGAACCCCAAATCTGCCCAGAGAAAGCAGAGCCCTGGAGACAGAGTCTGTCTCTAAGCCACCAGCTCCTAAGGCATCATTTCTCAAAGGGAGGTCTGCAGACCCCAGTGTCAAAATCAATGCAAAACTGGTTACAATGCAGATTCCTAGGTCCTACCCCAGACCAGACAGTCTGACTACTTAAGACTAGGACCTAGACTCTACATTCTAAGTTCTTTGGGTTCTTCTTCAGCACACTCAAGTTTGGGAACCATTGTCCCAAGAGTTTCTGGGCAAATCCCCTTCTGGCCACCTGCTACCCAGAGCCAGGGATGGGCTCAGAGCTGCTGTCTCATCTCCACACTCCAGCTGTGAGCGCCCCTCCCTCACCTGGGACCCATAAACACTGCACTGGAGAGAAGATGTAGTGAGAACCGGCCATAAATCCCCCACCTCTACCCCTCTTCCCACCCGTGCCTTCCCCTAAGGCAGGCCCCGGCCCCAGCCCCAGGGACTGCTCACCTGGGATTTCAATAAACTCCGACCAGCCCTTTATCAGATGGTCCAGTCAATTAGAACTTCATCAGGAATCAATTTGCAAGGCCCAGCTGAGATGTAACTATAGATCAGTGCAATGGCAACTGATTATCCCACTAATGGAATATTCCATTGATTAATTGAGTATTTAAATCTTTCAGAGCGTGGCCACATTTGCTGCCATTGCTGCTGGATGAAAGAGGTGCAGAGAGCATCTCAAAGAAGAAACAGATGGCTTGTTCTTCATTTATCAATTCTCAGCAGCACAACAGGTCGGTCCTGGGTTCTCAGAAAGCGGGACCGTGGCAAGGCCTTCAGGAAGATGCAGGAACCTCCCAGCAGTTGATGGAGCCCATCACAGGCACCTGGGGGTAAATTCTCCATTTTCCTGCAAGGTCACACATCCTGTGTCTCAAAGAAACATCCACACTAGGGCTTCTCCCACTTTCAAATCACCTGGAGACTTATTAAATCACTTGGAGTCTGATTCCGGTCCGGGGTGAAGCCTGAGAATTTGCATTTCTAGCAGGCTCCCCAATGAGGCTGGGACCACACTTTGAGTAGCACTTATCTACGAAATATGAACCTATATTTTAACAAGTAGAAGGGGCAACGATCATCTAATACCTTACTTAGGCTAGAGTCTGACACTTTGAAGTGCACATTATCCATACCAGTACAGTATTGCCAACAATTGTAATATGCATATAGCCTGCATCGGTGAAAAGGTGGCTCTGTGCCATACATTTCACTAGGACCCTGGATCAAAACTGAAGGTGCTGCTTGGAGCCTGACTCCAGTTCTTCCTAGGTGCATAACTGCACGAGCAACTGAGCTTCTCCAGGTCTGGGTTTCCTTGCACTGAAGCCGCCCATTCCTGCATCACAGACAGGCTCGTGGTAAGAAAGCACAGAAGGTGCTTAACACAATGCTTGGCATGTAGTAAACATGTAAGAGAAAGAAGCTATTACTGTTATTGCCCTGATACCCAATACCTAGAAGGGTCTCAGAGTTGGGTTCCCTCTGGGGAAAAGAGGGACATGATTGCTTCTGCTGAGAAGCATGTGTGTCTGCTTAGGGGATGGGCAGGGCCAGGGGAAGCCCCGTGCTCCCTGCACCTTCTCCAGTCACTGCACTGGGTCTTTTCCACATGACTGTGGAGTTTATGACGTGCAGACTTCCCAAGGGATGGAATTAACTTTCCCTAGCAGCCAGCAGAGTATGAGGGGAAAGGAAAGAAGAAAACTGGCATTTATTGAGGCCCCGCAATATGAAATGTACTTTTCTCATAAGCAATCGCATTTAATTGGTACAAAAACCTGCAGGGGTTGATGGAATTATCCCCATTTTTCAGTTGGAGAAACTGAGACCCAGAGAAGGGCAGAGGTCAGTTCTGGACAATCACCCGGTGGGCAAGCTTGGACCAAGCCTGTGATGCAGGAATGGGCGGCTTCAGTTCAAGGAAGCGTGGAGCCCTGCGTGCTCTCCTCCACGGGGCACCATGTCCCGGGCTGGGCATCTCTGCAGGTATCGGTGTGAGTCCATGGGTGGTGCCAAACTGCCAGGAGACGCGTGACTATGTGGAGGCGTGTATACAAGCCACATGGGCAGATGTGGGTCATCCGTATTCAGAGCACACTGGAGTAAATTATTCTAGTCACTAGGTGTTCAATCTACTCCCCTGAGGGCTTCTGAGCACCACTCTTTCCTTGACAAATATGGATTACTCATAGGTCCTTAAATCTTCATTTGAGTGACCTACAAAACACAGAGAATGACAGCAGTTCTTGAATTTAGTCTGTAAACCACTTCAACAGGGGGAAAGTTCCCATCCGCTACGTACACGTAGCTCCTGCAAACAAAAATCACCATCAAGATTGATGGCAGGGCTGACATGGCTTTGGTGGGAACCCCAGCGAGCGACGTCTGATTTTCAGAAAACACCAGAGGTAAAGTATTCATCCACACCCCCCAAACCAGGCCCAATGTCATCTTGTAAAAATTAACCCTAAAAGAGATGTGCCCCTCAAAACCTGAGGGCCTCCCCTGCATGTGACTGGGAACCTCCAAGCTCTGATAACATCTTTCTCCTAGTGATTATCCTCCAAGCCTTGGAAGGTAATAGAGTCTGAGAAGGTAAAATACTAAGATAATTCTGCCTGCCCCCAGCCCCAGCTTTCATGAACACACCTTATTTTAGCTGTTTTGGGCACCCATGAAACAGAGCCGTGTATTATTTGGTGTCATAACTGGGAGTCAGGGTGACTCAAAGGCAGGCCTTCCCACTAACATTAGAACAGGGTCTATCCCCACTTGAGCCAGTGTCCTTAGTTCTAAAGTTCTGAGATTCCTAAATATATTCTCCATTTGGCAAATGGGATTTTAAGGGTCCTGTCGGGGCTCCTGTTCTAGATGAGGCTATGTCCTCAAAGGGTAATTTGACCTGAGCAAAGCATGACACAGCTTTTTCACAGCCAGCTTGATGGAAGGCAGAGCCAGCATGAAAAATGTAAGAACCCAAGGTCAGAATCTAGCCAATGGTCTCAGACCACACCCCAGCGAATCCTCTTCTGACAGCCACCATGTCCTGTGTGGGTTCTGAGCCCTGCCAACTGCAGGCTCATCCCGGCCAGCCCCTGCGCCAAGAAGAGCCAGCCACACAGCTTATGCATAGGAGAAGGGCTTTTAGAGGTGCTCTGTGAGCTGAATGCCAACTTCTGGGAGGGCATGGGGTCAGAGTAGCTCCCTGGACACTGTCAAGAGGGTCATACTGTCCCCTCGCTCCCCAGCACACTGGAGGGACCTTGTGCCTTGATGCCTGGTTCTTGAATGCACTCCAGTTCTTATCAAGAACTGGGGACCAGTCTGACCCTCTAAGCTATTTCCTACCAATGCCTGACTCACCCCAAGAAGGTGGTAGAAGAGCTGGAATGAATGCCTAGCTCCTAACCCAGTACTCCTTTCCCCCTCCACACAGCTGCACACACTCATGGTGGCAGATAGAAGGCAGGTACGTGTCAGTTATGATGCTCCCGGACTGCATGTAGCAGAACACCAAAGATGAATCAAGGAGGGCCTTTAATTCCCTAGCCTAACAAGGTTCCAGAAGCATGAAAATTCTAAGGCCTGTGTAGTGATTCAACAATGCCACCAGAGAACAAGGCTCTTTCCTTCTGCTCTTCCTTCATCATCAGGTTTCTTCATGCTTATCTCCTCATGGGCCCCAGATGAATGCTGTGGTTCCAGCATCACATTCTCACACAACTACATTCATAGTAAGAAAAAGGCACATTTTCTCCTATGTCTCTTTTATATCAGAGGAGGAAAACATTTCTCAGAAACCTCCTTGCACATTTCCTCTTAGGTCCAATTGACAAAGCTTAGATCCCGTTGTCCACACTCTGGATGCAAAGAAAGCTAGGAACATGACTATGTGACACCAACACTTACAGTAGAAGGCTGGCTCTACCGTCAAGGAAGATTCGGGGTTCAGGGAGGTCTGTTAGCTAGGCGACCAGGCAGGGTCTGTCCCAACCACAAGGACGGTCCATTTATCTGAACCATAATAAGTGGAGTCATAACAAAGTAGAGTCAGAAATATCTTTTCACCTTGTAAAACTGCTTTAGAATTTGGTTAGAGTTCTAGGATGACACAAATATTAGCAAGTTTTGGTATGAGCACTGAAGCTGCCCTGCTCTCTGAGATCTCCCTGCAGGTTCTCACCCCACAAGCCTCTGCTCCCCATCCCTCACTGTCACCTCTCTTACCAGGCAGGGGATGAAAATGACCCTGAGCCCAACGGATCAAATCTCATGCATAATCCCCAGGGAGAATGCAAAAAGTTATTTGTACCCCCTTCTCCCTTCCTCCTCACTCCTGCCTTCAGTCCCATTAGGACCTAGGTCACAACTAGGAGCCCTAGAAAAGAAGAGACGACAAATACAGATCATTGAGATAAAACTAAAGTGTGGCCTCTCTCAGTAAGATCTGTCATCGGCAAATAACCATCTCTGCTCACATCAGGATCCGTAGGAGCCAAAGAAAAAAAGGCTAAGCTGCCTGGCCTCTTGGAAGGCTTGCTCTGTTACCGAGTAGGTGGTGTGATCCCACGCATGGGGGCGTAACCAGGAAAAATGAAGCAGCCCAACACGGAGTCTGTCCTCTTCACGGTTTCTCCCTGCAAATGGTAGAAAGAACACCCCTCGTTTCTCCTTTAAAAAGTGGAAGTCGGTTTGAAAAAGTAGGACAAGGTTTTGAGCCCTGAGACGGAGGGAAGAACAAGAGTGTGGGTGTACGTGTGTGTGTGTGTCGTGGGACTCAACAATGTGCACAGACACTCGGAGACACACGGTGGAGTCCACTGCTCCAAGCACTGTCACCAGAATGCAGAGCTACCCAAAGCAGCTGCCAGACCAATTGGGGTCCGAGCTGATGCCACAGACCCTCTTGCAGCCCCTGAGCTTGACGTGGTCCTAATTAGATGACCAGCTCTTGGCACCAGCAATCCACACGTCCACACACTACACTGGGAGTGAGCCTGCAGGGGCTTTTCACAGTCCCAGGCCCCTATATAAGTCATGGGCTACACTGGCTCGGGGTATCCTCGGCTGTCACGATCCCCCGCCCTCCACACAGTAGGTATTGCTCTCCATTCTACAGAGGAGACATGAAGCAACCCTCCCAAGCCACCCAACTAATAAATGGTTGAACTTAGATTTGACGTCTGATGTTCGTGACTTAAAAGGCCTTCCATGGGTGGTGGGCCTCACGTTCCCTGGGCCAGGGATGGAGGCCCTCGGGGTGCCCGAAGCTACAAGACAGCTGCTTGGCCCACGTGTGTCTGGAACATTTCTGCAGCACGGGAGCTCTCTCCTCCCACGGCCCCTCGGGGGCTTTGGCCACTACCCTCGCCCTCCAGGACAGCAGCAGTCCAGGCCAGGCAGGGCTGCCTGCCCACACCCCACCCTGGCCTCTTTGTGTTAATAAACCCCGGATCCCACTGCTTTCTCCCCAGCTTCTCATTCATTTTTTCCAAAGAGCACAATAAGCACAATTGATTTTAAAATAAAACCTCTGACTTATGCAGAGGCATTATTCAGAAAGGTTAAAAATGATGAGGAGGCATTATTTCCCATTAACCTTACTTTGTAACCTTGAGATTGAAATGCCACAGACCAGGGTGGCCTCCCTTGATGGCATCCCGTGCAGGCGGCTATTTCAGGTGGGCAGTGCATATAACAGTGTCTGCATGTCCTTGGCTGAGGGCAGAGGAAACAGAGTACAAAGGCTTAGAAGTCAGCAGAACTGCAGGAGGCCTTCTGCATGACCTGGTACAACTCTCTGCGTGCTGGGGAAGGGGAGGGCATTCCACCCAGAGAGGAAAGGAAGCCTGGGAATTTGTGAGTCAGGGTGACCAAAGAGCTACGTGGATGCCTACAGAAAATTCAGTCAAAAAAAGGGAGTTTGGCCTCCCCTTGGGGTTTCTATATCAAAATGCCCCACTGGGAATCAAGCTTGCATTCTCCTATTGCTGGTGAATGAAGGGGCGAAAAGGCTTCCCAGGAGGACTTGGAAGGTCCCGGAAGAGTTACTCACCTGTGAGTCATGAAAGTGGGCCTAGGACTTCACAACGCAGAGAGAATCCCCTGTGAGAGGGTGCACACAGAGGGGCTTCTGTGTTTGGAGAGAATGGGATTAGGTCCTAAGTCCCAGAGGCAGCACATGTCTGGCTGACCCAATGCTGACCCAGCACCACTGTAGAGATCAAAGGACACATCCAGAGATGCCAGCCCAGGGTACAGCATTCTTGGGCCTGGAACATGAACAAGGGTGCACAGAGTTCCAGGAGATGAGACACAGGGTTGGGCAGGACACCCAGTTATGCTGTAGATGGTAGTTCTCTCTCCTAGCAGAGCCTGCCTCCCCCTGCTGTTTGTACTGAAGATGGCACACTTGGCCGTCGTCCTTGTATTAGCTCAAGATGGCTCAGCACTGCCTTCTCTCTCCCTCTACAAAGTTAGTTCCTGGGGGCAGAGCCCATGTCTTAGCAATAGTCAATGACCTGTACACTCAGCCATCTCAAATCGGCAAGAAGCAACTGGAGCTTGCTAGGCGGCAGTCCTGCTTGGCCTAGATTTGTATGTAGGGTGTTAAGAGTACCCAACAGATCTCCAGCAGGGAGTTGGGATGATGCCAGGGTGGCTTAACTGGAGGCCGAGGGGTCTTCTGAGGTAGCTTTTGCACCAGCGAATTCACCAATGTGCAAACCTAGCAGCTCACAAACGATGTGCCAACACTCTGTGTCAATGTGTCATTTGGGGGCAACTGACATCAACTGAGTTCCCCAGGTGGACATACAAACTGGACTTTAATTTCTTAATTTGCATTGAAAACATGTAAACGTGGTGGTCATGCAGACTAAAGGGCCTGGATCTATCTGTCTCAAGCGACTTCTGGTTAAGATCCTTGCCCTGGCATCAAACATGCTCAAGTTTCTCTCATCTGAAAAAAGAACAACAGAAATAATCTAGGCCCCTGGGCCTCACATCCTCTCATTTCTGCCTGTCTCTCTCCTCCTCTTGAGAAGCAAAGTTCTATAAAGATTTGTTCACTGTGATTATCTCAGTTTTTCCACTTTTCACTCACGTCTCAGTACACTTCAACATGGCTTCCACACAGCAGCAACATTCAAGGTATTTCATTCCCACTGGGCTGGAAACCTATCAAATAACCATGGATTCTGGCCGGTTCCTGGAGATCCCCTGCTGGCTGGGAAGTCGTCTTCATTCATGGACCATGGGGTAGTCCCGTGGGTAAGCCAGGGAAACAGCCCCTGGGCTGGGGTGGCGGGTGGGGGTCATTTAGAAAACTGACATACTCACATACCGATTGGTAAACAGCTAACCATTAACCACTGGCATGGCTATATGATGAGGGATGGTGTGAATACCAGCCTGGCTCTGTCAGTGCACACAAGCAGCTCTTGCCAAGGCCATCAGTGTTTCCTGTGTTGCTAAGCCTGGTAGGGATATTTTTCAGGGCTCAGATTACTTGATCTCTCAATGATGTTTGACGCTCTAGACCATTCCCTTAAATCATTCCTCTCTCTTGCCTTCTGTGGCCCCACACTTTCCTGGCTTTCTCCTATAGTCCAGGGAGCTCTTTGGCAATCTCTTGTTCTAGAACATCCCACCTCATCTGGCTGTTAAAGTTTGTAAAAAAAAATAGTTCAGTCTTAAGCTGGCTCCTCTTTCAATGCTCTTCTTTCTCCCTTGGTAACGGCAGTCATGTCTGTGGTCTTCAATTTCAACGTGTATGCCACCTAAGTCACATTTTATATCACCAGCCTAGAACTTTCTCTAAACACCAGCTCTAACCACTTGAGGGTCTCAGAGTACCTCAGGACAAAATATTTATGCAAGATGTACCTGACAAAGGACTTGTATCCAGAATATAGATCTAGAAACTCTCAAGATTTAATAAAATAAACCCAATCTTTACATGGACAGATATTTGAACAGACACTTGAAAAAGATATACAGATGGTCAGTAAGCACATGAAGAGAGACTCCGCATCATTAGTCATTAGGGAAATGCAAAATAAAATCACTATCTACCTACAGAAATGGCTAAAATGAAGCTTATTGCCAACCCCCAGTACTGGCAAGGATGGGAAGCAGCTGGAACGCGCATACGTTGCCAGTGGGAATGCAAAAAGGAACAGCCCTTCAGAAAACAGTTTCGCAGTTTCTCATAAAGTTAAACATATACTTACCATTCAATGCTGCTATGCCACTCTATTTATCATCACTATTTGAGAAAATTAAAATGTGTCTACAGAAACCTGTATGTGAACACCTACTGTGACTTTAATCATAGTTGCCAAATATCGTAAACAAGTCAAGTGCCCTTCAACTGGTGAATGAATAAGCAGACCGCGGTGCATCCATATCACAGAATATACGTAGCAATAAAAAAGGACAAACCACTGACATCATAGAATATACTCAGCAATAAAAAGGGACAAACTACTGATACAAAATTAATGCAGTTAATTTTGATATAGGAAGTAAGCCTCAACCTGACATGAAAAAATATATCGCCATGAGAAAGCCTCACACGAATGCAGGTCGAGGTTCATCTGACAGAATGACAGGCCTGTATTCTTCAAACTCCCCATGAAGGTCAAGGAGATATTCCAGAGACTATTACAGACTAGAGACTGAAACAGCACAGAAACCCAAGGCAATACGTGTTCCTGGGTGGGATGTGGACCTGGAGGAAAGAACTGGTGGGACTGGAGTGGGTGATGGGTTTATTTCCTGACTTGGAGGCTTGCAGCGTGGGAATGAAGGGTGCCTGTCGAGAGTGTATTTGAGGCTGACGAACAACTCTGATGCAATGCTAACTCCTGGGAGTCTCTCAGAAGGGACACAGGGGTTCTTTGCATTGTCCTTTTAATACTTCAAGTTTGAAATTATCTTGAAACAAATTATTTTGTAAATACTCCAGAATCAACAGGCCGAAAACCAAACTCACCTTTCCCAAACCCGCAGCCCTGAACTGAGCCCTCCCCACAGTGCCCTTCTCCCCCAGCAGCCGGCTAAGCAAGCCAGGAGCTGGGCTCCGGGAGGCCCCCCGGGGCTGGTGCTGCCCCCCTCCTTTGGAACCGCTGGCCTCCCCGCTTCCCCTCCCCCTTCATAGCTTACACCTCCCCGCCCAAGTGACTGCACTCACTCTGCCCCATCCCCAAATGCCACCTCCTCAGGGAAAGCCGGTGACCTCCAGGCTAGGCCGTGTCCTGTGCCGTATCGTCGCAGGGCACCCGGGCCCTTTTCCTCCTTGGGGGTCTCACAAGCATCCGTGTTCACCTGCACGCCTCTGCTATCAGCACCGGCCTCCGACACGAGGCTGGCTGCCCACCACCGCCCTGGCACTGGTGGGGCTCCATGCACACATGCTGATGAATGTGCGGAGGACTGAAGGAGTCCTGGCACATCTCTCTAGAGGCCAGGCTCTTATTGGAGAATTGCTCTGATCAGCTTCAAGTGGGGGCCAAGGGCAACGAGGTGGTTGGGAGATCAGAAAGCTTAGACTCCTGTTGGTTTGGTTTCCCTGTTTGCCTCCTGAACTCCGGTTCTCCCTCTCGTAGGCAGTCCAGCCCCTTTCTGCGGGATTCTTTCTCTACAAGCCTATTAGTTTACGCAGCCCCCTAAGAGTCAAACTTGATCACTCAGTGTGCCTGTCATTCACATGCACATGTGTCTTCTGCGGGGGCTTAACTCTTACCAGGTAACTACATTTTCCTTTATTAATGACTTCTGGGGCACCTTGTGGCAGGGCAAAGCTTCAGGTGGGGGACCCTGAGCTGGCTTCCCTTCTCCTCCCACTGTACTCATTCTCATGCCACAAGGGGCCTGGCGTCCTCCTGCTGTGAAACCCAAGTCCTGCAAAGCCAGCCTGTGCGCAGCCCCCGTCATGTACTCCTGCGGTGCCATCAGGGGCTGGGAGGACACACAACCGTGGGTCCATCCTGAGCAAGCGGCCCAGGGGCAGAGCCGGCACAGGCCCTGGAGGTGGGCTCAGGGCATCCAGGCAGTGAGGTCAAGAAGAGAGTGTGGGTTCGGGCAGATGTATCCCCTTGGCACCGTGGGAAGGGGCATGGCCGGAGGATGGCCAGAGTTGCATGGGGCTGGCACAGGAGCCTGGGCTGCCAGGCCCAAGGGCAGTACTGCCCCAGGCACTGTATGTTGTGGCAGTCTGGGTTCTGGCCTGTTTACTTAGATGGCTGCCAGGGTGCCCATTACAGGTAAGCTGCATAGCACCGGAACATACGTATCTTACTAACTGATGCTGAATGCCAAGGCTTGTCTGCATAAGTGATGAGGTCTGAACACAGAGCGTCTTTAAAGACATGACAGAATTTTAACAGAGGCCCAGAAAGGGGACAATCCAACTCCCTTCTTTTAAAGCAGAGTGAACTGAGCCCAGAAAGGCCCAGTAACTCTCCAAAGTTCAGTATATAAGTGACAAAGCCATGCCTGGAACCCAAAGCCCATAGCACTGCTGGCTGGGCCCCTAGGTGCGGCCTCTACACCCTGAATGCCTTCCAACATACCCCCCAGCCCAGGGTGGTGCCGTACAGTGGCTAAACTGAGAAAGGGCACCAGCCCCAGTGAGTTGGCTGCGTCAAAAATGTCACCCCTTGAGAGATGGAGAATCTGGGGGCAAATGGCTTCATCATGCTAAATCTGATTTCCTCACCTGAATAACGGGTGTCACATGAGTCCTGGATTCTACTGGATCAATTGTTGGGAGGATTAAAACAAAATCTAAGCCAACTAGGTAGGTACAGTGTCTGGCATATGGGAGGAAAAGACCAGATAAACGTGAGTCACCATTAGTTTTTCATGACAGTAAGCAGAATGGCATTAACATGCTGTTGCTGGTATCAGGCTTTTGGGAATGGAAGCTGAGCGTGCTTGGGTTGCTATAGCCACTCGTGGTGCAGGAGAAGTGCTGGAGGCTCTTGAATCTCAAGTACTATATTTCTGATTTCCTCGTAACAATCCTGAGGAAATTTATATCATCTGTTTTCTCTCATTAATCTCTCTCCCTCCCCTTAATCAGACTCTCAAAACAGATTCATCTATTTTACTAGTCTTTTCAAGGAATGCTTTTGCTTTTATTTATCCTTTCCAATATACTGTAGGTTTTATTTCATTAATCTCTGCTTTTATCTTGATTATATCATTTTCCCTTTTGTTCATTCAGTTGTTCTTTTTCTTATTTCTTAAGATGATTACGTACGACTACCTCTTTCTTGGGGGAGGTGAGGCCTTTCTCCATTAATAAGAAAGGCATTTAAGGCTATAAATTTTCCTCTGCAAACAGCTTTCACTATGTCTGATAGATCTGGGGATTTATACCCTTTCTAAAGAAAGATTTCTGAACACAAGTAAACTTAAGCTCAGGCCTTTAAAAAACTGATCAGAAATTCGAAATTAATGAGATACATAGCTGATGAGTTAATGCTGGACTGCCTGTCCTTAAAGCTGTCCTTTCTCTCCCCGCCCCTAACCCCAGCCGCCAGTGTCTAGGCCTGCACCCTTTCTCCTCGAACTTGTACACTAACCTCTAATCATCTCCCTTCAGCTCCTTCTCCAATCAGGACTTCCATGAGCTTTCTAATTCACAATGTGGTCTCATCATTCCTCTGCCTAAAACCCTTAGGCAGCTTTCTCATCACAGGGTAGTTTTCAGCGTGGCAGTCATGCCCCGTGTCTGAACTCCTGCCCATCTCTGGTCTCAACCACCTCAAGCCCCACTGCACCACTCTTACCCTTCACCCTCCAGCAGAATGCAGTATGCTTCTTGCCTTCCCAGCTCACTTTAGAACTACAGACTGCTGTGCCACAGGTCTCCCCTGCCACCCCTGCTGTCCCATCTGGACTTCGGAGCCACTGGCTTCAGGAAGCCCTCCCTGGCACGCTCTCTCCCTGCCCCCTGGCAAAGCACCTCTCAACTCACACAGCCCCCCAGACGGTGCTGTTCCCCATCCCTTACCACATCACATTAAAATAATGTTTGTTTGTTTATCCATCACTTTACTTAGGGTCAAAGCTAAGGTTGTTTTAACCTGGGCCCTCACCCCTCACTTAGTGTGAAATTGGAACCCATCTGGTCAGTATCTCTGAGCCATCGGCCTCGAGGGTTTTCCAGCTCTGCTCTGGAAAGCAAACATGGGCCCACGACCAGAGCGAATGCAAATCACTTTCCTAAACCCAGGCACCACCTCCTCAGCAGAAAAGGACAACGGTGGCCCCTCCAGCCTCCACAGAACATCTGGCCCTGGGGCTCAGTGACCCACAGACCTACTGGCTCTTCCACTGGGGCAGATGAAATTGATCAAGGAGTCCAGTCTTCATTGGGCACCTCCTATTTGACGAGAACTTCACATGGTGCAACCTCATTTCATCCCAGGATTCTGCCTGGGAATCTTGCTAAATGCAAACTCTGCCTTCGTCGGTCTGGCTGAAGCCTAGGAGTCTGCATTTCTAACAAGCTTCCAGGCGACACTGAGGCTGACGTCCAGGGACCGCACTCTGAGTAGCCAGGGCCTAACAAACAGAGTGGAGGTGATGCCATCTCATCATACCTCTGGGGCAGCACGGACAGAACTTCCTGCAGGGATGGAAATGCTCTATAATCTAGCTAGTGTGACCAAGGACCTGATTTTTTAATTTAAATGTAAACACCCACATGTTGTTAGTGATAGCTACCATAGTGGGTCAGTGTAGCTCTAGACAACGCTGGGGGGAGGTGGGGGCTGAAGGGCCAGCCCTTCCCTTCCCCCACAGCAGTCCAGGGGCAGAAATGGTCAGAAGCTCAAGCCTGCGAGGGCACAGATCATCTGGATTTCCACCCAGCTGCAGGAACCACCTGAACTTCCAGTTAGCAGCTGGGGCAGGGTTAAAGCTGCCCCTGTGGGCACTGGGAAGAGAGAAAAGTGCTTCTCAGAATGTTTTTCCTCCATAAAGTAGCCACCTCCCCCCACACGGCACACACACACTGGGTGGTACCTGGAGGAAGGGTGAGGAATGTGGATCGCGGCAGGCTGCAGGCAAGACTTACTAAACACTCAATCTGTGCCAGGCACTCCTGCACGTTCATTGCAACCCCTCAGCAACAATTTTCCCTTTGTACAGACAAGTTAAGAGACTTGCCTGAGGTCACACAGTGGTACAGCTGGGATTCAAAGTCCAGAAGTATGCTACTGGACTATATGCTAAAATTGGCAAGGGGGCGGGCTGTCTGGCCTGGAGATGAGTGCAGTAAGGAACATGTAGGGCCTCAGGCATCCCAAAGTGGGCCCTTGCGCATGGTTCCTGGGGCTCTTACACCGACTGCTCCGGTGAGATGACAGGTGCTGGTGGGGACCAGCTGCCAGGACGGAGGCCATCACCACCATCATCAGGGCAGCTTAGGCAAGCCCTCTCCCACTCCACCTCCACCACACTGGTATCAGCCCTCACTCTGTCAGACTCAGAGCTCAATGGCTTCATCTGACTGCCTCCAGGCTGCAAAGAGGGTCCCCAGAGGAGAAAGGCAGAGGGCCAAGTAAGATGCTATCCCTGGGGTAGGAGACTGCAGGTCACGCCAACAGGGCAGAGAGAGGTTCCCCCGGCCTGTCTTGGGGCCCACCTCGAGAGTACTCAGGCAGCTGCGGGCCCTTTAAATGGAGCCAGATCCCACCGGGCACTCTTAAAGCTCACTTCATTCATGAATTAAGTCCCTGACATCCCATATCTGTATGATCAATATGTTTGTTTATTAGCAGCAGCTGCTGTGTTTTAGGGAAGGCGGTGGGGCCCAGTGAGAGGGCTGCTCAGTAACCGCAGAGCAGGGCCTAGGACAGGGAGAAGACAGGCCTCCCGCTGGCTGATGGGAGCTGGGGCTGGATAGGGTTTCACGATAATGGTCCTTTAATGGAAATCACTGGTTCGGTAGGACTGTTGGGTAGGGAGCTGTGCTGATGGCTCCTGGCTCGGCCCCCCTTCGAGAGGTCCATTAACTGGTGGACGTGCCCCAGCGGCTGGGCGAGGAGGCCTGCAGCAGCTGGGGGAACTGAGGCTGCAGTGGGCAGCCTGGCAGGGTCAGTGCACCTGCTGTGAGCTGTGCTGAGGGGAGCTGGGTCCCTCTTAGGATGGAGGACCTGCTGGGAGACTGACTCAGGGCACCTCAGTGACTCAGGAACTCCATTCCTAGGCTGACTTAGGTTTACCAGAAGAGGAAAAAGGTTCTTCACTTTCCGGTGCTGATATCCACTGTATGTTGATGATTCAGGATCCCTGCCTCTGGTCCATTTGTGGTGCTGGAGGGTCCAGGGAGCAATCAATCCCCGAATCACTCATGCATTTGTGCATGCATTTGGAAAACATTTAATGAGTACCTTCTGCATGCCAAGAACCATGCTAGGGACTTCTAGAAATGACTAGCTTTACTGGGAAGTTGTGGTGATGTGCAGTGACAGCACAGGCAATGAAGCCTCGAAGTCAGGAAGACGGAACCTAGGGAGGTGCTATGGGATCTGAGGGAACCTGTCCTAGGCTTTAAATCAGTAAATGTCTCCCCCTACAAGGCTCTACCATTTCCTCCAGGTCCCCCATTCTAGTACGGGCTGACAGGTCTCGTCTACACCCTACAACACACCCTGGGTACCACAGCCCAGCAGCCATAGCAATGATTCTCATGTGGGGACGATCTGCATCCAGAGGACATCTGGCAATACATGGAAGCTTCTGTAGTTGTCACAACCAGGAACGGGAGCAGGGGAGTAATGCTGGCATCTAGTGGGTAGAGGCCAGAGATGCGGACAGATATCCTACAGTGCACAGGACAGCCCCCCATGACAGAATTGTCTGGACCAACCTTTCAGTAATGCCACGGTTAAGAAACCCCAGGCTCTGATGATGTGTGCATGTTTTACTCTGAGCGAGGTGTAACCACAAGCGCCTTCACCATTTCTGCCTTAGCTCAGAACCACCCTCAATCCATTCATCATACCCAGTTCCGACACACAACCAGGCCTCCCAGCAGATGGTTTGGCTGTCTATCCTGCCATTTACATGGTCACCTTGATCTTTGGGGTTTGATGTCAAGTACCATTTTCTATAATAGGACCTTAGCTATTTCCACTTCAACACCCCAAAATCCTCTAACCCTGGGGCTGCCCTCCTGAAAGTCGTTCCCACTAGGCTTATCCCATTTCCCTGAACATGCCCTACCACCCCCACTCCCACCCTTGCTCTCCCACCTCCACCCCACATTCAGCTGTATGGACACACGGCTAAGGCCACCACTCCCCAAGTCTTCCACCAGAATCCCATCCCCCCAGACATCTCATCTTGCAGCCTTATGACTTCCTTGGGCATGAACACAGGTGGTGCAAGTACACAGGAAAAGGTCGGGTGAACAGATGTCACCCACTTACTGCTCCAGATTTGCCAGCCCCTGACTGAGGGTACTGACCCAAGGATATGCCTACACCCAAAAGTTTCAAGTCATTTCCAGTATTTCTCATTAGGATGTCATGATGCCAAAGATGCTGAGCAAGCCCATCCTCCCGATTCCTTCTGTGCAGGACGCTCAACAGAGAATCCCAGGTTAGCAACTTACTGTTTACTGGCCATCTTCTTGGAGGTCATAGAAAAGATCAATTGTTGCCCTTGACTTTCTAAGCCAAAGATAACAAATAGGTAGCTTCCTGGAACAGTGTGTTGGGAAGAATGTTCTGGGGCAGTGCGGGACCAAGGAGAGTCCTTGAGGAAGGAATATTTGGAGTTCTCAACCATTTCCTCCTCCACTGGTTAACGTAATTCAACTGTGATCCCAGAAACTCAACCCTCCCCCACCAATTAAGCAGCTATCTTAAAGCTCTCCTAGTATAAAAATGGTAGAATCTTTTAACTATCTGAGGCCAAGGTTCAGGAGGAGAGCGAGCTGAGATCAGTCAGCACTGTTTTCAGTCACTAGAGCTGAGAGGAGTTCAGACTCCTGTGTCAGATGTCTGCCTTTCTTGCATCTCAATGGAAAACAAAATCTCATACATTTTTCATGCCATTTTGTTAGTAGGACAGTGACTACCGTTTATGGTTGGCATCTGGGTCCTGATGAGAGACCCAACAAGATCTGAGATGGATTACATCCTAAATGAAGCTGACAGTGTATTCTTATTGGTTTTCACCCCTAGCTTCACAAAATCTGTTTGGTGATATAATTAGAAAGTAAAACTGTCTTCAATATGCAAATATCAATGACTGACTCATTGGAGGGATGCCATATCTGTGACTTTGTTTCCCTGAATATGAATACGCATATACCTTAGAATATCCCCTCATCAGAGAGCTTGAAAGTCTCCAAGGATTGAGCCAACCACTCACCCAATAATGGAACTCACTCTAGCATTTCTGCCAAGTTGCCCAGCCTTTGTCCGAACAAACCCACAGATGAGGTCTCGCAGCCTTCTGCCCAGTGCCGTCCACTTGGACTGGGCTCAGCCAGAAGCTCTGGCTAATTAACCATCTTCCTTAAAGGGGACAAAATCTACAGATCTATACTTTCCATCCTTCAGCCCCATTTCTGCCCTTTGAGGTCCAGCAGAACAATCTAGTCTTCTTTCAGACATTCCTTCAGCCATCTAATGACAGGATCCTACAGCCCAGGGATGAGCAATCTACAAGGCCCAAGGGCCAAATCTGGCCCTCTACTTGTTTTTACAAATAAAGTTTTATTGAAACACAGCCACACCTATTCAATATCAGAGCTGAATAGTGACAAAAAGAGATCATATGACCTGCAAAGCCTGAAATATTTATTATATGGCCCTTCACAGAAAAATTTGCCAACCCCTGCTGTAGCCCGTAACTTCAGCACCGTGCTAACCAAACCAGTTCTTCCTAGCGATCATTCTGGACTTGGCTGTGTCTTTTCACCTCTACCATCCTGATCGGTGTCCTCTTAACAGCTCCCATTAATTTATGTCCATTTTTTTAAAGAGCAATCCCAGAACTGTGCTCCTGTTGGGACTGTACAAGACTAGTATGCTTGCTTTTTCTTAACAGTGAGCCCCTCTTTCTGGAAGACTGAATTTGCTTTCTCATGGTCAATAGTCAGTGACTTACAAGGTGTTCTCTGTTAACAAAATTGTACCACCATTACTAGCTCACATTTACCAGGCATTTGCTATAAAAAGGCCAGTGATATTTATTTTATACCATTGCCCTGATTGTTTCTATCCAACTACACTAGGAAGGGATAGCCTATCATTATCCCCATTTTATAAAAGAAGAAATTGGGGTCCAGAAAAGTTAGGTAAATACCCAAAGTCACACATTCTCAAATGACAAGCCTAGGTTTCCAATTCAAGCTGCACTGACTCCCAAACTCATCCCATAACAGTTTTCCCCTTCCCTGGGGCTAGGACTTTGCTGGATGACACTTAGCTATGGTTCTCAGGAAAGTAAACCTTGACTTTAACTTGACAATTTAGCTCACTTGCATTCATTAATTCACTCAACAAATGGCCCATTGAACAACTACATGAGCCAGGTCTTGTTCTAAGTGTTGGGATATGACAGTGAACAAAACAGACAAAACCACTGCCCTCATGCAGCTCACCTTCCAGTGGGGAGAAGGAAAGGGCAAGAGGTATAATAAAATAAGTAAGAAAAACCACCACAAAGCGGCAAGTGTTATTAAAAAAATAATAAAGCAAGGCAGGCATAGCTTGCTGGAATAGGACAGGGTTACAGGGTGGTTAAAACAGCCCTGCTAGGAAGATGACCTGCAGGTAGTGATAGTTTGAGCCACATGGACACCTGGAGGAAGAGCTTCCCAAGCAGGGAAGAGAAGTGGTCAAGACTCAAAGTTAGAAGGCATGGCCAGCACGGTCAAGAAGTGGCAGGGACCAGTAGGCTGGAGCAGGAACAAGGTAATAGTAGTAGGTGGTGAAATAAGTACAGAAGACGGAATGTTTGTGTCCCCCGAAAACACACATATTAAATCCTAATGCCCAGTGTGATGGTCTTTGGAGGTGGGGCTTTAGAAGGCGATTAGGTTATAAGGGGGAGTCCTCATGGATGCTCTTAGTAGTGTCCTTTTAGACAAGAGCTCAGAGAGCTCCCGCACCCCTTCCACCGTGTCCCCAACACGGTGAGAAGACAGCCTCCCCTGTACCAGGGAGTGGGTCCTCAAGAATCTGCCTGCATCTTGATCTTGGACTACCCTGCCTCCAGAACTGTGAGAAACAAATTCCTGTTGTTTATGAGCCACATAGTCTATGATCTTTATTAGAGCAGCCAGAATGGACTAAGTCAGCGAGCGTAACAAGGGGCCAGACCCTGCAGGCCTTAAGGCTTCAGTGAGGCTTGTAGGATTCAGTTTGAATCCTAGGATTCATTCGGTTTGAATGAGGAGAGAAGTCGAAGGGATCTGAGCAAGGACAGACATCACCTGCCTCGTGCTTTAAACGGCTCCAGCTGCTGCGTTTAGCACAGACTTGAGGGGACAAGAGTAGTCAGAAAACTTGAAATGACACAGAAGACAGGTGGTGGTGGCCTGGGGCAGGGTCATCATGGTAGATGTGGGAAGTAGCTGGGGACATTCTGAAGGCAGAGCCAACAGGAATTCCTCATGGATGAAGGATGTGGCATGTGAGAGAGGACAGTCAAGGATGCTGCCAAGATTTCTGGCCTGAGCAACTGGAAGGATGGAGGTGCCTTTAGCTGAGATGGGAGAAGGCTGGGTGGGGGCAGCTCCGGCGGGGCAATCAGGAGTTAAGTCTGGACACATTCAGTCCAAGTGGAGTGGGCTGACACCCAAGCGCAAGGAGGATCTTTAGTTCATTCAGACCTTCATTTATTCACAGCTGTTCATTGAGTGCCTGCTTCAGTTCAGCCAGTTGCAAAGGCATCAGAATGTTACTGGAGAGGAAAATAAACTTGCACTTGTATTTAGAGCAATACTAAATGGCACATCCTACTAAGCTAGACTATTAACAGCCATCAGCAGCCACACCAGCACACACACCACAAAAGGATGGAGCCCCAGCAGAGGAAATTTGGGGAGAAGAGGGAAGAAAAAGATGAAGTAGATGCTGGAAGCAGACAGAGCTCTCTTAGATCTCACTGCTTCTGCCCTCCTGTGCCCGCCACTCAGCTCCTGCAAGTCTGAAAACTCCCACCCCCTCAGCACCTGCCTGCCCTGTGCATCTGGCCAGGCCACCTTCTCTAAGAGCAATGGCCCAGAAGGCACCACACGTCCTTCTAGGACTGCAATGAGAGAAGATCCCTCTGGTCTTAGATGACTTCCTTTTTCTTTTTTTTTTCTTTCCATTTCCAGCTTAATTATGGCTTCTGGCAGAGAGGGCTCAGCTGGTGCAGAAATCCATACTCCAAATTTGCTGGTACAAAGGTTCCAACCAAACAGACCTGGGGAGACTTTTCTCTTGGACTTAGGCTGGGAGATGGAGACTTTTTAATTAGAAGTTATTAATGGGAAATGCTGCAAATTAAATCTAGGCCTCCTCCCTCTCCCTCCTTCCTTCCCCACTATATTTATCTCTGATCTCAATTAGAAAGTTCAGGGATTCTTGGCTGAATAGAATTTGGAGAGAGAAAAGCTGCTGAAGATACCAAAAGAGGGTGAAGACGTGGGAGGGGAGGGGGTGGGAGCTGAGACAGGGCAGAGGGGCGGGGAGTCCCAGGGCCACACTCTGGCCCAGGCTCAGCAGCAGTCCTGGACCCACCCCAGGAAGGCCTCTCAGTTTTTTCTGTCTCTAACACGGTGACAGATGTGTCCATTCCTCGGCGAGGTAATAATTAGTCCCTGATACACAGATGAGACAGCAGAGGCCGCTACGCTCTGAAAGGGACTGAGTTCTTCCATTTGGGTTGGTTTATGCATTTTCAAATTTTTCACATGGAATACGACCTTATTTTTCCCAAATGCAAAGATCATACATGCTTGTTATTTTTTTTAAATCACATATTACAGATACGGTTAAAGTAGAAAATAAAATAAAAGCATTTGAAATATTACCACCTAAAAAGATCTATGCTGTTAATAGTTTCGGTGAACATCCTGTTTACTATCCATCTCTCTCTCTCACAATTTTATATCTTAAGAATAATGCTATATATATTAAATGTCCTGAGGCATTCTTTTCCCTCAAGAAAATATACTGAGATAGCTTTCTATATCAATCAACATAAATCTATGTCATAATTTTTAATGGCTATGTAGCATTCCATTGTGTGGGTACATCATAATTTATTCACCCTGGCCCATCTTGGTGGTCATTTAGGTTGCTTCCAGGGTCCATTCTTACAAACAGCACTATGCCTTTTTTCTACCATTTCACAAACATTTTTTGTATTAAGGTATAACTGACATACATTATATTATTTTCAGGTGCACATATGATTCAATATTTCTATACACTGCAAAATGATCACCAAAGTAAGTCTAGTTACCATCCATCACCACACAAACTTATAAATTTTATTGTAACGAGAACTTTTAAGATGTACTCTTTTAGCAACTTTTAAATATGCATTACAATATCATTGACTACAGTCACCCTGGGGTATATTACAACCCATGACTTGAAATCTTGCCATTTGCAACAACATGGATGGACCTAGAGGGTATTAACGCTGTATAAGTCAGACAGAGAAAGACAAATACCGTATGATTTCACTTACACATGGAATCTAAAATACAAAACAAATGAAGAAAACAAAACTCATAGATGCCGAAAACAGGATGGCGATTTCCAGAGAGGAAGGGAGTTGGGGGGTGGGTGAAATGGGTGAAGGGGGTCAAGAGGTACAAATCATAAAATAAGCCTCCTCTTTTATAGAGCCTAGCTGGGGGAGCCTGCAGAGCTCCCTCCACCCAAGCACAATGTGGGACTTCGCAGGGTCCAACAGCCCCACCTATGGTCCAGAAGACCCCAGAGCAACGACAGCATTTTCTCAGCCACCTGCGCTCAGGATGGGAAACTGCTAAGTGCTGGGCCTCCAGCATCTAACGTTCTGCGCAGCGGCCTAGAGCTGTGGGAAGCTGCAGGACCGAAGAATTCAGAATAAGAAGCAAGCCTCCTACTGCGGGTTCAACCCTTAGATGGGCCTGCAGGTGTACAATACTCCAGCACACTCAATATAGTTTGCTATTATTATTTTATCCAAACATGAGATATTTGGAAGCATAATCATGATAATCCAATTCCCTCAGAAGAGAGAAAGGATAGTTAAGAGCTGGTCAGCCAGCAGCAAATCCTGGGGCCTCCCCGTCCTAGCTATAGGACAGAGGTCACCACTGACGTGGCCCGAGTCTTACTTCCTTCATGCCAAAATGGTAGCAATGAAACCACCCTTGCAGGTTAGTTTGAGAATTAGAAATAATGTATTGAGATGCTCACCACATAGTCAGCACAGCGGTAGCTTTATTATTACTAGCACTGTTTATAACAAAATAACGTGTTCATAACAAATTGCTCTACCACACCTTCTGCTGGTCTTACAGGGAATATATAAAAGATGCGGGCCCTGCCCTCAAAGCAGGCACATATCTATCAGTAGGCAACTCTCCCAGGAACAGGTCTTTAGAGAGGCTGTGGAGATCAAGGGAAGTCTTCCTGGAGGAGGCAGCGCAGAGGCGAGAATGAAGGGACTACACAGAGCAAGGAGGGAAATTTTGGAATCAGGGGTGGGAAGGGGACCTAAAGGTCATGAAGTCCAACTCCTAGTCCCACATTCCAATCAGAACCCGCTCCACACAGGTTTTCTGTGTATGCCCACCTTCAAGGATGAGTCCCGACACCTGGGAGACCACACTTCCCCCCACCAACAGCTCAGAGTCAGAACCTGCTCTCGCTCGAGGCTGGGAAGCTCTGGCATAGGCTCTCCAGACTGTCAGGAGGATTGAATGCTGATCCCTCCAGGGCAGAGCAGCCGCAGAGCCACAAACAGCGTGAGCCACCGTGATCCTGGAGGGTTCCAGGTGCCATCAGCCAAGGACTGGTCCAGATGACCAGCTGACCTCCCAGCCTTATGCCCCACAGGTTTTCCATGGTGTGTATTTCCTATCAAGGCTGAGGTCTAACTGCTGCCGAGGACCTCGGAGCACAGAAGGGGCAGCAGTGGTCAGGGCAGAGCAGTGGATGGAACGTGGGGGTGAGGCAGTTCGGGTCCCCACCCCACACCACTGCCCCTGTTCAGACCCCTCCTGCCTCCTGCACAGCTCCTAAAACAATCTCCAAAGGGCTCCAACAATCACCGTCCTTCCACTCCAATCTTTCCCCCACACTACTGCCAGATTATCTATTGCAGCCACTCCCCAGCTCAAACACCATCCATAGCTCCCACTGCCTGCACAAAGGTTCACACTCATCAACCCAAAACTCTCCATTTTCTGAGCCCAGCTCTTGCCCTAGGCTCTACCTCCTCTCTAGACATACAGAAATGCCCAGCGTCTCCTACACGTATCCCACGCTTCCCCACTCCCATCTTTGCTCAAATACCCTCTTAGCAGTCTTTCTCCTCCAGATCTCTACATGTCCAAATCCTACCCATGCCCCAACGTGGGCATCTTTGCCGGTCAGCCATTCAGAAACAACCCCTTTCCTCTGGCTTCCACGTGCTTTCAAATGAAGTTAGCATTTTGAACCTTTCATAACTATTACCGATTCTAGAGCATGAGCCTCATAGACTTACCCTGGAGGATGGGGACAATGGCACTGACACCTGTCTGAACACTGACAATGGCTCTAGTTGACGGGTGTTCAGGGCACCCCTTGCACCTGGTCTTAGGTCACCCTCTGATGTTTATCAACTATGTACCCTCAACTAAGTCACAACCAAAAGCCGTTTTCTCATCTGTAGAATGGGGCTAATATTACCTTCCCAGGATTGTTTGTCCATCACAAAGCCAAAAATAGGATCCTACACCCCACAAAAGTTGGGGACCTCTGGGTGAGGTGTGTGGACTGGAACAGAAAGGACTGAAAAGGGGTTGTCTCTGCTCTTTCACCTGAAATCTGGGCAAAGTGGCTGCCTCCCCAAAGCTGGTGTTCTGGTAGCGGGCAGGGGGTGCCTAGAAGCCTCACTCTCTCCCCCTTCTAGAGACCCGTCCTGCCACCCGTCCCTCAGAAAGATGCTGGGCCTTGCCTCCACTGCTGGAAACCCTGTCCCGGTCGTCTACCTCTCCGTCTGCAGACCGGCTCCCTCCGCCTCCCCACCCAGGGTCCCTCTCCTGCCCCCTGTTGGGGGACTTGGGCTCCCCAGGCCACAACATCAAGGTGCTCACTCTCCCTGCCTCGCACCCCAAACCCTCTAACTCTGAAATTACCCCTTGCCTGCTAATTGCTCTCTGCCCTCTCCCCCTCTCTGTAGGAGTATCACTGCCAGCAATTAGCACAAAGATCCCTTCCCACTCTGGTTAGGGTCCCAAGCTGCCATTAAATGCTCCCAGATCCCATTTAAATGATTTCAAATGCAATTCATTCTGCCTTGTTAAATAATTCCAGGGCTGGCTTTCATTCTTTTACCACCTTAGGAATCTCTTTTTCAGAGAAGAAAAAAACACGGGAGGGTTGATAATGGGGAAGCGGAATGGTTCTGGGAGAGGGAAGGAGGTTTTCTGTTCTGGCCTCTCCAGCGCTTCGCTCTTCATCTCCCTGCCTCCCTCCGCTCCCTCCCCAGTTCTCTTTCTCTCTCTCTCTCCATCCTTTTCTCTCAGAAATGACTTCACCTGACAGCTATGGATTTAGAGCTCTTTTTGTCAATTACTTATGCCCAGTGAGAAAATAGGTTTTGAATGTCTGTCCTTGTTCCGCCCAGCCTGGCTACCTCTGCAGCCACAGCCCTCCCTTGTTCAGCTGGAAGGGGCAGCAGGAGGGGGTGGGGAGCAGGGCTCGGCTCATGGGGGCAGCACCCAAGCTACCGCCGAGGGTGTACGGCCTGTGGGGTTCGCGTCCCCGCACTGCCCGGTCAACTCATTCGTTCTTTCATCCCTGGTTAATCACTAAGATTTCTCGAGCACTTACTACATGCCAGATACCAGGTAAGTACTTTACGTGCATTAATTTGCTAAATCCTGGAAGCAAGCCCATTAGATAGATGCTCTTATTAAGGCAGTTTTACAGAGCAGAAAGTCAAGTCTTTGGAGAAGCTTAATGAATCACCCCAAATCATGCACCTAGTAAATGCTTAAGTGAGGACCTGCCCCCAGGTGCTGTTGTTCCCAGACAGGCACAGCCACCCCAGTGTGCTGCCCATGCTTGGTGACCGCCTACCTCTCCAGGGCCCTGGCGCACCACACCTCACACGCTCAATACAAATGCTTAAACCATTTTTGTATAACGCAGCGCATCACCCGATGAGGGCTATGGCCAAGGCTCGTGCAAAGGGCTGCGGGGACGCAGGGAGCAGAGCCATCACCCTGCCTGGGGGAAGAGGAGGCCTGGGGTGAGGGTGACAAGAGGCAGCCTGTCATCCAGGCCTAAAGGCTCAGGAGGAAACCCTCAGAGGCACAGAAGGAAGAGCATGAACAAAAGCTCAGAGGCTTGAAGGGCCTGGCACGCTAGGCAGCACCATCCCAGGCCAGACTCAAAGTGAGTGTGGCAGCGGACCTGTGGCATCACGTTACTGCACAGCAGTGGTCCTCCCCTCTCCCGTGGACTCCAGCCAACGGCAGACGTTTTTGATTGTTGCAGCTGGATGGGGGGGGGGTGTCACTGGCATCTACTGGGCAAAAGCCAGGGATGCCACTAAACATTCTACAATGTGCAGGATGATCCACAACAAGGGATTTTTTTCCAGCCCCCAGATCTCAGCAGAGGTGAGGAAGAGAAATCACGGCCCAGGGGAGTGAAGGGGCCAGGGCCCCCGGAGCAGAGCGCAAGCAGTTCTAGTGGAAGGAATCAGCAAAAGGTTCGTGGAGGAGTGGCATCAGAGTAGCTCCTAAAAACGGGTAGGATGGGCATGTGGGGAAGGGGAAAGGCACTCCTGAGAAAGGAGCGGGGGGCAGAGGGCGGAGGTCACGCTCAAGGGCTCCCTGGTTTACCTGTGTCTAGGCTTCGTGATGGGCAGCCAAGAGAAACGGGCTGAAAAGCTAGTTGGGTAAGATTTTTGTGAGTTTAAAGCATCTGAGAATGACTCAGTGAGGCAACTGGGAGACCTGGAAGGGCTGTGAGCATCTGGAGACAGGAGGGGAGACCAGCAGAACAGGAAGAGGCTAGAGCAGAACCAGTCAGGAGGCTGTTCGGATGTTTCTAACAGGAGTTCTGCCCATCTGACCTTGGATAGTGGCAGCCGCATGAGAAAATGGGGACAGTTCCGTGAAACCCTGCAAAGGGGAGGAGGACTGGGAATTGCAAGGACCTGGATACTGGCAGCACTGGAAGAGGAGGGCTTAGGGAGGAAGCTCCGTCTCAGGAGCAGTGAGAAATGCAGACCACACAGTGGCAGGGGCTGAGGGAGTTTGGGGCAATACTTGCCCTGACCGGGACCCAGTGCCTCGGGGGTAAAGCTGGTAAGTGGGCAACACCAGGCATATGGCTCATCTGCAGCCACAAGGGTGGCACAAGGGGTGGACGCAGGAGATATGCCACAGGAAAGCCTGCTTGGAAGGGCCTGAATGGCATCACGTGGCAGAGGAGACCAATCACGGAGCACCCAGGCCTAGTTGGCGATGCTGGGGTACTAATGACAATATCAGCTATTCATCAGGATTTTACCCTGTGCCAGTCCCAGAGCTAAACACATAACATGAGACTGAGCCATAGCTGAGCCTCATTTGACCCACCAGACAGTTCCCTAGGAGATACAAAAACCAAGCTCCTGTCAATTCATTTGAAATTTAAATGCAATTTGATATTTTAATTTGTTAAAACAGGCATGCATTACTTTTGCAATTAAAAATAAGGAATTTTTTAATGCAAATCAAGATTTATGCACAAACATATTTACTACAGGACTTTCTAGGATAGCCATGTGTTTGGCACCAGTGGGTCACCGACTGCATGGCAGGCATCGTGCTGGGTGTTTTACATGAAAACAACCGACTATTTTCTTTAAACAAAAAAAATTAGAGTTTGCTCTTATCAGACCAGGATATAAAAGCAGTTTAATAACATGTGTTGAATGAATTATTTCCTTTTAAAATCTAAATAGAATTTGCACATTTCCTGCCTAAAATGCACCAAGGGTACCCCACGGCTCTCAGGTTAAAGTCCAAAGTTCCTGGTAGGCCACAGAAGCCCATCATGAGCTTGTTTCCACCCATACATCCAGCCCCACCTTCCCCAATACGCACCACGGCCAATTATTTGCAGTTCCCAGAGCGGGTCATGCCCCCTCTTGTTCCCAGCCCCTCACCCAGGCTCTCCCCTTTACCTCCCTCCCGAACTTTCCTCATCCTGTAAAATTGGGCTTCGACACTACTTTCCCCAGGAAGCATTCCCAGGCTCCAGACTGGGCAAGCGCTCCTTCTCTGGGGTGTGGTAGGACAAAGGAACGCTTCTATCGCCGCTCCAGGGAGGTGGTGCTGCCCACTAATTTATAAATATCACCTGAGCAGGAAAATTGTTTTTTGCCTCTCAAAGGTCTTATAGCATATGACACAACAGCAGGCACTCTGTAAATGTTGAATAAATGAACAGTTGAATAGTAGAGGAATGGATGAAACGTTGGTTGTACCTCTTACCGGTCTTGTGATACTGCGTAACTCTTGCACCTCCTGTGCGTCTCTGTTTCCTCATCTGAAAAATGGAAACAATAGCCTAAATGTCAATACTGAACAGTGAATGGTGACCCAGTCACACAACTGAAAATTACAATCAAAAAAATGCTTATCAAGACTACACAAATAACATGGAAACTGCATGTTAAAATGAAAAAAGAGTAATAGAAAAATAACCTAGACAGGGTGATTGCAACTATATACAAAGAACAACCACACACACACAAGATTGGAAAGACATGTACCAACATTTGCCCTTGGGTAGCTTGCCTGTGTGTGATTTCTCCTTCACTTTATATTCCTATACTTGGCACATTTACTTTAGAGAATGTACATGACTTTCATGATGAAATTAAACTTTATTACCAAAAAAAGAAAACAGGTTTCTAAGAAAAGAACCCTGAGTCCTCTTCCCGCAGCAATGAGTTGACTGCCCCCCAGCATTCTCAGGGAGGGAGCTTATACTGGCCGGCCCAGGTCTTCCCACCCCTTTATGGAAGCAGGTCCCCCGCCCCTCCACACCTCCTGCTGTGCTCACAGGCAGTGCGGGCACCCAGGCACAGGTGATGAGAATGCCCATGAATGAACACCATGCCTGGAAGGGACACAGTCTCTGGTCTGGTGATGATGAGAGGGGCAACACAGGCTTAGTTACCCCCTCTGACCTGTAAGCTCAACACAGGGAGGCGAGCGTCTTCTGAAACCCCGCTGTGTGAGAACACACCCAGAACGAGGTCTCTGGGGCTCCCCATTTTCAAGATGTCAACTTCTGCCCTTCCATCCCAGGAAGGGCACTCCATTCCATCTCATTTAGAGCTATTGAACTGCAAAATCAACGGTATTGTTCTGACACGTGCTGGAGTGGTTTCTGGGAAACACACGGTCTCATCTGCTGCTGGTAGAAGCAGAAAATGGTACAATCTGCCTGTTGAGTCATTTGGTAAGATGTATTTGACCCTGATTTCCACTTCTAAGCATTTATTCACGCATGTGGTGTGGCAAGAGATAAAACACAGAGAATGTTCATCAAACACTATTTATACTATTTAAAAATTGGAAACGATGTAAATTCCAAAATAGGGATTGATAAATTATGACAGACTCATTAAATGGGTTACCACACACCATTAAAATAACAGGGTAGGGGAATCGCTAATCACATGTAAACGTTTGTAGACTTTTGTTAAGAGCCCATCTACATGTGTGATGTTTTACAGTAGGTATAAATGTATCTGAAATGTATCTATAAGCATAGAAAAAAGGCTGATAGGATAAACAAAAAACTGCTAGTGGTTATTTCTAAGTAGTAAAATTTCAAATGGCTTTTCTTTTGGTTCATTTCTATTTTCCACATTTTCTGCAATTCGTTTCTATTGCTTCTATAACATGAAAAGATATCTTAGAAGAATTACATTTGTAACAATCTCACAATTCTCTTGAGCCACCTTACTTTCTAAGCCTTGTGTTGTAGCAATATTGGCCATCTTCTCATCATCTACTTAGTTCCACCTTCTTAAGGTTTAGGGGAAACATCTGATCATCCCCAGCTTCATCCACTCTGCGATAGCGTGAGAGCTTCCCAAAGATTTTAGTATTTTAGTCATTTCCCCTTTACCAACCAATTTCTCCTAAACTGGCTTAAGACCTAGAGTACAAGGACCTCATGTGTTACTCCCTATCCACTAGCAGATGAATTTAACAGTGGAGCAAGTTAAGAAAGTGTTGGGCGCTCAGTTTGTAGTGAATGGAATTTCTGGTTGGTTGGACATCACCAGCCCGGGCTGTCCCGTTCTCAGGCAGGCTGTCCACTGCACAAGGCCCCCATCCAAAGCAGCGAGATCAGGCCGAAACCCCAGCCTTGCTCTGCTCACTGGGCCACATGCCAGGGGCAAGACTGTGTCCTTAAGGCCGAGGGGCCCTCTGTAAAATTCACAAAGCAACCATCCATCCTTTTGCCAATCATGGCACCTACAGGCTGAGTCTCCCTAGAGGGGACGTTTTTTTCTAATTTGCACAAAAGCTCTGTGGGCTGGCAGTGGCCTTGTCCTAACAGTCTGCAATCAACCAATACCAATTTCCTCCACTGACTCAGGCTACTTCCACAAAGATATGAGATGTCTTCCTTTCTTCTGTAATCTTCTCAGATGCTCTCCCGCTTGCTTTTTCCCTGAGTTCCTCTGCCCTCTCCTGGAGCAGGCAACAGCCCTGCATTTCACCCCAAGGAGTGGCAGTGGGGTGTTGCACAGGTTCCCAGCTCTGGCTGCATGTTAAACTCCCGCAGGAAGATTTGGAAGTCCAGATACCTCAGCCGCACCTCAGACCAATTAAATCAGAATCCCCAGGGTGGGACCCTGTTGGGACTGAGAAGCACTGGCTTTACTGGAACTTTGAAGTTAGGGGGAAAAAAGTGTGGGTCGAAGACTCAGTTCCTCTGCCTATCACCACACTACCTTAGACAAGTTACTTTACTTTTCTCCAGCCCAGTTCTTCAACTACGAAACCACCAGATCAGTGTTTCCCAGCCAAAATTATACTGTGAACTGGTAAAGCCTGTAAATGTTCTACCACCGATCCCAGAATGAGTCAGGAAAGAGACACAGCCAGGGGACTAAGAAAGGGGAGGGGGCAGGGCGCAGACAGGAGGCGCTGAAGGTCACAAAATAGTGGTTGAGAATTACAGGTGGCGAGGCTCCCTGAGATTCCTCTCGTCTCTTAAGGTTGGTATTCCATACACGTGTGCAAAGCTGGCAGGAAGATAAACCTGTGCTTCCGCCTGGCTCAGAGGGGCCTGTGAATCGCCGAACTATGATACCATTTATTTTTTCCCAGATTCAGGTCATCAGGCTAAGAAGGTGCTGTGATCACCACACCCTCCTCCCACCATCTTGAGTCTTTGCTCTCCCTGGATTAGGCAAAACCTTTTAGATTTTTACCAGGCATTTCCAACCAGGTTTCTCCACTGAGATCAAAAAAAGGGACAGTCACCTGGCCAGAAAAGTAAAAACGCTTCAAGGATTTCTATCAAATCTCATGTATGTTCTCACTTTTTCAGCTTGTGAAAGAAACCACATATACTTTCCTCCACATGGAGCAGCTGTCCTCCAGGGATCTGATGCATGGAGAGAATGCTGGGTGAAGCCCAAAATGACTTGAGGTCAAGCCGGAGCTCCCCCACTTCCTAACTGCTTGAAGCAGCACACCTTCCCAGACCCCATCTGTAAAATGGGGGTGATAATATCTCTTCTACTCTCCTCACAAGGTTTTGTGAGTAACAGTTGATAAAATGCAACTGAGAACAATTAATAAACTATTATTTTAGCAAAGTCTCTCATTGGGTCTGCCTAGCCTACAGGCTCCCCCCCTCAGACTCTGTGGTTCACTGGGTGCACAGGATTCCCACGCCCCGCTTAGTGGATGTGGGGTGGTCAAATGACGTCAGATGACCAGTACAGCTTTTGCTGGTTCTATTGAGAAGGAGGATTTCTCTCTCTGCTAAGAGCCATCTTGTCCCCACAGGGAAAGAGGCATTCCAACATATTAAAGAAACAGAACAAAATATATTTAAGAACAAATTTCCAGTGATGTCATCGGAGCACCTGCATGAACTCATTCACTCACTCTTCCATTTGACAACTGGCTACTCTGTCCCTCCTACATTCCACGCCCATTTCTGGATGCTTGGTGCTTGGCATTTGGTAATGAACAAAAGAAAGACCCTCTCCCTCCTGCATCTTGCATTTCAGTGAGACCTCCAGGCAATGTAACTACCAAGTAGGTGCCTCATGTAATTGCCATATCAGCATAAGTGTTATGAAGATAAATTCAAGCAGGGTAAGAGGGTGAGGACTGAAGAGGGGGGGTTAGCTAGACAGGGTGACTGAATCCGATCCTCCGCTGGCCTTCCAATCTCCATGAGCCAATAAGGCCTCATTGTCCTAAGCCAACGTGAACTGTTGCTATCAGCTGCCACCAAGATGCCTGAGGAATACAGCTTCACAAAGGTAAGGAGTGGTAATAATGTGGATGCCGATTATTACAAAAGCAGCACAAAGCCTCTTGAGAAGGAACTGGATCTCAAGCCTGGGAATCCACGTTTAAGACACACGTATGCCAATAGAACAGCCCAAGGAAAGGAAGTTATCAATATATTTCCAAAGTATTCTCCATGGAATTAACACATGGAAGGGTCATTCTTGTGGATTTGTTAATTGCATCAGTTCATTTGAAAGGCAGAAATTTAACTTTAAAAAAATGTGTTTAGAAAGATGGAAATGTTGATCAAGTCAAACAAATCATGAGGTTGGTTGTCCATGGCCAGTGGGCTGTGGTAGTACTGCCAGGACTAACACCTACCGCTTATGTGGATTTAAGGGAGATTCTAAAAGCTTTAGGAATAATGCAATTAAAGAGCACCCCAATCCACGGGCTTCCTGCAATTCTTAGAGTGTTAGAGGCTGGCGGCCACCAACCCTGGCCTCGCACAGCCAGTCATCAAGAGTTAGAGGGCAAATACCCAACAATATCACCATTCCCACAGACGTTTTCTGAGTTTGGGTATTTCAACTTCAAATTTCCAACATCCAGGACATTTTTAAATGCTTTATAACTCACCCCCATGCTCCCTCTTACCCTCTCACACCCACATACAATTCCTAGAATTCTGGTTTGATTACTAGCATTGAAGGGTGCCCCAACCATGAGAGCTCCCCGGCTAGAGCTCAGAAGGACACTGGAACATCCTCTGTCATTTTGATGCATGGGATGTACGACCATGTAAAGAAAAACATGAAACTGAAATGTCTCTCAGTGTCCTCCTGAGCCACCACACCCACACTGTGAATAATATTCGCCTTATTCAGATTAGGATGTGAACGAGCCAAGATGAGCCTACTCAGAATACAAAGCAAGTGCTTCAAGCCTTCCTGTATCTGCTGCAATTTTCTGTTTCTCTTCCACAAAATGCAACGATTGCTGAGACACTGCATCACCTGCTGGGGAAAGGTGATGATCGCCGAACTAGACAGCATGAGGACTCTTTCCAGAATGTCAAGCGGGCATTGTCTTTGTAGCTGGGCTGGTTTAAAATGCTGCCCACCAGGGCTGAAATGAGATCTGGAAAGGCAGTATTCTGTCAGGAGTGCTAGGATTATGGTTTCAGCCCCCTTTTCGCACCAGAATCTTGACTCCAAGAAATATTTAAGATCTACCAGATAAACATATATCTCAACATGTCCCTAAAAATGTTGGAACACCGGATGTTAGATGAGGAAAGAGTTCTGTGGTCAAGTTTGAGAAACTTTAAAGTTTTTTTTTTTTTAAAGTCGTTTAAATGAGAATGCTCATTGGTTAAGCAGAGCCTTTGAAATGATACACTTTATGAATATCTCAGAGTGAGGTATGCCAAGGCTACCACATTTATTTTATCACAAACATTTTTTAGATGGGAACACCTATTAACCACCCCCCGCCACCCCAGAGCACAATTTGGGACAAACTGAAGTATAACAACATTCAGTGGAATTCTTTATCCCCAGACATTAGGAGTTCAACACAAAGGAGTAAATGAGGATTTCTGAACTCACATACTATGGAAAGAGATGAAAAGAGATTATAATCTGGATTTAATTTACATATAATTAAATCCAAAAAACTACAGCTTAAATATTAAAAGTTCCCTACTATGAATTTTCCAGGTTACAAATTTTCATAGATACGAAGATCACATCAACTCAGCCTCCCACCAACAGATGGCAATAATTGCAATGCAAGGTCTTCCCATTCTGGACCATAGAGTCCTTTGTTAATAAGTGGCAATTTTAATGCAGTTCTGCTTAGCTTTGAGGTGTTTTGCAAACATGATTAATCCCGTGGTGCCCAGCAAGCACAAAAGCAGCAAGTGTTTTAATGTGCCTGAAATAAAAAAGTGAGCAATTGTAATGGAATTGAACACAATGATAAAAGATTGAAAGTGCTGAGAAAAATTATGACAGTTGCACTTGTGTGCTACGATGCATTCCCAAGGGAGGCATGGCTCTGAGGGGCAGAATACTTAGCAAACTGCTACCCTCTGTGATAATCGGTGAGAGGAGGAACCTGAGAGCAGGGACTACAGGGTGAGCATCACACGAGCTGCGCATGAGCCAGACCGTCATCCAGGAGAAAACCGGGACTGCGCTCAGGGACCTAAAGACGGAGTACCAGCGAGTGTGTGAAGTGCAAATTCCCTCGCTCAGCATGTATTTTAACGCGAGCCTACCATGAGCCAAACATTGCTGGCTCCTGGGAACAGGTCAGTGACTATAACATGTCTCTCTTGAGAAACTTACAGTCTATGAGGAGGTGGGGGGAGGAACAGGCAATAAATTCACAAAAACAAAGGTGTAAATGTTGGTAAGTGCTATGAAAGAAACAAAACAGGGCAGTGATAGAAAGCAGGAGAAGCAAAGGTGAGGTGGGTGGTGGTACAGACACGGTCCTTGGTTGACAACTAAGGGGGCGGTTAAGACTTCCAGGCCCAACACATCGCACAGCACAAGCGGGGTGGGGAGGCGGAAAGCGCAGCTGTTGTGGCGGCTGAGACGCTCCACAGGATGCAGGCGGTGGCAAGAGTTACCCAGCTCCCAGACTTCCCGAGTGCACTGAACCGATCTACTTCGGAGAGAAGGTGACCCATAGAAATGCTTACGAGCATAAAGCACAGGAAGCTCAGAGATGTGCCCACAGGCACCCAGCTAGCTGGAGGGGGCAGGAATGAAGACCCATGGGTCCCAGCCAAGAGCAGCAGCTGCGGCTGCATTCTGCACAATGCCTCTCCTGCAACAGGGGCTGACACACCCACCTGTGATCACAGTGTCCCCAAACTCCCTCATGCCACATGGGGTCCCTCCCGGGGGGAACCTGCCAATTCACAGTCACCTAGCAGACAGGCAAACTAGAACACGGTAGAGGTCAGAAAAGACTGGCCCACTCTTGTCTGCCTTCTGACAAGTTCAGCATACTCCCCAAGACCCTCCTTCATCCCTCTAAATCCTGAGAAATGACAAAGAAAGGTAGCCACTGAGGTGGGAAAAGGGAAGTCACCTGCCACGTGATGTTGTAGGCTTGCCCCACTGATACGCACCTGTGGCCTGTGCCAGACCCAGAGGGCTAGTGTCAGTTCAGCAAGGACCTAGGCACATCAGGTGAGCCTCAGCCTGTGATGGCAAATACGAAACAGCAAAACCTCCCCACCCCCACCCCCACCGTGTCATGGTGGGAATTAAATGAAACAAAGATGTGCTCCTGAGTATGACCATCACGTGTGTGATTATCGCAACCAGCTCCTTAGACAAGCCTTACATGGTTTATAAACTAAACACATTTGCTTTTTTTTTTCCTCAACACTGTTTGATCTCCTTCCTCTGCCCATGACTGAGTAGATAACATTTTGGGGGACTTTTTTCTTTTTGAGGTATTAACAGGCTTTCCATGGAGGAAAAGTCTAGAGGAGCCTGAGAGAGCATCTCCCCCCGTATCTGATCTGAATGGCCCCCTGGCCGGTTCATCTACGATGTCACAAGTGGCAGGATTTCCTTTTTTAAGGCTGAATAATATTTCATTGCACATACATACTAGATTTTCTTTAGTCATTTTTTGATGAACATTTAGGTTGTTTCTATATCTTGGCTGTTGTGGCTAATGTGATAGTAGACACGGAAGTTCAGGTATCTCTTTGAGAACTTGGTTTAATTATTTTGGATAAGTTGCCCAAAGCAGAATTATTGGATCATATGGTATTTCTATTTTTAATCGTTTGAGGAAGTTCCATACCATTTTCCACAGCAGGAATGCCATTTTACACTTCCATCAACAATGTACAAAGTTTCCAATTTCTCCACATCCTCACCAACACTTTTTATTTTTATAATAGCCATCCTAATAGGTGAGAGCCGATATCATCTCACTGTGGTTTTGATTTATATGGTGAGTGATATTAAGCATCTTTTCATATACCTGTTGGCCATTTGTGTCTTTTTGGAGAAGGGTCTACTCAAGTCCTTTGCCTATTTTTAATCCGGTTATTTGTTACTTGGTTTTTGCTGAGTTGTAGGAGTCTGGAGGAGCTTTGTGGTGCTGCCCAACTACTTTGGGGACCCCTCTGTGTGGTGTCTCTGTGCAAGGAGAAGTGCTCTCAAGTGCCTGTACCCTTCCAGGGCCCACATCCAGTGGCACAACCCATGCAACTTCTGTTACAGATGGGCTCCAACCCCATCACCCTGTGCTGGGGCTGAACTCAACTGCAATAGGGAAGAGCAGGCCCCTCCCACCTTAGCCTGCTTCCAAGTCTGACCAGAGAGGTCGTTCCAGCCAGTACCAGCCTTTAGGTGCTTTTAGGCAAGAGTCCTACTCAACCTCTCTGCCTCGCCAACTGGAGGATGCAAACCGTGTTCTCCCAGCCAAGCTCTCGCCTCCCTGTGCTTGACATCCTGGGTCCACAGGGCTCCTTCCCTCAACTACAGAGGGGCACCCCTCTGCTCCCCTGGTTCATACCTTGTCCCATCAGTACCAAGCAGATTTCCTAGGCGGCCACCATATTAACCCACCTTTAATTGGGGCTGGGGTTTTGCACACAGCCCCCCCGTGCTAAGAGCCTAAGGAAGCTACAAGCTTGCCAAGGAAGTCTGTCCTGCCCACCACTCTGCATGTCTGGGAGCATCCCCCCAGCTAGAACCTGCGGAACAAGCTCTGTGGGCTTGGGGAGACAGAGCCGGGCTTCTCCTCCGCCAGCACGTGCTCAGTGCCTCAGAGCAGAGGCAGCCCCCGGGCTTGCACACGTGGGGACCCGAGGACCAGGGCAGCTCCTGCGGGAAACGGCCGAGGCCGGGGGCTCAGGGCACTGGGAAGTCAGGGGCAGAGGCCCGCAGGGAGCTCCGTGAGGCCCCTCTGCCCCTGCACACCCGCTGATCCTCACAAACGGGCATGCACTTTCCTCTGCAAAGCAGGGAATGGGGACTCAAGTGACAGTAGATGATAAACAACAATAGTGGTGACAGCAGCCACAGTTCGCTAAACTCTTATCGTGAGTCAGAACAGGTCTAGATCACACGTACTGTCTCATTAAGTCTTCACAACACTCAGGTGGTCTGGCTGGTAGAATAATGGTCCCAAATGATGTTCACATCCTGGTCCCCAGAATTTCTTGTATGTTACATAACAGGCAAGGGGGAATGAAGATTGCAGACAGCATTAAGTTTGCTCATTAGCTGACCTTGAAATAGAGAAATCACCTGGATTGCCTGGGTCTGGATGGGCGCAATGCAATCACAAGGGTCATTAAATGGGGCAGAGGCGGGGAGAAGGGCAAACATCAGAGTGATGACCTGTGGGAAAGGTTCAACCAGCTCTTGCTGACTTTGAGGGGAGCGGGGGCCACAAGCCAAGGAAGGTGCAAAAGAAACAGGCAAGGAAACAGTTTCTCCCCAGAGCCCCCAGAGGGAGCCCAGCCCCACTGACACCCACATTTTAATTGCGTGAGATCCCTTTTGGACTTCCAGTCTCCAGAACTGCAAGAAAATAAATCTGTCTTGTTTTAAGCCGTTCCATTTGTGGTGGCTTGTTGTAGCAGCAATGGGAAACTAATACGAATGAGTATTCTTATCAAATGAAAAAACTAAGGCTCAGAGAGATTAAGCGACTTGCCTAAAATCACACAGCTTAGAAGGGGAGCATAGAATTGGAATTTGGACCTGGGGCTTTATGCCTCATTGCTATTTGATGTTATCTGGCATCCTTCTACTGCACATCTCCCATCTCAAGGAGTCTTCCCAACAAGCCCATGAAGTTGATATCACTGACCACTTTGCAGACGTGGAAGCTGCAGACTCTGAGAGGTGAAGGGACTCAGTAAGGCCTCACAGCCAGGCCCTGGGAGGAAGGGAAGGCCCTGCCTGTTGGCTTGGAGTTACTTTCATCAGCACCTCCTTGACACTCTCCTCAAACCTAGCCACTTCCCTCACCCACTGGGTCCTAATCACGGCAAAGAGAAGCAGGGAGAGGAGTGGAATGCCCATCTCATACGACATGAAAACTCAAAGGAATGCTCAAAATAGAAGATCCTTGGAAAAACCCAGTATCAGGCCAGCCTGGAGAGAGAATGAAAGGAGAGCACAAAGCCAACAGTCCTGCAGATGACGGACAGGTCAAGCAGGTGAAGATGGAAAAGGTCTAACAGTCACCCAGCCATAGAAGTTCAAGGAGCTCCTGCATATTTTGGAGGGCAGGGCGTCCTCTCCGGTGAAATACTTGCTTTCACTCCATTTGGATAGAGCGCCTACATCAGGCCTATTTTGGGGTGAATATGAGGGGGAATGGTTTGCCACCTTTTTCTGCTCAGAAAACTTAGAAACATCAGGAGGATCAGTCGCTTGGAAGCCAGGTAGAATGGGCACAAGACTGAGGGGAGCAAAGAGCCAGCACTGAGGCAGTGCCCGTGGCCCGGCTGGGGCCCAGGTGAGACAGGGACGGTGGGTGTAGTCAGAGTAGGGTGAGGGCCTCTGGGAAAAGCAGGGCAGAACATTTACAGTGAGAGCAATGTAACAATGGGCAAAGAAGTCCCCATTGAAACTGTTAAGCATCATGCAAAGTCAAGGTCACACTAATTCTCTAGGGTAAAGATATAGACATCTTCAGTGAGATCAGTTCAAGGTCAAAAAGCCAGGAGCAACTTGACCTGGAATGTTTGAGTGTTCTGCAGGGGTGTCAGCATAACCCGTGACCCCAGTCAGCCCTGGCAATCAGACTGTGACCCAGCCCACCTTGAGGACAGGGCAGGTGATGCAAGTCCACACCCCTAAGTTTTTTTCATGTTCTCGAAAAATCCTCAACTGCTTATAAAACCCCTTAGACAACGCGCCACTACAGGCTCTCTTATCCCTTTCCTGACGTGAGCCAGGAGCTCTGTCCTTTCACTGTATCTCTAAATAAAAGCCTGTACCTTGCTCTCCTGCCTTGACTGTTTGTGAAGCTCATTCTTCGGCTTCGTGAACAAGAACCCCGGCATTAAAGGGACATTTTGCCTTCCAACAAGGAGGGCATGGTCAGGGCTGGCAGGAGAAGGCAGCATTTAAGGGCTGAGGGATCAAGAGGAAGGAAGAAGAATTTGCTGAATGAGCAAAGGCCTTTGGGAGGAAAACAAGAGAAGAGAACCAGCAAGGGCCAGGAAGGCTGCTAAGGAACCTGTCCAGCGGGGAGGGGTATCCCCTGGAGAACCTCCCCGGCCACAAGGCCAGGAGAGGCGCCCCAGGCTGAGAGAACACCAGCTGGGAAGGGCAGGCCGGAGGGGCAGGTAGCTGTCAAGGACATGGCTGCAGGAGCCCCAGAGGAGCAGCTGAGGAGCCCAGTTGCTGAAGTAACGGCAGAAGGAAAAAAATGCTATTTAACCAGATGGTGGGAAAACCTCTTAGGGAAGAAATTGTCTTTGTGAAAATAGCAGTTTCTTGCGTAGTACAACGTGGGATCCTGGAGAACTGGGCTGGAAGGAACCAACAGAGAGCTAAGCTTTTCGGCAAACTGATTAAATGCATGGGAATTTAGATATAAAGAAAAGGAAGGAAGGAGGGAGGAGCCGAGAAACATCCCTGGGGGCTTGAGTTGCTAGAGGGACAGAGACAGAAATATTCAGCTTTAAATGACCTGTTTGCGGTTCTGTGATGTTCCTCTCCGCAGCGAGTCCTCAAATCACAAGGACAAATCCATTATGCACACAACTAGCTCCTGGGGACTGTACCTGGGAAGTATGAAAGAGCAAAAAGGTGGATCAAGAAGAGCCTGTTTCCTTATCAGGATGTGAACGAGGGGAAAGTGAAAGTCCAGGACAGTACACAGCCCAACAAGAATGATCAAATCCCCCAGCTCAGAGCCACTGGTGACTAGGAGTGCCTTTGAAATTTACAAAAATCAAGCGAAGGATCTCGAGGTGAGCTCCGTGAGGGCAGGGTCTGGCATATAGTAGGTGCTTAATAAGTGTTTGGTAGGTGGGGGAGTGCATGATTACCCCCTTGAAGTCCTGAACAGAGGAAGCATTTTCCTGTGGACCCCGGTGGGCAGAAAAATGGGGAGCTGGTACCAGCAGGGGTGGCCCAGGGCCAAAGATCTCCCTCCTCTAAATGCCCATGACCTCCCAGCCTCCTCCCTCCCTTAACCTAAGACTGTGCTGGAAAGGGGGAAGATGCCTCCTAATGGGAAAGAGGAGACACAGTAAGGAGGAGCTCTGGCAGCACAGGTGGGTCCAAGGAAGGAAAGCACATCTCCCCGGGGCTCCGGAGGCCGGGTGGGGGCAGATGACGCCATTTGTGCGGGAGGCTGCCGCCGCCCCAGCCCTCCGCTGCTCTCCCATTCTGCATCCCTGCCCCCTGTCCGCCACCTCCTCAGAGCCAGTGACTAACTGCACCGCATTTCCCTTTGACTTGCGTCACCCAGCAGAGTGTGTGGTTGTTTTTTACAGCTTATTCTTTCAGGGATTCTAAGTGACATTTTTTTAAGCGCCCTTCCTCTGTCTCGGAGCAGCACACCCTCCCCTCCTCTCTCTCCCTCGCTCATTTTCCTCTTCCAAGGGGGCTGCTGATGACACAGGAAGGGCTCCGAAGGCAGAAGCACAAAGGCAGCAGAAAGCCTGCCCCGCTCCCTGCACCCTGGGAGACCCCGGCAGGGCCCAGCCCCTCAGGAGGTGACCCCAGGCCTGCATGAGAAGACACACTGCCAGCAGCCTGGAAGCCACACCTGGCCTCGCACTGCCCCCCTTCCTCCCTCTCTCCTTGCTTCCTTCCTTCATTTTACTTCCTTACATCTGTGAACATTTTCTGACCACCAGCCAAGTGCCAGCCCCAAGTATAGGGTGACTGGCAAGGCAAACACAACTTCTGTTCTCAAGGTGATGGGCAGAAGGGAGGTCCACTGTCATCCATCAGCAAACTGGCCATGATGATGCAGTGGGTATATGCTGCCACCTGGAAGGCTCTAGGGGCTCTCACACTGCACTGAGTAGGCACCAAAGCTCACCTCCTTGAGGGGGAGTGGGGAATGATCATGGAAGGCTTCTAGGAGGTGCTGTTACAAAATGATGAGATGTTGTAGAAAGGGGGGCAGGGAATGGGCAGAAATAAAACCCAAAACACCATCATGGTTATAATAGATAAAGCAAAGGAGAGAGATGGACACTCAGTGTGAGCCACTGGACACCCATCTGAGGGCCTCGACTTTCCTCCTTCATAAAAAGGAGCTGGGCCAGATCACCTCTAAAATTCTCTCAAGCTCTGAAACTCTTAGGGTCTTCCATCATCAAAAGAAAAAAAAAGGCAAATACAGCCCTGTGCAGGAGAGCTGTAGAGTGACAGCAGCCACTGTTTTAAAATCTGAGGACCTGTTTTCAAATCCATGCCACTTGTTAATTGTGGGACCTTTGGCAAGGCAGAGAAGCTACTTGAGCCTCAGTCTTCTCAATCCATAAAGTGGGGGTGAGAGTGTTACCTAGTTCACAAGATTATTAGAATAATCCTGCAGAATGATAAGTATTTGCAAGTATGTACACCTAGTACAAGAGTGACTAAGTCTGAGCTACCACTGCCAGGGTGGGTCTCTTGGCCCAAAAAGAATGCTAAGGTTGTAGAGGTCTCTTTGTAGTTTGAGTTTCAAGCAGGGACTCTTCCCTTCAAAAGAAGGGGATGCTTAAAACTCCCAATTCCTGTAGTTGGAGAACACAGGAACACAACCACCAATAAAACATTGCTGACCCCAAAGGGCTGTTTCAAGCCACCAATTAGGACAAGCAACACTAATACCACAAGACCCTCCCCAGATTACCAAGGAGCTCCCACTCACAGGGACTCAAAGCAAGAAGCAGGCATCTCACAAAGAGTGGACAGCAGAGACAGGCATATTGGAGGGGCATTCAGACCAAAACCCACCACCAATCTCAAATCCACTCAACTAAGAGGCCTCGCCTGCTCGCTAGGGAGGACAACAGAGAGACTGACATCAGGGCAACCCATGTTGTCTCTGCTTATGGGATCGCTGGTCACAAGAGTGAACCTTCCCAAGAAATACCCTGGACAGCAGGAGTCTCCAGTTAAAGATGAGCTCTTATTCCATGTGCACACCTGGGCTAGTGTGCCCTTTCTGACAATCAGTCACAATTCCGGGGCCAAGAGGCAGCATAACCAGGCAAGCCACTCCCTTCCAGAATTCTGTCTGGCATGCGCTGCTCTTACAAAATATCTAGGATAGCATTCGGCACACTATGACTACCCCAAAATGTTGTTTGTGTCTATTATTTGCAAGATGATTTTTTACCCATTTTCTCCCTTAATCTTTACAATAACCCTGTGGGGAAGTTGATATAACAATACCCATTGTGGGAGCCAGTAGCACTGTTCACCAAACATTCCCAGCTTTCCCTCTTTCTGGCACACGGTAAGATGGTTTTCCCTACACCCTTGGAGTTGGAGGTGGCCGTATGACTTACTCTGAGCAATGAAATGTCAGCAGAATGATGCATTTAACTTCCAGATGAAAGCTGTAAGAATCAATGGACCTTCACTTGCCCCAACTCTCCCTGTCACATTGCCACCAAAATTGGCAGCATTTTTTAATGGTAATTATCTTGTCAACCTGACAATGTGTTGCAGAGCCCTCAGCAGATCCAAGATGGACTTGAAAAGCGAATAAGAAATGCATCTTTGCTGTGTTAAGCAACTAAGATTTGGGGATTATTTGTTACTGCCACATGAGCCTACACTGACTGATACACTCATGTCACAGATAAGAACACCAAAGCTAAGAAAGGTTAAGTGAACTAACTTGCCTTAAGTAACACAGCAAGATAATGGCAAAACCAGGACTCAAAGGTGTTCTCACTGACACTAAGTTCAATATTGCAAAACTACCCTGAATCTTTTTGCCCCTTTGGAAATGGAATTACACTTCTTTTGTCTTTGTCATCAGTCCTGGGATCTTGGCTTCTGACAGGAAAGAAGAAAAGTCAGTTTATGACTATTTTCACTGAATTAAAACTTCTAAGAGACTTGGAATTTCTCAATTGTAGTCGGCGGTCTTGCCGTCAGTAAGCACGTAAGGTCCTCTTCTCAGCTTCAGTTCCTTCCTAATGGCAGAACCGAGAAGGTGGCTTCTCTGTTAGTGAGGTCACCAGCCCCTTTTACTTACCTACTACGGGCTCTGAGAGGAGAGAAACGCAGGCATGCTGCAAGAACCAAGAGGTGGCTTAGTGGCCGAAAGTCCTGCCCGCACACAATCACATCCACCGTAGCCCCCGGGCCAGACTACCAGGTGGCTCCAGGAAGCCTGAGCATATTGTGAGTGGAGCTCAGACAAGAAGTTGACTCAGGCCTTACAAGCACTACCATGTCCAGCACAGACTGTTCCTCTAAGAGGAATAGATCCAGCTCCATCACTTGGAGGTAAAAATAACCTAAAGTCACTGCTCTTAGTTTTGGCCGCTGGTCCAAGGCTTTTAATGGAGGACCTGGGTGCACCCCACAGCCGATCTCACCTCTGCCCAGGCCTGTATAACAGCCTCCCGGGCAGCCCATCAGACCTGAGGCCACTCAAATATCCTTCACAGGTGTCTGAGCTCACTCAGCCCACCTCGGGATGGGTGGGGTCTTCTGCTTCACGGTGTCTCAGGTCCCCAAAAGTAGCACAGGGATGGCCAGGACAGGAAGGGTCAGTGTAAACCGAGCATTCACCGGGTGCCAGGCATTGTCCCAGCCATTTTCTATATTAAATCATTTAGACTTCACAGTCTCCCTGCTGAACAATGCTGTTTTCTTCCTTCTGCAGATAAGGAAACTGAGGCTCAGGAGGTAAGCAACTTAGCACAGTACCTGCCAAATACTGAGTACTTACATTAATAATAATTCTTATTTTTATTGCTGTCATCAGCATCATCCTCATTTGGAAGAGCCAGACTTCAAGGAGTTCCTTCAAGTCTCCAAATCCCTTCTTTTAGACAGCAGCAAACTCTTTAAATCAACATTTCTCAAACTTTGATGCAAATCAGAATTACTTCAGGAGTTCTTAAAAAAAAAAATGCATATGCCTGGGTTCTACCTCAGTCCAACTAAGAAAGATGCTACAGGTTTGGGGTCCAGACTGTGGCATTTCATCTTGCACCCCAGGCAATTGTAACAGACGTCCTAAATTAGAGAACCACTGACCCAGATGGAAGAAAGTTTTACGGCCATCCAGCTACTCACACATACCTCTGTACTCTATTACTCTTCTGTGCACTGGGACAGGGTTTCTAAAGTCTGATTTCTCCTGCCTTAAATCCTGGAGGCCTAATCTCTGACCATTAGGGACAAGCCCTTTCTAAGGAAGTGGTGTGAGTGATTGATGGTATAGGTAACCCCTAAAATGACCCCCAAATTTGACCCTCCCTTCCTAATATTCATACCCTTTGTGATCCCCTCTACATGAGTGTGAGCTGGATTTATTGACGCATCTACAACAAATAGTAAGTGCTGAAGGGATGGGATGTTGTTTGTAATACTGAATTATAAAAAAAAAAAAACTGGGTTCATGATCATCTCCATAGATGCTGAAAAAGCATTTGACAAAATTCAACATCCATTCATGATAAAAACTCTCAACAAAATAGAGGGCAAGTACCTCAACATAATAAAGGCCATATATGACAAACCCACAGCCAACATCATACTTAACAGCGAGAAGCTGAAAGCTTTTCACCTAAGATCGGGAACAAGACAGGGATTCACACTCGCCCCACTGTAATTCAACATAGTACTGGAGGTCCTAGCCACAGGAATTAGACAAAACAAGGAAACACAAGGCATCCAGATTGGTAAAGGAAGTCAAACTGTCACTATTTGCAGATGACATGATATTGGACATAAAAAACCCTAAAGACTCCACTCCAAAACTACTAGAACTAGTATCTGAATTTAGCAAAGTTGCAGGATACAAAATTAATACACAGAAATCTGTTGCTTTCCTATACACTAACGATGAACTAGCAGAAAATCAGGAAAACAATTCCATTCACAATTGAATCAAAATGAATAAAATACCTAGGAATTGACCTAACCAAGGAAGTGAAAGACCTACACCCTGAAAACTACAAGACACTCAAGAGAAATTAAAGAAGACACTAACAAATGGAAACTCATCCCATGCTCTTGACTAGGAAGAATTAATATTGGTCTAAAGCAATCTACAGATTCAATGCAATCCCTATCAAAATACCAACAGCATTCTTCAACGAACTGAAACAAATAGTTCTAAAATTCATATGGAACCACAAAAGACCCCGAATAGCCAAAGCAATCCTGAGAAGGAAGAATAAAGCGGGGGGCGGGGGGTGGTTTGAGCAGTCTCACTTCAAGCTCTACTACAAAGCCACAGTTATCAAGACAATTTGGTACTGGCACAAGAACAGAGCCACAGACCAGTGGAACAGATTAGAGACTCCAGACGTTAACCCAAACATATACAGTCAATTACTATATGGTAAAGGAGCCATGGACATGCAGTGGGGAAATGAGAGCCTCTTCAACAGCTGGTGTTGGCAAAACTGGACAGCACATGTAAGAGAATGAAAACTGGATTATCTAACCCCATACAGAGAAGTAAATTCAAAATGGATCAAAGACCTGAATGTAAGTCATGAAACCATAAAACTCTTAGAAAAAACATAGGCAAAAATCTCTTGGACATAAACATGAGCAGCTTCTTCATGAACATATCTCCCCGGGCAAGGGAAACAAAAGCAGAAATGAACAAGTGGGACTATATCAAGCTGAAAAGCTTCTGTACAGCAAAGGACACCCCAAAAGAACAAAAAGGCATCCTACAGTATGGGAGTATGTATTTATAAGTGACATATCCGATAAAGGGTTGACATCCAAATTATATAGAGCTCACGCATCTCAACAAACCAAAAGCAAATAAGCCAATTAAGAAATGGGCAGAGGAGCTGGACACTTCTCCAAAGAAGAAATCCAGATGGCCAACAGGCACATGAAAAGATGCTTCACATCACTAATCATCAGAGAAATGCAAATTAACACCACAATGAGATATCACCTCACACCAGTAAGGATCGTCACCATCCAAAAGACAAACAACAAATGTTGGCAAGGATGTGGAGAAAGGGGAACCCTCCTACACTGCTGGTGGGAATGTAAATTAGTTCAAACATTGTGGAAAGCAGTATGGAGGTTCCTCAAAAAACTCAAAATAGAAATACCATTTGACCCAGGAATTCCACTCCTAGGAATTTATCAGTTTGAAAAAGATATATACACCCCTATGTTTATCACAGCACTATTTACAATAGCCAAGAAATGGAAGCAACCTAAGAGTCCATCAGTAGATGAATGGATAAAGAAGATGTGGTACATATACACAATGGAATATTATTCAGCCATAGGAAGAAAACAAATCCTACCATTTGCAGCAACATGCATGGAGCTAGAGGGTATTATGCTCAGTGAAATAAGCCAGGCAGAGAAAGACAAGTACCAAATGATTTCACTCATCTGTGGAGTATAAGAACAAAGAAAAACTGAAGGAACAAAACAGCAGCAGACTCACAGAACCCAAGAATGGACTAACAGTTACCAAAGGGAAAGGGACTGGGGAGGATGGTTGGGAAGGGAGGGAGAAGGCGAATAAGGGGCATTACAATTAGCAGACGTAATGTAAAAAGGGGGCTCAGGAAAGGCTGTACAACACAGAGAAGACAAGTAGTGATTCTATAGCATCTTACCACGCTGATGAACAGTGACTGTAATGGGGTATGTGGTGGGGACTTGATGATGGGGGGGGGAGCCTAGTAACCATAATATTGCTAATGTAATTGTAGATTAATGATACCAAAATAAAAAAATAAAAAGATTAGGAAAAAAAACTGTGGTTTCCCTCTGGGGCACCTTTTGCTATCATACCCCTCTGAAGGAATTCAGCTGCTATATTGTGAGCTGCCCTGCAGAGAGATCTATGTAGCAAGGGACTGATATCTGTAGCCAAAAGCCCGCAACAACCTGAGGGCTGCCAGCAGCCGTGTGAGTGGACTTGAAAACAGACCCTTTCCCATCAAGCCTTGAGACAACTACAGCTCCAGCCAACCTTGACCGTAGCTTTGTGAGAGACCCCAAGCCAGGAGTAACCAGATTCCTTGCCAGCAGAAATTGTGAGTCAGTAAATGTTCATCATTTGAGGCATGAAATTTGAATGTAATTTGTTAAGAAGCAATACAATTACCATTAGGGCTAGAGCACTGCTGTAGGCAGAATAGTGGCCCCCCAAAAGATGCCCACATCCTAGCCCCTGGGACCTGTCAATATGTTACTGAACATGGAAAAGTGGATTTTGCAGGTGTGATTGAGTTAAGGATCTTGAGATAAGGAGATTTTGCTGGACTGTCCTGGTAGGCTCGGTGCAATCACAAGGTTTCCTTAAACGGGGAAGAGAGAGGACAGAGTCAGAATCAAAGACATGGCCTAGGAAGAAAGAGTCAGTTGGTCACTGCTGGCCTTGAAGATGGAGGAGACGTAAGGCAAGGAATGCAACTGGCCTCTAGAAACTGGAAGAGGTTAACAAAACCGAGTCAGCCCCAGGGCCTCCAAAGGAAATGTGACCTTGCCAATATCTGATTTTAGTCCAGGGAGACCCACTTCACACTTCTGACCCTCACAACTCTAAGATAATAAATTTGAGTTTTTTAAGCCACCAAGTGTGTGATAAGTTATTAGAGCAGCCACAGGAAACTGTAATAAAGTTTCCTTTATTACAAGCATGGAGGACAGCACTGGAAGACTTTGTCCTGCACAAATATATTAGTCTTGGCATCTCTAGAGGAAGCCAGGGTAAGCAAGGAGACTGGGAAGAAGCTCTGGCATTCATGAGAATAAGGATGAAGTCGCTAGTTTGCCCCTTTAAGAGAAACAAGTGGAGCAGCTTGGTTGCCTAGCCCCAGGGCACTCACCCAACGCCCACCAGGTGCCCCACAAAAGCATGCCACAGACTAATCCTTTTGGAGACTCAGTGAGAAGATAGGACTAACTCAGGACAGTGTCAGTGCCACCCGACATGCCTACAGCATCATCTCCAGTACAATCATGGCAGAGAGCTGCCCAGTTCTCAGCTAGCCTTCCTACTGCTGTCACCCACTCTCATCTCCTCCCCACCAGTCAACTTCCAGAAGATGGATGCTGCGTCAAGGGTAATGGGGCACTACTGGGAACCCCCTAGGCCTCAAGGCCCCCAAGATCTCCCCACCCTCACCTAGACGTACGCAGGAGTCTTACCTACTGGATGGCTATTAAGATTTCTCATTTACCTGATCTAATGTTGTCCTTAGCCAATCAATGAAATGGAGAAAGTAAGGCTCAGAGAAGTTAACTGTTCACAAAGCCAAGACTAGAATCCAGATTTCCCGATTCCAGCTCTACATTCTGTCCACAAAACCACACTTTTTCCCACTTTTAGCAAAAGAACTTGATTAACGTCTAATTGCTAGGGCCCTTTAAACAGACTGAGTTGCAAGCCTGGCTCAATCACAGAACTGCTATCACTTCCCCGTGCCTCAATTTCCCCATCTATAAAATGAAGATCTACTAGAGAAACAAGAGAGAGTTTGTGGCAGTGTCAGGCAGCCAAGGAGGGGCACAGAAACAGCCCCTCTCATTTCCCAGGCCCAAAGCTGGAAACCATGAAGGAGGAAAAAAAAAATTGCTCCAAAGTTTTTTTACAACAAACTTTGAAAACTGGAATGTGGGTGTGTGAGCACTACTTGAAGGTTTTATACAGTGACACGCGGATCACCTGTCAGGGAGCCAGGATTGGAATGCTGGTTTTAATTACACCGAATATTCCACTTTCTTATGCAGAGGCATAATCAATTATCTTATTTAAAGGCATTACGATAATGTGTGTATAAAATGGAGCCATTCCCTGTATTGCATTAGATTCTACTAATTATAGGAGAATGTTTGGAGCTAAAATGTCAGCTTGTCATCCGGATGGCTTGTAACTCAGGATTTGCATTGCAGAGACGGGAAGGGAACTCTGACAGAAATTGCATTCAGCTCCAGCTCGCCTGGCCTCCGCCTCACCGGCTCCAGCGCTATGGAGGGCCCTGATCTTTGCTCTGCCCCTGCTCCCGCCTGCTACGATGGGCACTCCATCCAATTCCCTTCTCCAAGAGGGCAAGATGGGGTGGAAGGGTGATCAGGCCGGGGCAGGATCAGAGGGCAGCAAACCATACCAGCTGCAAAAATGGAAGAGCAAAATCCCTCTTGAAGACCTACCCACCCTCCTATTGCATTTTGTTCCTAGTATGAGATTTTAAAAGCAGTGTTTAAAGGGAGTCGGGTTCCAAAGAATTTATGATCTTTGGCTTTCTTGGGAAGGGGAAGCTGATTTAATTCAATGCGACAAATAACTCATGAGGGCCTACTGTGTGCTGCATGCTGGGATTTTGGCTTCCAGGGTGCTGATACTGTGGGCTCTGGAGCAGACTGCCACATCGGCCCCTGGAACTTAGGAGAGAGGCACTGGGCACCAAGTTAACCCCCGTGCTTCTAATTGCTCATCTGCAAAATGGGGAGAGTAGGGTCATTATGAGGTCGGATAGAAGACACCTGCGGAGTGCTTAGAAAGAGCCTGACATCAGTTAAGCAGTCAACAAAGCTTAGCTGTTATCACAGCTGTGAACACGACACCCATGACATGACAGTCAAGGAGGACATTCAACAGGGGAGAGCCCCCCCTCTTCACAGGGCTACTCGAATTAATGCCTGCTTTCTCATAACGGTTTGCTTTATAGCAAGTCATTTTACCTCCTGTGTCTCACTTCACCTTCTTCCCAAAATAAAGAGGACCTTTCTGACCAATGAGACGAGTGGATTTTCCTCTTTTGAGATAACCCTGCTGCCAAGGGAAGCAGCTTACCAGACCCGCTGGACAGAAGCGCGTTTATGTTCAAAGTCTCCTTCCCCCTGGTGGAATTCCTCACCAGCCCATCAGTTCTGTGCCGCTGTCGGTTCACGCAGCCCAACCTACCCTTGAGGGCGGAGAACCAGGGCTGGGATACACCAAGTGCCTTTCCTCCAAGAGAAAGTGGAGGATGAAAGCAGCATGCCCACCCTGGCCAAAATCGGGGGGCCAGGGTGAACCAGGGCCAGAGCACCCCTGAAAAGGGCCTTTAAGCCTCAGCCTCCCTCTCCACAGCCTGGGCACCACTCCCAGGTCCACCCCAGGTTAGCTGGCTATTGATTCCCACTCACTGAGCCCCTCTCCCCTCCCCAGGGCCCAGGTCAGCTGCCTTGAATCTACCTGCATCTCAGGACTCCCTGAGCAAAGCTCTGGACCTTCATCCAACTGCCCGGTGCTCTCAGAAGTGATGACTCCCACCTGACATTTCATGCCTCCATGCCCACCTTCAGGACGCTGGCACTTGGACAGTTCCATTCTCCTTGGCTGGAGCCCAACCCCACGGCCTGGCCCACCTGGACCAGCTCTGCTGCCACCCAGGAGCTCCCAACACGCTCAGGCCTGCTGTGACCGTCGCAAAGCTACGTGCATAAACCATCAGCCTTCCCAAGAGGCCTTCAGGACCGGGTTGCCTCACCCTCCCCTCCCGAGCTACCACCACCTCTTTCCTCAGCTGCTCTTTGGTCTTCCAGAGACCTGTGAGAAACAAACCACAACTTCTAAGCCACCCACTCTGTGGTGTGCTGTTGTAGCAGCAGAAATAGCCTGAGACAGTCATCCTCCAGGTTTCAACAGCCCCCTGCTCCCACCCCCCCCGTGAGTCCCACGCCTCCAGCTCAGGCCCACATACCCCTCCGCATCCCGGCGTCTCCTCCTCACACCCAACTACCCAAAGCTGAGCTCATTCATCTTCCCCCTCGGACCTGCCACTGCTCCCACGGTCCCCGGCAGCGCTGTTTACTCATTCACCCCGGCTGGCAACCACCAGGGCATCCCTGACTCATCCTTCGGGCTTGTACCAGTCACTCATCAAGCCTGCTGTTCCACTCAGAAATGTCTTGCACATCACTGCTCCCCACTCATCCCACACCACTGCTGTCACACCTCCTCGCTGAGGCCCTTCCTAGCCAGCCTCCTCCTCTCCCAGGCTCCCCGACAGTCCTCGTCTCCCCCTGAAGACTTACTCTGTCCTGGGCACCACCAGCGACACAGTGTTTGCAACTGGGCCCGGGCTACACCTACAAACCCAAGGTCAGAGAAGCCAAGCATTTCAGTTATCTAATAAGCAACAAAGCACCCTAAAATTCAGTGCCTCGAAAAATGATTTTTTTTTTAGTTCTCACAATGTGGGTTTCCAATCTGGGTGGTCTTACTGGAAAGCCCTCCGCCAGCTGCAATCAGCTGGCCGCTCGCCTGGAGCTGGAAGGGCCTCGCTCACACGTCTGACAGCTGGTGCTGCCTAGAAGCAGGGCGCCTGGGTTCTTGCCACATGGGGTCTCACTAGGCGAGACACGTGGGGGTCTCAGGGCAACATTCCAAGGTTGGCAAGCAAAGGCTACGAGGTCTCCTATGGCTCCAGAACCCATTTAATGACACTTCCACCGTATCTCATTGGCCAAAGCCAGCCACAGGCCAATGCAGTATAAAGGAGATGAAGAAATGTACTCTGCATCTTAATGGGAGGAGTGGAAAGATCCCTTTGCAGAAGGGACACGGGGAGGCCTGAGTCACTGAGGGCCATTATTAGGAGCTATCACCCCAAAGAACTTGTCCACAGTATTCACTCAACATGAAAATCCCAGGCATAAGCCAGGGTCTTGAGGCCGGCATTCTCCCATGTTTGCGTGTGCTGTCAGGCCTGCTTCCTACCAGAGGAAGCCATCAGTAGATGGGTCACCAAGAGCAGTAACAGTGGTGACACCGGCTGCTGGAACTGCGATTGGACGCAAGTGGCTGCCGACTGGGGCAGCACCGCCTCATCTTCTAGGAGCTCCGGCTGTGGCAACAGCTACCCTACACTCCTCCCCACTCACCACGTCCAACTTGGCCCCAGCAAGCAGCATAATGCAGGACCTGAGAACTCCCCCAGGTGCCCAGACTCCATTAAGGAGCTGATTAAAATTTGATGCTCCCATTTAACACCTTTTAGCAAACAGTGCCCTCCTGCTTGGAGAAAGAGCTTGGAAGAGGGGGCCTCCCCAGCTCCCAGCAGCACCCTTCCTGCCAAGGTGGCGAACCATTAGAGGGAAGATGATAAAGCAGAGGTGGATGGGGGAGGGGGGACCAGCTCCTCTGAGTTCCAAAGCAAGACTGCGAGCTTGAGTCTGAGAGCAAGGGTCCCACAGCGGGCAGCGGCACGAGGCTGGAGATGAGAAATTGGCATCCAAGAACCGGCAGCCCTACGGGATCGTGAGAGGCCACCTCCTTTCCCCTGCCTTCCCGCCCCACCCCCAGCAAACATCAAAATTGTCCAAGACCAGGAGAAGATGCATCAGGGGAATACGATCAGGATATAAATGCTCCAAGTTGAAAGAATTGGGTCTGCGTTCCCACGGACAGCTACGGGAACTGCCCACAAAACCTCCCGAAGGGAAGGGGATCTGAGAGAAACGGACATCACTCCTTCCTAAGGAGAGCAATTTAGGGGCAGACCGCGTCAGCTTTAGGGCAGGAAAGACGAGATAATCTTCCAGATGCCGACAGACACTTCCTAGGTGTCTGTCCCTGGCATGAAGGGGGCCTACACAAAGCAGGAAACAGAATCCCTAGCCTCACAGAACGTATGATTTCACAAGGCTACAGGTACACAGGCACCGGCATTTCAGTACCAAAACAAGGTGTCAGAAGCAGCATGGAATCAGGATTGGATGCCCAAGCTTGTCACTTACTTGCGGATTGCGACCCTTCTGAAAACCTAACTCGAATGCCCCTGGTTAACACTTAGCAAACACAGTGTGCTGCCGGGACAGAGAATTCAAAGGGGGTGGGGGGTTCAGGTCAGGTTCTTCCAGATGGCTGGAAGGTCAGGGTGGCAGCCATCAGAAGGAGCCGGAAAGTCCCATTCAATCTTGAGGCTCAGCGGCCTCCTCTGACAACGAGGATGATAATCCCCACTGAACAGGGTCGTTATGAAGATGGGATGATGTGACAGCACATTGTGATTGTGAATGCCCAGTCACTCCTCAAGGCCACCTCTTGTGATGATCATAACACATGTCAGAAGAAAACAACCTCCTCCAGGTTGGGGCCCTTCCTGGGGTCACACAAGGTTTTAAGGTTTATCCAGTGAGCTTTATTCCCTACGAGTCCCTCCCCCCGAGACACAAAGCCCTTTCAGTCCCACCCTGTAACGGTGGGACTCTACCACATCCCATAATACACGTTTTCGCAAAGCCCACGACAGTCTGTGGGAAGCAGGGTGCCCAGGGGAGCCCATGTCGACACCCGCGTGTAATTTGGAGATTCCCCCAACACCCTGCCTGCGCTCTCAGGACCCTGTTGTTAGCTGAAGGCTTCCATTGTGTCTGGCCCTTCCCTCTCTCCAGGGGTCTTCTGCTCCAGGGCTCAACACCCTCGGCTTCCCACTTTCCTAGAACAAGTCCTTGGCCAACCCTCAGCACTGCTTCCCGGGGGTACCCTGGACATGGCACAGCATCACGGGAGGGCTGGCAGGCCAGGCAAGACCCGGAGGGAGGTGGGGATCCAGCTGCACCATGAGGAACGTATCTCCCTGGATTTAAGAGGCATGGCTGGGCTCAGCAGAGGGCCCTGGGCCTCGCTAGGGGCCAGGGTGGCAAAGGCTCTGCTGGGGACGGTAAGAAGTGGGCTTGAAAGAGAAGACAGGGGCCCTGGGGTGGCCGGGCCCTCCCTGCTAGCCAGGGAGCCTGATGCGCCATGTAGACGGCAGCAACCCACTGAAATCCGGGCACTTCTGAACAGCAGAGGGATGGACCGGAATTACAGCTGTCCCTCTTACCCACAGTGGATACGTTCCAAGAGCCCCAGTGGAGAGTTTCGAATTCTATATATACCATGTTTGCCCTGAGTAATACCTGTGATAAAGTTTGATTTATAAAGTAGACACAGTAAGAGATGAACAACAAAGTAGGACACTTAGAACAATCAACTGTACGTGAATGTGGTCTCTGTCTCGAAATACCTTATTGTACCGCATTTGCCCTTCTTGTGATACTGATAAAACGCCTGCGTGATGAGATGCAGGGAGGAGAGCGATGCAGGCTTTGTGAAGCCACTACTGACCTTCTGCCCGTAAGTCAGAAGGGGGGGTCCCTCTGATTGCTTTGGGACAGTTTACTGAGGGTAACACAGAAAAACAAAACCCCGGATAAGCGGGGATTGCTCTAATGGTTTGGGAAGGTGCCCCGGGTGGGGTTAAGGAGGTGCCTTTCCTGGGGGTGCAGGTCTGTATACAGGATGACCAGAATGACACCACCAGCCCCCTTCAGCAGCCTCCCCCACCCCGCTGGGCTTCAGAAAGGAAGGTCATAGCCGGAGGCAGCCCTTCGGCAGCCACACCCTTGGTTCCCTGCTCCGGAGTCAGACCCACACTCTCAGCAGAGGGTCTCTACTCGCCTGCCTTGTGCCACCCCGACCCCTCTTCCCTCCCCTGGTGTGATGGGCTCTCCCCTCCACAGCCTCCAGTGTGACCAGGCACCCACAGAAATGTCCTTTTGGGATGTGGGTGGTCCACATTCACAAACTACCCACAGCCGGTGCCCAGGCTGAGAGATGGGCATCCAGAGTGATCAGCCCAAGAGCAGAGCTCTTCCTTGTCACTTACCCACTGTGTGGCCTGAGGCAAGTAGCTTGACCTGTCTGGGCCTTTTCTCACCTGTAAAGTGAGACCAGAGACTCCCTTTGTAGGAGAGTGGTGGCAATGACTGAGATGTAACATTTGCAAAGCTGGGGCAGCTCCTGGTCGCAGGGCAGGCTGTGCAGGAGAGCACAGCAGACCCGGGGCAGGTAAGAGGGGCCTGGGGAGACAGCAGGCGAGGAGCTCCTCTGCTGAGAGTGTGGATTTGACTCCAGAGCAAGGCATCACAGGTGTGGCTGAGGGAGACCCCCTGCAAAGTGCTGAGCCACAGGAGGCTATGACCCTCCTTTCTAAAGCCTAGGGCGGTGGGGGGTGGGGGGGAGGGTGCAAGAAGGCGTGGATACAGAAGGGGGCTGAGGTCGTTCTGGTTACCAGGGGTCTGCCAGCTATGGCCCAAATCCAGCCAGGCACCTGCTTTTCTGTGGGCCACAAGCTGAGAATGGTTTTTATATTTTTAAGTGTTTGTAAAATATCAAAAAAAATATGTATCAGAACACATGAAAATGACATTCAAATTTCAGTGTCCATAAATAGTTTCATCCAAATACAGGCACACATATTCCTATACGTATTGTCTCAGGCTGCTTTTGTGCGACATGGCAGAATTGAGTAGCACTTGTCATAACAGAAAACCTTGCTGACCCTGGTTTGCTACAATTTTCATTTCAAACACCCCTTGTCCTAGGAGCCTGTATCTTCTCTGTGGATGACAAGCAATTTGAGGAGGGATTTTGTTCAACCCTGTCACTTGGGCCTACTGCAGCCCCTAGTAATAGTAGACACTCAACTAACGTTCTGTTCCCACTAAGGAACAACTCTTCAATTGTCCCAGCTCCTTCAGGCAGAAACTAATGCCTGGGATCGGATACTTCCCCCCCTTTGTCCCTCCACCCTGGCAGGGGTAGGGGCTGCCAGAGACACTTCACAAAGACGACCAAAGAGCTTTTTGCTTCCACTTCAGGCAGGAAAACCAAAACGTCACAAGGTGAGCTGACTCACCTAAGATCATGCAATTAGAAGACACAGAGCAGAGATTCAGATCCAGACCTTTCCCTGCAAACTTGACACTACTACCTCAACTTGTCCAAACACAACCAGGGACTGCTGGAGGGACCAGGAGCACCCTTGGACTCTAGGGAGCTGGGATCCCTTCAGCAGCCGAGTCTGGTGACCAGAAGTAACTCCCCAGGAATGTTTGTTGCGTGGGGTTTAGAAGCAGCATTTGTCTAATAAAGTAATTTCTGAACATCTCACATCCCCTAATTACTTGTCACAATACTGTGAGGCATCTCCCTGCTTCTTTTTCCCTCCCCTGGCACAGAGCAGTAGCTCCTGGGCCTGGGAGGCGGAGATAAATATAGCGGCATTTACTCACCAGTTGGGTTGCCTGAATGCACGATACACCTCTGCCCGGACACATGCCACGCCCATACACAGGCCCATGGGGGCAACACTGTGTGGACCAGGGGGTATCGCGGACACTTCCCGGACCAGCCCTAACATGGAAAGGGGCTCAGATTTGTCAAGCATGGCACCAACTAGCCATAACTGGGACCAGTCTTTGGGAGATAGATTTGTGTGAGATACAAGGAGGAAGCTTTCTAATCATGAAGCATCTAATGACGCCCAGCCAAGGACATCTGGCCCTAGGTGAGGACAAGTGCTGAGAATCCCACAGGGTCCAAGCCCAAGACATGCTGTGCTTGGAAATGTTCCGCCCATTTCACCTTGGCCTCCAGGAACTGAGATGGGAAGCACGGAAGTGCTGGGCAGGGCTAGGGATGGGGAGGTAAAGAGTGGAGAGTAGCAGCCATTCTTTCCTCTACTCCAGTCCTGGTAAGCGACTGGGCAGGTGCCCACCAGTCACCAGGGACCTGCCCAAAGGGTTTCTCCCAGAATGCGTGGGGGAAGCGTGCCCCTGCTGGAGGGATGCAGCTTGGGGAGCAGAGCCAAGCAAGGAGGCAGAGAGCACCGGCTGGAGAGGAGCCCACCAGGAGGAAAGAGGCTGAGTTGTGAGAAAGAAAAAACCTTTCCCCAGCCTCTCACCCTTGTTTTCCTTCGGTCTCACTAGATTCATAGCAAACTTGCCCCGAGCAGGGAACCCGCTTCCCCCCAGAGCCACACTCCTATCCCATGTAGTTTAGGTGGGGCTGATGCCCCCACCACTGCAAGCAGGCAGACAGCCCTGGCTTAGCCAGTGAGAGTTCAGCAACTACCTCCCACAGTGATTGGTTCAGGGAAGGCCATGTGACCCAGGCCAAGCCAATGACAGCCAGCCCTGGGAGTTTTGTTGAAGTCCTTTCCTTGGGAATTGCACAAAGGTAGAATATAATTCTGTTGGCCATCTTTGCTACCACATAAGGCATCCCTGTCTGAAAATGAAACCAACACAGAAGAAAACTGATAAATACAGTGAGAAGTTCCTTAGAGCATTATTTAGGGATCTGCATCTAGCCATGCTGGGAGTTCGTCCTTGACCTTCCCAATGACATGAGCCAGTCAATTTCCTCTAAGCTAGTTTCTTTCACCAGCAACTAAAAATCCTGACTAATACATAACTTCAGGCCTTTTGTCAGAATCCAATAAAACAGCATACACAACCACCTAGCAGACTGCTGGCACATAATAGGAACTCATTAAATATTAGTCACCTTCCCAATAAGAGGAAGGGAAAAGCGCCAGTGGACACAGAACTGAACACAAGAAAGATGTATAATCAACAGAGCAAGAGCCCGGAGGAGCCAGAAAGGGATGCGATCGATGCACGGTGCAAGGCTCAGCCTGGCAGGGAAAGGTCACCTCATCCTGGGCGGCAGCAGGAAGAAACGCTGGGAAATTCAGAGGTTGCTGTGGGGAGGAGGAACGATGCATGGTAGCCTAGCCTCCTCGGCCGTGGGGTTCTTTACTGAGTGGGGCCATTGGTGGCCTCAGACGCTTGAGGACAGTGGAGAAAAGAGTCAGCTGCCACAGTAGAAAAATGGAAGATTGCTGCATAGCAAAAAGCCTGCTGCCCATGGCTGCTCAGGACCTGACCACACAGACTCATGCCTTTTTTTTTTCACCTAAATACAATTCTATCTGCCTTTTGGGTCTTAAAAATAGGGCCCCAGATCTTGCTTCCCAGAGGACATACTCAGGGACCCAAAGCCAGGAAATCCCTCACCCCCAAAACACACAGCCCTTGTTTGGAGAGGAACCCTGTTCAACCCAGCCTCCCGCCTAACCTGGCTCCTGCCAGAAAGAGAGAAACTGCTTCACAATTGAAGCCACTCGCCCACTTAGGCTCCTGGCTCTGTTATGGGGTTGTCTGGCTTATAGTAAGCCCCCCTCCCCATCCCAACACAACTAAGACCTACAGGCCCCCGACCCCAAAGCTTTCACCTAATATCAGCGGTGGAAGTCCTACTCAGCCCTCAAGGCCAGACCCACAGCAAGTCTGAGTACCCAATTCAATCTCTCCTTTCTTCCACTAAATCGAGGTTGACAAACTTTTGCTGTAAAGGTCCACATAATATTTCAGGCTGTCTAGGCCTATGGCCTCTGTCACAACCAACTACTCAACTCTGCAGCTGTGACGTGGCAAAGGCAACATGTAAACAAATGAGTGTGGCTGTGTTCCAATAAAACTTTGACACTAAAATTTGAATTTTATGTATTTTCAAACATTCAATAGTATTGTTCTGACTTCTTTCTGACTATTTAAAAATGTAAAAACTTTTAGCTCATGAAAACAGTCAGTAGACCAGACGTGGCCCAGAGGTCATGATGTGCCCACCACCGCTCTCAATAACCAACAGCCATAGCTGCCACTCATTAAATTCCTACTCCGTACAAGATCAGAAGCATATTTATGTAGAAGTGTATATTCCCTTAATCATTGTTTCAGCCTTATCAGATCAGTAGGATTATCCCCTTTTTATTTTTTAGAAAGTGAGTTTCGAGAACTTTTGTGAGAGAAAATCTGAGCTTTTCAGAGAGCCTGACACTGAGCCTCCAGGTTGTGGAGGGAAAGCTGGGGTTCCAACCCAGGGCTGTGTGCCCCTCCCCCAGAGACTTTCTCCATCATCAAACTCTTTCCAAAGCCACTCACACCTTTCGGAGCCCTCCTCCCTGCACTGCCTCATACTGGTCTGATTTGCAATTGTTTGTGATCTGGACTCGATTCCCCTGCACAGGTATAAGCTGCCCGAGGGCGGCAATGTGTTTCGCCGCGTACTGCGTAGCCCGTGGCCTGCCCGTCTCAGCCACTCAACAGAGCAAACCACATAATGAGGCCGGTGTTCCTCTGAATTCAAGACCACAAACCACCCTCAGCCCTGCCCAGCAATCCTGGCATGTTTTCCTGGAAACTGTGCTCCCTGTCTGAGTATTAAATCCCATCTCTTCTCTCCATCCCCTGCTGCCCAAGTACCCCCTCACTCTCTGCTACTGACCTCACCACCTACTTCACTTAGAAACACAAGCCATGCTTCAGTGCTCCCTGAATTGCCATCAACAAATCCACAAAATGCCCCTCTACCCAAGCCTAGAGTCCCTGCCACAGGGCCCTTCGGGACCTGGCACCGGCTCCTTGCTGTCCCCACTTCCCACCCTCTCCCCACCCCCACTGCACCTCTTGCTGTTCCTTGACCAGCCTGAGCACATTCCCCACTCCCAGCTCAGGGCCTCCGCCATTCCTCCTCTCCCTGCTGGCCTGCCTTCCCCACTCCTTCACCCCCTCAGAGGCCTTCCAGGGACACCCTGCCTAAAGCCATCCTCCCTGACCTTTGCTTTATTTTCCTTGTCCCAGGTCTCACACACCCTGATGCAATGCCACCTGTGTATTTGCACACACATGCTTCTTGTGTCTCTCCAAAGTACAGTGTGAGCTCTTCAAAGGGAGGGAAGGGGTTATTGCTCTGCTTTGCTCAGTTATGCATCCCCACCATCTAGAACAGTCGTGTAGAACAGGGGCTCAATAAATACTTTTGGATGCACTAAGACGACGCAGAGTCCCAGAAAAACTTTTGCCAAATCTCTTAAGTTACCCATCCCTAGAACTTCGGCTCCCTGCATCCCAGAGACTGCCCTCCCTGGCCCCTGGGGCTGACCGAGATGGGCGGCTCTGGGGGTCCCTAGGGAAACATTCTCCTTGCCCTGCTGCCCTAGCCCGCATCTCCAGAGCCTGCTAGCATCTGAGCTATTTGCAGAGCCTTGTAAACTTTAACTTGGGAAGCCCAGAGTGGTGCTAGAAACCAGCAGTGCAATTACAGAGCTCTTAAACCGCCCTGCTCCTCGGGGCTCATTTCCCCAGGGCCCATCAGAGGCCAGGATGGTGTCAGGCCAGGAGGGAGGCGAGTGCCTCTCAGCTATGGCGGCTGATGCTCGCTCAGACTCCCAGGAGGGCAGCTGGCACGCAGCTCGGGGCCCACCAGTGGACCCAGGCTTCTACACTCCCAAATCAGAACCTGGAACTGGCTACAGTCGGAGGGTCTCTGTCAGGCCAGGGACAGCTGGGACAGGGCAGGAAAGGACCTCAAAGTTAAGAGTCCATCTCCTTGGCAGAGAAGCCAGAACTGGCCCTGCCCACCTCTCTAGCTGCATCTCCAGGGAAGCCATGCAGAGCCCCAGGCCTTGGGGGGAAGCTCTCCCCAAGTGTCAGGAGTGCATGTCCCGAAGTGTAAGCAGGGTGCAGAGGCCCCTCCTCAAGCTGTACCCAGCCGGGAAGACAGCGTCCATCAGAGGATAGACAGGAGTCCCTCTGAAGCTGCCACCTACAGGATGACTGAGTGGCCCAGCCTCCATGCTTGGGGACAATGCCCCACTACGGTTCAGGCCTCCACACAACAAGAAGGACCTGGTTCACTGCAAGGCCCTGCACTGGGCAGGTGGGAAAGGAAAGAGGAAGCCCCTACTAGGCCCTGTGGAAGCCGGTCTCAGTGAAACACTCACCCTGTGGGGTGGCTGTTACTGTCCCCACTTTACAGACGAGGAAACCGAGGTTCTGAGATGCAGTCTCTCCACATGTCATGCATCTGGGATACAGCAGTGCCCAGAGCTTCTGACCCAAGACAATATCGTCTGCTTCCCCCAAGGCCGGAGGCAGTGGCCACCACCCTGACTGCAGATGAGACTACCAGCGAGATGCTTCTCTCCGGTGGGCTGAAAGACAGCCTAGATGGGGGAAGGTGGGTTGCGCGTTCTGACTCCATGGAGCCTGCAGGATAACATCAAGCCCGCCCCCTTCTGCCATGCCCAGCCACCAAGGGAAGAGGGAGATTTTGCTGGTGTGATATGCCTCCCCCATCCGGCTGAAAGCCAGGGGAGCAGACAGAGCTTGCAAACCTAAAGGCCCATTAATAAACCTCCTGGCAAGGCCCACCTGCGCAGCATGGGCTGCGCCATTCATCAATCTCTGCCACACTGTGCTCCAGCTCCTGCACCACCGCCCGCAGGAAGGGCCAACGTGGCTGGAACAGCCTGCAGAGGCGGCTCGGCGAGCAGCTGGGCACGTCCTGAGCCCTGGGAGGGGTCCTGGAGCCTCTCCATGCCCTCCGCACCTCCCTCCAGCCTCAGTGGTGGTGGGGACCATGAGGGACACCAGGGCTGCCCAAACCCAGGTGGCCCAGCTGCACTCTCACAGCTGAGGACAGTCCCTGGCCCAGAGCTCCGAGACCTTAGGAGGTGCTAACTGGGTCTTGTTATTCAGAAATTGGACCTGGTGACAGCCAAGTTCCTTCCGACTCCACCGTCCTAGGATGCCTAAGCAAGCCTGAGATTCAGCTTCCCCCTTCAGCAAGAATCAGCGTTTCTAGAATAACCACCAGTACCCAGGCACGCTGCACGCTCTGCTCCAACGAGCCCCTTCAGCCACCAGGTGAAGCCACTTTTATAACCCCCTACTCTGCAAAGGTGAAAACGGAGGCTCACAAAGTAACTTTCCCAGAATCACAGATGGCAGGTTCAGCCACACAGGTCCTTTTGGAAGATAATAGAATGTAAGAATAAAAACACCCCCGAGGCAGGATTCAAACCCCCCACCACTGAGCCAGCAAAGCTCTCGTGCAGTCCCATGAGTTCCTCTTCTGTATCAGGAGTTCTCAGTGGGGACACTTGGCAATGCCTTGACACATTTTCGGTTGTCATAGCTGGAGGAAGTGGTGTGCAGCTGGCACCTTGAGGGTAGAGGTCAGGTATCCTGTTGAACAGCCCCAGTGCCCAGGATGGCCCCCTGCCATGAAGGACTATCTGGCCCAAAACCTGAACAGCACCAGAGCGGAGAAACTAACCCAGGGCCACTGAAGACGGCAGGCTCATGCTCTGGGCTTCCACCGCAGAGGCCTTGGGGGTAAGGCCAGAGAGCCCAGGCCAGCAATTTCCAAAGTGTCCTGTGGGGTACACACTGGGGGTCAATGTCTAGGGAGTGCGGTGTGGTTCTTGCTCAAGTAACTTTGGGAAACAGGGTTCAGCTAAATTAAGGTGTCTTTAGTACAGGACTTTTCAGTGTGTTTATTTGTATGGTCAGCTTTTATAAGCCTGCTTGCCTAGACTAAGTTCCCAGTTATTTAATCAAGTGCTAATCTAAGTGTTACTATGTAGGTGTTTTATAGATGTAATTAAATCCATAATCAGTTGCCTTTAAGAGATTACCCTAGATAACCCTCATCGGCCTGATTCAGTCAATCCACAGGCCTGTAGAGCAGAGCTTCTTCAAGGCTTCCCGGAAGATGAAACTGCCTGTGGACTTAGGCTGCCCTTCCTGACCCCCCGTCCTTCAGACTGCAGACTTGCCTGGCTAGCCCCAAAACCGCCTAAGCCAATTCCCTGCAATAAATCTGTCAATCGACTGATTGATCAACCTGTCCTACTGGTCCTGTTCCTCTCACTGAACTCCTGATGAATTTGTAACATGATTCATAATCTCCGAGAGTAGAATATGGTCTTATGACAATTCCCAAACAGATCGGCCCAGTGGGGCCTTGAAATTGAGGATCTCATAGAATTCATGTCAGGCAGGCCTCTCTGGCAAAATCTGATTCAGGCACATTGGGCAACGTCATGAGGCAACGTCAGCCCCCTTTTACAGCAGAGCGTGATGCTGTGCTCCCAGGTCCTCACCACTATCAGGTAAGTGACTAACTAGTTCCAGCCTTGACTGCTCACAAAACACATCCTCGGGTCAGACCAGGTGGACTCACTGGGACACGTCTTGGGCCCAGATGTTTGCCCTCATTCAACATCCTAGTCTATGAAGCAGAGCTGACAAGCCCCAGCCCTTCATAAAGGGTGTAAAGACAAAACGAGGCCATCTGTGCAAAGTACCTGGCACACAGAGGGTGGTGGGTGCATCCCTCCTCTACCCTGTGCTAAAACAGGCTTCCTACTATATAAGGTACGAGCAATGTTTTAAAACCACTCAAAATGTTCAGCAGTTGCCAAAAGATGCTACTGAGCTCTCCTAGGCCCGTGGCCCACCCTAAATTTAACAGGCTCATGTTTACAAACCCAAATCCATGCATCTCCGAGGCTCCCACACACATCCCAGCTGTACGTCCCAAGAACTCCATTTGGAGAGTCTCTGGCGGCAGCATCACCGCCAGCTGGTGCCTCTCAGTGCTCCTGGGCCCCAGGCAGCCACTCACAGGTGGGAGAGAGTGGGAACCACTGGGACCCCAAGCTAGAGGGTCAGGCCAGAGGGCTGAAACCAGGACATGTGGGAAACTCTAGCAGCTAAGAGCAGGACACTGGAGCATGACACACATCTCTCCCTGGATGTGGCTTTTTCTGTCCTTCCATATACACTTCATTTTCTCTGTATGCACATATGCTCACAAGCACATACGTGCACACACACCTTCCAAGGACACAGCCATCCTGTAACAATCTGATCCTAATGAACAGCAGCTGAGAACCAGCAGAACCACAGGCCCCTTGATTGGACAGAACGTAGATCACGTTTGATGCTCCAAAGCTCCTGCAGTTTGCACATGAGAACTCAGCCCTCCCTTGGACCCTACTTATCCTTCCCTGTTCTCAAACATTAGGGACAGCTGAATCACCAGGCCAGCTTGTTAAACAGATTGCTGGCCCCACCCCCCAGTTTGATTCAGCTGGCCCAGGATGGGGCCCAAGAATTTGCATTTCTAATGAGCTCCCAGGTGAAGCTGCTACAGCCACTTGTTTAGATGCAACACCTGATCAGAATCAGACGGGGAGTGTAGTGTGTCGGGCGTGGGGCAGCCACGGATAGTGTGAGCCCTGCTTAAGCCGGGGCAGCTGCAGCAAGTGACGGTTGACAACTGACAGCAAAGAAAGACAACTATAAAAAGCAGACATAAGAACTCAAAAAGCAACGCAGTCTTGAAGCCATCTCAGTGGGATAAATTATTACATACCTGTAAATAAATCCCAAGGAAACACTCTCTCGAAGTATTGGGTAGTTGCAATGTTCACAGCACAGGCCCTGAAATACGGAGAATGCAATACTTAGGCTGCTTAAGAGGGCAGGGAAACTTTTTTTAATCTACATTTAATTTTGTTGGCAATAAAATCATCTGGGTGCTCAATGAATTATAAACTTGGCCATCTGGTAGTTTTCTCTGTGTACTAATTCACTTACCTCATTAGCCAGGTTTTCGTGTGTGCACCTGTGTAGGCGTACACCTATAGGTACGCACGAGGACGTATTTCTTACAAATGCATCTGGCTTGCCAACGGGTTTCAGCCCCAGACAAGTTACTATGGATTCAATGTGACCAAAGAAATGACAGAACGCTCTTGGGGTGAAAAGGTTATACCCAACTTCATTTCCACGGTGGCAGGTCAATTACTAGAATCCCCTCAGAGCGAGTTCACACGCAGCAAGCCTGTCTCTGCCTCTCCACCTCTCTGCCCACGCAGCTGTCCCAGTCTCTGTCCTCGGCACTGCCACCGCTCCTGTCTCATCTCTGCTCTCCTGAAGCCTTGCAGCTGTGCCACCGTTTTGCCCGGAGCACTGGGCAGGGCTCTTTATAGAGCCAATAATGACGTATGTCCCACACGTGTGTAGGGAGAGCCAACCAGGGCCAGGTGGGAATCCTGGGCACAGGAACCTTCACTTTATTCACACTCCACCCCCTCCAGGATTCCCGCCTCTCAATGAATGTGCCCTCAATCCTCTGCAGTGGTCCCTGTGCAAGAAAGCTGGAGCATTGTAACCAAATTCCATAACTACATAATACAAATAAAAATTACAACAAATTATAATAACCCTCAAGCCTGAGGGGATCCATTGCCAAGTAGTCATCCTGGCTGTATTCAAACCAGTTCTACTCAAAGGAGTTACCCAAGGCCCACGGGTGGGCCTTCCAGTACCCACCTTCTCCAGCCCCTGCAGCAGGAAGTCGTGCAGACACACAGGCCGATCTTGCTGCTTTATCTCCGCCTCTGCCTCGTCCTCAGCAGCTGGAGCAGCCACTCCGGCCTCAGTTGTTGCCGCAGCTCCAGTCCACTTTCCTTCCGTCTGTTCCTGCCTTTTCACACCAGCCCACACCTGGGTCCTCGTGACCTTCACGGGGCCCTTTAAATCCCTCCTCCGAGCAGCAGACCGTGTTTCCGTTTGTGCCCGAGCCTGGGGATAGGACCAGAGCACGGAGCGCTCCCCGACCTGCGGAGGGGGCCGCGGTTGCCGAGTCCGTCGGGCTCTCCACCAGCTTCCAGCCAGGTGGGGTCTCCACCGAGGAGGGGTCTCCACCCCCACCTGTTCGTCAGACCTCCTCTCCCCCATTTCTGGGGCTGACGGCTGCACTGCACCCTTCCCCTGCCCCGCCGCACCTGGCAGCCTGCGTGCTCCCTCTCGGGCCGCTGCTCCTTCTCGGCCGCCTCCTCTCGGGCCTTTACAATTCCCACAGCACTTGGTAGTGACGCCATTTCAGTCAGCAACAAATTTTCTTTCTCTTGGGTGGAACCCAGTCCCCCACCCCTTCCCAGTGCCACACGTCCACAGGGGACACCCAAGCGTCTCCCCGTCCGTAGGGGCAGCTACTGAAACACTCCTTCCAGGAGGGCAGTTTTTACTTTTCCTTGGTCACAAATGAACCTTGGAGAAGTTGCCAATTGTCTTGCCAATGGGCTCCAGTCCCGGGGCAAATTCACTATGGATTCAATGTGACCAAAGAAATGACAGAAGAACCTTCTTGGGGTGAAAGGGTTATACCCAACTTCATTTCCACAGTGGCAGGTCAACCACTAGAATTCTGTCCACCCACAGTGAGTCTGCACGCAGCAAGCCGGTCTCTGCCTCTGGGCCTCTCTGCCAGCACAGCCGCCCTCTGGCTCTGTCCTCGGCGCTGCCACCCTCCAGTCTCGTCTCTGCTCTCCTGCAGCCAGGCCACCGTTTTGCCCAGAGCACTGGGTGGAGCTCTTTACATAGAGTCAATAACGACGTATTGCCCACACATGTGCAGTGAGCTAGCCAACCAGGGCCAGGTGAGAAGTCTGGCTGCAGGAACCTTCACTCTATCCACAGCATTCCTAACACTAACTGCCAACCATTGTCTCAGGGATCATCCTAAACATCTTTCCCTCTTGACCATCCAGACAAGGCCGGGTCCCCAGTTAAACCTCCATTAGATTTACCTATCACATCTTGAATTGTTCAAACTCTTTCTTGCTAGACAGAACATTGTAAGGGAACGGGGTCAGGATTGCCTTTTTTCTAGGTGTTTCCATTACCTAACAGAGTGAAACATGGTAGGTGCTCAGCAAATGGATGCTCGCTGCATGACTCCACATACTTAAACTTCATGTCCTCAGAGCACCCTCGCCCCACTACATCCTTTACAAAGGCAAAGAAAATGTAGGTCAAGGAGCACAGAGCACATGCCTTTGGCAGCCCCACATTCTGAAAGCTGGCATGACTTGTGCTTATTCCTGTTAGCAAGGGAGTGTATCAGCCCTCAGGGGGGAGAGAACGCTGTCTCTCCCAGCTCTTGTTTTTAATCAGAATTAAAGGATACAAACTCAGTCAGAAGATTCCTGTCCAGCCTCCACCCCCTGCTGGGTCCTAATGAAGCCATCTTCTATCCCTGCGCACCCCTCCACCCCTCCTCCAATACGCACGTGCCCCTCCTTAACCTCTCACTCCAAACTAGAAGTGTCCTGAGAAGGGCAGGCTGGGTGCTCCTGGACCAGAACCCCAGCACGCAGAAAAAGGAACACAAAACTGACTGAAAAGAGAAAACTGCTTTCCGTAATTGATTCATTTACCTGTAAATAAAACGCATTCATGAGAACCAGCCTGAGCTAATCGTAGGCAGGAACTCCCTACGGGCTGGAGGGCAGGGCGAGAGCTTAACCGATTGCATTAGCTGAGCGGGATTCAAGGGCACGAGAAGCCTCCCCGCCCGAGGCCCGCCCAACAACCCCACCTTCCTCTGCCCAGCTCCACCCCCGCCTGGCTGCACAAATCCACTTCTCCAGAGCCCCTCAGAACTCCTGGATTCATGAAGCCACAGGCAGGCAAGTGTGGGGTGACCTAGTGGCTTCCTCACCCCGTGAAGACAGTTTTCCCCACCTCTCTTTTGGCCAGATTCAAAAGGGTTGTGATTCTCCCAACACTTCTACCCAGGTTTTCCAAAGGAGAATGCAACTTTTTAAGGCAGTAGTTTTCCATTTCCCACCGGTATCTCAAAGGCGCATTTCTCAGGCCGACCCCCTCTCTCTCTCACATCAGGGTATCCTGCATTGTGCGGTGGTAACAAACTCCCTAAAACCTCGTCGACTCACTAGTACAAGAGGATTCCCACTCGTGCCACGTGTCTGTCACAGGTCGCTTATGGCTCTGCTCCGAGACCTGTGCGGAAGACACAGCCTCTCCTGCAGACTGCCAGCCGCCATGGCAGAAGGAAAGTGAGTTTGCAGAAGCACATGCTGGCCTGTACGGATTCTTTATTGGCTAAAGCGAGTCACATGACCAGGCATCCGTTCAAAAGAATAGAGATAGATACATGTAATCCTTCCTGACGGCTGAGTAATACAGAGAAGGACGTCTAATACCAGTTGAATGGTTTATACAATCCTCCATAACCCATGGCTTTGCAGGCTTCCATCCACCTCCTAATACATTTACAAGTCTTCACCAGCACCACCCACGCCATCAACACCGTCATTCTCCACCGCCTCCCTCTCCATTTTCACCAACCTCACCGCAACCACATCAGTAACGTGGTATCATGATCACTACCTGTCTCAGCCCAGGTTCCCTGGAGAACAGATCCTGCCTGGGAGAGAAGCTTAACTACTAATATGGTGTTGGAGACAATGCCGGGGAAAAAGAGACTGCGGCAGGGAAAGAGGGAAAACAAACAGAAGGGGATATTGAAGAAGCATGCCACAGTTTTGTAATAAATGCAGGTCACCTTTGGATCTTAATGATTCATCCGCTAGACCTCTTCACAGTTCATTGTGCAGAGGACTGGGGAAGAATTCACCTTATGACCTGCCCCCATCTCCCACTGGTCAAAGTCAGTGCCATGGAGAAATCACTCCCTTGCTCTTCTGAAAGGTGTAGCCTGATCTCCCCAAGCAACCCCTAGAGAAGCAAGGTCCTCTGGGGGTCTAGGGCACGGCACCCAGTCTCTTGTCATGCAAGGATCCTCCTTTTGGAGTGGTCGTGATGACAGTGCCGCACAGCTGGAGAGCCCCGGCCAAGTCTGCCCGCCCAGAGAACAAGGCAAGTGACCGAAAGTGTAGCCACACGGACCTGAGGGACGCACAGATGGGATCCGGTACAGTCCTAGCCTGTGCCTTTCCCATCTACTCCTTCCCATTTATGTGTCTCATATCAGATCAAGACACCCTCAATTCCTCCCCAAGCGGCGAGATGAAAATCCAGTCCTTGAAGGCAATAAATAGCAGGTTACATCCTCCTGAAAAGACTGAAAGAGGGTCAGCCAGCCCAACCTGCTGCATCTGTATTATTGCAGCTGAGTTGTTCACTTCATTCAGCACCCATTTTGACCGGTCCGGATTGCTTAGCTGGTGGGGAGACCTACACCTTCATCTCCAAGAGCTCTGAATCCTTAGCTGCCTCAACCTTGTAAAGCCGTTGTGGCTCGAGTTGCCCACGGGCACAGTGGCATCCAAATGGGCGCCCAGTGCATGCACTGGTTTCCTCACACACTCTTCTGCATCGCCACTAAGCAGCTCCTCAGGGTAACTGGAGTCAATTACTCCCCCACCCCATAACTCCTTTTTTTCCCCTAACGGAGAACAGGACTAAACTAACTGGCAACAGGACTAAAGAGCTGGGAAGTGGTAGCTGCAATTTCTAGTTAAGTGAAGCCTTACTGGGCAGCCTGGAGGCCACAATTCCCTGCAACCAGTGAACTCTGGGTCTAGGACCTGACAGAAAACTGGAAACCAGGCCAGAGACCATGACTGTCCTCTACTGTAGACGACATCAACCTCCTGATGGGCTGACAGCTCTGACTTTTTTCTGTATATATTAAGACATTCATATGGTTTTTCTCTTTTTATCTGTTTAGGTGGTGAATTTAATTGATTTTCAAATGCTAAGGAAATCTCACACTCTTGGAATGATATTGGTATTATACTTTGTATATATTGCTACACTCAATTTGCTAATATTTTTCTTAGTTTTCATATTTACACAGATACTTACCATTTTTGGTGCTTTTCATTCCTTCCTAAATATTTGAATTTCAATTGATTTCATTTCCCTTCAGCCAAAATAAACTACCTATAGCATTTCTTGCAGCGTAGTTTTGCTGGCAATGAATTCTTTCATTTCTTTTATCTGAAAATGTCATTATTTCACCTTCATTCTTGAAGAATATTTTCACTGGAGATAGAATCTAGATTGACTTCTATTTTAAAAAATAAAATAAGTGCTTTATAGAAGTTTTTCCAGTATCTTCTGGCCCCTATGATTATTGGTGAGAAGTCAGTGAAGTTTGAATCATTGCCACCATGCATGTAATATATCACTTTTCTATGGCTACTATCAAGATTCTCCCCTTATCTTTGGTGTTGAGCACTTTGACTATGATTTGCCTATATGTGACTTTCTTTGTATTTATCCTTGGGGTTCATTGATCTTTTTGAATCTGTTTATGCCTTCACAAAATGTAAATTTTCAGCCATTGTGTCTTCAGACATTTTCTCTGCCCCACGCTCTCTCTCCTCTCTTTCAGTGATGCCAATTCCACAGATGTGAGGCCTTTTGGTGTTAATCCATGGGTCTCTGATGCTCTACAATCTTTTTTTTATTCAATCATGTTTCTCTCTCTACTTCAGATAATAGAATTTCTACTCATCTGCCTTCAGGTTCACTAACTCTTACATCATCTCCATTTTCTTTGACTATTTTTTACTTCATTGATTTCCATAGTTATCTTTATTGTTTCCTTTTCACTACTAACTCTAAGTTTAATTTATTATTTTCCAGCTTCTTAGAAGGGAATCCAGATCATTAATTTTCTTTTAATATGAGCGCTTCAACATTATTTTTTATCCCACAAATTTTTACATGGTGTGTTTTCATTATTATTTACTTCAAAGTACTTTTTAATTTCCCTATGATCACTTCTGTGACCTATCACTTACTTAAAAACATATTTGTATTACTTAATTTCCAAATATTTGGAAATTTTCCAAGTATCATATTATTGTTGACTTCTAATTTAATTTCATTGTGATCCGAGAGCACATTCTATATTGTTACATCTTTTTAAATTCATCAAGACTAGTTTTATGGTCCAGTATATGTTCCAGCATAATGCACATTCTGTATACATTGGCAAAGAATATGACTGTTCTACAGATGTCAGATGTATTGTTCTATAATTGTTAGGTCAAGTTCATGGTGTTGTTCAAATTTTCTATATACTTAATTATGTTCTATTTACTGGTTCTATGAATTACAGTGAGGTAATATTAAAATATACAACTATGATTATAGATTTTTCTTTCCATCAATTTTTGCTTTATGTATTTTTACAACTTGTTATTAGGTGTACACACATTTAGTATTATTATATCTTCTTGATGCTTTGGCCCTTTATTATTGTGAAATGACCCTTTTATCTCTGCGATACTCTTTAACTTGTCTGATATTAATATAGTCATTTCAGTCTTCTTATGCTAAGTGTTTACAGGTAGTTTTTTCTATTCTTTAAACTTTCAGTCTGTGTCTTTAGATTGAAAATGGGTTTCTCATAAACAGCATATAGTTGGTTCTTACTTTTTTATCCCTCTGATGATCTCTATCATTGAGAAATCTTTGGCTAATATTTCTTCAAATATTTTACCTACCCCATGCTCTCTTATCCCCCCACAGGACTCTAAGTACATATATTCTAAATTCCTTAATCTTCCCTTTAAAGGTTATTTCCACTTTTTTCCTCTCTCGGTTTCAGTTCAGATCATTTCTATTTGCCTGTCTTGAAGTTCATTCATCCTCTTTCCTTTCTGCCCAATCTGCTGTTAATCTCATCTCACAGAATTTTTATTTTAGATGTTTTATTTTTAAGTGTTAGCATTTCCATTTGGTTCTGTTTTACAGTCTTTAAAAATTCCCCTTCCCCCACCCATTATATTTTCTTTTCCTATGACACTAACATATTTATCACAATTATTTTAAAGTCTTGTCTGCTGAAACTGACATCTGGAGCCGCTCTCTATCTGTTTCTACTAACTGGTTTTTCTCTTGACTGTGGGTCCCATTTTTTGTGTTTCTTCTCATGTCTGATAAATTTTTTTATTGTATCCTGGACCTTGTGGATGATATGTTATAGAGTCTCTGGATGCCATGACTGTCCTTAGAAGAGTGTTGGTTTCTGTTCCAGAAAGCAGTCAAATCACTGGCAGATACCCTTGGTCATGTGGACGCTTAATTTTAGCGTGTGTCTTTTCAGTTTTTCCTTTTTTATAAGAAGCAATCCTTAGTCATTGTACATGGGACTTGCTCCTAGAGTTTGACCCTTCTGGCATTTTAACAGAAAAGCTGAGGTGTTTGTCATGCCCTTTTAACTTGGCAGAACTTGAACTCTAAATTATATGTCCAGAGCACTGGGGAGTTGTTATAATATCTGCTTAGTAAGAACCCTAGAGCTTTCTTCTGGGGTTCCTAGGAGTCTTGCCCTATGTCTTCACAGTTCAGGAGCCAGCTAAGCATTTAAGGAGAGACTGAATGCAGATTTGGGGGCTCCCATTCACATGATTCCCTCTTTTCCTGGACTTCTCCCCCTTTGATTTTCAGCCATTCCGGCAGCCCTGAACTCCAACATATGTCTCTCCGGTCCATTAGAAATTCTGTATGAGCTCTAGTCCCAAACAGTGAGAAGACTAGGTAGTGCTCCCAGGGGGAAAAAAAACAGATAAATGTGGACATCACTTAAGTGTTTCCCTTCTTTCAAAGGTTGTAGCCCCTCCAGTTTCTGACTTTTGGTAACTCTACAGTGCCTTCAAACACTTATTTTGTCAAGAACTTAAAACTGTCTCTGGGTAAGTTAATCTGATATTAGGTCCTCTGCCATTATCTGCAGCCACACATCTCTTGAAATATTTTTATTATACAAATTGAGCAGCAGCCTAGTCAGCTGTCCATCTATCTCACCACTTGAAACCGAGCCCTCTAGATTTCTGTCATTTATTTGGTGAGCATCCCAATATCCTTCCAGGTAAATCCCTTTGGGTAGTAGAAAGACCCAAAGCTAAGCCTCCAGAACAAGTTCTGCTATTTACAATCAAGGGCAGAGATTGATACTTAGGGTTTGCATTGACTGTATGTTGCTCAAGTCTTGACTACATGAGTAACTTCAAAGACCTCTCCACAACCACTGGCCATCCATGGCTCTCCCTGAAATACCACTCCAGAACACTGCCACCTTCAATTTTTAAATGTTTTTCACCTTTTTAGTTAACAACTTGACTTAAAACATTTCAGCCTTACAATGATCATTATGAAACTGGTCTGGTTTCTGCTTCACTAGCCCTTCACTCTGTACCCTATTGGTCAGAATTCCTCTCCCTTACATCAATTCTAAGGATCTATAACATCCTCACCAAACCGTCTGCCTTGCTCTCCACCCCTGGGTACACAAGTCTGTGCTCACACACACTCACATCTTCCATAGCCACTAAAGGTAGATGTCCAAACATTCACACCCTTTCCCCCCAGTGGCAGGCAGAGAAGAATCCCAGACAGTTTAGTAAAGGAAAAAAAGAGATGTATATTTGGAACAAGGAGTATGACACCAGAGGCACAATTCAGAATAGAGAACATTGTGAAAGCAGGGGAGCTGATCTAGGGAATTTCAGGAAGGCCTCAGGAGGTTATTTGGTTGTACATTGCACGATCATTTTCAGAATTCCAACCAAATGGTCTCTTGCTAATGAGCATGTTAATGGCTCTTTAATTTACTCAGTGAAGACCAATTCATAAAACATTCATGCCCCATTAACCAGGATTTCCTCTTTGAGGTGAATCTTTCTCTCCTGGGAGAGACCAAGAATGGGAACCGGCCGGCCGTCTTTTCAAAAATGGGTTCCTGGGTCACTCTTCCTGCTAAAGCCAAGAAGGGATAAAGAGAAGAATGGATTTTGGTAATAGAAAAATCCAAAGTTAAGTCTCCACTTAGCTTCTTACTAGTTTTGTGGCCTTGGGCAAGTCAAGCATGAATAATTGTAGCTAACACATACAGAACATTAAGAGCTATGTGTTACTCAATATAAATGTTTCATTTCACTTAATCCTTATAACTACCTATTGAAGTAGCACTATTATTATTCCTGTTTCACAGATGAGAAAACAACACTGTAACATGTTATCTGAGCCCTGCCTGAGCAGACAGATTTTAGTCATGGTGTTTGATTCTTGGTTTCATGAACACTGTACATCAGATGAAAGCAGCAGCAAGACTGCATCTATGGAAGTCTCATCATGTGATTGGGTGGAGCCCCTGGTTGTGTCAGTTAAGGCTTTGTGACTTTTAAACTTGGCTCCTAGAACTTCTAGAAATTCTGTAAACTTGTTAGGATACTGTACACATTTTCTATTTCTGTGTAACAAATTGCCACAAACTTAGTGGTTTAAATCAACACACATTTTATTATTTCATAGTTTCCATGTACCAAAAGTCCATTATGTTTAATCTTGATCCTCTGCTCAGGAACTTATAGAAATCAAGGTAACAGCCAACTGTGTCCTCTTCAGGAGGCTTGACTAGAGAAAGGTCACTTCCCAAGCTGTCTCAGGTTGTTGGCAGAACTAATTTCCCTGCAGCCATGTGACTCAGGTCCCTGTTTTCTTAACTGTCAGCTAGGGACAATTACCAGCTCCTAGAGACTGATTTTGAGTCCCAGACTGCCCATCCTGGTCAGCTGGATATGAATCCCTGTTCTCCACAAGCAGCTGGAATCTCCATCTCTCCAGGTATTCTGCCTGTCTCAGCTTTCCAACCCCACTCTTCACTAGAGTACCATGCAGTGTAGGTTCCTGCTCCCAGAACAGATCTCCAAGGCTAGGTGTTCAGCAGTCCCAGGCCTCCACTTCATCCTGGTCTGTGTCCCTTCCTCCCGTCAATGAGCCAGGGTGGGGGAAGGGCTTGGGTCCTGCCGCATCACAGCTCTGGTATGTTACCCTGTTCTGTGAGGTCTGCTCTTCTCTCCAGCTATATGCAGTCTGGTGCAGCCCTCTCTCCTGTTACTCTTTCAGGAATGAGGGGAGGAAGTTGCACAGGGAGCATGCCCTGGGAACCTGCAGTGGCTGGGCACCCCTGCATCCTCAGATGCCTCCACTGGGCACCCAGGGTGTGGTGGTTCCACGCAGCACTGCACCATGTCCGTGTCCATCCCGGGAAAGGCCAGGCCTGGTGAGGACAGCCCCACCTCTTCCTGGAACCCTGTGGCTACCACTTGGTGGCTGACGGCACCCAGGCAGCAGGTGGTGTCGACAACACTGGAGGCCAGAAGCAGGAATGGTGACACCCTCTGCATGGTGGGGCAGCTCACCTTTGTCCAGCGGGCCATGAGCAGAGGGGACAATACATCACAAAGGTGGCCAGGGTGGCCGCAGCTATGTATGGGTCTAGAGGATACAGCGGCAGCCCGGGAGCTGCCCAGGTCTGCCGACAGAGGAGGTGCCAGAGCACCTACCCCCACAGAGGCTCGGGACGAGCAGGGGGAGGAAGAGGAAAAGGAAGCAGACTGGGGTTCAGGAGCAGCAGGTGCCGCCTGCCCGAAGGGGGAGCTCTCTTCCGCACGCAGCCAGCACACCAGCAGGGCCGCAGGCCTGATGACAGCAGCTACAAGGCCACACAGGTGAACAGAAGAGGCAGGTTATCCTGGCTTCCCCCCATTATCCTGCTTCCACCCCGTCCCCACTGCCCTCTGTGCTCCTGGCCCTGTGCGGAGGGTCCTGTCAACCACCAGCACCGGTGGGGTCCCTGTCACGGGAAGGCTCCTGAGCATCACCTACTCACAGAGAAGGAAACTGGGTCCCTGAGGGGGAGGGGAACCACCCTCCAGTCTGACAGGTCTGGTCAGCAGTGGAGCTGGGATCCCAGCCCCACCAGACTTTAGGACTCCCCCACACCCACCGTGGCCCAAAGGTTTCCTAAGGCTGGGAAACGGCCCACCCCTTGCCAATGGCCCCAGGCCAGAAACTCACCTGGCCCTGGCCCTGGCCAGTAAGTTCACATATTGCGGGACCTGAAGAACTGCAACAGTCCCCTCTGGCGTGGGGGCTCCAGCTGGCAGGACAGGGTGTAGCTGCAGGACAGAGGGGCACCTGTGAGCCCCTGGAGCCACACGTCAGGGGGCCCTTCTCCCAGAGCCTGCCGGCAGCTGCAGCCCACGCCCAACTCCAGCCAGCCTCACCTCTGCTCCTCATCCAGGGGCTCCACGGCCTGGAAAAAGGACAGGAAGCTCTCCTCGGGCTCCAGGTCGTACCACGTGGCCACGTGCCTGTGGATCATGATCTCACCCAGGACGTGAGTGACCTGGGGCAGAGGAAGGACAGGATACAGACGAGGGGGGTGAGGAGTGGGGCACTGGGATGGTTGCAGATCTTTGCTCACACGGGAACCCACCTTCCCAATGTCATCCAGCCCTGCCTGTTCCCACTACTGGGTCTCCAACTCCTCCTCCAGGAAGGCGGCCTTGATGCCAACCCCATATCCCACCAAGACAAAGCCTTTAGTGTCCTCAGCTCTGTGTGTCTTAACTCTCTCAGGACATGTTAGACCCAGGGGATTGGCCGGACAGGGTTCTGCCCAGGGGATCTTGACTCCATCCCTCACCTTTGGAGGCACAGCAGTCAGCACTCTCACGATCATCTCGTCATTCTGGAAGGCAGGAAGGCAACCAAAGTGCATCAGAAACAGCCGCCTGAGCCCAGAACGAGGCTGGAATGTCCCCACCCTTCCTCAAGTTGGAGGACCGCCTGGGCCCTCCAAAGGGGGCCCCTCAGGCCTGCCCAGAAACAGCACCCAGACCTGGCCCAGGATTGGGGCTACTGAGAAGCGGGGACTGGACTGGGGAGCGGAAGCCAAGCCAAGCTTCCCATGCAACTCTCTGTGATGGCAGACAGGGAGACGGGGCCTCAGGCGGGAAGGCACTGCCAGCCCCCTGATGTGCTTCCTGCCCTGAAGGAGCAACATGCCTCCCCATGCGCAGGGCCTGAGGGGGAGGCCAGTCCTGCTCAGATGCTGCCCCTGGAGCCCTCAGCCCCACCTGCCCTGGGGCCAGGACCGGGGCTTAAGTGGGTCCTCTCCTAGAGGTCCAGCTCCTGGGGTGGAGGGGAGACTCTCCAGAGGGGGCTGGCCTGGTGCTGAGAGCTCTGGGCTCGCTGGGGGCTCTCTCCTCCCCAAAGCTCACCATCCTGCCCCCCATGCCCCTCTGGGATCACTCACATCCTCATTATGGTCCAGGCGTTTGTCTACGAGATCATCCAGGAACAATTGGAGAACGGGGACCATGCCCTGTGCCACCAGGGTGGGAGGTGATGAGTCCCCATCTGCCTCAGGGGCGCCCACAGAGCCTCCCCTGCACCCCACACCGGCAGCCCCCAGCTCCCTTGGACCACCCTGTGCTGCCTCCCTCCCCTCCCTTCGCCCTGTGCTCCTCTCCCGGGCCCTCCCAGGGCTGGCTTTGGGCCAGTCCCAGGACCTGTGGGCCCTGCACCTGTCCTCCAACTTCCCCTGTACTTAGCTGCTCTCACCCTCCTGGTCACCCTGGCAGCTCAGGGCTGGTGGCACCAGGAGCAGGGGTAGGGTCGTCCCCACCATGCATGACCCTGGTCACACCACTCTCACCTGTACGTTCCCATCCAGGTGTCTGTAGGGGGCCCACTGCCATTGCCTCATTGTGGATGTCAACTCCTGCAAGGTCCAGGACACTCAGGGGCTCATGCTCCCCTCCCACGTGGCCTCCCACAGCCAGATGTTGGTTGATGGATGCCTTGCCCAAGTCTCCTGGCACCTATGCTGTCCCCACCTCCAGCACTCTCAGCCTAGAGTGACCCCAGCTCCAGCACACAGATGCTCATGGGTGTCCTTGGGCCATGACCAGCCACCCTGAGAGGGTCAGGGGAGATCCCTCTGCCTCCCAGGGTGCCTTGAGGACTCACTGTCACCTGGCTATCACCACGGCTCCCCTCACACGACCAGGTGGGATGGGCACAAAGCGGAAGCCCATTGTGCTCCCTGGGCCCTGCTCACTTGGGAGGCCTGCACCCCAGGGTGACAACCCTTCATGTCCACATGAGGCACCCGAGCCCTCAGAGGGGCAGTGACAGGCTCAGGGGACCCAGGGGAGAGGCCAACCTTGCTCAGCCATAGGCCCCATCCCTGCTGCTGACCCCATGCCAGCCCCAGCCCTCACCAGGGGCCCGTCCTCTGGGTCCTCACTGGATGCCAGGCCCCCAGTCAAGTGGAGCCAGGGAGGGAGACAAACAAGACCCTTGGGGGACTGGGGGACCCTACTTTCCCCATCAGTTCCCCTTCTCACCCTGCACACCTCAAGTCTGCCCCAAGTCTAGGTCACTGCTTGGCAGAGGACTTGCCCCAAGGACCCCCTCCCTTCCAGACCTCTAGCCTCCATTTACCTTGAGGAGCTGCTTCCTGCTAAGCCCCTTGTCCCTCTTTTTAAGTTGTTTATATGTCCTGGTTCTCTTCCTAAGGGGAGGGGAGAGGGGGAGGGAGACATGTGGCCAGTAGGTGGAGAGTCTGGGGGCAGACCCCTTTTCCTGGGGCATCCAGGAAATCCACTAGCCTGCATGAGGCTTTCCACCATGGCCCTGAGCCCTGGGGAATCTGTGGCCTGCAGAAGGGGCTCCATGTTCCCACCTGGGGTCTCCATTCCCAGTTCTCCCTGGGGCGAATCTGCTTTGGGCCAGGTCGCTGTCCTTGGGGCAGAGATCTCCTGCTGCAGAGCACGTGCTCAAGATCTCCAATGAGCTTCAGCCCACACCTGACACTGAAGGGAACTGCTTCCTGGGTACCCCTGGCCTAACCCCACAGGGGGCTCCAAGAGCCTGCCATCCCTGTCCCTAGGCTCTGCCGCCTCCCAGGAAGTCCCAGCCGACTGAGGGGACACTGCCAGACCCAGGGGTGTCCCTGTCCACTCAGGTGCCCTGGTCCCAGGGAGAGGACTACCCACCAAGAAACATGTCCCCAGGTGCTCCCCAGACGACATACAGGAGGGCTCTGCAGGGCCGAGATAATGGCATGCAGGGATTCGAAATTTTTGAGAGCCAGACACTCCTGGGAGGGAAGACAGAGCTGAGAGCGTGGCCTGCTTCTCTGCTTCTGTCCCCCCGTGAACTCCTGTCCTTAAGGAGACAGACACCCAGGGAGCCCAGCACACCTGGTACCTGCTGAGCAGCCCTCCTGGGTGGAAGACTGTAGCTCAACCCAGAAAAGGGCCAGGGACAGCTTTCCCACCGCTGGGGCCTGTGAGTCTAGGTCTGCACACCCCTGGCAGGAGGGCCCAGGGACCATGCAGGGCAGACCACAGGCACCCATCCTGAGAGCTGGCCAAGGAGGGGTGCAGGTCTCAAGATGCCAGGATGGACCCCGGGGGCTGTCCCATGACACACCTCAGCCACCTGGATCCAGAATTCCACTACTCGGGCCCTGTCCCGGGCCGTCATGCTCAGGGCCCCCAGGCAGGAGGAGGTGACCACGTTAGCCGTGGCATCGAACTGCTTGATGATCTGATGGATGTTGGGGACCAGGAACTCAATGTCTCCCTTCTGTGGCTGGTGCCAAAAGTAGGCCTTGTATTCCGAATTTGCCACCTCGGTGAACAGTTCCTGGGGATGACAAGGGGGGGGGTCATCCAGCTGTGCCCCTGGTGCCCCCATGCCCAGGCAGAGTCACTGGTCAGAGCTGCAGCCCAGGCAGCTGAGGATGTGCTGTGAGCCTTGTGGCCATCTGGGCTTTAGACCCCGTCCACTGAGGCGCCCAGGACCGGATGCACAGGACCCCACAGTGGTGGGGAACGGAGGGGCTCAGCTCGTGGCATCCTCACTCACCTCCACCTGCCGAACCAGGCAGCTCACCCTGCCCATCCTGGGGCATCTGCCTCCCATTCTGCCACCCCGTGGATCCTGCTCCCCACTCAGGTGCAGTTTACCCCGAAACAACTCCACCCAGGGCCTTTGTTGGTGTCTGTGTCTCCCACGCCATCAGGTCCATGGCAGGGGCCTCTGAAGTGCGAGGGCTGTGGAGCCTGCCAGGCCAGTGGGCCGAGGACCTAAGGCCGTGGCATCACCTCCCTGAGCACCCCTCCCCTGCCCTGCCCCTCCTGGCCTGGCCAGGCCCTGCCCACCTTCCCTCCACTCCTCCTCATTGGTCTGCAAGGACCCCTAAGTGCCAGTCCTACTGTCCCTGTGTGGTCAGTGAAAGCTTGGGGGTGGGGAGAGTCTCTCAGGGCACAGGGTGAGTCCGTGGGGAAGCTGGGACGTGGACCCAGATGACAGGAGTCCACGTCAGGGGACGGCAGGTCTGGGGCAGCCCGTGACACAGGGAAGGCCCACCCCCAAACCCGAGAGCCCGCTCTGCTCACCGCACACAACCGGGTCAGCTGCTCGGCCACCAGGCGGGGGGGGAACGTCAGGATGGTGGGTGGCTCCTCCCTCACAGCACAGGGGGTGCTTGTGGCACAGGGACTGCTGGGCTCCAGGCCCGCCTCTGGCTCTGCCAGGCCCGGTGGCATTCCGGCTGGTGCCCTGGGCCCTGGGCACGAGGGCTCATGGGGCTCCAGCTCGGGGCCTGAGACCACTCCTGGGATGTCCCAGGGGCTCATGGCACAGGGGCTGGTGAGCCTCAGGCCCGCCTCTGGCTCTGCCAGGCCCGGTGCCATCCTGGCAGGTGCCATGGACCCCAGGCCCGAGGCCACTGCTGGAACATCCTCTGGCTCTTCAGGGGCTGAAGCAGTTGACACCAGCTGTAGCTCCAGCACACGGGTCTTAATGAGCCCCTGAACTGACTTTACACGCGGCTGGCTCCAGCAACACGGGGAGCACCATCTCTGTTTCTGCCCACGTGGTTCTGGAGCAGGAGACAGAGAAAGGGTCACCCCGGGGCTGAATTCCCCATGCCTTCCTAAGGACAGAAAAGCCCTCATTGCCTTGAAGGGAACCCCAGTCCATGAAGCCCACCCTAGATGGTCTCCTGGCTGCAGCCCCTCACCTTCCACCTCCACCACCATGGGTTCCAGGTGCTCCTCAAGGACCAAGTGGTGGACGACTTGGCTCTCCAGGGTGAATGGAGACTGGTTGCCATGGAGGATACTGGTCACATGCTCGGGCTCCCAGGCAAGGCGCCTAGCCTGTCCCATCCCAGGGCTGGGGAAAGGCCGGGGGGTGGCAGAGTGAGAAGCCTGGTCTTTCCAGCCACATTGCCCTCCCGGCCCACCCCTGTCCAGTGGGCCTGGCCGCTCTGCGTTCCCCTGCCTGTCAAGGCACCTGCCCCTCCCCCTTTCCTGACCCTGCGTGCCGGTCCTGGGACCCCACCCTCTCCCATCCTCCTGAATAGGAAGTCCCCAGTCGTCAGCCCGCTCATGGGAATCCGAAGATGAGTGACCTGCTGGGCTCTGCTGGGCTCCCCCTGCCCCAAGCCCCAAACTCCTCCTCCCCCCGCTCTGTGAGACGGGCAGCACCCCCTTTGGACCCAGTGATTGATCACATTTTCAGTTCCTCCTCTGGCCCCTCGTCATGCCCCCTGTTACTTGAAGAGGCCGTGAGGGCATCACCTGTGATGTTCCCCGGCCACGACCTGTGGATGACGCCTGAAGTGACTGCCCGACTCCACCCGGGACAGGTCCCAGTATTGTGTCTGCTTCCTTCACTGAGTTATGCTAAGTGTCCCCAAAGGGTCTGCACAAAGTGGGTGCTTCATACTTATTGTTGCTGAAGGAAGTCCTACCCGAATCTTCCCAGGTACCCCTCTGCTGCCCCCACAGGTCCCTCATGTGGCCACGGTGAGGACAAGGACCAGGCCCAGCCACAGGGAATCGCAACCCTCCGTTTCAAAGGCTGCTTCCCATGTGCTTTTCCAAACTGAACTAGGCTCCAGGCCACTGACGGATGAGGCCAAAGGCTTTTCATCAGCTACAGAGAAGTAAGCCCTGAAGTGGTCCAGGTGGCCGGCAGTCCTTTCTGCAGCACCTAGTGCCAGGGGAGCCCCTCTAAGGCTCCTCCCGTGTTCCCCATGGGCACCCTAACAGGCTGATCACCAGCCACCCTGCCTGTCAGAGGACCACGCTGAGGCTCAGACATACGTGGGGACACTCAAGACACACCGCAGGCTGTGGGCAGAGGCCCGACTGTGCCGAGGAGGGGGTGGGTGCTTACCGGGGGAGCGGCTGGTCCGTGGCTGGCTGGTCAGCATCCTCGGGAGGGAATGTGGCCTTGGGAGCGCTCCGGCTGGTGTTTGGAGCTGGCTCCACTTGTGCCGTGCGCTTTCTCCACTTCCTCATGCATGCAAAGGGAGCCCTGCACCTGGGGACCTTAGTCCCAGGGACAGCTGACTCGGGTTTACACTGAGGGGAACAGGGGGCATACAGTCAGCGGGAAACCCAGGAACCACCAGGATGAGGGAGGTTTGCAACTCATCCAAGAACCCCCAGCCCCCTGGGATGCGAGCGAGGAGAGGGAAGGGTGCCCCCGGGAACGAGGTTCCAGGCCCTCTGGACTGGGCCTGTCGGCCACTCTCGTGGGAGGGCCCTGGCAGGTTGCCGGGTTTGGAGCGGGATCCCAGGTGCAGGGAGGTGAATCCATCCACCAGCTCCTCCACGCTCCCCAGGGTGGAGCTCTGCAAAGCCGGTGCCTAGTAGCTTGGGAGGAGGCACCCGGGGCTGCGTGGACCTCCCCACAGGGGCAACGTGGGCCCCAAACCCTGCTCCCGACATCGGGCACACAGGGCCATCTGCGTAGACAGTCAGTCCCTGAGGGAAGAAGAGGACACCCTCCATATCCTGAATGATGAGACCAGAACTGTGACACCGATACACACACACACACACACACACACGAGGGGCTGGGGCAAAGACCAGCCCAGGATGGGTCACACTGTTGCCTGGCCCTGGAATGGCCCTCTCTGGGCTGCCCTGTGTTACCTTGGGGCTCCTCTGGAGACACGGAAAGAGGTGTTGGAGGAGGTGGTCAATGAGCCAACGCCCACAGCGCGCAGGAAGACTGGGTCCCTTGGCTTCCCTGACTCCCACACCTTCAGAAGGCTCCACACAAGACCGCATGTTGCTCTGTCGAGCGCCTCCGGTCAAGTGAGCAGGACTGGGGTCTGAGACCAGGAGATGGGTTCCATCCGGGTCACAATTGGGATTCTACTGGGCGTGTCTTCAGTGACATCACCTCTTCAAGGGTCCATTTCCTGGGCCCCTCCCTGCATTCAGACACGCCCACATGGCCCTCTGGGCTGCTGACTGCCCACCCTCCTGGCCCTTGCCATGCAGGGCTACACAGATCTCTACCAGAGCCCTCCTCTCACTCTTTGGCAATGTCACCAGGGTCCCAGCTCTGAGGAGACAAGAGCTGAGCTCAGGCCTCTTTTTCTCGCCAGTTCCCTGCCCTGCTGAGGCCACGGTACCTCCCAGGAGCTGCCCAATGTCCCAACCTGCACAGGCAGGGTCATGCCAGTCCTTCCTAGGGGCTGTTGTGCCCTGTTTCCTTGAGTTCCTGTGTGGAGCCGCAGTCACCAGGCCCAGTCGCGAGATGCATGAGTAAAACAGGTCTTTATTGCTAGTTTGAACTAGGGTCTCAGTGGCCCGTCAGAACACAGGACTCAGTCTGAGACCCTGAGCAAAGTTCCCTTGTTGCTTTTATACTTTTGGAAAAACAGTTAGGGACTTTCCAAGGGGGTGGTTCATTGTGACCTTAGCTGATTGGCTGAGGAGGGTCAGGGTCTTGTTGCACAGGTTGCTGGGCATGGTGTCCACAGGAATGGGCATGGTTTGAGTGGGAAACTTCTTACTCAAGATGGAGGACACAGAACAAAATAGGGGCAGGGGGTCATGTAGGGGACATAGTTATTCAAGATGGAGGACACAAAATGGAGGCAGGGGGTCAGGCTGAGTTATCCAAGATGGAGGACACAAAATGGAGGCAGGGGGTCCCACAGGACATCCCCAGGGATGCATGGACGACACCTCCAGCTCCTGGGGGCTGGTGTCACGGGTGTCTGACACACAGACTCAGAGATGGAAGAATGCCAACCAGGCTTGGCATGGAGGGTGGAACACCATGCAACTCAGGCCGGGGTCCAGGCCTTGTGATCTTGGGAAAGTCACTCCCCCGCTAGGCAGTTTTCAGGTGTGCACCTGGAAGGGGCGGCAATGAGAGGAGATCCAGGTGGTGTCATCTACTCGCATCCGCCTTTCAAAGGTCCAGGCTGCTCTCAGACTAGGTGCTTTTCAGACCAATCAGGGAATGGGTCACAGTAGCATAGTGGAAATGAAGCCTATGCTGCCTCTGAAGTCTGAGGTGGTCCACCAGGCTGCTGGGCTCTTTTTTGTGTGTATATGGGTGGGAGGAGGGGCCAGATACAGCACCTCATTCATCACCTTAAAAGGGAGAGCGTGGCATGCCCACACAATAGACTTCTAGAAACTTCTTTAAGAAACTACTTAAAAGGCCCCTGAACTTTTGTTGAATTTACTTCCCACCTTCTGACACGTGACTGTGCTATCAATACGCTTAGACAAGTTGTGCTGCCTGATCACTGGGTCCCATCAGCATAGGACCATCAATGGGATGGGCCAGTGTGACGTCCTCTGGAAGGAAAAGGAGATGAAGCTTCTGACTAAATGACAACCTAAGTCTGGAGATTTGATATACGTCTCAATAGTTTTCTCTCCTTGCCAGCTGAAAGCTAATTGCCCTGCTGGTCTTTACTACTAACAAGAGAACAAAGAGCATTTTCCTGACCAATATTTACACACTGGAGGTTGGGGATCAAGTGATGAAGCCCCATGTGCAGCAGTAACGGGCAATCTGAGACACTCTGATTACGTTGACAGTCATGCACTGGCATCTCCAAGATTCATCTGTTTGGGGAGTAGGCCAAACAAGTGACTTGAGCAAGGGTATGTGGAAATCACCACCCCTGCATCTTTCAAATCCTTGGTGGTGACGCTGGTTTCTGTAACCTCTCCTGGGAGGCAGTACTGCTTTCAATGTATACTTCAAAGGGAGTTCTAGAGGCTCGTACTTGACCTACACACAACATGAATTCCTTGCCGGCACAGTGGACCCTGTGGCTAGCAAGGAGGAAAGCAGGAGGTCTGTGTCCCTCCAGGGCAACTGGACCCCGTGGGCTCTGACATGGGAGGAGTGGCATTGCCCGAGCTTGGTTGGGGTGGTGGAGGGGGCCTGTGCTTCTCCTAATACCAACACCCAGACCTCATCCCTGAGGTCAAATCACAAAACACAATGACAAGGTTTTGAGGAAAGGAAAGAATAGTTTATTGATTTGCTAGCAAACAAGGGAGCCGCAGGCTCCTGCCTTAAAGAACCTCCACCCTCCTGACACACAAGCCGTCAGGGCTTTTCGAGGGGAAATGGTAGGAGAGGGGCTGGGGTGCAGACACATGAAGTAGCAGCTTGCAAGGGCCCAAGCAGAAATTCCTGCGCAGATTCACTAGCGTTTTGTTTTTCTTTTCTGTTCCTCTTCAGTCCCCGGACTGGATGCTTGGAGTTGAACAAAATGAGCTCTCAGCATTATCTCTGACCGTCAGACTCAGAAAACCCTGAGAACAATTAGAAACTGCTGCCCCCGCACCCCTGTTAGTGGTTACAAAGTTTCTGGGGCTACTGGAGTTCACTTTCCAGTGAATGTTAGTGTTCAGTTTTGAACAAAGATTTGATTCCCCTTTTCTTTTATTACAAATTCATTCCTTACTGTTACATTCCCTTAACAGCAGTCCCAAAACAGATCATGAAATGCCTTTGAGTGGCAGTTTCTGACTTTATTTCCTGAAGATAGCCACAGCTCTAAGCGTTTCTTGGAATATCAGTGCTGGCTGACAAGATAGGAACTGCCATCTGCGGTGCAGATTTCCAGTGGACTTGTCTTATGTGTTCAAAGTCTGCAAACGTTGCTGTTACAATAAGCAAGGGACTGTATCCTTGCAAATGCCTGGAGCTGACAGCCTTGCATTTAATACCCGCATGCAGAATTTTCTCAAGAGCCTCTCCCCCACTTCTATCATATGAACAAGTTGGGGAAATGAGAAGAGGGGACCCACAGATGCCTTTATGTCCAGACCTGCTGCCCCACTCCCTCCACAAGAGGCCTCAGGAGCAGAGGGTGCAATGCTTGCAAGCCCAGGGCCTCCATTTTGCATTCCGGGCTGTTGCTACACTTGTTACCACTTTCAGAAATCTACAAGAAAAACACAAAGGCAACTTGGGCCCTACTGAGGTTTCAATTCAGTCAACAGGTGAGGCTACAGATCCCAGGAGTCAGCCTGTCCTGGCCCTGCCCTGGCCTGTCCTTCAGTTCATTCTGAGCTGTGAGTCCCAGAGCTGGCCCTTTCTGCTGGGAACCTGTTAGCCGATGGTGTTGCCACGTGCCTATTGCCTTGTGCAGCCGGCCATGTACGCAGCTGGCTGTATGGATCCCACCATGCTGCCCCCTCTCCACACAATACCCAGGGACTCTGATACCACCTTCATGTCTTCTCTCATTCAGGTTTTTAATTTTATCCATTCTCATGTGCAGTATCTCATTGTTTTCCACCTACATTTCACTTCCATTTCCCTCATGAGTCAATGTTAAGAAAAAGAAAAGTCAAGCCACACATGGGCTGGGGGCAAATACTTGCAAACCATACCCTCAACAAAGGACATGCATTTAACAATATATAAAGACCTGCTGCAGCCCAATAGCAAGAAGACAAGTAACCCTTCCTTGCTCCCCAGGAAACGGTAGAAAAGGCAAGTGTTTAAAAAAAAAATACCACATTTTGAGAGCACAAGTGTAGAAAGTGCTCTAAACAGAGCCTGGGGAATCAAGTGGAAATACAAGTTCCACCTTTGAGCTTGTGTTGCTTGGACAGGACACTTCTCAGTTTTCTCAAAAAATGTGGATATTGTTTGTATTTTGATCCTCCCTCTTACAGGTAGGTATTCTCATTTATGAAATATAGTCATGCTAAGATTCCGCCTGCCTAATGATAATCATATTATTAACATTCATTGAGTACTTACTATGTACAGTCACCCTGCTAAAAGCTTTACATGCACTATTTCAATCTTCACAAGAACCCTATAAGGTAGGTGCTGTTATCTCCCAGAAAGAGAAATTACGGTCTTTTCTCTGGAGTTTTCTAAATGCACCCTCTTAATCTGATGCAGATATGTTTTGTTGATGTGCGCCCTGAACGTGGAAGATGAAAACTCCAAGCTAGGTATTCTTTGCTCCGGAGTTGGCATGGTGGGAACCTGCAGAGGCGATCAGGGAAGGGGAGGCTGTGGCAGAGGGCGGACAGGTGCAGGGGCTCAGGCGGGAAGCCATCATTCTCATGAGCCCGGGATCCCTGATTCAGGATTTACTGTCACTCTTGAAACGAAGCCTCATTTTAGAAGCCACAGAAGGTGCTGGCAGGGCCAAAAGAGTTAAAGCGTGGAGGATACCATGTTAGGAAAGCGACCCTGACACTGAGAGCTTCGGGAAAACCTTGGGTGGGAGGCAGGGTAGGGGAGGAGGAGGGGAGTAATTCGGAAGGGAGAGCTGCAGGCGGCGGCGCGGAGGCGGCGGAGGGCAGGAGGGGTGGCGGAGGGCGGCTGGGGGCAGGGGCGGCGGTGGCCAGGAGCAGTGGGGGGCAGGGGGTTCGTGGGGGTTAGGGGGCGGCAGCAGGGAGCGGCGAGGGGCAGGGGAGGCAGCGGCGGGGGGCGGCTGGGGCCGGGGGGGGGCGGTGGTGGGGCGCACCGGGGGGGCAGGTGGCCTGCGGAGGGCAGGGGGGGCGGCAGCAGGGGCGGCTAGGGTGGGGGTGTGGAGGGGGGCGAGGAGCAGGGGGGCGGTGGCGGGGGGCAGCTGGGAGCAGGGGGTCCGCCGGGGGCAGGGGCGGCTAGGGTCGCGGGGGTGCGGTGGAGGGTGGCAAGGGGCAGGGGGGCGGCGGCGGGGAGCAGTGAGCCAGGGGGGACGCTGCACACAGTGGTGATGACCACCTGGGGTTCCTGACTGAGTCCCACACCTCTCAGCAAACAGCCCACACCTTTGGGCAGGGGGGCCACACTGCAATCCCTTTTCTATAGTACGGGCAGTAATTTTTTCTTCCTGGAACAGGCGCTTATTCTGGGGGTGGATTAGTCCAATGGGGATGAATCATGTCCTCCCAAATTTCCTAGGTTGAAGCCATAATCCCCAGCACCTCAGAATGTGACAGTATTTGGAGACAGGGCCTTTTCAGAGGCGAGTAAGTTAAAATGAGGCTGTTGGGGTGGGCCCTGATTCAGTCTGACTGGTGTCCTTATGAGAAGAGGAAATCTGGACCCACGAAGAGCCCCGGGGAAGCACGAGCCCAGAGGGAAGGTGGTGTGAGGACACGTGAGCAGGTGGCTGGTGGCGACCCACGGAGGTGCCTTAGGAACCGACTCCTGACACATTTATCTTGGACTTCCAGCTTCCTGAGCTGTGAGAAAATAAATTTCCAATGTTTAAGCCACCCAACCCGTGATAGTTTACGGCAGCCCTAGCAAACTAATACATCTTCCTGGCCCACCATGGTTCTGAAAATCATGTAATTCATGAACTTACTGAATGCCTTCTTCAAAATGTTGGCATCTCTCAAACGCTGCTTCTCGCCAGGGAGCTCATGTAGAGCAAACATATTGCAATGATGGGCTGATGTGTGTATTTCCAGGTACTCCACCCGCTGGAAGCAACTGGCCCTATAGAATGGAGGAATGACCTGCCGGAGTTAGGGCACCAGCAGAGAGACATCTGCTGAGGCTGAGGTGTTTTCCCTACAAAATGTAGTGGATTCCTTAAGTTGGTGATACTGTTTGACCCCAAGAAACCAGAGGTAAAAGTGGGAGTAGCTCCTCTCAGTATGATACCTAAGGAGCCACTTGCTAAACGTTTGCTTTCTGTGACTCTGGGCTCTGCTGGTTTAAAGTTCTTTGAACCAGTGAGAGGGATAACAGTACCAAGGAACACAACGATGGATCCATTGAATGAGTGCCTGAGACTTCCATGTGGACATCTGTGACTTATCACGCGCTGCTGGACAAAATGACTGATCCAGATTATCAAAGCAAACTGCTGCCGCACATGGAGACAGACAGGACTATTTCTGTAAACCACGGGATTCCCTGGGGCACCTCTAAAATTGCCATTTCCAGAGATAAAAATTAAGAGAAGATAACTTCTAACCCCACTGGGGAAAGCCAGTAAGTATTCAGATTCCCCAAGAATGAAGATTGGGTCACTCCACCAGATAAAGAATCATAGCCTGCTGACTCTCCTGGTGAGGATAAAGGGAATACAAATGTGTACTGGAGAAAGGACATTATAAATGCCAACGGCAGCCCTGTGGCCAGGGCATAAACCAGTTCTGCAGAAGCTATCCACATTTTCTTATTTGTCCGCTGTGTCATATCCATATCTGTATATATACTTAATAAATTTTATTTTTTCTTCCTTCTTCCCTTCCTTTATTATTTTATTTACTGTTTAGTCCACCGGCTACAGAATATCAATATGACATTATGGCTGAACTGAAGGAGAAATGGGTATCACACCGAAAACCTGAACTCCTATCTGGATGCAACAATTCATGAGCCTTTTGTTCCTTCCTTCAGGGATGTGCGTTTCATTGTCCAAGTGAAAGCCGTAGTATTTTAGGCAAGCACAGGTTACTGTTATTAGTATGGCTGGAAATATAAGCATGAAAACAGAACACACATTGATGCTAAGCAGCCAAGGGTGACTTGTTGTGACATCTGCAACGTTTGGATACTTCCACATTGGGAATCCTGCCTGTCCAAGATGGAATCCAGAAACTCCATTCTCTAGCCGTCCCTCTTAAGTCAAGCATAGACATGAGACTCGCTTCCTTCAAGCAGATGCATGGACACGAGACTTGGAAAGCGGAGGGGAGAGTGGTGAGGTCATTCGAGGATCAGGTCTTAGGCAGTCTGGCAGGAGCTGTAGAGAAGCTCAGGGCACTGGCGGTCCAGTTTGTGCTCTTGTAGGGATTAGGAGAAGGGCCACAACATGTGCAGGATTCCCAGGAGATCAAATAATGTCATCAGGAGTTTGCGGTACCCAGGGCCGTCTCCAGGCTCTGCTTCCCTCGGCACTGGGTTTCCTCAGAGTGGATTTTCTCGGGCAGGTTTCCCCCTCACGGTGGCTCCTGGCAGCGCTACATATAAGAAGAGAGTTTCTCTTTCCAGAAAACAAGAACAAAAACCAAAGATTTCCCTGGATTGAAGCTCACTGACCTGTCTTGGGCCACATGTTTGTCAACGGATCCATTGCTGCAGCCAACGGGATAGAACGGGCCAGACCTGGGTAGTATGTGCACCTGAACGGTGAGAGCGGGATGAAGTCTCGAGGGGAGAGTGGGCTTCTCCCAGAGCTCCTCCCATGTATCACCCAAGAGCAGCTGGCCTCACAGAACGAACAACAACCTACTGAAGTGGTGGCACCAGCAGAGAAACAACACCTAGTGAGGTGGAGGTGTGGCCCAACCAAGTACAGCACACGCTGTAAGGTAGCAACTTCGAATTGAAGGGTGGTTCTCAAACCAAAATGAGGGCGTCACTAAAGGACAAGAGAGTGGGTGCCCGGCAGGCAGAAACAACAGCTGTCCACTACACAGGAAGTTCCAGTTCCTTCCTTCGGCTACAAACAGGAGAGGGCCTGGACAGCCTGTAAGCTAAGACCCGGACTGCTCTCACTCTGTGATCCCAGCAGCGCTTTCCGTCTGCTGGACTACAACGCAGAAGGCCTGGTTTCCAGTACTGACGACTGTGACCTCGGGAATGTGCCTAACTTCTCTTGGGCCTCCCTCCCCTTCTTTGCTGAATGAAGAATTAATAAAGCCTGCCTTAAGAAGATTCAACAAGATAAAACTCACAAAGCCAATTTGAAATCCGTGAAAGTACTCCGTGACGGTAATGACTCATCCTTACTGCTCCAAGGAAACCAGGTGTTTATCTTATTCCCTTTGCAAATGATAGGGAAACTGAGATAGACGGAGGAGGATCAGAGAATAGAGCTTGGATTAGAACCACTGTCACATGCCCTTCCCCACACAGACAGGACTAATCCTTGACCTCTTTCTAGGTGATCAAATTTTTCTGAGTTCTTCCCCTTCCCTGGATAAGAGTGAAAAACAGCAGATGAGTGAGCAATGACCAAAGGCTTAAACTGTAAATATGTTTGACACAGACTTCCACATCGCAAACGTTTCTTCTAGGAAAGTAATTGGACAGAAAAGCAAAGATTCCTACAGAAGGAAATGTATTGCAGCAATTGTGAGAAAAACAAAATTTGAAAGCAAATGCCCTACAATAAAAGATTGATTATGTAATTGCACAAATTACAGTGTTAACACTTCAGCACCCTACCCGGAGGTCATGTAAAATGATAATATAGAAAGACATCCGGGATATAATAGCTGAAAAGAGCACATACAGTATGATCCTGTTTGTAACAAACAAACATGCACAAAGATTGAAAAAATACACAATGGAGTCACATTGCACATGCATTTAGCTTCTTTGAATCCAACTCTATGCAACTCCACAGGTAGGGGAGGGAGAAGGAGAAGAGAGAACAACTTAAATAGTGCAGATCTGACCTGCCCCTCTATCCACCAAGCGCATGACTAAGATGGGGACTTGAGGCTGCCAAAATGTCAGTCCCTCAGTTCCCACTTGGCCCCCCAGGAGGTGAGCACCCTTCCATGCTGAGTACGGCCCCAGGGTTTCAAGATGTGCATTGTTCATACTACCTGTCCCCCAAATACAAGCCAACTACTTTTTCAGGGGCTCAACCTACAAAATAGTGATCTGGTCCAACCCCAGAGGAAATGGTTGGGTGACATGGACTGAGAGACGGAATGTCCACTCAGGGTAACACATTCCTGAGGAACTGTCCAGGGTAGTTTTCTCCTTATGGGCCCAGTGGTCAGGTACCACCCAACAAAATGTGAACAGTAGGGATCTCTGGGTGCAACTGTTCCTTTTCTATGATAACCTCTGAGTTCCTAAGATGAACATGTCTTATGTGATATATTTTTAAAGGTTAGGTAAGGCCCCTGTCCTAGTGGGTACTGGACCGAGTACACCCGAGAAAGTGCCCCCCGGGGATCTCTGCTTGCTGACCCGCAAGGGGAGCTTCCTATCAGGACTCTGTAGAGCCAGCTCTCCTGCTGCTCTGGCTTGCACGCTGCTCTCTCCCTTTCTCTCGGCCCTTATCAGCGCGGATCTCCATGGGTTATAGTATTAGGCCGGGCTGGGCAGCACTGGGTGGCTGCTGGACTTAGGGTGCCAGGCAGCTTGGGGCCATCTCCGCCCATCGCTCCCGGGCTCCATCAACCCTTGTTAGTCCTCATTACCAGCCTGAGCCCAGACAGGCTGCCTCCGTGCTGGGTCCCTGATTTTTCTATTTTGAGAGGGTTACTCGGGCCAAATCATCAAATCGAGTTATGCCCCTGACGTCTTAGGTTTGCAGCGCTCTGATGGCTGCCCTCCTCCCAGCCCCCAAAGGCTCAGGTTGGTCCGCCAGCAGGAACACAGAAACACACTCCCTCACAAACACATACACCCGCACACTTGCATACACACATTCTGACCCGCACTCACACGGATAAGCATCCTCAATCACAGCAACATGCACGGCCCACGCAGGGGTCTGCAGAGGTCACGAGAGACCCAGACCACCTGCGGTTTGAAGGCTCCCAGAATATTAAAGAATGAGAAATTGCTACAGTGTCCAAGTCCCCATATTTGTAACTGGTCTAAATGTTTACATTTAACAAATTATCGTTGTGTGTTTTAAATGCAATATAATTGTGTTATCCAGAAAATAATCATAGGATTTATGAACTATTAATTCTTAGGGCACTGTGAGCAGCGTGCTTCGGTAATGTGATATGCTCAGAGCCTGGTGATGCATGTTCTCCTCTCTCCATCTTGTCAGCGCATCTTGGACTGCAAGGGTAACCTCATTTGGGGAGAATATCAAGAGCCCATATCTGAAACCCTCTGTGAGGGTGAGGCCCAGCCAAATGGCTCCTGTCAGCTTCTGAACACACACACTCAAACAGCCCCGTGCCCACACACACTAACTCCCACGGTACCCACCCACACCTGCTGGAGAAATTCAGAGTCCTGTAGCTCACTGGTCATGTCAGTTACCTCTTGGCAGTCATGCGAATGTCTCAGAGCTGGGAGCAACCCTCTGCACCATCTGACCCCACTTTTTTCAGGGCAGAGACTTCTCTGCTACCCCCTGGATGGTGGGCCACTGTTCCCCCAGCCCATGCTCTTTCAGATGATTCCTGACACAGCAGTCTGAACAGCCCTGATGGGAAGGACACGAAGACAGCCATCCCGGAACGTGAGTCAGCATCTTCACATTCTTCCATCAAGCAGCCCTGGGATGATGTTAACCACTGCACTCCACCCAGCGCTTCTGTTCTATCTGCCACGTCTGGGAAGGAGTTGCATACATGCACACACACACTCACTAGTTCATGCACACCCACAAGCTCACACCCATACACATATGCACACACTTTTAAAGACAGTGTGGCATTGGCAAAGGCCCTGACCATTAGAAGCAAACAAGCCACCACTTGAATCTCTCTTCCCTTCCTTATGCATTGTCCCTCAAAGTCTCTCTAAGCCTTGGTTTTCCATGCCTCTCAAGTGGATCCAGAAAACATCTGCTTCATAAGTTATTGGTAAGTTCTCCCTAAGGTATCTGTGAAAACACCTCACAAAGTGCCTGGCAACTTGTTTCTTTGCTATTCATAATGCTCTTCTCTGACTGACATCACAAAATTATCATTCAGAAACCGATATTAAGACTATCCCTCTTGGGGAAAAAAATGTCCTAAATTCAAAGAAAATGTGTTCATCTATATGGGGCAAAGGGCATCAACATGAGAATCTAATACCTAAATCATGGATCCAGTTGTGCCAAAAATGAATTAGGTGCAATTGGTAAGGCATTAAGTATACTCAACCTCAGCTTTCCCATCTATGAGGGAGCTATATTGGAGTACATCCCTCAGGTCCTTTTCAGATTCAGTGTTCTAGAACTTCTCAGAAGCAACTCTCTTCTCCCAAGTGCACACCAACTTGCCCCGACTAGACTGGTGAAACTGGTAAATTAGACCTGATATCAGACATGTCCAATCCTGCCCAGCCCCTCAGCAAGACCATGCCTCTGCCGTGATACAAGAAGCCTTAACTCCTTCTAGTCCTGCCCACTGCGCCAAAACGAACCTAATGGGAGTTGGGGCCCCGCAGGCTGCACTACGGTAGAGGGTCCCGGGAGCTGGGTGGGATGGGCTGCCAAAGGGCAGGGTTGGTGGAGGAAGACTGACTCCAGAACGGAGTCAAGGAAAGAAGGCAGGCTGAACCTGAAAAGTCAGAAGGAGGCACAGACAATCTGTGCTGAGACCGTCTGCAGCAGGTTGGCACACGGCATGCAAAGTGGCAAGGAGCAAAGGTTCTGGACCAGTTTTAGGTGGTGCTGACTGCATGGCACGGGGCAAGCCCAAAACCACTGGCCGGGGCCCTGGGAATCACAAGGACCAATGCCTACAGAGCAAGGCTGGAAGAGAAAGGCAGAGAAGAGGAATGGTAGTGATGTAAACGACAGCTCACTTCTCAGCCTTCCTAAATTAATGAATTAAAGACATTCACAAAGAAGAACCAACACTGGATGTTAGCCAGAAGAAATCTTCCCTCGCCCAGGGAATGAGGTGACACACACAGAAGACTAAGAAAAGCTAGCCATTCCTTGCAATCCTTTCTGAAGGCACTTTGCACTACAACTTCTGAACAGATGTTCTTCCGCTCCTGACCCAGTGAGGAGGCACCCACGTGATCCACCACTAGCTGTAGCTGCAGAATCTGAAGAAAAGACAGTTTCAGGACCTTGGCCAGCATCCCCCAGCCAGTGAGCAGTGGAAATAGGTCCAGTATCAGGCTCAGCACACACGGTCTAGCTCTTAAATCTTAGAAATGTCGTTTATTATCAGTTTTCAGTACAGCTATGCCTTCCATAAAACACACAGATATGGCCTTTGGAATCAAGTGGGCCTGGGTTCAAACCCTAGCTTCACCTTTACTAGTTGTGTGATCTTGGGAAATTTTCTTAACCTCTTTGTTCTCTACTACCTATAGACTAGGCATAAATAATGCCTACCTCTCAATGTTTCTGTGAGGTTTTTAAGAACCTAGCTTACGTCTGTCACATAGTAAGCACTCAATAAATGGCAGTTTTCTTTCTCTCTCCTTTCCTGCCTTCATTTTCCCCATCACAGGTTTTAATGTGACTGCGTCTCACATGTCAAAGGGAAGGCAAATGTAACATCCCTGAGTCTACCTGTGTTACAGGTGAGCACACTTGAGTATTCACCATCTGTTTGTCTTTGGGTTTTGAGTGTCATGGGAAAAAATGCCCCATAAGTGTCAGGGCCCCTCCAACTCCAGGTCCTCTTCCCCGGTCAGCAGAACTTCCACCTCCTTTGCACAGCTGAGGGCAGGATGTCACTGGCTGTCCTGGGAAGCTCCCAAGCTCATCACTGTGTCTGAGCACACAGGCAGACGCCACCCTCAAGGCCATTCATTAACCACTGATGTCCAGGATGATCTTTTTTCTCAGCATGGTTTGCTGCTGAGAGTTTCCCAGCTAGGCTCCCTTCCCTCCCCAGCCTTGGCTGCTTGTTCCTCACATGCATACTTAGTGGTACAGCACCCCATCAAGAAGCATCTCCTAAGCTCCTTGGCCAAGCCCTTGGCTCAGAGCCGAGAGGGTCCTCTGCCCTTCCATCCTGGTGAGAGGAGTCTTCCAGACTAAGGATACCCCAAAGCTTTTGGGAAATCTGTGGACCAACCACAACCAGGCTCACGCCCACCTGGGATGAGCAGTTCAAACATCAAGCAGAAGATGTGGTCCATGCCCCATGGATGGCTCATGACCATCCTGGATCTGGCCAACTATTGGAGAACACACCGTATGTTGGGCAAAGTAGGGTCTTGGGCTCTGCATCCCTCTCCCGCCTTCCATTTACCTCCCCTCCTCCTTATGACCTACATTCATATCTTGCTGAAACACCGGTAACTCTCGGCCCTCTGGTGCCTCCCCAGGCCTTACATATCGCCCTTTGTGATTGGAATGTCTTCCCTGTCATCCCCCAACGCCTCCAGTTCAGGGGAAGCTTCCCAAGGAGGTGAGTCCAGGCCTCCTTCTGGAGGGATGAGCTGCATCACCATTTACCTGCCTAACTCCTACTCATCCCTCTAGAGCAGTGCACATAGCTTCTTCCCCAGAAAGCCTTCTCTGGTCGCCCTGCCCTCAGCCAGGTGAGCTGCAGCATCAGGCAGGGCCCCTCAGTGAGAGTTCTGGTTTGGGGTGAAACATGCATCAGGCAACAGACGGCACGTTCAAGCTGGATGATTGGGAAGAGTTTAATAAAGGGACTATTTACAAAGGTGTGGGCAGGCTTTAGAGAAAACAAAGAGAGTGCTAAACGGGGGCCTAGGAACAGGGGGCAGCCTTAGCCACGGGCCTAAATGAGGCTAGAGGAGCAGCGGGCAGGGCCTGGGGGTAAGGCCTGCAGAGGAAGCATCAGGGCCAGCGGTGTGACTATTGTGTGTCAGAAGGACACGAGGATAGTAACTTTTGCTTAATGTAATACTTAACTAATACTTTCAGTTGATGTTTTGTAATCTGTTTATAAATATTTGGTATTTGAAAGGTATTAAGGTTTTAGTTTCATTATTTAAAAATGAATTCTAAATAATTTTAAAGTACCAGCATTACTGGTATTTTAGCATCATATGAAATATATACTAAAATATAATAGTCTCATTTTTGTCTGGTATTGAAAATCAGTACTTTTCTGGTTGCAAGTGATAAGAAACCCAGTCCAAACTGGCTTAAGGAAAATGGACTTTATTACCTTATATGTCTGGAAATTCCAGGGGTGGGCTAGTCTCAGGCCCATCTTGCTGCATGGGCTTAAACAATGTCACCAAGACTTGCGTGACTCAGTCTTTCAGCCTAACTCTGCTCTCCTCCATGGATCATCTTGATTCTCAGACAGACTGTCCTTCGGAGCTGCCGGGAGGCTGCAGCAGCTCTAGACCTCATACCCGGGCTCACATTCAAGGGGGAGAAGCCTCTTTCCCAGAAACCCACTGAAGTCCCACTGCCTCATGGTGGCTCCCGCGGGGACTACAGCAGTCTCTGTGACCTGACCGGAGCTTCAGCCACCTGAGGAGACTAGGGTGGGCTCTGCTTTTTCCGAAACATAAATACGGAGGGTGAGAAAGAGGGAGTTGGCACAAAGCACATGAAATGATCCCCAAAAGTGAGGTCGGATGCTGGTGGCAAAACAGCAGAGATCCACTTCAGATGTGCTCCTCTGTGTGTCCATGGAATCCTGGGCTTCCCTCTTAAATGATTCGACACTATTTAAAAAACAAAAACACAAAAAACACTCAAGACTAAATTCCTAGAAGGCAGGAGCTCTCCTGTATTCCTGTTCCCTAGGAAGTGCCAGGCATCCAGTGACCGATCTGTGCTTGTGTGTAGAGTGAACATAGGGTTTGCCTGGGGACCGTCTATTCAACAGGCTCATGGGACAAAGCATCTAAGTTGCCTTCTGGGTTCTAAATATAAACTTGAGTGTGCCTAGGAATTGCCTAGAGAGTTTTTTAAAACACACATTTCCTGGCCCCAACTCCAGAGATTCTGATTAAAAAGTCTGGGGTGAGGCCCTGAGATTCTGCACAGCCAGCCAGCATCTGGGTGCTGCTGCAGGTCCAGGACCAGTGCTTTGAGTAACACTCCCGTTGGAAGCTATAAAGGAGGCCCTGGGCACCAGGGAAGACCATGGGTCTGGCCAAGAGTTGGGCTTCTCTTCACAATAAAATGACTACATTCACAACAGTACTCCAGTAACGGCTGCATTAACTGAGCATTTCCAAATGGCTTTGCTCAGTGGGGTTCCTAATGAAAGGACTAGACGTTTCAGAAATACCTGGTAAAAGATTCAATTAAAGTGATTCGATTTTTAAAGGTATTTGTCTCATCAAGGAGCCAAAGCCATGCTTTTCTAATTAAAAGCTAATTACTGGTTAATACTCAGGTCTCCCTGTGTTCAGCTCAGTGAAGCAGAGGGAGGGGGAAGGTCTGGTAGCCGTGCCAGAAACCCCAAGAGTGAACAAAAGGTGGGCACTTCTTCATCCGGCAGAGGCCTGCAGAAGCTCACACCTAGCGTCTTCAGTCATTCAACAAATATCTTACGCATTTTAAGAGAGAGATTTTTAAAGCATCTATGCAAACTGGATCATAGATGGCACTCCCCCATTTAAGACCCTTCAAAGGTTCCTGACTGCGTAGGATAAATATAAAATCTGCAACATGGCCCATGGGGACAAATCAGACCCTTCCCCAACTCGCCAGCCTCTTCTTTCACCACCTGTTTCTTGACTTAACCAGCTGCACCAGGCTTTCTTCTCTGTCAGTTTCTCTAATACACCAAGTATTTTCCTGCCTCATGCTACCCCCGCCACCTGAAGAGCCCTGCCAGCCATAGCAGGAATGTCACCCCCTCACACAGACCTTCCCTGATCACGCCTCCCTCAGTCGGTCCTTTTCTTTTAAAGAATCCACCAATGAAACAGACTTCAGATTTCAGCAGCATAACCAAATAAAAGTGAAAATATAGCATATCGTCAACATGACATCTTGAATCAGTACAGCAAAGAATACAGTATTTAATAAATGATGTCGGGATAAACTGTGTCTCTTGCTGGGAAAAAAAAAAAGTTTGATCACAACTTTACAGCAAAATGAATCCCTGATGGAAGAAAGTTTCAAATGTATAAAATGAAACCACAAAAGCACCAGAACTTTTTTATATTCTTGGAATGGGAAAGGCCTTTTTCAAAGTATGATTCAAACCCAGAAACTGATAGAAAAGGTTGATTGCACTAATTTCTCAAAAACAAAAATGTTCTTTATTAAAAAAAAGATAGTCATAGAAGTGTAAAGACTGAGGGTAATATTTGCAACATGTATCACAAACAAAAGGCAGATTCCCTTAATAAATAAAGAGCTTCTATAAATCAATAAGGTCAACAGCCCAATAGAAAAATGTGGACAAGCTAAAATAGTTAATAATATTTGAAATAAAATGGATTTTAAGCTATAAAAAGACTCACAAACTTAAATGAGATACCATTTTACCTATCAAGTTGGCCAAGTTGACAAAATTTAAACAAATTGTAAGCAAGGATATGAAGAAACTGACACTCTCATGCTATGCGTGTAACTTTTATGGAGGCAATGAACCCATAATTTTTAAAATGTGGAGAGTCTTTAATCCAGCATTTGCAATTCCAGACAATTACCCTATGGATATGCTTGCACATGTGTGAAATGACATAGATATAAGAATATTTACTGTGGCATTGTAAAAAATTCAAAGACTGGAAACAAACTAAAAATCCTTCCACATCAGACTGTTTAAATAAATCACGATACAATCCATACAACTGACTATTATACAGCTTTTAAAATGATTAAGGCAGCTCCCGTGAACTGATGTGGAACACTAAGATACACCATGATGTAGAAAAGCAAGTTATTGAAGAGGGTTCATACCATGTGAGGATATGTTTTAAAAATAAAAGAAGATGCGGCATATACTTATATGTGCATTGATTAACTTTGGAAGGAAACACAAGGGGCTGGTAACAGGCTGCCTTCTAGGAAGGGAAGGGGGTAGGGGTGGAATTCTTTTCATTGCATACCCCTCTGTAACTTTTGAATTCTGTATGTACGATGTATCAAAATGAATTTTTGATCTAGAATAAACGAATTAAAAGCCATTTCACAGTGGGAAAATATCAAAAGAAAAAAAAGCAGAAATAAAATGTCACCAATGATTATGCAGTGGCACTAGAAGTGCCTTTTACTTGTTCTTTGTATTTTTCTATATTTAACCCTTTTTCTTTAATGAGCATGTACTGATTTAAAATGGGGGAAAGAATCATTTTTAGAAAGCATTGGCAGAGTCGCTAATCACCGTCTCTCCCATGGAGCCGCGTGTGTTCCCAGCTGCATAAGGCGTGAAATCCCCCAGCCACATCTGTTAATCCTAAACCATCCTTGTAAAGACCCTCCGAGCCTCTGCATGTGGTTTGGGGGAAACAGGTCATCCCAGCTGCTTCTCTGGACCCACTCCAAGCAGGCTGGGGGTGGGACCTGTGCTTAAATGACAGCAGAGCTCCATGTCCAGGAGCCACGTGGGCTGCTACAAACTTGGAAAGACCAGAGAAACAGTTAACGTGAACAGAGCGCTCTCGAGTGGGCTGAGGCATCTTACTTGATTTAATACACCTTATTTTATTCTCACAACTGCCCGTAATGTAGCTCTAGATTCCCTTTTTGAAACCTAGTGAAATTGATGTTCTTAGAGAGAAAATGACTGGTCCAGGCTCACGCAGCTCCACAGCACAGGGTCAGGAGTGCAATCCATGCCTCTGACTCTAGACTCTAAGCTCTTTTCCACTTAATTCCACTGTTGTGGCAGACAGTAAATGTGCTCCTCAAAATTGATTTCTTTTTTCCTGGGCACCTAGCTAGATTACATTTCCCTGACTTTTTTACAAGGACGTGTGTTCATTGAAGTGAGTGTGTCTTCTTACTCTAGGGTCTTGACATCTGGGGCTTTACTGGCCCTGGGGAGACTGCCCTCCCAGGGTCCGCAGATTTCCAGAGTAAACGCTCCCAGGTGCAGACCTTTGATATGCAAGCTAACGGTCCAAACCCAAGCCCCCACCCTCCCCACCCCACCAACCACACTCCCACCCCCGCTCCCCGACTCAGCCCTCCCCGCTGCTTCCTGGGCTCCTACACTGCAGGACACGACCCCTCTGCCCCAGTCACCCGAGGGCCCGGCATCAGCCACCCGGGCTGTTCTCCACCCTGAGCCCCATGAAGTTCTTCAAGCTCGCCAATCCTAAAACCACGTACCCCGCCTCGCCTGCCTACGCCTTCTCCCAAAAAACACAACAAAGACTTTATTCTGCAGCTCCGCCCACCCTCGGTCCGCCTCCTGACTGGCCAGGCTGCAGCCCCGAGTGGCCCCTCATGGTGTGGCGAGCCTGCCTCCTCGTGGGAACCGTAACAAACCATCTTCTCCATGGCAGTTCCCTTGTGATCTGCCGGCCTCACTGATGCAATGTGACCACAGGGAAAGGTAACACCTCCTGGGCTGGTCCATAAACACCCACATACGAGTCCCTCTGTCAGTCTGTCTATCTTCTCCCCCTCCTTCCCCGCCCTCTCTCTATCCTTTCCCCTGCTTAGTAGCTGCCTTCAGAGTATTTTGAGGTCCTAGGGGATGGTGGAGCTGCAAAATGGAACAAGTCTGGGTGTTCGAGTTACCATGTGGAAGGCCGCCTGTCAAACACACAGACACTGTTATCTGAGCAAAAAAACAAACCAGTGTTGTGTTAAGACATTGCGGGCTTGAGGTTCTCTGCTACAGCAGCGGGCCTAATCGAATTCAATTACCAAAACATGTCTTTGGTTACTTCCACCTCCTACCACAGCCCTGCCTATCTCTCAGATGTCTGCTCCCCCTCTTCTTGGCCCCCCCAAAGGCCTTGGGGCTCCGCAGCGACCCTCGGATTGCCTAAGTCTCCCTAAAAGAGCAAGCATTCTGTTACATCAGGTATAGTCCCCCAAATTCAGTTCCACAAATGTCTCCTAAGCCACCCACCACGGGCCACGCACAGGGCAGGATGTGAGACACAGGGCGCAGCCCTATGAGGGCTGGGAACCAGCTACTGGAAGCCAAGAGCTAGGCTGCGCCCAAGGGACACAGGGCTGAAGTAGACAGTATCTGCCACCTGGATCACACTTCCAGTCGCTAGGGTTACAGGTGCCAATGTCAAAAGAAAAGGAGGAGGACGAAGTGAAGGGGATAAAGAGAAGGAGATTGCGATTTAGAGACTAAGAACTGAGGCAAGACTGTCTCAGGGCCCAGTGGGGACCAGGGAGAAACGTGAGAACCTCAGGCTAACACAACAGGGAGGTCTAGGGGCTCTAAGAGCACAGGTAAGCCCACCAGGGACCAGCCACGCCTGTCATGCGGTTTTGGGGAGGACACGATTGCTATGGGCCTTCTGTCCCTGAATCCAAGCCTCCCTTAGGAAGTCCCAGAGGCAACGTCGCGGCTCACTCCTCCCCGTTTGTGTCTCGCTCCGGAGGCGGGCCTTCGGCTGGAGGCTGAATGCTCCTCACTGCAACCACCCAGCCTTCAGAGGCACCCATCTGCACTCAGCACACATGTAGGGTTTGCTGCAAGGAGCTGGGGGCGCAGCCTCTGTGACATGCTGTCTTAATCAGGGAGCACTCCGTTGCGCGGTGGGGGAAGTGGGAAGATACTGGTCAAAGGGTATAAACCTCCCAGTAGGAGATGAGCAAGTGTGGGATCTAAGGTACAGCACGGTGACTGTCAACTGGTAAGTGACCTGCCCAGCTGGTGAGTCTTAGAGCCAAGTCCCAACCCAGGATTTCTCGACCTGAAGTGTGGATCCTTTCCTCCGCCCCGAGCGGTCGCCCAGGGGGGCAAAAAGAAGACATGGGCAACGGGGGCACGGCTCCCTGCTGCTCCCACCCAGATAGGTTCAGATGCGCAAAACATCTCCTACCCGTCAGGAGCACCTCCTTCCCCGTGGCTTTGGAGACGGCCCTGCTGCCACGCCATGTGGCCTGGGGGCAGGAATAGGCACTGAGTTGCTTGTTGGGCCAAGTGATCCTCTGTTAGTGCCCCCCACCTCCTGCCACCCTTCAGGCCTCCACTGAGACTGGGGCCAGACCAGGGCTGAGTTATGAACCCCATTTATTGACATATATAAAACCCAAAGGTTTGTTTCCCCAAGAATCCGCTGAGCTTGCATTTTAAAAATAATGACTCCAGCCACCAAAAAACATGTCTATCCATTTGGTAACTGCCTTTGAAAGAACTGACATGCTACTGAGAGTTTGTTTACATAATATTTTCAAATTAAATTTAGAATTTTTACAGCATTGATATTAAATGTGTCACCTATTTTGAACTGTATATAAAAGTGTTTATAAGAACTGTATGCATTTCTGAGTGCTTACTTAATCCCCTAAATTAACCTTTGGATTTCTGCAAAGTGCCTTGTTAAGCACGTCAGTTCTTTTTCTCTTAACATAGTATATAAAAATACAAGAATTGCATTGTTTTTGAGCATTTATCTGTGTAATCAAAAATTTGTATGTGTTTGTGCCTTTATTTAATTCATTGAAGGTTTTTAATTTTTAAAAAGGGTAAAGATGGCTAACCAAATGAAAGAACTCTGAGAACTGCTTATATAACTTTAGAGAAGCAATGAAATAGACTCTAAGGCAGAAATGAAACAGTGACAGTGAAGATATGTAGAGGCCTGAGGGTGGAGAGAAAAGACTAGAAACAGGGAGAAGACCAAAGATGTTCACACATAAATCTCAGAACTGACCAAAGAGATGTTCCGGGCATAAATCATCAGTGCATGCTATGGACTGAATTTTTCTGTCCCCCCAAAATTTGTATCTTGAAGCTCTACTCCCCATGGTGATGGTAATAGGAGAGAGGGCCTTGTGGGGGTAACTGGGCTCAGATGAGGTCATGTGTCTGGAGCCGGCATGATGGGATTAGTGACACCAGAGCTTCTTTCCACCCTCTGATAACAGTGAGAAGGTGGCCCTCTGCAAGCCAGGAAGAGAGCCCTCCCCAGGAAATGAATCTGCCAGCACATTGAAATTGGACTTTCCAGCCTCAGATCTATGAGAAATAAATGTCTGTTCGTTTAAGCCATCCAATGCACGGTATTTTGTTATAGTAGCTGAAGCCAAAGTCCACATGGCTGGTCCCAAGATAGGAAATGGGTAACAAAGGTGGGCATCACAGTGAACTCAGACACTATCCGCCACTCCCCCTGCTGCCCTCCCTATTCAAAAGAACAGGCTCCTGGGTTTTTCAACAGTCATCTACAACCCCAGGGAATAATTTTTGGTAGAACTTCAAATCCTAAGGAATGATGTGCTCTGTCAGGGGTTTGATCACTGGGCTCATTAAGGGTTATATTTGAGAAGAATAAGGCTAACGTTTTGCAATGAAATAGTTTTAAAAATATTTTATTAGAAGCAGGTGAGATATGCTGGAACAGAGTGCATTCATTTGTTACACTGAGGATGGATGGCTCATTTCCCATCAGCTCACGTACCTGGGGCTGTTCTCTGCCTTCATCTCCTGATCCAAGCCTCGGGCCCTTACTGGACTTGGAGAAAAGGAAAAATGGTCTTATCAAGCAGATTCTTAACATCTTCCACCATCATACCACTTGTGAAAGATGTGAAGAACATAAGCATGATAGACGCCAGAGGTACAAGCGGATTTTAACACAAATCTCAAACCATCTTTCAGGGAGGCAAGATATTACAGTAACTCACAGTTATACCACCAATAATGATTTATTATTCGATAAATCTTTTTAGATCAGTGGCTACAAACTTCTGGCCCACAGTGAACAAACATTATACTATAATTTGTGGGATGCAGCTAAAGTAGTGCTTAGAGGAAATTTTATAGCATTAAAGGAATCTGTAAGAAAAGAATAGATAAAACCAATGGCCAAAGATTCTATTTCCAGACATGAAAAAAAAAGAAGAAACTTAACCTGAAGTAGGAGAATTTAAAATAAAATTTAAAAGCAAAAGTCAATGAAATAGAAAAGAGAGCAATCTAACAGAGGAATAATCTGCTTTAAAGATTACTAAAATTGGTTAATATCTAGGAAGAATAATCAGGAAAAAGGAAGATAAAAAATAATACTAGTATTAGGAATAAAAAGGAGAATATTATTATAGATCCTACAGATGATGAAAAGATAATAGGGGGATAATAAATCTGACAACTTAGAGGAAATGAAAAAGAGCCTTGAAAAACACCACTTTCCAAAAGTGATTGGAAAGGAAAGAGGAAATCCTTTTTTTGTAAATTGAGTTTGTAGTTTAAATAATCTTATACAAATTAAACTTCAGATCCAGATGGCTTCACGGATGGAGTCTACCAAACATTTAAGGAAAAAAATAGCAGCACCACCAAGAAAATGAAAAGGCAAGCCACAGAGTAGGAGAAAATATTCACAGCACATGAATATGGACAAAGGACATGTTCAGAATAAATTTTAAAGAGAACATAAATAAATAAATACACACACACAGAATATAGCATATCTAATATATAAAATGATAAGGCAGCCCCATTAGAAAAAAGGACAAGGAATTGAAAAGGAACTTCACAAAAGAAAACACTGAGTGACCAATAGATATACATAAAGGTATGCAACAGTATTGTTCCTCAGAATACATGAATTAAAACCACAATGAGGTACCACTACACCCCCATTAGAATGGCCAAACATGGTGGTGAGGATGTGGGGCCACTTAGAACTTACATACAGGGCTGGTGAGAGAGGAAATCGACATAACCTTTATGGAAAACTGTCCATTTCTAATAAACTACACAGAGTTATCTGTGGTCCAGCAATACCCCTCCTATGTAGATATGTATACCCAAGAGAAATGAGTACATACGTCCACAAAACAGATGTGTATGTGAAAGTTCATAGCAGCCATAATTCACAAGAGCCAATAAGTGAGAACAATCCAAAAATCCCTCGACAAGAGCACAGGTAAACAAATAGTAGCATTTGCTACTTCTCAGCAATAAAAGGAATGAATTACTGATTCATACAACACAGACAACTCTCAAGAGTATTATACTGAACAGGAGAAGCCAAACACAGAAGAATACATACTGTAAAATTTTATTCATAGGAGCTCAAGATCAGACAAAACGAACTTATGGACACAGAAGGCAGTGGTTACCTTTGGTGGGGAAGCGGTAACTCTTGGGAAGGAGCACAAGGGGACTTCTGGGAGAAGGAAATGTTCTGTATCTTGTATGGATGGTGGCTATGTATGTAAAGTGAATACAGATGTAAAAACTCTTTAGGATTTGTGCATTTCATTGTATGTAAATTATGCCTCAAAAATAACCCTCCACATATTTCTTGTTTCTTTTGACAATATGAGAAAATCTGGCAACACAGGGTCATCTGGCCCCCCTGACTGGGGGAAGGGACGTGCCACTTCACCACAGACCCCACCACACTCTGCTGCTCATCTCCAACCCATCACTCATTTCTGCTACCTGCCTGGCTCCAGACTGCCCCAGATTCGACCATCTTGGCACAGGGGTCAGGCTAGGAGAGCAACACAGCAGCCGTCTACCCAGACTGCTAGCTAGCAGACTGATCCGACTAGCTGTTTTGCTGCCTGGCATTTGGCAGTGGGCCTACTCCCTTCACCCCGAGCCAACCATTCAATGGGGCAGGAAGCCTCAAAAGAGAGATCCTGAACTTCTGAAAAATAAGGACTGTTCAAGCAACTAATTGGAGAAATGAAAGAAATGTGATGGTATTTGCATTCCAAGATGGGGAAGAGTTCATACTGATTGCATTTTAATCATTTAAGCAAATCATGTGCAAACTGTCTTTTAACAGGATATTCCCTCCCTGTTGCCCCAATTCGACCTCCAGACAGGAGCTCTACCTTTGTCTTAGGGCAGTGCTGGGGGACCACCCTGGGGAGGGGGCCGTAGGAGGTGGCTGACAGTGGTGGGTTGGGCATCGCGTCCGTAAGCAGGGTCCCTCAGCCTACTGGCCTGGCACCTCTCGGCTACAGACCTGGGATACTCAAGGAATTCACCTACTGGTGTGGCACAGCGGTGACCTGCCAGAGCTGATACTGGCTGTCCTGAGGAGCAGGGTTCTCATAATATTTAGGTAATGGCGGATCAGGAGGAAAGAAGCGAGGGCTCACAGATCGGGAGAAGGACTCCACAGGCAGTGGCTATTCACCAACCAGTATGAAAAATGTTAATATTCATGAAGCAGCCTTATCACACCAGTGGGACTGGGCCACAGCTGCGCAGGAGCTGGCCAAATGCAGGCACCGCTTCCCGAGTCCTCATCAGTGACACCACAGTGCTGGCTCAAAACCAGCCACAGTGGGAATATTTATGCCATGGAAATTGGCAAGTGCCACAAAACAGTGCCGCCTCCCCACTGCCCACCACCTCCAAGACCCTGTGTGCCAGCACAGTGCTGGTACTGGCTAGATATCAGCTACCACTCCCCATTCAGCACGGTCTCTGCACTTGAGGACCCGGGCGCCAAGCAATCTTCTAAGTAATTCAAGTATAATATATACGCTCATCTAATCCTCACAGCAACCTCACAAGGTTAAGCCCTATTTGTATTCCGCCTTTGCAGATGAGGAACTAGGCACAGCAAAATCAAATGACTTGCCCAAGGCCACACAGCCATAAGGTGGCAGAGCTGAGTGCAGACCTGGCTGGCTAGAGCCAGAGCCCACATGCTTCACCCCTACGTGCCACTGCCTTCCTTTTCTTCCGCCTCCCCCCCTCCTCAAGGGCTTCAGAGGGCTGGAGGCTTCCTGTCAGCCATGAAAGCAGAGCCCTAATTACCAGCTGCAGAAAATCTGGCTTCCCATTCCTCACAGGTAGCAAAGACTCGGGGCTTCAGAACCACACGCATTCGCTCACACTGCACTTCTTAAGAAGGACAGATGTTTGCATTTAATTTTGAGAAAAATTTACCTCCCACCACCCACCCCAACCCCAGACATGTGCCTTCTAACCTGCAAGTTTGAGTTTTCATTTCAAAAACAGGTGGGCTGTCCATATGCAGTATTACTGATATTGAGTGGGACCCCACGTCACTGCTTGCGCGGCAATGGCCCCGTCCCGCCTCCCTCTCCCAGGTACTGGAGGCAAGCACCCTTCCAGACCCCCTGGAAAACCCTGGTCTGGCCCCAGGTGTAACAAGCTCGTCCAGCCCTGGCCCTCACCCTGCACTGGGGCCTGAGCAGGCCTCTGGGAGGTCCTGGCTCGTGGCGCCAAGACCAGATGGCCAGGGAGATGACTGTAATTTGATTTCTACATAATCCATAAACTTGGATGAGCTAATATGCCTTCATAGGCAGCATCTTGTAATCCCGGGAAAGGCTGTGCAGGGCAAGGGCTGGCTCTCCCCACCTCCACAGGCCCCGGCACGCTGGGTAATCCCTGCTCTTCTGGGAGGGGGTCATGAAGGCCGAGGAGCCCTGGCAGGAGGCTGAGAGGCCTGACCAGCTCCTCAGGGCCTGGTACTTGAGGGAAAGAGGAGAAGCCCCCAGGTCCCCAGAGGCCTCCAGAAGGCACAGGGTCTCACGCTAGGCCAAACAGACCACCTGGTGTCTGGGCAAAAGCCCCAGGCAGGGCTCCCAGAGGCTCCTGACTTGGCCTCCAGCTCTGTGTGAGGCCTAAGACAGGAAACGTGTGCCCTTCTGGGCCTTCTTACTCCAAATGCAAAGGCGCTCAACTGCTTCACCCGCTGCTGTGTGTGAATCCAGCCAGCACCGCCCCACCCTGTCCCATGTCAGGAGCTGTTGCCAGATGAGAACACCCAAGGGCACCCTGAAGCCGGCACGCATCCTATTGACTAAAGCTTCCAGGACCCAGGGGTGTCTTTCATGGCTCATGTGGACCTGGATTTAAGTCCCAGCTCTGCCACTAACTAGGTGTGTGACAAGGGTCATGCACTTCACTACCCCAGCTCTTGCGTCCCCTCGTCTGTCAATCAGGGATACGTAAACACCCTTGCCTTCCTTGGGCAAACTGTAAAGATCACACGAATTCAGGACACCGGACAGGAAGATTCTAGTGTAACAGTCTGCTCAAAGTAAAAATATGCTAAATTGAATCAAATGCATGTGAAAATGCTTGGATGTTGGTGTTATTTTTTTTCCCTGGCTCTGTCTTCCCTTTCAAATTTTCTCTCTCCCGAGTTCCCACACTCTCTTCATGATTCTGTTTAATCCTGTGAGCTCATTCTAATGTGTTAATGACTTGGTCGGTGACTTCTGCCTCATTACATTGTTGCATATTTGCAAGGGCCTTCGATGCTTTAACTCAGTTTGTGAAAGGCAAATGGCCACCCGGAGGCACTCACATGCCAGAGGCTTGGGGAACGGGCAATGCCGGCTTTCTGAAGCCGTGGGCAGCACAGCTTTTGGCCTGGAGAAGGCAGGGCGGTGCGTTTGTGTGTGGAGCCCCCATGTGGACGTCACATGTACTGCCTGGGACCCACCCTGATCCCGGACACCTAAGCACCACCCCACAGCACCCACCAGTCTGGGATGTCAACTCCTTATGTCACAGATGAGGAAACCGAGGCTCATAAGGGCGCATAGTACTTGTTCAAAATCAAACAGCTCCTTAGACAGTTTGTAACAGGGGTTAAGTGATGGGTAATAGTCCCTCCTGATTCTATAAGCAAGAATGCTGGGACAAAAAACAGCTTGCCCAAGTCAGTTTCAAGACTAAGACTCTCGATTTGGGGGCCAGTGCTCAGACCACAGGTGCACTCAAATCACTAGGGGAAAGGAGACACCCCCAATCTTTCCTAATTATCTCAGGTAGCGGGAGTCTCCCTGCTTCTGGCTTACTGCTGCAAAATCTGCTTACGCGTGCGGTTCTGAGCACGTTTCCATGACCAACCACAGGCTGTCCACTCTTTCATCTCCGAATGGACTCTGGCCGACATGCCCTGGACCCCTGCGAGGCTGGGCTCTCTTGTATTTTGTGATCCATCTGGAGACGTTAAAGATGCCCCTGAGCCACCTACTTCAGGGTGACAAGCTCTGCCCCAGAAAAGTCCTGGACAAGGAGGTGGGGTAGGGATGGTATCATTCATTCAACAAATACTGAACACCTACTGTGCACCAGGATGTGGTCCAACAAAGATCCAAGCACAGCTGGAGGGAAGCCTGTTGGTCAGGGCTGAGAAGATTCTAAAGTGCGGGTGTTAGCTGAGCAGCAGCTAGGTCCAGTTAGAGAAAAGGCACCTGTGTCAAGTGATCAGGGGAGGGAATGTAACACAGAGAAGCTACACAAGTGTTGGAAGGGCTGAAAAACAGATGGTGGAGCAACCCAGAGATTAGTGAGAGAAGCCACCACCACCCCTAGGGCTGAAGGGACAGAGAAAGGAGGCAGTGCCATCAGGAGGTCTGAGCAGCCCGTGGGCACTGGAGCTGTGAAGGCTGCACGCAGGAGATGGGGCTGCAGACGGGATGCTGGGGATGCCGCCTAAGTGAAGAATGAAGAGAAATGCCTGGCTTCTCCCCCCGCCCTCCCATCTCTCACCAGTACCTCTAATTGGCCAACACCAACAAAAATCCAGTGGCAAAAAAGCCTGGAAAATATAATTTTCAGGGGTCAGCAACTTCCCTCACCACACACACACACACACACACACACACACACACACACACACACGAGCACACACGAGCACAGCAGGAGGGTAGGGAACAGATCTGAGAGCAACAGGCAAATGACCCAAACAGTGTGGAGGTGACTATGCAAGAGTCTATGTGTGATGTGAATGCTCAGGAATGCACATGTGTATCATGACATTGCTTTCAAAGATGTGTGTGTAGACTATGCATGTGTGTATAGTTAGTGTGACTGTTCAAGGGTATGTATCAGATGGATTTCAGGAGTTTGTATAACTGTGTGATAGGAGCAAGCATCCAAGGGTTGTGTGATGTGAACATTCAAGGGTCTGCATATGTGCGAGGAGAATATTTAAAGTTCTTGGTGTGTGTGTGTGTGTGTGTGTGCTGTGAATGCTCAAAGCTGTGTGTGTGCCTTGAATGCTCAAAGCCAATGCGATGTTCAACAGTGTGTGATGGGGGCGGGGGCTGCTGTGAGTGAGATTGGTGAAAAGTGGGGATGGGAGAAAGTGTACAGAAATGTTCTCTATGGACATCATAGGAAATGCAGCCATTGTGCCTTTACTGGGAACACACATGTATGCAAAACTTTTCATTCTTACGTATGTACATAAAATGGCCAAGAGGAGGAGTTCAGAGAAGGTTGCACATGAGGTGTGACCATAAGAAACACAGTATTTTTTGGAAACAGTGTCCCATCCAAATGAGTGTCACCTGCTTCACACAAGTCACGTTAAAAAGTTAAACTCTTATTTTATTGATGCAGCCATGGCTCAATGAAGTTTTGGGACCTGCTTTCAACCAGTTTGTGTGCCACGTAGAAAACCTACAATCATTACTATAATCATCACATATTCTTATTGGCTAGGACTAGAATTACCCAACTTAATCATTTAATCACCCCTACTGATGGCTTAAGAACTTTTCCAAAACCCAAATATCTCTCCTTAAAAAAAGAAAAAGTTCATTTGTCCCCTCTGAGGCCAAGTGTCCCTTGGTTCATGGGCTAAAACACAAGCTCCACTGCTTGAGAATTACCCGCTGCAGATGGGGGAGTGCGCAGAGGTACAGAAACAAACGGATGCCAGAGGATCTCAGCACAGGCACACTGACTTCTATGAACTCAAACTACCACACTGGGATTCTTAAAGGTGAGATTAATAATCTGTAAACAGGGCAGGCATTCCCACATGGGTGAGCTTACTGCTCCCAGGGGCTGCTCTGGAGTGAGCCTGGGATGGGCGAGGCGACTCCATCTCGGATCACGAATGTCCATCTTGGTGCGAGCATCTCATGCTACTGAGTGTGACTCTGAATCCCCTTCATATTCTCCCAAACTGCCCAATTTGGGCCTTTCCTGGAGGGGACAGAGTTGCACTCAATCGCCCCTCAGTGACCGGGATGGGAGTCCCAGTATTTTATGCATCATAGCCCCTAAACACAAGCCAACTGGCTAATCTCGTGCTAAACCAAATAAACCATGACTGGTTCCACCCCTGGAGGAAACACTGCCACGCTGGACTCCCCCAGCAGCCCTGGGCCACGCACGAATGGGAGTTCTCTCAAATGTGACCCAAAAGATAATTCGATGGTAACTTTGCACATGAGTTTTGACTTACGCACAGACTTAGAATCCAGCCCCCAGGCAAGATGTGGCTTGACTGTAAGAGGTCACGTAACTCATTTTCTTGCCTTCAGACAAAACATCTCTGAAGCTGCCTTGGACAGTTAAGAACGTGAAACACTGTGAAGTGATGCCCATAGGCACTGTGCTCCAGCCCCACTGAACCTCTGGGGCCTCTGCGGGCACACGCCCCCCCTCCCCTGACCCTTGTCCCCCGACATTCCTTCCCATCCCCCCTCATTCTTGGGGCCTCAGCTTAGCCTTGTCTGTCCAGGAGGCCGACCCCTGGGCCCTGACGTGGTTGGGGGCACAGCACATGTTCCTACGGCACATCCTTTGCTGGTTGTTGGGTCAGGTTCTCTCCCCAGCCCTCAGCCCTACACCAAGGGGCATTGGCCAGTATTTTAGTGACAATTTTATCCTCGGCGCTTAGTAGCCAAACCACCTCTTCCATCAGTATCTGCTGAATAGTAACCAGGATGTTTCAGGAATTTAATGTCCAATAATCCTAAAGGCCAAGGAATTCTCCCCATGTTGTAATTTCCCAAAATTCTTCCTGCTGCATTTCAGGTTTACTGACTTTAATGCTAAGGAGACTGACCGGCATCCATGGGTAATAAACGCACTGGGAGACCATGGTCCTCACCGTTCCCTTCTTCAAATTCACTGACTTCAATCTCTGTCTCACTGTTCTCACTCCAGATTCTCGTCACAGTCTCCCCAGCTGCCCCAGCTCGGGCCTTTCCGGGTGTCCACAGGCTTGCAGCAGACCGCCCCGTGGGGGCAGGCACTCCACGATGCAGAGGCAACTGTCGAGGCAGCACGGGACAGTGGGTGGCTTTGCAATCACACAGCACCGGGTTCCAACCCTGGGTCCACCACACACAGGCTCGGAGATCTTCACAAAGTCCCTTCGGCGCCCCCACCCCACCCAGCTGGTGTGTTGACCAAAACACGGTGGCAGTAAAAGCTGCCACACAGGGCTGGCACATGCAGCAAGTGAGGCAGATTATGTGAACCACATGTGCAGCAAATGAGGCACATTATGTGAACCTGCCCGCATCTGTACTGCCCAGCTGTATGTAAGCTTCGGGCTGACCCTTAGCCCTTGGCCACACTGCCCTGGGGGATCTGAGAACCTGAGCTAGGACCCTCTCCAAGGCAGCGGCCCAAGGCCAGATGTGATGAGGTTACAAAGGACAAAGTGGTTGTCAGATCCTGCCACCTTGTGGTGCTCATACACACGAGCACCACCCCACCAGTGCTGAAGCCCCACCTCATCCCCTCAGCCCCCACCCAGCCACTCTATCTTGGGGGCTGGGGGAGTCACTTCTCCTGTTCTTAGCCCTGCCTACCCCAAGGCTTCCTGACCCTTGAGCCTCGGGGGATTCTCAACTTTGCCTACCAGTCTTGCCATCCGCAAAACCCCCTACTCCTGGTAGTACTCATGAGGGTTGTTCTCCCCAAACCAAAGGAGAACCTGGGGGTCTCTCTGCAAACCCCAGTCCCTTCTTCACTCGGCAGCTACCTGGGGTCTCGGGATCTGATTAGCCTGCACCACCAAATCCTCGGAACAAAACCTGTAGCTGGCTCTTCTAGCTGGGTGTGTGTGGGTGGGTGTGCGTGTGCACGTTCTCTGGGCTCACAAGGGGCCTTCCGGTCCCTGCCCTCTGCTGTGGCACTCATCTGTCTGTGCTGATCCATCCCCGGGCCTTTATTCTGAGCACCAATTCTGGGCACCTCTCCCGGAAGCAGGGAGGGCAGTCTCCTCCCTCACTTCCTGTGATCTAAGCACCGACATTCCCAGGCAGGCAGGAAGTCTGATATCCAGAATGACTGGCTATAATCCAGGCTTCCAGGAAATAAAGCCGAGAAGGGCAGAGGACGGAGGTGCCCTAAGATTTAGGCAAATGTGCTTGCTGCTTGGTGACCTGTGAGCTCTCAACAATTGCGTTGACAACCTTTCAGCTGGGCTCCTTGCCCCCCCGCCCCCCCCCCGCTGGGCTAACAGATTGGGTCAAGAAGTCCATTCTGTTCGTAGTGCTCCAAATGCCTGCACCTAATAGTGGCTCTGAATTTCCCGGCCCAGGGTAGGGGTAGGGCAGTGCTAACATCCCAACCAACTGCCTGTGGTTGTGGTTAATTTGCACCCACCCATTTAAGATCAGCTGATGGAATCCATTACTGACCAAATTCCCTATATCCCTTTCCAAATAGATCAGGAACACTTGGTTGCTACAATGTATAACCTGGAAAAGGCAAGAACAGGAGTTGTAAAAGCTAAAGATGATATAGATTAACTCAAAACATAGGAGCTTATGTTGGGAGGAGGGTAACATATACTTAGTGTTTGTAACAAGCCATGCACAGTGCTAAGTACTTTCATATACGTTATCAGTTACCTGAGAAACAGTATCATCCTCATCTTACAGATGAGAAAGGTAAATTAAGAAAGCTTAAGAACTAGCTTTGCACACAGATCTGAGTTTGAATTCTGGCCCCACTACTTACGATCAAGTAACCCTAAGCAAGTTAACTAACCTCTCTGAATCTACTTCTCATCTCTGAGAGGGATAATGAGGCCTGCCCTGCTGGTCTGAGCGGACGTGTGCGCTCGAGGTGCTCTGGCACACTGTCTGGCACCCAGGGCCACTGTTTGTTAAGTGATAGGAGTAACTTGTCGAAGGTCATAAAGTAAGTTAAATGGCAGGTTTCCTGACTCCCAAGTTCAGGGTTCATGGGCAAAGCAGCTGAAGCACTTAAATTTATTGAGGATGGCCCTGAAGCCCTAGAATCTGAAAGCTCAGTTAGGCATAGAGGCCAGACTAACAGCTCCCCGTCCTGTAGAGAAGTGCTAGGTGTAGAGGCTGCAGAAGAGACCCAGCAGGAGGGAACTTGATAAGTTTCCAGGAAAACAAGTTTATAAGAGTGGCAACATTTTCTCATCATACCAGCAAAGGTGAAAAACAGAAGGGACTGGAAATCACGTGGGAAGGCGATGCCCAGGTGGGGGCTACACTTTCGGAGGAGCCTTCTCCAAAACGTGTGACACACACACACACACACAGTGGCTTCTTTCTAGAGTACACAAATACACCTCAAACTGCAACTCCGACTCACCACACACATTACTCTCTCCCACTGCACCACTTGCTTTGAAGGCTTCTGTGTCCTAGAACACAGGGAACATCATCTCTTAATTTGTTCCCTTTGCGATCTTCTCCTACAGGAAACATTGGAAACAATTTTCTGGCCGTGTTTGGAAGCCAGCGGGAGACTCACGTTGGCAGGCAGTCAGCATATCCAGTCATTCCTTCTATAATCCTGAAAAACCCTGCACCCTGCAAAATCACACTCCAAAAATGACCAGGCTTTTGGGAAAAGGGGGCTGGGGCAGACCACTCCAAGTCTAGGCAACTTTGCAGTCATAGCAGACAAAATAGAATCAACCCCAGTAATGACACTACGACAATTAAACTCCCTCAGGCACGTGCACCCGCCCCTTGCAGCCTGGAATCCCGGGGCTCAGGCTTCTTCCTGACATGCAGGTCCTAGGGGAGACTAGTTCCATCAAAATAAAAAATGTGGTCCGGGACAAGACCTTCTTCAACTGTGTAAATGAGAGGGGAGGGTGGCACCTTCACAGCACCTTCCTTCCCAGCTTCCCCAGACAGGCTAACATAGTGGCAAGGCTAGCAGTGATTCCTGAAGCTGGTAACCCAGTCACTATTTGTACTAAACAAAGGAAGGCACCTCTATAAAATTTTCAGCATTTTTTCTTAAGGTGTTCAATCCTGTCCCCGATCACTTCAAAATACCGATGCTCTAGGGAAAATCTTAAAAGGAACTAACCGAATTTGGGGTTATCCTAACACCATTTTTCTATTTATCAATTATATATATGCTATTTCCATTAAAGAAACAACTTTGTAACAACACAGACCATCTTACGGTCACTAAGATCCTGGCGCCAATGCCAATATGTAGGTTTTTTTCCCCCGCTGCTAAGCAATTCCCAGACAACAGCAGGGTATCCTACAGTTCAACTCAATTCTGACCCTTTCGACCTGGAGAAAGCATCAGATGCCACAAGATAAGTCCTACAAAACTCTCCCCCTACCCCCTTCAGATGCCAATCACAAGTCCAGGTTGTCATTTGTGCTTCTGACCAACTTGGCTACAAATCTGAGGTTCCAAGGACTCCCTCTCCCTGGGTTCAATTAATTTGCTAAAACAGCTCACAGAACTCGGAGAAATACTTTACTTACCAGACTGCTGGTCTGTTTTAAAGGTTGTAACTCACCAACAGCCAGAGTGAAGAGATGCAGACTGCAGGTCTGGGGCAGGGCGCAGGGCCTCCGCGCCCTCTGCGCACTCGCCGTCCCCACTCTCCCCGTGTTCACCAACCTGGAGGTCCTTTGGGTTTTACGGAGGCTTCATTACCCAGGCGCGGCTGATGACCTCATTGGCCACCTGGTGGCTGACCTCCGGCCCCTCCCCTCCCAGGTCAGGGGGCGGGGCGGAAGGCCGTACACCTTACAGTCACTTGGTTGGCTCCCGTGGCAGCCAGCCCCAAACCTTAGGCTGTCAAATGACTTTCTAAAAGTCACCTCATTAACAAGACAAGACACCTCGATGGAACTCCGCCCGGGAAATCCCATGGGTTTAGGAGCTCCGTGTCAGGAAAAGGGACAGACACCCTACTAGGTATTTCTTATTACAAACCACGAGATCAGTCATGAAAGGTCGCCAGCCCACGCTGGTGATTCCTTACCTTCCAGGGCAGTACAGGTACCCGAGGCAAATACGCAGTGAAGTTCACACACCACCCACTGCAGACCCTGCGGAGAAACGCCCTCCCAGCCACACACGGCCCGCACCCTCCGCTACTCCTCAGGCCGCACCCGAGGGTGCCTCCTGCGCACGCACTGGAGCCCCAGCGAGGGGACAGCTCCCCCCAGTGATGGGGGGGAGGCACACGCAGGCCGTAGAAGGGGAGGCGGGAGTTTCAGGCCTAGGCAGCGCAATCTTGATCTCGGAAAGCAATTTCCCTGACCCTGCTGGGTAAGAACACGTGCCTACATCTGACGCGGAAACAGACATCCATCCCACTTGACAAGCCTGCGTCAGGCAGGTCAGTCGGTCCAACCCGGACGCTGCCAGCTGAGAGGAGAGGACACCGGTAACAGGGACAGACCCCGGGGCTGCAGCCTTGCTCCGGACACCCCTCTCCCGGGCAGAGGCCTGCCTGCGACCCTCCCACACTTCCACTCGTTCTGCCAATGTTCAGGGCGCCTTCCCCGTACCAGGCCCTGGGACCTGCGGTGCCTCAAGCCACACCGAGAGGGGTCGGGGCAGGGGCAGGGGGCCGGCGGTCTCCTGCACCGTCGGTGATGCGCAGTAAGGCTCTCGGCGGAGTCACACCAGCCCTGACCGCCCCATTTGGCAAGTGGAGACGACAGGCCGGCCTGCTCCTGTCACATGCCGGACTCCGATTGAGACGTGATTAAATTCCATGTAAGTACAAAATGCTTTTCAAAAAGTGAAAGGAAAGGAAGGAAGAATTAAAGTAGTAAATAAAAACAAAACAAAGAGAGGGAAAGAAAAAAGGAATGAGAAAGAGGAAAAAAAAGAAAACAGAAAATCAGGAAAGAATCATTTCCTCAGCTAGATCGATACACTTTCCCATCAAGTAGAAAGGGACAGAAAAACAAAACAGAAAACAGCTAAAAAACTGCACAGAACCAGTTTCTCCCACGGGCCGAGAGGCTTCCTCAGAACCCCAGGCTCTCAGAAGTCGATCCAGCTCCTTGGGTTCTTTCCTCCCGGGCCAGGAAGCCAGCCGATTCCCTGGGGGGAACGCAAGGCTCACGTCCCAGCTTGGAACAAACGGGGAGCACCGGGAGCGGGCTCCCTGCTCAGAGGGAGGAGCCGGGGGTCCTCAGAGGACAAACAGCCGAGACCCACACAAGGACAAACTCGTTTATTTCTCAGAATTCAGTTTGCTGCTTGATACCCTGCAAAGACGGGGCAACGGCACGATGTCCCTGCGGGCCCAGCGGCAGGCCTGCCCGGGCATCGCCCCCAGGCAGCCCAGTCCCTCAGAGGTCCAAGAGAAATCTCCTGACCTGGGCCAGGTATTTGGGCTTCAAGTAGTCACCCAGCTCCTCCTTACTGACCCACACGTGACGGCCCTGCTTCCCGGCCTGCGAAAAGTCTCCGGTGAGCAGCAGGGCTTTGAAGAAGAAAACTTTGGCCCCGAGGCTCCTCTCTGTCCGCACTGCCTGGGGGAACTTGAACTTGTAGTGGCCACAGGGTGCATTTCCCAGGAACTTGGCCTCCATGTTGTTCTCTGAGGAAGGGGGGAGAACAGAAGTGGAAGATGAGGACACACGCACCTGTGGACTCGGCTCTCTGAGAGCGATTTCCGGCACGAGGGTAAGCGATCCGCTCCGGATGGTGTCCGGGAGGGCACAGGAGGGTCGTTCCTGAAGAGCCTCTCCACCCCCCATCCAAACACTCCTTGCCCAGGGGCTCCAGACTGCCCGGGTCCATTCTGTGTGTCAGGCCACCGCCTTCAGGTGAAGTCAGCCACGCAATTCAAACGCCACCACATGCGGGTAGACCACTGAGCCTCTAGACTGAGCCCCGTCTCCTCTGCGGCTGGACCCAGACGCTCGGTATCTGCAAAGCAGAGCTCATCAACCTTTTAAAGGGTGTGTCACGTGGAAAGCACAGAAAGGACCTGATTTGACTTTTGTAGGGTGAAAACATCATAACCAAAGTTAAAAGACAAAGACAGATGGATAAAAAATATCTGCCGTCTGCAACAAAGACTCAATAATCCCAACCCAGCATTTCTAAGGATAGGGAAATGATGGATTAGTCACTAAAAGGCACCTGGGGAACTGGCTAGCTACAGAGGAAAAACAAAGCTATTCCCAACTCGGTCCTCACATCGAAACTGATACCATACACATCAAAGATGTAACAACAGGAGCAAATTTTTCATAAAAGGTTTGTTCACTCTGGATGGTGGTTTCACAGATGTCTTAATATTTTCCGAATTGTTCTGTATTCTTAGAGAAAAGAAACAGTAAGAGTAGTAGAAAAAATGTAGGAAGCTTAATCATTTTTGAGGGGGGAAGGCCTAGCCAAGACACGAAATTCAAAAATCCAAACAAGAAAAGACATTATTCATCTACAAAAAATTTATATTATTTCTGCAAGGAAAAATGTAGCATGAAAAAGACAAAGACAAAATGACAAAACTAGGAAAAATATTTGCAAAAGATTCAACCAAATAATAACATCTTAAGGTAGGGCCAAGTACTTGGAAATCAATGAGGAAAATCATCAAATCTAATAGAAAAACAAAACAAGCACATGAACAATCTTTTTAATAATTAAAGAAAAAGCCACTACAACATATTTTTACTGACATTCAAAACCTTTGAGCTGTCCACTGCTTGTCAAGGGCAAGGGAAAAAGGGTAACATGTACTGTGCGGGTATAAATGTAATCAGGTCAAGAAGTAAAAAAAAACAGTTCACTGCAAACACAAGCAAAGAATCTGAACCGTTTGTGGAAGAAATACAAATAGCCAATAACATACAAAAGACAGTCGATCTCAGTAGCAATCAGGAAAATGCCAATCCAAAAGAGATCACTTTCCGGATAGGCAAAAATTTTAGAGAGACTATTTCATATGCTGGTGAGGTCTAGACAAACAGGCACCTGTCTACCACTCCTAAGAATGTCAAATGTTAAATACCTGCTGCCGGAAAACCGGGCAGGACCTATCAAAAACTTGAATGTGTCTACCATTGACTGCTATTGCACCCCTAAAAATTCCAGCTTGCAGAAATGCTGGGCAAGTGTGGTGCCAATGGGGAGGAAAAGAACGGACACTGACTGTCTATTCTTTCATATTGCTTGAGCTTTTCTTTGCCATTTCAATTATTTTATAATATTTGGCATTTTAATGAATTTTCAGTAAGTCAATGTATTTTATTTTATATGCACCTATTATATACATCTTTCATGTATTTCCTTTCCCATTTATTACATGTTAAAAGGGGATGTTAAGAGGAGGAAAGCACAGTGCTGAGAGGTGAGACTCCTCCCTACCTAGAAGGCAGGAGAAGGCTCCCCACAGAAAGTATAATGTACAAGCTCAACTTAGAAACGGAGCGGTCAGACCAGGGAGGAGCAACGCACTCCAGTTAGAAACCAACAGGCCTCAAAACATGGATCTGTGACAAGACCCCCTTCTTCAAGGAAGGCAAAAGGTTTGCTAGGTCAGAACGCAGAATTCACTTTAATGCGCTCAAGACAGACTGATGAGCTTGGGACCAGAGCAAAGAGGACCTGTAAGCTCCGCTTGAAGTCTGAACTTTTATGGGAAACCTTAAAAGAATTCTAGGCAGAGAAGGGACGAGGGACCTGTGTTTTAAAAAGCTCATCCTGGCAGTACTGAAGGGTGGACACAAAATCCAAGGGGAACTTACTTGGACTCCCGGATCCGGGGGAACAGTTCTCAACCACTGTGGTTTTGCTGCCCAGGTAGTACTAGCCAATGTCTAAGGACACGTCCGGCTGCCACTCTAAGGGGCGCGGGGATGGGCCAGTGCTCCCGGCAGGTAGTGGACAGAGGCCAGCGATGCAGCTCAGTACCCTATAATGCACAGAATGGCCCCCACAATGAGTTATTTGGCCCCAAATGTGCCAAACTGAGACCTCTGGCATACTGAGAAGAGAAAGAGGCCCCGCTAGAGTTATAGGAATAAAGGGGAGTATTTAGGACAGACCAGGTAGGACTCAAGCACGACAGACATCAGGATAAGGTCAAGGATACTCGAAGGTTTCCAGCTGGTGAATGGGCAGGCGGCAGTGCCAATAGAAGGCTTCAAGGATAAGAAGAGAAGAAGGCAGAGAGAACGGTAGGCACATAAATTCTGAAAGAACGGAATTTAAACATCTCCAAGGGGGAGAGGGAGACACAGGGACGGCGCCCACCCACCCCCATCCCGGGAGGGTATTTCATGAGGCCCCCTGACGCGTGTTCAACTGGATATGCTTCTCGCTCAGGCTAACGTTGGCACAGAGAGTCTGCGTGCTCTTCCACTGGCTGCCCCCTGTGCTGGGCCCTGGCACGGAACCTAAACGACAGCCTCAGCAGCTGCATCAAGAATGACACAGGTTGTCAAATACTGAACAGCCAAGGCTTCTTCCTCAGAGTGATACCAGACAGCCAAGAAATGAAATGTCTCCTCGTTTTCAAAGAGACACTCAAAATTCAAAGTCAATCTTAGAAGGCAACAGATTACCTAGAAATACAGGTTCTGAAAGACAGAATATATCTTCAGGATCTGAAATATAGGCGGAGGAGGGAATCAAGTGTGACAAACCATATTCTAGATATGACAGAACTAAAGCTACTTCACACCCTTTAAGTGCTTAGCACGCTGACGGTGCATTTTTGAAAAGGGGCAGCTGTGCAGAAAATCAGGAAAAGGTCTGTCCTATGTAGATGCAAAAGAAAACCCATTCCCCCAAGGTACACAGATTACAGTGATCAAAAGTGTGGGAAAAGGGAAAACCGAACAGCAAATCCTGATCATCTTTATGACAGGAAACTACAAACAATAAATAATTAACACTTCCGGTGGGGTAAAATGTGAGAAACATTTTAATGTAAATACTCATCAGCAGTATTCTGCCTGATCTAATCACGTCATTGGTGTTCCAAACGGGTACAGAAGCACCCCTGAAAGGGAGGCGCGTAGGGCCTATAAAGCCGCAGGAGCCACCACGGCCCCACCCCGGGGTCATCAGGGATCTTACAACCGCGGGCCCAAAAGAAGACCTGCAAAGTCAAACAGGTAAAGAACTCGAATCATCTATCCTTAGCGAGTGTACAAAACTGCAGAAACCTAGAGACGAACGTTTGTACTTTACTGGGAAGATAAGTTTAACCGAGCAGAGGTGGAAGCCTCTATTCTTCAGGTATGAGAGCAGTTGTTAAATCCATGGAAACGCATGGAAACTAAGCAGGGCGACTAAGCAACAGCTGGTCCGTTCAAACAAAGGCCTGGGAGGGAGCAGGCACTGCGCCCAAACTCCTGAGTCTCCGGAGAAGAGGTGAACGCCAGCCAAGATGATTCACTGGATCAGCCGATGAGTTTGCAAACCTCCCCAGGCTTAAAACAAGTATTTGATGAGTCTTTATGAAGAAAGGAGCCAGTGACGGAAACATCCTGCTCAAAACCTGTTGATGCACCTCCTACTTTACCTCCAGAAAAAGATGCAGCCACGGGGATATTATTATTTAGAGAACAAAACAGCGAATTTTAGCGGGAGGGGGGGATTCAACCCCTACAAAGAATAGGAAAAAATAAAGCAAATACCTTTTCCAAGTCAAAGAAAGAAACGTTTTTCTTCTGCCAACAATAAACCTAATGTGCCATTATGAAAGATAAAGAAATAGAAGAAATAAAATTTAAATAAAACTTAAAAATCTCAGGGAAACAAAGATGGACTCTCACCTGATTAAAGATGTTTTCTAGTTGAAATTGTTATAAATATCAAATTCTCCATTAACCACCCACCTCCTACCCTTAAAGCTATCCTCACAGTCAGCCTGAATCTCCAGTGACTCTGGTGGGGTAGAGAGGAAGGCGGAGAATTCACCTGACAATGTGGCCAGGATCCGCTCAGCTGTTCCTCGGAGGGTCTCCCCGGGCTGCCACTCCGCCTGGGGAAGCATCCAAACATCCTCATCTCCAAGCTTCTCTTTGACCAACAGAACAAGGTTCCTGTCTAGCTGCCGGTGCAGCGAGGTTCTGTCATTCTTTTCATCAGCTTCTGTGCAGAAAAGGGGGTCAGAGGAGACAAGATGTGACCAGCCAGAACAAAGGAAGTCAGAGCTCCACAGTCTTCCCTTAAGGCACAACCACAAGCCTGGCCCTCAAAGGAATTATCATCAAATTGCCACCCTAACCCATGTCTCTAACTCTCACCTCTTTCAGGGTAGAGTCTCACAATCTGGAGGAAACTAAAATGTAAGAGGAGGAGACCAAAAGCTGAATTTTTCCTTTGAAGAGCAAAACGTAAGGTACTTGGAGCCTTTGGAAAAGAAGCGATACCCACGCTGAATCAAACGGTGCTGCCCTGGTGATTTTGGCACTGTTACTAACTTAATTAGCCCCCACCTTGTCTGTGCTTCAGGCTTCATCTGTGAAACCAGGATAAGAGAACTAAGTACCCTGCTTTAGGAGGGACTGCAGGTAAAATACAGGAGACTCGTGGAAAACGCTTCATTTCCCTCCCTCTCCGTCCCAAACTGGGAGTAAGGCGCAGATAATGTTCATAAAGTTTAACAGAGAGAAAAGGATATCCTAACACCCTTGCCTCCTACTCAAAAATAACACAGGCCTTTAAAAAATGTGATTAGGATAGATGTGAAGGACACAGAGAAGAATTTATCTTTCTCTCACGTGGAAGAAGTTTTGTCATTTTAAAGTATTTGTCACTTTAAAACACAAAGCAGGGGCTGAGCAACTAACCTTTGGTTGGACCGGAATACCCTCCCCCACCGCACTTGTCCTTCCTTCTCGTTGGCCTGAAGAGACCACAAACCTGTTACGCGGGCTCCGGGTTTGAACTGCAGGAATTTCTGTTCCCACGCATCTTCCAAGTCCTGCACCAGCAGTATGTTCTGTTCGTCGTCTTCATCGCCGAAGTCAGCTTTCCTCTTTGCCAGTTGCTGGGCTTCATCCAACGCACGAAGCTCGTGGTCTGAATACAGGCTCCTCTCTATCTCGATCTGGGAAAATTGGAAGGGCAAAAATCTCCTCAATCTGGGAATACTAAAGAGACAAAAAAAAACAAACAAACGCAGAATGAAACAGAGATTTAGCACACTTGACAGACTCAGAAGTTTCCCACCCAACACAATACATACAATCAAAACAGCACAGAGAAAACAGAAAGAAAAAGGTCACCTGAACTTTGGGCTTGAGTCCATCTGCTTAACTGTTAGAATGACTGGAGGACAGGGGCAGGCACTGCCTATCCACTTACCATGCTCCAGTTACTTCGGTCTTGGGTCAGAATCTCACTCACCATGGACTTCCCTGCCTCAGGGGGTTCACAAATGCTGTTCCTTCTTCCTAGAATTTTCCCTCATGTTCTGCTGGGAGTTTCCTACTCATCCTTCAGATCTCAATTTAAATATTACTTTCTTAGATATTGCTTGACGCTCCCCCTAATATCAAATTAGATGTCCCTGCTAAACCCTCTTTTAGTCCCCTACTTTTTCCTTTACAACACTTAACAGTATCTGCCATTATACAGTCATGTGATTATCTGGTTATTAACTGGGCCCCCTTTACTAGACTGAAAGACCGAGAACCAGAGCTGCCTATGTCTGTCTTACCAATGCATCCCCAGAACTTAGCACATGTCTGTAGACAGGAGGTGCTAAATGATTATTTGTAAAGTGGTTAATAAAATATTTGCAGAGTGAATTAATAAGTCAAGTAAAAAAAGCACTTAGGTGAAGTCATACCTCTCAGCAGTAGAGACAAAAACATCTCAGGTTCTGGAGAAACATAACATTGTTCAGGCACTATGGGGATTTAAGACCCTCACAGCCACTACACCGTTTTTGCCCAGAGTACAAGCATCTTACAGAGATGTGCCCACTGCCTTCTCACCTATCACATCCTTTTCAAACTGTCAACTACCTACCTATGACAGGGACTGAGTTATCTGTTCACCGCCGCATCCTAGAATGCTGAGTGTCTCCAGAGTTACCTAAGATGACAATAACTGGTGAATGAAAACAAACCCTTCTTTCTGTAACACCTACCCATTTAGTAAGATCGGTATCATTTTGCAGATAAATGAAGTGCAGAGAGGTGAGGTGACTTTCCCAATGTCAGACATGCTAATTGGTGCCGGAGTCGGGACCAAACCCAGGCCCGCGTGCCTCTGTCCCCAAAGGCGCCCTGCAGCCACCACCCGCACTTCAGTCCTACCTGCTCTAGTAGAGCCGCCATCTCTTCCTGCAACGGCGTCAGCGGCTTCGAGACCAACGGTGGCCGCTGCAGGCACAACGCGCCCAACAGGCGCCATGGGGACCCGCTGCCCAGGGATGCGGCCGCGAGGGCCAGGCTGCGAGAAGCCAGGCTCCCGCCCCGGGGCCTCTCGAACCGCCGCCAGCCCCTCGCCACCCCAAACAGGGTGCGCCTCACGGGCGCCGCCATCTTCCTGCCCTCCCACCGTGCACGGGGGCTCCCAGCGAGGTCGTGGGCCAATCCCGTGTTCCCACAAGGCAGCGCGGGAGCGACCTGAAGGCAGGGGCTCTGGCTGCAGCCTGTTAGCACGAACCATTCCGACATGGAGGGGTGAGCGAAGGTCTCGTTAGAAGAAGACTAGGGAAGCTGGAGGAAATTTCCAGTTAACACTGGCAACGACAGTTATTATAAAGCACTTAAATGTGAATAAAAATCTCGAATGGGCCCTACCAGAAAGAATCAGATACCTTTTCCTCTGCAGCCTCCCCCCAAGTGCTCGTGGTGCTGGCGCCGCTCCAGCTTCGCCCGGCTCTGCGGTCGCCGCGGACGGGAACCGATTGGGGCCAATTCAAGCCATGCAGTTTGTAAGGAACGCAGGGTCGCGGGTTCTGCGGTCATGGGCTTGGCCGCCGCCGACCAGGTACGAACGGTTAACCACTCCGAGCCCGCGGCCACCCCCGGGGTGCGTTCCTGCCCCATGAGCCGCCTGGACTCCGGTGGCCGTTAAGCCCGGACCCAACCGAGCTTTCCTTCCCTGCAGGGTCGTGGCCGGGGCGCCGGGTCCCGCCGTGCACACCGGCGCCCAGCAACTGCAAGACGCGGCGGCCAAGCCGGAAGTTGAGCAGGCGGCGGCTCAGAATCTGAGCCGGGGCAGCTTCAGGTGAGGGCCCGCTAGGTCCTGCCCTCGGGAGACCGGCAGCCCCCTCCGGTGTCCGAGACCCAGTGCCTTCCTAACTCCGTCACCTGCCATCTGTAGGACCTTCTATAAATTAATCTCTGAACCCCAGCTTTCTCATGATAAAAGGGAAATAATGCCGAAAACATCTCATTCAAATGAAATGAGATTTGGCACAGAGTGGGTGCTCAGTGAACATTCTATGAATGAGTACGTGCGGAGGTGTATATATAGTGAATATACTTTATTTCCTCGCTGAGAGGGGGATCACGTCAGACTAACAACGTTTCCCCGGCCTCGGATACAGAATGGGATGGGTCGGGGGCACCCTGTGATATAGATAATAGTGCGCTTTTTAGAGTTGGGCTAAGGACCAGGGTGGTTTTTGTGCTCAGCCCTGTGGACTGGCATCTTGCTTTCCATCGGTACCACCGCCTCTGCGTGCTAATTGCCCTTCACATCCATTTAACGTTCACTGAGAACCTGCTTGGTTGCCAGGCACCGTGCTAGATGCTGGGAATACAAATAAAAGATCATCCGTGCCGCAAGTAGTTCCTAGTCTTGGAGGGAAGGTAAACACGCGGACGTTTTCACCATGATCTCATCAATAGCATACTGGAGGGAAGAACTGGTTGCTTGCAAGTATGAAAGCATGAGTGTCTGACTCCTCAGGAAAGAAGGGGAGACTTCAGAAAGATAAATGGGGAGCTAAGGGCGGAACTGAATGGGAGTTCAGCTGAGCAAGATGAAAGGGATCAAGTGTGTGTCTGATGGCAGATGAGGCCAGCGAGACAAGAAGAAATCAGAATGCTGAGGGTGTTACGTGTACTCCTGGTGCTTTTACACTGTTCCCACCGTAGGCGGTCGGGAGCCGCTGCAGCAGTTTAAGCCATGATTCTGTTGTGGTCATTCAGCAATGTTAGGCACTGTTCCGGGTGCTGGGGACACATCAATGACCGAACACAAAAAGCCCCGCCCCCATAGACTTACATTCTAGTGAACAGTGGACAGTATAAAGAAAACAAGTAAAACGTGAGAGTATGACGGATGGTGAGAGTGTATAGGGTTTACGAGGAAAGGCAAGAAGGTCGATGTGGAGTAAGGAGTAAAAGCAGGCGGTGGGGGTGAGAGGCGCAGCAACGGCCTATACGGCCTTGTAGGCCATCACGAGGACTTCAGCTTTTACTCTGAGATGAGAATTTTGAACAGAGGGTTGAAATGATGTCGCATTTTCAGAGCCTTACATTTTAGAGTCCCTTTGGCTGATGTGTTGATAATGAGCAAGGACAGAAGCTGGGAGAAGTCTTCTAAGCAGTTAGAAGACTACTGAAATAACCCAGGCAAGAAATGATGGCGGCTTGGACCAGGGGGACAGCTCAGGGGGTAAAATAAATGGACTGATATGTTTAGGAAGGGGAACCAAGAGAACTGCTTAAGGTAAGGTGTGAGGAAAGGAGAGGAGTGAAGGAGCACCCCAAAGTTTTTGGCCTAAGCACCCGGAAAGGTGGAGCTGTCATTTACTAAGATGGAGAAGACTCCAGGAGTTTGGTTTCATCTGAGATGTTTAACATCCCGGTGGAGAGACAATGTAGGCTTTTAGAAATGGAGTGCAGGGACAGAGCTGGGCTAGAGATGTACCTTTGGAAGACTATCACAGATGATGTTGAACACCATGAGACGACTGAAGATCATCTAGGAAGAGAAGAGGTCCAAGGACTGACCCTTGGAGCCCTCTGACATTTAGGAACTTGGGAAATGAGGAAGAACCAGCCAAAGAAACAAGGAACCTCCAGAGAGGTAGTTTGAAATCCTGGAGAGATTCTTTTTTAATGTGGTTCGGGACAGAGAGATCAGCTGTGTCAGGTGCTGCTGATAACGTAAGTCAATACGCTGATGACAGGATTGCTCACTGGGTTGTGAGTTAGTTAATGACCTTGACTAGAGCATTTTTGTGGAGCCATAGGACTGAAGGCTGATTGGAGCGGGTTCCAGGAGAAGAGAAGACAGGAAGAAACAGCAAATATAGTCAGCTCTTTAAGGGGGAATAGAGAAGTGGGCAGTAGCTCAAGGAGGCTTTGGGATCTAGAGGTTTTTGTTTGTTTTTAGGTTGGGGAAATTAGAGCATTTTTTGTTGATGGGAATGGTGTGGTACAGCAGGCAGGAATGTCAGTGCTGGAGCCGGGGCATTGCTGGAGGTCTGTCCTTGCGGCTGGCACACAAGTGGAGCAGCATAACAGGAGTGAGGGCAAGGACTCTGGGCACAGGTGTTTGGTGGTGGGAGCTAGAAGGAATTCTGATGGCTTCCATTTCTCTGTGAAGGTCATCAGCTGGCAGTGAGGAAGCAGACAGGAGCTGGAGGTTTGAAGAGACAAAAGAAGGTATTAAGTAGTCATCCAGGAGACCAGAAGGGTAATTGAACTGGGCATATGCTGTATGATTGCCAGTGCTGAGGGTCCACTTGATGTTAGAAGTCATTAAAGTAAGGCAGTAGTTCTCAGCTGAGGGCAGTTTTATCTCCAAGGGGACTTTCAGCCATGTCTGAAGACATTTTGATCGTCACAACCTGGGGAACAATATCTCGTGGGTAGAGGTCGGGGATGTTCAAACGCCCCTCAGTGTACATGGCAGCCCCTACAACAAAGAATTATCTTGCCCAAATGTCAGTAGTGCTGAGGTTGAGAAACCGTGATATGTAGAGAGACCAGTTGGCATTGCTGTGTATTTGTCTCTAGCTGACTGTGCAGATGCGTGGTCAGGCTCAGAGTGGCTGGAGAGGTGGATTTAACCAGATTCAGGGGTTTGCCAGGAGGGGGCAGAATGAAGTAATAGGGGGCAGAGAATTGAGGGTGTATGGCTGGGAGCAATTGTAATGACTACGCATGGAATTCGCTCCAGGTCAGGAGCGAAGTGGGGAGAGTGAAGGTGGCAGGATTAGCGGATGGAGGGTTTCCTGGAATGAGGGTACTACTGGGGGTGCACAGGTGACGGCCTGGGTGTGATACGGTGATGATAAGGGCCAGGTGTGCTCACGGGACTAAGTAGCAAGGGTAGGGTAGAGGACACAGGATCACTGGAGAAAAGGAGGTCAAGACACAGAAGCCAAGGAGTTGGAAGGATCCCACTGAAATCATATATGTAATTATGATGGGAATAGTGAGCCGAGAGCTATAATGTTTGCATTTTTCTCCATTTATTTGCATTAAAAAAAAACAAACTCTGGCTGCAATTGGAGAACAGGCTGAAGACCATGAGAAAGGGCCTGCTCTGTCTGGGAGCAGAGTTGCAGCTTAGCCAGCCCAGGTTCCAGCCACTGCCACATTTGCATCAAGGTCAGTTTGGGTTGGTTTTGCCCAGAGGTCAGCAAATTCTCATGCCGGAAGTGCTCACAGCAGAAGTCAGCCCCCATCTTCAGACCCTCCCCGGGAGGGAACAGCAACTGTTTTCAGCCCTCTGTGGCCATTCAGAAGCAGTGCCGGTCCCTTTCTTTGTTTCCCTGGTGTAAGGGTGGCTATGAAGAGGCAAGTGCCCCAAAGCTTTGTCTCTCCTCTCTCTGGGTGAACCACTTGTTCATCTGTACACTGGACCCGGGAGGTGTAAAGGCCTGATCTTGTCCATGCCTTCCGTTAAATGCTTCAAGCTCCAAAGCTTCCCTAGTTCAAAAAATCTTGCTGCATATAAGAAGCATTACACTGGGATGTTCAGACCTCAGTAGGCTTTAGTTTTTCAGCCCCCTAGTCAATAGGGGAAATTACCAATGGGGAAATGATGGTGTTTTACACATTAACGTCCTCTCAGAGCCTGGTCCACGTCAGCACGTAGGCTGAGAAGTCAGCAACCTGCTGAGGTGCTAAACCATCTCTAAAGGCCTCACAGGAAAGGATATACTTGTGACTCTTGAATGCCCCTGTGTGATTGTTTTGTTTTTTTTGAAAACAAGCATAGAATGGAGGATCAGTGGTCTAAGGTAAGGATCGGCAAACGGCCCTTACCCAAGTTTGGCCAGTTGGCTGTTTTTTTGCAAATAAAGTTTCATTAGAACATAGTCGCAGCCATTAATTTCCTCTTAATCTATTTTCTGTTTTTGCACCACAGTGGCAAAGTTGAGTAGTTGCAACACAAACTTCACGGCCAGCAAAGCCTAATATTTACTGTCTGACCCTTTACAGAAAAAGTTTGCTGACCTCTAGTCTAAGGTATATTGGATTTTTAAAATAATAATATTATAAGTATTATTTACATTATTCTGTCTTTTTTTATATAAAGTAGAGAGTCATCTGTGGCTGATGAAACAAAGGTTTGAGTTTATTTTTTAAATTGGAGAAAGAGTAGCCTGTAGGGGATTAAAAAGAGTGATCAGATTATATACTAAAAGGGACAAGGGAAAGGGGATTAAATTCTCTCTTGTCCTAGAAGAAAATCATTAGGAAAGTCAAGTCTACAACTCAAGAAATAGCCGTTCAAGCAGAACGTCCACAGAGGGCGGGAGCGCCTGACGGAAGGGCGGGGGGCAGCACCTCGGGAGCCCGTTGGGGCGGAGAACTGCTGTCGTGCATTATGAGTTCATCTGTACTGTTTGATTTTTTTTTAAACCATGTGATGACTTTTTTTTAATTTAAAAAACATGAGGACAATTTTACGTGAAGTATTTCCTCTAATTGCAGCATCTACCCTCCAGTCCCAGGACAGGAGAGCTCTCTGCAGTGGGCAGGAAAGAAATTTGAGGAGATCCCGATCGCACACATTAAAGCGTCCTACAACAAGTAAGCGGGCAGCAGGGCAACCCTGGCTGGTGCGGAGGGTAGGGGAGCCAAGGCGGGCCCTGGGCGCCCTGCTTGGAGTGGAAGTCGGGGCGCCAGTCCTACGTGCAGGTGCAGGGTCACCCAGGCCCCTCCTCCTCGTTTTAGGAAACCACCTCTGTCTTTATGAGGATTATTCAGATCTCATGAAAATCTGAGCTAGGTTGGGCATGTCGTATTGATAAGATTTCCCTGCTTTCCTCGGGAGCAGTATTTCCTGGTTCTGCTCAAGAGTTGGAGAGACTGTGTTTTAAGGGCAGAAGGTCCCTGCATGAAGGTACTGAGTGTCCCTGAGCACTGGGGGACAGGGTGTGGGTGATACATGAATAAGGTGAGAGAGATGGCTTAGGAATGTATGAGTTATTAACAATCTAACCAAGATGTACACCTTCCAGGAAGTGTTGACCCTTTGGACTCATCTGGGGCCGCTGTGCGTTGACCTCTAACCTCCCAGGACTAAACGGGAATGGTGACAGATTTAACATGACAAGACTAGTGTTCTGTGCGGTTTACAGACAGGTGCCGAGGGAATTCCTGACTGTGTTGGCATTGGAAGCCTTGCCGATACTGGTGACAACTTTGAAGGCAGCCCCCTCTTGGAGAAGGACCAGTATTTGCTGGTAGCCTGCCCATGAAGCAGTGCAGAGAGGAACCGAGACTACTGGTGGTCACGGAGAGTGTGGGCGGGTTCCACAGTGTCCCTTTCAGCACGCGTCTGATGGGCTCAGATGAGAGCAGCTGCATGTCCTTTTCTGCCCCTTTCAGGCTAGTAAGGACAGAGGGTAACTCGCCCTGTTTATGCGTTGGTTGAAGTCGCTGTGACCTACCCTGGAGACCACTGTTGTGGTTTTTTTCAGGGACCAGCAATTCTCTTAGTTTCTGTTCAGTGTAGGACCCGCAGGGAGCTCTGGTAGGGGCCAGTGGCAGCCGTAGCCCGGCCAGAAGCAGGAGGCAAGCCCAGGGTGCCTCCAGCAGGCCATGCACAGCTGCCCCCCGACTCCTCTTTAGGGAGCCCTCAGACCAGAACACAGGACAGTGGCGGCTAAGGGGGAAATGGAAAGCACATCTAAGGACTTCTTCAAGTTATTCTTAGTTTTCATTTAACTTGTAAAGTTAGAAATGATCAGAAAAAAGTTTTTACTTATTAAAAAAAATTTGATCGTGGGTTAGTGTGGCATAGCATTAAAATTATACAATATAGTCATATTGCTAACTTTTTTTAGGTATGCTAATGGTTTTGTGGGATATGTTTAAAGAGTCCTTATCATTTAGACAAATATACTGAAATATTTACAGATGAAATGATGGGTTTGGAATTTGCTTCAAAATAATCCTTCAGTGGGAAAAAGGGGGTGGAAACAGCGTTCATCGCTGAAACTACACTGGACACGAATTAGTAATTGTTGAGGCTGGGTAATGGGCCCATGGGAGTCTGTAAACTATTATATTCACTTTTGTGTTTATTTGAAACTCTCCCTATTGAAAAGACTTTTAAAAATTATTTGATGTGAAATATCTATTTCTTAGGTGGGAAAAGGCAGACAAGGACATCAAATCTAATTTAAACACTAGAAGGAAAACTGGCCTCCCTTCTTCTGGACGACATTTAACCACCCTCAGAGTATATACCTGCCTTAGTCAGCTCCGGCTTCTGTGTAACAGAACACTACAGGCCGCGTGGCCTCAACAACAGACATTTATTTCCCACGGTTCTGGAGGCTGGAGGCCCGAGATCAGGGCACAGCACAGTCAGGTCCTGGGGAGAGCTTTGCCAGGCTGCTGGCGGCCAGCATCTCACTGTCCTCACACAGTGGAAGGGATGAGAGGGCACACTGGGTCCCTTTTATAAGGCCACTAATCCCATTCATAAGGGATCCCAGAGGCCCCATCTCCAAATACCATCACCTTAGGGATTAGGGTGTCAACATATGAACTGGGGGGCACAAACCTTCAGTCCGTAACAGAGCTCTCTTTAGACTGTATGGCCTGTCCGCTTTGATGCAGTTTGGGGGCTGATTCTGACCTTCCATATAGGAGGCCTAAAAACCTTCATCTGATAAAGTGAAAGCAGCTTTTTTCTCCCTCCTGGGGGCTTGTGAGGGCATAGGTGAGCACAGCCCCGATGCCCTGAAGAGTCACTGTATCCCGTCTGCCTCCCCCGCTTGCCCAGCACACAGATCCAGGTAGTCTCTGCCGCTCACGAGCCCCTTTCCCGTGCTTCCTGCGGCACGGAGGGGTTTCGGAACGCCAAGAAGGGCACCGCCATCGCAGCGCAGACAGCCGGCATCGCTGCCGCGGCGGTGAGTACAGCTCTGCCTGGCCCTCCGCAGTGCCCTCTGCTTTCTGCGAGGCCGATCACTGCGGTGGCAGGTCTCCCACACTGGCCATTCAGCCCCAGTGGGGTCCCCATTGACCAGTTTCTGTTAGGTGCCCTAACACTGGTGTGGTTTGCAGAGGTCTGTGAGGGAGGTTTCTCCTTTCTCTCTCCATTTGAGCAGAAGTGAAACACGTGTCACTTATTCTAAAAAAGGCAAAGGGCTGAAGACTTACAAGGTCTCCTCAATTTAAGACCAGTGGGGTGGCAGCTGGTGATGGTAACCTACCTGGGGAAGATGTGGTATGGTAAGGACTCGCATGCAAGACCAGCCCAAGGGTGGACTGTTGCAGACCTTTCTAGAAGCAAACTGGCCGTGTGCTGCCATTGGTATATTTATCGAACATTACCTTACGCCAGACACTTGATATTCATTATCTTAAATCCTCAGAAGACCCTCAGTAGTACCCACACTTTTAAGAGGCAGTTGATATTGTGTGCATCTTGCTCAGAGCCGTGCAGCCAGCTCGGTTCCCTGAACTGAACATACTGGCCTGGGACTAGCCTGCACACGGCCTCCTGCAGCCCAGGCCCTAAAAGGTTCACTCTGCCAAAGCAGGAGTATTTCCTGAAGGAAAACCTCAGCCTTCAAACAAAGCTTAGTGCCCAAGAATGTCAGCTGCTATGTATCAACAATCATCAGACACACTAAATGTCCACCAACTGGACAGAAATGGCAGCAGTAACAGTGGCTTCTGCATGGTGGGTTGAGTGAGTTGTGTGTTTTCCAGGCTTTCCCTAATGAACTGCCTTTATAATGAAGAAAGAAAAATTTAACTATAATTGAAGATGTAAAATGATAACACTTTTTAAGTGGGTTTTTAGGCTCAGCCCTCAAGTCCAGGGTACCTCATCATGGCCTGAAATTCTGCCATTTACCTACCTGGGAAAAATCTGAGCAATACTTAGAAACCTCCATGAGGTGGCAGTGATGTCCTGGGCTAAAAAGGACCAGAGCCGACTGACTAGGGCTTGACGAGCTCTGTGCTCTCTGCTGGTGTCTGTCCTGCTCTGCGGCCATCTGTCCCCTCGTCCTTCCCTGTCTTCTGAGTGTTTCCAGAAGCAGGTGCCTTCTTCCTGGACCTCACAGCCCCGCTGCCCCGGGCGGCAGGAGCACGAGCGCGGGATGTAGTCTCTCTGTGGGACGCTGACCACTTGCTGTTTCTCTCCAGAAAGCCGCGGGGAAGGGCGTCACCCACGTCCGAGTTGTGGTGAAAGGCCTGGGGCCGGGGCGCTTGGTAAGTGACCAGGGTTCTCCGCATGCATGGGCCGCTTCAGTGGGGGGGGGGCTTGGGAACAGTGTGAGGAGGTGGGAGGACCTGGCGTGGGTTTCCAGTATAGCCCAAAGTTTCTTTCTGTTGTTCTTCTAATCCACCAAGCTTCTCAAAGTCCTGATCGCTCAGTGTGATTCATCCGACTCTTACTGAGTGCCTACTGTGTGCCAGGCTCCGGGAATAGAAACACTGTCCCCAGGGACATCACAGATGATCCCTCAGTACAGACCAGTGAGCACATGGGAAAGCTTGTGCCCAGGGTACTGGGAGCCCATTGCGAATGATCTGGAAGGTGTCCCCAAAGAGGTGCTATCTCCATGTGGACAGAAGTATTAAGAGGTGGGGGGTGTTGGGAGGGGCCATACCAGACACAGGAAACTACAAAAGTGGAATGCATAAGGTATGTTAAGGTTTGTCAGTAGTCTTTGCTCTTAGATTGTAAAACACAAGGTGGGACATGGCACTGCACCTGGAAGAGGGGACAGCACCGGGACTCAGTTAGGGGTTTGTTTGGGAGACCTTTGTGAGAGAACAGGATTGGGGCTGTAGCTCTCAGAGCCAGGGAGCCTCGCTACCCTCCTCCCCACCCCACCCGGCCCTCTCAGGCCCCCTCTGAACACACCGGGTCGTCATTTCTGGGACCCTGTTATTCTACTGCTCCTCTGTTCCTTCCAGTCTGCTATCAAAGGACTGACCATGGGGGGCCTGGAGGTGATCTCAATCACAGACAACACCCCCATCCCCCACAACGGCTGCCGCCCTCGGAAGGCACGGAGGCTGTGATGGGAAGGAAGCCCACACCCGAACCTGGCCTGCAGCGCACACCCTGCCAACCTCTCCAAAGGCCACTTGTCGGGGCCCTCCCGGCAGCAAGGTGCACCCGCCCTATATGGGGTGGCTTTCGCTTGTTCCTCTGACTAGAGGGCAGTGTGCCGGCAAGGGACACCGGTGAGCTCCAGGCGCAGCTGTGGCCCCGACTCCAGCCATTGGCACTGCCTCTGCTCTGAAAAATAAAAATCTCTCTGCCATTTGTATTAGTTCATGAGTTTTTTTGCTTCCAGAGTTGCAAAAGAGATTATGAACTGAGGTTAGAACCTAGACGAAAGGGTGGAAAGGTAGATGTGAGCTGCGGTTCACACACCTCCAGCTTTGATTTTGGATATTTCCATTTTATCTCCTTAAGCAGGTTTCCGGAGCTCCACATGCCAACTTTTCTTACTAACTTGTAATTTGGCCCCAAAATGAGAACTTTTTGCCACCTACCTCTGGAGTATTCCGATAGTGGAAGATTTCAGTGTTGGCAGGCATATTTGAAGTTAGTTCTGACAGTATGGGAGAATTGGCCTGAATTGTGGACAGTCAGAGATTGCCTTCAGGAAAGTCATCTTTTGCACACTCCACAGGCCTCCGCAGTCCCAAGCCCCACGATTCAGCAACCCGAAAGGGCGGTACAGTAGAGTGGTATAAAATAGGATTCTGTAGAAAATAGGGTGGGTGGAGGGCTGGGCACGAGCACAGCCCAAATGGAGAAGGTGCAGGAAGGCGAGTTGGTGTGGAGCCCGGATGTGCTGCCAAGTGGGCCCGGCCTGGGAACCCTAGGCGAGACTGCTCATTTGTTGGGGCTCTGGGGTCCCTGGATACCACACAGGCCAAAGGCGAAGGCTCTGGAGGCCCGGCAGGAGAGACGCGTCCTTAGAGGGCCAAGGGTGAGCACCTCACCAGGAGATGAGCGGCACACGTGCAACAAAAGCCGCACTCCCCTGAGCCGAGGCTGCGGGAGGGGCCTCCTGGCCACAGAGGGGAAGGCGCCACCCCTGTGCCCACCAGCTGACCGATGTAATTCCCTGAACTCAGTGCGGTTAATCCACAGCTGCCTCTAAATAGGCTGTGGTATTACAGGCTAGAGAAGTGGGAAAGCCCGTGACCTGGGCAGGAATCTGGAAGGAAAATGCCGCCTGCCTTCTCTCCCGTCCTTAGCAGGACCTCTGAAGGCTAACCTGTGACTGGTAGCCTGCGCACCCAGGGAGCTAAAGCTGCTGCCCTAAGGGGTTCACACTGTTTCACCATAAAAACTGCATGTAAGCGTGGTGCATAAAAGACACAGGCCTCTTGAAAACTGCTTTGTGAACTGATAACGGTTTGATTCAGGTGGACAAAGGGCCTGGAGCAAGTAGGCAGTTTCATCAGCCAGGGCCCAGCAAGAAACAGGGTTCAAAAGGACTAAAAGGAGTTGAAGGCTCTCAGAGGCACAGAGTTAAGGGAATGACACACTGCAGCAGCCGAGGCCCAGCAGCCGGCAAGGCTGGGGGAGGGACAGTCCCCCGAGGCTGTCAGGAGCCCCGGCCTGGCTGCTCCCACCTTCTGATCAGCTGCGGCCCCCGGCGGCTGAGCTCAGTGAGAAGCAAGAAGGCAAGGCGGCGGGGCTGTGTGGGCCTCGGAGGGTCGGCCTCCCGAGCCGAGGAAGGGTGAGCACGGCGGGTCTGTCATTGCTGAAGTGACACCCTCCGTACACTGTCATTTTAGAAAGCATTACTCACAAGAGGACTTTGAAAAGGAAGACACTGCCCAGGGCAGCCTAAAACTGTAGACTGGATACCGGGGACCCCAAGGTCCAACTGTCTTGGGCCCAGGCATAGATGCTTGGCACAACCACCAGGAGCCAGCTGGGGAGGGCCACCAGCGTCAAGGTGCCCTGGACAGGGCACGCTGCTTGGTTCTGGGCTCTCAGTGCACACCAGGCTCTGAGGCCCCTGAAACCTGTGCCCTCTTGAACTGTTATTAGTCTCTTCTCAGTAAGTCCTGGCCTCTCAAAGACTAGCCCCCTAGGGAAACAGGCACGGTTGCTGAAGGCTGGCCAAGTAAGGCAGTTACCATCTGCCTAAAATGCCAGGCTGCCAGTCCCCGCTGCTCAAGCCCTTCTCGGCAGCAGACGTCTCAGTCCTGAGGATACAGGCGAGCCATGTGCTTGCACGTCCCCAGGGCTGGGGGAGGCAGAGACTCGTTTTGGGTCCCGAGTATCTGCACCAACAGAGTACTGGTATCGGGTTGTGCTTCCTGGGTGCATCTGCTTCTACCCAAAACTGGTAGCGTGGGACTGGCTGTGGAAGGGAATCCTCTCCTCTGCTCCCCTGTGCAGGCAGGAAGACATACAGTGTCTTCCGTTTCTCTCTCAGCCACAGTCATCAGCCAGCACGGAGATGTACTGTCACTGCCAAAACAAGCTGTTCAACGCTGGAGTGCCTGGGAGCCGGCAGAACATCACTCGGTGCTTTAGGAGGAACTATACTCCAGTCGCCTCTGCCAACACCTGGCTCTGAAAGGCCATGGAAAACAAAGGGCATAGATAACTTCCCCCTGGGCTCCTTTATTCTTTTTCTCCATTCATTGTTTCCTCTTCTGGATAGAAGACACATTGCCTTTTAAATCTGAGTTTTAACAGCCCAAAGTGATGGAGCGGCCACTGCCAAAGAGGAAACTGTTCGTTCAGCCAAACTTAGCAAACGGGTCATTGCACAGACACGCTGGGCTCTGGGGGAATGGATACGGCACTGCCAACACTGGCCCCGGGCTCGGGCGAGGGAAGCTAGACGGGCGTGTAGCTGAATTAGAAGTCCCATAAGAGGCACGGGTGTTTCTGGTGTTTGAGTGGAAGCAAGAGCCCCTCAGTTTAAAGGATAGGAGGGAAGGCTTTGTGGAGAAGGCCAGCAAGACGCCCCACATGGCCCTGTGGGGTCCCTAGGACGACACGCAAAGCAGCGCAGCCCCAGGCTGCAGGGGCTGCCCACTGGGTGCGGCTCAGCTGGCAGCTGGGGCTCCTCGCTCAGCCCGGAGGAAGAATGGAAGCACAAGCTAACCAAACATCAAGGGAAAAGGAAGGAGTCACAGGCTTTACGGTCACAATGAGAATAGAGAGTAGGTTCAACGTGACAGACGAAGAGAGATGGGCGTGGAGACAGCTGCCGTCAGGAAGGAGCCTCAGAGTTAGTTCGGAGTGATACAGGCGGTGAAGGTAGGTGTGCAGGCACCTAAAACAGAATGGGAATAAGAGTCACTGAGGTTTAAGTCAAGAAACTATGAGAAGTGGACAAAGAAAGCATCTTGATGCTGAAACCCCCACCTCGGTGGCAGGGAGGGGACAGAGAAGTTGTTGGAAAGAGTGGGGGCCCCCAAGCAGCATGGTCCAGAGTGCAGGAGCATAGGGGGTTAGGAAGAGGGGGGATAGATAAACCCCAAAGGAGGAGGGCGGCTGAGGGGAGGCAGTAGACTGTCCCAAGGGGCCTGGGTGTGGTCAGCCTGTGGACACCCCTCCGTGGCCCTGGGGGAGGCACAGTGAGGGGACGAACAGGAGGCCTGGGTGGTGAGATGGCTCCTCTTTGGGCCCCTGACGACAGGGCTGGTGAGGAGGGCCCTGGAGAAGGGAGTCTGGGGCCGGGCCGCGTGGTGACCAAGTGGGGACCTGCGAGGGTGTGGAGACGAAGAGGCTGGGTGTGCCTGGAGGGACAAGGACAGTGACCCGCCCTGGCCATGGTCTGGATTGGGACCCGTGTCCAATGTCTTCTCTGCTTCTAAGCTGATTTTATAAAGAATACAAAAGGTCAGACACCCATAAAAAGAGGCTCAATCTCACTAGTACCCAGGAAATGGGCATTTAAATGCTGACCATCATTCCCTAAAAGGATGCTGATCAAAGCCATGGTGGGAATGAGATCACCCAGAAAAAAGTAGAGAATGAGGAAGAAGAATGCTGTGAGGAGGAGGGGAGAGGAGACCGCAGAGGAGGCGGGTGGAGCCATCAGAGGGCAGGTGCGGCCGCTCGGAGGCCAGAGGGGCAGGTGCTTCCAGAAGAAAGGGACAGAGTGCAGACTGCGCCGAGCTCAGCCAGCAGCTCAGGCAAGATGACAATGGGGATTAGGCACGTGGGGGTCACCAGTCACCAAAGTGAAAAGCGGAGAGTGGGAGATGCAGAAATGGGTGCTGAGTCAATTTACCCAAAGAATTTAAGTTCTCGGATTCAAAAAGACATGCACCCCTATGTTTATCACAGCACTATTTACAATAGCCAAGATATGGAAGCAACCTAAGTGCCCATCAGTAGATGAATGGATAAAGAAGATGTGGTGCATATACACAGTGGAATACTGTTCAGCCATAGAAAGAAACAAATCCTCCCATTTGCAACGACATAGATGAGCTGGAGGGTACTATGCTCAGTGAAATAAGCCAGGCGGAGAAAGACAAATGCCATGTGATTTCCCTCATTTGTGGAGTATAACAATGAAGCAAAAGTGAAGGAACAGAACAGCAACAGACTCCAAGAAGGGACTGGTGGTTACCAAAGGGGAGGGGCGTGGGAGGGCGGGTGGGGAGGGAGGGAGAAGGGGACTGAGGGGTATTATGTTTAGGACACATGGTGTGGGGGTCACGGGGAGAACAGTGTAGCACAGAGAAGGCAACTAGTGGATCTGTGGCATCTTGCTGCACTGATGGACAGTGACTGCACTGGGGTCTGGGTGGGGACTTGATAATATGGGTAAATGTAGTAACCACATTGTTTTTTCATGTGAAACCTTCATAAGAGTGGGTATCAGCAATACCTTAATAAAAAAAGAAAGGAAAAAAAGAGAAAAGAAATGGGTGCCAAGTCTTCTGACCAAGGCTGCATTCTGGCAACAGGGAACTTGTGTGGGTCAGCACGCCTCCCTCCCCGCCCAAGACACAGCAGGTCATGAGCTGGGGTGTGCAGGAGCCCTGGGCCTTGGGGAGAGGAGAGGAAAGAGGCTGAAAGTGGAGAAGCAGCCCTCAGCCAGGGAACGCAAGGCCAAGCCACCCAGGGAGACAGCGTGCGGGCTCGGGTGGCCGTGCCATTGTAAGCTGGGAGCAGCGGTGTCAGACTGGGACGTGACGCGGGAACCAACCATGGAAGCACAGCGTCCTTGCCATCAGGACACAGGGAACGTTTCTTCTTTCTTCCCCCCAACATGCCAGTTGTTCTGAAATAAAAATGCCCTCCCTCTCTGAGCTCTTGTTAGGGGGAATATAAATAGCTAGAGCCTCTTAGAGGGGAATTTGGCAACACCTGTCCGCACTGACGATGTTCAGACCGTTAGCTGCCTGACTCCCTCCTAGGACTCGAGGGCGCAGAGCGGCGTGTGCAGGAGAGCTCCCTGCACAGCGGCCGTGCTGCCTGCACTGCCACGGTCACAGCCACCAGCACTGCCACGGTCACAGCCACCAGCCCAGTGACCCTTGTGCACTCGAGATGTGGCTAGTATGACTGAAGAACTGAATTCTAAGTTTTATTTAATTCAGATTGATTGAAACACAAATAGCAACAAGTGGCTGGTGGCCACTGTACTGGGCCTTAGACATTTTTCCACTGTGGAACAAGAATGCAAAGACATATATTCACCGAGGCTCTGTAAGTAACAGTAAAAGATTGGAACCTAAATGTCCATCAATAAGCAGCTAGCTAAAGAAATTATGGTCCATCCATATAATGGAATGTTAGCCCTAAACAAGCCAACGTGTATTGCCAAGTAAATAATAAAGACCGAGGTGGGGGAGTGGGGGAGGACAATGTGTATAGCATCTAATTTTTGCAGAAAAGGACAAGACATATACATATGTGTATATGCATGACATATACATACGTGTATATGCATTGAATATCCGGGAAGACACATCCAAAAATGGTAGCATTCTCTCCAGGGAGAGAAACTGAGTGACTGGGAAACTGGTGGAAAAAAAGACTTACCTTTTCACTTTTTGCACCTTTAGAAGAAGGTGCTCTGTACAGGTTGCTGCTCATACAAATTAATGAACCAATTAAAATAAAAATAGAAATAAAGAACCAGTTTATTTAAAATGTATAGAAGTTGCAGAGTCAGACATTATGTAGATTACCTGCTGAAATGTGCACATAACACTTTTTAATACACATTTTGACACATGGATCCTGTAACACCTCCCGCACCACAGGTGGCCCAGTATTTGGGAGTAGCCGTCTGATCTGGTTTGGAAATTTGTCCTGATAATTCATCTAGCATCTCCCCTCTGCCTTCCCAGGCTCAAATTAAATTGTGCACACGCCCTGTGATTTAGCATAACAAACCTTGCCAGAAAAAGTCAGCCTCGGTGCCTTTATTGCTTGGCTGGAAGGAAGGGGCAGAGGGGCAGGGGCTCCGTTTCCATAGTGCCCTGAGGCAGCCTGACCACCTTTGATTTGCCTAATCCTCTTGAACTAAAGGAAATGTCAACTGAGGGGCAGCGCGGTGTCCCAGGGGGCCCTGTCAGGACACCTGTTGTCTAGACCCTGTTGAGCACAGATTCTGCACTTAGGCTGTCAGGCCACATGCCCCTTCCCCCATTGGACCTTAGTTTCCCCTCAAAGAGGGGTTGTGTGGCATTTGCTCTGGTATCAGGCGCCTACAGCTCATTCATGGCCGGGAGGAAAGCATGGCCTGAAGTTCTCACTAGTGGCCACACTGCATGAGAACTTTAGGGACATGAAAAAAGCCTGACTGGGTGCCCTAGAACTGCTCTTCCCCCCAGCTGCCCATCCCTTCCAGCCTGCTGAAGTGGGAAGAGCTTGGACCTCGGAGACAAAGAGGGCTGAGTCCGAAGCCAGGCTCTGCTCTGCCTCCAAGGAGCTGTGGGGGGATTCGCTAAGATAAACTGTATATAAAACCCAGCTATAGGTGTTGGCAAAACTGGACAGCTACATGTAAGAGAATGAAACTGGATCACTGTCTAACCCCATATACAAAAGTAAATTCGAAATGCATCAAAGCCCTGAATGTAAGTCATGAAACCATAAAACTCTTATAAAAAAAACACAGGCAAAAACCTCTTGGACATAAACATGAGCAACTTCTTCATGAACATATCTCCTCAGGCAAGGGAAACAAAAGCAAAAATGAACAAGCGGGACTATATCAAGCTGAAAAGCTTCTGTACAGCAAAGGACATCATCAATAGAACAAAAAGGCATCCTACAGTATGGAGAATATATTCATAAATGACAGATCCGATAAAGGCTTGACATCCAAAATATATGAAGAGCTCATCCACCTCAACAAACAAAAAGCAAATAATCCAATTAAAAAATGGTCAGAGGAGCTGAACAGACAGTTCTCTAAAGAAGAAATTCAGATGGCCAACAGACACATGAAAAGGTGCTCCACATCACGAGTCATCAGAGAAATGCAAATTAAAACCACAATGAGATATCACCTCACACCAGTAAGGATGGCTGCCATTCAAAAGATAGACAACAACAAATGTTGGTGAGGTTGTGGAGAAAGGGGAACCCTCCTACACTGCTGGTGGGAATGTAAATTAGTTCAACCATTGTGGAAAGCAGTATGGAGGTTCCTCAAAAAACTCAAAATAGAAATACCATTTGACCCAGGAATTCTACTCCTAGGAATTTACCCTAAGAATGCAGCAGCCCAGTTTGAAAAAGACAGATGCACCCCTATGTTTATCACAGCACTATTTAAAATAGCCAAGAAATTGAAGCAACCTAAGTGTCCATCAATAGATGAATGGATAAAGAAGATGTGGTACATTTACACAATGGAATATTATTCAGCCATAAGAAGAAAACAAATCCTACCATTTGCAACAACATGGATGGAGCTGGAGGGTATATGCTCAGTGAAGTAAGCCAGGTGGAGAAAGACAAGTACCAAATGATTTAACTCATCTGTGGAGCATAAGAACAAAGAAAAAACTGAAGGAACAAAACAGCAGCAGACTCACAGAACCCAAGAATGGACTAACAGTTACCAAAGGGAAAGGGACTGGGGAGGATGGGTGGGAAAGAGGGGGGAGAAAGGGGACATTATGATTAGCATGTATAATATGTGTGGGGGGCACAGGGAGGGCTGTGCAACACAGAGAAGACAAGTAGTGATTCTATAGCATCTTACCACGCTGATGGACAGTGACTGTAATGGGGTTTGTGGGGGGGACTTGGTGAAGCGGGGAGCCTAGTAAACATAATGTGCCTCATGCAATTGTTGATTAATGATACCAAAAAAAAAAAAACCCAGCTATTGTGCTCACCCAGGGTGCTTCTGCTCTTCCCCCACACCGCCCTGGGCTCCAGTGTGGGGTCCTGGCCGGGAGCATGGTGGATGCAGGCATGTGCCCATCTTCCTGCGACCATCATCACCGTCACCCAAGCTTTTATCCTGTTATTTTAATCAGAAAATATTCTCTCGGAGCCAATCAACCACCCTCGTACTCCCTTGAATCCACTCAACTGTAGATTAAGCCAGATTGTTAAAAATTTGCAGCCAAAAATTAAATTAAAAAGCCACCATGACTCAAGAATTGGTCCCTCAAGGGTCTTTCTTTCCTCCCTCCTTTCTTGAAAATGTCTCAATATTCAGACACAATATGTCTAAAACCTGGAAGCTGCTTGAAGCAGCTTAGAGGCTGGTGAGAGAGACAAATTCTGAAAAACCCTGTGGTAATACCACTGGTGCTACCACAGAAAGGGCGTGTGTGTGTGTGTGTGTGTGTGTGTCAGGGTGTGAGTGTGCATGATGATAATGGTATCAAGGAACATTCCCTAGAGGAGGTGACACTTCAGCTCAAAATAAGAGTTAAGAGTTAGGGGACAAATGTGGGAGACAAGAGCTGACGGGGGAAGTTTCCAGCAGGGAGGATGCAGGAAGGTGAACATAGGGCAGAGGGCAGAGATGCCAGTCTGCAGTCAACGCAAACAGTTCAGAGTCCAGGATGATGGGAGGCTGGAGCAGGCTGAGTAACGGCCCCCAGAGCCGGCAGGTCCTAACCCAGAAACCTGTACATGTTACCTTTTATGCAAACAGGGTCTTTGCAGATGTGATGAAAGATCCTTAAAATGGGGAGACGATCCTGGATCATCCGGATGGACCCTAAATGAGATCACATGCATCCTTATAAAATGGAGGTGGAGGGAGCTTTGACTTCACAGACAGAAGAGGGGCAGGCTCTGTGACCCTGCAGGCTGACGGGAGTGATGCAGCCACAAGCCTGGACTGCCTGGAGCCACCAGATGCTGGCAGAGGCCAGGAGGGGCCTGTCCTCCAGAGAGGAGAGTGATAGAGGGCAGCAGCAATCAGTGCTGTCCAGCAGGCTCGTTCAAAAGAGGTTCTAGAGGCAAAATTTCTCTTTCTGGGTGGAAGAGAGGCCAAGAAGCACGGAACGGCCACAGCGAGGGCCCGTCAGAAGGCACCGGTGGGGCTGCAGCAGCCCCAGCTCCTCAGACACCCAGGAACTGGGGGCCTTGCCTCCTGGGGCCTGGGTGGGGGCAGGTGGACCTCAGCCACTGCAAGGACCCTCCCCAGCCCTGGATGTGCCAGCAGAGCACAAAGCTGCTCCCAGGAGAGGACAATCGGGATCCTGACAGCACGTCCCTGGGAGCAGACAAAGCACATTTTTTTTTGTCCTGTTGGGATTGGGATAATTGGGGCATTAACAGAAATGCATTTCTCACCTATTTTCTGTCTGACTGAAAAGTACTTTGCAGTCATTTAGAACCCTCACACTCCTATAATCAGTGCTCACGTAGCTCAGACAGAAGCAGAAAACTGGGTCACCACGTGGGCTCCAGAGCCTCCCAGGATGCAAGCAGCAGGTGCAGGCCCACCCCCTACTTGCCCCCCGAGGACATAACCTGCTCTGGGCAGCCCCTCAGTGAAGGGCAGGCACAAGAAACAGGCTGAACTTGGACTAACAGGATCCGACTTCATTTTTCCCCATGAAATCAACCATGTGAGGTCCCCCATTCTGTGCCCCTAAACCCCAGCTTAGGAAGAGTCCATGGCTTTTGGGTTGCTTTTAATTGTAAGAATAAGTCCCAGTTTGATATAATTCTCCTTCAGAGATCTAAAGGTCCCTCAGAACTGTAACAAAACCTCCATCTCGGCTGTCCAGAGAATCTCCCTTCCCCGCCTGCGGCCCCGTCTTCTCTCTTCAAGGCTGGCATGGGGGAGGAAGGACCTAGGGGTACAGTGCCAAGCTAGTCCTCCAGGTGAGAGGTTCTCTTGCCCAGTGCTGGCCGCCACACCTCCATTATGACTGGCCGGCTCCTGTGTGGGTCTGGGGCCTTCTGTGGTGGACGCGGACGTGTGCTGTCTAGAGCCCCTTGAGGAAGGGCCTGCGGCCCAGCTGCAGGGAGCACTGTTCACCCCAGGGACAGCCTCAGAGAGCTGTCAGGTCCCCGCCGCACCCTTCCAGTGGCATGCCCACCCAATGCCCAGCTGAGCCCAGGTAAGGGCCTGGCCACTTCAGCTGAACAGGGCAGGCTCGGACGGGCACTCGCAGCTCTGCTGAACCTTGTGGGCTGGATTAGGCTGTGGGCCTGCGCAGCAGCTCTGCCCAACCCTGCCTTCCAGCTCCCTCCACTGGCATCAATCGTGGGCCACTCTCTAAGAAACGTCCCATGCACAGCACAGTCTGCTCCCCAGAGAACCCTAACACAGCCCCTTCAGTGACACACGTGTGCACTCTGATCTCTCCCCTCCCTCTCAGCTCCTGGTCCTGCGGCCCACCCCACCCAGCCTCCTGCTGTTGGCACCCCTGAGCATGTTAGGCGAGTGTGGTAGCAGCAATGTTGGCTCAAGCCCCGCTCCCTCCACAGCACCCACTGAGGAACCTTGGGGTGCCCTGCTTAGCCGTGCCCCACCAGATGCCCACAGCATGGCTTACCCAACCCCTGCCCCTCCCTCGCCCTGCGCCTCCAGCCTCACACCTGCAGGCTCCCCCAGCAGGAAGCGGGCACCTCTCTATCCTCATGTATATGCCCACCCAGGCTCCATGGGCTGCCGTCCTGCTTGCTCCCAGGAACCGTTGCTGAACTCTGCTTAGAGGTGGTGTGGCGGGCTCATAGGCTTTCTGAAGCTCTGCATGCTTCCAGCCAGGGCGTAAGACACCACTCCCCCCTTCCGATAGGTGCCCCCAACTCTGCCGGCCCTCCCCGCATCATTGGTGTCAAAGCCCAGGGAAGCAGGAGTGGTCGAACACAGGGTCTCACTGATGAGCCGCGCCTGCACCGGATTCGGAAGGAAGAGAGAACCCTCTCCCTCCGCTTCGGTTGTGAATGTTGGATTTTTCCTCGGCAGCTTTGCAGTGGCCAGAGCAGCATCCCTGTCCAGGGGTCTGGGACAGGCAGGGGTCTGAGGTCACCCATGCCCACAATCGCTCCCAAAGCCCTGCCTTCCTGCTGGGGCAGGCAGCAGCTTCCTGGAGGGTCTGCAGGGATGTCTCGGCCCTTCCAATGGTGTTTCAAACAATTTCCAGTAACAAATCCTTTTCTACCTAAAACAGCCAGTTTTACATTTCCTGTAACTGAACCTGACCGGTGCAGGATATGTTTTTGCATTTCACATCTTTTCCTCTGCCTGGATAGCGTTGCGGTTGTTGGATTCGTTCTGCTGTCTTTGATTAAGTCCACATGGATGTGACTAGCCCTGGTCTTTACCCTCTCATCCCCCACTGTGTACGCAAATCCCCCTGTGACCCTGGTTAAACCGCAGGTTCTGATTCAGAGGGTCTTGGGTGAGGCCTGAGAGTGAGTTCCTTACCAGTCACTCTGCTGGGACCTTCTGGCAAGCACGGCTTTAGACTGTGAGGGTGCATAGCCGACCATCATCAGCTCTGGACCACTCGCCGAAATTCCAAGGCAGCAGGAGGACGCCCCATTATCATCCTGAGATGGGGGGATGGGGCTAGGCCAGGTGCACGGGGCCACAGAGGCGCTCAGGGCCCTCAGGGTCCCAGCGGGCCAGCTCCTGGACCCGGGCCTGCCACACCACCTCTAGGCGGAGCCCTGTGTCAGAGGCCACGCCTCATCACTAGAGAAGTGCTTCCCCAGCACAGGCTGGTGGTGCTGCCTGGCTGGCACTGGGTTTCTGTTCCCCAGAGGACGAGCACTTCAGGAGCACAGAGGAGCAGGACCGTCGTTCCTGGGCTGGGAATGGGAGCAGGTGCGGGGCCAGGACAGGAGGCTCAGAGGAGCTGGGCCCTGGTACCAGTGAGGGGGTCTGGGTGGCAAGAACACAGAACAACTGCCGGACGGCAGGAACATGTCGCCGGCTGGCCACATGCTCTGGGAACAGCCACCAGAGACGTGTGGGACAGGACGGGGCAGAGGGAGGGCAGGGTCTGGCTGGGAATGCTGAGCGGAAGGACTGGAAAGGGGCTGGGGCCACGCTGGGAAGGCCATGCTAAGGGGATCGGGGCACGCCTGAGGATCTGGGCAGGGTTCTGATCAGGTAAGCGAGCAGGGGAGGTGGTGCCCTGAGGAGTGGGGCACAGGGTAAAGGGCCGCGCAGGTCACATGCTCCCACACCAGCCGGGTCAGACGAGCCTGGCCTGCGGGCCTTATTAACTGTGTTTTATAAACAGATCCATTCACTTTGCTGGCTCTCATATTTCTTCAAAAGCAGGAACACTAACTGGAACAATAACAAAGAACATGTTGTCCATTTAGATTACTGGATAAACATGTGTCTTTGAGGCACAAATGGGAAACATTCAGTTCCACACCCAGTAAATAGGTGTTGAATGTGTTGAATGAATGAATGAATGTATGACACCCGAGCAAGCTGGGCAAACCCAGGGCTGCCCAGATCTAAGCAGTGTAGTGCCGGGCACACCCAGCCCAGGTTCAGCCAGGTGCTCACTGACCACTACAAAATTACACACCTTTTTTTTGAAATGTCTATAGACACTTCAATGTAACATGGCCAAAATAAAACTTGACTCTCTCCCCGACCCAGAAAACCTTTTCCCTCTCCCAGTGTTACCTAAGGTAGCTTATGGAAACACTTCCCGAGTTCAGGCCCAGAACCTCTGGATGCGTCCTCGATCCCTTGACTTACCCTATGTGGAATGCACCACGGGCCCTGCCTCCAAAAGACAGGCACCCCTCATTTTTACTGCACTTTACTTTATTGTTCTTTGCTTTATGGAGCTTTGCAGATACTACATTTTTTACAAATTGAAGGTTTGTGGAAACCCTGCACTGAGCAAGTCTATTGGCACCACTTTTCCAATAGCATTTGCTTACTTTGTGTCTCTGTGTCACATTTTGATAATTCTCACATTATTACAAACTTTTTCATTATCATAATCATATTTGTTATGGTGACCTATGATCAGTGATTAGGACTCACTGAAAGCTCAGCCAACGGTTAGCATTTCTTAGCAACAAAGTATTTTTAAATTAAGATATGTACATTTTTTAGACATAATGCTGTTGCACACTTAATAGACTGGAGTATAGTGTAAACGTAACTTTTATATGCACTGGGAAATGAAAAAATACATTTCACTCACTTCATCGCTTTCCTTGCCTTAGTGTGTCCGTAACAGAACTGCAATTACGTCCCAGCTCTGCCTGTAAGTAACAGTCCAACCACTTCTCACTGTGTCTTCCTACGGTCACCCTAGTCTCGCCTGGCCTGTTGCCCTGGACTCCGAATTGACCTCCCCTTTTCCCACTACTCCTTCCTTCAAACACAACCCATTTTCCACCCAGCAGCCAGAGTGATCGTTTTAAAACAAACCAGATGATGTCACTTGTGTGTTACTTTCCTTATGCTCTGTCACACCCGCTGGAACGTCACTGCTGGAAGGCAGGGACTTGTGCGTATGGACCCAGGGTTGAGGAAAGTGCCCAGGAACCACTTGTAGGACTCACCGAATGAAGGAGCCTAAGCCAGTGGCTGGGTGGGGGCCTCCCCTCCGACCCTGTCAATTACCTAGGGCTGCCTTGACCTGCCCCACGATGCAGAGGGGCAAGACACGGCCACTAAGTCAGCCTGAGTCCAGAAAATGCCATGAGAAAGTTGTGGAGCATCACAAAATGGCATTTTCAAAAAGGTTTTCTGTGACATTTCTGGAGAAACCTTCCAAAACAGCAAGTAGAAAGACTGGATTACCAGCAAGATGAGTGACTGGAATGATATATAGGTGTGGATTCTAGAGAATTATCTAGAATTCAAAACATTAGCCAGTGTCTGACTCTGAAAGGACACCATCATTGTGATGTCTCCAAAATGTGACAAAAAAATTTAGAAATGGAAAGGATGAGGATGATTTTGTTTTTTTTTTAAATAAGTACATAATAAATACTAATGAAACAACTGCTTAAGTAATCTGAAAAAGAAAATATGACCCAGATGTCATAAAGTATAAGACAGACTGGGAAGGTTCCAGAAGCAGTATTCTCAAAGGGGGAAAGGAGCATCCATCTATAGCTCTGGTCGCTTACCCACATATTCCTCTGGCCCCAAGATACTCTAATATTTATTTAATTATCCTATTGTCTTGAGTATATTTTTGAGAGATGCTTCAAATCCTTTGTGAAATGAGGCAGGCAACAGAGGGGCAGAGAGAACACAGGAAATCAGCTCAGCAGACCCAAGTCAAAGGGGATCTAGAGGGAAAACACAGAGCTCAGGGGAACCCAGAGTCGGGCAGGAAAGATCCCCTTCACTCCGGTTCTAGGCTCCGGGCCCATCATCCTAGTTTTACATCTTACCTTTTTAGAAGGGAGGAGGCTCTCTGATCACCTGGGAAAGCTCCCTGGCCATGGGGAGGCGGGAGATCCCATGGCCTAGCAATGGCCCTGTCACCTCCTGCTGCCGTGGGGATGGAGATTAGGAAGCACTAAGCTCCAAGGGCCTGGAGGCGCTAGAAGGGCCAGCCAGGCGGGCCCACTGCACGCCTCCACCCAGTGGTCACTGAGGTTGCTGGGTGCACCTAATCCAGCTGTCACCAGGCACTCGCCCTCCTCTGCAAACAACAGCTGGTCAGGTCTGGGCTCCATGGCTGCCTACCTGCCACTGGCCCTGCCTGGCCAGAGGCTCACCGCTCTAAGATGGCTCTTATGCCTCGGAGCATCTCCCCTTGTTCCCTGGTTTGCACCCGTGGCTCAGATGGGGGTTTTCCATCCTTCCCACATGGCCAGCTGCCTGCAGTGTGAGTCCCAGATATGCCACCTGCCCTCCTCTATCCCATGCCCTTCCCCAGAACCCCTCCCTGCATGCAGGGGTGCAGGACTGGCTGAGCAGCAGACTCTGAAGTCTGATTTGAATTCTGCTTCCAGCTTTGTGACTTTCAGCAAGTTATTTAGTCTCTCTGTGCCTGAGTTCCGCATCTGTAAGATGGAGACAATAATAGTAGGCCCTTCAGAGAGCTGAGAGGATTCAATTAGTTAGCATACATAAAGACTTTTGCACAGGGTCTGGCTCGAGTGCCCAAGAAAATGCAGCTGTTTTCAGCTCTCTTGCGGTGTCTCCAGAAGGCACTCTGGCTAGGATGTGCCCTAAGGCCAGCCAGGCCTCCAACTCCATCTGTCTGCACTGAGAACAGCCAAGAAGCAACTTTACAGCCCCCTGAAGAAAGTGCCCTGGGACCTCGGAAGGGACCTCACAAATCTAGCGGACGGACTACAAACTCAAGGTCTGCACACTTGTTTGGGTCTGCGAGCAGCTCTGTTGCCGTTCTTAGCTGGCTTCCTGTTCTATAAACAGGGAGTCATTTTGCCTAATCCTCATTTCTCCAGGAGCAGGTTCTCAATAATTGCACCATTTCCGGTGCAAGCTTTATTTAGAAAACGCAGTTTTGACACTTAAGTGTTAGTATTTGGGGTCTGCTGCCCTACAGCGGGAGCCATTGCATTGCCCTGCGAGCTGCGGGGTCTGGCGCAGGTGGACTGGTTGGCAGAGCCCCGGCTCTGGTGCCCCTGCAGGCAGACCTGGTCTTTACTCCCAATTAGAACTCATACAATGCAGAATCCCACAAACCCAGAGAGAGGTTCGAATGCTGGGGGAACCAAAGCAACAACAACGTCACTCAGTGGGAATGAAACGTAGGGCTGTGGGGTGAGCCTACTGAAGTCACAGAGACAGTGGAGCCCTGGGACTTGACGTGGTTGTGAGCCTCTGAATAAGGTGGCCTCTGGTGCCTGGGCGCCTGCCTCACCACGGTGACGTTACCCTTGGCTCTGGGACACCTGCAGCCACAACTGTGTCTTGTAGAGAAAGCATAGGCCATCTTCCACTGCCTTGCTCTGCGCCGCCACCCCTGCGCCAGGCTTCCTGTTGTTTTGTCGTGACACAATACAAGACACACACCTAGAAGGTGTCTACAGGCTGAGACAAGCCAGCCTTTGCCCACACGGTGGGGGCACTGACAGGTGGTGGTTTCCTATTTTCACTTGTCAGTAAGAAGCAGCTGGAAGGAAAGCCAGGCCCAAGGGCCAGCGTCTCCCCTGGTCTCTCTAGAAATGGGAAAAGCTAGCCCCTTTCTGCCACGGGTAGGATGGCTTGCAAATGCCGGTTAACCCTTCAGACACCCACCTGCATCTACCCGGACCTGAGAAGAGGCTGCGCCCCTGAGAGAGTGCTGTCTGCCATGTGTTTTGGGCACAAACGATGTCCAGACAGGCCCAGGTGTGCAGTCTCTCGCTTCATTCTCAGAAAGCCCCATGGCAGTACCTTTATGCCAATTTACAGTTGAAGAGACTGAGGCTCAGAGAGGCGACACAGTAAGAGTCAGAGATGACGTCTGGAGTCTAGAGGCCAAACTCTCAGCCACTCAGTGGGCTCCCTCCTTCAGTGACAGGGCAATGACTGCTGTCCCTGCAGGCCTCTCCTGCCTTGCTCTCTGCTTCACCGACCATGTGAACCCGCACCCCCATCTCAGGTTTCCGTGGGGTCCTGCCCTCCGCCACTCTCTGGCCCAGCCCTCAAGGCAGCATGTGCTCGCCAAAGAGCTCAGGCATCGGAATCAGAGAGAACTGGACTTGAACTCTGACGTCCCACCCGCCCCATGTGTTATTCAGGGCAAGTGGAGTCTCTGGGCCTCAGTGTGGGCGTCTGAAAACAGGAGCATTGCCGCCCCCCCCACAGAGCCGTTGTTTGGAGTGACAGGCGCACACGACACGCAGCCGCGCAGGCGTGCGCTGGCCCTCAGCAGAAGCAGACCCGTCCTGCCTCTTCCACTCAGTGACGGAGGGCCACGGCTGGGTGGCCCAGAAATGTCTCCTGATCTTCACTTCCTGGACCATAATAGTTTCTGCGGGAGGTTGTTGAGAGGATTTAAGGAGTTAATAAGTGTAAAGTTAGACACCATGCTAGGCCCCAAAGACTGCTCAACTGACTTTAGCTATTGTTTTTATATTTTCCTCTCAAACAAAACACTCCCTGGGGTCATCTTGGCCGGCCTCTGGCTCCTCAATCCTGATCTCTAGGGCAGAGCTTACGCTCCCCAGGCTCATTACCCAGCTTTCCGGTGGGCACCTTCCCTCGGCGTCTCATCAGCACCCCAACTGTGCTGGGTGCTGTCCCTTCCGCAGCAGCCTCCTCCTAGGTTCCCAGGCTTGGCTGGGCACCTTCTCCCTTGCCTAACTCATCCCTAACTCTGTTCTGCCCTCGGTCCCCATGTACACCCTCCTCTCCACCCCTCGGTTGCTGCCAGGCCACCAGCAGTCCTGACCAGCCCCACCGAGGCTGAAGGGCACTGAGGCCAGCTGGGTGTGGCAGGGCTGATGACCTGAGCTGGGACAGGCCATAGCAAGGGTGCCCAGAGCTGAGAGCAACATCCGAGGGGCAGCAGCTCAGAGGGAGGCCGAGTTTTTAACCAGCTATGCCGTCCATCAGTCACTGACCCTTCCCGCATGCTGACTCTGTCAGCATGGTGCCAAGCCCCACTGACATTCTCCCATCCAGCTACTGTCCCTAAGGAGCTCATCAGGGTGGCCGAAGCAGAGCAGAGGAGGCGGAGGGCGCGCAGGCCACACGCAGAAGGCAGGAGGTCCAACCTGGAGCCATTTCCGCACCTACAAAGGCAGGTCTGCTCCCTGCTGGAAGCATGTAAGAGAGGTGCTCAGGGCCCCCAAGGGTAGAAATTTCACTTCCTGACCCACTGTCACCGCAACCTCCCCGCAGCCCCCCCCTGCATGACCGCCCATGCCATATCAAACCCATTCTGGAGCCAGAGAGACCTGAAAACACAAATCTGGCAAATGGTTTCTCAGATTAAACTTTTCAGGGGTTCTTGAAGTGCAAACCGTCAGCAGGCCAGCCTGGGGTATTCTGAGCTTTAGGCAAGGGGTTTGTCGGTCCCCACATATGCCAAACTTTGGTGCCCCCAAGCCTCTGGCCGGGGTCCCCTTCTTTCCTACCCCTCCCCTCCTGTTTTCACCAAGCAAACCCTTCTCATCCTGCAGAATTCAGCTCAGGCAACATCTCTGCCAGAGGCCTTCCACGGCCCCACCCGTCTGGGCCAGGTGCCCAGCCTCTGCTCCCCTGGCCCCTTGTGCACCTGCCTCCCAGCGGTCTCAGCGAATCCCCCAGCCTGTCTCCTTGTCCGCCTCTACATCTGTTCACAAACTCAGGCCTGCAAAGACCTCTCCCGACTGGTCCTTTGGCCCAGTGCCTACCCCAGGCTCTGCCAGTCAGAAGCTCAAGGATTGTTTGTGGAACAAATAAGCACAAGCAGACTGGTGCAGATGCAGCCTCACTCACCCCTGGAAGGGTGCACAGCCACACATCACAGTCCAGTGGAGGGGTGAAGTCGGGTTATGTGAGCTGGGAGCACCCACACCCAGTCTAAAGAGACTCCAGCTGTAGGACTGTGGCCTCCTGAGGGCAACACAGAAAAGCGGGGCATTTTGCAAATCCTCAGAATTGTAGAAACACAAAGTATGCCAAATAAAGCCTGTCATTGAGCAGGATCTCATCTCAAACGTCCAGTCTACAGCCTCTGCGCAAGAAGCACTTGGGAACAATTGGGGGCGGAAGTCAGGTCGCTGGGCAGCCACCTCTCAGACCCTGGGGAGCAGCAAGCCCAGCTCCAGGGTGGTGGCTGCTGAGCTCTACCTGTCCTCGCCCTCTTCTCCAGCCCCTGGACCCCACAGTGTTTGCGGGCCACTTGGGATGAGGTTTTCCTGTTCCACTGGCCCAAAATGGGGTGCTCCCAGAGCCTCCGACACCCCCCAAGTTCCTTCTGTAAGGCAGGCGCTACCTACTGCAGGGCCAGATCACTCCCTGTTCCCCAAAGTCTCTCAGCTGCACTTCACCATCCCAGCAAACTTTTCCAGACCATGTTTTGTTGTATCTTGTAGCTGATGACATTCTGTCTGTCTGCTCTAATCATGCTGGAGACAAGCAGGGTAGGTGGCCTAACGGTCAAGAGTTTTGGGCACTACACCTGGCTTGGCAGGAATAATAGGTTCAGATCATTCCCTTCTTCTGGAGAATTAGCCCTAGACCCAGGGAGCCCCCACCCACCCCTATCCCAGGCTGTGACAGCAGGTGGGCCGGCCACCCCCTTGTCTGGAAAGAGGCAATCAGATGTGAGTGCTGCGTGTTGCTAGGGAGCAACTGGCAACAGCTGGCTGAGAAATAAGTCGTGTCCTGGGGAAGGCATGTTCCTGGCCACTAATTAAATGCGGCTGCAGCATCCCTTCCTTCAGGGAGCTATAGAAACGTGACGAATGAATGCAGGCAGAAGCAGGCAGGGAGCAGGGGATTGGCAAGCCTGCTAAGGCCCCTCCTGCCAGAGCAAAGGCTCAGGGGGCAGGGATCAAACTGCTAGGCCCCTGGAGGCTGGTAAGTAAAGAAAACCCTGGCCTCGGGCTACTCAGCTCAAGAAGCCCACAGGGTGTCTACTGACTACCACCTCTGCTGCGACAGGCGGATTCATCGGTTAAATGCTTTTTTAAAAGCTCATTAAATCCCATTTCTGGGTATATATCCAACAGAATTGAAAGCAGGATCTCAAAGATCTTTGCACACTCATGTTCAATAGAAGCACTATTCACAACAGCCAAGAGGCGGTATCAATCCATGTGTCCAAGGATGGACAAGTGGCTAAACAAAGTGTGGTGTATTCATATAAAGGAATATTACTCAGGCTTTAAAAGGAAATTCTAACACAGGCTACAACGTGGATGAACCTTCAGGACATTATGCTAAGTGAAATAAGCCAGTCACAAAAAGACAAACACTGTACGGTTCCCCTTAAATGAGGCCCCTGGAGTAGCCACATTCACAGAGAGAGAAGGTAGAACGGCGGTTGTCACGGGCTTGGGGAGGGAAGTGCGGAGTTGTTGTTGAAGGGTTCAGTTTCTGTTCTGCAAGATGATAAGGTTGTAGAGACGGGCTGCACAATAATGTGAATGTACTTAACACTACTGAGCTCTACACTTAGAAAGAGTTATATGATAAATTTTATATGATTTTTAGAATTACAAATAAATATAATGCAATGAAAATTGTAATACACATTGACAGGAAAAGAATTACAAAGGTAAAGGGAGTAAGTTGAAAAGTAAATGTCCACCTTCCCTCACTGGCAGGCCCACTCCGCAGGGGTCACCATCATTGGTAGCCTGTTCTGAATGCTTTCAGAAGTGTTCCACGACTCTGCAACCCTGTATGTATTTATATCTACATTAACTTCTCAGTAGATTTTAGTCATTCTTTTTAGAAAAAACACTATCACACTAGACACAGTTGTTCAATTAATACGTCTCAGAGATCTTTCCAAATCCATATAAATGGGCCTGCCTCATAATTTTTAACAGATGTATCAGATCCTATTTTATGGACATTTCATAATTTATTTAGTCTGTCCTCCATTGATGCACACTTAATCATTTCCACTTTTTCATAATGGAAAAGTTGCAGTGAGATAGCTTTGTACATACGTCTTGCTCACATACGCACATGTCTTGCCATGGCAAATAAATAGAACTTAACAGATTAAAAGATAAGCAGACTTATTAAGACATTGCTCTTTATCCTTCAAGAAATCTGAATCAACTTACTCTCCCACTATCAGTGGGTGAGAGCACCCTACGTGCTCAATGATACAGGGTCATCAAACCTTACTAACGTGATGGATGAAAGGTAAGTATTATAAGCATTTTTATATAGCTGTTGACCATGTGTATTTATCTTCTGTGAACCTAATAATATTCTCCACCCATTTTTTCTTTGGGATCATTCAACTTTTTGTTTTAAAAAATGTTATACACTAAGGAAATCAATTTTTTGAAAAATGTGTTGTCATTTGATCCTGCTTTGTTATTTTTCACTAGGCAGTTTTACGGGTTTCTTTTTCCCTCCTTAAAAGCGGGCTTTCTCACTGCAGAAATACCAATAGAAATCTAGATGCAGAGGTGCCTCGGCAGCAGTTACAGTCCATGCTGCATCCCTCATCTCTCCCTGACCTCGGCACCTGCTGCCTGCCCCTCCCTGAATCCTCTCTGGAGGCCCCTGGGTCTGACATCCTGCTCCCATTCTGCCTTCCCAGAAAACTCAATAGTTCTCTAACACGATGCATTTCAGCATTCCAAAACTCATCCCCCTCTTTCATAGCCAGGAAGGTCACATGTCCCTCCAAGATTCTGAGTGAATGGGTCTCAATTGTGACTCCCTGTGTATTCTCATAACTTCACCAAGATTTTTTTCAAACTCTCTGAAGAGAAAACTTAAGCATTTTTTCATTTTCTCAATAAAAATGATACCAGCTTGTTTTTTCAGAGAAACCTCCCTCAAGCCTCTAACATGCTCACCACCTCAATCTTATTTGTAACCTACCCTGAGAATCACTTATTCAAAAACTTTATTTTTCAGATAAAGTAACCAGAATGATTTTTTTATGATTAACTTGGGAAAACAGTCTAGGGGTAATTTATTTTTGAGTCATTCACCCCTCCTCGGGAATAGACTTCACACCTAGTAACCCCAACAAAAACTTTTAAAGATCAGGGTAAAGAGCCCGAGTTTGAAACTTATCCTTCTTACACTTCTTTGTTCCTCCATTCAGAGTATTTCCATTCGTTATTTTTTCTTTTAGTAAAAATGCAGATCACCCTCTCTCTTCCTCCAACAGTTGATTAAAACTGCGTCTCCTCTTCTGATCCTGGCAAGCTCGTCACTAAGCTGGGAAGAGAAGCACCAGTTGAAGACCAGACCTCTCTGACGTCAGTTTCCTTATGTATAAAATGGGGACAAAAGTGCATTTTTCAAATATAAGGTGTCATGTTGTAAAACAGGCCTGTTATATATTGTTACATAGCAAATTACCCCAATTTAGCAGCTTATAATGTTTATCTCACACAATTTCTGAGAGTCAAGAATCTGGAAGTGGCGTGGCCGCTGGCTCTCGCTCAGATTTCTCATGAGGCTGCGGTCATCTGCAAGCCTGACCAGGGGATCTGCCTCCAGGGTGCCTCGCTCACATAGCTATTAGCAAGTCTCAGCTCCTCGCCAAGCGGGCTTCTCTCGAGCGCCTGCATGACACGATAGCTGGTTTCCCCCAGAGTGAGTGATTCAAAGTGGGTGCAGATGCCTAGCCTTGAAATGTCTTTTACAACCTAGCCTTGAAAGTGACACACTGCCACTTGTGCTGCATTTTACTGGTCACACAGACCAACCTAGACACAGTGTGAGAGGGGACCACACAAGAGCATGAATCTAGGAGGTGGGATCATTGTGGGCCATTTTGGAGGTTGGCTACCACGTGGCACTGACAAAAAAGAACCGAGATCATTTTACCATAACAATGCTTTTTTATTACTAGGAATTACCATTTTGTCAGTATAAAATTAGCCATGCCTTTATTTTCTTTGAATCTTGGGGCCTCGTTGAGCCTACAGGGTCCGCCCCTCTCAGAGTTAACTAATTTGTAGAGACAGCAAACAACTCACCAGGCAGTGTGCCTTCATACGCACACCAGACGATCCAGAGGCAAGACCCCAACCACCTCCTTTCTGGGGCTCTCACACTCTGAGGCACTATCTGACTGCCCTAGCCCCCCCAGAGCCAGCCTCCCAGAGCTCACCAGAATTACTCAGTCTGAGCCTAGGCAGCCTGCCTTGTCTGTTCCTTCTTATAGAAACCACAACCAAGGCTCCTGCCCACACTTTCTGCTCACGCCCTTGGCCCCGACTGACCCAGGGCTTCCCCACAGGGTCCTGCACAGCATGCCATGCCTCCTACCTGGACACCTGTGAGTAAAATAAATGTCTTCCCTCATGACAGTCATTTCCAGGTCAGTGTGTCTTACCATATGAAATTAAAACTAATCCCAGTACTCTTAAAATATATATTTATTCAAAAAGCATTTTAGACCTTTTTTGAACTTAGGGGCATTCGAGGCATGTTCATGAATAACCAATTTCATCAGTAATTCCCATTTGACTCAACTCCATAGTTTCATTTTTTTCCCCCTATATTGAATCACATGTCCCTGGAAGTTAATCAAAGTCAGCATGAAGTTCCCGACAAATTGGTTCACACCTTAATGATTAATCCTGTGCTTTGCATGGATTGGTCACACTAGGCCTCTTATTGCATTGAAACTGCTTCCGTTTATTTCAAGAGATCTGACAGTTTCCCCTTCACTCATTTGCTTTGTCTGCTGTTTGCCAGGCAACCCTTTTGCACACATCTCGTCATGCCGGTAAAACTTCATATAGTAGTGGGTATCTTTTTTTCTTAGTTCTGCAAAGCACTTGGTTGCTGCTTTGCAAAAATATATGGCCTCACGTTCATTCCTCCAATGGCAAACCTTGGTTTCCCTAAACACCAAAATTAACCCCACTGCTCTGCCTCTGTACCTAAGTACAAAGTAATGCAAATCATAGCACAACCTTTTTAAAGACATCTCAAACAGTACATTCATTGAACATGTGTGACATCAGCGTTGCATATTTCAACAGAAATGATGCCAATATGCTCAGTGTGCACATGCACAGGCGCTGACGGCAGTGATGTGGTGATTGGTGCCTGGGAGACCGACAAGGTGCCAATTTCAGATACATTCCAATTTTGAAAACTGCATCTCAGAATCAATGAAATGAGGTAATACCTTCTGATATAAGGTGCTTAGCATTGTTTCTGGCCCATAATAAGCTCCTAATAAATGTTCACAATCAACAATAACGAACTCTCAACAAACCAGTCTCTTTTATCCAATGTTTGGCTGCAAAGAGAGTTAGGGATATTCTGGTGTCCTCAAACCTGGTATGGTGGGGACAAAGGCCATGGCAGCAGAATGGCACCACCTCAAATGCCACAAGTCTCCCGTGGGTGAGAAGGACTGGGCCTGGAGAAGGGACAAGTGTATGTTGCTTGAATAACAGGGAACTAAGAGGCACTGCAAGGATGGCATGCAGTCTCTGGGACACTAAAGAGGTGGGGGAGCCTCCCACACTGGCCAAGATCTAGAGAGAAGAAAGCAGCTAGCATTTATCGAGTCCTTACTGTATTAACAGCTTTAATCAACACTCATTTAGTACTCACATCAACCCTGAAGGATAAAAATTATCCCCATTTACAGAAGAGGAACTGAGACTCAGTAAAGTTGTTGTCAAGCCCAAGGGACATAGTGAGTAGGTGACAGAGCCAGGGTTTGCACCAGGCCTCACTTGTTCCCATAATCCTATCAGGATACCACAGGTAAGGAGTAAGTCCTACTATGCATCTCTCCTCCTACATTATTTCTGCTCTGGTAACCAAATGTATTGTGGAAAGAACCTTCAGAATTTTTTTTTTTTAAGTAACAGTGGATTATAGCTATAAAGGGTATATACCGAGCAGAATAATGTTGTAAATAAAATTGCCCTCTGGAACATCAAAATCACTTAATATGCTCAACTGTTTTAGAAGCACGCATTGCAGAGAACCGTTATGCTGATTACCAATAATTATAATCTACTCATTAGGAAAAGTCCCTAAGGGTTTCTACAAAGGAACACTTCATGGCTATGATGGAGTTACTCTATGTACTTGAAAATAATGAGGCTACCGTTCTTTTAAAAATTATCTAATTTGGCTTTTCACTGATTATACTGTGCTACTCTACAAGGACTCTGAATATAAGAGGTTTTGCTAAATGTAAATGGAACCATTCTCTCAAAAGCCCAGAGCAGCTACACACTGATGAGACATGCCAGCTCCCGGCAGGGCAGGGATGAAAGGAGAGAGGTTCAGGGAAGACTTCAGATCTCAAAGATATAACCCCTGAAGTCTCTGCTTCTCTTAAACATTTTGGATCCAAAGAACTCGTTTCTCCAAAGATTCTTGAGATTCATTGGACATCTGTAGAGAAAAGGCACTAGAATTTACTGAGAAGCCTTAAATCCTTTAGAAACAAAGTTAATATAAACACACAGGGGTTGAGAACTTAATGGGTCAAGTACTCAATGGTGCGCTCTCTCTCATTTTGTTAAATCCTTTTAGTTACAAGAAACACCCAGGCCAGCTCAGGTAGGCTCCAGGGGGCTATAGGAGATCCAGGAATCTTAAAGAAATCCAAGAGTAAGAACTCAAGAGTAGGAATCATAAATGGGCCTCGCAGAAACTGGAACTGATTCTAAGAAGACACCCAACCAGCAGGAATCTCAGGACTCTTTCCACAAGGGACCAGCCCCTCTCTTTGCATCTCTTAATTTGCTTATAACTGTAAGAAAAAGAAAACCCAATTTTAAAGCGGCTTAACTAGTAAGGAAATGTATTGTCTCACAGAACTAGAAATTCAGATGAAGGGTGGGCTTCAGAGTTGTGTGATCGGATGGCAATGTCGTCTGTGACCCAGCTTCTTCCCTCTTCATTTTGCCATTCCAGGTCAGCTTCATTCCAAGGTTGATCTGAGTATGATCTGAATTCATGATTTTGAATATGACCAGAGGGTGTTGGGAGAAATACGGGGCTACATGGTTCCTCACTTTTTCAAAAAAGAAATGTCCCACCAGAAGTCCCGGAAGCCTTTACCTCACAGTGCCATTGACCGAACTGTCACATGACATTCCTAAACTAAGCCCTTATGCTGACGGGTCTTGGCCTAATTCTAGTTCTGGTTACTAAGAAGGAGTGTGGGGCTATTGTGATTGGTTTAGATTGCTCAGAGCACAGCCCTAGAGTAGAAGTCAGATATGTGGGCACTGGGGGTGAAGGGAGGGGGCTGGAAAAGAGAGAAAGTGAGAATAATTCCCAGGTTTTTGCCTCAAGTGAATGAGTGGGCACTAATGCCGTATGGGAAATCTTGACGGAAAAACAGGTTGGAGGTGGAGGCTGGAATCACAAGCACTGCTTAGGATATGCTAGTTTCGAAATGCCTATTAGATATACAAATGAAGTTGCCATGTAGGCCATGGGATATATGAATCTGGAGCTCAAGGAAGGAGTTATGATTTTGAGGATCATCAGTAACCAGCTAGAATTCAGGAATCCAAGCCAGGGGGAAAGACGAAATCAACTGAAGAAAGGATATACAGAGAAAGAGAAGTGAGGACCCAAGGCCAAGGGCTGGAACGCTCCAGCATCTAGAGGCAAACGAAGAGAAGGGGAAACCAGCAACCGGGACCAAGAAGCAACCATCAGTAAGATGAAAACCAGAAACATGTGCTGCCCTGGACACCCAGAGAAGCGAGTGTTCTTGATATTGAGAGGAATCGGTTGCATCCAACATCGGGAGGCTGAGTACAAGAGGGACAAGAGGTGAGCCCTGTACCGACGAAACGGGTCGCTGGTGACCTGGACAACTGCAGTTTCAGTGGAGTGGTGGGGGCAGGATTAAGGAAAAATGGACCACGGGGAAGAGGAAACGTATAGGTATTCTTTCAAGTTTTTCTGTGAAGGGTAGCAGAGAAATGGGCATTAACCCAAGGGGAAAATGGGGCCAAATCAGTAGTTTTTAAAAAAGGAAGATCCTAGAGCTTATCTATATGCTAGTGGGGATGATCTGTCAAGAGAAAGATGCGAGAAAGAAAAAGTAATTGTAGAAGGAAACACACTGAGAAGTGAAAAGGAGAGAGGATTCCGTGAACAGGTGGACGGGCTGGTCTCTTATAGAAGCAGGGGTATTTCATCCAGGAGGAAAGGCGGAGAATGAGCACAGGTGCAAGTCACATGGCTGACATACTAAAGAACAGATAAGGTCATTCCCACCTCACCGTTTCTATTTCTGTCATGAAGCGGACAGCAAGGTGATCACTGAGAAATGGGAGGAGGGGTTTTGACAATAAATGAAGGCATACGTGGCAATTTCAGGGAATGGGAAAATAAACAGATAAGGAAAACATGTGAGGATTGCTCAGCAGTTGGAAGTGATGAGAGGATCTAAGATGTGACCAAGGGAGTATATGACTAAGGCAAGGGCAGTGTAAACTAAGCGTCAGAAAGGCGAGGCACCTGCCCGGGGTCATGCAGCTAATGAGGGCAAGGGTTGGGGGTCATGCTGAGGCCTGGGTGACTCTGCACTCGGCTTCTGCTGCCTAGCCCTTAGGCACCATCAGCAACCTGGTACAAAGCAATGGCTACAGGTATACTGCCCTACAAAGAAAAGGTAGTTCTCTGAGACCCTGATTTCTCATGACCTCCGAGGATTTTAGAAGGCTCGGCATTCCATCCACCCAGATGCCCAGTGATGTCGTCCAAGCCCCCCACCCTTCTCCTCTGTGTTACCCCCATTGCCTACTGCATCTCTGTTCCCAAGCCATCAGCCAGACTGCTGAAAATTCTGTGAAATCTACATGGCTTCTGCTTCATGAAAGCTGAACACAGCGCACGAGCCTTCTCGTCATCGTCCAGGCACATTTCCCAGGCCTTCACACAGCCCGTGCTGTCGCCACATCGGGTGACTTGCCATTCCACAGCCGTGACAGAACCTCTCCATGCTTCTGACTCTGCACATTTCCCCTTGACATGTCCTCTACCCTGGCTCACGCAGCACACCCCATTTACCCAGTTCCTGTTTCCCTCCCCGGCACAGCCCCCTTCCCCATCTCCTCTACTCTCCTTCACACTAGGCCCAAATATACACTACTGGGGCTTTTGCCATTTTGCATTAGAATTCTACTTGCCTCTCTCTCATCTTTGACTTCTTGGCACAGCATCTCCCTGACTCATAGTAGGTGCTCAAATCCTGTTTTGAACGAGGAATTAGGATGATCTAGCTGTTCAGTACTCAAGATCATGAAATCCATGAACTATCTTTGTGGGGGCTCAGCATCTCCCATCACGTTCCTCATGTTCCCGAGGGAGGTCAGCCTGCAGGTAGAGGGACAGGAGCAGCTATTTGCATCCATGGCTCCTTTCACAGCCTGCTCTAAAAACCCAGCATTTCAAAGCTACCTTCAAAGTCAGATGTTACTAAACAAGCTTACCACACAAATGGTGGACACATTATTAAGATGAAGCACAAAGAGCCTGAGAAGCCCTGTGGAGGAGATGAGCTGGGGATGTGACAGGATGCTGGCTGGGGGCCAGCAGGTGTCTGCGCAAGCTGGGATGGCTTGGCTGTCCAGGAACAACCAGTCTGATCTCTTTAGGGACACCTGGAGCTTGCCAGCTCCCCCTACCCAAATGACAGTACGTGCTCCACAGTGTTTGTGTCTGCTGGGGCCAAAGAGAAACGCTCGCTCTTCCACTTGCCTGACACAGATGGTGCAGATGGGAGCATGCCTCCACATGAGAATGCACAATTACGTCCAGTTCCTCCAGCTACAACAGTTACCAGAAGAAAACCCAAGGGAAGGAGACACAGTCCTGGCAGATAACTGTCCTCCATGCTGGCACACACCACGTAGTTCTCCCAAGGGCGGCTGCTGGACCCATGGCGTCTAGTTCCATCCAGTCCTTCCTAGAACCCATGTATTTGAAAAGTATTTGGTGTGAACAGAACATAAGGCAGTTATCAAACTGGATATATTTAAGTAAGAAAATACCAAGGCTTTATTATTTTTTTCTTATAAAGATAGCCCTGCTGGTTGGTTAAGGGAAAGGATGTACCCAGTTCTCATGAGTAAACAAGATCTACTTGCTTCAGGCTGCACACCATAATGCCAAGGAAGCAACATGAAGGCGGTAAAGGTGTAATGCTCTCATCTTCACAGCAATACGATGCAAAATACAAGAGTTAAACGGACTTAATGAATGCTGGGCCTTCCCACAGGGAAAAGGCAAGAGGACCCGAGATTGATCAGTAGTTGCATACAACGAGAAACTCTCATTAGGCCAAGACGCCTTGGTCCTCAGGCTCTGCCCACCTGAGGTACGCCAGCCGGGGACCAACACAGCTGGACATCAGGAGCTTTCGCTTTAGCGTCCACGGAGACGTGACGGGGCAAGGTCTTGGGAGACCAGAGAACCTGGCTTCGGTGAGACACCTATGTGCAGCAGTGTCGCATATGGAAGTTGACGACATACTCAGCATTAGTCCTCTGCACGGAAATAGCAAAAGGTTCAAAGGGGTGAAAGGTGAAGGCAACAAGCCGGCGCACTGTGTGGTTGACGGGGCGGCCCAGTAAGCCTGCCTGGATCTCAAACTTCAGCAGGCCTGAGTCCCGGGCATAGAACCTAAACAGAACAAGGAGAGAAAGAGGACGGTATAGACACTACCATCTTGAAATCTGCAGAGCAGGGGAACGTACAATTCTTTTTGCCTTTCACTGAAATCTCCCCTTGCATCAGCCCCCGGTTACTGGAACTACAGAATCCCCTCTGTCAGATCAGCCTGTTTTATGGGCAGGGTAATCATGAATTTCCCTATGTTGTCCTGAGTCACTGGGTCAGCTCCCCTCTCCAACACAGCCCTTAGTTATGCCTTAATTCTGCCTCCCCTTTTCCAGAAGCTACCTGCCCCAGGACTGTCTAGGCCAGGGCTAGAAATGAAATGCAAGCCTATGTATAATTTTTAATTTTAGGTGGCCACATTAAAAAAGGTAAAAAGAAAAAGTGAAATTTTAATAGTCTATTTTATTTAACCCCATATTGGTATCAAAAATATTTTCATTTCAACCTATAATCAATATAAAAAAAAGTAACAAGATATTTCACACTTTTTTGTACTAAGCTTCTAAAATCTGATGTGTGTTTGACACCTAAGCACATCTCAACTTGGACTAGTCACATTTTAGGGGCTCAGCAGCCACACATGTCTAGTGGCTACTGTACAAGGACAGTAAAGATTCAGCCCCATATTTAAGTTTTTCATTTTTAAGAATAAATTCTTTTGGAAGGTTCTAAATACTAAATAGTTTTTAATTTTTCCTCTAATCCAGTAAAACTAAAGATGCTTCCATCCATCCCAGTACCTAAACTTTTCTCTTATATAAAATAAGTGCCCTGTAGTATTATTAGGAACTAGAAATGAGGACTAAAAAATTAAGACTGAACTGGGGGAAGTTCTAGAAAATGAAGAGCTCTGAATTAAAGAGTTCTATAATTTCCCTTTTAGAGGGCAAATATATAGTAGACAAAAAGATATTCATACCCTTTGATTCAATAATTCCATTTCCAAGAATAGGTATTTTCAGAATTCAATTTAAATAAAGTAAATTGCGACAGGAATAAAGATGGCTACTACAGGATTAACTCTAAGGTAAAAATGTAGAACAGATGCTCAGCAATAAGGAAATAGTTGAATAAACTGTGGTAGATCTACTTGACAGAATATGTTGTCATTAGGACTGCAACTGTGAGGACAACATGAAAAAAGTTAATAAAATAAAAGCATACTACAAAGTGTTATGCTAATCATGATTATAACTGTGTAAATGGAAACATGCACACTGACAAAGACTAGAATGGAATATACAATAAAGGTATTAGAGTAATGTATTACCTCTTCAAATGCCTTTAATATCCTTACATTTCTCATTTTAAGTAAAAAAATAAGGAAGAATTACAAGAAAACCTCCTATAGTCAGTGGCAATGGCATTTCCAGATTTGTGAGTTGGGCTGAGTTAATCTTTCTAAATCAGGAAGGCAGGGAAGTCAGAAAAGAGAGAAATGTACATCGTGCTACCTGACAGTATCAGATGAGACCCATTATGTGCTATTATGAGAGAAGAACACATTCACTTTACCCAGATAGTCCCCAACATACAAAGAGCTTGTAATTTAAAGTGAGTTGTTTGAGCTTCTAAATCTAACTACCAGTTTACAGGATATATGAGGAAATGAGAGACATGGTAAATACTACACCAGGAATGCAATGACCAAAATCTAGACTGGGGAAGACTCAGGACAAAAAAAAACATTTCATTGCAAGGAAAATAAGAGAAGCAGGACCTTAAGATGGAATAATGGTACGGTGGCTGTATTGTTTTTAAGTCCTTATCTTTTATATTTACCAGTAGAATCTATGAAGCCCGGGATTTGCCTAGTGTTATGCAGCGGCAGTCCGGAGGGTGGCGGTGGTAACGGAAAGAGATGAAACAACAATGACCACGAGCTGGAAACTACGGAAGCTCGGTGATGGATACATGGAGGTTCATTATACTCTTCTGCTTTTTGTATGTTTAAAACTTCCCATAATAAAGAAAAAAATTAAATGGTTTTTGGAACTTAATTGCAATTTCCCAAGGAAATATTAAGAATGGTGATTAATTATACGGAATATGTTACACAAGCCTATCTAACATACAATGAAACTGGATTATTAAATACTTCTAGCACTGTTTTTATGTGAAAAAGACCTTCCCGGCTCCAGCTCAGGGCCCCAGGCACATACCTCCCTTGCAGGGACCCCACTAGTGACAGCGCTGCCAGCTCCTCTCCCCACACCTACTACACTCACAGAGCAACACAAGCTCCGACATGAAGAGAGGGGCTCTGTGAACTGGGCACCTGTGGGGGAGGGCCTGCTTGAGAGAGTTAGTTTCAGGTTTCAGCGATAAGACAGCAGGCTTACATTCTAAAATGGGGACCCCAAAATTGTTCCACTGGAAGACCAAGAAAGGCAAGATTTTCTCCAACCTGCCTGTTACCCAAAGGTAACAGTCTCAGCTATCTTTTCTGCCAAGTAATTTGGGAAGATAAAAGAATTTGAGCTAGATGAAATTTAAAGCTCCCAATTATAAACAGTTATTATGAACTGGCATTCAATTATTAGCCATAAAAGTACAGCTTCCTCCCCTGGATACCTTTAAACGAACAATACTTACCTGAATTAGATGTTTTGATGACAAGCAAAGTTAGCGAAACTACTTAATTTATGATTCGAGTACCTACATGATCACAGCACCCACCACATTACAGAAACCACCTGCCCTTTCAATTCAACCGGTGAGTACAGGAGGACAGTCAGTGAAATGATGTCCAAGGAGAGGCAGAGACAGCGGGCCGTGTTCGGCCGCAGGCAGTGCACAGCGAAGCGGTGGTGTATACCTGATAGGGTGATCTCCACAAGTCTTGGGCCGCTCCATGACCGACACCCACTTGTCATCGTAGCTGAAGAGAGACAAATCAAGGTAGGGGCTGCCACTGTAAGACTGGGCACTGATGGGGAGCTGGCCCAGCAGCCGGCGCACGGCCTCTGTGTGCCCTCCATACTTGGCATTTACAATAGTATCTTTAAACCTAAAATAAAGCACAAGTGAGGAGGGCTGTGTTAGCGAGTGCAAAGCTGCCATGGATTTCCTATTGACAAACATGTCTAAAAACAACTCATTTTGTAAATAGAAATCTAGATACTGAATGAAATAAGAACTCTCACACATTGCAAGCCTGCCTAGCTATAAATAACCTCAAAAGGCAGACAAAATTAGAAATGGGAAACACTAAGAAAAGTTTTTACTTTAGAAAAGTTAAAGATTCTACCAACAAGTTTAAAGTGAGTATAACTAATCTATGACTACTATTTCTATCACACTTAGTCCCCCCAGATAACAGCCGTAGACTGAATTAGAGAGGACTGTACGGCACAGGGGGTCCGGAACAGAAGCAGCCTCTCTGACTCACCCTGGGATCAGTTATAAGCCAACTTTCATTTGAAAAGAACCATCTGACAAATCACTCATTCTCTGCCCAGGTTAAGTCTGGGAGCTAGCTACCTAGACTTCTACAGAAACCCCAACATCTCAAAGAGGAGTAACACAGACACAGTCACATATCTGACTTATCTTTAATAACAATGGAGCAATTATTTCTCATAATTGAAATGAATACTAAATTTAATACCCTTTGACCAACTATTTCTATTCTTTTAGACATTTACCCTAAAAAAGAAATCCCATATGCAGAAAAATCTCTGTAATCATTCTTGACAGCATGGTTTATAATAAAAAACTGACAGAAAAATTTTAAACCTAATGGAAAGCTATAATTTTCAAGGATTATTATAAGGTTAACAGAGGAAATGTTTATCATAATGGTAAGTAGAAGTAAGCTACATTCTTCCTATTTAGTATGAGTAAAAACCCAAAGAAAAAAACTTATACGTAATAAAAAAAAAAAAGACTGGTGGGAAATACTATCAAAATGGCAATAGTTGTGTTTGTGCAATGACATTTTAGACTTTTTCTCCTTTTCCCCTTTCCTATAGTTTTTTTAGAAAGAATGTCAACTATCAGTATATAGTTTTAAAAACCTCGGTATCAAAGCATATCTTCTGGTTTAACAATCAACAGGAAAATAAATGATTTTTTTGTGTGCAGGAAGGAAAACACAACACTTCATCCTTGAAATTAGTGGAATAAAAAGTAATGAAGTAAAAACAAATATGCGTAACTTTGATGAGACTGGAAAGATGGATTCGGAATTTGATTTTTGTTTTCACTGTTAACCTGTGGTGCTCGGTGGACATTAACACTTCTCAGCTCCCGGAGAAGAAAGCCTAGCTATCAATTCTGCTTTCCATTACTCCTCTCGACAGTAATTTTCACAGCCTCTGTGTAAATAGTAAGATTAAGCCTTGGGCTGAACAGACCTTCTTTCTCCCCCTTTCACTTGAGCTGGAATCAAAGATCCTGGGCTCTTTGGTTTCAGCCCTTTCTTCAGCAAAGACCCAGAAGCACAGCCCAGACTCCGCACTCCGACCTGCGTGGCTCACTGGCTTCAAAGGAGAGGCTGGCCCACCGCGCTGCGATGACGCCTCATCAAAGCCTCCACGACAGTCTGCAGGGTGAAACCTCTCCTCTCCCCCAGCAGCGCCCACCACCTCCACTCTTGGTGCTCCCCACTGACTAGAAGACGAGGCAGTCGCCCCGCGGACATCTCCACCTGTTTGATTCCTGGCTCGCTGCCGCTCTGCCGGTCTCTGCTTCTCTTAATTGGTAGTGATTCCAGACTTCGCGGAGATGGTCCTTCCGAACCCACGGCCTCCTGGTTCCTGGACCTCCCCTCTGTCTCAGCCACTCATTCCCACCGTCCTATCCGCGGTCTCCCCACTACCAATGGCTGCAACCCCTCTGTAATCTCAGCGTGGAGCACCATGCTCCCCAACATCTTATCTCCCACCTTTCCAGCTCACTCCCTCTACTTCGTGGACCTATTACTCATTGCGTCTGCCAACTTGTTGCTGTTCTACACCCTCATCATTGCCCCCTCCCCCCTCCCCCCTCCCTCCCTCCCTTCCTTCCTCACCAGCTTAATTCCACGTCCAGTCACTACAATCACCCCACCAACCTCTCATCCTTACAACCTTGATTTGTGGTTCTACTTGGAAAAACTACAACCCTAGTTAAGCTCAACTCTGCCTATTCCACGCCTGTACCCACTCAACTTTCTCCACAGCTGGAGAAAAACACTGGACAATGCTCACTTTAAATTTAGAACCATGAATCTCATGGGGGCCTCAGTGCTGTGGGGCATTCATGCTACATTCCCACAGTCCAGGGGGCCTCCCACTCTCTTCGCTGAGTATTTCACGCCCCCTTCTCCACGCTCACCTACTGGCATGGCCTACTTTGTTACTGAGAAATAGAAGCAATGGGGAGAGAACTTTTTCAAGCTCATCAGCACATGTGTACTATTTAACTGTGCTGCCTTGTAAGGCCAGCCCCTCCACTTGGGCATCGGTCCCCGTCTCCACTCATATATTATCACCAATTCTCCCCACCTTTCCCTAAACCATCAGTTTCCCCACCCTCCACACTCCCATCTATAGGATCAGTCCCAACTGCATACAAACATGCCATTTTCCCTCCCCTTTAAAAAATAACAAGAAAACTTACCACCACTTGTCCTCCAGCTAATGCACCATTTTTCAGCTCTATTTTACAACAGAATTCCACAAACTCATTTTTCGAACTGTCTCCAATTCTCCTTCCCTTCCTTTTTTCTTAAACCCACCCCATACAGGCTTTCACCCCACCATCTTAATGAAGCACTCTCAAGGGCGCCGGTGAGCTCTGGGTGGCTAACCCCAACGGTTCTAAGTCCTCATCGCACCTGACCTCCCTTCGTCCGAGGACTACTGGACGGCTCCACACGTGCAATGCTCTTCTCCCTGTACCTGCTTCACCCACAAGCTTTGCCATCACAGTTTAATGGTAAATATCTCTTGCAAGTTGATTAAGCCAAGAAACATTAGAATCATCTTTGACTGCTCCTTCACAAACCATATCCCATCACCCACTAAACTGCCTGTGATCTACCTTCAAAATACATTGAGAATACAATTACTTACCACCCCCAATAGTACCACCCTGATTCAAGCCACCATTATTCAATCAGTGAATAATTACTCACAGCCTAGTATGTGCCGGATGCTCTTCTAAGTGCTTAGAATGTCTCAGTGAACAAAGAACTTAAATCCTAGTGGTAGGAGACAGAATGCAATTTATTGGATCATCGCAGTACTCTGCTAACTGGAGTCCCTGCTTCTGCCCGAGACCCCTAGGCTACTCTTAACACAGCAGCCAGAATGATCCTGTTAAAACACAAGTGAGACCACATCGCTCCCCTGCTCAAACACCCCACAATCTCATGAACAACTCAAGCCAAAGACTCAGTGTGCAGCCCATCTCGGAACATTTCTCCAGCCACTCTTACTCACTCCAGCCCAGGCACTCCTGTGTCCTCGAATGTGCGACACACCTCAGAACCTTTAGATTTACTATTCCCTTTGCTCGGTGTTTTCTCCCACATGATGTCCACCCAGCTTGCTCCCTGACCTTCAAACGCTTCATTCAAGAATCATCTTCTCAGGGGGGTCCACCCCGACCACCTTGTCTTAACACTCTCACAGCTGCCGGACATTGTAACCGCTCCCACCCTTCCTGGGAAGCACTCCTCTTGGAGACCTCGCCCCTCCCTGGTCCCCTGCGTGCTCTGCCATCCTGGAACTTTCCTTTGCTTCTCTCCAGTTTCAGACTACTTCCTGTACCATCCTTTATGGCTGATTTAGAAAATACATCTTCCAGAGGCTTCCTTAGAAACATGGGAGGTAATTTTTCGAGACCTCACAGGTCTGAATATGTCTTTGTTACATCCTATTACCTGGATACAGAATTCTAGTTGAAAATCTGCTTTTTCACAGAATTCTGAAAGCATGATTTTAATGGCTTCAAGCTTTCAGTGTTATTATTAAGTGTGATACCATGCTGTTGACTTATTTATATGTGAAATACATGTTCTGAAAATTTTCCAATTTTCTCTTTATCTCCAATGTTCTAAAATTTCATGATGATGTGCCTCAGACTGGGTTTTTTTTAAACTGACCATACGAGGTATTTAATAGAACCACTGATGTGCTAATAAAGGGTAAATAATTATTTCTTTCAGGGAAAGAAGCCATGATGGCAGAGCTTGCCAATTTCTGTGGTGTAAATCCTCCTGCTGTGGCCAATTTCAAGGCACCAATGCAACATCACTGAATGTGGAGTTGTCAAAAGATAAGCTGTCGCACATCATTATATAGTATTTTCACCATACAGATAAACCACACACGAGTAACCTCAAGAGCATAAATAACAGCAAAATAATTAGGAAATAATAATTAGAAAATAACCGTTCATAATGGCTGTGTTTAACAATCTGCTTACAAAAATTCCACAGTTTAACTATGGGCCCCACAAGCAAGAATGAGCCTGCTCCAGCGTACCACTGGATGGGCCTGCCAGTCTGGAAATATAACTTCTTTGGGACTAGAAAACTGTCTTACATTGCTTCCTCCCCTTCATTTTCTCTACTGCTCCTTCTGGAATTGGCCAGGTGGGCTTCCTGGGCAAATCCTCTGATTTTTCAAAAATTGTTTCTCTCCCACTTTTGTACTCTGATCTTTTTATTTTTTCTTGGACAGTTCCTCAACTATACCTAACAAAGTTTAAATTTCTAACGCATCTTACTATTCTAGGAATGTTTCTGTTTTTAATAGCGTCAGTTACTTTAACCACTGCAGTGTTGCTTACGCTGTCTGTTATATTTTGGTCTCTCTCTTTCAGGATAAAGGCTTTAAGTGACTCCTCATCCTTGCTGTCAATTTTTTTCAATTCATTAGCTATCATGAATCCACTTTCATTTATTTTTACCAAATGATTATTGGACACTATAAAATTGAGTGCTGAGAGCCACATGTTCACAAGAAATAAAAAATAATTTCCATTTATATTTACACTGTATTTTCCATGGAGCAAACTGTAATGAGATGGTTCATAAAGTATGTTACATCAGGATATGATTCTGTGGGGGAAATGGGATAGATACATGAGTTTGAAGATAAGAAGAAACAACATAAAATTCCAAATCCTATGGGAACAATCTGCTCTATACTTTTATATCAAATATTGAGTACCGAATTACTGTGGCATTTAGATTCCCTCTGCTATATTTAAAAGTGTTACACTGTACACCTTAATCTTACAAATGTAATATGTCAATCATGTCTCATAAAAAGGGGGGTACAGATAAGTGGTAAAGATACCTCAAGATAAATGCTGGGCATAGAAGCCACAGGGCATAAATCTGCAAAAAAGTAAAAAGCTAACCTTTTCAAACAATATTGCTTCTTTCTCACTTACCAACTTTACATTTCCCTGTATGGCCCTGGGAGATGACTGGTTAACCAGAGACGGGTAAGATTCCTCAAGGGAGGAACAACCTAAGACAGGCACAGTCGCAGGGGGGCCATCAGGTGAGAAATTGGGGATCAACAGAGGTGAGGCTTAGAACCTCACCCCCCCTGTTTTGAGAGAAATCTTCTGAATCTGTGGATGTTTTGTTGCCCTTGTCTAGCCTGGATTAATACTTAGTCTACAGGCACACACCTGATCATCTACATTTGCCCTCTTAAAACACTAAACTATGTTTTCTACCTTTATCTTGCATCTACCTACCACTTCAGCATTTTATTAAAAATAATAATAATAACAATAATAGTAAGGGAGAAATGTGGGATTCACATATAAATCAAGTATAAAAATCAAACGAATAATCATAATTGACCTGATTGTTTATAGTTCATGATGCGTGATCAAAACCAAAAGTTTCTGTGATGAATGCCCTTGCACTGTTCACCATGTAAGAACTTATTCACTATGTGAGAACTTGTTCACCATGTAAAAACTTGTTCGTTATGCCTCAGAAGATTGGAGACTGTTGAGAATTAGGCTTGGGGTTGATTAATGATTGAGCATTGAGTCCCCTATACAGAATTTTATTATTGTTAACAACCATATGATCAATAAATATGAGAGATGCCCTCTCAAAAAAAAAAAAAGGTGGGGGGGACAGAATAAAAGTATGGTAGTAATTTTAGTTTTAAATGTCAGTGTTTAATATACAGTGAAAATGGCATCTTCTGCAACTATTTAAATTTAATAGTAAAAATATTTAAAGATCAACTTAAAAATTATTTATGAGGATAGCTACAGTGTTCTAAAACCCTTTGGTGGTATGAGTAACACAACTCTGAGGACACAAAACTGAAATACCATCTTTCTCTTCAACCTCTATTGTCTCCTCCAGGGACTTCCTACAATTTCACTGAATTCCAGATGCATTCTGAAATAATTTTAGCTCCTCTCATGTGAAAGACACTGGCCTAGGTAAAAATAATAGACAAAAACCCCTGCCCTCATGGGGCACATCTTTCAGTGACTTCTTTGATGTTCGACTGAGCCTACCCAGCTTTGGTTACTAGTTGATAATGATCTGCTCAATTTTAATGTTAATTTTCAAAGGAGAAAATTCATTCCAAAAGGAAAAAGCAAAATCTAACCCAAGCTCTTCTTCCAAAAATCCTTCTATACTGAATAGAAATTCTAATGAGGCAGAAAATTTGTCTGGTGTGAACCAGAGAAAAAGAACTTAAGCAAATTAGTTGTGTGAAAATCAGTATCCATCTACTTCTAGCGGAGTATATCCTTTCATACAACACGACACTGCCGCACCGAGAGATCTGTTTTGCTCATTTTTCCCGGTGGCAGTAATGCTTGTTCCGATTCACTTGTTTGCTCTGGTCTGATCTATCTTGGGACCTAAAACAGGTATTTTTCATGACTGGCTAAGGTGAGGAGAGCAATTTAGGTACATGAACCTGATGAGGCAATGACTGATTAGAGCAGGATTTAGCTTGGGCACTTGGTCCCAAGTAACCATTTGCTTCACAATAATGTATGCAGATAATTATTAGAAGCTCTGGAGGAGCTTGCTGACTGGTGGGTATCAATTTAGGGTGACCTAGGTGTTTTGTGAAGGGACTCCAAGTGTCAATATCTGAAGGTCTCTTCTTTGGGTTGGTCAGTTTCCCTAGGGAACCGTCTCCAACCTCCTGCCTGAGGAGGATAAAGCTGTATGTCATAGCTGATAAGGAGGACGGGAGTCTTACCCTTCAATACATCAATTTTCACTTAACTCTTGTTTTCAGCATGACACATCTCATCCCTTCTCTCAGCTATGCCTTATGAACATGAAACCAGAGCCTTCACTGCTCAGTTTCTCCAGAGAATAAACCTCCAGCCTTTTGCTGACGAGAGGAAGAGACAGTCATTTGGCAGAGTAGCTTAGAGAAGGAACCTAGAGGGTCTCATTGCTGCTTTCAAGAACTCCTCTCAACAATTCCGCCCACCTTATCGGTATCTACAGAGGTACACAGGGCCTCCGATTCCCGGACCCTTTCCAGAGTTCCTAGTTGGTGCGAGGCAACTTGTTCTCTGACGGCTAAGTTTTTGTTCTCGGAGGTATGCCAAATCAGTTAGCACTCATCAACTAGCTTCTCAGCTCCCAAGACTCAGTTGGTATCCCCTGTCTCCAATCATCTCATCTCCAATGCCTCGTCTCCCACTCTCTTTGTTCTGGGAAGCTTGTCCCTCTTATTCCTTTATTGTTATTTTAGTGGGATTTGGGGATGGAGCAGAGATAAATGCATGTATTTAATACACCATGTTAAACAAAAGTTCTAAAATAATTTCCTTAGTCTCTCATTCAACAACTATGTAAGTGCTTGACAGTGCATCACTGAGAATACAGCAATTAATATTAAAGACACAGTCTCTGCAGCTCACATATAGTCCAGGAGGAATCAGACAATGCATACGTAATTCCACACGTGCTGACAGAGAAAAACGAAGGGTTACAACAGGCTCACCTAACCAAGGTTGGGCGGACAGAGAGATTATGGGAAGGACTCCTGGAGGAAATGACTACTAGCCTATCACCGGTGAATTTTCTACAGTTCTGACTGTTAAGCCTGGTGGGACAGCTTACCGGCGCTGGATCTGCCTTGCAAAATTGTTGCTGGAAGCTGAGCAGGGAAACTGGACTTCACTGTGCAGGGTGGCATTACGGAATAGGTCACAGAAGTTCTCAAAGAGCTCTAAAAGCTCATCTGATGTATTCTCAAACACAGCAATCACCTCTGTTGTCACCATGTTGTACACCACAAAGAAAGATGCCTGCAGAAGAACAGAGAGAGCTTTGGGACAGCTGGGTAGAATGCCATGCCTTGGTAAGGAGCACCGGGCTGAAAATTCAAGCCACCCAAGTAAAATAAGCAAACACCTCTGCTCTAACAAGAGGCAGAGCCATGGCTCCAAGTGGTTCTAGGAAAGGAGGAAGCCTAACTGGGCTTCATCATCAGTCAAGGACCTCAGTCAGTGCTGCTAGAATTACTGAACTGGCCCACCTGTATGCACTTCAGACCATGCAAATTCCGTATTTTTCCTTCTTTGTATTTATTCCCTACCTGCTCCCTAACCCACCCTGAAATAAAAAACACATTTTTTAAATGCCAGATTTAATTTTCTTCCCTGCTGAGGAAGTGATTTGCAGCCTGGAGCTGCCTGTTGGCAAATTATTTTCTCTTGTGTATGTACAGTTGAAAGTTCAGTTTAGGGGCATTTATTTTCCCTCCTTGTACTTCTAACATGCAGAGAGACACCTTAAGTACATTGTGTCCTAAAACTGCCCAGGCAAGTTGTAACCAGGGTACAGCTGCTGAACAAATGAAAAATCAGAGAGACATTTTCCATTTCTTTCTTCATAAGTGTTCGTTCAGCCAAGAACATCCATACTGTATGCTTGAGATTTGTAGCAGTTAGGGTCAGTGGGGGAACCTGAGAAGCATTCGAATGCCATAGGAGGCACTGTCGCTGCCTGTTCTGAATGGGCCCCTGAGTGACTAGCCCTCTTCCTTTCAACCTCCAGAGCTCTGCTTGACCCAACAAGGAACTCCAGGTTCTGTCACAGGAATGTGGCAGTGTGAATCAAACTGCAAGCTTCCAACAGGATTCAAAGTGTTCAGAACACTAAGATTAGTATTCCCCCTCCCATGATCGAGTTTAAATCTCCATTACCAATTTCTGGAGTCATCTGGCCCACCTGTTTTACTAGTAATTAGTCCTTCCTGGAGCTTTTATTACATGTCTTTCGTGGTCACCTGGAAATTAAATTTGTCTATAAATTAGAGAAACTGGAGGGTAACCTGAGAATAATACCCTAATATTAGCAAGGCTTTGTGTCTGGATGTACTTTTTACTCATTAACCTTATTGGAACATATCAAACCTAACTGGGGAAAGACCAGGGAGGTCACTGGGGCAGAGAGGTGGGGTTTGAAGTTACAGACTCTGTAACCAAAGCGCAGAGCCCTAATGATGTTTCCAACTACAACTCATCGTAGCTATCAAAAATAAATAGGTTGTGTTTTAGCAAGGGCAAAAAGGATAACCTCAAATGCGGCAATCACAGACAACTTATTCCCTCCAAAATAAGAAGGTAATTATAACTCAAACCTAAACAAAGATTGACTCACATCCTTCCTACAGACCTGGACAGCACTTTGATCATATCAGGGCTTTACCAGGATCCATCATAATTAGATGAATATAGAATTACACAAACATTTATAGCCTTCCCTCCAGGGCAGACTGGGAAATACAGGACAGGAGGCTGCAGAAGTCAAGGGCTTCACCGCCAATCTCCCATGACTCATAGGATGAACTAGATGCTCGCCCACGAAGGCCCAATGAGTGGCTTCATAATTGTCAGGGAAGAAAAAGAATCCAGAAAAAATTACCTCTAACTATATTACTGCCCCCCACACCTTTTTTGGTTTTGAGAACACACAAACTATGATTCAGAAGAAAAATGTTAGAAAGCATTTTACCATGGATGGCTTGTTTAGGCTTTAGGAGACAATGCCCTATACAGTCTCTTATCAGTAGAATCGGCTGCAGGTCACTGGGAGACACCAGAGTCAACCGACTTCGTGGTTTATTGGTTTGCTCTCTGTTCCAAGTTTCCAAACTAGTATCTAAGGAGACAATCTGGAAACAGGAGAATGGGGCAAACATACAGACAGGTGAGTCTATTAACTGGTCAGTGCTGAGGTGGAGAGCTTCTCAAAGGGAAATGGCCAAATCACCCCAAATTTCAACATGGTGTTTCGACCCGAGTCTTCGAGGTTTCTGTGCTCTTACCATCCACCATCCAACACCCTATTCCCGTTTGAGAAACTCCTCTCTCCTACCAACATCTTTCACCCAAGCTGAAAATGCCACAGGATGATTCACGTGAGGGGCCAGAAAGCTGGCCTTCCTTTTTATCTTTTCAGGGCTCTGCAGCCTGTGCTGGTCAAGGTCAGGGGAAGGTCATTGAACTTCCCTGTCAAGTGGACTTACCTATCAGTTACCTTCTAAAGTCTTTGTGAAGGAGTATATTGACATTATTTAGGTAGGTGCAGATAAAATGAGAGTTCCTGTGGCCGGGATTCTTACCTGGCCCAGGCTGACTAGCTCACTGCACACCTGTGGGCAATACATGGCTGTTGACTCTATATTAAAGAGCTCCGCCCAGTGCTCTGGGCAGGACACGGTGGCAGGGCTGCAAGGCTGCAGGAGAGCAGAGGCTGGAGTGGTGGCAGCACCGAGGACAGAGGCCCAGAGGACGGCTGTGCGGGATGACTGTGTGGACAGAGAGGCCCAAAGGACAGCTATGCAGACAGAGGGGCCCAGAGGCAGGGACTGGCTTGCTGCATGCAGACTCACTCTTAGTGAATGGGATTCTAGTGACTGACCTGCCACCTGGAAATAAAGTTGGGTATAACCCTTTCACCTCAAAAACGTTTTGCTGTCGATTTCTTTGGCCACACTGAATCCACAACAAACTTGCCTGGGGCTGAAACCATTGGCAAGACAGCAGAGAAGAGAGACTAGACTTTCAGAGCATTGTTTTGTAGGGTGGGCTCATTTTCACTGCCAGAACTAAGCCAGTCAGACCAACAAGCACAAAAATCAAGGCAGAATTATCCACTGGCAGGCCGAACCTTGACCTTGGGGCATCTGGGCTTCTATCTCAAGGGTACTGAAAATGCTCTGCAGAAGAATGAGGGTAAATAAGCACAGAGCTGACTGTCGTCTACATGCCAAAGGCTTGGCGTTAGCTTCTGGGTCCAAATACATGCAGGTGGCCAGAGAAGAATGAAACTGTGTTAACTCTGAGCCCTAGAATGGTAAAAATTCAAGACTACATAAAATGTGTTTCCGAGAGGCTGGCTACAGGCAAAGAGAGACACCTTCCCATCTCACCGCAGGGACGGAAGGAGTGACAGGGCGGGGGGCACGCATACCTGCGAGGGGTCTGTGACCCGCAGGGTCGCCACATCCTCGCTGGCGTACTTGATGAACAGATGGTTCTCGTCCAGAAGCTGCATCTTCCACATGCGCAGCTGCCTCAGTTGGTCGAAATACTGGAAGAAGCGCCTCTTGGCCATCGCACTGCCGTCCTGCTCTGCTCGGCGCCACAAGTACACGAGCAGCCGGTGCTTCAGGGAGTTGATGAAGGGGTCTCTGAAAGGACTGGCCATGCCTGTCTGACTGTCCCGCCGCACCTCAGGGAAGACGGCCGACACGGTGAGGAGGTCATCCTCATAGCAGAAGCGGCCAATGGTCCGCACGTCAATGAAGGTGCCTTCAGGGGTCACCTGGAAGACATGGATGGTCTGCTGCTGCACTGATAAGATGGCCAGGATGTTTTTGTACAGGTACAGACCCTGGTTGTGTGACAGGACCACTTTGTCACACTTGAAGGTGCGCGTATCACACAGGCGGCCGGTGTGAAGGTCAATAATGTGAAGGGAATAGTCCTCCAGAGGGGACCGTGGGTTGGGGGTCACAGACTCACTGTTTCGATACACCTCATAAAAAGGCGGGTGGGGCTCATCGGGGAGGTAGGCGGCGGAGCCCACGATGACACACCGGCAGTCGTCAGTGAAGAGACTGCACTCGCGGTTCAAGTGCTCGCCATTGGCCGCTACGTTTGTGATGTGCAGCAGGACAAAGAAGCGTTCAAAAAGCCGGCCCCGGATGTTGACTGACCGCTGGTCGTTGCCGTTGGACAGGATCTCGCCCTCACAGCCCCGCAGGAGATCCTCGGCTGCCTGGCAGCCCTGGTACTCGTAGATTTCCAGGGAGGTCTGGTCTGAAGAGAAAGCGATAAAGTAGCGTCCATCAGGTGAGAATTTGCGCAGGAAACAAGGAGGCTTTTCCACGTTGACGACTGTGAAGTTGGGGAAGACGTTCTGGTGGAACACGCGGACCTGATGCCAGTGGGTGCCTGCCCTGCCTGAACTGATCCGCCGGCGCTCCAAGCGGTGAATCACATTTTGGTTTTGGATTCTTCGAGGTTTAATGGTGGAAACATGGTAATCCATTATCACATCTCTGCATAGAAAAGTAAAGTAAAAGTCAAGAAAATAAAACAAAATTTACTAAAACATAAGTATACACAAGCCAAGCACATTTCCCTCCTTATAACCTGGACCAAAGAGCTCCCGAGAGACAGTGATGAGCATTTCTCCTTCCCAGATTACAGTCGGGAAGCGGCCCTGATGTTTCTGAGTCCAGAAACAGGTTTGCAGGGAAGTCCTCATTCACAGGAATTCCTTCGAAGCATGCTCAGCTGTTGGGAACAGTCAGCAGAATAAACTAGAACAGCATCACATTTGATCAGTGTAAGAGTCACATTCAATATGCAGTCACTTAAAAAGCATTTATTGGGCTGTTAAGGTGTCCATAACCTACAAACTAAACACAATCCCTATCAAACTACCACCAGCATTTTTGGCAAAAATAGAAAAATTCATCCTAAAATGCACATGTACTCTTAAGGGCCCCTGAACAGCCAAAACAATTTTGTAAAAGAAGAATGAAGTTGGAGGACTGAGACACCCAGATTTCAAACCACAGTACAAAGCCACAGTAATCAGAAGTGTGGTGCTGGCATATGGATAAATATACCAATGCAACAGAATAGAGAGCCCAGAAATAAACCCTCACATATATAAAGCCAAGATTCAAGAAGTTCAGAGAACTGTGAGCATGAGGAACCTAAAGAAATCCACGCCCAAACACATCATGGTGAAATTGCCAAAGACTAAACTACGAAGTAGAAATTTTGAAAGCAACCAGGTAAATGATACCTTACCTATAGGGGAAGAGAAATTCAAACATCTGTGGATTTCTCATGAGAAACGATAGAGGTTAGGAGGAGAAAGAACATTTTTTAAAGCACTGCAAGAACTGCCTGTTTCATCTTTCAAATCTCAGCTAAAACAGCAACTCTTCAGAATGCTTCCCTGACTACCTCACACAAAGTAATGCCTTTTTCCATCCACATCAATTGATGGTTCAACCCTATTTTATTTTCTTCAGCCCTTATCACTTTCTGGAATTACCTTGTTTACCTTTCTAGTATTTGTCTCCCCATTCGAGACCCCAGGGACCTTGCCCAGTTCCTCTCTGAATGCCCAGCACCTACAGCAGCACCTGAGGCAAGGTGCTCATCAATATGATGGATGAGCCAACACAGCAACCTGACTCCGGCTTTCAAAGACAACGATTTCACCAGGCAAAGTAAAAGAGAAACATTCCAGAAAGAAAGTAGCCTAAAATATATACTTGGAAAGAGCATGCAGGGCACACTTGGGAAACAGGATAATTCCAGTGGTCAGAGCATACGATACACATAGTGAAAGATAAACAAGAAGCCTCGAAGAGTAGACTGGCGCCAGATTGAAAAACACTTTGTATGCCACGCCATGGGAGCCATTACAGGTTTTAAGCAGGACAGTGACTGATCCCATCTATATTTTAGAAATAAAAACATACTCACAAAATGATATTTATTTATATTCTGTCTCCTTCTAAGAGAGATTTGAGATACCTTATATAAGTATAGATACTATTTAGTCAAGTTAAAAGTGTGCATACCTCTAATAAGATGACTGAAAAGATCGAATCTCTCAAACTGCTACTCACAACTCATTAATGGGGATTTGAAATTAGTTTAGTGGATATAGTGACTGACAATTTAAAAAATGGAATAAATAGAAAATGCCAAACTGTATCACACATAGTAAGGGTAAGCACTATTTTGTGAAACTTTTGTTTCAATTATATATATACATGTGTGTGTATGTATATATGTATGAGTTACATGTACTGGGTAAGGATATAAATATATTTCCTACTGATCTAGACTAGAGCAAGAGACCGCAGACAACTGCCCTCAGGCCTACTCCCACCTGCCAGCCTGTTTTTATAAATGAAGTTTTACTGGAACACAGCCGTACCCATTCATTCACACCTTGCCTATGGTTGCTTTTGTTCTACAAAGACAAAGTTGATTAGTTATGACCAAAGACCACATGGCTCAATAGCCTAAAATATTTACTATCTGACCCGTTGCAGAAAGTTTCCCAGCCTCTGATCTGGAGCACCTGTTCCCAACTAAGGCAATTTTTCAGCATCTGAAGATAGGTTTCATTGACAAAACTTGGGGGAGTGAGAGATGCTATCTGGCAAACAGAAGCCAGGAACACTGCCAAACCTCCTATAATAAATAGAACAACCCCTTCTACATCTGGCCCAAAATGTCAGCAGTGCTGAGGTTGAGAAACCCTGATCTGGAGAAATGTCTACACACATATAAGAAGAATGTCTGTACTAGGACTGTTAACAGCACCAAAAACCAACAGCACTCCAAATGCCCATCAAAGGTGCCCTATATAAATTCACATGGGCATATTCATGCAGTAGAAGCCTATGAAACAATGAATTAATGCACTAGTTATACAGAACAAAAAAGATGCTGAATGAAGAAAACAAGCTACAGAACACACAGGGTGATTCCCTTTGGATACAAATATATATGGTATATAATTACAAAAGCAAAGGGATTATAAATATAAAATTCAGAAGACTGGTTACCCCGAGGAAGAAAAAATGGGATGGGAGGTGGGGCCACACTGGCAACTCCCAGGGGTCTACTTTTCTTAAATCAGTACTCATTGTACTTTCACTCTGTATTATTTGTACTTACTCAGATTTTTTTCCAAATTAGGAAACAATCACTGTGAAGGCAAAACAAAGACTGGACAATAAGATGAAGAAACAAGTACACAGAAATGCATACCACAAGGCCCTACAGAACTGCCAGGCTTCTAGCTTGATTTTCTTAGCAGACACAGCAAAGAGAGAAACACAGTCGGTTATTGTACTGGAACGCCTGGGAGAAGCACAGCTCTTCCCAGCACTGCAACTCAAAAGAAATCTCCCTCATGAGCTTTCTCAAAGGACCCTGGCAATATCCTCCATATCCGAACAATAAAAACAATACTCAGCCTCACACAGCTACTCCTTGTAACAGTGAAGCTTTGGTACAGCCTAAAAAATACACTATTAACATTGAAACTTTGCAAATACCAAATCATATATCAAACTGCCCCACTCAATCCCTTGCCCAAACACCTCTGCCAACCTAAGATGCGGGCTGGAGTTGGAAAGAGAGACCAGAGTAAGATGAGAGAGGCAGGGAAGGCCCAGGAATGGGAGAAGGAAGAGTACCAGACACCTCCCAGCAGACTACCTGCATATAACGGATAAAGCATACTACTTGATACTTGTAGGAGCCGCTGATCACTTTAAACAAAGGAGATGCTTAACTCTTCATGTACGTTATTAATAGTTCCATCTTCAATTCTCAGAGTGTCTTTTTAAGACACTACTACTGGGGTGGAAAGAGTGAAGGGGTGGAAGGAGAGGCAGGCGGTGGACGGAGAGAAAGACCTGTTCGCTTCCGCTCTAGATCATACAGGAAATCCTCGCTGAATTTCCTAACAGTATTTCTCTCAGTGTGCTGTCTCCCCACTCCATGAGTAAACATATTATATATATATAAACTCACATTTTATATCTCACAATTGTGGTTTTCAGAGACATAAATTCTAAAAGCCTTTTACAAGTTTTCAACTTGTTTTGAATTTAAAAACAATTCACGCTCATAAAAATTCAAACACTCTAGAAAAAGTATGTAACAAAAGTCCCTTCTTGACAGAAGGTTACAAAAAAAGAGAGTAACTTCAGGTATTTTTCCCAAAAGCTGGCCCTCTTTTCAGTTTCCCTAGCGCAGGGTGAATGGCACCTTTACCCATCTAACAGGAACCAGAAATCTAAGCCTTCCTTGATACATCTTTCCCTCAGCCCCCACACTTGATCAGTCACCAAACTCTGGAGATTCTACCTCCTAAATAGTCCTCTAATCTTCCACTTCTTTCTACCATGACCTTTCAGCACACTTACCCAAAATTTTATTATTTCATATCTGCATTATTGCAACAGCCTCTTACCTGGTCTCCCTAAATCCACTCCTGTCCACCTCCAATTTACTCAATAGCCAGAGTGATCTTTTCAAAATCCTTTACCCCTATGGATTACAACAGGTCAGTATCTTCCTACTGCTCTTAATGGTTAAGGATCAAAATCCTGAACATGTCAACCAGGTGCTTTCAGGTCTCAGCTCTGTCTCTCCAGCCTCATCTTTACCCATTTAACCCTAACCATTTCTCCAACAAATATCCTGCCTTCTGCCTTGGAAGCTTGGCAGTTGGAGTAATTATTCTCCTACAGTAGTTATTGATGTTAATCTCCGTCTAAAAAAGCCTTTCTCACTACTCTAACTCCTATCTCAGATCAGTCTAATAATCACTTCCTCAGAGAAGTCCTCCTTCACCTACCTCTCCATTAGATAAAATACCAATGTACTGGCCACACCTCTCCTTCCCATAGCACTTAACACGCACGGAACTTTGTCTCTGCACATTATCATTTCTATGGTGAGCTCCCGTGCGGTACACAAAGACTATATTCTGTATGCCATTCCAGTACTTGTGGTCTCTTACGACCCCTTTCCCGAACGCTGGAACTGCCTCATGCGGCGTTCTTGGCCACTTAGGTAACCACAGAGGCTGTTCCCTCCGTCTAGAATGTCTTTATGGCTCTTGCCATAACTTCTCAAGTTGCACCTTAAGTGTCATCTCTTTCAGGAAGTCTTCCCTGGCCATTCTACCTAAAACAGGGCTCCCCGTTATTTTTTTGTCTTCCCCGTAGTAACTGTCACAATTTGAGTTATGTACTTTTACTTGCATGGTTATGTGCGTGACGACTGACCTTCCCCCACTAACTTGTACTTTCCAGGCAAAATGTAACCAACCGTCTACTTAGTCACCTCGGTTTTCTCAAGGCCTAGCGCTGGGGCTGGCCCGTAGTATGCGTTCAGTACATTATTTATGGAACCAAAGAAGGCAGCCAAGGGGGTCGGGCCACTAACTCATCGTGGGGTACCAGGCAAGTCCTTTCCCCCTTGCTGGGTCTGTTTCCCCAGAGGGGCAGGTGCACAAACGCCTCAATGCAGTGTGACGGCTTCCACAACAGGAAGGGGAGACCGAGGGGCGGGAACACACCCCCAAGGGGGCGCCCCCGGAAAGAAAAGCCCGGGGCGGGGCCTCAGTGGGAAGAGAATTCTGAGAAGGCGGGGGCCGCCAGGCCTCGACGTCAGGCGGGGAGGGGGCAGCCCCGTGTCGGTGACCCGAGGACGGCTCGGGGAAAGCCCGACGGGCTTGGAGGCGGGGCCAAAGAAGGAGAAGTCCTCACCTGTCCGGTCCGGGTTCAAAAGGCCAGGGCGAGGAACCCCCGGGCCTGCTCTACGCGCGCCTCCCCAGGCCCCGCCCCCGCCATGCCGGCAGGCCCGGCGTCCCCGGCTGCCCGTCCCCGCTTCCGCTAGTCACCGGAAGTGCGGCGCAGCGAAAAGAAAAGTGGGGAGAGCGCGGCCAGCGCTGAGATATGTTACAGCGCCCCCTTGTGCCCGGAGGAGGATCGCAGCCACCGAGGCCCACTGGCTGCTAAGGGAAAACAGCGCAGAGCCCTAAGCTGGGCGCCCCGTGCTCTCTCACCGCCGTGGCTCTGCACCTGCTGAGCACTTCTGCAGAAGCATGAATAAAAATTAGTTTTTCACCCCTTGACTCAGTGCACCATGTCATCAGCTGAGAAGTTTTCTGTGGTCTCCGAAACAGTGAGCTCTTGGAGGACCAAGCCTACTTAACTCCAAATATTTGGTCCCCAGTAGAGTCGCTGGCAACTGGTGGATGTACAGAAAAGCTTCTTGCACCAACGTAATCCCATCATCTGTACTTGACTTTCTCTTACGTTATCTCGTTCGGTCGCTTAAAAGCTGATTCTACAAGAGAAGCCTTTGCTTTGACCTCTTTCTGGATGACCTGCTGCCAGGTTTTCCGGTGTCAGCCTCCCTCAGATCATTCAGGTCTCAGCGTAAATGTCACCCCTCCACTGCCATCAGTCTGTTTTTTCATAGCACTCATAGTCATCTGATATGACCTGGGGGGGGGGTGTATTGTAATTTCTTTCTTTGTTCTGTTTCCCTTGTCCCCACCAGAAGGTAAATTCTCAGAGCAGGGGTTTTGTCTTGTTTTCTGTTCTCTCCTCACCTAGAACGGGGTTTGGCATCTTGTAAATGCTCAGTAAAGATTCAGTCCATGAATGAATGGCTCTGCCCACAGAATTCACAGCGACTCTTGAGGAAAGAGACTCTGGGATGGTAAGTGTCTTGGAGATGTGGGGTGGCCAAAAAGAAATGGGGTGGATTATTGACCCAGTCTTTGACATTTCCAAACTGAATATTCCGGGTGATGACTTCAGAATTTCCACTTTCTCTCTGGGAAATGAATATTGTATACTTGCCTTGTAAGGTTACTCAAAGAATTTGAAGTGTTACATCCAAAGTCCTGGCACAGAGCCTGGAACGTGGTAGTTGCTCAGCAAGTCATTATTTTTGTAATTACCCAAGACCAACTCCCATACTTACCGATGATTAAATTGAGAGGGTCACAACTTGCACACGTTCATACAAATACAAGTAGCAGAACTGGAGGGGAGAGTATGACCCAGGACTTGCATGTCCCTTTTTCCAAGGTTGTCCCCTCCAGGTTCAAATTCCAACTCTGCCACTCTGTTTCCTATATTATTTTAGGAATAAATTAGATAGGAGATTTTATTATTTTTATTATATATTATTTATCAATAATATAAATTATTATTTTTCAATTTGGAGATCAGATAGGAGAATGTATTTCAACCTGTAAAATGCTACCCAAATGAAAATGTTGGAGGCCTGCTGCCTCTGTGCCAGGCCTGGGAATTGAAACGGGTAGCTTCATCAGCACCAGCTGTTGAAGAATAAACAGCACAGTATCTTTCCTTGCGGTTGTGGCACTGGGCAAGAGAGAGAGAGAGAGAGAAACACGCTTCAAAAAGAAACTCTGTCCCACATCCACACACGTGTATCTCATCCCACATATAAATATCAACTCAAAATGGATCAGAGACCTAAATGTAAGGATTGATCTATAAACTCTTAGAAGAAAACATGAGCATGATTCCTTGTTAACTTTGGATTAGGCAACAGTTTCTTAGATGTGACCCCAAAAGCACAAGCAACCGAAGAGAACAAATAGATAAACTGAACTTCATCAAAATTAAATATGTTTGTGCTTCCAAGGACGCTTATAAGAAAGTGAAAAGACAACACACAGAATGTGAAAAAAATATTTGGAAATCATACGTCTAATAAGGATCTAGGGTCAAGAATATAACAAGAAACTTTTACAACTCACCACCAAAATACAACCCAACTGAAAAATAGGCAAAGGATCTGAATAAATGTTTCTTCAAAGAATGTATGCAAATGGCCAATAAACACATGAAAAGGTGCTCAACACCATCAGTCATCAGGAAAATGCATGTCAACACCCCAGTGAGATACTACTTCACAGCCACTAGGACGGCTATACTTTTTTTAAAAAGGAAGATATCAAATATTGGTGAGGATGTGAAGAAAATAGAATTCTCATGCATTGCTGGTGGGAATAGTGCTGTGGAAAACAGACTAGCAGTTTCTCAAAAACTTAAACACTGAGTTACCATATGACCTAGAAATACCACCTTTAGTTATGTAATCAAGAGAAATAGCATGTCCACATAAAAACTTATACACAAATACTCATAGCAATATTATTCATAATAGGTAGAAAGTAAAAATAATTCAAATGTCCATTGATGGATGAATAGATAAGCCAAAGGTGGTGTATCTATATGGAATATAAGTTAATCATAAAAAGGAATAGAGTGTTGATACAGGCTCGAACATGGATGGATCTTGAAAATACTATACTAGATGAAAGAAGCCAGACATAAAGGGCCACATATTGTATGACTCCACTTAAATGACATATCCAGAATCCATATAGACAGCAGACCGGTGATTGCCAGGGGATAAGGAATAAGGGGAACAGGGAATTGCTAATGGGTTGGCTTTCTTTTGGGGCTGATGAAAATGTACTAGACCTAGATAGTGGTTGATGATTGTACACCTCTGTGAGTATGCTAAAAACCACTGAATTGTTCATTTTTAAACGGTGAATTTTATGGTGTGTATACTATATCTCAAGTGAAAAAAAAAGGACCCCCAAATTTCAGGTTGTTCCAGCTTCATGGCTGGGGTTGTGCAAGGACTTTGCCTTCAATTCAGAATAAAATGCAGAGCTACAGGAGGGCTTTGAGCAGAGGAACAGCATAGACAGGTGTATGTTTTAGAAGATTCACTCTGGCTGCTTCAGGGAGAGGGGGCTATTGACTGAGACCAGCCAGAAGGTTACTGTAACAGTCCAAGCAAGAGATGATGGTGTCCTGGATTGGAGTGGTAGAGTTGGAGGTTGTGAGGAGTGGTCAAATTTGGAATATATGCTGAAGATGAAGTCAACAGGACTCACCAGTGGGTGTACAGGTAGTGTGAGAGAAAGACAAGAGGCAAGGATATCCCAAGGTATTTGGCTTAAGTAACTGAATGCTTTTGTTCAGAACGTAAAAGAATATTTGGATTGGGCTATATTTGAAATCACCTCCACAAGGACAAGGACAGTTTCTGTTTTGCAACTACTGATTCTTGAGACCCAACACAGTGCCAGGGACATAGACACTCAATAGAGATTTCGTTGAATGTCAATAACAGCGTTTTGTACATGCAGGGCAGCGCCTCAGTGGGAAGTTTTCAAGCACACCATATAATGCATCTCACTTCCCCAGCTCTCCAGCCAACCTCTCCCAGACGTTCCAATTTCTAGTTCCCCCGCTCCCTCCCATCGTGCTCTCACCGGGGGAAGAACACTGAGTCCTGAGCCCTCCCTGCGTCTTGATGCTCCTGCCTCCATTGTCTCTCTCAGGAGTCCAGGAGCACACAGGGTCCCCAAAGAAGCGGGAGGATGGAGGGATAGGGAGGGGGCCTGAAGGACTTGAGAGCTTCCTCGCCTCTCACTCCAGTCCTCCTGTGGCTTCTCTGCCAAGGCTTTTAGCAGCTCCGCTTGCTGTCTGCATTAGCCCTGAGAGGAGGGGATGGGAAGAAAAGCAGGACAAGAGGCTCTTGTCCTTTCTCCCTTTCTAGAAGAGGCTGGCACAGCTCTTCTCACCTCTGTATTCAAAGGCAGACATTTCTTACCTGAGTGTTACACCACTATCACCCCATCACCACTGCTGTCATCATTGGCATCAGCACCACCGGTCCTTTAATCAGAACCATTGCAATCACCATTTTGTGCACATTTACTGCACTCCGGACCCTATGCCAATCATTTCACCTGCATCATCTCATTTAATCCCTTGGTTGACCCTGTGCGTTAGGTATTATTATCCCCACTTTACAGATGCAGAAACTGAGGCTGGGTTTCACTTGACCCTCTTTTAGATTCCCCTACCTTATTCTTGTTGTACTTACTTCTTCAAAATAAGTCCTTTATTGCTTGCAGGAACTGCTCAGTTTCTACTTCCAGTTTCTTAGCCTTCAAATTTCAAATCCAGGTTCTTATCAGTTGTTTGAAGATGCATCTTCCCTCCATGTTCTTGGCTAAACGCTTCAGGCCCCAGGAGTAGTTTTTCTTAACCTTTGGTGATGTTGTGGCCTTCGGTATTTCTCCGACAGTCTTGCCACGGCTCTGGCCCCTATGACTTAGTGCTCGGGCAACAAGATGTGTTTTGTTCTGTTCAGTTTGGGCAGGAAAGAATAACTTCCAGATTTGGATTAAAAGGAACCTAGTGGCAGCTGTTGGGCACTTCTACTATTTTAGCTATTTCTTGCCAAAAATCACACACGCACACGCACACAGCTTTCTCTTGGCATGAAAATGTTTAGGGGGAATTGCTCTTGTTCATAGGGCAGAGACAAAGAGTCTGGGCTTCAAAGTGAGACTGACTTGGGTTTACACACGTGAGCCTTTGCTGTGCCCGATCTGGGGTGGCTGGGGACAAGGACAGGGCTCAAGTGTAGCCCTAGCCGGCTCAGCCAGCCCTGGGACTCTGGTACGAGGCCACATCGGCTGAGGATGGAGTGTGTCTTCTCACTGGCTTACCCAGAGGACTTGCCTTTTTTTGCAGTTAATCTGCTCAAAGAGGGAGAGAGCCTTGTTCACACCAAAGTGCCTTATAGCAGCAGCAACCATGGTGTGGTAGAGGAAAAACTCATTTTTGTCCTATGCTAGCCGCATGACTTTGGACAAGTGAGAAACTTCATCTCTCTGTTCTGTGCAGCCAATCTTTTCAGGCCACTTGCTCTGCGTTAGAACATTCAGGCAGCGTGCTGGGTGTGCCCCACCCAAGGTGAACGAGTCAGGTTCCTGCCTCAGAGAAGCCTTCGGCTTAGTGGGAAAGACACCCCGGCGCACTGTCTCATCTCTACAACAGGAACAACAGTATTACCTCAAATAGGGCTACATCCCATTAGGTATTCAATCAACAATCCCTTCCGTGCCCAGGCAGATTTGCAACTTCTCAAAGGCAGCTGCTGCATCTTGAAATCATGCCTATGGCTACACCTCACTTGAGCATTGTGCTGAATAAGTCTGTTAAATAAGTGGTTTTTGAATGCCTGGTGCCTAGCACATATGAGAATACTAAAAAATATTTGTCAAAGGATGAGTTAAGACAAACCTGAAGTCTAGGGCTCCCTCCTTCTACATGTACCTGAGATAGGGGCTTGGAGGAAGGTTTTTGGAGAGAAGGAGAAGAGGATATGCATCTTCTTTCCCACAGCAGTAGCTAGCTGCTTGGGCCACAGAGCCCTGCAGAGTGGGTTCCTTAAACCAGAGGTCCCTGGAGTGACTAAGGCCTGCCCGGTTCCACCCTCCACTCTCCAGAGCAGGACAGGGGAAAGTAGCTGGGGTGTAAGTGGACAGGGTAGGGGTGCAGGCAGAGCTCTTGGAAAGTGATTGCTCATGTAGTTTGCTGGAAATGAAAGGAAGAGGCTGGGGACGGACAAGGCAAAGCCCGGGGAACATAAAAAACCTTAGCTGCAGGAAAAGCACTATTCTTACCATGAAAGCAATGAAATTAGAGGTAATTGTGAGACACAGAGATTCGATAAAACCTAGGAAGGCCATCAGGTGCGGGAGGCCAGGACTGGCTGGGGAGATGGAACAGGTGGTCCTCCCCTCCAGCACTGGTAATCTCCCCTCTATTGTGACAATTGAACAAACAGTCCTTCCCGGCCCCGCACCGGCGCTGCCTTGTAACGGGGGCAGCTGGGGCGTCTGGAGGAGCAGGGGGGCCTGGCCACCCACAAGGCATGAGCCTCCTCCCAGCCACCATCCTACCCCCCAGGGTCTGGGAGCCCAAGAACTGTGGTGTTGGGACCTGCTTCGAGGGCAACAGGTTAACGAGTGTGGCTGAGGAAGGCATGACCTCCTGTCTACCTCTAGGCCACAGGCCACCTGAGGGTTTGGAAGGAGCCAGTGGGGGGGGCAACCTGTTAGGGAGGGACAAGGCACTCCCTCTTTCCCCTGATTGTCCCGTCCCTTTCACCCACTGAGAATGCAGTAGTGACTAATTCACACTGTACAACAGAGAATGAGGTGTAGAACGTGCTGGTTAGGGAAGCACAGAGCCGTGTGGATACACGCAGCCAGCGACAGCCAGCCCGGGTGTGACAGGTACCCCGGGTATTCCTTAGTTAGGGACTGTCGTGAGGAAGAAGTGATCCCTAACTAGGTCTGGTCCGTGGCTGTCAGGGGAGAGACAGCAGAGGGCATATGAGGTGGGAAAGCATAAGGTGGGAGACACCTTCTAGAAAACGGTTTTCACTTCAGGAGGCAGGTTTTGCAGGTTACTGAAGCCATAGCAACAGTGATAACCAGCTTGGAAGAGCACCCCATCACTTTGACCAGGAATTACAATTCTTAGGGAAATAGAACCTTCCACATACCAGACTGCTCATTACAACCAGTGGGGAAAACTAAGAAACTCCACACAGCCCCTCAAAGAATGTCAGGCAGATTCCAAAGCCAGTGGTAATGCCAACGAAGTCATAATGCTTAATACGTTTATGATGAGCTCAGGGTCAAAGGAGGACGCGCAGTGCACGCAGCAAGGCCAACCATCTTAAACATAAGGGAAGAACAACGCCTGGAGGGCAATACACCAAAATAGTTGTGCTTGAAAAAGAGATAATGGGTGATTCTTTGTTCACATCCCCTTTTCATGAATTATTGCTCTAATTCACATCTTTTGCATTATTTTCACAAACAGGAAATGTTACAACTAAAGCTGCAATAATGTAAGCCTATACCAAGGAAGGTCATGATGGAAAAGTTAGGTGGTGAGCCTGTGTTGACTGGAAAGAATATGGACAACGGTTGGGTGAAGAAAGCAGTTCGTAGAGTGTGGACCCCTTTGAGGCAGAAACCAGATCACGTGGATTTTAAAAAGTCAGTGGGTTTATGCATCAATCCTCGACAATGGTTTTTCCTGGCGGGAGTAATAGGGAGAAATTCACTTTCCACTTCAGACATATCTCTATTTTCTTATTTATAATAAGCATGTTTTATTTTAATAATTGGCAAAATCAGTACAGATATTTATACTTATTTGAAATAAAACATGAATAACAGCAAAAAATGGTAGGTTGGGAAACATACTGAGTTTTCAAGCTACTTAGAGCCCTCCTTTTCCCTAAGAACAATACCATCTGTGGCCAGAGCATTTCAGCGAGGCTGAATTATGTCTCCTTCACTCTACAGGCCAGAGGCACGCAGTCACCTAAACTCCGTTCAGCTCCATGAGCCCTTTATGTGAGCACCTGCTGTGCCCGGGTCGTCTGGCCAGGCACTAGGGGAAGACGCACGGTGAGGAGACACACGTAGAACAGGAGGAGCCCTGCCCTCAGTTTGACTAGAGCCTGGGGTTAGAAAGGAGGAGATGGGGTTAGAAAGAAAAGTATGGGACCTTCTGGGGAGGCCCCACCTTCCAGACTTGGTCTTTAGGAGAAAGCAGGGGTGTGAGAGGGTCACTGTTGATCCTTAGGAACATCATTCTTGGAGCCGCGGGAGGACGGTGGTGGTGGGGGGGGATGGAATCAGGGACATGGTGATGGGGGAGGCTGGGCCACCCTTCCGGGTGATGAGGGCCTTGGCCAGGGAGCCCCTGCCTATTGACTGGCAGGCTTCTCTGAAGGGTGGCAGGAAGGGAACAGACTGACTCACTCCCTTCCCAATGCCCAAAAGAAGACTGTCTTCTTGACCAGTAGCTCTCACCTGTGGCTGCCCAATGCATACAACTACGGAGCTTTAGAAATGCTGAGCCCTAGGTCCCCTCCCCAGGTATTCTGATTTCATTGACCTGGGGTGCAGCCTGGGCATCGGGATATTTCAGAGTCTGTAGACCACCAGCAAACAGCAGTATCCTGCCAGTCTGTCTCCGGACAAGCTCTCCCACCTTCTCCTAGAATCGATGCCAAGCAGCTGGCCACTTTTCTGAATCTGGCGCTCTTCTGGGGCAGTGTCCAGTGCATCCTCTGCCCTGTTGAGAGTGTTCAGTTACTTCTGCCCAGTATTACCTGTAACTTTCTGCCTTCCGGAAATCCATTAATCACTTAATCCATTGTGGATCCCTCTTCCTGTTTTGCTCCTCATTATTGGTCTATGCATATGAGCCACGGCCTCTTCTGTGCATCACTGTCTTTACCAGGGGATTTTGAGAACACAGGAGAAAACAGATGTATGCAGGGAGCCACCTTGACCTGGAGATTCCTTCTCTAGTCCCCAGTGGCTGAATATAGGAAAAGAACATCATTTTAGGTATATTCATAACGAAGCTGGGCTCTGCCCCAAGATGGCTGGGCTGGGCATTTGGAGGTGGAAGTTGGTATGTGTGATATATAACCAATAACCAAGATATCTGGATGTGAAGTTGGCCACCCCACCCAGAGGTGAGGCTACCCAGAGTTATTCTCTTCTTCCCTCCACCCCACTGACAGAAACTAAAGGCTAGAAGCTGGGGCCCAGTGCAGCAGGGCAGAGCAGTTAGAATGTGGAGGTGCCAAAGCCCCCAGTATGGCTACATTAAGGTAAGTCACCCTCCACTCTAATGGGAATCTGTACGTAGCCAGGGAGGGATTTTCCACAGCCCATCATCTCCCTGCTAGTCTATAAACGATGAATTTGGGAAGACAGCAAATTCTGCCTTCTGGAGACCTAGCCATCAGCCTCTGCCCAGGATCTAGTATGGTGGGGACTGAGTCAGCAAGCTGAGAACCACGGGATGGCCTTCTGACCAATGGGGGGGCAGGCCGAAGACGTGAAGGAGGGAAGGGGGAGGAAAGAGAATGCCTCCCCTGGCTTTCAGAACATGACTGCTGAGGGCTGGGCCCCTCTGGGCACCTGATAAGGTTGTTAAGTCAGGCGGAACACCCGCCTGCCATCTGGCACTTCCGTCCTCCCAACAAGGCTCCCCAGGCCCCGCTGCCAAACTCCTCAAAGCTAGCAGGCTGCAGCAGTCCCAGACTGAGAAAGCCCCCAAACCCTAAGGATTGTAAGGTAGCATTCTGAGTTCCCAGGTAACGCTTCAGAAATACTCCTTTGACTTTGCTAAGAGATGACACGCGCCCTCTAAGGCACCTGAGAGTTTAAACACGGGTTGATTCTGACTTCACTGAGGGTAACAGAGCAGTGTGGTTGGTGGGGGCTGGAACAGAGGTAATTTAAACAGGGCTGCGCTCTCTCCACATCAGACTGAGCGGAGCTGCGGCCCAGGGACTATTAATCATCTCAAATGCTGGGCTTCAGGATCTTATCTGCTGTAAGATCGCCTCATCCCCTCTTCTTCTGGGCTCTGGAAACCATAGCATTTGGAGAGAAAAATGCAGTCCCTATGTTAGCAAATCTTGTTAGGCTCTATCTAGTGGCACATGACCCATTCATGTATATAGTTAGCAGTTCCAAGAGAGTTCTGATTTGTGTTAAGGAAAACACAATTGGAGCTTCTGGAAATGTTCTGTATCCTGGCCTGGGTGATGGTTCTACAGGTGTATGCATCTGTACCCTTTTATGCACGTACTCTCTAGCGTCCCTCTATGTATAAATGTAAAAGAAAACAATCTATTTTTTAGAAAAAAAGAAGGCATAACTAGGTGATGCTGAGCTCTCAGGTCTAACAGTCCCACCGCCAGGGGCCAGTCTGTGTGTGCACAACTGCAGCGTTAGTGCCTGGATCCCTGTCTGCCTTGGGGTGGGAGGGAGCAGCAGCAAAGTGGAAAGAGGTGGAATTTGGAGGGGGCACATCTGTATTTCAGTCTTTACTGCTGTTTCCTGAGTCATTCTGGGCAAGCCACTTGGCCTCTCTGTGCCTCAATTTCCTCACCTGTAAAGTGGGAATAGAATTGCCCACCCTACCTGTTGTTGTGATTGTTAAAGACAATTCGGTGGAAAGCACACGGCACATGGCAGACACTGAATGTCACTGTGTGATAGCTGGTCTCTCAGGGGCTTGCCTCTCCTGCTCACCTGTCCAAACCTTAGCTTGACACACCCAACATCTGAAATGAACTTCAGCGTCATTTGGCACCAGCTTCTCCCTCTCCATCTCCTCTCACGCACGCCATGATCTTCCAGTCCCTGTTCCAAGTGCGAAAGTCCTCTTTACAACCCGTGACCTGTCCCCCAGCTCATGCTGTCACCTGCTCCAGCAAGAACAAGCCAGTCCTTTCTCTTGTCTGCGCTGTGAGTACAGCCCAACCCCCACTCTGTTTTCAGTGCCTCCCACCATACCTGTGGGTCCAAGAGACCCTGGGCTGGGATCCTCGGGGTGTATGAAGAGGACGCCAACAGCATATCCAACATTTGCTAGTGGGGACGAGAGGGTGGCTGGTTCTCAGGACCCAGGGCATGGGTCGGATGAACTCAGTGCCCACACACTGAGCTACTTAATGTCCACTCAGGAATGCACACACGTCCAAGGTGATGTGTCATAGATGTGGACCGGACCCATCAAAGGCGTCAGCGCCCACCTGTGCACACTCTTGCCCCAGCATGCACGCCTGGGCCACTGGGAATTCACTGTCTTCCCAAGACAAAACCTTCCTCCATGAACCGCTCAGAGTTCAAAACCTCTACCCCGTAATGGGTCCACATTCGCTCCCCGCTCACGCCAACTAGCACCAGGCTAATCCCTTTCTGCACTCTCAGCTTCCAAATATTTAAAGACAACCATATCTCCAGTCTTTCTCCAGACTAAAGATGCCCTATTTATTCAACCGTAGCTCAGGCATAAGCCTAGCAAGTTCCCCTGTCTGCCCTGCCCTGGGCTCCATCATAAGGCAGTAAGGGGTGGAATTAAGAAATAAGGGCTATTTTCACGCTGGCTCCCAAGGACCCACTCCAGGCCCTCCTCTGCACTCTCCTCTGCACTCTCCACACACTGTTTCCCAGCCTGCGCTTCTCCCCATCCCCCTCTGTGATTGATTCCCGTTCACACTAATTAGACCTTGCTTGGACTGTGACAGGAAGGAGAGCTTTGCCATTTTCTTTAAGGAAACCGTGTGAGAGGCCGACCTGCTGGTGGTTGCCAGGCAACGTTGATGATCCTCCCAGGGCCAGAAAGCCTAGTTAGCAGCTACTGAATATGAGTCTCTGCTCCACGGAGAGGTGTAAGAAAACCCTGGCTGGCATTAGTTCCCATTGCTCCAGCTGTCTTTTTAAATGCAATGTGTGTGTGTGTGTGTGTGTGTGTGCGTGCGTGCGTGCGTGCGTGCGTGCGTGTGTGTGTGTGTTGGGCATGCACACACAAAGTGAGTTGGGAAAGAATGAATTAGTTAGCCTTTAAGATGGAATCATAATAACATACCATAGTAGAATAATTTCTGAACCACCACTCTTTATCTGTTTACCCTTTAATTTACTTCCTCTCTCTCAGTCTAATAGCTGAGTGGGGCTTGTAATTCTTTACCTCCAAACAGGACTGAAAGTAGAAACATTGTGTAGCCAAAGGCCTTTCCCCTCTTGTAAAATATTAAGCCACAGCACAAGGGCTAATGTGAGGAGGTGGTGGGGAAGTGCGATGTTGGGTAAGGGGGCTCTTCTGGGGTCCTAGAAGGAGACAGGGGTCTATGTGACCCTACTTCTCAAGGACCTGGATGTACCCCTCAGCAGTGCTCCCAGGGTGAAGGTAAGATTTCAGGTGGGTCTGGCTACCTGGGCTCCCAGCCCTACTAAAGGGTTCCTTAACCCACCCAGACCTCCTGATGAGCAGGAACTATGTGGGCTCCTTGGCTCCAGGGAAACCTATGTGAGTTGGGAAAACCCATGTGAGGGTCAGAAGAGGGTCTGGTTTGAATTCTATTTCTGCCAGTCTAGCTTGTGCCTTGGGCACATTTACTTCCTACTCCAAGCCTCAGTTGCTAGATCAGTAAAATGAGGGGAAACAGTATGTACCTCCTAAGGCAGATGTGGGAATTTAGTGAGATTTATTCAATAAACATTTATTGAATATCTATTGTGACCACGTTCAGAGCACAGTAAATGCTAGTGCCCTCCCAGGTGCGATAGGACTTTCTATAGATTTTAGGCCACTTTTTCTGGGCCCTCATGTCAGAGCTGGCTACATATGCATGTGACTTGTGCAGTTGCACAGGGCTCTACATTAGCTCTATGCTTTGCTGTTGCTGTCTTAATAGTCATAATAATTTTTTAACAAAAGTCCTGATTTTCATTTTGCTCTGAGCCCCATGAAGTTGCAGCCAGTTATGTTCCCCATAACTACTCTGACAGTGGGATAAGAGGTAACTTTAAGGGACTATTACTATCAAGCAAAACTGGTAGCAGTGATATGAGTCAAGATGGGTTAAAAATAAATTTATAGGCCGACTGGGTTCACTGGTGAATTCTACCAAATATTTAACAAAGAAATGAAACCAATTCCCTATAACTTCTTTCAGAATGTCAGAGGAAATACTTCTAACTCGTTCTATGTGGCCAGCGTTGCCCTAATACCAAAACCAAAGACAATATAAGAAAATTTTAGACTAGTATCTCTCATGAACATAGATTCAAAAGTCCTCAGCGAAGTGTTTACAAATGGAATCCAACAATATAGAGAGAATTACACACACCATCATGAAATGCAGTTTGTTCCAGGTAGGCCAGACTGGTTCAACATTGAAAAATTAATTCATGTAATCCATCACATCAAAAAATCAAAGAAGAATCACATGATCATGTCAGTAGATGCAGAAAAGTACTTGGCAAAATCCAGCACTCATTCATTCAAGGTAAAACCTCTCAGTGGACTAGGAATAGTGGGAAAGCTCCTTAGCTGGGTAAAGAATATCTACAAAAAACCTATAACTAACATCGTACTTAATGGTGGGACCCTAGAAGATTTCCCACTAAAATTAGGAATAAGGCAAGGATATTCCCCTCATCCTTCCTTTTCAACATCACAATGGAAGTTCAAGCTAATGCAATATGACAAAGAAAGGAAATAAAAAGTATACAGATTGGGAAGGAAGATTTAAAATTGCTTTTGTTCGCAGATCACATGTTTGTCTATGTAGAAAATCCAAGTAAATCTATTTTAAAAACCCTGGAATTAAAAGGTTAATATACAAAAGTCCATCATTTTCCTATATGTCAGCAATGAACAAGTAGAATTTGAAGTTGAAAACACAATACCATTTACATAGCACCCCCAAAAATAAATACTTAGGTATAAATATAACAAAATATGAACATGATCTGTATGAGGAAAACTACAGAACTCTGACAAAAGAAATCAAAGAACCAAATAAATGGAGAGATATTCTATGTTCGTGGACAGGAAAACTCAATATTGTCAAGAAGTCAGTTCTTCTCAAATTGTTGAACTTCCAAAATTCAGCATAATCTCAAATCCCAGCAAGTTATATTGTGGATATTGACAAACTGACTCTGAAGCCTATATGAGAAGGAAAAGACCTAAAATAGCTAAAATAATATAAACAGAGAAGAACAAAGTTGGAGGACTGATACTACATGACTTCAAGCCTCACTGTAAAGCGACAATGATCAAGACAATATAATATGGATAAAAGAAAAGACAGAGAGATCAAAGGAACAAAGTAGAGGGCCCATAAATATAGCCAACTGATCTTCAACAAAGGGACAAAGGCAATACAATGGAACAGTGACAGTTTTTTCAACAAATGGTGCTGGAAGAACTGGACATCCATGTGCAAAAAAGTGAATCTAGACACAGACATTATATGCTTCATAAAAATTAACTCAGAAAGGATCTCACAGCCCTAATGTAAAATGCAAAACTATGAAACTCCTAGAAGATAACAGGAGAAAACCTAGATGCCTTGGGATGGTGATAACTTTTTAGATATAACACCAAAGGTATGTATGATCCATATAAGAAATAATTGATAAGCTGGATTTCATTAAAATGAAAACTTTTGCTCTGCAAAAAAACACTGTCAAGAGAATGAGACAACAAGCCACAGAATGGGGAAAAAATATTTGTAAAAGAAATTATTTCATCAAGGACCATATTCAAAATATACATACAACTTAAAGCTCAAGTATGAGAAAACAAAAAATATGATCAAAAAGTAGAACACCAAAGAGATAAGGATGGTCAATAAGCCTGTGAAAATATGTTCCACATCATATGTCATTAGGGAAATGCAAATTAAAACAAAAATAAGATAACATTACATACCTATTTGAATGGCCAAAACCCAGAACACTGACACCACCAAATGGAATGGAATAGAATTCTCGTTCATTACTGGTGGCAATGCAAAAAGACACAGCCACTTTGGAGATAGCTTGGCAGTTTCTTACAAAACTAAACCATACTCTTACCATAAGATCCATCAAGCCACGACAATACTGTTTTCCTGTCCATACCAAACGCTCCTTGGTATTTACCCAAATACGCGGTAAACTTATATCCATACAGACACCTACACATGGATGTTTATAGCAGCTTTATTCGTATTTGCCAAAACTTGGAAACAACCAAGGTCCTTCAGTAAGTGAGTGGATAATGTGGGTACATCCAGGTAATAGAATATTACTCAGCCCTAAAAAGAAATGAGCTATCAAGCCATAAAAAGGGCAACGAGGAAACTTACATGCATATTTCTAAAAGAAGCAATGCAGTAAGTAGACCTGCCATATGATTCCAACTATAGGACATTCTGGAAAAAGCAAAGCTATGGAGACAGTAAAAAGATCGGTGGTTGCCAGGCCTTGGGGGGAGGAAGGAATGAATAGGCAAAGCACAGAGGATTTTTAGGGCTGTGAAACTCTTCTTTACAATGGCAGATACATGTCATCATACATTTGTCAAAACCCATAGAATGTGCAACTCCAAGAGTGAACTCTAATGTAAGCTATAGACACTTGGGTGACAATAATATATTGATGTAGGTTCACCAGTTGTTGACAAATGAACCACTCTGGTGAGGGATCTTAGTAGTGGGAAGGCACTGCATGAGTGGAGAAAGGAGGTACATGGGAAATCTTTGTACTTTCTGCTCAAATTTGCTGTGAACCTGAAACTGCTCTAAAGTACAAAATCTATTTAAAAAGAAAAAAATTACATTTAATACTAATTCTGAATGGTTGGATAGGGGCAGTGTCTTGATAGTCATGGCAGGTGTCCCTACATCTTGTAGACCAACTTAGAGATGACACGTAAATGTCCTCCATTTCTCCCCAGGGTCCCCTCAAGTCAAAAACTCATGAAGGTCTTTGAGCCCCAAAAGCCTGGAGCAATAAGACATTTTTTACAGAGACGAAATGCTATTTTAGAATGAAATCCTAGCCAAGGCTGCCAGGGGCTGTGGAGCACAAACCCATCAAACCAAGGTTTTCGGAGCACTTAACAAGATTTCCACCTGATGATAGGGAAACAATGATTTTTCTTGAGATTTCCCCCAGGAAAATGGTTTCTCCCAATTTAGTTGAAAGGCTATCATTTCAGTAAAGATAGTGAGGATTGGAAGCTGTGGGTCAGCAAGTACTTCTTCTCCTGTGCATATGAATTAACTCATCAATTTCCTTCCCAGGGACAGGAGATGAGCTGCTCAGGAGCAATTCTTGCAGGTCTTCCTGTCCCAGGAATTCCAAGAACTCACCTGTATCTTCCCTTAAAAGGTTTGCCTCTGTGACAAACTAACTGATTGCTTATACAAGCTGCCTTTGTTCAGAGCTGCTGGCATTTTCCCCTAAAGGCTCCTCCTCGGAGGGAGAGTCCCGCGTAGACTGCCAAAGGAGTAATTTATGCTCCTGTTAAACCTAGGACCTTCTCACCCACCTCCCTGGGCAAGCAGCCTTTATCTGCACTGCTTAGAACACCCTGGGGAAACATGAAAGGGAAATACAGTACTTTCTCTTTATCTGTAACCCGACTTCAGAAGTAGTGTGTCCTCTAATTGCAAATCTCAGATTGAACAGTTCTTAGCTCATTATGTATTTGCCGTTTCCTTTTATGTGATAACAATGGTATCAGCATTAAGCAGAATTTATGGTTTTCATAGTGGTCTCTTGTGCGTGAGCCTACTTAATGCGGACCAGAAGCCTACCAGGAAGAACAAGGGCTGCCATCCCCATTGGAGTAAAGAAAACCTGCAACCCGGAAGTTGAACGGCTCTTCAAGGTCAAACATCAAACAACCTTGTGCACGGATTGTGCCTACTTTAAAAATACACTATTAAATATTCCAAAGATATGTAAATAAATAAAATAGAAAAGTCGCGTATCTATGTCCTGGTTTTTACAACTGTTAACCATATTTGCTTCAAATGCTTTTAAACAAGAAATCAAATGATACAGATACAGTTATACCACCCCACCTCCTCTCTTCTTTGCTAGAGGTGATTGCTGTCCTCAAGTTGATATGTAACCTTCTGTCCCTGTTACTAAACATTTACTGCGTCTGTATTTACATCTGTATTTACAACTGTATTTACAATCTATATGAACATTATGTGTGCTTTACCTTTTATATTCATGTCATAGTTTGTGAATCATTTTGTATCTTGTTTTTCTCACCGGACATGTTTTCTAGATAGAGGTCCAGGTTGATAAATGCAGAGCTACAAGTTAATTGGTCTATATATAATTTTCATTGAACTAGTATTTCATTGCATAAGTAGATCAGAATTTATTCATTCTATTGTTGATGGATAGTTAAGCTCTTTCCATGTCTTACTATTTTCAAACATTGCTGCACTGAACTTTTTGCTCATGCGTCCTTGTGACCACATATGAGAACTTCTTCAGAATCTGTACGTAGAAGGAGGCATGCTGGGTGGAAGGATTTACCTTCAAATGTATTAGATGCCAAACTATTATTCTCCAAAGTGACTACAGCAATTTATACTTCCAGCAACAATATCTAAGGATTCCCAGTTCCCCCTACCTTCACCAACACTTGGGATTATATAGTCTGGTTAATTTTCCAAGTTGATGGATGTGATTGGTCATTATAGTTGTTTTAACTGCATTGTCCTTATAATTAGTCAGTTTGGACATCTTTCATAAGTTTATTGCCCTCTTCTGCAAATTGCCTGATTATATCCTTTACTCAATTTTCAATATTTTTTGCCTTTTACTTAATGATCTATACAAGTTCTTTAGGGATGCCAGGTATTAATTCCTTGCAATATGCTTTGCAAATATCTTTTCTAAATTCTTAAGTTAATCTTAATTTGGTTTGCATTTTTTGCCTCCACTAAGGTTTTTAAGTTTAATGTTTGTTTTTATTTAAATACAGAACACGTCACGCATTTGCATGTCATCCTTGCAGAGGGGCCGCGATCATCTTCTCTGCATCGCTCCAATCTTCGTAGATGCGCTGCCAAAACAAGCACTAGTTTAATGTTACTGAATTGATCTTTTTCTGTGTTCTTTTGGGTCTTGTTCAAGAAAATCATTCACTGTCCTGAGGTCATAAAGATATTCTCCTGTATATTTTACTATCCATTTTTATAAAACTTTTCCACATTTTTGTTTTTAATCCTAAATGTAAATTATTTGGGGAGTATGGCAGGTGGTTAGAAAGTAATATTATTTTATTTTCCTTATAAATGTTTGCATATAAATATTCCAATTGCCAAACACCCATAGACTAAGCTTCCCATATATGGGTCTGTCTATTCTTTTCTGTTGGCCTATTTTAATATTTCTCTGGCCACTCCACACAGCACTGATTGCTGTAGTTTCCTGATAACCTTGATATTTGATCGGGAAGCCTCTCCTTAATTCTCATATTCTCTTGGCTCTTTGTTTTCATATAAAGCTTAAGGTCAGTGTATTAGATTCACACAAGAAAATCCGCTGGCTTTTTATTATATTTGCAATAAATTTATGAATTAACTTAGGAAAAGTAACTGTAATGTCATTGCCATAATACATAAATAGGCCATGTCTCTCCATTGACTTAGGTCTATTTTTATGACCTTCAATAAAATTTAGAATCTCCTCAATAAGTAGGCTATCATTAGATTTATTCCTAGGTACCTAAGAGGTTTGTTTTTTTTTTAATTCTGAGTAAGTTCATTTATTAAATCATCTTTTTAAATCAGATGCTGCCCAGGAATGTGAATGATTTTTTTAAATTGAGAAATAATACACATATCAAAAAGTTCACTCTTTTAAAGTATACAATTCAATGGTTTTTAGTATATTCACAATGCTGAGCAACCATCTTCACTGTCTAGTTCCAAAACATCTTCATCACCCCCCAAAAAAGCCCTGTACCCTTTAGCATTCCCTTCCCATTTCCCCCTGCCCCTTACCCCCGACAACCACTAATCTGCTCTTTTTCTGTATGGATTTGCCTATTCTGGAAATAATTGGTATCACACAGTATCGGCCTTTTGTATCTGGCTTCTTTCACTTAGCATAATGTTTTCAGGGTTCATCCATCTGTCCTTTTTATAGCTGAACAAGATTCCATATATGAATGTATCACATTTGTTTATTCATTTATCAGTTGATAGGCTTTGGGTTGTTTCCACTTTGGGGTCGTTTATGAATAATGCTGCTATGAACATTTGTGTACAAGTTTTTATGTGAACACATATTTTTAATTATGTTGGGTATATACCTGAGTATGGAATTGCTGGGTCATATGGTAACTCTAGTTAACATTTTGAGGAGCTACTACACTTTTCTCCAAAGCAGCTACATCATTTTACATTCCCATCAGCAATGTATGAAAGGTCCAGTTTCTCCACATCCTTACTCACACTTGGTATTGTCCACTTTTAAAAGTACAGCCATTCTAGTTTGTAGATCTCATTGTGGCTTTGATGTTCTATTTCCCCAGTGACTAATGATGTTGAAAATCTTTTCACGTACTTGGTAGCCTTTGTATATCTTCTTTGGAGAACTGTATATTCAAATTTTCTGCTAACTTTTAAAATGGGTTGTCTTTTCATTAGTGAGTTGTAAAAGTTTTTTAAAACTGTTATCAATGGAGAAGGTGTGGACTTAAATCTGCATAACAACCTTACCCTGATGTACTGTGCTTTTCCTGGTACCTCCCATAACTGATTCCACATTAAGTTTTATTTCTTTAAATTCTCTTTCTCTCTAATCTACCTGTTCTTTTTTAAAAATGACCACTTACTCTTCTATCATATTTTCTATTCCTTCTTTTTAAGGCCTTAAATATTTTTAAGTAAATTTTTTAGACTTTTCTGATTGTCCCACTTTCTTTGTGTTTGAGGTTCCATTGTAGTGTCTGGCCTATATCATGCACTTTTCAATATATAAATATCTGTTGAACAAATTATTGAAAAAAATTAAGCGATGATTAGCATTTGTCCCCCTAAATCCTCATTTTGTTTGCCTCCAAACAGAACGACTCAAAATTTGCTGACATTACAATTATTACCACATCCTCTAAAAATTTTTTTAATTTCAGGAATTATATATAAAATACAGATAAAATTTACCACCTTGATCATTTTTAAGTGCATATTTAAAATCTACCATCTTAGGACAGTGACTGTAATGGGGTATATGGTGGGGAATTCATAATGGGGGGATTGTCATAACCACATGTTCCTCATGTGAAATCTGGGCATAAGATTGTATATCAATGATACCTTAATAAATAAAAAAAATTTGCCATCTTAACCATTTTTAAGTGTACAGTCCAGTGACATGAAGTACATGCACCTCGTTGTGCTACCACTGTAACCACCATCCATCCACAGACTCTTCATCTTGCAAAATGGAATCTGTACCCATTAAACAGTAATTTCCTACGACCCCATGCCCTTTAGCCCCCGGCAACCACCATTCATTCTACTTTCTGTTTCTGTTAATGTGGCTACTCCAGGTACTTCATATAAGTAGAATCATGCAGTATTTTTCATGCCTGGCTTAGTTCACTTAGCATACTGTCCTCAACCTTGGCTCACGTTGCAGCATGAGTTGGAATTTCCTTCCTTTTTAAGGTTCAAAAATATTTAATTAATGGTAGGTATATATCACATTTTGTTTATCCGTTCATCCATTGGTTACTTCCACCTCTTGGCTACTATGAATATAATGATATGAACATAGGTATACAAATATATAATCACCTCCTTTTTAACTTAAAAAAAATCTGATCATGCACAGTTTTCCACACTAAGGCAACTGATGAATTTTCCATTCCTTAAGATAATTATATTATCCAAGAATAAACGTGCATCACTTTTAGAATTGCCCAGATTAGCTGAAGCATCAAAAGTATCTCAGGAACCAAGAAACCAAGTATATTTATAATTCTTAATTATTGGATTTTAATTTTCCAGAAATAATATAATCTAAATTTTAGAAAAACTGCTTTCCAAACAGTTGATGTTTATTGCCAATATTCTATTTTCTTTTTAAAGAATAGTTTTCTTCTCTTTAGATAGGATGACAACCCACTGGGTGTTCGGTTAATCCTTGAAATTAAATTTTAAAACTCTTGGTAATCAGGCAAGGATTGAGAAATACTTGCTCTTCAATTGGGATGAAAGCTGCAAGCTTCTCAGTTCCCTGTGATGCCCACCATATTATGAAGTGGGGGACAACAGTGCATTTGCTGTAATTGTTCTCTGATTCCACATCTGGGATGTGAGGTTGTTGTCATGAGATTGGTACCTTCATGGCCACCCACAGCAAGTGAATCTCTCAGCACCTTAGTCTAATTTCCATTCCAGAAAAGCTTCATTCTGAAAGATTAGCACACCTGGAAACTCAGTGACACCTTCAGAATGTCTGACCCTCACACAATCTGACTTCTGGTCCAAGGTTTACAGATTCCGAGGAATAAATGAATGAGAATATTGGCTAATGGTGATCAAGGTCAGGTCAGCTGAGCTGCCAATCTGGCCTCCAATTAAATATTAATCCAAATAAGAATTGTTATCCATAGTGAAGACTTTTGTTTCCTATGGAGATAAGTGTCTACAAGTCAAATTACAGATGAATCCGTCACTTGTCATCTGTGTGGTTTCTGGCAAGCTACTGAAACAGAGGTTAAACAAAACTAGAGAAAGTGACACTTAATCTCACAGGGTTATCGCGATAATTAAATGATGAAATATTTAAGTAGTTGTTATTTTTTATTAGTAGTTGTTATAAAGTTCTGTAAAACATTGGATATGAGATGCTATTAAAAATATAAGGGAAATATCATCATCATTACTTCAGGTTTGGAAGGAAGCATGGTGAGGGAGTGGACACCAGGAACACCGCATGTTTATTGCAGAGTAGGGCGAAGCCAGCTAAGCTGGTGATGTACCTGAGTCTACTAACAACCAAATGTCCCTTATCATCTCCTTGCTAATAAGGTCAAAGCATCTTCTGGTCACTGAATACCCAAGTCAAAATGTGAAGTAACTTACACAGGGTCTGAGACCCAGTCGCCACACCTATCCCAATTATGCTCATCTGGCAGAGTGCTAGATAAGTAATAGATGCCTAAAAAATACCATCTACTCCCATAGTTGTATCATATTATATTTTAATTACAGAAAGCATATAATCACATTTCAGAAACTTTGGAAAATGTGATAAAAAGAAAAAAGTTTAAAAGCCACTTACAACTCCTTCACTTCAGCAGAGACTATCACACTTTGATGTACCTCTGTCCTATTTTTTGATATGCATGCTTTTAAAGCCATGCCTTTAATCGTAAGTATGAAGGCAGTTCTACCTTCCATTATTGCCTTCCTTAACATTATGAGCATTTTCTTTGTTCATGTTTCAGCACAAACATAGACTTTTAGAGTTGGTAGAACATTCTAAACATCCAATACACAGTGTACTAGTCTTCTGTTATTGGATATCTATGTTATTTTCATTTCTTGAAAAGTTAAGTAACGCTATAATGGACACATTTATGCATCTAGATTTTCCTGTTGTTAAGATTATTTTATTAGAATAGATCTCCAGAAGAACTCCTGGCCCAAAGGATGTGAATATATTTATGGCTCTTGCTACAACTTAAAAAATTGCTGTCCAATTATTTTAACCAATTTAGACAACCTCCATACGTTATTGTGTGCCCATTTCACCACAGCCTTTCCAGCACTGGGAAGTAGACATTTTTATTTTTTGTTAATTCTATATGTGGAAAATGGTATTCTATACTGTCACAATTTACATATCTATTTGAAATAAAGCAGAAAAAATATCCAGATGTTGGTATGTCAGTCATCTTTCCACTTTTGTAAATTGTCTGTTTAATTCTCTTAACCATACAATGACTAATTCTGATGATTCTTATAAGGGAAATAATTGGGTCTTTCACATAAAAAGTTTCCCACCAAGGGATAGATTTGGAATCTTAACCCTGCCCTTCTCTTCCTGAATAGGCCAAAAGTAACCCATATTGGTCAAGATTTGGAGTTGATATAGTATAAATTTACTTTTGCTTTCAACCACAATTTCTAGACACTTGGACAGAAGAACAAGCATATATAACTAAAAACCTTTTTCTCCTTGGAGGGAATTCTAGTGCTAAGGTGGAGAAAAGACAACCCCTTCCAAGTTTTTTGTATTTATTCAAAATACACATTTAATGACCATTCCACTAAATGTGACTGTACGAGAGAGAAGGCATGAAATGCAACTATATGGCTCTGTTGTTGTTATTAGTGTTTTTGTGGTTTTTTTGTACATTGGTTGGTTGGTTGTGTTCACAAGAATAGTTTTTACAGCGGTATTTAAACTGCTAGTCCGAAAATGTAAAACATTGTAATGTTAAGGTGGTAGTTGATTAAAATGTTTTTCTTCTCCCTAGTTTTCCTATATATTTGTTAATGAGATAGTATTCCTTAGATTTAAATATATAAAGACTGTTTTATGTGAATAAATATCTGAGTGATCAATAAAAATATGATTTAAATTTTTTTTCAAAATGCTTGCATATTTTGAAATAGGGACATGGAAAAAACAAAACAAAACCAGCCTTACTACGAGGAACTCTCGGGCTCCCTGTGTTGTCCAGATGTGGGCAGCACAGGTGTCCATGTGTCAGTCAAAGGTTTGACCTGCAGGGCACCAGCCAGCCAGTAGTGTGGCAAGAACTGCAGCCTCAGTGAAGCCATTACCAGCTCCTGCTGGACCCAGTGGGCAGAAAACTCACATGATTACAGGGCCTGACGGATGACGTTATGGAAGTGAGCAGGTGAGGTGGAGACAAAAATAATATTTCACTTTCTTCTTTACTATAAAAAAAAAAAGATATGGTTGGTGATAAATGGCCTTGGTGACACTGACAAGAAGGAGAGGAGACCCTAGGTTGGTCTGGGATCTACAGGGATCACTGCTCCATGGCATGCAGAGTGCCAGCTCTGTGTTCAAGAGACATGGAGGGCCCAAATTTCTATGTGAACATTTTGAATCTCATTGACACGTACTTCAAATTTCTAAAAAGCATGCGAGAACCCAGTAAACACTTGTGTGCACCATTTTGTCCCCTGACCTCCAGGATGCCAGCCATAAATGCGCAGCAGATCTGCTGTGGGTTTGCTCTTTTCTCCTCAGTCTGGCTGTTTTCTGAAGCATTAGGATGCAGGTGTGGAGTCTCAGAGTAGCCATATATACAAGAGGTGTTTCTGTGTGGACGCTGGGGGTGCGCGCTCAGGTAAGCGCGAGGGTGAAGGGTGGGTGAGAAGGGTGGGCGTTCACGTCCTTGAATTCGGGGAGGTCCGACCTGCCAAGGTGAGGCAGCGGTGCAGGAAGGATAGGAAATGTCCCTATGGAAATCAAGGTTTATGCGTGACCGCACTCTGGGAGTCTCCCTGAGTTCAGGCAGGCCTTCTCCTCTGTCCCTGATCAGCCAGGACAGAGGGACAAGCGCGAGGACAGGGAGGTGGACCCGGGGCCAGCTGTGGCGCGTCGTCCGTGCAAGTAACGCTACATTCAACACAGATGCGGGACCCTGATCCAACCTTCTACCCCGGGGAAGGGCGGGATCCCGGGGCCCAACCGCACCGCAAGAGAGAGAAAAGGCGGCCCGCTGCTGCCCGCGGACCTCTGCGAGCTGTTGCCATGGCCATAGGGGACTTTTGATGTGAGGCGCGGGGACCAGCCCCCTCCGCTTCGCGTCCCAGCTCGCCTTCGATGACGTCATGGACATCGGCGGCCCTGACAGGCCACCTGCGGGTTGGCCTCGGCTTTAAAGCAGCTCTTCTGCCCCGGCCCCGCAGCCCTGCGGACGGTGACCGCGCCAGCAGGATCCCTGGGCTCCGTACCCGCCTCCCGCCCTGACGGCGCGGCCACACTCCGGACAGAGCCGACGGCCAGAGAGAGGCAAGTATTCGAGGGGCGCTTCATAAAATACCTTCCGCAAACCCCAGCCCCTCGACCCTGCTCTGCAGCTCTTGCGGGAGAAGCGACGAGCCAAAGGCGGGTGGTTAAGGGGGGCTTTCTTCCAGAAAGACGCGGCGAGCAGCGGTCTTCCTCGACGCGGCGGTCCATGCCAGGTAGAATCCCACCAGGGTCCTTGGTCCAGTCCTCCCCGCAGGCCAAGGGCTCGATACCCGAGGAGCGACCACCCGGAGCTGAGACCCGCGAGGCTGAGCCTGGGGCAGCTTCGGAGGGCCGAGCAGGGGGCAGTCGGGCCCACATCTGCCAAAGACGCGGTGCCCGCCGCCACGTTCACCAAGAGCGAAGCTGTGAGGGCGCTTGCACGGCTGGAGGCGGCCCCGCAGTCCGGCAGACGAGCGCTCCCGCGGTGCGTGGACCAGCTCCAGTTGTGGGGGCGTCTTATTCTGTACCCACCTGCGCGGCCACTCCGAAGCACGGCTTGCGGTTTGTCCGGCTCGGTCGAGCGCCCTCCCGGAGATGGGCAGCACCGCAGCCTGGTGACTGCGCGCTCTCCCGACCCAGTCTCCCCGAGCCCGCCGCCGCCGCCGCCTGGTCTCCACGCTGATTGCCCTTCAGATTCCGGATGCAGCAAACCTGTTGCATGCAGAAGGGCGGCGGGGTTCTGTGTTCCAGGCCTCTTCTTCCTGCCTTGCCCGCCACCGCCCCGCACCGCTAGCGCCGGAGTCCCGGGACTCTGCCTGCAGGCCCCCAGAGAGCCCGCGCGCAAGGAGAAAATGTGGTAAGTGCCGGGGCACAGCTGGATAATCATCCCAGGGCAAACGGCTCTTTCTGTCCGCTGCGACTGCGACAATAACCCGGGGAAGGGAAAGGTGAGGTGCAGGGGATGACGCCCCGGAGGGAGCCCGATCTGCTGAAAACGGGCATCTTTGCACTCTTCTAGCCTCGCCTTTTTCGACGGGAACAGAGCGCCTGCCTTTCGGGTCCCTACCTCAGGGGTCAGAATCGGACCGCTGAAGGTCCCCAGAACCCGTCCAGGGCGCATCCGAGCCTCCAGTCTCAGCACCAGAGGCTGGACAGCGCCCTGGACGGAGCGCCCAGCGTGGATTTCCAGGCGCGGCTCAGCCCCCTAGGCCGACGCGGCTGGCGCTCTGCTCAGACCCCAAGTGGAGGAGGCCGGAGGCGAGGCAGGGTTGGCCGAAGAATGGGGGGGGACTCATCTTCCCCATTTTTGCAGGGTTTTGGGTGTCGGAGTCCAGGAGGGCATTCTATCTCCCCCTCGCTAAAACCGATTGGGATAATTTGGTGCTAAGTGCCGGCAGCGTGCGGAACAGACAAGAGGCGCGACTGTAAGCGGTGAGTTAGGACGAGCGGGCCAGGGGATCTGCCGGGGATCTGCCGGGGATCTGCCGGGAATCCCAGCCTGGTAAGCCGTGTTCCCCCTCTCCTCCGTCCACCCCTACTCCTCCTTCTCCCGCTCTCTCCCCACAATCTTCTTACGCCTTGACGCGGTGAATGAAGGGGAAAGGGTGGGACGGAGGGAGAAAATGTTGGGATATTGAGGCCGAGGTAAGAAGCACATTGTATCTGGGTCACAATCATCTGGGTGGTGAAATCTGTCCAAAATGAAAATCAAAGTGCGCATTTTTTAGCCAAAGGAGCCCAAAGTGCCATTTGTAGGAAGAGCAGAACGACTGTTTTGCCAGAACGGGGGGGAAAAAAAAAAAGCCGCGGAGAAGTTATCACAAAGGGCAAACGGAGGTGGGGGAGGAGGAGAAGGGACAGGACCCAGCGCTACAGTGTGGTTACTAAGCAACCAGCCCCAGCCTCCTGTTGCCTTGGTTACAGTGCGTGAAGGGGCTTTGGCCCCTGATTATCTGTGAGCACCTTGATTAAAATATTTGCTGGGGAGTCCCTGCCTGGCTTCCCTGGTCTGGGTGGGAGTCACAGCCGCTCCCACAAAATCCCTGGGGGTTAGAGAGGAAATCCTAGACGGTGAATTTTTCCTTTTAAGTCAGGGTGCAAGGCGAAGCAGCTTCCTTTCCACCACCGCTATCCTTCCCATCCTCTCCCATCTCCCTTCAGAGAGGCAGTCTCGTATCCTACCCTGCCTTTTCTCTGGGATTTGCAATTAAGACCTTTCCCATCTTGACCCCCATACCCCCCCCAAAAAACAAAAACATGTTTCTCCTTGGTTTGGGAGTGGCTCCTCCCCCCCCAAGCACCTCCATTCAAGGGAGGGAAGCTGAATTCTAGATCACTCACTCTTCTCACCTCTCTCGAGAAAACAAAGTAGGTAGAAACTTCCTTAGCAAATGACCACTAGCATCGCCTTCATTCGGTTCCTCAGGATTCTCTCTCCTTCTCCAGCACTGCCTTCCTTATCAGTAAGCACAGCACTTGACGCTTCCCATCTCCTGATCTTTCCCGTCTTCCTTGCTTGACAGACACTGACTCAGCTTTTCAACCGTCAACCTTGTCTGTGTTCATTTGTAATATCTGGATGGGAAATCATTTTACCTATAATTTCTCAAAGGCAACTGGAACAGTCTCAGAATGATCTAAAGGGAAATCACTAGTAAGTTAATGGGACAACCGTTGTTCTGTGCACTCTTTCTTCTAGAATATTTCTCCTTAAGAGCCATGAACTGGCTATTTCCAAAACAAAACATTGTTTTAAACTGAGCTGTGACTTGATCACATGGTCATGGAGGAAATCTGTTTCAGGCAGTAACTCAACATATTTCTGCCTACAATACCCTGCATCAGTAAAAACACATATCTTTCATTTTGTTTTCTTCACCTTTTCCTTCACTCATTGTTAATGTGGGGAAAAAAATTTCTTAAATCATTATAATTTTAGTCTAAATTGAAGGCCAAAATTTCCCTCCTGTGGATTTGTTAGATACATTTTGGGGACATTTACATTAAAATGCTTTTCCCTCACATGTTACTGTAGAAACTTCCTTTTTTAGGCCAGACCAGATAGCTGGTCTGCTTTTTGTACTTTTCTTTCCAAAGAAGTGTCTTTATGAATTTTCTGGCACAGCTATCATTGATCATATCAATAATGTCTCATAGACTATAGCAACCGTGTTTTTTTAAAATTATTATTCCCTTTCAGCTCATTTTCTATATGGATATAAGGTCTACTTTCCTATCAAGAGAACTGAGATCTTATTGGTCAGAAAAGGAGAAGTATTCTTTCACTGGTTAGTATGTATTGCCTTGTCAACCAATCAAAAGATGCCATTTACCCTTTTCTGACTAGTTGAGTGAGCCTGCACTCAGAATAACTGAACCTGCTTAGTTCCAACCAGTAGCAAAGGATTAAACTCAAGAGTTCTGGGATCTGGAACGTGCATTGGCTAATCCAGGTTGCACTTGCCTTCCAAGAATGAATTTGGCTACCTAGTTATTTGTAGCTTACCTAAACACATAATATATTCCATGGATTTTTTTTTCATTAAAAAAAAATATCATGATCATCTTTCCAAGTCAGTGTAGGTTATTGGTATCAGCACCAAAGGTCCAGGGATCTTTGTGATTTTACCTAGAAGTACAGAATTGGTCCCCCACCCCCGACCCTGTTCAAACCCCACCCCCATAGAATTTGGTGAAAACTTTTGGGTGTGGGGATAGGAAACTAGCAGAGGGAAGAGCTATGTTACCTATGATGAACAGATATCTCAGCTTTTGGATTCATTTGTCCTACTCTGGTGTATCTGGTAGTTTTATTTCTTTTTCTAACTTTAATTCTTCACAGCTGACCTTTGGCCTGTATTTTCATTGACAAGTAAAAAAGCGGGCTGGATGGAAACACTGACCCTCCAGTTCAGCATAAGACCCATCACTTCCTGAGAAGGTAGGTGGCGGGCAGGTGGCGTTGATCCCTGAGATTATCCCAGCCCCTCTTGGTACTGGAGTTGGGCAGGTCATTTTGTCCTTCTCCCCGCACCAAACAGCCCTATTTAGGGATGCTGGCATCAGTTTCCACTTCTCCACAAGGAAGGGGCATCAAAGTCTTCCCCCACTTGCAAGACAGAAACTCTGTCAACAGCCTGGAGAAGCTTTAATGTGAGTACAGACCCTCCTGGCCAGGCTTTTCTTGGTCCTTGGGTGGTGGGGGTGCTGGGACTGGATAGGTGCTTGATCATGATGGTGCTATCAAGAGCCACCTCCTTTAGTGGCCCCCCTGTGCCAGGGTTTCAGGGGCAACAGGAGCCCTGGTTCTAGACTATAAGCCCTTCAATATTAAGGGCTAAGTCTTGTATATTGTTGATTCCCTGGAGTTTAAAATAGGAGTTCAACAAAAGTTTGAGCTAAATCCTAAGGCTAGTATGAGGACAAGTCCCTTGACTTCCTCTTTACGATAACGGCAGCTCTAGCCGGGACCCTCCCCCACCTCTCTCTTCCAAGAGCTTCATATTACCAGCTCTTTGCACAAAAGATAAATGAAGGCTCGGTTAATCATTACCATGGTTACGTGGAGTGGCCACACTGAGGATGCCTATCATCCATTACAGTCAGGAGGAAAAAGAGAGGAGGGGCTTGGGGATCATTGTTATGGAGGAAACCATGGAAACCAGTGTTGCTAAGGGGATGGCTCTAAATTCAGAGGAAAGAAACCAGAAGTGGGGAGAGGGAGGTGGTGGACTCAAGGGCAGATCATTGTTTCAAGGTCCATTTCTCAGACTCTATCCCAATCTCCTCTGCTATTTGCATCTTCCCCCATCTCAGTCAGAGCCCAGAGTAAAGAATTTTGGAAAACTGGGGCCATTGTCAATCTCAAGTCCGGTTTCACTGGTCCTGCAAGGAAAAAGCCAGTGAAAATGGATCTATTTGTGTTCATACCTCATGATCAAACCCTCTCTCTGAACCCTGCCTCTTTGCCACCCAGTTTCATTACTAGGAGACAAGCTCTGTGCTAGGCTCTGGGGGCAATGATAATGAGCAATAGAGTCCCTGCTGTTACGGTGAGCTTACAGCAGGACAGCCACTGGGCAGCTTTAGGGCCACGTTTATTCACAGGGGCTGGCCTGGACTCCAGTCCTGCATGGCAGAGCCCAGAGAGCTGCCAGGATTCTCTCCAAACTCTCTCTGTAATAACTTCTAGCTTACCTGTTACCAGAGGACGCTAACCTGAGCACTCTGAGAAAGGCGTGTTTTTCCTAGGAATGCCTAGGGTTCTAACCCTCCAGTTCACACCTTGCATCTTAGGCTTTTTCTCTGACATGAGCACTCAGATCTTTGTGTCTGAAACTGTACACTGAGGATGATGTGCTAGTCCTCTCTCAGGGGTGACCAAAGAGACTCGGGGTTATTACTGTTTTTTTTTTTTTAAAAAAAGAGACTAATGGCAACAGCTTCCTCTCTCTTCCTTGATGGGCTAGGTGGGGGGTGGGGGGTCTCTGCTCCCTAAAGCTTGCAGAGCCAGCACCCATTGGGGAGTGGAGAGAAGAGGGTCCTAACAGCCTCCTGGGGAGGGATACCCGTTCCCTACCCCCCCACCCCCACCCCCAACCCCACCCCGCTCCACAGAGCTGTCAAGCCCACCTGTCTAGGGCTGACAGCTGCAAGGGGTTGGGCTTCAGAGCTAAGCACTACCGGTCTTCACATCCCCCCTCTATGTCCTCAGGCGAGCCCTCCCCCAGGCTGCGTGGAGAGAACAAACAGAAGGTTGGAGGGCTGGACTCCAGGAGAAGAGTTCTCCATTAAAAAGAGAAAGAATTAAAAGCAGCACCAATAGGGAAGGATAATTATCCCTCAGCTGCAGCAGAAATACAATTAGGGCTGTGCTCTGTGAGCCGCCAGGATGTTGTGGCCTTTGCTAATTAAGAAGCAGATATGCCCTGCCAGTGCGATTAGGGCTGGCCTAGGCAGGGGGGGTGCGGGGGGCCTTTGCTTGTGCTCCATCCATGCTCTGGACTGGGGAAATTAAACGGGGACCCCAGCGCTGGGCCTGTGGGGAAGGGGCCTCAGGGCCAGGACTCCACCTTCCGCTTACCCCCATCCATTTTGCCCCGCTGCATTCTGAGCTGTGACTACATCAGCCCTGGGAGGATTTGTCACTACGGGCCATGACTGTAGACTTGAAGGGGACAGGGAGCAGGCCTGGTAGGGAGGGCTCACCGTTACCTGAAGCTCCTCCTTTCCCCCAGCTCACAGTGCCTATGATTAATGAAGAAGGCAGAGAAATGAGCTGCCTACCTGCCTGCCCTCCCTTTAAATATAAGCTCTTGTTATTAAAGGAAGTAGGTTCATTATAGAAAGTGGAATGCTCCAGAGAAAAAGAAAAAGAGAATAAGAAAACAATACCCCCCAATTCTGAGCAGAGGCTGGGATAACTGGGAGGCGGAGGGGTGGAGGGAGGCGACGGGCCGGTGGGAAGGAGCACGGGCCCTGCAGGGCTCCCGGCTGGCTGAGGGTCACGGGCCGCAGGAAGGCCCGGTGCGGCGCAGACCGACTGGCCCCGTTTGGAAGACTAGTGATTTTGTTGTTGTTCGGCTGTGCTCAACAACAAGTCCCAGTCTGCCGCACGGTGCTGGCCTCCTCCTCGGGGTGTGGGGCTGGGCTGCACCCCACTTTCTGGCTCCCCTTCATGCACTTTTTCTGTGCCTTCTCTGTCTCCTAGAAAACTCCTCTGCACACGCCAGGGCAGCACATCTTCCAGAAACAAGAATGGACTATAGTGCAAGTGAGAAGCTGTGGGGAGAGGCGCAACCTCATGGACAGGGTCTCTGTCCTTGGGAGCCCCTGGCCGCTCCACACCGCTGACTATAGGGCAGGGAGAGAATCGCCCCTTCCCCAGTTACTCGCTGATTCCCCCAACAGCAGGTTTTGGTTGAGCATCCACAGGGCGTGTTACCAAGTGCCCCACACCCAGTGCCTCACAGGAGAGAGCCGGGTGTGCGCAGGCACAAATGGGTGTGTGCTCATGACCGAGGTGCTCTGATAGCAGTTTAGAGGACACGTTCCCCCCTGGCTGGCCTGGAGCTTATCTGGTGCCTAAACAAGTGGACTTGTATGGATGGAACTTTTGGGCCTAAGGTGATTACCGAGTCCCAGAGATGAGACCCCCAGTGGGGATACGCCGCTCAAACAACAAACTCAGATGCCCTTCCTAGTCCTTTCCAAGTCTATCCCACCCTCCTCAGCCACACAGCAGGCGTAAGGCACCCCTGGGGCCCTGCTGCCAGAATGTGAAGGACTCAGCAGCCTCCGGAGGCAGAAAAGGATGGAAATTCTTTTCCTTTAGACACTAATGCATCTTACCGATTTAAATTGGGCTGGCAGTTGTACTCCCTTAGGGAGTGCTAAAAATGCAACCGTTAGTTGAGCTTACCCTTCCTTCCTCTACCACTTGCTTGCTGTGTGACCTTTGGCAAGAAACTTTACCTCTCTGAAGCAGTCAGTCCTTCACTTCCACCAGAGGCTGCTTCTGTCATTCCTTCAGCAGCTCCTTCAGCTCCTCCAAACTGGCTCTCTTCTCCCCCATTTCCTGCCTCTTAAATTTCTCTTTATCCCTCACCCTGCCTAAAGCCAGTGGGCAGCCGGTCCTATTAGAAATCTCATTCACACTTGAGGAGGCTGCAAACGGCATCACTCGGTGGGTGTCTGCCCTTGACTGGAGGAGAGGGCCCTGGACTGGGCAGGAGGGGTGGAGCCGGGGAACAGTGGCAGAAGAAGGGATTCGAGTCTCTCCCAGGCAGCCCTCCGCATCCAGGGCTGGTGCAGAGACAGAAGCCGAAGAATCCTGCCTCAGTGAAACAGACATGCGGGGAGAGAAGAGGGGTGCACTCCTGATCTGAAAGATGGGTAAGAGAGCCCCTGTTAATATGTAGCAGGGTTTAAACCCTGTAGCGGAAGCTAGGCACTCCTGAGGGCACGAGGTGGGGAGGGAGTCCTGGCTTTGAAGTCAGACACACCCCAGATCCAATCTGTGCTCCACCACTTACTGCCTCTGTGACTTTGAGCCAGTTACCTGACATCTCTGAGCCTGATTTCTCATTTGTAAAATAGAATGTATCACAACTGCGGTACTAGGTTGTTATGATAATTAAACTAGAGAAGTGTCATAATACATAACGACATATGTAAATCTCAATATCTCTCCCTCTTTTTCCCTCCCTTGACTTGGGTCACCTGCAAAACTCCTCTAAAATAGGAAAAAGCGAGACCCACCGTCTTTCTATGCATCTCCCCTGTTGTATAGGACTTTTATCTCATATAATGTTTCTCCTCCTCCCCAGATCAGTATCTTGTCTACTTCACGAGGCTCAGCACCCACTGAAAGCATGAATAACGGCCAAGTCCCCTCACTCCCTGTTTTATAAATCAGAAACCAAGGCTTAGGGAGGTTGTGACCTCTAGGTCACTCAGAAAAACAGCTTCTTACTTCTTAAGGTAGCTTTCTAGGTGTCTCAGAACACAAGAGGGTCGGTGATCCGAAAGTCAGGGCACCTGGGTCCCCTTAACTTCACGCACCGGAGCTGTGCAGCCGGCAGGCAGGTTTCCAGCGCTCACATTTGGTTCTCTGGATGACAGGGAGGCAGCGCCCTCTGCCGGAGTCTCTAGGTAGCTGCGCTTTAGCGGCTCTTCTGACTTGGCTGCAAACCAGAGTCATCTGGCGCGCTGTAAAAATCTCCAGGTTTAGGCCCCATCCCGCACCGGTTCAATCAGAATCTTGGGGTGTGACCCAGGCGTCAGTATTTTTTAAAGCTCGACAGGCGATTCCAATGCTCAGCTGAGACTGAGAACTAACTTTATATGTGAAGTAAACCATAGTCTCAAATGGAACAAGTCATAGCGGAGAATAAAATTCTCCTGGATCAAATCCCTCCAATTTTCCATGAACAATCAGTCATGTGAAATTTAACCTGAGTCTAAGAATCTTGGAAATTCTCAGGAGTTGAGGGAAGGTAAAAGGGGACCAAGAAAGTGTCTTGGTGACAGGCTAGCCTGTGTCCAGCTGGGTCCAAAATCATTGTTCGATCAAGAGTGCTAATGAGACAGGGACTGTGAGCTTAGACACAGTAGGGTGGAGGCCTCTGGAAAAGGCAAAGCTTTTTAAATTACAGTCAGAGCAATGTAACTATATGCAAAGAAACCCTCTACCAAAACTCCCTGCTAAACATTAAGCTCTAGAGTCATTCTTCAATGAGATCAGTTAATATTCCCCAGATAAAGGAAAGTATCTCAGCATAGCCCAAGTTTTTATTATGCTAATCATTTGTAATCATGTGTGAGATTCACCTTAGCGTGCAAAAAGGCCCAGGCGAATATGCTGTTTTTCCACCTTCAGACCTGATCAGGTGGTTTGCAACCTGGGCAATTAATAATGGCAAGCAAGCCCAGCCATAAATAATATAATAAAAGCAAGAAAGATTCCACCTTAGATTGCCTTTTAAACTCTTTAGCAAACAGACAACAACTCAGTCCACCTTGAGGGCAGGGCAGGCAGTCTTGATTGATGATTGATAGGCTCCTAGACCAAGAAGATGCTATTCTGGGAAAGAAATCTGCAGTAAATTTCTCATGTTAATTTTGCAGAATTACCTGGAGGACTAATGAGAAGGGACTTGATGTCTCATCAAGGATGAACATTCTAAAACCACTTAACAAGTCTACACCCCTTAAGCCCTTCATCACATTCCCGAAAATCCTCAACTGCCTATAAAACCTCTAGACAATGCACAACTACTGGCTCTCTTGTCCCCTTCTGGCACTAGCCAGGAGCTTTGTCCTCTCACTTTATCTCTAAATAAAAGCCTCTCCCTGGCCTTCCTACCTTGAGTGTTTGCTAAGTTCATTCTTACACTCCTCAAACAAGAACCCCGGCATCACTAATAGAGAGGGAATTTGCTTGAATAAAATGAGAAAATTATTTGCATTTGGCTTCCAGAGTTTTGTCAGCTTCATACCCTCTGTGGATAAAATGAGAGTTTCTGTGGCCAAGATTCTCACCTGGCCCTGTTGACTGGCTCACTGCACACCTGTGGGCAATACATGGCTGTTGACTCTATATAGAGAGCTCCGCCCAGTGCTCTGGGCGCAACAGGGTAGCACAGCTGCAAGGCTGCAGGAGAGCAGAACAGAGGCCCAGAGGATGCTGTGCGGGATGACTGTGCAGGCAGAGAGGCCCAGAGGCAGAGACTGGCTGCTGCATGCAGACTCGCTCTGAGTGAATGGGATTCTAGTGACTGACCTGCCACCTGGAAATAAAGTTGGGTATAACTCTTTCACCCCAGGAACGTTTTGCTGTCAATTTCTTTGGTCACGTTGAATCCATAGCGAACTTGCCTGGGGCTGAAACCCTTTGATAAGACGCCCTCTAACACGGAATCTTAAGCTTGAATATGCATCAGGAAGCTGTTAATCAGCTGGTTAAAACAGATTGCTGGCCCCACCCCCTGAATTTCTGTGTCAGTAGGTCCAACAAATTCCCAAATGCTACCTAGGCTGCTGGTCTAGGACCACTGCTCTCAAAAATGACCAAATTGAAACCCCCTTCAACTCTGCACCTGGTCCAGCAGCACGGAAATCCCAGAGCATCCTGAACAGTCCTCAAAACAGGTACATGAGGCTGGGAGAACAGCCCTTTTAAGTGTGGCAACAATGATTTGTAAGTGCAAAGCAGATCAAGTTGTTTGTCTCAGATGCTTCTGGATTGATAAGGTGGAGGAGGGAAAGGATGGGGCCCTTAGGGGCAGGGCTTGGGTTATGGGCTTTCCCCTGCCAGGCCCGGGCTCAAAGGGGTTGTGATACATAGTAGCCCCAGTTTTTGTGGATGGAGGGGAGATTTTCACTCCAGGAATGGGTGAGGTCTCTAAAGGTGGGGTTGGGAACTACAGCCATCCACAGTTAAAATGCAGTATTGAGCCATCTGTATTTTATATCTGGGACCTTCGGCTTGTTTGCTTGATACTATTTTTTGTCATAAGTCTAAGTAGTTACAAAGGATATATTGTAAATATTGACATATTTTTTTAAGTGTCCTTTAATTTGTGCAATGGGGTGTAAACGCAACAGCCATTTGATACCAACATTATCCATTCCAAAAGTACTTGAAGAAACTCTTACTGACAATGGTGAATTTTATCTGAGCCCTGTTAACGCTGAGAAACAGCAAGGGTGAAGAAATTCCCCTGCCCTTTGGGGTTCCAGAAATGGCTCTGTGCAAAGAAACATACTGTGCCTGAGATAAGCCTCATGGATTCCCTGCTGTTTACCTCTGGATGAGCACATGCTCCGGACAGTCCAAATTCCCATCTTTTGCCTCATCCGCAATTAGCTGAACTGCTCAGCAAATTCATCAGTTGGAACAAAACACTTGTTAACCAAATTTTGGTTAAGCTTTTCTTCTGCCCCCAAGTCTCTAAACTATGCCCACCCTCAGTCAGAGCCAGATTACAGTCCCTCCTAATGACCCTTTCCAAGAACAGGCTGGCCTCAGATTAAACAATCTCCCACCTACTATCTGGATACTATTATCAGGCCACTCCTGTTCATCCCACCTCCCCAAGCCCTGCTCTTTCTAGCCTTGTTTACTCCTATGAAAAAAGTCCTTTTTTGTCCAACACTTGAGAGAGAGCAGACCTGCCGTCAGAGCATTATCCTATTGCAAAAGTCCTTCCCACCCCACAGCCCCACAGTAATCCTCTCAAACAGTCTCTCCTTACTAAATTCAGATTTGTTTTTTATATACATGACATGCAACATTCTTTTTTCTTCTTCAACTTACACTTTGATTCAACTCCTGTTACGGAGTTTTATCCTAGTATAATGTATTTTCATGTTCGGCAATGTTTTCTGGAGCACCCAATCATAATTTTCTGCCACAAAATTATGTATTTTCTTGAAAATAATGTTCTGTGACCCATGTTAACCTGGGAATAAACAGGTTATTTTAATAAATAAACTGCAAATGAGTGTTTATTTGGGATCAGAGTTGCAATTAGGGAGCATAGATTCAGAGGAGAAACCCAAAAAGTGTTATCGCTTAGAGGGTGAGATTAAGGGGTCTTTATGGGGAAAAAGAAGGGAGCAATTACATGAATTGGAAAAAAAGTTTTCCTCTGGGTGTTAACAAGCTAAGCCATCAGGGTTACACATTGATTATACTGACGCTATCTTTAGGAAGTTCACATCCCTCCGTCTTGCGATCAGGATGTCCATACTCTTGCTGACTTGTCCATCAGCTGCTTAAAACAACTGCTTGTTTTTCCCAGTCCAGAGATTCTGGCTCAGTGCAAAGACTGGTAAGGCAGTTTCTCAGTAGTGGCTGCTCCAGCTTGTTTTACAACGGGTCCCTAGTCATGTCCATTCTTCACACCCAGAAGGTTCTAGGCTCTAAAGCTTCCTTCTGGATTGAGATTGTTGCAATTATTTGTAATACGTAATAATCTTCAAACATAAAAAGTAGAATTCCATTAGAAATGTCAATGGGAAGATAGATTGAGCCAGTTATTTTCATTAAGTAAAAACTTGATGAAATGTATACATTTATAAAATTCTAGGAACGAATATTATGCCTTGCAAGAATGAGAGAGAGTTGGGCCTTCTGTTTTGTTTTAATGGATATAAATACCCATAAATATTGTTCATACAAAGCAGATAGAGGTGGAAGGAGGCTTATTCTGACAATGTGTCTCTCAATTCTTTTAATTCCTGATAATTTTCTATCCTCAAAAAATTATTTTTAATGACCTACTAGTTGACGACATGATTAAATCCTCTGTGAATTGTAGTGAAAGCAAAGAATCAGAAACCTCCTGACTTGCAGAAGGGTTTCTTGCCTACTCCACAATAATAACACACATTCAGGACTCCCTTATTGTTCTTCCTCCCTGGAGGCTACTTTTATTTCCCAGGGTAATGCAGCAGAATGAGATTTACAATGGGTGCATGTGTGAGACTTTCCTTTGTGAAGCAGGCTACAGCTGGTGATAAAAGGGCGGAGGGATGCTGAACTCCAAGGACACCAGGGACAGGGGCAGGTCCTGTCCCACGGGAGCTGAGGATCTGGCTACTGCCTCCCTTATAACCCTTCTTGCTCCCAGAGTCACCTGTCACAGAGTCTCCACTACTGAAGATAGCTGCTCTACGTCCCTTTCCTTTCCCTTTATGTCCTATCAGTGTTACCTCCTAAGAAGCTCTGAACTCTGCCCCAAGCTTCATCCTCTCTACCACTCTGGCCGCCAGGGTGACTCAACTCCTCTTTCTCCAGGCCTAATCCATTCTTCTCCACACTGCTGCCTGAGTGAGCTTCCCCAGATGGAATCACCCTCCAACACACACACAGCTTAAATTCCTTCTCTTGGGTGTGGGGGGGGTGTTAAGTTTATTTTCCTGGGGTCTTGTCCCCGCCGCAACAAAGAATTGAAGGGCAGAAACCCAGAAGTGAATCAGAGTCAAAGTTTTATTTGAATGCACTCCAAGAGAGGAGCCGGCCAGTGTCAAGGTAGACAAAACCAGGTTTACATGAATAAAGCAGAGAGGAAGGAAAAATGGAGGAAGGGAAGCTCATTGAACTGCTGCTCAGCCTGAGGGCATAATCCCTTGCCACTCCTGAAGCCAGTGTCACCTGGTGTTCAGGGTCCACTTGAATCTGCATGGCATGGGAACTAAGTCCCTACCACCCCAGGATTTGGGGGAGCTGCAGATAACTGGTTGGAGTGAGATTATGTTCTGAGAATTTACCAAAAGCAAATAAAAGAGTTTCAGATGGGCTACTAAGGAGCATGATCATACAGCTGCAGTCCCGTCTGGGTCACCCAGGGGACAAGACCTTGCAAACCCAAATCGGAGCTCTCAGTAGCCCCTCTCTGCTTATCTGAAGTAGGACACTGAGACTGACACACACAAACAAAGATGAGTGTGGGCAACCTCGGAGAGGAGGCATGCTGAAGGGCACAGGGTCTGGGGTTTTATAGGGCTATTTTGGGTAAGGGTCAGCATAAGGCATGATGTATACAGGTGATTCATAATTCCTTTGGAGTTTTGTCTTAAGAATATGGTTATTTAGGTGACTGTTGGTTTGGGACTTCATTCTTTGTCCACACAGGTTTATTTACACTTCTGAGTTCTGTCTCCTGATGTGGTTACAAAGTTACTTGATTAGGGGCTAGAGGAAGAGGAAAAAATAGCATATGGGTTAAGTTAAAGAATAAGCTGGGCCTTTTAGCAGGCTGAAGCCAATGGCATGATCTAATTGATACAATGAAGACATGGGCTGTGCTCCAATACTTCTCCTTATCTGGGGAATATCCAGACATTCTAAGTTACTCCTGGCCTTTGGAACTTCAACTAATTAACTCATTAACTCTGTGAGTCTTTTCTAGCTCTCTAGTTTTATCTGATTAACTCTTTGAGTCCCATTAAGTGGGCTTTTCTGACCTATTCTCCCTCTGCCTGCTCATATCTATTTTCTGTCTAACACTCCCAGCTCCCCAAGGCTTCAGGTGTCTGAGTAGAAGGACTTACCTCTCCTTTATCCTGCTTCCCCCAAATCCATGCAGTGGATTCCTTGACACACGTACCCCTGGCTTTCTGGGTACCTTTGTAATACTACTAGTGCTTGCAAAAAGGAGCCAGGAGTTGGACTGCTTCTATAATGGTCTTTGGCCCCTAATTCTTTCTCCTTAATGTCTTTGTTTGTGTGTGTCAGTCTCAATGTCCTACTTCAGATAAGCAGGGAGGGGCTACTGAGAGCTCCGATTTGGGCTTGCAAGGTCTCGTCCCCTGGGTGACCCAGAAGGGACTGCAGCTGTATGATCATGCTCCTTAGTAGCCCGTCTGAATTTTAGTAGCCCTTATCATTATTTTAATTGTAAAACAAACAATAATAGTACATATCTCATAGAGTTCTTGTGCAGATTAAATGTGTATATTGCCTGGCATAATGAATGTGAACTGTTCATTACTATTGTCATTCACTTTGTGCTGAACTGTTAACTATTCTGCTACCATGCTGGTCTGTGAGCAACTAGTCAGGGCTTACCCTTACTTTGTGTATCCCAGTACTGAGCCCATAACCGGACCTTGATGTCTATGAGTATAGTATTGCAAAAGGACAAATGAAAAAATTGCGCCGAAGGAGCAAGCCTTACTTTTGAAATCTTTCTTTAGTGCCCACCCTGTACATTATCTTAAGGAATCCCAACACCAGAGGAGGTAGGGGCTGCTATTACCTTTCTGCAAATGTGGGTGTGCACTCTAAGACATTCTGCCTTTGGTGGCACGGAGCCCATAGGAGCCTACATCCAGATCCAGGGAGCCGGGTGTTTGGAGCCGGGGGACACAGATGGGAGCGGGACCCAGGAGAGAGATAGACCACATACCCTCCTGTCTCTTTAAAAAATTTCCCGCCTGTTTGACAGATTTAGGACGTAAACCACGCCCCTTTAGGAATCCTCGCCCCCTCTGCATTGCGCTACTACCGGCGGAGAGCCAGGCTCTCGGCCAATCAGAAGAGGTCTTAGGCGGGCACGGCCTCCCAGCGAGCCAATAGGCGGGCAGCTCGAGCGGGGCTTGCCCGGGCATGTAGAAGCTGCCGGCTGTCCGGACGCCACGTGCGGGAGGGAGGAGACGCGCCCGGCTTCAGGTGACCTGGGGCCCCTGCTGGGGGCGGCGGGGTGGGGCAGGTTGGCGTGGAGTGTCCCCGGCCGCAGGGCCCCTGGCGAATGTCCGCCCCCGGCCTGCGTGGGGGAACGCCCGGGCCTGGCCGACCGGCTCTTCCGACCCGCGATGTGCAGGCCGCAGGCCCCGGGGCCGGAACGCCGCCGGCCCCCGGTCCCCGCCCGCGGTGCTAAGGCCTGAAGGGGGCGGCGCTGGGCGGCGGGGCTCGGCCTGAGGGCGCCGGCCTGGCCGCCGCGGCCGATGAGTGGCCAACGCCTGCGCTCTCCCGTGGGTGAGGCCCTCCTCCCGTTTGCCCCTCGGACACGCCGGCGGCTGGGGACGTGGTGCGGGGCTCTCCGCGGGCTTCGCTTGCCCCGTGGACCGTTAAGGAGCACAGGCGTCATATAGAGTCCGGTTCTCCCAAATTGGGGTGATTATTAGTATCAGGGCTTGGGGTGGGGTCGCGCGCCCTTTCGAACGCAGATTCTCAGGCCCCGTTTCCTGAAGTGGTAGTTAAGGAGGTGGGCGGGGGGTGGTGGTGCCTGGAAATCAGCGTTTTAAACACGCCCTAGTTGTACCTGGTTAATTTCGGGCTTCGGGAAGCCCGTAACCTAGTTCACCCTCGGTTTAAAATACCCTCGTTTTACGGTGAGGGGACCTCGACTTGGTCCGGTTCATTTAGCTGTTTCGGGCTCTGCCCACTGCCTTCTCGAGCAGCCCACGCGGGCTGGCGACCCCGAGGCCACGGGTGATTCTGACCCGGTGGGTCCTCTGCGGCCTTCGCCCAGACGCCTCTGCCCCTGGGCCCGAAGGCCGGGTGGCCGCCGCTCCCCAGAGCGCTGGCTCGGGGCTGGAGGGAGAAGAGTGCGTGTCCTTGCTGAACCGGGTGTGTTTGGGGGACGCTTCTCTCCCGCCTCCCTGAACCCCGTCTGGGGCCAGGATGGGGGCGGGGCCCTTGATAATTAACTGTGACCTGTCGGCAAGGTCAGGGTGGGTAAAGAGTACCACTTCCTGCCTTCATCCCTGGAAACATCGGGTGCTGAGAACATTTCTCAGGGATGCTAATTTCTTTCGGGCTTATTTGCTACCTTGCCAGCAGGGTCAGGGAGGCCGGGGACCCTAGTCCTGACCTCAGATGCTCTCAGTCCTCCCCCACAGAGGTTCCATATTAGCAGAGTCTGTCTCGGCTTGGCCTCCTTCCCCCGATTGCTGGGCTGAGGCAAACTGAGGTTCTGTTTTTGTCCCCTTTAATACGTGCCTTGTCACCATGAGGGAATCGATTATAGTTAAGAGCCCTTTTAAAAGGGAGGGTGCTTGTTGGGGAGAGGATGAGCACGTAGAAGGGTGAGTCACCGGGCCTCGCCAGGCATCACCCGAAGGCACCGCCCGCCACCCCTGCTTGTCTTCATCTCTGCTACTGTTGCTCAAGTTCTGTTCTCCAGACCTGTTGCTGTGAGACAGTTGTGATCCTGTCACCCTGTCCCTAAAACCTTAAGATTAAGCCCGGGCTTTTTCTCACCTTCCAGGAGCAGTTGTTTCACCCTCCCCACTACCTCCTGGCTTTTCCAGTGCTGCACCAAGCCCTGCCTCTGGCGCTGTGTGTCTGTGCTTTCTCTGTCCGATGCCCTTCTCCTCCGGGGCCCCTCCGCTTCTAGGCCTTCCCTAACCCAGTGTTCCTGCCTGCCTCAGTGGCTGGCCAGGTGAGTCGGGTGCCTGTCCTTCGGCGGTCGCTCCTGTGCTGAGCACACCCGTTGTAAGTTTCTGCCTGCCTCTTTCTCTCCCTGCCAAACCAGGAGTTCCCCGAGTTGAAGGTCACTTCAGCTCTGTAGTCCCCATAGTCTTCCAGATAGCAGGCCTGGTGGCTTCAGCTGCCTTCACACATTTCTGAAGAGGATGTGTGATGCCCCAGGTCTTGGGCTGGCCGGTGGGGAAAGAAAGGACAGAAACTAAGGAGGGCTCTGAGGTAGACTGTCTGTAACTTCGAAGAGTGCGGTAAATTCTCCTCTGATTGTGCCTTCTGCGCAGAGGGGTGGGTTTCTTTGTTCCCAGACTGGCTGTAAACATCTGGTGTGAGGACTACCGTGCAATATTTCTGCGACCTCCCCAGTTTCCTCTGGGGCCCCTCAGTTGCTCAGCAGAGACAGGGGACATGAGCCTGGGGTAGGGGTGGCTTGTGGAAGTGTTTGATGGGCTTCCCAGGGTGGGGGCAGGAGGTTAGGTGTTGGAAAGGGAGAGGCAGCCCCTACAGCCGGGACAGCCTTGTGCTTCGGCGGCACATGGTTGCTTGTGGGCCCCTCTTTCTCAGCACTGGGTTACTTCTCTTTTAGGCCTTTGCCCCTAGCACGGCCACTAATTCCCCTCCCTTCCACCTGGAGGGACCCTGTTATCCTTCAGGCCGACTTAACCTCTCCCAGGAAACCTTTACAGAGTCCTCCCGCCTGTTCGGCTTCCCTAGCACTTCCAGCCCAGCCCTGTACACACGCCTTCTCCTTCGTGTCTGTCTCTGCAGCAAGATAGCTCCTTGAGCCCAGGATCCACCTTTGTAACTCTGTGCTCAGCCCCTGGCACAGCTGAGACCCCAGCGAGTCTGTGTGTGCCATGGGGGGCTGTGCAACCCAGTAGGAGAAAGGGTTGTTCCTGGGGTTTAGAAAGGATAGGAGGATGGAGTGGGAAGGGAGGCGGGGGGTGGGGAGAGCTGTGGATTGGGAGGGCAGTGAGTCCAGGCTGAGGCCACTTTTGCCTGGGAAGAGCTGATTACCTACCATGAGCAAGACTCTTAACCTCCCTGGGGAAGGGGGAGCAGGTACTTATTGAGCCCCTTGTGTGCACCGTGCATGCAGATCCCAGCACACATGCACTGTGTCCTCTCATCTCACACGGGAAGGGTAGTAGGGCCATTTCACAGGCAAGGAACCTGAGGCTGTGCAGTTTAGGTAACTTAAAAAAGAGCTGAGTTTAACCTTGGTCTGCCTACTTGAAAGCCCTGGTTTTCTGGTCTGTTAAAATGTACTAGCTGACTTAGCACAGTACATGGGATGAAGCTCTCCAAGCTAGATCCCTTGCTGTTGGGAAGATGGTGTCCTTACTGCATGGGATTTGCAGGCTCACGGGGATGTCCTGTAGCAGTGGCCTGGGAAAGCACCCCTTGCCAGCCTGCAGGCAAGGATGGAGAGCTTGGAATGGCCTGGGTGGGCAGGTGCCTCAAGTTTGCAGGTGCTACCCTCAGAGCGTTCTCTCCGTTTTCCCTTTTTTAAGTGTAACTGGTTTCCTAGCACACCATGGCCTTCTGAACAACATGCCCAGCTATTTCAAAATGTTTGTGATACTGTTGTGATTAACTAACTAGAAAGTCATGTAATAAATTACCTCATTTAGGTTAACACATACATATACCCAAAATGCAGCTATTGTGGGCTCCCTCTGAAGTGTTTTCTCGAGGTTCTTCTGAGGGTCTGTGCCCTTACCTTGCATAAAGGGTTGATATTTTTTCCAAATGGGATTATATATATATATACTTTTCTTGTAACCTTTATTTTCCCATAAGTCTACCTCTCAAATTTTTGATGCTTACCATATTGAAGGAAAGCTGTGGCTTGAAGGTTTAGACCATGGATTCTGGGTTCATCTCAACTTTTGTCTCGTTAATTGAGCAAATTACTCAATCTTGATGCCTCAGTTTTCTACCTGTAATACGAGAATAGTAATACTTTGTTTGAGCTGTTGGGGGAAGATTGATTCCATGTAAATGCAATAGTATCGACCACATGGTTCAGTTACTAAAATAAGTCCTCAAATCCTTCTGGGAGCCTGAGACAAAGTACGGGCTCCGGGGCAGCCCAGCAGCGGAGCACTGCAGGGAGGGGGGCAGGGCTGGCCTGGCACACTCCTCACCTGGCCCTTCTGCCCTGTGTGTTCTCTTTCCAGGCTGCTGCCCTGTTGGCAGGGTGAGCGGATTGGGATGGTACCCTGCGAAGCCACTGGGTCCGCCCAGTGCCTCAGCCCTTCCCTGGCCAACCCGAATGCCAAGGATGTGCTTCGGAGGAAGCACAAGAGGAAGAGCCGGCAGCACCAGCGCTTCATGGCCCGGAAGGCGTTGCTGCAGGAGCAGGGACTGCTGGGCATACCCCCAGAGCCAGGAGCTTCCCCGCTGCCCATGCTGTCGGAGGCACTGCTGGGCACTGACGCTGCCCGCAGTGGGCGGCAGCGCCCAGGGGCTCAGACTGGAGATGCCCCATGTAGCAGAAAGACCACCCACAGGGAATCCGGAGGGCCCTTGCCCAGCAAGTGTGTGGCTATCGACTGTGAGATGGTGGGCACGGGTCCCCGAGGGCGGGTGAGCGAGCTGGCCCGCTGCTCAGTGGTGAGTTATCACGGCGATGTTCTCTACGACAAGTACGTCCGGCCTGAGATGCCCATCGTGGACTTCCGCACCCGCTGGAGCGGCATCACCCGGAAGCACATGTGCAAGGCTATCCCCTTCCAGGTGGCCCAGAAGGAGGTGAGGACGGACGCCAGGCTTTGGGGGATCAGTGACTGGCTGGGAAGAGCAGCCCTGCGTCTGAGTCACTGCCTAGCCACAGGAGGCAAGGGACTTTGAGAAAGTTACTTCTCCAAACAGGGGTTCCTTCTCTGTAGAAAAGGGTGCATAAAAATCTTGACCTTCTTCCATGTAAGGCTTGCTGAATGTTGTATGTGGTAATGTTTGTGGAAAGGCTGTCAACTGTAAGGTGTGAAATAGCTTACATTTGAGATTTTTGGTTATGAAAGTATTATGTACGTATCACTGTAAAATTTGTAAGGCCCACAGTCCTGTCACTTTCAGGTGTCAGTGATTTGGTGTATTTCCTTATGTTAGTTTTTTAGTGCTTTGAAAAAAATTACTTAGTGGTTGGGACCACACTAATGTGCCAGGAACTCCCAAGTGTGCTTGACGATAGGAAACACCTAAGGACTTGTCAGCGATCTCAGATCTTTGTCCCCAGACTCCTGCAGGAGAGTCTGATCCCGTGGGCCTCCAGGCTGGGGAGGGTTCTGATGGGTGGGTTCCTGATAATCGTCACACTGTGCCGACTAGGATGATAGAAACCTCAGAGCTTATGGGGAGAATGAGGTTAGGAACCTAACACTCCAAAACTTCATCTGTGAAACCCCAAAAATAAAAAGATGGAAACCTAATAACAATGTTAGCACAGTTTTGTACATGTTAAATAATGAAGAAATGCACATGTGCAGCAATAAGTATGGCACTTGACCCTGAAAAAGATTGGAAGTTTGCTTGTGGAAGTGGGTGTCAGGTTGCAGCTCCTACGGTGGGGTGGGGGTGGGGCTGAAGGATTCACCTGACATCGGAAAGGGGAATGGCCAGGGTGGGTGGCTGTGGCTCATCACACAGGGGAACTAAGCTTGCTGGTGTGGCGTTCAGTGCATTCCTGTGCGGCTCAGTTCAGCAGGGTGCAGTCTTCTGCATTCACTTAGTGTTCTCAAAGGGCGAAATTTGCATTGATTCTCAAATCATGTCCAGGTACATCAGTCATGTCAGAACATTGCAAATGTGGAGTCTCAAGCAGTTACAGCAGAACTGTTTCATGTATCTGGGTTATTCTTGGGATGAGGTAAAGTTGAGAAATCCTGGTATGTGGTTGTCATCTTTGTCCTCCTTTTTCACATAAGGTGTGGCATTTCTTTCAAAAGATTTGGAGGTTATTTATCAAGCAGGCTGACCAGGAATAGAAGCAAAAACAGGGAGGGGGCCTGTGGTGAACCGACCAGCTCCTGGTGCTTCCCTTGGCCTGGTAGGAGGGGCTCCTAAGAGCAGGACCCTTCCTGTCTGCCCAGACTCACCAGTGGAGTGTGCTTGATCCCTTCCCACCGCATGGCTGGTGATTGGGGGGGAGTGACACGAGTGTGGTGGCATGTCCCTACCATTAAAGTGTGACATACCTAATCCATCTGCCGTGAAAGCTGGGTTTAGCGATAATCCGTGCATGGCCAACAGAGGCCGGCTGTGGGAGGCCAGTGGCTGATGATAAGGACAGCCACACCCAGCAGAGAGGACCCAAGGGGCCTGCAGGCTTGTGGCCCTGCACATGGCCTCCCTGGGACCGGGGCAGTGTGGAGGGCAGGGGAGAGAAGTGTAGGCTGGGTAGATGGTTGGCGCTGAGTGAGAGAGCAGGCTTTGGGAGTGACTAGGCGTACCCTGTAGCAGAGGGGCAGAGGGGCAGAGGGGCGGGATCCTGCCGACAGGGTCTGTGGCTGCTAACAGCAACCGAAGCTGCTGTTCATGGTGTCCCCAGTGGGTCTGTGGGCACTGTGGGTACCTGTGTGCTGAGCATCGCCAGTGAAGGCACATGGCTCTCCGCCAGGCCTGAAGGTGCTGAACCCCCCTGAAGGAGAGAACAGCACAGGTCCCAGAATCTATGGGGGAGTCGTGGCGAGGCTTCCGACCTGTAAGCTGAAATGGGAGAGTTGGTGGCAGAGGAGGGCGGGCTGGGAGGGCTGGGAGGGCTGGGGAGTGTCTCAGGCCGAGAGGAGAGCGTGTGCCAGCAGGAAAGAGGTGAGGTGCGTGTGTGGGGCAACCGCTCACGGCTCCATCCGTGTCCTTCAGAGCTCCAGCTGCCCCGCGGGATGCTCGGCAACAGGGCCGACTTCAAGGGGCACGGAGCTGAAGGGCACCCTTGGCTGTAGCAAGCAGAGGGCCTGGATTCTGACTCGGGATGGCTTGGGTGACTTTGGAGCTCACGGTCTCTCCTGTCCCTGCTGCCTCCAGCCAGGGGGAATCCGTGTCCCCATCGGGCAGGGTGTCGGGCTGTGTCGGGGCCAGCCCGATGGGCCTTCCTAACCCCTTTCTCCACTCACAGATCCTCAAGCTCCTGAAGGGCAAGGTGGTCGTGGGGCACGCGCTGCACAATGACTTCCAGGCCCTCAAGTACTTCCACCCTCGGAGCCAGACTCGCGACACCACATACGTCCCAAACTTCCTCAGCCAGCCTGGCCTCCACACCCGGACCCGGGTCTCTCTGAAGGACCTGGCCCTGCAGCTGCTGCACAAGAAGATCCAGGTGTGTGGCGTAGGAGTGGTCACGGGGAGGGGGAAGGCCTGGGGCGGTGCAGCCTCCTTCCCCAGTCCAGGTTCCAGGGGCTGGGACAAAGCACAGTCCCCCAGATGCACGGGCAGCCCTGGGTGTTTCTCCCCACCAGCCTTCCGCAGCGTCATCGTGACAGCCAGCCGCATTTGCGCTTCCAGCAGTGCCCCGTGTATTCCTGGTTCTGTCCCCGCATCTGCGTGTAGCCCCATCTGCGGCAGCCAGAGAGGCGGAGCCTTCGGTCACGGCCGCCAGTAGCTCTTGCTCCCGCTGTGCTTGACACTGATTCCGTCCGCTCCTCGAGCCTTTGGCGATGTTTGCCGTGTTTTATGTTTGAGGTCACAGGCTTGGGAAGCGAGGTGGGTTGTGCAGCTGAGCGTCCAGAACGCCTCTGTCTGATCAGCACCCTGTCTTCTCACTGTACCGAGCTGCACACCCCATTATGAAAGTACGTGTTCCTGGGCCTGCACACGGAGCCCAGGGTGATGGGCCTCTCGCCAGGACTGTGGGCAGTGATGTGGCTTTTGTCTGCAGGTGGGCCACCACGGGCACTCGTCAGTGGAGGACGCTATGACAGCCATGGAGCTCTACCGGCTGGTGGAGGTGCAGTGGGAACAGCAGGCCAGCAGCCTGCAGACCCACCCTGAGGACAGAGAGCCAGACAGCAGCACGGACATGGACCAGTATATGGAGGACCAGTACTGGCCTGAGGACCTGGCCCCGAGCACAAGTGGGGGAACAGCGGGGGAGGTACAGGGCAGGAAGGAGTGAGGGGAGAGAGGCCTTAGGCGTGGGGGGTCAGGCTTGGAGAACCTGGGCACTTCATCCTGGGCAGGCCGGGTGTGGCCAGAGTGTCCCCAGGTCCTCTGTCCTGACTCCCTGCTCAGAGCACAGCCCTCCTCCCTCCAGGGCTGTTGGCCTTTCCTCCCCAACCCCTTCGTTTTGCTAATGGCACTTTACAGACACTATGAGATAGTCAAGTGGACCAGCCACTGGGGCCCAGCAGGAGTAGAGAAAGCCCGGCACACAGCCCCAGGCTGTCACTGGCCTTCCCCGCCCCGCCCCGTGCTGTCTAAAGGGCCAACCCTCCCTCCCTGGAGGGGGGGTATGTAGGAGCTCCCTTATCAGTGACTTGGGGTAAAGTTCCCTTCCTGTTGTGGCTATCTACCTCTTCCTCCAGAATCCTCAGGTTCAGAAGAAATGTGCCCTGAAGCCATTGTAGGAGCTCAGTGCCAGGACAGGCAGAGTAACTGAGCCCACAGGACCGTGTTGCTTGCTTAACATGCTTGGTGCCTGCAGTCACCGGACACAGCTCGTGGCGGAGGGAAAGCAGGATAAGCTTTGGATGGAGACTGGCATATTTATTTTGACCCAACCAGGCATTCCTCCTGTCCACCTAGCAGTGGGCTCTCTAAGCAAAAGCCTGAGAAACAAGACAGCAGTTTGAGTCCCGAGACACCTGTGTGGAATCACTCCCAAGGGACCTTTGTGTATTTGGAGCAAGGCCACCAGTCTATAGGGTAGCAGAGTGCGTGTCCGCCAGGGCTGGGGCCAGATGTTGGCCCCTGTGCTGTGTGTCCGCACTTGGCCTGGCTTCCCCTTAGTCGCTTTGATTGGCAGTCCCTATGGTTACTGGGTTTTCTCCAAATGTCTGAAAATGTTCTCTCTCAGAATTTCATCCCCACTCCTTTTTGTTTCCTAAGGGGCAGTTTAGGGGTGTTGGGGTAACTAAGAGCTCAGGCCACTTGCCACTGGATAGCTTTGAGACCTTAAGCAAATACGTGACTCCACTCTTGAGCCTGTTCCTCATTTTTAAAACGGGGACGGTGATGCAGCCTGCCTGTCACAGCTGGCAGGAGGCTGATACACGCTGAGCCAGGGTCCGTGTGAGCAGCTCTTTTTTCTGTAAGGATTAGTTTCAGGGTCTCTGAGTAATACCTGCGCACACACACCCCTTTGGTCAGGGGCCGTGGCCCAGACAGAACTGTCCTTGCCTGGCTGTCCCCCAGGTGGACCATGGGGCTGGGTGAGGATGGAATGCAGAGGGTCGGGGTCCTCGCTGGTCTTTGTGGCTGGGTGACCTGTGTATACTCAGCATCCATCTGCTGTGTGCACAAGGTGACAGTGGTTTTTCATGGCAGCCTGAGTAAAACAGCAGGACCAGGAAGGGGGAGAGACACTATCAAAACCACACTACAAGCCAGGGGCCATAGATGACGTTGTGTCACCACCCCCTTGTCTCCAGACTACGGAGCTGGCTGAGTTAGCGACCGCTGCTGGCCTGCCTCTGTTCTCGATTCCTTAACAGTATGTAGCTGGTGCCAAACCCAGAGCTGAGCAGTAGCTTCGATTCTTCAGTCTGTGGGTTGAAGGAAAATGGACCTGTTACCAGTGGGGAAATGTACTGGATTTAAAAACAGCTTTGTTGTAAAACCGTTTGTTCTGGATTAAAACTCAATTGGGAAAGTGGGCGAAATGACCTTTTCTGTGGATTTGCAGGTGAGGTGGGAGGGTGGCTTGGTGGCGAGGTTGAGGGTGCCAGGCCCTGAGCCTTGCTGGTGCTTTGGCCTGTGAGCTGGGGACTTTCACAGTTGTGCTCTGGGGTGTGGCAAGAAAATATTACAGCTGTGGAATTAATATGGCTTATTTAAAATTTTATATAACCTCTGTAATAGAGCATAAAGTAATAGAGCATCTCCCTGATGCTATGTACTCACTTTTAAAAAATCTTTTAAAATAAATGTTTAGTTCTAATTGTGATAAAATATACCATTTATCAGTGTATGGTTCATTAGTGTTCAGTAAGATTCATGTTATTCAACCCATCTCCAGAACCTTTTCATCTTGCAAACCGGAAATGCTGTACCCATCAAATAACAACTCCCCATTCCCTTCCCCCCACCCTCATGCCCCTGGCCACCACCCTTTATTCCCTGTTTCTTTTATTTGACTAGACACTTCATCTAAGTGGAGTCGCAGTGTTTGTCTTCTTGTGACTGGCTTATTTCACTTAGCTCAGGGTCCTCAAAGTGCATTCATGTGGTATGTGTTAAAATTTCCTTCCTTTTGAAGGCTGACGTATAGATGATGTATAATATCCACTTGGATGTATATACCACATTTCATCTAGTCAGTCTAGGGGGACACTTGGGTTGCTTCCCCCTTGGTTATCGGGATGAATGCTGCTGTGAAAATGGCTGTGCCGTATCTCTTGGGGACCCTGCTTTCAACTCTTTGGTACATACCCAGCAGTGAGATGCTGGGTTATACAGTAATTCTGTTTTTAGTCTTTTGTGGTGCCGCCATACTGCTTCCTGTCGTGGCTGCACTGTTGACTTTCTATCAACAGCTGCAGAGGTTCCAGTCTTCATGTCCTCATCAGCACTTGTTATTTTTGTCTTTCTGTAGGCCTTCTCCTGGGTGTGAGGTGCTGCCTCACTGTCGTGATTTGCATTCCCCACTGATGGGTGCTGTTGAGCATCTCTGCACATGCTTATTGGTATAGAGTTAATTTTTAACCTTTTTTTGTCTCTTAAAATGCATTCCATTAGCATGGTTTTGGAATATATTAAATTGAACCACAGGACATTTTTGATACTTGACTAAGATTGTTCCACCTGCCGTGTATCATTTAGAAATTCATACGCATTTCAGGGGCACATGCCCAGCTGAGATTGGAGGCGCTTAAGCTGGAATTCAAAGGGCAGGTTGCCTTGGGGGAAGTGGTGTCTGACCCACTGTCAGGAGTCATTCACGGGCCCTGTGCCCTGTGTGCTGTGCGGAAAAGTCCACACAGGGTTTGTACCTGCTAAGCTCAAGGTTGGTAGCAGGTGGGAGCTGGGAGCTGGGCCAACTCTGGAAGGATGTGCATCTTGTAAGGCTGAGAGTTTTACCCTGAGTGACTCATTTTCCTGCTGTCATCTGACCGGATGAGATTTATGGGCTGATGAGTGACACCAGTTAGACCTAGGAAGCATGCCACTAGGAAACCCCGCTGGCCCATACTCCTCTGGGGCCAGGATCCCTCGCCTAGGCTTTGTTACCAGGGCCTGTGTCCAACCTCAGTACAAAATACCTTTGCAAAAATTCAGCATGACCCAGGCAGAGTTCTGGGTGCTAGGAGCCCTGCTGCAAAGCAAACGAGCGGGAGGCATACAGAAAATGAACAAATACATGTGTTTTTTGGATGGTGCCATTTTGAAGAGATCCATGAAGTGGGGAAGAGGTGCAGTTTTTAGAGGCCAGGAAAGGCCTCTGGCGTCCTGAGGGAGAGGCAGCAAACGAGGCAGGTAACCTGGAGGAAGAACTTTCCAGACAGGAAGGCAAAAGCCCCGGCTTCGGGGAGCAGCAAAGCCAGAGAAGAAGGGGGAAGGCACGCGGCAGGGGCTGCCCTTCACAGCAGGACGGCCTGTCTCTTCCTCCCCGGGGGCCGAGCCCTGATGCAAATCTCCAGCCGGGCTCCAGGGCCCAGGGCCCCAGTGCGTGTGAGACCCAGGCAGGGCAGGCCTGGCCGGCTCAGGAAGACTCACCATGAGAATGCACAGTGGCCTTGAACTTAGGTTTAAATCTAAGAGGCCTTGAGTTGGAAAGGCGGGTTAGAAGGATAAAAGGGTCTTGAACCTGAGTGGGAGTTGAGCTTTGATTTTTGATTTTTTAATTTTTTTGACAATAGGAAAATACTGCAAGTTCTTGAGCAACGTGCTGCCACAATCAGTGCAAGAGAGTAGGTATTAGGAAATGAAATGTTAGGATTTGAAGGATGGCTTAGAGCAGGGCAAGAAGATGGAGGTAGGAAGACAAGGGAGCCGATGGGTGTGTGAGGAGGGGCCAGGGCTGCAGAAAGGAGACGCGCCGGGAAGACTTGATGCCGATTTGGAGCCAGACCAGGGAGTGGGCCTGGACCCTTAAGGAAAAGAACAATCCAAGTAAATTTGAAGATCTAATTGGTTTTATTAAGTGATTCGTGAATCGGGCAGCATCCTGACTAGCAAGTAGAGAAATGCTCCAAGGAGTTGTGCAAAATGGAAAGTTTTTACAGTCAGGGGAGGCAAAACCTTATTAGCAAAAGAAGAGATTAGGGAAGGTGACCCTCCCTCAGGAGGAGCAGGGGGTCTTAGCAGATGACCTCACTAGGAAGTTCCAAACTGGTTCAAAATTCTTCTTGGAGAGGCTGAAATTGCAGTAAGGTTGGACATTTAGCCCCAGTTTGGTGACTCGTCCTGGAAGTGACCCCATGTTGGGCCTGTGCTTCTCTTTTTAACAAATTGGAGGGGCTGGGATATATTCTGAGGCCAGAGGAGGTGAGTGGGAGCAAAAGGGTGGGTCTGCAGTGGGGACGTTGGTGTGTAGGGTCACCAGAGGGGGTGTGGGGATTGTAGAAACAAACCAATTCGATCTTAGGGGGGTTACGTTTTCAATGCTCATTCATGTAAACTGATGGGTATTTTGCTTCATCTTCCACTAAATCAGGGTAGCAATCTTTATGCATCTGAGACAAAAAGTCCCCAAACCGTCTGAATCCGAGCAAAAGTTGCTCACTCAGGATGAGAACCAACAACAGTCCCTTATACCTCAAATTTGAGCCAATTGAACAAAAACCAGGAACCGTGCCTTATCATTGAGGCATATTTCAGGATTTTATTTCTGAAGTCTGTTCAAGACAGATGTCCCTTGTGGAAAACACCACAGGCCTGGGGACATTCCTTTTCAAGCCGCAAACCATGACCGACGGGCAATCAGATCTCACTGCTCCAAGCTTACTCCGCATGTGTCTGGGACTGGAGGCGAGCTGGGGCTCTCCGCTCATGACTGAAGCTCACGCTGTACACGGTGGACAATTTCCTCCAAGAAAGCTGATTGTGGTTTTGCGCCAGTTGTAGGTCATCCACTTACTGAGTAAATGTTGAGCGCTCCACACTGTTCAAAGAGGTCAAAGTTTGAGTGTGGGAGAGTGTAGCCCCTAGGAAATAAGGCTGGGCTTGGAGCGGGGGTGGTCCCTCCAGAACCGCTTTTCCTGGTGCTCAGTGTCAGCCCAGCTGGAGGCAGAGCCCGTTGAGGGCAGGTGGGTGGCTGTTTCTGAGGCCCCCCTGAACCCCCAAAGGCTGGCACAGCTCCCTCACTGCCTCCTTGCCCTCCCTGGGCTGGGAGTGGAGGCTAACCACCCTCACTCACTCTTCCCAGTTAATAGCCTCAGTGTCCCAAGAGCCAGATCCCCGGAAGTTGTGGACATTCCCTGGGCTCCAGGCCTGGGGATGTTTATTCTATGGGTGGAGGGTGAGAAAGGAAAGGAAGATGTTGCAATCCACTCTGAGCCGCGCCGGCTGCGTCATCTGGGAGGGGAGGGCTGTGGGCGGTTAAGGGGAGGTCAGGGGCAAAGGCGGGACACCTGAAAAGGAGCTTACTAGCTCGGGAGCCCCGCCTCAGGCCACCGAGCTCCCCAGCAGCCGGCAGCCGGAGGAGATGGAGCGGCCCAGCCCACGCACCCGGCCTCCCGCCCCTGACTTCGCTTGATAACAAACCAGAAACTGAAACAGTGTCAGGATTCCCGGCTTGAAGTCACTGATGAGTCACTGCTAAGAGCAGCTGCAGTAGCCGAGAAGTGGCGCCAGAGAGGCAGGCGTGAGCTGAGGGCACAGAAGGCGGGCAGGTGAGAGGGAGCTGGGGCACCGGGCTCCAGGCGCTTCTCCCCAGGAACGGCCAGGGGAGGCGGTGGGAGGGAGCCTCCTGGTCCTGAGGCTGCCAGGCTGAGGAAGCAGGTGGGGTGGCGAGAGGCCAACTTCCCCTGTTGCCAGGTGGCGTTTGTGACAAAGGGCAGGGTGGAGAGTGCAGGCCGGCTGGGTGGTGGCTCAGATGTCTGGGCCCTCGGTTGGCCCTTGAGTGATGTGCCCCCCACACCCCTCTCTCCAGCCAATCTGAGGATCCTGGCGAATGATGGCAAGCAGGGCTGAGGTGGAGGCCACGGGTCGCGAGGTGGTGGCCATGGACTGTGAGATGGTGGGGCTGGGGCCCCACCGGGAGAGCGGCTTGGCCCGTTGCAGCCTGGTGGACCTCCACAGCACCGTGCTCTATGACAAGTTCATCCGGCCTGAGGGGGAGATCACCGACTACAGAACCCGGGTCAGCGGGGTCCTGCCTCGGCACATGGAGGAGGCCACGCCGTTTGCAGTGGCCAGGCTGGAGGTGAGTGGAGGGCCATATGCCAGCCAGACCAAGTGGGCTGCGGACACCCTGCTGCACACACACGCGTACTTCCCTGGCACTTTCCCAGGGGTGCCAGGTTAGTGACCTGTGACTCCAGCGGTGTTGGATTCCCTGCCACCCCTGCATGGGGAGAACCAGGGTGTGAAGAAACCTGTTGCCATCTCATCACACCCCTTATAAGGCCTCCTGCCATTGGACAACCTTAGACTCGCACCTGGGAACATCTGGGCCACCTTGCTGGCCTTGCAGTGGGAAAACTGAGTCGCACGTGATGTTCCTCCCACAGTGATTTGGGGGCTGGGTTCCTCTTTCTTTCCTCTGTCCTGGGCTGCCTCTGGTGAGCCCTGCAGGGAAATGAGCAACAGGTGCGGGGCAGAGGCCCTTACTGGCCAGGCCCTTGGTGGTGGGCCGTGCTGGTCCTGGAGAACAGGCCAGAGCCCCCCGGGCTGGGGCGCAGCTTGCTCCCAGATCCTGGCAGGCTGCCCATCAGTTTTAAGTCAGCATGTGGTCCCTAGATGTCCCACCCTCTCGCCCTTCACCTTGTGGCATCTTCTCCAGGTCTAACTTTCTGTTTCTCTGAACTACCAAATGGAAAGTAAACCCAGCCACTGGAGCATCAGGGCTAGTCACTTCTGGGAAGGTTTAGAAGGGCAAGAGAACTCATCAGTTTCTAGGCTGCTAGGCTTGGGGAAGCCCAAGAAGAGCACAGAGAATTGAGTTTCGTCAAAACGCTGCACAGCGCATGTGTGCCAGGCTCCAGAGATAAATCCACTGTAGCTACTGTTTGCTCAGCCCTGGCTCCTGGCTGGATGTGCTCCTAAGAGCTCACCATCTACGAGCTCGTTCATACCTCACAGAGTGGCCTGCCAGGAGGGTTTCTCAGGGTGAAGAGGGTCAGCTTTGAATCCCCTGCTGCTCACTTACCCGCTAAGTTTCTTGGGGCACATCAGTCAACCTCTCTGGACCGTTTCCCCACCTGTCAAAGAGAATAGAGATAATTCTAGCAATTCATAGGATTATTGTGAGGATGAGAAAGTGCATAGAGTGCCTATATCTGTACGGTCCTCAAAAACTATTAGCCATTATGACCTATTCCCCTGTTATCCCCATATTGCAAATGGGGACACTGAGGCTCATTTGAACTAAGTGCATTGATTTGCTAGAGCTCCTATAACAAAGTACCACGCACTGGGTGGCTTATTCAATAGAAATATATTGACTTACGGTTCTGGAGGCTGGAAGGACAAGATCAAGGTGTCAGCAGGGCTGGTTCAATCTGAGGCCTGCGAGGAAGGATCTGTCCCAGGGAGATGGTAGCTGGCCCAGTGCTTCAAGGGTAGAACATGGAGTCCTGCTCAGAGTGGGCACTTCACAGCCATTCAAGGAGTGAGGCAGGGACCTAAGATCTTTGAGCCGTTGGTCTTTGAACCCCGTCTGGGGTTCACATTTCCTGCCGCATCCCTTACTGGTCTGTGTGACCTTCAGCAAGTTACTGAACTTTTCTGAGCCTTGTGGCTTCATCATCAGAGGAAGGGGAGTATTAATGTGTCTCCCAGGCCTCACATAGGTGGAAGTAGTCACACAGCCCCTAGCCCTAAAAACTGCCTGGTTCCTGGCTGGTGGTCACTAAATATGCCCTTGGAACGAGAAGGGTAGAAATCTGGATTATAGATCTGAGTCCCCTTTCCGACTTCCCTTGATTCTGTCCCATTTTCTGCCTGCTACCCCGGGTATGCTTGCCACCAATCTCTCCTACCCGGCTCCCAGAGAAACCTCCCCGGCCTGGCTCAGATCACAGCCTCCCATGACTCCCCATTGCCCAAGGTCCCCCTAGCCTGGCATTCATGACCCCAACCTGCCTGCCTTTCCTGTCTTCTCTGACAGCTCAGCCAGCCCCCACCCTGTGCTTTCAGCCCACCCCCTACTCTCCCCTCCCCACCCTAGAAATGCTACCATTCAGACCAGAGGAGTCCTTCATGATGCCCTTCCCCACCCCTGCCCACCATCCCGCCCCGTCCCACTGGACACCCCAGTCTCTCGCCTTCCTTGCTGTGGCCCATGCACTTAAAAGCTTGCCTATCCACATGCCCGCTATATACTCTACCTGCCCCCCGACTGGACATCAGGCTTTGCACACAGAACGTGCCCTGAGAGTGTTTGTGGGATTGGAGTTGAATTGATTTTCACAAAATACAGGAGTTCTGGCAGCTTCGTGGCCCAAAATTACCTCTGCCTTCATGCTGCCGAGACGCAGTAGCACCCCCGCATGGATGAGGGGGTGAGGAGCAAGCTTGCTGTCTTTAGACTTAGCTGGACGTAGGACTCTGCTGCCCAGTTCCTCTCTGCCCTCCAGCTTGTCGCTGACCCCTCTGTGCCCCCCAGTTACAGGATCGTCTGTAACATGGGAGCAATGCAGTGGCACAGGTGTATCCAGCACTATGCCCAGGCACTGTTCTAGGCACGTGTCTCACACCACCACTCTGGGAGGTAGTTAGGTGCAGTACCCTCACTTCATTTTACAGATGAGCAAACTGAGCCACAAGGCTGAGCGAACTGTTCGAGAAGGGGGTGAACAGAGACTCAAATTTTGGCTTCAGAGCCTGCTCTGGGATGTTCCGATCCTATGATGAATATGTGTAAATGGACTACAGGAATGCCACGTGTATGATTATTTCACGGACGTGTCTGCACGTGAGCACGTGGTACAAGGCCACAGCTGTCACTTGTTTTCATGAATGAGAACACAGAAGCAGCTGGAGTCCAGTCATCGCCCATAGTATTTTAATCCCAAAGACAGACCAGGTTCACAGGCTCCAACATACTGGAAGGGTGGGGGAACCCCAAAGGGTAGAAGCCCATCAGCCATTCATCCGACCTCACAAGGGTGGTGATGCCTCTCAGGTGAGTCTCACCAGCCTGTGGTTTCATGCAGGCATTTCTGAAGGTCTGCTCACCAACCTGTCTCTTCCTCCCATGGGAGCTGATGAGTAGACCAGTCAGCGGTGAGCCGCAGACCAGCCCGTGGCAGCCAGAGGGGCTCTTGGGAGCCCCTGAGCATACCCACCCCAGGTCTACCCAGGAGCTCCCTGCCGCAGGGCCCTGAGATTGAGGGGGCTCTTGCCACCCCACCCCTCTTTTTTTCTTTTTATGTTTTGTTATGTGGTTACATTATTTGTATGATGTAGAGTAGTTTCCTGTTGTCTTCTAACATCTCCAGGTCTGGCTGTTTAGAGCAGTGATTCTCAACGCAGGGTGATTTTGCTCCCCAGGGGACATTCAGCAATATATGGAGACATTTCTGGGTGTCGTAAGTGGGGAGGGGACCCTGCTAGTGACATCCAGTGGGTAGAGCCAGGAATGGTGCTAAACACAGGACAGGCCACCCCCCACCATACATCCCCCCCAAATAGTCTCCTAATGCCATAGCATCTCTAGAGAGAGCCCCCCAGAGCAGCTGTCGGTGTTGCCCAGTAATGGTAAGCAGCATCTACCCTGTGGCTGGGCTTGGGGACGGGTAATGACATTTTCGGTTTGCAAGCAAGGAAACAGAGTCTCGCGGAGCATCGTAGTTTAGGAGGGAGACACAGGCAGAAGGGAGGCCGTAGCAGCTTGTGGACAGATTGTCGTGTCAGCTGCAGCCAGTGCCACAGCCCTTGCCCGGGCCCGAGTGCCCTGCTGGGGCCCCATTGCCAGGCAGGGGTCTCTGGGCTGGGCCCCACGGAGGCGGACGACCCCATCATGTGAGTCTCCCCAGGGAAAGTAGGCTTGCGGGAGGCAGGCACAAGCCAGGGGCAGGGGCACCCAGACAGCTTGGGAGGGGGCAGGAGGAAAGAGGGGCATTGGAGCCACCCCTGAAGGTGACAGTAAGGGACCTGGGCCTCAAGGACAACACTGCTTCAGAGTCCCTTACAGCCACCTCTCCTGGCAGCTGGGAATGAGTGAATGAGTGAATGGCAACATAAACTAATGAAAGGTTGGGTGGAGGCTTGCTGGTGGAAGCAGCAGGCCAGGAGTTGCAGGTCAGGCTTCAGGGCAGAGGTTTCCGACCCCAGCGGACGTGCTCCTCCACCCTGCTGATTGATTCTGTGGGCCTGGAGTAAGCCTGGCCCTTTGGATTTTCAACAAGGGCTGCAGGGGACTTTTAAAATCAGGTGCATCTGGGACGTACTTGGAGTTAGAGCAGAAAAACAATGGAAGGAGTAGACAGGCAGTAGCTTGGACCTGTTACTCCCCCGCCCTATGGTGTGGGTTTGCATCTCTGGGCCCCCCTTTCCCTGTTGGTAGGATGGTATGATAATCCCCACTTTACAGGGGCTCTACTCCCGACTGAAGAAATCTTTGCTGAGTATTGGTGTGGGCCCGGCAGGGCTCTCCGCTCTGAACTTCATGCCAATATGGCCCCAGGTTCTCAGGAGGTGGTAATAATCATTACAACTATAACAACAGTGACAGGGTCAGGTGGATCTGGACACCACATATCAGTTGTCAAAACTCACCAGCTGTGTGACCTGGGCAAGTGTCTTGATCTCTCCGACTCCCAGGCAGCTCCTCAGGAAAAGGGAACTAAGAATGTTTCTGTTAGAAGGCCTCATGATGAGGCGAGCTGAGTACCTGGCACAGCGCTAGGCTGATAAGAGCAGGTGTGAGTGTCTCCTCCACCCTCCCCATTCCAGTTCTTTCCAGGAATTTGGGTCTCTGCCCCTGCACCTCACACACCTGCCGCATGACACTGACTCAGGTTAGGTCCCCAGCCAGCAGGTCACACGGCCCTGAGGTGCAGCCAGCTGGCACTGCCCGCAGCCCTCCCTGGGTGCCAGCAGGTGCCTCTTCCTTCCCCAGCCCTGCCTTAGGAAGCTGGGGTCACCCTGGCTGCCAATGGGCTGCTGAAGCCTCACCTCTCCAGGTCCTTGCCTTACACCTGGGGAAACTGAAGCCCAAAGATGCCCCTGACATCCCTGAGGCCACACAGCAAGTCTCAGCGGTCTTTGCCTGCCCAGTGCCCAGCACCGTTTCTGGAGAATGGTTGGCATCTCTCTGCTGAACGGACTGCTTCTGCTTCCTTCTGCTCATCCACCCAACACCTCTCACTTGTTCACAGTGAGTCCTGTGGGGCTAAACGAAGCCCTCACAGGGACCCCCCGCCCCCACCCCACCCCGGCCCAGGCCTGGAAGTGATGACTTTCCCAGGAATCCACTCCCAGTGACCTGGCCCCTTGCTCCCGGGCCTGGCTGCCACTGTCTCTGGGCTGGCATACAGTTCTCAGGGCTTTGTGGGACCTGGGCCTGCGCCAGCTCCTGGACAGGAAAACAGGCCACATTGTTCAGAAACATAAAGGATGTCAACAAGAAGAGGCATGTGACCCACAGCCGCCCAGCGTCCAGCCCAGCCTCATCGCCCCCCCGCCACCCTGGGCACATCACTCTCCTTGCCCCCCATACGCTGGGTGGTACCCTTTCCTCCACACATAGGTTACCCCTGAGCTGCTGCTTTGAGGTTGTGCCCCTCACCACTCAGGGTGGCCCCCAGACTGGCAGGGCTGGCCCCACCTATTAGAAATACAGACTCCAGGACCCAAATCCAGATTTTGGCAAGATTCGCGGGGTGACTCCTAAGCCCAGGTGTGAGAAGCCCTGGTGTCCATCAGGAGCTGCACAGCGTCGTTCCCTGGGCAAGCTTCCCCAGCCCCTGGGTTGAGCATGGTGTCTGTCCTGCGAAAGCCCCCAGTAAAACCCTGTGGGCCATGGGGTGGTCTGGTAACATGGCCTGTTATCGGTGGACGGGCAGACGCTGCTTCATGCTGTCAAACCATGGACAAGTCACCTCCCCTCCGAGCCTCAGCTTCATCTGCTGAAAAGTGGCCGTAATGACCTATGGTCGCAGAAGGACAGCATATCGAAGGCCCCCTGTGATGTCTCAGGAGGCCACTGGCAGCAGACGCAGGACCCGGGAGGGTGTCAGCCATCCAGGCGCAGGTACAGTCTGGACTGAGCACAGAGCAAGGGACAAGCTGTCAGCCGTCCTAAGGGGGGCCTGAGATGGTTGCGAGCTGCCCTGATATGCTCACCCCCAGACCCTCCTTCCATGCTCTTCAGTAGCAGCCGTGGTCCAGAAAGGCGGCTGGTCTGTGTAGTCAGAGGTAGGAGGCTTTCCGTAGGGCCATCCTAGAGAAGAGTAGAGAACGGAGACAAGAGGAGGGGCACCTGTGCAGAGCTCTGGGCTGGGGCAAATCTCGGGGTGGCTCCCCGGAGCTCGGCTGCTGGGCTGGTGGAGGCCTGGAGCAGGTGGTGACCGGCAGGCACTGGCTTTGCACGCCGGTACTGCCACTAACGCGCTGCGTGTCTGTGCCGGTATCTAACGGTGCTTTTCCAAACACCCAAAACAACAGTGGTTCAAACAGTGTCCATATTTATTTCACTTGAGCACCTGCCAGTTGGTCAGTCCTCGGTGGAAGGGGACAGCGGGTCAGCTGCGGCATCTTGCAGGCCCAGGGCCGAATCACCGAAGGTTCGCTCACCCAGCGGTCCGCTGGCTGGTGCTGGGGCTTCTCAGGCGCATCTCTCTGTCTCCTCGGTGCCCCCAGCATGATGGCTTTGGGCTCGCTCAGGGCTCCCAGGATCCCGGCCCTGCAGAGAAGTCAGAAGTCACACAGGCCGGCCCAGGTTCAGGGCCAGGGGAACTGGACTCCATCTTTGGTGAGGAATGTCGAGGAATCTGTAAACTTGCTGTAAAATCATCAGAATCGCCAAGGGCAAATGATCTCCCTTTCTCCGAGGTTCTGTTTTTTCATTTGCAAAATTCAGTTAAGTACAGCCCTCCCCCATAGCTGTATTAGGTTTCTATGGCTGCTGTAACAAAACCATTAACTTAGAGGCTGAAAAACAGCACAGATTTATTATCTCACTGTTTTATAGCTCAGAAGGCCGACTCGGGTCTCCCCGGGGAGAACTCCAGGGCTCCGCAGGGCTGCCTCCTTTGTGGAGCGTCTGCGGGAGAATCGAGCTCCCTGCCCTGTCACCTCCCAGCAGCCACTGTGCTGCTTGACCCACGGCCCCTTCCTCCACCTTCAAAACTGGCAGCTGCATATCCAGCTGTCTCGTCAAAGCACTCTGACCTCCACATACAAGGGACCCTATGATGATATTGGACCCACTTGGAAAAATCTGGAAAATCCTCCCTATTTTAAGGTCATCTGATTAGCAACCTGAATTCCATTTGCAACTTTAATTTCCCCTTGCCATGTGACATGTACAGGTCCTGGAAGCGAGGAGGTGTCGCCTTTGGGAGGTAATTACCCTGCCAGCCACAGCAAGGTTGTTGAAGGGCTTGAACAATGTAATGTTAAGTATTAAACACTTAGCTGTGTGCTTGGTCCGTGGGACTGCTTGGTGGGTGCTGGCCAGTGTGATTATACACAAAGCCCCCTGAGGGAGCTGGGATGGGCCTTTAGCACAGAAGCAAAGGGGGGCCTGGGCTAGTCTCCTCATTTCACAGATACTAAGCTGGAAGCCCAGAGAGGGATGGTCATTTGCTCAAAGTCACCCAGCAAGTCGAGGAGGGACTGCTCCCTTGCGGGCCCCATGATGGCAGCAGGTTGGCCCGGACCCGCGTGGGGGACCCTGCTCTCTGGTCGTTGGCGTGTGATGTGTGGGGCACATTTCTTCCCGGCCAGATCCTGCAGCTCCTGAGAGGCAAGCTGGTGGTGGGTCACGACCTGAAGCATGACTTCCAGGCGCTGAAAGAGAATATGAGCAGCTACGCCATCTACGACACGGCCACTGACAAGCTGCTGTGGCAGGAGGCCAACCTGCAGCACTGCCAGCGTGTCTCCCTCCGCGTGCTCAGCCAGCGCCTCCTGGGCCGCAGCATCCAGGTGAGGACCTCCCCCCTCCCGCCGGGACCCGAAGGCCCCCAGCGGCTCCGGAGGCCCCCAGCGGCTCTGGAACAAACATTTGACCCCAAAGACACCCTGTCTCCCCCACAGTCCCGTGAGGCTGCGTGCTTGTGCAGGCAGCGGTGCCTGTGGGCTTCCCCAGGAGGCCCAAGATGAGCATGGGGGTGCAGGAAGTTTATGTAGGCAGTGACCCCACCGGTAGAGTGGGAGTGACAGGCAGGGAAGGGAAGGCACCCGGCAAAGGTTTGTTTGTTCTCAAAGCCAAGCCTGTTACCCTGTGGGTAGCTGAAGCTTAATCTCACTTCAGAACTCTGGGAAATGGTGTAAAACAGACCCCAGATCTATACGGGGAGCTGGGATGTTTGCACACAGCTCCCATCAGGCATCCTGATACTGCTCCTGGGGCCCTAATTCCTCAGGACTTCTAGATGCTTCTAGTCTCAGGCAGGCCCCAGGGGAAGCATGCAGTGCTGGGAGGTGGAAGGCCTGAGGGAGGTGGGCCAGCCGCTAGGAGCCTCAGCTATGAGTGGGGGCCTTCCAGCCTAGTAGTCACTAAGCACCTACTTTGGGCCAGATGCTGGGACACGGGGGGAGCGAGGCTGGACCCTGTCCTTGGGGAAGCCTTGATAGGATGGAGTCTGGCCCAGAACTGGATCATCAGCACATGCTGTGGGGAGGGTCCAATGGAGGGAAGCGCGGGTGTCCTGGCAGCAGGGGTGAAGGATGGGTGCCCGGGCAGGAGGCCAGATCTGAATGGAGTTTAAAGGGTCCGTCTTAGTGGGGGAGGGCAGGGGAGGAGCCCCGGGGAGAGGGGAGCAGGAGCCCCAGCCTGAGGTGCGAGGAACACCTTGACTGGGCCAGTAGGAATCCTGTAGGTCAGGCCCCTCTGTGAGCCTTTGTAGGACACGGTGGCCTGCACACCGATTCACCGAGTAACACTGTTCTCAACCTGCTGAGCCAGTAGCACGTGAGAAATATGGCTCTTACGTATTCTCTTTTGACACATGTCCCTGTGCCCTGGGCTTCCCCACTTCAGCCCCTCTCCCCCACGGACTGTAAGCATCCTAAGGGCTCAGCCCAGAGCACAGGTGAAGCCAGGCCTGCTGAGTCCAGGGTGTCGGAAGCCTGGGGAGACTCGCCCACTGACCCCCCTTGAGGCCCTGGAAACTGGGGCTTGAGCAGAGAAGGCCCGGGTCCCATGCAGACTCTGTGTCAACCCTGGCCCCAGTCCCCAATCTGTACCTGTGCCTGCAGAACAACCAGTTTGGACACAGCTCCGTGGAAGACGCCAGGGCGACGATGGAGCTCTACCGAGTCTCCCGGCAAATCCGAGCCCGCAGAGGGCTGCCCACCTAGAGGTGGCAGACTGAAGCTCCACTCACCCCCATGCCCAGGGGCGAGAGGCCCTCGTCTCTGCAGACAGCAACTCCCTTGCTTTTGGAAAATGCATCTTTAGTAATAAAATGGCTCTTTATTTTCTTTACTCCGTCATCAGATCCTCCTGTGTTCCCCTTCTTTTCTCTGAGCCAGGAGTGGACAGGACCCGCTGTGATGTGGTCCTGAGAGAGCCACGAAGACTGAGCTGGGGTGGATGGGGGGCGGACGTCAGTTTCCTTCATGTCTTGAATCCCGATGGAGCTCCAGGACTCTAGGCGGCCTGTGACTCAATAAATAACCTTGCCTGTACCTTCCCTTCCCACTTGCATTTATGTCCTGAGGGGTGGCATTATTTTCTGGAGGGGGCATCCAGCTCAGAGGCCCTTTCATCTCATCTTGAAATCAGCGCCATGGCACTGGTGTGCTTCAAAGCAAAGGGACAGAGGGTGTGAGGGTACAGAGGTCACCCCTAGTGACCTTCAGCAAGTCATCCCTCCTCTTATTTGTGAAACAAAGAGTAAGCAAAGATAGTAGGACTCTGGGGCCAGAGTCCCGGTTGGGGTCCTGGTTTTTCCAGTTAGTAGCTGTGTGACCTAGGGCACGTTACTTAACAGAATCTGTAAAATGGGCTTTTATGCTAACAATTCCTAGGATTCCTGTGACATGTTGCATACAAAGCTCCTAGCACCATGTCTTGCCAATGGGTTTCAGCCCCGGGCAAGCTCAGTATGGATTCAGTGAGACAGAGGAATGACAATGGAACGTTTTGAGGGTAAAAGGGTTTATTACCCGGCTGGTTCTCCCCACAATAGGTTGAACACTGGTATCAAATCTGCATTCAGCAGTCTGCAGGCCTGTAATCCTCCTTCTTTTCTGCCTCTTCCCAGAGCACTGGGCAGAGAGAGCTCTTTATATAGTGACTCAGTCAACAATAGCTTATCGCCTAAAGGTGTGGAAGCAGTCGCCTAGCAGCAGGCCAGTTACATCATCAAATAGTTTAGGGTCAGGTGAGGACCCTGGCGTAGGAACTCCCCTTTTCCCCACACACTGTCTCTGTCATAGCCTAAGCACTCACCAGATGTCAGAAACTGGTGGCTATCCTCTGGACCACCCACTGGTCCAGGGAGCCCCAGGGAGAGCAGGTGCCCTCTTCTGCAGGACCCAGCGCTCTGAAGGAAGGGTGTGCGTGGCGTGTGGTGAGGGGGTCCAAACCTGAGCAGTGACTGCTCCTTAGAATCAGCTGCAGTCCTGGTACTTGAATCCATGCCTTTGACTCCACTAAACCAGAACTCCTGGGGGTGGGTGGCGGCAGGTGCATCTGATACCTGGGCATTTGAATCATCTGAGGTGCTTTTTAAGCAAGCCCAGTACCTAAGCACAGTGTTCTGCTTGGCTGTGTGCCAGCGTCACTGGGAGGGGGCTGGACCCCAGTCCCAGAGTTTCTGATTCAGTATATCCACGCAGAGCCCCAGGGTCTGCATTTACAGCAAGTTCCCTCTCGATGCTGGCCCGGGAATAGCTCTGAGAGGCACTGCCTCAGCATCAGGTGGCCACATGCAGCCACGGTGGAGAGCCACTGGCCTACAGGCTGAGTGTCCCCAGGGTGGGCCCCTGCTGCTGGCCCAGGCTTGCTCTTCCATGTTCCTTGGCTTCCTGCTCATGCAGAGAGAGAATCTCAGCTCTGCAAAATGTGTCTTATGTAGCACTTAAATGCATTTTGAGGGGCTTGAGGTAAGGTTAAGGACCCAGGGGCTTCAAGTCCAGGCCTGCCCTACTCAAACTTGAGTGTTTTTCACTAGATGACTTTACAGCAGCGGGTTCTCCGGGTCTGCGCGCTGCCCGCTGGGAACCTGGAGGCGCTCTCCCACACTGGCAGAGTGGCGTGGTGCAGCGGGCTCGCTCAGGGCTCCCCCCTGCCTTGTCTCCCAAGTTTCAGGCTTGTCCCCCTGCTACCATTTTTACAAACCTTCGAAGCTCCGGGATGCAGCTGCCTTGTCTGGCTGGGACCAGCCGCCAGGTGGTGCACGCGGGCCGTGGGTGGGCCAGGCTGCCTTAGGCACACTCGTCCTGAGGACCGACCGCTTTGGTGTGAGGTGTGAGGGGCTGTGCCCTCAAAAGTGGCTAGGTGGCTGCTCCAGACATCCTGCAGGCTGCCCTCACTCGGCCACCAAGCTAAGGCGCCCAGGGTCGCGGGACAGTGGTGCCGCCTGGCCCGAAGGTGAGCCCGGGCTCTCCCAGTCCCAGCCCAACTCTCTTGCCACAGCTTCAGGCTTCCTTGAAAGGAGACACGAACTGGGATTCCCAGGGAAAAAGCATTCCCAGAGGCAGTCTCTAACCAGACTTCCTGCCTCCAGCTGTGGTGCTCAGATGCCCCCAGGGGAGAAGACACCTGGGGAGACGCCTGCCCGACCTCCCAAGCGGCCTCCAAGGTGAGGGTCAGGACCCCAAGGGGCCACGTGTGCTGTGGGCTCTGGCCCCACGCCCGGGGTCCTCGCCTTCTGTGCAGCCGGTCTCTCAGTGGCGTGAAACGTGAGGTCGTGTAAGAAACAAGAGACTCTGCGACCAGCTGTAGGGTCTGGCCGACCTGGGAGGCTGGGTGTCCCCACCCATCAAATGGGTTGAGAGGGCGAATTGAGATCTCATATGCAGGGGGCCCAGCCTCAGAGTGCTGGGTGCTAGGAACCCATAAACAGCACCCATCACTACCCATCCTAGTAAAGCTGTCCCTCCAGGCCCCTGACCTACCTGGGTCCTGACACAACTGGAGTTGATGCCGGCCAACGCTGGGTTTATTTGTTGAGGTTGTCAAGGAGGGAGGAGGGGGAGATGGCATGTTTGCAGAGTGGCTGCTGTGTCACTAGTTCTGTCATCCCCAGCAGACCTGCTCCTGGTGGCTGGAGCAGCAGCTCAGAAAGCAGACCTCCAAACACTCAGGAGTCCCAGTGGTACCTAGTGGCCATACTCATCCCTGGGCAACTTCTGCCTCAGTCGCCCCATCTGTAAAATGGGAATATTCGTCCCAACTGCCATAGCTATCATGGAAATAAACGGCCCCAGGGGAGTGCAGGCGCTGGGAGATCTGCCCCAGCCTGAACAGGCGTCAGATGGAATCTCATTCCCCAGGGGGCCACGCCCACCTGCTCTTCTGCCCTCAGTTCTGCAAAGTGCAGGCAGGGCCCAGCCCCGGCACACAGGCAGGAGGCAGAGCTGGGCTTGTGGCCACCGCCCTGCCTTCTGGTCCCCTCTCCCCAGGCCCCGTAGCTGCTCCACGTTGCTTCCCCAGGTCAGTGTCCCCCTGCCTTCCTACCCCACCTTCCCTCCAACCCACTGCTGCTGGGCCGGGAGAGGCCACGCTTCTTCACTTTGTCTCTTTTAGCTCCAGTCACCGTGCACCTGCCCCGGCGCCCTCCCCAGGCCCTGCTCAGGGAAGGAAGGGCAGGTGAGTGGCTGTGCTGCCCTGGGCAGCAAGAACCAGTCCCCGGAGACCATGGTAGACCCCAGCACGATGGCAGTGCGAGGAGGGTGGGGAGTGTACAGCGGTGGCGGGTTCCGGCCAGGTGGGAGCTCTGCTGGCATCCTGGTTAGGACAGGGCAGCTCCTGTCATGTGGCCTCACCTGAGCCCGTGGGAAGGTACTGCTGCCTTCCTTCTGCCCCAGGTGAGCCTGTGGGGTGACCCCAGAGAGGGAGAAGGGTGAGTGTGGTCGAGGCCTCTGCTCCAAGGCTCACAAACATAAATGCCTGCGGGGCTGATGCAGGAAATAAATGAGCCGCCCAGCCTGACGTGCTGTACAGGACAGCAGTGCATGCCCAGCTGGACCAGGCAGTTGCCACTCAGCCTCAGCTGATTGTGGGCACATAGAACACTGGCCAGTGGGAAATTCTTCAGGGCTTGTGTCGGGCTCATGGGTCACCAGGATGAGACCTCAGCTCTAGCCCACCCACCTCCTATCTGAAACTTGACTCTTTTCACCTGGGGGCCATCTACCCTCAGCTTGGGTATTTCCAATGACAGAGAATTCACTGTCTTGAAAGTGCTCCTTGGAGAACTGGGGTCCTTGACTCCTAGACGCAGGGCTGCCCCACGGAAGCTCCCACCCAAGATAAATCTAATCCCACTTCTACATGGCGACTGGTCTTCAGATGACTTCACGTCTCCCATCTGTACATTGAGTCTCTGCTTCCCAGGTTAAATGGCCCCGATTTCTTCCCTGTTTCCCCTCTGCCCCACACCCTGACCTCCCTGTTTCTTCTCTGCCCACTTTGCCCAAACCCCATCCCCAGTGGATTCTTCACAAATGGGGAAAGGGTGGGAAGAGGACTGGGACTCAGCCGAGCCAGGGGAATGAGCAGTGGGCTCCCACCTGGGGCTGGCTCTGGGAAGACCCGTACGTGCGCCGTGGCTCTGGTGGAATAAACTAAGGCACCAGGGATACGACCGCCGCATCACCCAGCCCTGAGGCACCCCGGAGAATCTGGGGCGGCTGGCAGCAGCAGTCTAAAAGTGGCCCTGCCTTGGTGAGCACACCTGAGTCATGTCTGACTTGGGCCTGTTGGCTGCCAGAGCGCGGGGCCCGGAAAGGTCACACGTCCCCCTCAAGCCACTTAGCCTTCCCTGCCTCCCTCGCCCAGCCCAGCCAGAGTGGAGAAAAGTGCTTCTTTTCAGGGAATGGATTCCCTACCCTCACCTGCCTAGTGTCCTCAGGCCCATGCCCGCCCTGCTCCCCACAGCCCCCGGCCCCATCCGGAGGCCTGCTGTCCCCCAGGGCGGGCAGCAGCCCGGTCGGGTTCCAGGGGTGGTAACGCTGCTGCCCGCTTCCTGCCCAGTGTGCTGCGGGCTGGGCTGCGCTCCGGGGCCAAGAGGCTTACTCACTCGCGGAACAATTTCTCCTCTATATGGAAAGAACATATGCTTTTCCTGCTGGGGGAAGAGGGGGTTTTGAGTAGCTTCGCTGAGACGTGGAGGAAAAAGCAAACATTGGCCTGGTCCCAGCGCCCTGATTTCAAGCCCTGTGCTCTGTGTTTTGTGGCAGAAGCCACAGGCCTCTGTTCCCACGGGCAAGGGAATACTAATCGGCAACTTGGTTTTAGGACCCTGGGGTGGTCCCCTGCTCAGTGCTGGGTGTCCTCATCTCTCCATGTTCCTGGGCATCCCCTGTATATGGCTCAGACAGAGGGAGAGGGGTACGGACTCAGCGATGCCAGCCAGCCCCAGCTCTGCCCCAGCTGTGTTCTCCAATAGAACAGCTCTGTTGACTGACCCACCCCCACTCAAGACCCTCTGTCTGAGGGAAGAGCTGGGGCCACGGGGGGTGCTGGTAGGGCCTGGCTCCTCAGATCTAACCGCACCCCAGACCAACTGGAGTCCAGAGAAAGGAGGGGCAGATTGAAAATAAAAATTCTCTCTGTGTGAGCTAGCATCCTTCCTCTAAGGGACAGGAAAGAGCTGGAAGACAGGGGGCAGGGCTGGCACACTGCTGCAATGAGAAGACGCCAGGAGCCTGACTGCGGTGCCGCCGAGGGAGGGACAGGCCCTGGCAGGCAGCAGGCTGGAGACCAGCGCCAGCTCGGTTGCTTCTGGGCTGGGTGGTCCTGAGCCTTAGCTCCTCTGAAGTGCTGGTTCCTGACCTGTAGTTGGGGGATAGTAGTGACCATCTGGGGAAAGGCTCAGAGACTGTGACGTGAAGTGCTGGGCACAGAGGGGTGTTTAGTATGTGGTAGCCTTGAACGAAGGTGCATCACGGCTGCTCTGGGAAGGTGGGGGGACTGGCTGCTGGCCAAGTGGGGGATGGCACCATGCTTGGTACAGCCCAGCTATTTCTGGGACCCCCAGGAAGGTGGCACCTTGTGTCCCAGCCCTGCCATGCTCACCCCTTAGGCTGTATTTGCAAGAAACACTCCACCTGGAGCAGACACTCCTGGCATACTGCCGGGACCCAGTGACTTAGTAGTTTGGGCTGCTGTAACGGAGCACCATAGGCTGGGTGGCTTAAACAACAGATGGTCAGTCATTCCTCACAGTTCTGCGTGCTGGGAAGTTCAACCTGCAACTATTTTGGGAGGAGAAGGAGAGGGTGTGAGTGTGGACGTGCCTATTACCTTCCTATTTCATAGGAAGGAGTCTGTACATAATATTCTGAGTAGGAAAACAAATATCAACATAAGCATGCTATTTAGAAATATATTGGTAACTATCAGAAAAAAGAGATGCATTGAACATGCTTATCTTTGGGTAACAGTTATTGGGGAAGGGGAGGGTCTGGCCAGGGGACCACTGTGTTTTATTATAAGTCTTGCTATGTTCTTTAATTTTAAAAATTGTTCAGATATATTATTTTTAGAGCACAAAATTAAAATGTGATGGGGGAGATAGGTGAATGAGAGAGACACACAAGGGGCTTTAATTGTTTTAATAATGTTTTGGTTTTTAACAGTAGGTACCAAGTGTTTGTTATATTACTTATATGCATCTCAAATATCTAAACTATTTTATAATTATTTTTCTTTTTATTTCTTTTTTATTGAAGTATAGTTGATATATGATATTGTATTGGTTTCCAATGTACATAGTAATTTCACAATTACCTACAATATTAAATGCTCACCATGGTAAGTGCCATTACCACTTGTCACCATACAAAAATGTTACAGTATTATTGACTTTATTCCCTATGCTGTACTGCCATCCCCATGACTAATTTACTTTATATTCAGAAGTTTGTACCTCTTTATCCCCTTCACCTATTTTGCTCATCCCCCACCCCAAACACACATCCGTCGCCAATGGCACCCACCAGTCTGTTCTTTACAATTACTTTTGAACAGCAACAGCAAAGCAATGCTCTTCAGAGAGGGCAAGTAGAGGTCCAGCATGGTGGAGTGCAGATGGTGAGACAGAGCAGGACTGAAGAAGTTAGCCGCAGATGGAAGGTTTTTGGTATTAAAAGATACATTTTCCGCTTTGGAACTCTGGGTCCATGTCTGGATGTTGCATTGGGTTAAAGTCAAGCGGTGGTAAATGACCTTCTGCAGGCTCATCATCCTTGACCCTGGCTCCAGCTGCTGTCCCACCTCTGCTCCCCTTCAGGGCTGATGTTTGCCCCCGGAGAAGCCTCCATTTCCTGTCTTCTCTCCTCTGTCTCCTTCCCTCCCCAGGGCTTCACTGAACAAGCTCTCAGTGACCCACACAGGGTCAAATCCGATGGACGCTTTTCAGTGCTTACCTTCTATGCCTGCTCTGCAGCCTCGCACAATGTTGACCGCACCTCCTTGGAGCTCTCTTCTCTGCTTTTGTCTTTTAGTGACGTGAGCCTCTCCTGATTCCAGCCCACTGCCTACTTCTGTGTACAGTCTTCCTCTGCTGGCCGCTTCGGTGTCCGCTCTTCCTTCCCAGTGACCTCTGCTCCTCGCTGTGCCTAGTCTCCCTGGGAAATTTTACTTCGCCTATCGCTTCAATTACCTCTTTAGGCAATGACTCACTAGCCTCTTTCTTAAACTCTAAGCCTGTCCAAGTGGGCTGGCCCCAGGTATTCCAAACTCATGTCCCCAAAGTCTAACCTGGCATCATCCTCCCCGTTTCACTTTCCTTGTGTATTTCTGACTTTGTTCCGTGACCCCGTCCATGCGTCCAGTTGCTTAAGCCAGAAACCAGGCCTTTCCCTGGCTCATCCTCCTCTCTTCCACTTCCCACATCCAGTCATTCTTCAAATCCTAAAGATTCCATTTTCCAAATATGCCCTGCATTTCCGCTCATCTTCGTTGCCTTATCCTGTGACCTCGTCACCGCTCTCCTGGATTATTTACATTTGATTCCACCAGCCCCTTATCCACAGTCTTGCTTTCCTTCACTCTTACTTCATTCTCTCTTCCTAAAGTCAAAAACTTGTTATTCTCCTGCTCAAAATAACTCTCACAGTCAAGTCTAGTGGGTATGTGTTGCACAGTATTAATTTCTCCTTCTTTGGGCAATAACAGTAGTTTATTTGAGACCCGTATTTCTTTGAGATCCTTTACAGTGTGCAGACCTGATGCAATTGCAAGTCAAGAGCTCCTGGCCTCTCCAAGCTGGACCAGTTGGTCTCTGTATCCAAAAACTTGAATCTTGTGTGGGTTGGCTCAGGGCTGCAAGAATATCGCTTGCGGATCCCAGCAGCAGTGTGCTGACAAGTCACAGGCTCTCCTAGAATCCCACAGTTCCCGTTCTTTCCTAAGCCTAATTCATGAACCTTTCCCCTCCACCCACACCCAGGTCTGTAAATTTCAGTGTAGTCTTCAGATAAATCCCTTTTCTGATGAACTTAGTCAAAATCTATATTCTTTTGCTAGGAAGCCTGCTCTAAAATCCGAACTCATAAATAAGGCAGGCCAGACCCCTCCCGGGACTGTTACTCCAGCCTCCAGAGTAACACCCTATACCTGAACACACAACACGCCTAGAAAACTCCCCTTCCCCCTCCTTCAAGTTCCAACCTGTGCCGCTTCCTCTATAAGCCTCCCCTGCTGCCCCTGGGCACTCCGTTTTCCATGACCCCTTGTATATCCCTCTATTGTGTTTTACTGAAACTGTCCCCTTACATGACTCATGTCCCCTGAGCAGGGACCAGAGCACAGCCTGGCACACAGTAGAACTGCGCTCTATCTAGGCCGCTGTTAGCCTCACCTGGAAAAGGGGGATAATAGAATCTACTTTTAGACATCAAGGTTCTTGATTATAACCTGCAGAAAACATCTCTGGCAACTTAGGCAGAGAACAACTCTACGAGGAGGCTGAGGACGCTCAGAACAGGCTCAGACTGGGAAAGAATGGGGCTGAGTGGCCAGGGCACAGCTGGTCCAGCTCCCATGGCCACTGGCACACACCGTGGAAGCTATTGCAGGCCCCAGCACAATGAATTCTGATCTGACCCTGCATCTCTGTGTCACCTGCTCCTTAGGTATATGTCCAGGCCCCACTTGCAGGAGCAGATCAAACATTTATCTGTCCTTTTATGCTTCTTATTGAGAATGAGGCCCAGAATCTTACGATGATGACATGATGTGGGTCAACCTTAAGTATGGGGTGTAAGTTCAGGTGCTTAGTGGATCTCCACCACGAAGACGTATGTCACACAGTGCCCTGGAGTTGTTAGGAGGATTAAATTAGACAATGTACGACCCAGTGATTCTCAAACATTTCTCCTAAAGATAGAAAAGATGGAACACATCTTGGCCGGGAGGCCCAGCCTAGAGTCTCAGGCTGTGGCTCGTGTTATATTCAGCAAGCGTCTACCACGTGCCAAGCCTTCCTCTCCACACGGGGAATGCATCAGTGAACGAAAGAGACAGTACCCCTTCCTGGTGGATGTATATCCTGTTCTTTATCTTTGAAGCCTCATGTTTTCCTTGAAAGTGAGTGAGGACTTCCGCGTTCCGTTTTATGATGAGACCACAATACTGTACCTGTAACATATCAGGGCTTGTTTCAGTACAAAAGTAATGACTTCCCCCTAATGGGCTGGGGGCTGTCCTGCTATTTGTTTGACAGTATGGAAAACTGTGCCTTTATGTGCCTATATTTGAGCAACGTCTGGCTGACCCCAAGAACAAAGCTTACACCAAGTTGGTGGGAGGCAAGGAGAGAAGGCTGGGGGCCAAGGTCCCATGGGGACAGGGCAGCAGGCAAAAGAGATGGTGGAGGGACCCGGGGCCTTGCAAGCCTCACCAGAGTCCGGGAACAGAATAACCTGGAAGTCTCTCCTTCTGCATGAGGCACCAGAAAGAACCACACGCTCTTTTTTTTTAAGGGGTTTGTGCAAAGAGCAGTGCCAGACTGGCAACGAGAGCTCTATCACAGGGCGGCGGTTCCAGGCTGTCGGGCAGCTGGTCCCTGGCTCAGCAGGGGCTTGTACCACTGCGGTCACCCAGCAGCCCCAGGGGCTGGTGTGGTGCAGCTGGAATGGGCAGCCGGGAGCCAAGGGGCAGGCAGGCTGCAGCCAGAACAGGGGGAATGACCCCTCCCTTGGCAGTAGTGCTGAGAGGGTGGCGGTGGCCCTAAGGTTTGTCAGGGCCAGATACAGGGTGGGAAAGAGGCCCGGAGGAACCCACCCACCCACCCACCCCATGAGCAGCCTGGTTGCCCAGATAGGTGGTTTTGGAGGGCTTTGTTGCCTAAGGACACTCACTCTCCTTCCCAGCAAACCACTGGAGGGATTTATGAAAAACAGATGCTGGTGGCGTGGGGAAGGGGGGATAGAGCTTCCCTCACCTCCCAACCCTCCGTGCAGAAGCAGACCCAGAAAAGACCAACTGGGGTGAACTGTCACCAGCCCAGCCTGGCTCCAGAAGAGGCCCTCAGATTACAGCTCACATGTTTTGTCAGTTAAAAAGGGTCCATGAGGACTTGGAGGCAGCGGGGCAGCTATGGACATAACAGTTATGAAAAGTAACATGTTCAGTGCTCACTGCATGCCAGGCACTGCTCGAAATTCATTTGTTCCTCCCAGCAGTCCTACGGACTATGTGCTCATTGTCTCCCATTTTCACAGACACAGAGAGGTTAAGTAGCTGGTCCAAGATCACACAGCGAGAAAGTGACAAAACTGGGATTTGAACCCAGGGATTTGGATTCAGGATCTTAAACCCTGCTTGGCATTGGCCTTGCACCTTATACTCAAGAAGAAGAGGGCAGCCAATATTTTTTCAGGATCAGCTGTCTCAGTAGGTGATTTATTACCCCTTTTCTGTTTCATCTGCAGGGATAGTATTCTTGTCACCCCCATTTTATAGATAAGGATATTGAGGCTCAGAGAGTACATTACATAACTTGCTCATGGTCATATAGTTACTCCATGACAGAGTATAGATTTGGACACAAGTCTGTCTCATTGCAAAGCGACCCTTTTCCTCTTCTCTGAGTCCAGGCTCATGTCTGTCTTGGTCTGGCTCCAGTGCCCCAACTGGGGTCCCTGCAGCAGAACCCTCCACCCCCCATCTCATCCAGATCACTTTCTGTTGGGGACCCAGCCAGAAAAAGCCAGAGGGAGTGTGGAGACCTTAGACAGGCAGACTGGAGCCTCTGTCGCCCTCTCTTGGCCCACCCATCTCCCTACAGTGACCTTCGGACAGGAGCCAGCCACACAGACAAGGGCAGCATGGATCGGCAGCAGAGGCTGGCCCCCAGGGCGTGCCGCCAGGTGCCTGCGGCCGCAGGAGAGAAGGGCCCCTCTTCTCTCCTCTCAAAGGTGGATTGAGGAAGGCTGGCTCTGTGATTTTTCCAAGAAGCTTGTCCAGAGCCAGAGAATGGGAACATCTGTGCCCTGGGCTCTGTTCTGGACAAGGCTCAGGCCACAGTCTGGGGCTGGCGTCAGCTGGAGACAACCCTGCGTGGAGGAGGTTCTGGCCCGCTGGCCCGTGGGTGGGGCTGCTCTGGCTGGCCAGCTGATGAGGGCAGCCGCTGGCCTCCAACCCAGGAGACAGGGAGCCCAGGCCTGGCAGGGGAACAAGAAGGGGCCTAGGGCCTGGGCTCCAGGGACGACCTTCTCCACCAGCTATGCAAAAGGGCGAGGGGAGGCCCTGGCATCCCAGCAGGTGGACCTGGGGCCGCAGCAACCCTCCCTGGACCCCTGAACCAAGGCACCTCCCTTTCCCTTCTGCTTTCTTGACAGGCATTTGTGGGCATTCCTGAGCTCCTCCACCAGCCTGCTCACTGAGCCTGCAAGGAATTGTAGAAATCATTTGAGCAGCTAATGCTTCCCCTGACCCTTTTTTCTCCCACTTGGTATATTTTTTTAATTTAAATTTTATTTTCTTGAAAAAGTAATATATTTACATGGTTCAAAGTCAAGATGCTATGAAAAGCTATACAGACCTTCCTTAACTTCCAATGGGCTTACATCCCAATAAACACATCCTAAATCAAAAATATCATTAAGTCAAAAATGCTTTTAATGCAACTAACCTTCTGAACATTGAAACAACCTAGCCTACCTTGAACATGCTCAGAACACTTACAGTAGCCTATAGGTGGGCAAAATCATCAAACACGAAACCTATGGTAGAGTAAAGTGTTGAATATCTCATGTAATTTATTGAATACTATTCTGAAAGTGAGAAAAAAGAATGATTTTGTGGGTACAGAATGGTTGTAAGTATACTGGCTTTTTACCCTTCTGATTGTGTGGCTGACTGGGAGCTGGGCTCTCTGCCACCACCCAGCATTACAAGAGTATTGTGCCACAGATGGCTAAACCAGGAAAAGATCAAAATTCACAATTCAAAGTATGGTTCCTACTGAATATCTATTGCTTTTGCATCATCACAAAGTTGAAAAAATGTAAGTCAAAGCATCATAAGTCAGGGACTCTCTGTACACTGAGGAATCTCACTTCTAACTGTGGCTCCATTCGCCAACCCCCACCCTCCCATTCCTGCCTGGCACCAGGTAACTGCTCTGTGTGTCCTTGTTGTGTGTCTTCCAGTGCTTCTTTATGCAAATAAAGCATGTACAGGTAGAGTTATTTTCATCCCCCCCTTTAATTAAATTAAAGATAGTATGCTAGACATCATTCTATATCTTACTTGTTTTAGTTAATAATTCCTGGAGATATTTCCTTATTGTTTTTGAGCACATACCCTTTTTTCCAGATGTATAATATTCCATTTTGTAGTTGTACCACAGTTTATTAACCAGCATCCTAAAGATGAGCACCTGGTTTGTTTCCCATTTTTCTAGTCTCGTTTTCAAATGAGATCTGGTGTGGAAGCTTGATTCATGACCGACTGTTCTGGTTAGGAAGTGGTGGTAAGGCTAACACCCTACCTACAACCCCTACCACCCCTGTCAGGCCTCAGAAGGACCTCACCAGAACCTCAGGGCTCCAGTGAACACAGCTGAAAAACTGTGCTTTTAGCTCAATCTCATTATTTTATAATGGGAAACTGAGGCTTAGAATAGGGACAAGATTGATCTGTGGTCACAAGTTTTCCTGTGACAGAAATGGACCTAGAACCCAGATCTCTGGGCTTTTATCACCATACTACTCATGATCCATCCCCAGGGGTACGAGACCAGAGCGATGGGGTGTCTTGACTGGAGTCAGAGGCAGATGTTGCTATGAACCCAACCTCGGACCCAGCCATGCACCCAGCTGAGGACCTAGCCATGCACCCAGCCGAGAAACTAGCCATGGATACGGGGTCAGCCTGTCTCCCACACTCTGGACGACTCCCACTTCTGCTTCGGATCAGTCCCTTTGCACTCCCACCAGAAAGAGCTTTGGGTTCACTAAAGGAAAGATGAGCCTCCCAAACAGGGTGAGAGAATTCAGGCTGCCGAGCTGGACTCTCAAGCAGGGTACAGTCAGGAACGTGCAGAAATAAGGAAGTCTGGGGAACCTCAGACTCTGGAGGCACATGTGAGCAATTTGGGCCTTTGAGAAGAATCACTGGAGAGTTCTACAACTGGTAAGTGGCAGAGAAACACATTTTATGGAAGAGAAGCCTGGTTCCCGCCAAGCAAAGGTTGAGGGGAGGGAGGGTCTGTCTAATCAGGAAGGATGTAACCAATTAACAGGATCCCCGCGGGCCAAGAGGGCCGCGCGCGAGCAGGGAGGGTGCACAGCAGCAGAGGAAGCGGACTGACATCTGAAAGGCTGCATCTCCAAGACTGGCACAGTCCAGGGTCGCAGGCAAGAGGCGGGGTTTGTGGGCAATCAGGGGTATGTGGTACCACCCACCCTGACCTTGCAGATGAGGAAACTGACTCAACCGGCAGTGAGGTGACATCCTGGGGTAACATGGTAGGTTTGTGGCACAACCTGGGTGGAGGAGGCACACTCCCAGCCCCGAGGATGCTGCTGTCACACTTGTAACAAATAGGGTGTTAGAAACAGACAGGCAGCCGGCCTGAGAGTGAGGAAACCTGTGTCCTACTTTGACTCCACCTCATACATGATGACTCTGGACACGTCATGCCACCTTCTTAGGGACCATTTGGATGAAATGGGTGCTTTTGAGCACCAGCATGAGGGGTCTGGACCTTGGGCTGGAATTGTGACAAATGACCCTTAATGCCCATCAGGCAGGGAGGCATCTCAGCAGCCAGCCTCATGAACCACGAGGTGGCCTCAGTCACCTTCGATCCCTTTGACTCTTTCATTCCCCGAGTGGCTCCTGGGGGCATCTGGACGGACGACCCCTTCTCCAGATCAGTGGTTACCCCCTGGGATCCTCAGGCTTAGGACCACTATGCACCACAGGCTTATGACAAGGGGTCCTTGCATCCAGGCGACCACCATACTCTAGACCTGGGAGCTGCAAACGTTTCTCTAAACATTTTAGAAATATGATAAAGACTCTATTTTTCATTTCTGGAAATTCTTCTTGGCTTCCAAGGGCTACTGCTACAAATTACCACAAATTGGGCTGCTTAAATAGCAGACGTTCATCGTCTCACCGTTCTGGAGGCCAGAAGTCTGAAATCATGAAATCGGTGAGTCAGCAGGGCTGTGCTGTCTCTGAAGGCTGGAGGGGAGGATTGTTCCGGCCTCTTTTAGCTTCCGGCAGCCCCGTGGCTGTGGCTGCCTACCGAGCTCCAACCTCTGCGTCCCACGGTTATATTCTCTCTGTCCCTGGGCACCCATATCCTTTTCTCCTTCTCTTAGAAAGACAAGTCATTGGGTTTAGGACCCACCCTCAAGCCAGGAAGATTTCCATCTCAAGATCCTTAACTAAGTGTATCAACGAAGATCCCATTTCCATACGAGGTCACATTCTGAGATTCAGACATGAATTTGGAGGGGACCCTCCAACCCACTATGGTTCTCTGCCAGATCTTCCTCTTTTCTTCATGGTGTCTTTTCCTAATGTGTTTGTCGGCACTTCCAGGTTGGAGTTTGTCCGTTGGAGTTCTTGCGGCTCCGTCCTCTGACCTTCCCTGAGGATTGTCTCCTCATATACTTTGTCGTTCTTTAAACTGCACCCTCAAGTTTTAGCAGGGCTCCTTTTTCCTCTGAGAAGTTCCTGCTGCCTGGATTTTTGGAGAGGGCCTTCAGAATGCTTGCACTGCACATCCACCCCCCACCCCACTCCCACTGCAGGGCCCTCTCTGCCAACTGCCTGTTGGACATTAATTTGTTAATTTGTCAGGCTGGGAGTTGCCAGTCCCTCAGAAATCACGTACCTTGGGGCCCAACCCACAAGCAAAGCAGATCAGAGATTTTGATTTCTCTGGTGAACACTTGGAAAAAAAAAAACTCCAAAACTCACATGGAGGCCAATATGCCGTCTAGTCATTTCCTCTTCCTGGTGGGCACACCTGTCCTCATCTGCCTTTGCTCTGAGGCTGCTGACCATGTGGTCTTGGCTTTCCACAAGTGTGTCAGCCCCAGCTCCTTCCCTGTGCCCTTCCAAAGCCTTGTTTCCTGACCCAGGTGGGCAGAAAAACTGGCCTACAGAAGGCCGTGCTCTATTCTCCCTTCTACCTCTCCCTTCCCACACCCCACCCAAACGTCAGGAGCATCAACTCTGCCACTTGAGATCCATGAAGTCTGTAAGCAAGTAATTTAATCCCACCTTCTTTCCTTTGTTAACATTTCCTTGAAGATGTAACTCTAAGTCACCTCCTCCAGGAAGCCTTCCCAGATACCACCTGCTCCATCTCCCATTGTTCAGACTGACACTTCTGAGACTTTGCCCTGCTGTTAAGCTGCATGGTGTGGGCAGGACACCGCAAACTCTTGGGTCTTACCTGAGCATAGTAAGCAAGCCAGAGACAAAGGGAGGCGTTACAGCAGAGGCATAGGGCTCAGTGAGGATGGGTCTGAATACCAGTCAACAGGCTAGATTTTAGCTATAAGTGATGGTCCCACTGACATTTTCTAAGGAGGGGGTCATGCAATCAGATGCCCGCTTTGGAACTGGCATTCTGGCTGCTAGGAGGAAAATGCAACAGAGGCCAGTCAAGAAGATGAGTGGCCAGTTTGGAAACACCCAAATTCCACAGCCTAGGTGTGTGATGATGGGCCTTGAGCAGAAGCAGCTCCGGGGTGAAGGGTGGGGGCAGATTTATGAAATATTTAGGGAACAAGCCTTTAACAAGTCTTGATGTGGAGGGGCCAAGAGTGCCAGACACTGGACCCTCCCAAGGGCAGCCGCAGCCTCACCTCTCTCCTGCTCCCTTAACCATCTCAGGCCCTCCTGGGACACCCCACTCCCACCCACTGAGCACCAATACACAGAAGGCTTTGGGTAGGAAGCCTCCAAAGGAGATGCACAGGTCAGGGAAACAGACTGGGTTCCTGCCTCCTGCAGTTTCCTTGAGGAGACTCCAGATAAATGTATTCATCTTGCGCCTACCTGCACCTGGGTGCCTGGCTTGTGTGTTTCAAGATGGTTTATATTTTTTCAAAAAATTAAAATTCTCTGCCAGGCAAGCCAATCCCGGTGAATGACCACACAGTGAAACATGACAAGGGCTTCTTTCACAGGCCCCGGCAGCACCAAGCTGCCCAGGTGGCTGGGGGCGGCTCCTCATGAATTAGCCCATGTTAGAGGTCAGTGACTCGGAGCCCCTGGGACTCTGCATGAACATGTCAGGAGCCTTTATGACAATATGTGGAGGGAGCGTCTGTGTTGTCTTGGATGATGGGACCCCTATGATTATTTCCTGATTGATTTTTTTAGTAATACAAACATATAATTTATGTCTACACAAAAATGCTTTCACATTACTTTGTGATATATGATTTTGTCTTTTTATACATTATAATCCATGTTACCATGTAGTGTTCATAATCAACTCTTTTATTTTATTTTTTAAGAAACACTTGATTTAGGTATAATGGACATATAAAAGCTGTATATATTTAATATATACAATTCAATGAGTTGGGATAAATAGATGCTCATGAAACCATCACCACCATCAAGGCCATAGATGTATCTATCGCCTCCCCAGACTTCCTCCCACCCCCGTTATTATAATCAGTGTGTGTATATGTGCGCGCGTGTGTGTATGAAAAACACTCCTCCCTCCATGGTTACTGATTTCATTTGTTCATTCAACCAAAACCTACTGAGTCCACACCATGCCAGGGACCATTCCTGGCCCAGAGACCCAGCGGTGAACGCAGAGGCTAGACCTCCGTTCTTCCAGAGCTCCCCTTGAGAGGGGGAGTTGGATGGCAATGGGATAGTTTAACAAGGTAACTTTGTGTGGTGACGGGCAGAACAAAGAAGACAAAACAGGGTCACAGCGCAGACCACGATGGGTGGAAGCTGCTTTTGGAAGAGCCTTTCATGCAGGTGACATTTCAGCTGAGAACTGAAGGATGGGAGACAGGTGGCCATGTCCCGGGCAGAGGGAAGGCCTTGCACAAAGGCCTTGAGGAAAGAACAACTCAGCTAACAAGAGACTACGTGCAAGAGAGCTGCAGGATTCGGAGCGTGAGAAGTGTCCCAGGAGCGAGGATTTGAGATTGCAGGACACGGGAAATGCAGGAGCCTGCGCGTGTGGCTCTGTGGGTCAACATCGAAGGCAACCAGATGGTGAAGGCCTAGAGGCGGGGGAGGACTGAGGTCTGCAAGAGAGAGCTGGGGGAGGCTAGAGTCATTTATGTACTAAACAACTATTTACCACCTGTTGGTTGTGTGCCAGGCACTGGAGATACAACAAGCACCGCCCAGTTCCTGCCCTGAAGGAGCACCTGGCTTAATGCAGAGACACTCAGTCTGGAGTGTGTGACAAAACGAGCCCCACAGACACAGGAGAACTTTCCAGAGAACAGGGATTGGTTTTGTTCTGTGCCATTTCAGAGAGCAGGGACAGGTGCACTTTGCACTGAAGGAATTAAAGCTGCCCCCAAATGAGATGGGCCACCATGGGAGATGACGTTGTTGGAGGCTTTCAAGCCAGTGCTGGCGGACCGCTCATGTGGGATGCTGTGAATTGATGGTTCCCAAAGGGTGTTCCATGGAACTCTAGTCCAAGATGCTCCATGGAAACAAGAGTTCCCTGATCATATAAGTTTGGGCATCACTGCCTGCTATATATCCTTTTTGGTAATTTTATAAAGCATATTACTCTATCTAAGGTCCTAGGAGGTCCTGCAATAAAGAAATCTGTTTAACTCTTTAATCAGTGTTAAATGTGTTTGGCCAAGGAACCCTTCTGTGCCGTATGCCTATTAACATCCTATGGGACTTGAGTGACTTCTCAAACAAGTTTCTCAAATCTGTGATGAAATATCAGGGATTTGTTTGCTTGTTTTCCATCTATCAGAAACCTATACTTTTGTATAATACAATTAAAATGAATTACTGGGAAAATGAAATTAAAAAAAGATTTTTATTTTATTTAAACAAATCCAGATTTTTTTATTTTTAGAGTTAATGAACATAAAAAATACATTGCAACAAATATAACCAGAACAAACATTATATATGAACAAAGAAAATAACGATACAACTGTACCTGTTATCCATTGAAAGTGTGTGTTCAGATAATTACTATAGAGAACTGCTATTTTATTCATATCTTTTTGTTGTTCCACAATCATAATGAAGCAATATGTTTAGATAAGACTCACACCTATATGGTCAATTGATTTCAAAAGAGCCAATGCAATTCCATAAGGAAAGAGAAGTCTTTTCAACGAATGGTGCTGGAACAGCCAGATATCCATACGGAAAAGGAGAAACCTTGGCCCCTACCCCATACCATTCACAAAAATCAGGTCAAGATGGATTATGGACCTAAATGTAAATGCAAAAACTATAAAGCTTCCAGAAAAAAATACAAGAAAATACATTCATGATTTGAGAGTAGGCAGAGGACACAGAAAATAATAACCATAAAAGAAAAAAACTGATAGATTGTATTTCATTAAAACTAAAAGCTTCCACTTATAAAAGGACACTGAAGAAAATGAGCAGGCAAGCCACCAACTGGAGAAAATAATGGGGAAAACATATATCTGACAAGGACTGGTATCCGGAATACAGAAAGAACTACAACTCAGTAATAAAAAAGACAAATAATCCATTAAAATGGCCAAACCTCCTAAGACACTTTATAGTGTGTTTTGTTGATTTTTTTAAATACTTCCTTAGGTAATACAGAACTGTAATTTTCAAATTTTAATTTGGTATTCTACCTTCTATTCAACTTCAAGACTGGCTCCGGGGCTCTGGGTCTATGAGATGGGTGCTGTTTTGAAAAAATGAAAATTAATGAAAGAGAAAAGTGATTCTGAAGCATTAAATTAAGCTAATCAGTAATTGTGCTATTTTGAAAAAAATGTATATAAATTATGCCAAATAATAGTTGTGCTGTTTTGGAAAAATGAGAGTTAATATAAGAAATAGATGATTTAACTTCAATGACATTTACTGATTGTATTGATTGGAAAGAAAAGGAAATATTTTGCAGAGACGCATAAGAATGGTGGACAAACACATGAAAAAAGTGCTCGAACATCATTAGTAATTAGGGAAATGCAAATGATAACCCCAAGGAGATATCACTACACACCTACACACCGAACAGAGTGGCTAAATTAAAAAGACTGACAATACAAAGTGTTGGTGATCATGCAGAGCAACTGGAACTCTCTGACATCGCTTGTGGAAGTACAAAAGATACAATTACCTGACAGTTTTTTGTAAAAGTCTTTTTTGTAAAAGATAGGTCCTTTTGTAAAAGATAGGACCTGACAGTTTCTTGTAAAAGTAAACATACAACAACCCTATGACCCAGCAATTCTACTCCTCGGTATTCTATCAACAGAAAAGAAAGTTTATTCTACAAGAATGTTCATATCAGTGTTTTCATAATGACAGAACACTGGAAACGGCTAATATGTCAACCAACAGGAGAATAGATCATAGGATAAGGATATAAGATAGAAAGGTGAACTAAAGTTCTAAGGTCTAAGAGAAAGAGGGGCGGTGGGGGGTCGGCAGGCAGTGGCAGAGAGAGAGAGAGAGAGAGAGAGAGAGAGAGAGAGAGAGAGATAGGGAGAGTGGTGCAGAATCTGGCAAGAGAGGCCATTCACAGCCTTGTCAACTCCACGAAGCATTCAGGGCTTAGGGAAGCCATTGCTGAGTAGTAATCGGGCGAGTAACCTTCCCTTACAGAGAAGTCTCTGGGATTTACCCACAGTCCAGGAAAGCGGCAGATAACCAATAAGGAATGTTCCAGAAAGGGAGAAAGGGACCCTGAGCTCAAACGTTCTCCCACCACCCCTCTTTCTCTTAGACCTTAGAACTTCAGTTCACCTTTCTATCTTATATGCTTATCCTGGGTTCATCCATCATTTCCCAACGAGAGCTGTATAGTGCTAGTCGGAGTGTGGATTGTGAATTAATGCTGGTGTTTGTGGAAACCTGTAACCAGGTCATGTGTCAAGAGCCCTACTGCCCTGGAAATACTGTGTTACAAAAGTCAGAAGGGAGAGGTTGCTGAGCCCTGGTGAGAGGCCCCAGGGAAGGGGAGGGTGGAACGATGCCCAGAGCTCACAGGCACCCTCCCCACCCCCGGAGAAGGGCGCTTCTATTTCCTCTGCTCACTGGCTAATGGGTCACAACCTTCAGTGTTTGAAGACACAGGCCGAGTCCTGCCCGTATCCTTTTCGGTGGAGTTGGAGTGCACAAGCCACAGCAGCGGGCACCGGGCACCTAGCCCCTGCTCCTCTTACTCCTGCCCCTCTGCAGGTCCTGGAAAAGACCCTCTGCTTTCCCAGGGAGCTGAGGGCCTGGAGATGAAAGGAAGGGGTACCTGAGCAAGTCACGGCTGAAAAAGCAGCCACAGCCAACCACACATGCAAAGACAGAGCATGCGCAGCCCGTTGGCAGGTAGAGCGGACAGAGTAGATGCTCAGGGATCCCACAACCACCCAGCTCAACCCAGTGTGATCCGATGCAGGTGGAGAATGCCCCAAATAATAACCATTGTAGCCTCTTTATAGCACTGAGATCTGACTGGGTAATAAGATAGGCTGTGCATTTGCATGGAAGAGAATTCATACACCAGGGAAGACCCCCCTGGAAAGCCTCCACATGTCTGGAATGCTGTGAGTCGTGAGCCTGTGGACCTGTCCCTGGACAGTGAAATACCATCTACCCCCCTTCACCTTAGAGTCCCAGGTTTTGGTCCTTTGCCTCACTGTAGTGCCCCCAGAACTCCAGGCACCCTTGGGGGGTAATCCTTGCAGATGGGACAGAGCCAGCCTGGCCTCTAGGGCAAAGTGCGGTGTAAAGGACTCACACCAGAGCTATTACTCTAACAAACCACCAATCTGAGGGCTGGAATAGCAGCAATTATTTAAGTATTCTTGGAAACCCTGAAATTTTCTTTCTCTTAGTCTGTACTAACTTTTTCCTCTGGGTTTCAGAAAAGACTTGCAATTGTCAGCACAACAGTTCAACCCCCCTCATTTCCTTTCCCCCTCTGCTGCTCTCCCCCCGACCCCCATACACACACTCAGAAACCCATGCTGTCTGGGCTGCCCTGGGATTACAGAGAGCTTGTGATCCCAGGGAATAAGCCCTTCCTCTGTGACACCTACTGAATGTGACAGAACCTAGTTTTCCTGCAAGATGCAGCAGGTGGACCAGCCAAGGCTGGTGGAGGGGGTGCGGCTGGAGAAGAGGCTCCTGTTCAAACAGCTCAAAACCCCGGAGACATGGCTGGGCAGGTTGAGCGACAGTTCCTTTGCCCACAGTGGATCCCAAGAAGGAGATGCCTTGATCTCTGTGGCCAGCAGGCGGCACCCTTGTGTCCTGGTGGAGGCAGAAGCTCCCATTCCACCTGAGTGGGTCACCGAGGTGCCTCTCCCACGGTGGCCCCTGATGACCAGCAGCTGCCACCTGGAACCAGTGGCTCCAGAAGCGGCAGCCCCTCTTCTCCATCACCAACTGAGTAAGCGAGGGCCCTACTGGCGATGGTGATCATGTTGCAGGCTTTTACCTGGGGTCTCCAGTGACATCACTTCCTCTCCCCCACTCACCCATGTTCCAGTACTTGTGCCCAGAGCAAGGGGTAATTGAAGCAAGACATGGACTTTCATGTTAAAGTAGCCTTTGCCCGGGAAGCAAAGGCTGCTTCTGGAAAATGTTAACGCTTGCCTGTTGGACGCCAAGCCTACTTGGAACCCAGCTTCAAACGAAACCTCATCTGTAAAATGAGGGGCTTGGACGATCCCGTTCTGGCTCTGACAGTTTCTGCTCCTGTGAAAAGAAAGCCTGATAGAGTGCCGGGTGGGGGAGCTGAGGGCTACTTTTGGCTGCCAGTGGTGGTGTTTCAAATAAAGCGGTTGTGAATCAGTTTTTATTTTAGGCCTTGCAGCTGAGAGATTAATTTCTCTTTTATGGGCCATACTCTGCATGGTTCCAAGAAAAATCACTCCATATGAGGCTCCACTGACATCACCCACCACCAGAGAGGAGGCGCCCTGGGGTGTAAACCTCGGCTGGTTGCTGGTTGAAGACTTGGCCCCAGTGGGAAAGAAGTGGTTCTGGTTGGGTCCACTAGTTGCCCGGTGGCATTGCCATGGAGACCAAGTCTCTCCCCCTCCCTCCCACCTTCAGGTTTGAACCCAGATCTGAATCTGGTGGGTCCAACATCTGGTCATACAAATCTACTATTCCTGAAGAGATCTTGAAGACAGATAGACCACGGTTGTGTTTTCTGGACAGCCAGGCAAACGGATTTGATGGGTTTGACCTTCATTGCCATATAATTTTGGTTTGGAGGTTTATTATTTGTTGGTTGGTTGATTAGTTATTTAATTGTTTCTTATGGAATTTCTCCATTTAGGTGCAGTCTTTCTGAGACCCCTGAAGCTATTTATTTGGAAAAGAAAAAGATCTTTTTTTTCTCTTTTTTTAAGTCAAAGAGGAGAGAGGTTTGTAGTCACTTCAGTTGGAAGGCCAAAACCACTGGATAGAGAAGTGTGTTTAGAGGACACCAGCCAGGAATGAGAGGGACCGCACGCAGCTAAGACCGGTGGGGAGTCTCTCAATGGACGAAGCAAGGGGCTTGCTTTTCCCCAGGGCCAGCTACTTTCTTCAGGATACTGGACTCTCCACACTGAGAGACCTCAGAAGTCACCTAGTGCAACCACCCAGCCCAGGGCAATCTCCTTTCCTCCATCCTTGGCACTTATCACCCACTCTCTAGTTCACTGAGCAGGCAATTCCATGTTCTTGTAACTCAGCTGAAAAAAATCTTCCGATTTCTTAGACGGGGTTGAAACCAGTCTCCCTGTAACGTACGGTCTGCCAGTGGCAGGTCTGTTCATGGGAGGCCTGTGCAGGGAAAACAGTGCAGACTCTAGAACGAGTTAGCTTGGACAACATCCTTTGCAAGAAACCTTCAAAATTTTCAGCATTGATCATAGCTCCCGGTCTTCTGCCTAGTATCCCCAGGTCTTTTAACCACTCCTCATTTCTAGTCCTCTCCAGACCCTTTCCTGTTCCTAGCCATTCACCCCTGGACAGTTCCCAAGCTGTCAGCTTCCCTTTTACACTGTGGCTGGGGTCTGGACGATGCTTCCGGATTGTGCGTTGACGGGCCGATGGATGTAGGGACAAGTCCAAACCTAAAGCTGCGAAGCCACAACCAGAGGTCAGAAAGGGGCCACAGGGATGCATCGTGTCCTGTCATTGCAGATAATCTTTGAGCAGCTGGTAAACACTACGGTATGTTGTCTGCCATGAGAACCACATGCTACATATCCTTAAATGTGTCTCTAGGGAATCAGAATGTAGTAGGAAGTGACTTAGTTTTCATTCAATGAACACTTAGCATTAATCTTCTAAGATCCTGTCACTGATCATGGAAGAAAGGCTCTGAAACTATGACAATAAATGGCCCAGTCTCTATCCTCAAGGAGATTAAATTGAATAATCTACCCAAGTCTAATTGGCCCAAGTGTGCTGGCTCTAAGCAACTTTGGAAGAACTTTGTTTATGATGAAAGAAAGCATAGTCATAGATAGTGATTGGAGATGGAAGGAATTGTAGGAAGCTTGAATTCATATCCCTTGGTTTATAGAGTGCAAACTGAACCCCAGAGTCTGTCGCTCATCCACCTGGCCGTTCATCTATTCATTCACTCAACTAATGTATTTATTGCCCAGCCGCAAGGTGCAAGACAAGGTGTGCAGGGGGAAGCCAGTGTGAACAGCAGTACCAGGTAAGGAGCGGTAAGTGACTGTGCGTACAGATAAAGAGCTCTGGTTGAATGATCTGGCCAAGGTAGTTCAGTTGGCTGGCATCAGAGCCAGGATCAGAAACCAGTTCTGACATCTGGCACAGGGCTTTTTCCAAGGCACCATGCTATCACCAGTGAATGACTAGGTGGTACACAATGGCGCACATGCTGTATTTCAGGGGACTCTGTCCTGATGGAATCCTAGTTAGGCATTTCAGGCAGTATGTCAGGTGAATGTGCTGGCTATACAAAGATAATGTTTTGCCGCTGAAAAGCATGATGCGGAAGCTAGAGGCGAAAACTATGTCTGTGTCTCTTCCGGGAGCATAGACAGTCCCTCCTTAGCCCTTGCCAACAGTCCACCAACATTCTCTCCCAGGACCCACCAAAGAGTAGGTCCACCGTGCTTTCCTGTTCTTTGGGCTTCACAAGATTGGATCTCATTGACTTTCTGAAACGTCCTTTTCCTTGGTTTCCGGGATGATTCTCTCTCCATGGCCCCCTTGCTGACTATCTCTTGCCCGTCCCTTCACTGTGAACCTCCTCAGGAATGTTAGCGGAGCGAGGCAGGTGTTGTGGACACAGAACCAGGGGGCACTGGGGTGGGGGCTGAGCAGGGGCAGGTAAGGATATCCAGCAAGAGGCCTCCCCTGCCCAGCCTGGGAGCCTGGCCCAGCGGGACAGGCAGGGAACAGCCCAGCAAGGATTGCACGTCACGTTCCCTGAGGGGCCTGATCATCTGGGGAGCCAGCCAGTTTCAAGGAAGGACCCTTTCCTGGCCTCTCCGCCTATGAGCAGAGATGCCTGGCCGGGAGGCAGCCCTTCCGTCCACAGCTCCATGGCTGCCGGGGGCTCAGGCACCCTGTCTGCCTACCTCATCCAGACACACTCAGGATGCAGACTCCTTCTGCCAAGGCCCTCAGAATCCCAGAAAACCCAGGTCTGCCTCTAAGGACTGAGGCTCCCAGTGTACTAAAAAATACAGAAATGCCAAAACAGGGTTTCAAAATCAGGGTATGTTTAAAACATTTCCTGTGAACAAATTAACACTTTTCACACACACACACACACACAGACACACACACACACACACACACCCCAAACATAATCGTGCTATTCACAAAATAATCATAGAAATTAAACAAACATGAATTCAGAGGCCCCGTAGGCCATGTGGCCCAGCGAGCGACATGAATCTAAAGTTGTATGGTGAAGGCCTCCTTCTGCAAATCTCTGTGGCTGCCTGTGAAGCCCCCCTTAGAGCTAACATCTCAGATCGAAATGTGAGGTCCTTCCAGAGCATGACACAGGGACCAGTGGCTCTCTTGGGTCCCAGCACCCCCCCGCCCCCGGCCAGCTGTCCCCCTGAGGTGCGCAGCATAAGGGACCCCACCTCAGGTACTGGGCCTGCAGTGACTGCTTCCCACCCCATCCACACACCTAGCACGAAGCGCGGACCTCAGGGAGACGGGGAGGGAGACCAGGCTGCCCCCAGGGACAGGGCTGGAGCCCGGGGCTGCGGTGGGCAGCCGGCCCGGCTGAATGGGCCTTTTCATACCACGCCACCCAGGAGGGGGACGTGATCCCTCCCCAGCCACACAGGGCCCTCTCAATCTGGGCAGCTCAATGCACGGTTCACACAGCTCAGGAAACAAAATAAACATATTCTCCCCCAAAAGACCCCACAATGGGGCTTTTTCATGGCAGAGAATCAGGAACAGCCCCCTCCCTCCACCTGGCCGAGGGCTGCTCCTCGGTACAGCCTTAGCCCGACACTTCCTGGGGCTCAGGGTCCACCTGGCCCAGTCCCGTGGCCTGGTATGGACAGTGGCCCTGTGGGTAAGTATTGGGCAGAGGCTGTAAGTGGCCAGGGAAGGAAGGAGGCAAGAGAGGAACCTGAAATTTATTGATTTCCTACTGTGTGTCAGGCAAGCAAAGAGACCCAGCGAGGACACCCCTTCCTGACGGGTTAAGCATCCACAGAATAGATTCCTAAGGCTGAGGATGGGGACACCTACTTAAGGTTACTCTTGAGATTGCAGGTCAGCCATGCAAAGCTCCAGGTCAAACTGCATGGCTGTCGGGGGAGGAGGCTCCCAGTGTTTTCCGACCCGTCGGTCACAGCAGGCCCAGAACTGTCGCATGCCCCCATGCCATATGGGACATTTGTTTTCAGTGGATGCCAGCCAACTCTGAGAAGATGTCCCCTGTACTCCGCCCCACTTCCCAGTCACAGCCACACCAACTCACCCTCCCTCTAGCAGCTCCCCTTCCTGTTCTTCCTCTAAGGTCACCGGGAGCCATAGCAATAAATAAATAACGCTCAGTGAGCATTTACTCTGGACCAAGCACTTCGCTGAATGCAAGCATCACCTCCTACAAGAAGCCTTCCCTGACTTCACCCAGCATTGCCACCATCAGTCCAAGTGTCCCTCTCCCCACCTGGATGGGGAAGGCCTAGAGCGCAGGACCTTCCCCTGTCTCTGAGTGCCCAATGCCTTCCCCAGAGATGACCCCTGGAGGCTGGGTGAATGTGCCTCATTCCCTGCCCCCACCAAATACAGATGCCCTTAGAGCACCTTGAACCACCGCAAGCCCTGAGCCACAGAGTTTAATTGTACAGTCTAGGAGTTAGTATCCCAGCTATGAGGACTGGGAGCATCATTTAACCATCTCAGCTTTTGTTTTTCCTTAGTTTTTAGTTTCAAGTGTAGCCAGTTGGATTAATTATATCCTTTATCTAAAGGTATATTATCGTGAGTTAATGCAAAGACCTCTTCTTATTTTCTTTCTTCTTTAGGACTTTAATTGACAAAACAAACTGCACATATTTATAGTGTGTGAACTGATGAGTTTAGGCCTGTATAGACACTTGAAAAACCATCACCGTCACCAAAGAATGAACAAAGCTGTCAGCCCCAGAAGTTTTCTCGTGCCCTTTGGTAAGGTTGCCTTTTTCGGAAGTTTATGCAAATGAAATTGTATTGTCTGGATTCTTTCATTCAGCATAATTATTTGGCGAGTCATTCGTACTGTTGTATTTATCAATGGTTTTCCCTCTTCAGCTGATCAATATTCTACTGTACAGTTACAATGCAATTTATTGATCCCTTTACCTGTTGGTGGACATTTGGATTGATTCCAGTTCTTAGCTTTTACAAATAAAGCTTCTGCAAACATGTATATAGAAATCTCAGTGCAGACATATGCTTTCATTTCTCTCTCAAAGTAGAATGGCTGGGTGGTATTTTATTTCATTTCTCTTCTTCATTCCAAATCTTCACTCCCACTGTCCCTAAAATACCTACTCGGTTTACTGCATGCCCTTAAATATGCATGAATCTTCAGCGCGCAGAGCTACTGTGTGGGTGTTAACTTACGTACATAGTACTACGCTGTAAATCTAGTTCTGTGTCTTATTTGTTTCACTTGATACTATTTTTTCAGACCCATCTACGCACTTTCTGCCATTAGAAGTTTTTTGCTTCTAACTGCCGTGCAGCATTCCACACTCATCATTTTGCTTACCTCTCCCTTCAATGAATACCAAGGAGGCATCTAACATAGCATCCCATAAATAACACCATGGTGGACATGTCACCCTTCAGGAGCCCTTGACAAGGGCTGAGAGTGGATCTCTGGGTTCCCGGGTGTGCACTTACTATTGTATCTCTGAGGGCTGCTGGCCTGAGCATCTGTACCACCTGAGCCCTCTGGCTCCATGCTCTCCAGTAGAGCCTGGCTCCTGCCTCCCCACATGCTGACCGACACCTGGTACCGTCCACTCTGCTGATCTTTGCCATTCTGGTGAGTATTGAGTCATGTCTTGCTTCAATGTATATGTGTCTAATCACCAAGGAGACTGAGCATCTTTTCAAATACTTGTTAGCTCTAAGGCCCTCTCTGAGAAGTACCAATTTATATCTTTGGCAGGTTAAAATTTTGTATTTCCTGGCTTTTCTTTGTTGATTGGCAGGAGCTTTTTGTCTTGTTTTGGTTGAAATGAGATATAACTTCCATAAAGTGACGTGTGCAGATCTTCAGTGTGGAGCTTACTTAGTTTTTACACACGTTTGTACTGGTGTAACATGACTGCCCAGATCAACATTTAGAGCGTTTCAGCCTCTGAAAAGGCTCCCTTTGTCCCCTCAACCAGTGACCTCTTAAAGTAACTACTGTTCTGACCTCAATCACCTTAGATCAGTTTTCCTGTCCTGACACTTCATATACGTGGAATCATACAGTATGTTCTCTTTTGTATCTAGCATTCTTCACTGGATATTATCTGTGGGATCCACCTAGGCTGTTGTCTGCAGCATGAGGATAATCTTTTTCATTGCTGCTTAATATTTCACTGTATGCCTCTGCCACAATTTAGTTACCCCTGTTCTTGTTGATGGACATGGGGTTGTTTCCAGTTTGGGGCCACACTACATGAGTAAAGGTTCTGTGAACATCCTTGAATGTGTCTTTTGGTGGATAATAGTTCTCGGGTCAGCTGGCAGTGGAACAGTTGTGTCAGCTTTTCTGGTAGGTTTCACTTTCATGGGCACAGCCAACCATTTTTCCTAAGTGTTTGAACCAGTTTGCACTCCTACAAGCAGGGTATGAAAATTCCAGCTGCTCCTCATCCCTGCCAGTTGTGGGCATTTCCATCAGTCTTTTTAATTGTGGCCATTCTGGTGGGTTTTGTAAGAGATCTGTACATTCTAAAAGATTCACCTCTTGTGGGTTATACTGTACATGCAAATTTCACTGGTCTGTTATCTTGGCCTAGGGTGTACGGACTCTGTCTCCTCATCCCTAAGTGGTAATACTTCCTACCTTCAAAGACCTGGCAAACAGTGGGTACCCAGTTTATGCTACTATACATTTCTGTCTCCACCCTTAACTGGTGCTCTTCTAGGGCAGGCACTGGATCTTCATTTGTGTAGTTGCCAGGGCGCAGCTGCCGGCCAGCAAGGAGCAGTTTTTCAATAAAGTTTGTTGATTGAATAAATGACGGAGCCTCCCAGAAGCAGTCTCCAGACTGCAGTTCAATTTTCGGAACAAGGGAATGAGGGGCTGTGGCAATGAGGAGGGAGAAGACGTTTCCCTGCAGGGGCCGACAGGTGTCCAGTGGGTGTGGGGAGCCCCTCCCCCAGGCATCTGGCCGTGCACCCCGCCAGCAAGCCGGGGCGGGTCGGTTGGGAGCGGGCACTGCAAGGCGGCGGCTTTTCCTCCCGAGCGCTCGCTGGCCGGTGGCGGCGCGGGGCCGGCCTGCTGCCCGCCCTGCCCGTCCCTTTTTTCCAGCCTCTCTGCCCGGAGGCGGCGGCAGAGGAGGGGAGGAGGCCGGCGCTGGCCCCGCCGCCCCGCCGCCCCGCCGCCCCGCCTCCTGGCTGCCGGCCCCGCCGCCACCCCTCCGCCTGCGGAGCGGCCCCAAGCCCCAGACTGGGCAGCCTCCCGGGCGCCCGCCGCCGCGGGCATCGCCCTCCCTGGGCAACCAGCGCTCCTCAGCCAGAGGGTTCCCCACCCCCGCCCGGACCCTAGAGAGGCGCAGCCGGAGCTCAGTCCTGCCCCTCTGTCCCTCCACCCACTGGGGCTCGTCACCCCGTGAGTTAGGAAGAGAACTAGGCTCTTACTCTCCGGGTCCTGCCTCTGCCCCGTGTCCAGTGCACTCAGTTATGCCTCCAAAATCCCACTGGGCTCCCCAGGTCCCTCTCCCTCCGTGGGCTCTGCGTCAAAGACCGGGTGCTCTATGTCACCCGTCCTCTCCTGGGTCTCCTGCCTTCCCTCTTGGCCTCCTAACAGGCCATTCACCATCCAGCAGCCTCCAGCAGCCAAAGCCATCTTTTGGAATACACATGTGGTCACCGCAGCCCCTGTTGGAAAGCGCCAGTGGCTTCCAGCAAGCTGGGAACACAGACTAAAGCCACCCTTGCGGCCACAGGCCCCTGCCTTCACTGCACCCACTGAGCTCATCCCCCTGGCCTGTCTTGTCCTCCAACCTGCCGAGGTCATTTATACCCCAGGGACTTTGCCCTGGCTGTTCTCACCCTCCTTCCCTACGGGTCCTTAACCAGGGGGTCCATCAAGTGAGCTGCATTTCAATGTAATCATTTTCCTGTGTAACCCTATGTATATTATGTTGTGCATTTAAAAACATCATTTTGGGAAGGGTTCCTTAGGCTTCCCCAGACTGCCGCGGTGCCCAGGGCACAGAAGAGCTTAGGGCCCTGGACCTGTGCACGGCTGGCTCTTCCTTGTCATCCAGGTCCCAGCTCAGTGTCACCTCCTGAGGAAGGCCTTCCCTGGCCATGTCAGCTAGGGCTCCTCCCTCCTCATCCAGACATCACCTAGCACAGTGGTTCTCAAAGTGTGGTCCCTGGACCAGCAGCATCAATGCCACTCAGGAACTAGTTCAAAAATGTGTGTTCTTAGCACCCTCTCCGGATCTATTGGGTCAGACACTCTGGCAGGGGTCGGGTGGGGGAAGCCAGCACACTGCTTACCAAGCCCTCCAAGGGATTCTGAGGTTGGATTATCAAGTTGAATAAAATTCTGGCCCAGCATTTTATCCCTGTGCTGTCACAGTTATCACCACCCAGCCAGAGAAAATAAGAACCCAGGGGCCGCCAAAGGGGAAGGACAATGAGGACAGAGGTGGCAGGAGAGCTGGCTGAGTTACGAGCTGGAGCTACTTTAGACTAAAGCCCGCAGAGCAGAGCGCCTGCTGTCTTGGGGAAGGGGCCCAGTTTGACTTCAGCAGGAACAGGGCTTAGAAAGTCCCGCTGGCTAGACAGAGTCAGCATGGCACTGGAGAGGAGGTCCACACCTCTGGGTTTTCCATGCGACAGGAGAGGAATCTGCATCCCCTGGGCGCTGAACATTAACCAGTGTCCTTGAGGTCCCAATTGGAACCAGTCATAGTCACTCCCAATTCATACCAGCCTGGTCTCCTGGCCTCTGCCCCATTGGCCACAGGAAGTTCTGGGCAATCGAAGGGCACCCCCCCCCCCCATCCTCAGCTGTTTACTGTGCATTTTACAAGAGGGCCAGATGTTTCTGCAACCTGAGCCTGAGCCCATTCTTCAGACTAGAACTCTCGTCACCCATCCTTGGAAGCTGCCTCATGCTGCCTGTGAACCGGCCCGGCGCAGCCTGCAGCCTCTGCGTTTGGTGGAGCCACAAAAGGGACTTTTGGGCTTTGATCCTATTGGTAACTGGCCTCTGGCCTCCCTGCAATTCCCAGGTGCTGGGGGTGAAAACGAGACACTTTCAGTTGACTTCCTCAATCTGATGATAGAGTATTGAGTGTCCACAGACCACAGGAAGCTATTTCCATCCATGATTTTGGATAAGAACAGAGGCCCAGGCTGCCGCTACAATGCTGCTGCGGAGCTTACCCCTGTCTGCTAGCACAGCAGCCTTTGTGGTGGCAAGGCAGTCTGATTCAGAATCTCCCAGGGAAAGTTCTAGGATGTGGGGATGTAAGCAATTACGGCAGAGTGCCTGAACCAGAGCCTGCCAGAGACCAGCCTGGAGTCAGGAGACCTGGCATTCTCCTCGTCCAGCTTCGTCCCAGCTGGGGGACAACCGGCAGATGACTTGACCAACCTATGCCTCAGTTTCCTTGCCTGCTGAGAAGAGAATGAAGTAGAGGATGATTGGCTTTGGAATTCTACAATGAAGCCTGAGTGTTTTTCTGCCTGTGTCTTAATGTTGGAGTCCTGCACTAACTGCGTGTGCTGTGGCCCAGGGGACAGTCCCCAGCTTGATGACACTCAGAGGTCTGGCTTCGGTTCCACTTCCTCTCTGGCATGCCCTCCCTGACTTGGCCCACCCTCCCGGGCACAGGATTGGAGAGATCATCTCCAATGTGTTTGGGGCACCTCACAGGGGTATGTCTACAGTCCAGGTCCAGTGTGAGCAAGCATAACTTGAGAAGGTGGAGCTATGTCCAGGAACTGTGGGCCCTTCCTATCCTCAGAGCCCCTGCCGGACCACTTCCCTAGACCTTTCACTTAGCATTGTCCTGTCTGACCTACACACTGCCTCTCACCCACCAGTCTGTAAGTTCAAAGGCAGGGAGGGAACCCATCAGCTCTGTGTCTATAGGACCTGATGGAGCTCAGTGGATGGTCATGGAACACATGCATGAGACGGTGTATGGATGGATGGATGGATGGAAGAAAGAAGGGAACCCTGTGAGGCACACTTGCTCGGTACCCCGTGTGTGTGTGTGTGTGTGTGTGTGCATGCTGTTGCTGGGTTGGGGAGAGGACAGGCTTAGTCACAGCCAACTAGGAGGGGGCGTGATGGCTTTGCCTGGAAACCTCCCCCTCAGTCACAGTCCGCAGACTCAAGAACAGGGGAAAGCTTCCCCCATGAGAAAAACCATCGAGTCATGGAATGTTGGCAACAAGCAAAACCACAGGTCAGTTAGTCTGCACCCCTCCAGTGGGGAAGCAAAGGCCCAGACAGGTTCAGGTCCTGAGCTCAACATGGAAACTGTTGTTTTTCCATGAAAAAGGAGCCTGGGGGCAGGGAAGAAAGGGCACGGGGAGGAGCTGGTGTTAAACAGACAATGTTAGTCACAGAGCAAACCTGTGCCTTTCCAGGGACCTGAGCAGCCCAGGGCAGGGGGCTCACAGAGGACTGGGGCTGAGCAAGCCCCAGGGTGGTCAGCTCGCCGGGGCTGGGCCCCCAGGCCTTATGTAACCAAACCAGAGCTTCCAAGAGACACCTAAACTGGCCTGGTGTTCATCCTGGAACGCGGTTTCCAGCTATTTCCTAAAGAGGGAGATTTTGCTGAGCAAAGGGTTTTCCGCATTTTCCATCCGTTTGCTATTAAAGAAAAACATGAGACAAAATATAAAGTCCTTCTCTGAGGTCACCAGAAATCTCCCAGTTTTGAAGCAGGAAGAGCTTAAGCTCTGTCTCGTGGTGCCTAGAGTCCCGTGAACCCGAGGCATCAGGAGCCGATGCCCAGGTGGAATCTGCTCACCGAGGCTGCTCCCCTCAGGCCTGGCGGGGGCTTGGTTGGAGCCGGGGCTGCTGAGGCCTCGTGGTCAGTCTGTGGCAGCCACGGGAGCACACATACTCCAGCGGGGACGGTGGGAGGACCGAGGTCGAGCACAGCAGCACAGAGAGCATGAAAGCAAGAAGCAACCGCTGGAAGGCCCTCCTAAAATTTCATTTGCATCAAAACATTCATCATTAAAATTCCCATCTCTGTCTTAATGCCATGTCCCCAGAAAGCCCCCTGTAGGGAAGTAGGACAATACATCTTTAATGCATTCCTGTGGGGTGAGCACCTTGGGAGGCCAGAGAATCTCTGGTAGGGGTGGAGGATGGGTCAAGAAAGATCGAGAATACAGGACCTCCACAGGAGAGCACGCTTGGGGGAACTTCAGATCTCGGGGGCCCAAGAGAGCTGGGGTTCGGTGCACGGTGCTGCCAGGACCTCCATCCAAGGATGGGAGCAGAAAGACCTCACAGGAATGTGCCCACGCTCCGGCTCTGGAGTGAGAATACATTGAGGAGGTGGAGCTATACCTAAAACATCCTCCCATCAGCTCCTTCCTAGCCCATCCTCGGGCCCATGGGTCGCTCCCTGCGTGTGTGTGAGGCAGTGCAGCCCCCTGCAACCCAGGGACTTGGGCAGTAGCTGACTTCTCTGCCTCTGTTACTTATCTGTGAAATGGGAATAAGGCCAGAGCCTCCGCACATGGAGACATGTGAGGACTGGGCCGAAGCAGTGAAACGAGAAGCCCAACTCCTGGCGCATGTCCTGCGCTCAGTACCTGGGAGCTGGTGGGGAACTAATCAGTGCTGCTGGGGCCGAATAAGGAAAACTCAGCCCCTTCAGCTGGATGACCCAGGAACATCTTCAGCTGCAACAGCATGTGGGTTGAAGCAGGGCACCACAGAGTGGGTGAGAAAAGTTGGGGGGGTCACAGTAAAGTAGGGGCCTAATGGAAGGATGGCCGTGTTCAGGGCAGAGGCGGGAGGGGGAGTTTGGGGAATGCTGCCTGGGGTTGGGGGGCACTGGTTTCCCTGGAAGCTGGGTCATGACAGCCAGCATCATCCCAGGCCTTGTGTTCCTAGAGGACAGCCATGGAGGCCGCCCATGGACAAGCCTCGGGGAGATGGGGATGGTGGGAGGAACAGGTAGAAGGTCCCCTCCCCCATCTGGGCAACATTCCCGAAGCTTTGTGGGAGCTCTCACACTCCTGCACCCCCAAGTGCCTCATCCTCAAGCTTCTGCATACCATGTACCATGTCCACTGGGTGCTGGGTTCCCAGGTCCCCACTGGACCAAGTTCCCCGAGGGCAGAGACGGTGCTGTCCCCGCGCCGGGCTCAGCCTATTCGAGCACACCAGCACAGCACAGGCACACACGCAAGTTTTTTTTTTTTTAAGTTGGAATTTTGAAACTTCTGATAGTCCCTATCATAGGAGAAAATGGAATTTCGTTGAACTCCCCCACACTTTTATTGCTTTACTGTGGCTTTAATAGGGGGGCATATTCTTTCAGGTCCACGCCTACTTCCAAAGTCCCCACCCAGCCCTGCTTATGAAATATTTGCTTCTCTCCTTTGGTTTCTCAAAAATAGCACCTGGAAAGTTTGGTGTTAGCTGTGTTTGCCCAGCAAACATTGAGTTCCAACACAGATTTCTCTTGGAGTTAGGATCTGTTTTGTTTTTTAAACATATACATTGGTGTGAAGGCTAAACACATCATTTCTTTAGAGAAAACCCACAATTAAGAAGAGCATTTTGGAGTCATATCTGAGTGTGAGTCCTGGCTCACCACTCAACCAAATGAGTGCTTGAATAAATGATTGATTATACTTAATACAAGACAACCCCTTTGGGACCTTTGCTTCTTCAAGTAGTGATTCATTCATTCATTTGGTATTTATTGAGCACCTACTGTTCTATGTGCCTGGAATGTATCAGTGCACACAACAAGCACCTGGGGGTGTTTACATTCATTAAGGGCAGGGGGGAAGCAATAAACAATAGGCATAATCACTACGTAAAGCATATGGTAAGTTAGCGGGTGGCAAATGCTCTAGGGAAAAGAAAAAATGGTGAGGGATAAAAGGGATGAGGTGTGAGAACAGGGTTCAAGGGCAGGTTGCAGTATGAAATGGTGTTGTATATAAAACATTTGACATGATGGTTAAGGGCATGAATTCTGGAGGCAGACCTGGATTTAAATCCCAGCATGTGCTAGCCGTGTGACCTTGAGCAAGCTAGTTAACCTCTCTGTGCCTCAGTTCCTCAGTTTCCCCCCCTGGAAAATGGGGGTGGTAATAAGAGTAGCCACCTCATAGGGGATTATTACAAGGATTTGATGGGTTAATACATGAACGGTGCTTGGCACGGTGCCAGCCCTTTGTGACAAGCTGGGTAGGTATTGACCGCAAGCAATAGGAAGTAGCAGGGGACTAAATGTCAGTGTTAAAATAATCCCGGAATACCAGGACTCGGGTTATTTCTCTGGGCCCCCAGGGTGGTGGGCATGAGAAAGGGTCATCAAAGTGCCTCTCAGCCCCTGCACCTCAGGATCCCGCTGGAGTCCCCTCCCTCCTCTTGACAGTGCAGGGAGGGGACAAGCCCACTAACTGTGAGCCAAGCTGATCCGGGCTTGAATCCCGTTTCCACCACGGACCAGCTACGTGACCTTGGGCAAGTCAATGACCTCTGCAGGCCTTGGTTCCTCCTCTCTAATGGGGGATTAATGATCGTTATTTACCATGACCCAGGCGTTGTTCTAACTGTAAGCATCACCTCAGTTTATCCTTGTCTCCCTATGAATTGTTTCTTTTGTCACCCTCTTTTATAGGTGAGGAAACTGAGGCACACACAGGGAAGAAATGTGCCCTGGGGAGCCAGGATTCCAATCCCCCCAATGCCTGACCCCAGATCTCCCTGCGACCCTTGCCACGGTGCCATCCAGGGCAGAACGTGACGTTCACATACCCGGTGCAGAATCTGACATCTGGCCCCACTGCCCTGCCCTCGTCAGCTCCTTTCCTGTGAGTGGCTGGGTGGGAAGGGGGTAGTTTGGGCCCAGGGGTCCTTTAGTCTCATTTGCAATTTCAAACATTCTTTCTGCCCTGGCAGAGAGCAATCACTGTGGGCTCCAAGTTTTCAGGTGGCCTTTCACACTCTGTAACTCCCCCGTACCCCACCCCACAAAGAAAACCTGGTCCCTTTGCTACTTGGTGACATCAAAACAATTAAATTTTGAGCATCCACATTTGGCCCCAGCTCAGCCCTCTCGGAGGGAGCTGGCTGGACCAGGCTGCAGAAGGAAGAAGAGACCTAATAGACTAGGTTGTTTGTTTGAATGAAAAGTCCCAGAGTGAGTAAAATGACTGGGGAGGGGTGGGGAGGTTATTTTGGGTCAACTGGGAAGTGGAGAGAACCCTGCAGGGCCCTGTGGACAATCAGAAATAAACCTGCCTGTGCTTATTCCAGTGTGTGGGTCTTTAAATAGAGCCCCGTGTGCATTTCTGTGAATGTGGGACGAGGCATCCCTTCTGCAGGCTGTTTGTGGGACTCGGTAGTTCCAGCCTTCAATGGGCTGCTTTGTCGTGTGTCTGCCAGATGAGCGGCTCCAGAGCCCCTGGTCTTGCTGCTACTTTCCCTAAACAAACTCCAGGAGCAACGGACAGCCTGGGAGTGAGGCTTGTGTAAGAGCAGAGGGGCCGTGGGGCATTCCAGGGCTGCCCAGCAGGACCGCACTGCCCTCTTGGGCCTCCTCCTCTGAAGGGTTCCAGAGCAGTGCTGGCAGGACCTGACGGTGAAACCCAGCCCCTGGGTCCCTCAGCTCCCTGCCCTCAAGGGCCTCACCCTGCCCCTTGGCCCCTAATGCAGTGCATGTTCCCCTGCAGGTAACCAGTACCCGGGCCCACTGCAGAAGGTTGTGACCAGTCCAGCCATTCCAGCCAGGGCGCAGGCAAACGTCTATTTATTTAGTCTTTTCTCCGTTCAGTGACCCACATGCTAAGCCCCTGCCATGTGCTGGGCACTGCTTCCAACACCACAGTCACAATGGCTACACCTGGTGGACATCTAATGTGCCTGGACCCCATGCTGAGTAGCCCACATATATTCTTCAATCCTCACCACAACTCGGAGTGGTATTAGCCTCCCTTTATTCTTATGCCCATTTTACAGATGAGGTAACTGAGGCTCTGGGAAGCCAAGTTCCTGTAGTTAGTCAAAAAGCAGACCGGGGGTTCTAATCCAGGTGTTTTTGATTCCGAAGCACCCGTTCTTTACCACTAAACTCCCACCTTGATGATGCAGGAAACACGACCTTACCTGCCCTCTAGGTGCTCAGCCTGGTGGGAAAGATAAGCAGGGAAACAGAAGAGCTCCAGGGAATAGTGGCTCAGGCAAGAAGGGGCACGGGGACCAGGCCCAACAGAGCAAGTATGTGACAGAGAGCTTAGAAGGGATGGTCTTTGAATTTAGCCTTTAAAAAAAAGTAAAAGCCAGATAGAGAAAGAGGATCTTCTCCCTGCCTAAACTGAAAGACTGTTTGGGATGGAAGGAGGTGTGTGTGTGTGTGTGTGTGTGTGTGTGTTTATCCAGCTGATGAGGACACTAGAGACTCATGGGCCTTCCACAGATAATGGGTATCTTCAACTGCTGACCTTGATAATTCCATAGCCGCATATGCTTACTGAGAATGTGTGATGTCCTTTTGTCCATATGGCCTCGAGGATGTCAAAGCCCGTTTGGAGCCCACCATGATGCAATCTGGATAAGCTCAGTTTTTCAGATGGAAAAACTGAGGCTTGGTGAGACGAAGGCACTTGCCAGCGTGCCCGTCACTGACACAGACAGTTCCTAGGACTTAGAGGCTCCGGAGAGGATGGGCCCTTAATGAGTGCCCATTGCAACCAGTCATCTAATTCCAGATTCTCCTCCAGACATCTCTCTAAAGTGGTTGTCGTACCTTCCGTTTGAACACATTCAATAGAAGACGACTCATTATCTTCTAATACATGTCGTCTGTTCCCAGAGAGTCTTCACAAGCACTAACAAGTTCTTCCTCATTTTGAGTGTAACTCTGTCGCCAGGTTCTTTGATCCATCACTCCAGTTCCCTCTCTTCCAGAGGCTAGTCCTCCAAACTTTGGAAAAGACCCTTAAGTCTTAGCCAGGAGGCCTCAGACATGCAGTAAGGTTGCTCACAGAGGCCCCTGTCCCTCTGTCCTGGCCTTAGGCCAGCACATGTCTGGTTCCAGCACCTGAGGTGGAGCCACTGTCTGCAGCCTCCAGAGCCTCTGCAGAGTGACCCAGCCCTCGCGGCTTTTGCCCAGCCAATTCCACAGACTCGCTCCCGCCCCATGTGGGCCCCCCCTCATGCCAACTTTGTCTACAGCGAGCTCTGCTGTCTGTCTCTCCTGGTGCTGGTGGGAGGGTGTTAGCAGCGAGGTGGCAGCAAAATGCTCTACTGTCCATGCCGGCCACCCGCCAGCACGCATGTCTCCCAGGACGTGTGGCCCCGTGACTCACTCAGGGCCCGCCCTGGGTAAACGGCCCGTGCTGGAGTCCATGGGCTGTCCTTTCAGAGCGTACATTTCCATGAGGCCCAGGTTTGATTCCCAGAGCAGCAATAAAGGAAGGACACAGGACGCACACCTTCCCGCAGCCCCTTGCTCAGCCAGTGTTGACAGAAGGCTACGTGACGCGAGAGTGGGGAAGGCCGGGGCCTAAACGGAGTGGGAGAGGGAGAGGGGGCCGGAGAGCGGGCTCTCTTCACTTGTCATCACCTGGGACAAAGCCTGGCCTTGTCCACGCACCCCTCCCCAGGTCCACAGTGGGGCCATGGCTCTCCAGCCTAAGCTGGCGTTGTTGGGTGGCATCCTCCCCACCGACCCCCGACCCCAGGAGGGCCTGTCCCCCAGAGAACGCCTCCTGCCTGGGCTCAGGGCAGCAGATAAAGAACCCCTCTGCCCTGGCGCTGTCCTCCCTCCACCACCCAGCCCCTCGTGGAGGGAGGCCTCAGCATCTGGAATCTTCCAGCCCTTCTGTTCCCTTGGCTGGACGTATTTGTCTTGGCCACCCTCACCTGGGCTTTTTAAAACAGATTTTTTTTCCTTTGCTTTCCCCAGCAGCTGGCCTCAGCAGCACAGCACAGAGCGAGGCTTGTTTTCCAGGAGCCACAGAACCCTGCTCTATGCAGCAGCCCACCCGTGTCTGAGCCCCCAGCCGCCAGGTCCCTCTGGGGCCACGGAAAGCAGCCATGGACAGAGAGAGAGGGCATCAGGGCCTGGACCAGAGAGCCAGGAGGGGAGGCTGACGTTAGCAGGGACGGGGACGGAATGGAGGAAGTCAAGTCCCAAAACCAGGTGGGGAGAAGAAGGGAGAGCCAGGCCAGTCTAGAGAGGGACCCCAGGCGGAGGGTCTGCATTCAAGCCCCCACCTGCCCCTTATTTCCTCTAAGCTTCAGGCGCCTGTGTCCCGTTCCTAATCTGTAACGTACAAATGATAATATTTTACTTGCTCCAAGGTAAGGAACTGGAATTCTTCAAGTAACTTCCAGTTTGAAAACCTATGACTTAATAGAAAAAAATGCCAATAAAAGTTATTTGCGTGCAAACAGAACATCGACATAACAAGATGTGCCCAGGGTGGGGGTGGGGAGCAGTCTTCTGCCCGGTGACTTTCAGATCAAGGTAAGGATTAAATCTGTCCTAAGTCACAGCCAGTCTTCCTTGGGGGGACAGTTTCTAAATGGAGGCGCCTTTATGGTCCCCTCCCAACAGGCCTTCCCAGGAACACAGGCGAGAGGGTATATATTCCCTTTGAAGCCCCCAGCCTTGACCTGGGGCTCTGTCCGCCCTCTCCCAGCTCTGCTACGGCCCCCATCCCTGACCTTGCCCATGGCCAGCTGGCCCATGGACCAGGCCTGGTGCCCAGCGCAACGCTCCTTGACTCTGAGGGCAATTCGGGGCACACGCTGGAGGTGTGCCCCCTCACAAGTACACATGCTGAAGCCTGGCGCCGGAAGGTTCTGGCCACTCCCTCTCCCATGCCATGAAGGGAGGGATGGCCTCTCATCCCAGGGCCCGGCTCCCCACTGCACCTTGGGGTGCTCACATGGTCAAAGAATTCTCTTCCACGGGCACTCTTGCCCCTCCCCAGCCCTGCTTCGCAGCTGGGCACTGCTTCTCATCTCCCACTGCATCTCCGTGGGGCTCGGGTCCTTCTCTGTGTGGATGCCTGGACCTTGCTGTGGCCTCTGGCTGGGAGTGCTGACATCCCAGCGGTCGTCCACACAGCCTCATGGCTGCTGGCCCTGCCTCGGCCCAGAGAACGCTGGCTCCTTGCCGCCTCCCGCTCCCACCCGGCACCCTCCTCAGGCCACACTGCCCCTCTCTCCTCTTGCTTGGTTCTAATAGACTCTGTCTATTCCTTGCCACTGGATTCTGCAGTGAATTCTCATTATCTCGGTAGCTGTGTACTATAAAGTCACCGTGAACACTGAATTAGTGAACACTGAACCATCTTTCTAGGGGATATATAGGGTCAGGTTCCTGCAAGCCTCTGGTCACAACACTTTCATTAATGGATCAATACATAACCTTGTTTTATACATTTTTTCATTTAAAGACATCTTACCTAACAGACAGCATCGATTCACTAACGTTGAACTTACGGTCAACAGCACTGTGACTGACGCCTGAACAGAGCGTATCTAACGCATGTGTTTTCTCTGGACGGCACACGGCTGTCTCCTCACACCTGGGAACACTAGTCAGCGCTTCAGCTCTTCACTTGGGGGCCGCTTTAAACAGAGAAATCACCCACAAGAAGTCCAAATGCGTAAAAAACGTGGCACGAAATGAACAACAGGACACTTACCTACAGTCTGAGAGCTGAATCAAGAAGGCAGCCTGTTCCACGTGATTCAGAGTCATCACTGACCTGCCCACATCCATGAGTGACTGCCTACAATACTGATTTTGGATTAGCTAGTAGGCAAACCCACAAAAATACAGTCCGCGAACAACAAGGGCGGACCGCACGCCTCTCTTGCTCTCTCACCCCCCTTTCTTCGTTCCTTCACCAAATTCTCCTGGATCCTCCATGCCGTGTCCCACCGCTAGTCCACTCTGTCCTCACATACGCGCTTCCTCAGTTGTTCACATAACATTTATTGGGGAACAAGCACATACCAGACCCTGTGCTATGGGCTTTTGAGCATCAAGAAATGGATTGGATCCTGTCCTCAAGAAGCATATAGTTAAGGTCAGGTTTACTTTTTTGTAAAGGGCCAAATAATAAATACCGCAGGCTCTGCAGGCTACCTCACCTCTGTCACAGAGAACTGTTATAGCGTGAAAGCTGCCATAGACAATATGTGGCTGCATGAACTGTTAAGTACAAAACAGGTGGTTGGCCAAAGTCTGTTCACCGACCCTGGTGCAGAGAGTCCTGCATCCTTACCTCGGCTCTTTCCTCGGCCTCATGGCTGTCCACACCCTGAGAATCATCATTCACACCTGCCTCCGCTGGCATTCCTCTGCAAAGCTGCCCGGGACCCGAAGGCAGGGATCATGACCGTCCTGGTCCCTGCGGTTACAGGGCCTAGCTCAGGAGGCCCTCCATCGTGGAATGACAAAGACATAAAGATTATGATTGCACAGGACCCAACTGTTGACCCCCAACACACTTCAAGCTAACACCATGATTATATTTAAAAACAGAGACCTCTGGGACCCTGGCAAGAAACAACCCCTAAATTCACAGGCACTTTTTCAGGGATGAAGTATCTGCTGCTCCCCATTCCCATATGCTCCTCAGGGAAGGTTCCAGAAGGGCAATCAGCTGTGACTGTGAAAGGGGGCTCTTTCTCTTTCTTATTTCTTCCTCCTTATTCCACCTCATTCCTCTCCCTCTTTCTCTCTCCCTTCCCCTCCCCAGGGAAAGCCAGGTAACCAGGAGACTACTGAAGACTGCCTCTGGCTTAAGGTTTCTGGGAGCAGGGAGCAGAGGTCCCTGATTCTGAGTTGTCCCTTCCAGCTCTTCCTTGCCCATGGCAGACATCCCGTGGGCATAACATTCCCCATACTTGGCTGGAGACCCTCTGGGATTATAGCCCCTGGAGTCTCAGCACAGTTGCCGACAGCTGGATTCAGATCCTGGTGGGGGAGACCACTCCCCCAGAGGTCTATCATGATGCAAAGCAATGACTGCCACGGATAGACGAGGCAGTGGGGCAAGTGAGTCAGGAAGAAAATGAATCCCAGACCCTCTAAAATCTATACCAATCTGCCTCTGTGGTTAAAGGCAGCCCCAATCCTGGAGCCCCATGGCTCTGACCCTGTGGACATACACGTGCACGCACACGTACACGTATAAATGTGGCCTCGTGGTCTGCCGGGAGGAAAAAGAATCTCGAGTTGGTTTAGCATTTCTTCTCAACATGTCACTTCTATCTACAAAGTCTCCACATAATAGGGAAAGATTGAGAAAATCTGGGACCTGAATCCTGGCCTTGGGTCGGTGTGAAGGTGAATCATTTTTCACACTTGCCCATGAGCCTTCTACAGATCCGTTCAAAATGCAGCTTCACACCACCCTTCAAGGCTGGGCTCCATAGGGGAGCCCACAGGGGCTTGGCCCAGTGCCATGCAAAGGCCAGAAGCCCTACAAGATAGAGAAGATGGGAGGAGAGCACAGTGAGGCAAGCACTGGGTGCGGGCCCCCCACCCTCGCCCTGCTGGAGGTAGCTCCCTGATGAATGCAGCCTCAGAGAGGAGAGCAGACAGGGGAGGACTCATGAGGAAGCCGTGTGGCCCCACACCCTCCTGCAGCAGAAGTCCTGGATGCTCAAACACCATGGGAGCCCTGAGGTCTACAGTAACCAAGTGTTCGGAAGCCCTGGAGGGGCCCGGAGTGGTGGGGGATGAAGATGCAGACAGCCCTGAGTCAGGCAGACGTGGCCTGTGACTAGGCTTATCCAGGCTCCAAACTCCTCATCTGTACCACGGGCTAACACTAGCACCCCACCACCACCCCATAGATTTATTGGGGGGATTGATTAGATAAAGCTAAGCACGGTGCTCGGCATGCCATTAGTCCGCACAACCTTAGCAGCTGTGATGAAAAGATGATGAGGATGACAGAATTCTTTTAGCTCTTGGGACTAAAGGCGCACATGAATCCACACTCTTATTTCTGCTCCTTCTTTCTTGTCCATTGTCTCATCTACAAAATGAGATGGCCCAGCCAAAGGAGTCCTACGATTGCTGCCCCAGCTAATGATTTAGGACTCTAGTTTACACATTCTGGGACTCAACGGAAAACAACTAGAGCCCTGCTCTGGTCCCAGGAAGGTCCAATTACTCTGAGACTGCTCTGAACAGCAATGGGAATATCCCAGGTAAGGTGTAAACAGGTAACATTACTCTGGACTTTTAACAGCCTCCTCCCTTGTGCCTCCTCCCCTCTCTTGACCTTTGTGGCCAGGGTGATTGTGCCAAGAGTAAAAACAGTGCCTGACAAACCAGCCTATGCCAGCCAACACCCTCCCAGCAATGGCTGCCTATTATTCTGACTTTCACCACCATACGTTAATTTTTGGCCTCATATAAATGGAACCTTTGTATGTGTTCTTTGTGTCTGTATTCCTTTTCTCAATGTAGTGTTTTTGAGACTTATGCATGCTGTTGTGCATATCCATAGGTCATTCCTCTCATTGCTGAGTAGTATTCCATGGCATGGATGTACCACATTCATGGACATATGGGTGGTTTTTCATTTAGGGCTATTATGAATAAAGCCACTGTGATTTAGAACAAAAGCTCCATTGATAGGCAATGGGAGAAAATTGTCTTATAATAGATGGACTGGAGCAATGGGATATCTACTTAGGGAAAAAGTGAACCTTTACCTCTAACTCACACTTTATACAGAAATTGATTCAAAGTGGATCACAGACCTGAAGTAGGAAGACAAATCAATATTCTACAAGAAAACATAGGAGACTATTTTCATGACCTTGGGAAGGGCAAAGATTTCTTAAATAGGACACAAAAGGCAATAATCATTAAAGAAAAAAAAGAGGGCTTCATTAAAATTAACCTATTCATGAAAAGATATCATTAATAAAAAGAATAGATAAGCTAAAGACTGGGAGATGTTTCCAATACGTATGTCTGACAAAGTAGTCGTATTCAAAATGTTTGTTTTTAAAACTCCACAGGTCAGTTATAAGGAAACAAATAACTCAGTTAAAAAATAGGTAAAATATTGAAAAAAGATATCCCAAATGCCTACAAAGCCTGTGAAAAAAATACCCAACCTCATTATTGGCCAGAGAAGTATAAATTAAAGCCACAATAAGACATTACTATCTACCCATCAGAAAGACTGAAATTTAAAAGACTGACAATACCAAGTGTTGGGGTGGATATGGAACAACTGGAACTCTCACACGCTGTGGGTGGGAGGGTAAGTTAGTTCAGCTGCTTGGAAAAATATCTGGTAGAATCTGCTAAAGGTAAATGGTACTCTGACCTAGCAATTCCACCTCCAGGTGTATAACAACAGAAAGGAGTGTGAATATTCACTTAGAAGGCATGAATGAGAATGTCTATCGCCAATTCATTCATAATACCCAACATCCTTTAATCCAGATACAATAAAAGAGGTATCTTCTAAGATGACCTTAGTCTTCTGTCTGAGTGGGCAGCAAGGCCCACGCACAAGGACCACGTGGAAGGCTGCACAGCAGTTTCAGAACGGAGCGTGATAACAAAAGGGGAGTGAAAGCAGGTGGTCCCTGAAGGGCCGTTGCCTGTGTGAGGAGCCTGGAGGAGGGGTAGCCCTCCGAGCTAGCTGAGCGAGCCCTGTCAAGCAGTATTTGAGCTCGAGAGCCACAGCCCACCCACTGTCCCCTGAAATTGCCCTTTGTGTGCGTACACACAGTGTGTGCACCCTTCGGAAAGGACAGAGGAGAGAAAAGGGCTCTATCAGAGAAGGCAGAGAGTCAGATCTTCTCCAGTTTCTGTCTCATGAGTAGTGAGTCCCACTATGCAGTGAGACTCCTGAACACCGGAATCCAATTCACTATTCACTGGTCCCAAGCCACAGCTGGGCTGCTCCTGCTTCCAGAAAGCAGACCTTCAGCCACCCTGCGGCCCCACCACGTCGCTCAGCTCTTCTCCCGCCACAGACACTGCGGGGGAGGACCGTGTTGGACGGAGATTCTGGAAACTCCTGGAGCAGTGGCACTGCATCCACCCGTGTTGGTTGTGGGTGCCCAGCATGACATCTTCTCTGAGAGCAGAAATAACCTCATCCAAACACAGAATGGAAGAGATGTTTGACAAGGAGATACACAAGCATTTCCTAGGGCAGGCACTCGGGCTGCAGAACCCGCAGGGAGAGGTCACACATGGGGCTTGGTCCTAAGAAGTGACCTGGATGTTACACAGGAAATATTTGGGTAAACCTCCCACCTCAATACACATGCTTGATTAAGCTCTACCTCCTGGTGATAGGGCGACAACCAAACAAAATCTGCCATGGGCAAGAGGAACTATTGAAAAATATTGTTAGGAAAAAACAGAAATAAATAGACGTTTTTCTGCTTTATAAGTAAATAGTCCACAGGAAGCCACAAGACTATTTTAAAAACCCATATTGCAAGTCCAGGAAAGATGCGAAGGAGGGCTGCAAAAAAGTAGCTGCTAACAAATGAACCCTTCTGGCTGGGCTGCTGAAATGACAGGTCATCACAGAGGTAAAGGTGTCATTTCAAAACTGAGAAGTGAGTCTAAGGAAGCCCAGGAGCCCAGAAGCTCCCGCAGAGAGGCAGCTGGCGCTCCCCAGCCAGGGTGCCAAGCCTAACGCTGCCCTGCGTGCCTGCACCACTTCCTGATGCCACACCTCTGCGCTTTCCTTCTCTGTGCATTCGAAAAGTAAGCGCCTCCGTAGACGCACTGACTTCTCTCTTCCATAACTGTTCTTCTATGGGCTGTCTTGAGAAGGCTTGTAGGTCCAAAACATGATTCAAGGAACATCTTACACGCGACATCTCAAATCAATAATATGAGCTATTTCACGTTAGAGGGAAAGCCACGACCCTCCCGTTGTGGAGATCACATGGCAGGTGGCCTGGCGGAGGCCACATCTGGAGAAGACTTTTCTGCCATGTGCCACAGGGCCCTCTTTTTCCTCCAGTACTTCCTTCTCTCTAGGTACATAGAAGGTACCGAGTGCTGGCGGAGTGTACCACGGAGTACAATAAAAACAGTTCGTTCTGTGTGGGATTTCTACTGTTCTGGTGAGAACCAGATAATACACACCACCGATATGTCATTATTTTCTTTAGTTTCTGTTTTGCAAACTAATCAAATATATTAACATCGAACGATTATTTCCATTCCCTTCTTACACAAAAGGTAACCCTGTTCGGCATCTGGCTTTTTAAACTTAACAATACACCCTGGACATCATCATACACGTGCCCATGGAGATCGTCCTTATTCTTTTTTAGGCCTGCCTGGTGTTCCTTATGTGGACACACGGAGTTTATTCAACCGGCCCCCTATGGATGGACATTCGGGTCCTTCCTTTCTTTTGTTTCCGCACATAATGCCACAGCAAATAACCAGGTGCTTAACTTGTCAAATCGTATCTTCAGGGTAGATTCCTGGAGTGAAACTGTTGGGTCAGTATTGCACATGCCGCTTAAATATTGCCAAATTCCCCTCCATTCTGTAATCCTCCAGCACAATTGTGGGGTCAGTCATCAAACTTTTGGACTTTTGCCACTTTAAGAAATGAGAAATGATGGCTCGATGAAGTTTTCATTATGCATTTCTCTAATTGTTTGTGAGACTGCACGCAGTATCGTATGTTTAAAAGCCATTTGCCTTTTTATTATGAACTGTCTCATGTCATTAGCCTATTTTCTGGGAGGTTTTTGCCCATTTTCTTCTCCATTTCAAAGAGCTCTTTATATGTCAACCTTTCCCCTGTGATACAGATTGCAACTATTTCCCTGCAGAGTGCCATTTGTCTTTTGTACTTTGTATGTGGTGTGTTCCCGTGGGGTTTGTTCTTTGGGGACGGAGGAAGGCAAGAGACAAAAAGCCACCAGCAGGTCCTCAGCTGGGTGCTCAGGATCTCAGGCCACTTCTGCCCCTTCCCAGGCCAAGAAAACAGCCTGAATCCCAGGAGCGCATGAGGCAGGGAGCTGTGAAGACCAATGTGAGGGTGGAGAGAGATGGCTACACCACCTTCTCCTCCCCAGGAGCTCAGGGCATCCGGCAGTGGAGGTGAGGCCGCGCTTAGGGGGAGGCCAGGGGTCAGGTCCCTCCACGGGCTGAGTTTGTACACAGGCTGTGAAATTCCTCCTGAGCTCAGCTGGACGTGGCATTTGGACTCTGGGTGAGCAGAGCATTCCAGACTCCACCCCGACCGAGGCATGAGAGAGGCCAGTCATGGGAGGGGCGGGACCCTGAGTCAGTCCTTCTGACTGGGACCGCTGCTGACTCACCCAGGCGACGGGGCCTTCCTGCACCTGGAAGAAGAGAAAAATACCAGCGATCCCAATTTCAGGATTTGGAGAAAATTAGTCCTCCCAGCTGATTCCCTGTGTGTGTGCCAAATAGGAAAACTAACATTGTAACTGATAATGGTAAGTGTTGATAGATATTGGCACTCAGCTCATAGTTTGAGCTGTAAGAAATTTCCATTTTTGAGGACCCAAAATGGTTGAATATCGGCGGTTTCATGTGGCTTCATCTGAAACGCACCAGCAATAGTCTAAGTGCTTTTTGTGTGTCATCTCACATGATTCTCACAGCTCTTAAAGGTAGGTTTTCATCCGAGGAAAGTGAGTCTTAGAGAAGTAAGACTCGCCTTTGGCACCTGCTTCCTCTTTCTTCTTATCGGCAGGATTTCTCCCAGACCAGGGCTCATTCAATGCCAGAAATAAACAAAATCTGGGGAATTAACGCCCCCGGGCAACCCTCACCTGTCAGGGAACAGGAGTCAGTGGGCCGTGCCCCAGCCTCCTGCCCTGGGTCATAGAGGGCATGAGTCTGGGGCATGCTGCACGAGGTTGCTCAGAGGCCCCCAGTGAGGTGGAGCCTCAGTTGCCCAATCTGCACCCTTTGTGGGCGGCCCCCTCCTCCCTGTCTCACCCTCCTCCCGCCCTTGCTGGGACCATCTACCAAATAAACTACCTGCATCTGAGGACTTGCCTCGTGAAGTGCTTTGGGGGGAAACTCAGAAAACGCTTCGTTTCTAGTTCTGACCCTATTTGTTAATCACGAGGCACTCACGCCGGATCACAGTCTCCCTGCTAGAAAATAAGGCTGCATCTCTGCACGGCATATGGTGGAGCACCGCTATGAGCCCATGATTTCACCGAGGCAATGCCTGTGACCACGTCCTGCGCGACCAGGAGACCAGCCGGAAGGAGGTGGAGTATCGCTATTCCTCATGCCAGCACGGAGACAGCAGAGCGATTCTACGGGAGCCAGAGAGCAAACATATGCATGCCCAGCAGCAAAAATGAAAATCATGGGCCAGGACCCCTGGTCTCCAGGACCAGAAGTGGTCGGTTCCTCTGGGCCTTGTGCCAACTTCTGATCTGGCCATTTGTCTTCTGCAGTTTTCACAGGCCTATGAAGGCAAGAGCTGTGACAGTTTTAATCCCACCAACCTGGGCTGTGAGTGCACCCTTCTGAACAATCTCTTTAAGGAGAGAAAGGGATGATTGATATTCATCAAGCAGCTACTCTGCTAAATGCTTTATGTGAACGATCCTTTTTAGTCCCATAAGAACACTGCCAAATTGATGTCAATAACTTCACTTTATAGATGAGGAGAGCTTAGGGCCTAGGGTCGCTCAGCAAGATGTGCGACAGCCAGACGCAAGCCCAAGTCTATCGGCCTCCCAAAACCTGTGTTCCTCCAAGATTCTCCACGCTCCCACCCCAGGAAGCCAACCTCTGTGTCCAGTGACACTGCCATGGCTCAGGAATCTTCTTTAGGAGCTGTGTTCAGAGATGACAAAATTAGGTTCATTAAAACTGAGTTGTACTTTATTGGCTAGCCATTTGTCTTCTCCCCTTCCCTCTGGGAGCTGCACGATTCGGAAGTTAAACAGGTAGACTCAGTTATCAGACCAACTGGGTTTGAATCTACTTCCCTGCCGTGTGGTTTTGGGCAAGTTACTTAAACTCTCTGGGCCTCAGTTGCCTCCTACGTAAACTGTGGACAAGGGATTCCTCTCGTATCTCTTGGGAAAGGCTGTGATGATAAAGCAAGATAATGAACCCACATGAAGTACTCAGCACCATGCCTAGTACAGAAAGGGCGCTCCATAAACACTGGCAATTCCTATCCTTTCCAGGAAAGCCCTGGCTGACTCGGCGTCCCCTCCATATGTGCTGAGAGCTCCCCCCTCTCTGCTGCCCCATATCCCCAGGCTGCCTGTCATCGCACTTAACTCCTGGGCATTCTCATTGCCTGCCACCTTGTAACGGTCACACGCTGTGCTCTCCGAGGGCTGGGATCGCTCCAGGACCAGGCGAAGCAGAGGAACTCCTAGAAGAGGACCAGCTGGCCCCTGGGCTGGCCAACCTGCTGACCATCCCTAACCAACCCTATACACTCATCTCCAAGCAATGAGAACAATGCCTGGCTCAGAGTGGGCAGTATATGAATGAGCTCCAAGTGACTCTTAGCTATTTTTAATTTTAAAACATCAACCATGCCCACTAAGAAAATTTCAGGTAGTTTGGAGAAGGGGCTGGGAGTAGCTGCTCAAATAGTGGTGGCCTCACTGGCTATGTGAGTATCCACCCTCCCCGGAGAGCAAACTCATTTGCATGGATAAATTCTGATCTGTGGTTTTCCAAATCAGGGCTTCTTTGTGTCCTTCACAGCACTGTGCACACAGTAGGAGCTCAATAAATAGGTGTTTATTTACTGAAGTACTCCAGAGCCCCTGAATTTGTAAAGAGAAACCAGCATCGGAGTCTCCTCCCTGGCAGGCCAGGCCTTGGTCCATCCAGGCAGACAGATGGCCATTCAGTGGCCACTCCCTTGGGAATACTGTCCTGGCTCCAAGCAGGGCTGCTGAAAGGGGGCCATTCTCTCATCTCAGAAGGGCCTCAGACACTTCACACTGAAGATTTTTTCCTCAACTGCCTCACTTGACCTCTGGGCCTGATGGGTAAGGGGAACCCAGGAAAGGTCCACAACCCATGGTGGCCTTCCAGCAGCAGCCCAGAACTTACTTTGCCCCCTCGGACTTTCCATTCGGCACTCTTTGGGTGCCCACTTTCTGGAACCTTGGAAAAGCACGGAAGACCTCAACATTCCCCTCCTCTGGCCTGGTTGGGTACAGGTCTCACCGGAAGCTAGGAGGCTCCTTCCTGTGGCCACAGTGCCTGAGCTGCCAGTTTCCCTTTCCCCATCTCTCTCTGCAGGGCAGGGAGCATGGCATTCAGTTATCTTAAACTGTAACAAAATTCCTAACTGACCAGTGTGAGAATTCCGGAGAGGCCGGGCAATCCCTTCCCTGGGGCCCTGGCTGCATCTCTGCTGACTGGTGCGCTTGGGAAGGGGGGCTGCCACTGGGCACTGCCCCCAGAAATGCTTGGTGCTTCACTGAGTCAGCTGAGGGGGGCTGGCAGAGAAGCGGGGACACAATGGAGCCAGGTGAGAATGTGTTAGGCCAAGAGAGAGAGATCTAACAGGAGACGCTCAGGTCTCCCGTGGGGTCCAGGTTAACTGGTCTCATCTTTTGCTTTTGGGACCTCACCCCAAATTTCTAGCTCTTTCCTAGGTCATTTACCAGAGCCCACACAGCCCACAGCACCACGACCCCACCAAAGGTCTATATAAAAGTCTGGAGTTTAGGTTTTGGGGACTGAGAGGTCTGTGTTCAAATTCCAATTTTCCAGGTGACCTTGGGCGAGTCAGGAACTATTCTGAGTGTCACTTTCCTCATTTATTGAAAGGCAGGTGCTAGTTCCTGCCTTGTAGGCCCGGGATAAGGAAAGCTCAGGATCCGGCACCTAGTGAGTGCCGAGCAAGTGTCAGCCACCCCGATGATCAGGTGCAAAGACAAGGGGGGTGCACAGGCGGCCAAAAGCTGCCCTATTTATCTGGAGCTGGGGGCAGGTGTGAAATGTCCCGAGAGATGAAAGGATACATCGGAGGTCATGCTACAGCGTGGCATGTGGGAAGTTTATACTTAGTGCAGTGGTCGTGGGAGCCACTGAAGGCCTGTGAGCAGGGGAGACATGCCAACAGCACTGGTTTCAGGCAACAAGGTGGGAACGGAGAGTTTACAGACAGAGGAGGGTCCAGCCGGTGGTCTTGTCGCCAATGCTCTTGTGCTCAGATCCTGTCACTCCCACCGCCCCCTACTCTCCCCCCAGCCTACTCAGCAAACAGAGTCAGCCTTGCTGTCGAGGGGAGCAGCCTTCTTCTTCCTGCCTTCTGGACATGAATGTGAAATCTGCCTCTAATTTGCAGAATACAAATCACAGGACTCAGCGAGAAATAGCAGGTCTGTACTCGCCTCCGACCAGCTCCCAGCTTGCATTGTGTCTGGTTCTCACATATGTTTCTTCACTTCCCTGGGATTCATTTCTCTCTGTGCAGTGGTCTTTGCCAGTGTCCGATAAGAGGATCCTTAGCTAATACCTGCATGGGGCTGGCAGCCTGTCCCATATGCCTGTCCTGTTGAATCTGGAGGTAGGGAAGTTGAGGCCAGCCAGCAGCGAGCTGCCACACTCAGGGTAATAGCAGCAAGGGACCGGGTTTTGGAGCGAGGCCACGGCACCCCTGAGGGCCGAGACGGAGTCTGCCTTGCTCTCTGATGCCTTCCCAGCACACGGAACGGTGCCTGGCACGCAGCAGGCGCTCAATAAAGGGATGCGAAGTAGAGAAATGAGTGGAGGGATGGAAGCCCGTTGTTGTGAGACATGCAAGAGGAAGGATGCCACGGAGGGTCAGGGGACACCAACCCAGGAGTGCCTTTCTGCCCTTTGCCAGGCTCTGTAAAAGGGCAGCCACTCCTCATGGTGAGTGGTGGGGGCAGGTAAGGAGCAGGTACTGGAGGCAGGGGGCAGGTAGGCTGGGGTGTGGCAGTTCCACTTCTGAGGATGAGTCTGGCCACGGGGTGCTGAGTGGAGTGCTCCATCAAAACAGCGCAGAGGAAGGGACCCCACCCAGCACCTCATCCATGCCCCCTGCAAGGGTGACCTTGGCAAGGGCTCCTTACTGCGCCCCTCGGTGGCGAATGCCAGGCCCCTGCAGTCAGCTCCTGGGCCTAGCCTTCCACGGCCAGCGGGGCCCACAGCAGGGCCCCCCACGCACCAGGAGTCCGCGGCCGCCACGTCCCAGGCCTGGTGCTGTCAGGACGTGGGGCCCACGCGGTCCGGGGAGGACCTGGGAGCTCTGGGCCCAGGGCGCGTGTTGGAGGAGCCCAACCAGGGCGGGCTTTGTGCAGCGGGTGGGCGGGAGGGCTGCAGGAGGCGAGGCCGGTGCCCACACAGGCCATCCCGCTGCGGCCTGTGCCCCTCCCCCTGCCGAAGCGCAGCTGCAGGGGCCACAGAAGCGCCCGGACCTCCAGGCGTGCAAACCGTCCATGAGTCCACATACCGCCGAGGTCGGCGCACAAGCTTGCTCTGCGCGGGGCCGCTTGGCGGCTGTCCCCGCTGCAGGGGATGGACGTATCCCCGGGGCATGAGGGGCAACCTCCCCAGGGCCCTCAGGGCGGAGGGGGCGCCAGCCTGAACCATCTGAGCGTCTTGCCCTCTCTGAGCCTGCCCAGTCCTGCTGCCACAGACAATGTGTGCTGAGCCCACCTGGGGACAAACCCGAGGGAACCTGAAGAGGGCCTCAGGGGCTCAAGGATCCTGAAGCCACACACACCAAGAGCCCCCATGACGCGTGGTGGCAGCCTGCCAAATCCCCCTGCCTCTTTCCTGGACCGGACCGGGATTCTGCCTGAAGCCTGACCCCGCAGGAGCCCACATGACCTTGGGAAGGGCGTTTTGGAAATGTTTCTGGGGCATTCTTACACTGCTGGGAAATGTCCACACACAGGGGTTGTGACATTTCAGGAGGCAACTTGGGGACACCTGACAAGGCCCTTTAAAAAGGTTCTTCCTTCTGATCAGCAATTTCAAGGAATTTATCCTGAGGGAGAAATTGTAAATGTGCACAAAGGTCTGCACTGTGGCGTCGCTTGTAATACCGACATAACTGGAAACAGGTTCATGGCCAACAATAGACTATTATATGGACATCACAAGGCACAGACATTAAGTGGGAAACATATGCATGCTTTCAATTTCAACCTCTGTGGGTCCTGAGGAAGCCAGTGTCCTGAAGACACAGGAGCGGAGGGCTGAACTAAAGGGGAAAACCAGTCTTTCTAAACTTACACCCATACCTCATAATATATTAGCACAGGGTTTCCTTGGTGACCAAGTGAAATAATAATAGCCAGCCTTCACTAAGTGCTTCTGATGCAGAGGGAAACGTTTTAAAACTAGGTGAAGGCAATAGAAAAAGCAGAGAAGGTAAAAGATGCACAGGAAATGCAAGATACATAGAAATCTACCATAAGATGGTAAATCTAGTAACTCTATCATACTTACTATAAATGGTGAACGTCTAAAGTTAACATTTAAAAGTTTGCCAGATTTGGTTTTAAAATGTATGCACAAATCAAACAGTGATGGAATTACAAGGAAAAACGTATAAATCTAGAGCTGAAAGTATAATATTCGAGGAACAGTCAGAACGTGAAAGACAAAGGTTGACAATAAGGCTGAGAAAGAGACACCAAGAAATATTAGCCCCCACCCCCACCCCCTCAGAGCTGCTGTGGTTATATTAAACTTTAAGGGTAAAAGCACTGCTGAGTAAAAGGAATAATTCACCAGGAACCTATGACAACTGCAGTAACATCATAAGTTTAGTATCTACATTTATAAAATGTAAAGGGATAGAATTACCAGGAGAAATGTAAAAATCCTCAATCATCATGACAGATTTTTATGACACTTTTCTCAATAGCTGGTACATCAGGCAGACAAAAATGCGGGAAGGACAGAGTATTTGAAAAATGTAACTAAGTTTAATCTGTGGACATGTACCCATCACTTAGAAATACTTTTCAAGAACACATAATGTATTTGCAAAAATGTTTTATTTCCTAGACTCAGAGAAAATCAAAACAAAAGCCAGAATCACTATCTTATAAACCAGATGCTCTAAGTGCACTGCAATTAAGATAGAAATCAAGAACTGAAAGATAATTAAACATAACACTCTACATGTTTGGAAATTTTAAAACACTTCTAGGTAACCAATGGGTTACAGAAAAATAAAACTTGGAAATTCGAAATTATCTAGGAATGAACGATATTGAAAAGATTGTGTATCAAAATTTATTGTTTGCCCTTCTTCTTCCCTTCCCCTCCTAGCCCACTCAGTCCTAAGCCATTAGGGGGACAGAGCAAGGTAATCATTACGTGGCTACAGAGAGAGGTGACTTAGCACCAGTGTCACAGCCCCAGAGAAGTGAGGAGCAGGTACTTGCAGGGGGCAGGGCTTGGCGAGAGAAGTCCGAGCCGCTCTGGCAGAAGGCTGGTGTGGGGTGCTGAAGCCCAAATTTTAGTGAGGAGACCATCCTCTAGGCTAGAGGGATGCCTGATGGGAGGTGTCAGAGTCCAGGCTGGGTAAGGAGAACACCCACAGGCTTCACACTAATGCCTCCAATTCCAGTCCAACATGAAGGGTTCGTTCTGCTTATCTTCCTCTCCGTAAGTACAATCCTTCCTCCAGCTAGAAACCTGGCTCTTGTCTCCCCCAATACAGTGACACACGTGGTCCATCTTCCCTGAAACCGATCTCTTACCACTGCTGCCTCCCCTACCCAAAGAGGACAGACACTCTTCTTACCTGGATTGGTCTCTGACACTATTTTGTACTTCACTTGAAAAAATGTCAGATGTTTGGTACTTTTCTTCAAAGTACTGTTGTTGTGTTTCTGTACTTCACTTGAGAGTTTTCTATAAATTGGAGAGAATGTGAAAAATTCATTAGAAAACCTTACAGGATGCAACTGGAACAAGTAAAGGGATATTTGATGGTCTTAAAGGCTTATATTAGAAAAGATGAGTAAGAATTAATCAGCCAAATACCAAGACATTTGGGAAAGAAAAACAGTACAGCTAAAGAAAGTACACAGAGGAAGTAATAAAGATAAATGATGGCAATGCCACGAGGTCATGTCAAAGCTCCTGCTTTTATGGAGAGAGTGCAACTCGATACAACCAATTTGGAGAACAATTCTCCTCACCAAGTAAAGTTTAAGATGCACAAAACCTATGATGCAATGAAGCCACCCATAGAAGCTTCTTCAAATGCCCAAAGAGGCAATACAAGAATGCCCTTTGCAGTGCCAAAGCCAAAAAATGGAAACAAATGAAATGTCCATTGATAGAATGTATAAATAGGTTGTGATCTAGTCATATAAGGTTGTACTGTGGATCAGAAAAAATGAATGAACCACAGCTACACTTATCAACACAGATGAAAAATCATAATGATGAGCACCAATAACTCGTGACAGAAGAATTCATATTCCTGAAAATATTTCAAGAAAACATAGGGTAATGTATTTGTGCCCTTGGGGCTGGGAAGAATGCTTAAAGGAAACAGAAAAAGACATACAAACTATAATGTGAATGGTTGATAAAATTGATATTAAAATGGCAACTTCCTGCATGACACTATAAACAAAAGAGAAAGATAAACCACAGGCTAGGAGATTATGTTTACAGCAGATTTAACTGACAATGGACTGGTCTCCAGAATTTATAAAATAATTATTAAATATTTTTAAAAGTCAATCTCTATAATAAAGAATGGACTAAAGATAAGAAGATTTAATTTTACCGAAAGGAAAAACAGAATGACTAATAAGCTTGGGAAACCACTCTACTGCTCTTGAGATGGGGGAATGCAAATTAAAGCTCACACCTCAGCAAGCCGTCCCAGGTGCTCAGCCCCATGGGTACCTTGCAGCTGCTGTCACCACTCCTGGGGGCCACTCACCTTCAGTCTCGTGGGCTGACTGACCACATCCCGATGCCCTCTACTGCTCCTCTTAGGTGCCAGAGCTCACCTGCTCCTGCCCTCTGGCATCTTCTGTTAGAACTGTTTGGGTCCCCAGGAGTTAGACACACATACAACCTTCTTCCCCAAGCCACATACACACTTTCAGGGGCCTGGGCTCAGGCAGGGTCAAGCCACACCAAATACTGTGACTAATGAAATACTGGTCTCCTTCAGCACTCAACCCACTGCTGAGTCAGTCCCACCATGGCTTGTCCTCCCTTCTCCGTGGCAGATTCTCTTCCACCTTTGTAAATATTCATCCCCCTTGCCATCAAGTGTCTGTGGCTTCCCCACCCCATTCCTGTGTATCTGAACCCCCAAGTGTGGATACAGTTGGGGATGATTCCCTGTGGGCTCTCCAGTCCTCATCAATATCCATGGATGCCAAACATAATCTGTAGTTCCATTTTTTTTTTCTGAGATAAGTAAAAATTGCTAACTTTTTCATCAAGGTAGCAAGTAAGACAATGAACTTTGGAATAACCAAGCTTGGAGGACATTGCAGGCATGCCGTCCTCCTGAGAGGCCTAATGCTTTACTTCGGCCGTGGTTCACCTTCAGCGTGCCTGACGCTCCTGCATTATGCTTCCAGTAAGAAATTCAGAGGTAAGAACAAAAGCACTCGAGAAATACATGCTTCTTTCTCATTTTGCACCATGGGATTGGTGCAAGCCAGCTGCCATGTCACAGACATAGAAGCTTAGCCAACCATCCAGGTCAAGTCCTCACCCATTACAGGAATGCCCTGACCTGTTGACAGTGACCCGGTGATAATCAACTCTGCTTAATCTCTCCAGAGGACAGAGAAGTCAAGTCTGACGATACCAAGTGAGGATGCCCCGGCACACTGCCAACCGCCGCACTCAGCCAACATCTGCCCAGCAAACAAGCGAATTTCTCATTTACAGAAATATTTAGTAAAAGCTTCATTTGCATGTGGTTTGACCTATTAGCTTGATTTTGTGACTTGGGATGACATGTCTCTATGTTCACCCGAGAGTTACATTTAGACTCTAACCGCCTTCAGAAAATAGCTTTTTGTGAATCCAAAAATTCTCAAGCTTGTTGTTTCAGAGACTGAAAACATTCCTGTAAATGGCTTCTTTAAAAGCAGACATAAATCAGTGCCACTTTACTGCACTGGTCACCAAAATACTTATGGATCTAACGGATTAAAAGTTATTTGCAGATTGTTGCATGCTAAATTTGTCCTTAAAATCTACTCATGGCACCAAATATGGGTTTCTCTATAGTACTGAAAAATAAAGTTATTTTTAAATGTAATGTGACCCAAATGTCAACAGTCCCCTCATCCTCATCCTTCCTCATTCTTTCCTCTCCTTTTCTGTCTGTCCTCTTCAGCAGTGGCTAAGAATAAAATTTCTTTGTGTGGTCACATTAATTGGCATAAAATTTAGAAAATAAAAGGAAAAGTTACCAAGCAAACGTAAGCATTTTTCTGGCTTTCTCTCTCATCTCCTTCTTTCCCTTTTTTTTTTAGTTGCTATTGTTCATTCATAATTTTTTTGTTTGTTACATGCTTTATTTACATACATTTTTGTGCCCCTTTCTTTATTTTCTAGAACATGCTCCCCTCCCCATCTCTCAGTGTCAAGTCCTGTTCCTTCTCTCTTGTCTCTCTGTCATCCCCTCAAGGGCAGGCATCATATCTGTGTCTCTCTGTAATGGAGGACACAGCACCTGGCACATTGCTGTGTGCTTTCAATAACAGTGACTAAAAATCTTTTAAAAATTCACTGAAATCACCAAAAAGCAAAGCACACTCTGTGTCTTGAGAATGATGACTTGCCATGCTATGCACAGATCTCAAAAAATTATTATGAGGAAGATGCTGTTATTTTTCCCACCTAGTAATTGAAAAAATTCAGATTCAGAGAGCTTCAATAACCTTCCCCAGGGCGCACAGCTGACAAGTGGTCCAGGTAGGATTCAATCACAGGTCTAATGTATCTCAACCCCAGACTCCTAACAAACTTTTATGATGAGTGTCTAAGTGAATACAGAAGACCCTCACTTTAATGATGCCTTTGTTCCAAAGTTGGAGAGTGTCCATTGTTAGAGAAAAGCTAGGTGTGTCTTGGTAGCAATGGCTTTGCAGTTAGTTCTCATGTCCACCATGTCCATCTGGGCTTCTCCAGGCTTACCTCCAGTTACCACCATGTTTCTCAAACTTGCCTTCACATAGCGAGGCTTCTAGTCTTCCTGTAATTATCAATATCTTCTAGAGGTTTTTAGTCTGTGCATATTTGCTTCAAATATGATACCAGAAACAATCAATCCAAAAAGCAATTAAGAAAACAATCCTGTCTACAATAGCATCAAAAAGAATAAAATACTTAGGAAGAAACTTGACCAAGGAGGTGAAAGTCTTGTATACTAAAAACTACAAAATATTGCTGAAAGAAATTAAGGAAGATGCAAATAAATGGAAAAACATCCTATGCTTATGGATTGGAAGAGTTAATATTGTTAAAATGTCCATCCTACCCAAAGCAATCTACAGATTTAATGCAATTCCTATTAAAATCCCAATGGCATTTTTTATAGAAATAGAAAAATATCCTAAAATCCATATGGAACCACAAAGGAACCCAAATAGCCAAAACAGTCTTGAGAAAGATCAAAGCTAGAGGCCTCACACTTTCTGGTTTCAAAACATATTATAGAACTACAGTAATCAAAACGGTATGGTACCGGCCTAAAGACAAACACAAACTAATGGGCCAGAATATAAAGCCCATCAACTGATCTTCAACAAGGGTGCCAAGAACACACAATGGGGAAAAGATAATCTTTTCAACAAATGGTGATGGGAAAACTGGATATTCACATATAAAAGAATGAAATTAGAGGCTTATCTTACACAATACATAAAAATCGACTCAAAATGAAATAGACTTAAGTGTAAGACCTGAAATTGTAAAACTCTTAGAAGAAAACATAGAGGACAAGCTTCATGACATTGGTCTTGGCAATGATTTCTTAGGACACCAAGAGCCCAGGTAACAGAAGCAAAAACAGACAAGTGGGAATGCAACAAACTAAATAGCTTCTGAACACCAAGGGAACCACCAAGAGAGTGAACAGGCAACCTACAAAATGGGAGAAAATATTTGCCAACCACATATCTATAAGGAGTTAATATCTGGTATATATTAATAACAAAAAATTAAATAACTCAGTTAAGAATTGGGCAAAGGGCTTGTATATCTATTTCTCCAAAGGCTTACAATTGGACAACAAACATACCAAAAATGCTCAACACCACAAACTATCAAGGAAATGCAAATCAAAACCACAGCAAGTTATTACCTCATACCTGTTAGGGTGGCTGTTATAAAAAACAACAGAAAATCACAGGTGTTGGTGAGGATGTGGAGAAACTGGAACCCCTGTGCACTGTTAGTAGGAATATAAAATGGTACAGGTGCTGTGGAAAACAGTATGAATTCTCACTTCTGAGTATCTGTCTGAAAGAATTGAAATCAGGATCCTGAAAAGATGCATTGAACTCCTACATTCCTCGCAGCCTGATTCACAATAGCCAAGAGACAGAAGCAACCTGAACGTCCACCGATAGATGAATGGATAAAGAAAATGTAGCATATACATAAAATGGAATGTTATTTGGTCATAAAAAAGAAAAACATTCTGTCATATGCTACAACATGGATGAATCTTGAGGACATTATAAGTAAGCCAGTAAGACATTATAAGTAAGACATTATAAATAAGCCAGTCACTGAAGGGCAAATACTATTTAATTCCACTTATATGAGGTATTTATAGTAGTCAAACTCAGAGAAGCAGAAAGTAGAAGGTGGTTGCCAGAGGCTAAGAGGAAAGGAAAACAAAAAGTTGCTGTATAAAGTTTAAGTCATGCAAGACGAAGAAGTTCTAGAGATTTGCTGGACTGCATGTGCCTGAAAGTTAACAATATCGTATCATACACTTTGAAATTTATCAAGAGGGTATATGTCATGCTATGTGGGGTTATTTTTACCACAATAAATAAATAAATGTGGCCAGCAATATAGCCTTTCACTTGAAAATAAAAATTTCCTTTTTTTGTCTTGGAAAAGACTTACTTGTTCTTCAACCATGGTAATGACTAAACTACCACAAAGAATTTAAAACCTATTCCACTCATCCACTTCACACCAGAATCCATGCTTCTGAGAGTCGGCCAATCAAGGAATGACGCGCACTTCTGAAAGCCCAGCCAATCAGAGACAGTCCTATGCTTCTGTCGGCTAATCAGCACTTGTTGCACTCCAGTAGCCACACCCCCATAGCTAAAGGTCAACCAATCCCTAAATAGCCTTACTCCTGCAATTCCGTTAATTCTTGAATGCTTTTGCTTTGTTCAGAAAGATTGTGTCCCATGGCACAGCTTTTCCTTGTTTCACAAACTATAGATTCTGCCTTTTCTTGCAGGGTGTCAGTAGTGCCCTCCTCCTTTGACATACCTGATAATTCCATTTCCTGGGAGATTATCCTACGGAAATAATAAAATATATGTGCAAAAATTTAGTATTAAAGAAGACACTGCTTACAATGGAGAAGCAGCATGTGTCCAACAAATATTAGCTATAAATTTTGATACCTCCATAAGATGAAATCAATGTTAAATAGCTATCCCAGAACACCCTGTACATTTGCCCCCTTCTGCCAACACACTACTTCACTTTTCCTATCTGATAAGCCATCTCCCACTGGCAGCCTGAGGACCAAACCTCACCCACAAATCAGTTTTTTTGACCCACATACTATAGAATTATAGACAAACATTTAAAGATTTAGAAACTTAAAACTATAGATTTCGGTTTCTCAAAAAAGAAGATGCTACGCTGATGTTGAGAAATGACTTCCTTGTCAGACACAGGATCTTTTCCCCAGTCTTCAGCACTCCCTATTGCACCTCTAACACTAAGAGTTTCAGGGGTCATTAGTGTCCAAGAGTGCTCGTGTTTTTCTTGCATAGTCCCTGTGGGCATTTGAGTGTGACTCTAACTGAGATGGCATTTTAATTGCAAGCAGTCATCAAAATCCTTTTATAGTAGGAACACTGTCTATTTTCTAAAATAGAATTTTCTCTCTGACCTAATCAATCCCAAAATGTTGAATTGCCTATGAATTGATAAAGTAGGAAAATGTTTCTTGACTTTCTCTTTTCGCCTCTGTACAAACAGGAAGGGAAAGACTGAGTTGGCACATAGTGGAACATTTCATTTCTTAAGTTGTCCTAGCTGAAAATGATCTAACTTTTGCTTTCAAAAACCATGTATTTCAGCTTTAATCTATATGTTGCTATTCTAAAAGAATCATGTCTTTGGTGGAGGGAAATAAACTATACTCACTTGCTTCTTTCACTGAAGTTCAAGTCTTATTTTTGTTGGTGGCTGCTATCCTAAACAGGCAATTGTGGGAAGACAACAACTTACAAATACGCCACGTTTTCTCACCTCTCAACTGCCTTGGCTGGCACTTATGGAGAAAGAAAGATACTCAATTTTCTGATGCAGATGCAAAATGAAGCTGAAAAATTATCAAAACAAATCATGGCTTAAAATTCCCAGGTGTATCTTCAGAACAGGAAGCCTATCTCTCTTACATTATAAAGAAAACGTAACAAGGAGCAAGCCTGCCATGTCAGTATGGAGAAAAGGTTAAAATGAGTCTTCTCAAAATGAGATTTCTGTTGCAGTTTGAATTAACTTGACTGGCTTCAAATCTGTGCAACCTTGGCAACTACTGTGTTCTGATCAAATCAAGAGACCCTGAGTGTCTCCTTAAATCTAATAATGCAATAATAAAATTATTATCATTCTGTGACCTCCAGGAAGAGAATAGTGGCCGGGCAGACCCAACTCATGGATTTGTGCCCCAAAGGGCAGGCGGCAAGACAGAATATGACGCTGTGGTTTGCAGCACCGTGAATTGATAAAACTGTGGCCCCCTTCAGACCATCTCTGCTCTCACCAAGTCCCCTCCTTGAAGCAAGTCTACATATCATGCCCCCACCCAAAAAAATCCCAACTACAAAAGCATTAAAAAGTAATTAAAATTTACTAGAGGTCCCTGGAGATAGGGAGAAGTCACCCTGTCCTGTCCCACCCAGCAGAACCTTCTCAAGCCCTAAAATTTCAAACTGGCAGAAAGTTGAATTATACAATGAATGGCAATGTATCCTTTACCAAATTTACGTATTGTGAACATCTGTCACATTCTCTTTCTCCCCTCACTATACAGGCACATCTCATGTTATCATCTTTGCTTTATTGCGCTTTGCAGATACTGTGTTTCTTGCAAACTGAAGTTCGTGGCAACCCTGCATAGAGCATATCTATTGGTGGCATTTTTCCAACATCATTTGATCACTTCTGTGTCACATTTTGGTAATTCTTACAATATTTCAAACGTTTTCATTATTATTTTATTTGTTATGGGAGTCAGTGATCTTTGATGCTATTATTTGTAATTGTTTTGGAGCACTACAAATGGTGCTCATCTAAGATGGTGAACTTAATTGATAAAGGTTGTATGTGTTCGGACTGCCACCCACCAGCTGTTTCCCTGTCTCTCTCTCTTCCTCAGCTTCCCTATTCCGAAACACAACAATATTGAAATGCTATCAACTTCATTGTTGTCTCATTTAAGAAATGGCCACGGCCACCCCAGCCTTCAGCCGCCACCACCCGGATCAGTCAGCAGCCATCAGCATCAAAGCAAGACCCTCCAGCAGCAAAAAGACAATAACTCACCAAAGCTCAAATGATGGTTAACATTTTCTAGCAATAAAGTATTTTTTAATCAAGGTATGTACATTGTTTTTTAGACATAATGGCTATTGCACACTATATAGACTATATCATAGTGTAAACATAATTATTATATGTAACCGGGAAACAAAAGCAAACATTTGATTCTCTTTATTGTGATATTTGCTTTGGTGTAGTGGTCTGGAACAGAACCCATGATATCTCTGATGTATGCCTGTATTCATATTTGGGTGCATGTTTTGTTGTTTGGGGTATTTTTTGCAGAATCCTTTGAAAGTCAACTGCAGATACTATCACTCCACTCCTAACCAATGTGGCACACATCTAATCTAAGAATTAGTGTATCCGACATGAATCATATTTCCATTATCACACCCAAGACATCAGGAAGGATATCGTAATATGATCTAATAATGAAGCCCATATTTGACTTTGTGCAGGTAGCCCCAAAATGTCCTTCATAGCTACTTTTCTTAATGCAGGATTCAACCAAGGATCATGTGCTGCATATAGTTGTCATATCTCTTTAGTGGCCTTTCAATCTACAGTCATCTCAAGCCCTTTTTATTTTTCTCTTTCAAGACATTCTCTATGATCTCAACCTCTAGCGGCTGGAGCTGATTCTTACTAGCTTGCAAAAGTCAGTTGTTGAATCTTCGGGTATTTTGGAAGTCAGTTGTTACATTATTGGTTGCTTGAAATCAGCCATGGTGGGAGTATTGATAAGATAAATTTAGGCTAATGCTATAAACCAGGGATTTTTTTTTTCTGAGAGCTGGTTTGCCTGCACACCACTGAAATACATAAAATGCATATACACCTACATAGTTAAAAAATAAACCTGAGAATATATATCAAAGTGAGGTCTAAGTGAGACTGCAAATGATTTTTACCTTTTGACTTTTATCATGTCCTACGTCTTCCAAGAATTCCCATAATGTATCATTTTTATTATTGGGGAAAGAAAACACTTTGAAGTTGTTTGCTTTTTTAATGAGCACCAGTCCCTGTATCTCAGTGAGGGTGAGGGTTGATGCCTGTGTTAGTGACTCCTTGGGACACAGAAGTTCAGGGGACCTCAAAGTTACCCATGAAGAAATGCTTGGATGTACTGCCAAGCTCTAACTTCGCAGCCCCAAACTCTCAACAGACCATCAAAATAGTCTGGAGATCAGACTGATGGAGAGAAAGATTCAGCCTGCAGGTCGGGGCTTTCTCTGAAAGGCCACGCTGGTCCTGTGTGCCTGGTGGTGGCACAGAGGTATTCTAGAGCAGCATACAGCCTTTTAGAAACAAGGGGTGAGGGGCCCACCACCTAACAGAATGAATCAGAACCTTCTGGATAGGATCCGGTCTCATCTGGTGGTCTCTAGTTAAGAGACACTGACACCAAAGTATACAAAGTTGGACAGGAACATTCTGGATGGAGGGGTGTTGGGGTAGGATCCCAAGGCTCAGTTTTGTTGCTCTTCCTACAGGGGCAGGAATGGTGGACTTTGTGCTATTGGTGTCCCAGATACATGTCCTCATGGCTCTCATACGTGTACTGATTGCTAATAGCTCAAAGGTACGGTGAAGTCAACACACCCGATGGCGGGGTCGACCTGGCCTGCTTCTGACTGGTGTCCATTTAGACTCTAAGTACTTGGGCATACGTCACCACCTGCTGACCCTCACCACACCCAGAGGCAGCATTACGGATTTTCAAAAGGGAAATCGGTTAATGCTTACAGAAATGAAATGAGAGACCCCAGGGCCCACGGCCTCTGAGTTATGCTAAGACCAGTTCTAGGCTCTGAGGCAGGGCAGTAAATGGACACCAGCATTTCTTCACATTCAGTTTGTCAGGAGAGGGACGTACAAAGGAACTCAGAGGAAACGGCCCACCCAAGAAGGGGTGCTTTGCTGGAGCATCTGGAGAAAGCGGGGTGGCTGGATGAAGCCAGAGCCATAGCTGGGAAGCAGGTCCCCTGGTCCTGGATGCAACTCTACTCTGACCAGTGCGATCCTGTGCAAATGCACCCCACTATTTCACCCCTCCCAGGCCTCCCCTTCTTAACACAGGAACAGCTGAGTGGGTGGCCTCTAAGGCCCAGGCTGGCTCTAGGGTATAGATTCTCTCTGTTCATCATCCCGTTTGGCTTTCTCTGTAATTTATGCTTTTGGAAAGCAAAGCAATTCAATTTCTTATTATAAATACTTCGCCTTCCCTCATATAAATGCTGGTGAACATGAAGTTATATGTCCCCAGAGGAACTTTCCCACGCCAAACCACAGTGCCTGCTACACGGCCAAAAATCAGCAGCTTTAACCTCCCGATAACAACTATCCGAGACACAGGCAGATGGCAGGGGCGGCACTAAGCCAGACAGTGCCAGGATGTCCCCGCAAACCCCAAGCAGGCTCCGAGGCACCTGCCAGAGCAGGTTTCCAAGGCTCTCCCTGAACCCAAGGACTGACCCCCCATAATAAAACTCATGTTTGAGCACTTATTATGGGTCAGGCACTGTTTTCTGGGCTCTCCATACATCTGTCTATTTAATCCTCAGAACAGCTCCATAAAGTTGTTATTATTCCCGTTGAGGAATATGAGGAAAATGAGGCACAGCAAGGGTGGGTAACTTGTACCAGGTCACACAGCAAGAAAGTGGTAGAGCCAGGATGCAGACCCCAGCAGTGCGCCTCCAGGCTGGTTTGTCACCACACATGTTGGCACGATTTATAATCCATAAAGTGAAGAAATTCTACTACGGGATGAACATATTGCCAACCGTGCTTAGATAAAACTTTGAAATGTTAACTGTGGTTTTTTCCTTTGAATCTTGAATTTCTTCGTGCCCCTTGGCCCTTTCCTATTCCAGCAGACACAGCATGGGGCATCTTTTGCCTCAAAGAAGGGATAGTGAACCAGAAATGATAGAGAAAAATGAGAACGTGAGCCTTTTCCTGGCTTCTGGGTTGAGACCCTAGAGGTAATGGGAAGGATTTTAGGAGAAGACAGTCGTTCTGGGAGAATGTCCGTTGTCAGAGGGACGCCTGGAGCCCACGGGCCAGATGAGGCCCATGTCCATGCAGGGAGGAGAAGGCATGGGATGCAGGTGTGGCCAAGGGCTGTGGAGCCCGCTTCTGTCCCACTCCAGGTAGGACAGGGGGTGGCACAAGCCGACAGGATCTGAGAGCAGTGGAGAGAGGGCAGCAGCCTGAAGGGGAAAGTCTGCCTGGGGTGTCTGGGCAGGCAGGACGCTGTGAGCTGATCGAGCTGCCAGACCTTGGAGGGGCAGGCAGGCCCCTGTGTGTCACCTGTGTGTGCAAAGGGGGCCGTGAAGGACAAGGAGAGTCATGCAGCCTGAAGGGTCTCGCACTCCGGGACCTAGGAACGGCCCGCAGCCCCGGCCCCGGCACCTTGGCCTCACAACCTCGGCGGAAAGACGGAGGAACCGCAGGTGACTGAGATGGTCTCCACCAGGCGGTGGAGTCGGGACTAAGCGCGGAGCTGCCACAAAAAGACAGCTACGTTTTTCTTGCACATTGGATCTTGTGGACCGAAATATGCACCCATTATTTTAAACAAAAGTATTTTAAATGCATGAAATATGGATCCTGTTTTCAAGTTACTCGCAACCCAGACAGGAGACAACCCTGCTGCAGTGGGCAGAACTTGGGGTCCACAAGGTCACAACGCCAGATCTCACACATGGCTGGCTCACCCACTTTCCAAAAGTCGCCCTTTGTAAAGTGGGCACCTGACCCTAACTCACTAGTTACTAGGTACATTAAATGAAGGGCAGCTGAAGGAATTTGATAACACCTTACGGGGCTATATAAATCAAAGGGATTATTTACAGTCATTGTTGTTACTCAGACACACAAAACAACTGAAGAACTCAAGACAGAATATCATTTTTTGGGTGCAGAGAGTGCAAAGGAGGTCCTGGTGGGGATAGAATATGTCCCTGGGGATGAAGTGGAGATTTCAAACACCCTCTCCTCCCCCACTCGGTACACTGGGGTTGCACTACAGCACTTCTCTGCATAGAAAAGGTTGCAGCATGCTGTTGAAGGCTCAGGCACCCGATCTCAGCCTGGCCTCAGCACCGTTCCCACCCCGGCTCTTGGGTGCTGTCCTCACAAACTGGCCCCTTACCGCCTGTAGGCCCTCGTGCGGCTCCCTCAGCCAGCCACACGCTTCCCGAGCTCACCCCGGTCCAGGCGCCCAGACCCCAGGGCCCAGCCTGGTGCCAGGCACGGAGAGGAGGCAAACAGCCTCTCCAGAGCTAAATGGGGCTCTTGCTTCAAGGCCTGCTCACAGCCCGTGGGACCTCCAGGGGTCCATTCTCAGGTTTGCGGTTCTCTTTGCGTCTATGGAAGTAATGTGGCTCATTTGTGGCCTTCCCTGGACTCCTGTCCCTGGAACCCTTGCCACAGCTCTGTCTATCCCCCTCCCCAGGCAGCAGCCCCTTACGCAGGAAGTGTATGGCACAGACCCTCCCCCTGAGAGGGTGGGTGAGAAAGAAACTGCGAAGGGGTGAATGTGTAAAATACACATGCACTTTTAAGGTTAAGGATGTGTTCATGGCAAACAGTTCAACAGTGTCAAAGGGAATAAATATAGAAAGTAAGGTTCTCCCAGGAGGCAGCCACTGTTACCATTCCCTTGTGTACCATCTAGAAATGACCTGGTATTTTTGTGTAAGTCCCTTGCACCCGATGAATGAAGACAGACAATGACAGATTATCACAGAGAAAGGGAGACTGCAGGCCAGTCCCAAGGATGGATCCCTATGGAAGGGGTCGGGAGACTTTTTGGAAGTCAGGATAAAATCGCAGGGGCTTTGGGGCAGCTGGGAAGGTTATCAGTCGACCTGTGGCCAGAAGCCAGGAAAGGCCTCAAAGCAGAGAACCTTCTCCAAGACAAGTCTGTTTCTACAGAAAGGAATTGCTCAGGGAAGTGATGGCAAAAGCTGCCCTTTCTTAAAGTGCAGCTTGAAGGAGGTTCCCCAGACAGGGTCTGCAGAGTGACACAAAATGGCCTTGGTGAAATCTCAGTGATGACACTCCTAGAAGTTTTTGAATTTGCTTTTGAAATGCAGACGATATCTGTGTCAACATGAGGGCGATACTGAGAAAGAATAGGATGTCCTGGGTGGACATGTGGTGGCGGGGGGAGGCCGATCGGGGTGGGCCCAGGGGAGAGAGCAAGGGCACTCAGCAAGGGCGGGCCAGACAGTGAAACCTCCAAGAGCAGGGGAGGACAGACAGGGGCCTCATGCCAGCGCACGTAGGAACGCGGGCTGGACGCTGCAGGACCAGCCTGAGGGCAGCCGGGCACGGAAGGGAGGCAGGACTGCAGGATGCTTTGGTGAGGGTGCTGGTCCTGCCGGCACTATGGGCGCCGAAGGGCAGCTGCCCACCATTGCAGCTCTGACCCCAGATCAGACAAGTCCAAAGGTGCAGGGGTAGGAATGGATCCTCAGAAGAAGCTGGCGCAGAACTGGGGATGGTATACAATGGCCACACTCGCACTGAAGCCCACCAACCCACACACGCGGTCCCAGCCCAGGGCACACTCCTGTCCACGTCAGTGGGAATGAAGAGACTCTCACCCACTTCTCAGGCCCAGAGCCTCCAGTCTGGGAAAACTGTGGCTTCTGCCCTCCAACCTGGTGTCCCCAGTCTAGGGGCTGCCCCCCAGTCTAGGACCTGCACCTGCTAGCAAGTGCCTGTTCAAATGCTGGCTCCTCCAGGCCTGGGACCTGGCGGGGTGCACTGCCCTGCAAGAGCCACACAGGCCTCTGCCAGCCTTGGTATCAGGCCTTTCCAAGGCCTGTCCACTCTGAGCATTGCATTTTCCAGTCCTCCCAGTACTGAGTCCCAGCCGCCTGCTGAGATGCCCACCCGCCCATGCTCCATGCTGGGCCTCCTCCCCTCAAACCACAGCCCCCACTGAGGCCTCTCACCAACACCACGCTGGCCAAAAGCCATGTACCACCTGCCGGGGAGCCTTTTCCTTGTGGCACCCACCCCACTGGGTGGACAGGTTCCTCCTCACTCCTCACTCTCTCAGCAGATCCCTGCGGAGGGCCAGCTATGTGCCAGGTGCTCTGGAGGCAGATGGGAACAAAGTCAACAGAACTCCCTTCCCAGAACTTCTCGGGTGCTCTGAGCTACATTTTGCATTTTACTATTAAAGCATCTCTCAGCAGGATTTCCTTCTGTGCTCCTGTGTCTTCTGCTTTATAATTTGATTTGTAATGTCCTTGGGGGATGGTAATGCTCTCGTGGAAAGGGCAGGGGTTTCAGGTCCCAGGATTCTGTTCGAATGGGGGCAGAAGCTTACCCTTTGTGAGTGGAGTAAATTGGTTATCCTGTCTAGAACTCTGGGTTCTTTCCTGTAAAGTGGAAGAAACGTGTATTTCACCTGGCTTTTCTTTCTCTTTTCTGAGAATTAAATAAGATACTGTGTATAAAGCGCTTGTTACAAAGCGGAATCTGAGTACACATTAACGGCCTTCTCTTTAAGGAAAATCCCTCTCCCACCACGGCAGACGCCATCAACACTCCGCCTCCAGCCCCTGTCCTGTGAGGCCATCGCAGCTTCTAGAGCCATTCCGCCACAAAGCAGGGAATGCCCAGGGGTTAATGTCCCCCTTACCCTGACCACACACACACAGGAGAGCCAGCAGCCAGTGACTGACTTGCGTAAGGGAAAAGCTCAGATATAATTTACCTTCTAAGCCTCCCCTAGGACCAGGCTGAGGCTGGAACCTCACTTCAAATCTCAGCGCTGCTCCACTTCTTTCCCTTCCCAGTTCTACACCCCTCCACCCCAGCCCCATCCCACTTCCTATGAGTTTCTTCCTAGGAAAATTTCCTTAATAAATCACACACAAATCCTCATCTCAGGGTCTTCCTCTGGGGAAACCAGACCAAGATAGTCAGAGCTAAAGAATGAAAGTTTGTTTCCCCACCAAGCCCACAAAGCGATGGCATTAGGAGGTGGGCCTCTGGGAGGTGAACAGGTCATGACGGTGTTGTTCTTAGTCTTTTTGATGCTGGCCATCCTTACTGGTGGGAGGTGATATCTCATTGTGGTTTTAATTTGCATTTCCCTGATAATTAGCGATGTGGAGCATCTTTTCATGTGCCTGTGGCCATCTGAATTTCTTCTTTGGAGAATTGTCTCTTCATACCCTCCACCCATGTTTTAATCGGGTTATTTGCTTTTTGGGTGTTGAGGTGTCTGAGTTTTTTATATATTTTGGATGTTAACCCCTTGTCGGATATGTCATTTACAAATATGTTCTCCCATACTGTAGGATGCCTTTTTGTTCTGTTGATGGTGTCCTTTGCTGTACAGAAGTTTTTTCGTTTGATGTGGTCCCATGTGTTCATTTTTGCTTTTGTTTCTCTTGTCCAAGGAGATGGGCTCAGGAAGAAGTTGCTCATGTTTATATTCAGGAGATTTTTGCCTATGTTGCCCTCTAAGAGTTTTATGCTTTCATGACTTACATTCAGGTCTTTAATCCATGTCGAGTTTACTTTTGTGTCTGGGGTTAAGCAATAATCCAGTTTCATTCTCTTGCATGTAGCTGTCCAGTTTGGCCAACACCAGCTGTTGTTGAGGAGGCAGGTGACAAACTTTTGGAGATGCATTTCTTATCAGCACCATCAGTTGCTGCTTAAAAATTCACAATTTACATGCAGACTCAACAGTTTAGAATAATAACTGACTGCAGAGCTGTGGCTATGTCTATAATCTGTGCCCAGTCTTGAAGATGCAAAGCATATATTCTGCAGGCAACAAGCCCCCTTAAGGGAATGGGTAGTGACAAGAAGCATTGGGCCAGCCAAAGCTCTGCACCACCCAGCAACAGCCAGGGAGGATGGGGGAATGCCTCAGAACCCAGCTCTATTTGCAAGTAGCTCTCACAAGCAGCCGTGAGTTCAAGATGGAAATTTACTGGGTTCAACCATCAGGAAAGAGGCTTTCTACTGTGTTTCTTCCTAAGGCCCTTTGCCCAGGAGGGGAAAGGTTGCTGAGGCTACCCACACTCCCCAGATCACATTGTCACTCAGATGCTACTGCTGAATGCAGTGTACGGATAGGCCAGCCCGGCCCTTTGCTCAAAGAGGCTTTATGTCTATCAGCAAATATTTATTGAGGACCTATTTGAGGCCAGGTACTGACCTAGGAACTGAAAGCAAGGGACAGAACAGACAAAAGCCTTGCCCTAATGGAGCTTACATTCTAGAGTGTGTGGTGGGGGATGGAAGAGAGAGACAGGCAGTTAACAAAGTGAGTGCATGAAATTTGTGGCACGTCGAGTGTGAATGAGTGCAGTGGAGAAAAACAGAGGGGGACTGGGGAATTGACAGTGTGGGAGATAGGCTGCAGTTCCACATGGGGGCATCAGGGAAGCCTCACTGAGAAGGCAGCAGATGAACAGGGACTTGGAGGGAGGCGTGTCTGGGTTCAGTGAAAGGACGCCCGGGAAGAAGAACCAGCAAGTGCAAAGGCCCTGGGGTAGAAGCATGGTTGAGAAGAAACAGATTCATGTTCCCAGAATATGGTCCCAAACAGGCCTGCTCTTAAACCAGACTGAAGATGAGAAGTTGTTTTCAAAGTAGAGAGCTCCCCTCCTCAGAGTGATCAATTATTCCTTTTCCTGGATTGGCAAGAAAAGGATCCGGGGGAGAAATGTCCTTCCTCACCTGCTCCCACCTCAGTCCCATACATTTCAGGGACTCCTCTCCTGCCCTACAGAGGTTAGTGGTGGCAACTACTGTCCTGGGGCTCCTGACTTTGGCCTTGAATTCACCCCAAGGTCACTGTGTTGGGCAATGGACACATCCAGAGCGTAGGCCCTGTCCTGGGCACCAGCAAGTACCCACCAAGGGGAGGACTCCAGCTCCCACAGCCGTCCGCTGCTGTGTCCCATGCCCTCTCCATGTAACCCCAGCCCTCGCGGCCTCAGCCGGAGCCAACCAGGGAGACCGTGTGGGGAGCCAGGTCTGTGGCTGCAAGGCTGGCATCCGCAGGCTTGGCTTCAAGCTCACGTCTCCGTTGCCGCGCCCTCATCCTCTGTCTCATCCTTCAGGATGCCACCGGCACACCCCCACTTTAGGAAGACTCCTCTCGGTCAGTAGAACTTCTCTCTTATTGGGATTTACATAGCAATTGCTCTCTCTCCAAAAAGTGGAAGTCAGAGCTTACTTTGTTTCAGTTGGTTGAGTCCGTTTCTCCAAGAAATGAAGGCTCTTGAGGCCAGAATTGGACTCAGTCATGCCTCCCCCCTGCACCCAGAACAAGACCCTCACATGGAGCTGTAATTCAATAAAGTCCTTGTGGATGGCCTTGAAGATCCTCCTTGTAACAGGCTCAGGCTGCTGATTCAGGACCTTGCCCCTGAGCCCCAAGGCCTCATTTCTTAGGACTTCATACTGAACCTCTCCCCAGTGAGAAAGGACCTGCAGGGCATCCTGGGATGCAGTGGCCCCACTCTCCTCGGGAATCCTACCAGAGATTTGCAGTTCAGGGCCCAGCACACTGTGGATCAGAGGGCAAGTCCACAGCTTTAGAAATGGAATAGGCTATAAGAATAAAAAGGCTACACATGAATGTTTTTTCTCAAAACACACGACTTTGGCTGTCTTCAGCATCAAAGTCAATCTGAGCTCTTCACTGGCATTGATTGGGCTCCGCTCAGGAGGGACAGCGTGTCTTATAACTGTTTACAGGGAAAGCGGGGGGAGCTCAGAGGAGCCAAAGAAAGACCTACTGTTATGTCAGGAGAGCAGACTGACTGAGGTGCCCAGCTGGGGACAGGTCAGCATCTCTGGTCAGCTGTCAGCCAGGGCAACAAGGTCACAGAGAGGAGCTTGTTTTTCAGGCAAACAATACCAGGCATTTGCAGTTGAAGAGGTACTTTGGTGACCAACACTATTCAAATGCTAACCCTGTAACCAGGAGCTGGCTGGAATGGGGGGAACCTGGGGGTGCAGCACAGAGGGGTTATTTGGCTTGAACTTCAAACTTCACAAAGTGCTTCAAACTCAGACTTTTAAATTCTCGCCCATGAGGCTCTTTCTATAGTCACAGGTACTGGCTGCCAGGATGGACAGTCACCAAGAGAGGACAGTTGTCACTTGGTTTCAATGTGCCAGGACAGAAACATAGAACACTATGAATATTATGGTTTTATAAATCCCATTATTTTCTTGCAAATAGCACAATTCTACTCTATTATATTTTTATAAAAACATTAATTTATGTCAATATTTTAAGTCTGCCACAAGTCCAAGAAGCAGACAGCCTCATAGTAATGAGCACACCAACTGCTCAGATCTTGGTCTCTAATTTCATTTCTGCTGAGAGAAAACAGGGCTCCTCAAAGAAAAAGCTGGTTCCAGTCCTGGGGCAGCACCAGTGCAGGATGAGCCTGAATCATCCTGTGATGCCAGAATGTAAGTGCTCCAAAGACAGGTGCACAGCCTAAGAACAGGAATCCCAGGTTGAGGGACAGCCACTGACTACATCGAGAACAATTTGAGAACCAACGTAATTAAGCACAGAGATACAATTAAGCATGGTAATTAATTACAAACCATTGAAAAAAATAGAAATGCATGAGTCTGTGATGATAATAAACTGGCACAAAAATAAACAGGGGAGAGGAAGGGTTCTCGGGAAAACAGATACTGAGGGTTGACTACTACGTGTGATGGGAACACGGGAGCTGTGTTTTGCAACCATCAGTAAAGACTGGATCAGGTAAGACATGTGAGGGCATGCTAAATTCGAGGGGAAGTTTGATGAGGAGCAAGATATTTGCATGGTCTTAAAGTGTCTCCCCCATAGATTGCATATTAGTTGCAAGGGAGAAAATGATTATACAATGAAAAAATCAGGTAACACCTGGACTAGGCAACCAAAATTAGTATCATCAATAAGAGACAGATGGATAGCATGTGCCTCTAGATGCGATGCCCTGGGGGGACTCATTATCACCTGGGCAGTGTTCCAGCCGAGAATACAAACCCCGAGAATATAATCATTCAGGAAATATCAGGCAAACACAAAATGAGCTGCATTCTGTTAAGAGAAGGAGGTGGGAGCAAGCTGTAGCCCTTAAAAAATGGCATCACGCAAGACAAAAAGAAGGCTAGAGATGTGATATTTAAATCTTGACTCTAGGCGGGGTCCTACATGGGAAGGGGAAAACACTATTAAGGACATTACTGGGTCAACTGAAAAAATTGGGATGCAAATAGTAGATTTAATAAAAGTATTGTATCAATGTTAAATATGCTGAATTTATAGCAGTACTATGGTTATGTACAAGAATACCCCTATTTTTAGGAAATACACACTGAAATATTTAGGAATAGACAACTGTGATGTATGTAACTTACTTTTAATGACTCAGAAAAGAAATTAGCTAAATGATAAATGGAGAGATAGATGATAGATAGATAGACAGACAGACAGACAGATAAGGATGATAGATGAAAAAGAAGCAGGAGTGGCAAATGAAAAAGCAAACAAGTAAAAAGTTAACAGGAGGTGAATCTGGGTAAAGGTTACAATACGTTTGTACAAGTTTTATTTTGTACTTCGTAAGTTTAAAATCATTTCCAAATAAAAAGATTTTCAAATTTGCCACAATTTCTATACCCATAGAACTTATTCACTTTTTATATAGCAGAAGTCTCCAAGAACACAAAAGAGGCCTAGACCTCTCCTGACCTTTCAGCCCCAAGAGGCTCCCCCTCTGCACCTCACCCTCCCTCTCCACAGAAGGGAAAGGGCAGATACCCCTCAGGGAGGCTGGTCCAAGCTCGGGCACCAGCTGCATGACCAGAGACTCAGTTGGCCCCATCCGGGTTTTGATAAGGTGGTGACCCTCAGGATTTTGTTAAGGTTCTTAAGCCCAAACTGTATTAACTCAGAATTCTTACCCGTGGTTAGGCACCGCCTCACTCTCGGGTCCCCTTCCTCCGTCTGCTCCCTCTCCCCAGGCAAGGTCATTCTCTCCGCGGCCCTCGCTCACCGTTTGCCGGGTGCTGGCTCCCACGTCTATGTACTGAGCCCCAGCTCCTTCCCTGAACTCCAGACCCTTATGTCCAGTTACGTCCTTGACAACTGTGTCGCAGAGGCAGCTCAAACAATCCTTCACCATGACTCCCTCTGACCAAAAAGGCACCAGGACTTTGCCAAGGCCAGGCCCTGCCTCCTGAATATCTGTCCAGGCCATCCACTTATTTCCATGTCTATGTCAACACCAGAACAACCTCCCCACTGTCCGCACCCACCCTCACGTCCTTTCTCCAGAAACAGCCCAAAGGGTCTTTTCAAAATGAAAATCGTCAAGCCCCATCTCTCTTTAAAACCCTCCTGGTTACTCATAATAACTTGTGGATATGAGATCCACAAGACCTCAAATGGTCTATTCCGAGAGCTTCATCCTACATCTCTTCACCCTATTTCTCCACACCCCCCACCACAGCCCAGACTCCGATGCCTGGGGCTCACCTTGCTCTTGGCTACCTGAGTGTCTGTCTAGGGGCCCTTGCCTGCACCCAGAAGGTTCTGCTCCTCACCCTACCCCCTCCACCTAGCTAACCTCTGTTCATCCTTCAGCTCTAAGGAGACTTCTCTTCTGTGCTCAGCATTCTCTCTTCACTGATTCACTGGCATCAGTGGTGCTGGTCCTTCTAGCTGTGTCTAGGTGGATTGGTCTAGGAAAAGAGAATTTTGTGGCAAAGGATACAGAAGTGGGGAAGACTGGACAAAGAATATGTGGTGGTCAGGGAGAAATGGCCTCCCCAAAGCAGACATGAGACAGACCTTCTAGAAGGGCTTCATCAATCCTCTCCTCCCCAAAGCTTCCCAACCAAACTTCTCTTCAAAGAAAGAAATGAACAGTCAACCCAAAGGGACCTCAGAATGAGAGCAACAGGTAAAATGTGGGTCCTCCTGGCTTGGGTGAAATCACAGCCTTTCTGGGCTTTCCATAGCCTGTGATGCTCTGTAGGGTCATGTGCGGGCCACTCGGCAGGGGAAAAGCAAAAGCCAGGGGCAGCATGGAAGGACCTGGAACTGGCTGTTTGGGCCTCTGTGGGAGAGGGAGTGGGGGTGCACGACCCAGAGAACAGAGTCCTGGTGGAATTTCAGATTTTGGAAGGTCTTTAGAAGCCCTCAGAACTTTAGCTCACCATTTCTGAGTATGGCAGGTTATGTTTTCCAAAGATGGCCATGACAACCTCTCCCATCCCATGTGCTCCTCTTAATGTGACTTTGACGCCCAAAGCTAAGTCATAAAAGGCACACAGATTCTGCCTGAGAGCCCACCTTGGAGCCCTGAGCCCCCATGGGAGGAGTCCGACCACCCCTAGTCTTCTAGCCCAGAGCACATGCACAGACCACATGAAGGCCCTCCAGCTACTGGCCCGGCTGAGGGCCCAGCCACAGCCAGCGTGAGCTTCCGGGCACGTGAGTGAAGACAGCCTCCAGCCAGAGAGGCACCCCCGGCCTTCAAGCCTTACAGATGAGGCCCTAAACATCATGGAGCAGGGGTAAGCCATCCTCTCTGCGTCCTGTTCGAATTTCTGACCCACAGAATCCATGAGTGTAATAAAATGGTTGCTTTATGCCACTAAGTTGTGGGATGGTTATTACACAGCAATAAGAACTAGAACACATAAGATGCTAATAGATATGCAAAAAAGGGGGAGTTCCTGAAGTAAAAATACTTTGTTATACAAATTCCAAGTAAAATAGGGCTCTATTCTGTCGCAGGACTCCTCACCACCTTTAGTATATAATATGCACCTTGAATCTCCAAAAGGGAGATACAGTATTTGAAGTTCCCAAAACGTATTTTTTTCATGGGCTGTCATTCTGCAAAATGCTGAGGGTCTAGCCCTAGTTCCACGGAGAAGCCATCTGAGGCCCAGAAAGGCCCAGAGACCCGTCCAGAGACACCCTGACTCAGGACTAGCACCCAGCTCGCGTGGCACCAGGCTAACATCTGGGTCTAGCGCCAGGCTGCTCCCCTAGGGAGCTTGGAGCAGGTGTGAGGGTGGAACTGCACCTTCAGGTGGAAGGGCACCGTGGCTCTCCTGCCCGCCTCTTCCCCACCCCTTCAGCCCCTGCTGTGGCCTGCACCCCTCACCCCTGACCCATTCTGCACCCTTTACCTGTTCCCCCGCCTCCCCATTCCATGGAGGCTGCTTGCCCTCCTCCACAAGCTGCTGGAGAGATGGAGAGAGGGGAGGCAGGAGGGGTGACGGCCCCCCCTCCTGGACTCTCCACCCCCAAGCCCAACACCACACGCACCGCACACCCGCCCCACACCCTCCGCACACCGCCCACCTCCGCAGCCGGCCTCGGCCCTCCCAGCTGGGCCTGCCTCCGTGAAAGCAGCTTCTCTGCCCTGAACACTGCCTGTTGTCCCATCCGGGGAGCCGCTGCGACTCCTCCCCGTTCCTGCAGCCCGGCTGAAGAGGAACACAACCCTCCCTTGTCCCTCCTCTTGCTATTTCCAGTAAAAGCACCTCGAACACAATCTCGCTGCCACAGCCCTAATTATGTGTGAAATCATTTTTTTTTTAGCTCAAAACCAAAGCAAACAAACGCACACAGAGAAGCCCATTCTCTGAGGCCCGGGAGGAGCAGCCTCAGGCCTGTTGGGTTACCTCGGGCCTGCACAGAGACCCCGCTGTGTTCCTCAAGCCGCCCTCCTGGCCAAGGTGCCTCGCAGGCCTGACCAGGGAGGCAGGCCACCCCCTCAGGGGGAAGAGTGGGCTTCGGTTTGTTCTGCACTTTCCATGCAGGCCTGCAGGAGCCCCGCACAGGCTGGTATACTGTGGGGCCGCAGGCAAACACCTTTTTGAAAGAAGTGGGCTTCTCAGGAGTAACGTGGGGGCAAAAAGCTTTCTCCAGAAGACGAGGGACTGTTTTCCTCACCCAGTCAAATACTTCTCCACCTCTGGTGATATTTTTACCTTTTTATTTTAGGGCTTCAGGTACTCAGAAGTAGGGATCATGCACGTGATGGTTCATACGTGGCCACTTGCTCTCGTTTCTGTTACTCGTCATCTTCCCACATCCTCTCTCCTATTCCTTCTCCATTAACAACTACATTCAGATTTGTTCAATATACGTTCTTTTAGGTATAAATGTATGCCTTTGAAAAGATCCTGCTGCAGTGAGAATATGTGATTTTAATTTATGTAAGTGGTACTGTTAGAGGTTCAGTCTCGCTTTTCCATCTCAGTCCTATGTTTGGGAGACGTACCAGTCCTTCCACAGAGGGCCACTGTGTGACGGTCGAGCACAGTCCCCATTGGCCCATTTGCCTAGTGATGGACACGTGGCTTGTTTGAATTCCTGCTACCACAAATAATGTAATGATGAATATCCATGTATATACCCCTTTATGAATTTTTGCAAGAAATTCTTGGGCTTATATGTCCAGGATTTAGATTAATGACATGCAAGATACACACATGATATCACTGTTGGATTGGTTTCCAGAATTCCTGTAACCAGCTTACACTTTCACCAATAAGACAGGAGAGTTCCCCTGTGGCATCTTACTGCACTGATAGACAGTGACGGCAATGGGGCCTGGGGGGTCTCGATAATTAGGGTGAATGTAATAACCACACTGTTTTTCTTGTGAAACCTACATAAAAGTATATATCAATGATACCTTAATAAAAAAAAAAAAGACATGAGAGTTCCCATGTCCTCACTATCTTACCAGCATTTGATACAATCTTACTTTCTAATGATTGCCAACATTTGAGTATAAATGGTATTCTTTAAATTATTTTTCGTAAGACTATTGAGGTAAAGTATCTCTTTGAAAAGTTCTTAGCCATTCAGATTTTATTTTCTGTAACTTGCCCCTTAGACCCTTTCTTTGCTGTTTTTCTAAGTTCCCATCACTACCACCAAAATAAAAAACAAAGAAGCAAAGAAATTCTGCTGGAATTACAAATTGAAATTAACATTGGATATAGATTAATTAAATAGATGGGATATAGATAACTAGATACATCATTATTACAATGTGAAGTCTTCCCATCCATGATTATGGCCTACCATTGTCTAGTAAAATATAATGCAAGCTGAATATTTAATTTAAAATGTATTAGTAGCAACATTTTTTTAAAAATTAAAAAGAAACAGATGAAAATTTATAGTATGTTTTATTTAACTCAATATACCCCAAATATCACTTCAACATGATCACTATAAAAAACATTAATAAACTCCTTTGCATTCTTTTGTTGTGCTAAGTCTTTGAAATACAGTGTTGCTCTTATACTTATACCACATTTCAATTTGAACCAGTCACATTTCCAGTGCTCAGTAGCCACACTGGCCGGTTGCTATGGATTGGATAGCATAGGTCTATCTCTTTATTTATTCATGTATTCATAGAATTTTTAATTTTTATCTAAAAAATTTTATGTATAAATACATCAAGCATTTTTCATTGAAATTTTTGTTACTATTGCAAATATTACCTTTTTTTCTGGTTGGTTTTTCTTGGAGTACAGAAATGTTGCTGATTTTTTTCATGTTGACCTTGAATCTGGTAAATCTGCTAAACTCTCTTTTTAGTACCAGAATTTTGTAGATTCTGCTGGGTTTTTACATAATAATCACCTTATCTACAAATAATAACAATTTTTACTCTTCCTTTCTGACTGTTCTGCCTATGAGTTATTTTTCTTGTCTTATTGCACTGGTATACCTCAATTGCTATGTTGAAAACCAACTATCCTTATCTTATTCCTGTTTTTAAAAGGAGTGCTCCAAACGTTTCTCTTTAAGTATGAGGTTTTTGGTAGATAAACTTTATCAAAGGAGTTTCTGTCCTTAATTTTCTAAGAATCTTAAAAACCATAAATAGGTGTGTACTTTATCAAAAACCATTTATTTATCTATTGAATAGACAAAATTGTCTTTTTGTCTTTGGAGTGCTTTTTCTCCTTTAGTCCATTAATATGGTGAAGTATGTTGACTTTTTTTTGAGGTTGAAACATTCTTGCTTTCTTGGGATAAACTACTTGATCATAATATCTTATTTCTTTAATACATATTTGAATTAGTGCAGCTGATGTCTCACTTAGGATTTTCACAGTTATGTTTATAAATGAAATGGATCTACAATATTCTTTTCTTGTGATGCCCTTTAGCAGTTTTGGATTCAAGATTATGCTAGCCCTATGAAATCATTTTATTCATTTCATTCCCACTTTCTGGAAAATTTGTATAAGATGGAGATTATATGTCCCTTAAAAGCTTGGTATAATCATCTGGTCTTAGGGCTTTTTGATGTAGGGAAGTCTCTGATTACTATTTTAGTTTTTTTAATGTTTATTGGTCTTTGCAAGTTTTCTATTGCTTTCTGTAACAATTTGATCCAGCTGGTTTCCACTGATGTCTCATGAGCCAGAACTAGGTCCCAAGGCTACCTCACCTGTAAGGGAGATTAAGAAAGTAACAATTCAATGTTTCAGCCTCTATAGAGAAAAGCAAAGAAGAAAAGGCTAGAAATAACACCAGTATCTGCCCCAGTGTGTGTAAGACAAAATATTGCTTGATGGTGTCTGTTTTTGTTTTGTTCATAATCTAACATGGTCAGTAAGTTTAGCTCATTTACAATTGTTTTCATTACTAGTATACTAGAATTTATATCAGCTATCTTGTTTTGTGTTTACTGTATTTATTATATGCATTTTCTCTCTCTGCTTTCCACTACAAGAAGCAGATTTTCTTCTGCTGGGTTAAAAGTTACATATTCTACTTATTATTCTTCTAGTTGTTCTCCTCAGCTTTTAAGAACCATACTTACATTTATTTTTCTTTATCAGTTTCTTCCTGCTTGGCTCTCATTTGTATCTTTCTGGTCTCTATGCCACCTCAACAGCTTTCCCGCCCTGTCATACTGGCATCCCCTAGAATTAGTTCTTGATTATTATAAATAATTCTTCTACCTTTATTTAAAATTTATATTTTAGAGAATGACAAGTCTTACTAAGTTATTTACAAGCCTTTATTTCCCATGCTGCATTGCTTCCTCCTGTTGAGAAATCTGATGTCAAAGTAGTTCTTATATTTGCACATGATCTGCTTTTCCTTTCTGTAAACTTCCAGAATTTTCTCCCAAGTTTTCTGAGACTTCTCTGTAATGTATCTAACTTGAATGTTTGTTCTGAGTCAATCTGCCCCATTTGGTACTCCATGAACTTTTAAAATCCAAGTTCTTTCTTTAATTCTATGAAATTCTCTGTCTCTATTTTTTCTTTTCCATATGCTTTTTTTTCTCTCTCTCTCTCTTTCGGGAATTCTTATTTAATGACTTCTAAATGCCAAGCACTTTTCCAGCTGGTGAGGATACAGTGCTGAGCAAAGCAAAGCCCTCATGGAGTTTGCATTATGGTGGAGAGAGATGGGCAAAAAAACCAATAGTATATAACATGTCAAAGATGAAAATGCTGTGGAACTAAAAAAGTAGGATAGAGGAGGCAGGGGCATCCCACGTGGGGCTGGGGGTCGGTGGGAAGGCATCTCTGAGCAAAGGCCTAAAAGAACTAAGGGAGTGTGCCACGCAGACATCTAGGAGAGGAGTACCGCAGGCGGAGAGGGAGGCGAGGGTGCAAGCTTTGGGACAGAAGCGCGCTTGGCTTGTGTGAAGAGCAGAAGGAGACTAGGGAAGAGGGAGGGAGTAAGGAAGGGGCGGAGCAGCTGGGGGAGCTGGGCAGGAGCCCCATCAGCTAAAACCCTGTGGACATAAGGACCTGGACCTTGACCCTGAGAGATGGAAAGCCATCCAAAGGTTTTCAACAGAAGAATGATATGACCCAGGTTTGTTTCTAAGACTTACCTGGCTGCCCTGTGGATAATACAGGGAGCAAGAGAAACAGAAAAATTAGGAAAATATTGCAATAATCCAAGTGAGAAAAGATGGTGGCTTAGACCAGGTGGGGAGTGAGGAGGTAGAAGAAAAGGTCAGGTTCTGGATATATTTCAACAGTAAAGCCAATGCACTTGGCTAACGCATTGGGTGTGGAGTACAAAGAAGACAGGAATGAAGCATAATTCAAGGGCGTGAGATGGCTCCAACAGTCCCAGGCATTACATTCAATCTCCCAACAATGGAAGCATAATTCAAGGGCGTGAGATGGTTGCAACAGTCCCAGGCATTACATTCAATCCCCCAACAATGTCCAATGGGAGAAGAGATTATCTCTTGCGCTACTCTCTTAAGGACTAGGAAACCTTCCTAAAAAACACCCAGTAGAAATCTCCTCATGTCTCACTGGCCAGAATTATGTCGCATAACTATACCTAAACTAGTCACTGGCAAGGGAACCAACATGATCTTAGACCGGTGGTTCTCAAAGTGTGATCCTGGGACCCCTAATATGGGCAAGATCAAACCTATTTTCATAATAATATCAAGATTTCATTTGCCTTATTTATGTTCATTCTCTCACGAGTGTACAGTAGAGCTTTCCAGAGACTACATGATATGTGATGATGCCACTGTGCTGACAGCTCATGGAATGTGTATGTGTGTATTCCTGTGTTTTCTAGAATTTTCTAAGAAAGTAAGCTTTGGGCATAAATATATGCATTCTCAGAGATGAACTCAGTTTGTTCTCAGTACCTCTGGGGTGCTCTTATTAGCCATCTTTAGTTATACTTGTTATAATCTGTAATCTTATTATCATCCAAAAAAACTTATTTTGGAATCCCAAAGTTTCCCTCACTCCTAGAGAGCAATGCAGGAAGTTTGACATGTCTTGTTTTGAAATATCATTTGTTCAATGTTCAGAAACTTTCCTGGCTTTTAAAATTTAATCTACCACTCTTACTTTAGAATTTAATATTTTGTGCTAAAACAAAAGAAATTTGATTGATACATATTTTCACACATTTTAAAAAATGGGTCATTAGCTTAAAAGGGGGGTGCTTAGGAGACTCGCTGCCTCAACCTACCACAGCCCCACCTAATGTAAAGGCCCCGAACAAGATGAAATTGGTATGTCAGAAGCGTCTGCTGACTGGTGGACAGAAGAAATCCACTCCTAAGAGACTGGAAGAAACTGTAGACAAGAAGCAAAAATATGGTGAAAGCAATCTCCTTCTCAGCCTTATAGAAATGAACTATTTACTTTATTGAGTTTTATGCAACATAACGTTTTTGAATAGCATTACGGTGCTAAGGGCCAAGACTGGGGGTGGTAGGTAAGCAAGGCACCCAGGGTACAAAATTTTAGGAGGCGCCTCCCTAAGTTCTGTGCCCTAGGTACCGGTTTGTCTCACCCTTTTCCAGCCCCGATGGGGCCATTTAAGTTGTGGTATCATTTTGAGACCAGAATTTAAAGGAAAAGGAATTAAATATTTTAAGCATAGACATAATGAGCCCGTAGAAAACCAAAAATTGTTCGTTATGGCTTTTCACACTGGAAAGCGCAAAGGCCCACAGAAGCATCTTACAGGGAAAGTCATCAAACTGCATTAATTGGAAAGACTAATCATCGAAGATCTTGTACATGAAATGCTTGGCAACGAACACGAGTGGTGCTAAAATATTCAAAGTGCGGAAGAACTTTTTTGAATCTTGTGGTTTATCCTGGAACAATTGTGCTGCCATTTGCACGCATGTTCCAAAAGCAGTGGTGGATAGAACTGCGAGGGCTCAGCCAGGCGGGGGCACACTATCCATGGGGCCACCTTCCTGTCACTTTGCTGCCATGCATTTCCAGGCCCCCCTGCAAAACATGAAAAAGCCAGTTTCACTTTAGAATGTCTTTAATGAAGCAGTAAGAATTATTAATTTTATTAAGTCTCAAGGCTTAAACACACCTTTTTTTAACATGACTTTTTAACATCCTCTGTGACGAAATGAAACATACACTTAAAGTGTAAAAGCATAAGGCATGTCTGATGCGTCAAGGAAAATGGCTATCTAGAGAAAAAGCACTTGTACAATTGTTTGAGTTGCAGACTAAACTAGCCACTTTTTTCAGAGAATGTTATTTTTACATGAATCATTTATTTGTATGTGAATGATTGCCAAACTGCAGTTACTCAAACTTGGGTGTCTGGAAGAAAAGTTTCTTGAAAATGAACAAAGGGAGCTTGTCATTTCAAGGAAAACAACTGACAGTGTTTGTGACCAGGAATAAAATTCAAGCTTTCAAACAAAAATTAGGAATTATGGAAAACTTGCATATGACACCATGAATTTGGCAACTTCCCAAAAATGACTTGGGGTGGTGATACTAACGAATGTAATTTTTTTTGAGGTTTTGCAACAAAATGTGTCAATATTGGGAAGGTGTGCATACTCAGTGAGCCAATATTTTCCAAATGATCACTGATGGGTAGAAGACCCACCCAAAGGGCAAGATACACCAATAAGTGTTAATGTAACAGGATATGAAAAGTTCACCGATCTCATTTCAGATGGCACATTGTACTTAATCTTTAATAAAACTATCTCTCATTGAGTTGTGTTGTAGCAGCAAAGAAAAATATCCACAATTATCTGAAAAAGCTATTAAAATGCTCCTCTATTTCTTCTTTTTCTCTCTCAGCTTTGTTGAGACGTGATTGACAAATTCAAATTGTGTGTTGTATATTGCAATGTGCAGATATAGGTAAACATTCTGAAATGATCACCACAATCAAACTAAATAACATAACCATCAACTCACATAACTATCTTGTTAAGTGTGTGTGTGTGTGTGTGTGTGTATATGGTGAGAATATTCAAGATGTACTCTTAGCAAATTTCAGCTATACGGTACATAAATACAACTAGATGCTCTCACAGAAAATGTTTGTGTTAGAAAATACACTGATTTCTCAAAACAAAAATTTATGTTAACATGCAATGGGTCTATTGTTATTTTTTAAATGTATTAATAAATAATATTCAATTCTCACATCTCATTTCTAATATCATAATATCTATCTATATGGCCCATAAACAGAAGCTCTTTATGTGGTTCTCAATTTTTAAGTGTCCTGAGACCAAAAGGTTTGAGAAGTGCTGGTTTAAATCTGATCAGAATCTGCCCTTTGGGGTATCATGAGGTGGCGGGGCCATGGAGGGGGTCCAGCCTCCCCTGAAGCATACGGTGTGAAAGGAACCTGAAACCTTCAAGGTTATGGTAGGAAGGAGGAATGAATGTGGGTAGGTGACCAAGTGGTCTGCTACAGTGGCTACAGGGTGAATCCTGGCCTGGATTGGGAACTCCTGGGCCAACTCCAGCCTGCAGCTACTGTGTTAAGCCCAGTACACGCAGTGGCAGACGGCTGGAGTGAGAGACAGGGGACCTTTCTCCTGAACGACAAGGACGCTTTGTGCAGCATGAGGCATCTGCTCCGTGGTGCTTCACGACCTCTTCTGTGAACGGGCAACCCACTGGCTGTTGAGGCCCTTCTCTAAAGTGCAACTATTTTGTTTCTCCTTACAACTCCCTGTTATCCCATTTTTTCACCATATTTGCAAAGTGAAAAGCCACAGCCAACAATTTAGTTCTTCTGCCTAAACATACAATCACATCACTTACCTATTCAAAACTTGGAAAAACCCAGTGCATGCAAAATAAAGCCCAAATTTTTCACATGCACATAAGATTTCCACATTGTGGCTCCAGCCTGTCTCTCCAGACTTTCAGAGTAAGTTGGACTTCGTGGCTAAGAACCTGCACTCGGGAGCCAGGCTGTTTGGGTTCAAGTCCCAGTCCTACCACCCACTTACCAAATGAGTGACCTGAACAGTGGTATGCTGGAGAATGCTTAACCACGGGCTCTCAGCGGGGGCTTCACACCCTGATGTGTAGCATTTGCCAATTTCCACTAATTGGAATGCTTCCACTATGGCCAACTTCAAGCTACCAATGTGACATCGCTAAATTTAGAGTTGGGAAGAGATGCTCATAATTTGCCCTCAAGAGCCAGTGCAAGCCACCTGCAGCAGCCTGCTGGGTCTTGGGTAAGCGACCTTCTCACTCTGAGACAGCATCCCCATCTATAGGGCGGGAATAATGAGTGTGTAGCTGTGGAACTGTCATGAGCACCCCGCTGAGCCGTTGCTTCTCAAATGTTAGCCTGCATCAGAATCATCTGGGGCTGTTATAACATGGATTGCTGGGCCCCACTCCCAGGGTTTTTGATTCAGTGAGTCTGGGTGGGGCTCAAGCAACTGCTGTTCTCCTGAGTTCCCAGGTAACGATATTTTGAGAAGCACTAGTAGAGTGACAGCCACAGGCTGAGCTCAGTTGCTAGCACAGAGAAGCCTAAAACATGGCAGCTCCCGTTGGTATGACACGTCCCCGTGCATCCCATACTAGGGCCACACCGAGCCTCTCACCTTCCTCTGGACCCATGCGGTACTTCTCCTCTCACTGTACCTTGGCTGCCACCTTCTCCCTGCACCTAAATGTCCTTCTCTCTGCACCACCCATCCTCCCCATTGAAATCTTAACTCATCTTAATCACCACCTCCCCACTAAAGCCCTCCTTGAATCTCCTACTTAGAAGTAACTGTTCCTAACAGGTCCTCTCTTAAATTTGCTGTCTCTCTTATTCTTCTCATCAAAGTTTGCATTATGTTGGAACCTCCATACCCGTCTCCCTTGCTCAACCCTATGTCCCAGATATGAATATTGTCACCCCCGTCCCTCCAGTCCAGCACCTTATATGTAAAAGGAACTCTCTTGGTGATGATTATTTTCCGCCTCCTCTCTGTGAACAAGCCTCTCCCCAGAGCAGGAAGGTGCGCTGCTCAGGGATATCCAACCCAGCCCCAGGCAGCGGGCTTCCTCTGGTTTGGTGGGATTTGTACCAAGGGAGCTCCCAGGTACTTTCTGAGGTTGAATTAATGATGCATACATAGAAAACATAGCAAACAAATAAAAAGATTATTAAGGCAATGGAAAACAAAGTTCTGTCAGGAAAGAAAATATTCGACAGTATAGTACATGGCTCAGTGGTGAAGTTTGCACATAATAATGCTGGCTTGTCCAAAATTTTGATTTTAACCCTAGGAGGATGAAGGGGACAGTATGTGTGCACATACTGGGAGATGGTGGTGAAAGAGAGCTAAGTCCTCGTTTCCAACACAATGAGAGAGAAATCAATAGATAATGCCTTAAACCCAGAAGAATAATTATGTGCATATTATCTAAGGATGTGGAGATGAATTCCAAAGGAAAAGGATAGAAGACTTGAAGTGGTTGACTCAGGGGAGCAAAACACAACAGAGGGGCAAAGTTTGATTTGGGCGGAAGAGTAGTGAGCCTTCTAGAATAATTGACTCTTTAACTTGTATTCACACAGACACACATCTGTGAAAGAAACCAATGTTACATGTTTTTAAATGGGACAAGGAGGAACTTATTACAAAGATATGTTAATCCAAACAGTGAGGTACTATCATAAAGACAGATGTGTAGACCAGTGGAATAGAATAGAAAGCCCAGAAATAAACCCTTAGGCCCATGGTCAAATGATGTCAACAAGGGTGCTGAGGCCATTCAGTGTAGAAAGGACAGTCTGTTTAACAAATGCTGTTAGGAAAACTGATATCCACATGCAAAAAAATGAAGTTGAACCTTATGCCACAAACAGAAATTAGCTCAAAATGCATCAAAAGACTAAAACTATAAAACTTTTAAAAGAAAACATAGGGAAAAGGCTACATGACATGGGATTTTCCAGGGATTCCTTGGATATGACAGCAAACACATAAGCAACAAAAGCAAAAATAGACAAATTAGACTACATGAAAATTCAAAACATGTGCACACCCAAGGGCACAATCAGCAGAGTGAAAGGCAGCCTACAAAAGGGGAAAAAATCTTTGCAAATCATATAAATCAAATCACATTTGCAAATGCAATAAGGAATTAATAATCCAGATATCCAAAGAACTTCTACAACTCAACAACAACCAAAAACAAATGATCCAGTTCAACAGTGTGCAAAGAACTAGAATAAACCTTTCCCCAAAGAAGATATACAATAGCCAAGAGGCATGTGAAAAGACGCTCAACCTCACTAATCATTAGGAAAATGCAAATCAAAACCACAATGAGACACAACCTCACAAATGTTAGGATGACTACCGCCAAAAAAGCCCAGAGAACGATGTGTTGGTGAGGATGTGAAGAAATTGGAACCCTTGTACACTATTGGTGGGATTGTAAGTGGTGCTACTGCTTTGGAAAATAGTAGGAGGTTCCCCAAAAAATGGAAAATAGAACTTCCGTACAATCCAGCAATTGCACTTCCGAGTATATACACAAAAAAATTGAAAGCAGGACCCCAAAGAGATATTTGCCACCCGTGTTCATAGCAGCATTATTCATAATAGCCAAAAGGTGGAAGTAACCCAAGGATCCACCAATGGATGAAGAGATAAACACAATGTGGTATTCAGGTGTACCTCATTTTATTGTTCTTTAGTTTATTGTAATTCATGAACACTACATTTTTTTTTACAAATTAAACTTTGTGGCAAGCACGTCTATCGGCACCATGTTTCCAACAGCACTGGCTCACTTCGTGCCTCTGTGTCACATTCTGGCAATTCTCGCAAAATTGCAAACTTTTTCATTCTCATATTTGTTACCGTGACCTATATTGATCAGTGATTAGGACTCGCTAAAACCTCAGATGATGGCTAGGATTTTTTTTAGCAACAAAGTATTTTTTTAATCAAGATAAGTATCTCTTTTAGACATAACGTGTTGCACATTTAAGAGACGAGAGGTATAGTGCAAACATAACTTTCATTTGCACTGGGAAACCAAAAGATGCATTTGAGTAACTCTTTTGCAATATTCACTTTATTGCAGTGGTCTGGAGTCAAACCTGCTGTATCTCCAAGGTCTGGCTGAATACGTACAAATGATTCAGCCTTAAAAAGAAAGGAAGTCCTGACACCTGCTGCAACACACATGAATTCTGAGGACATTGTGCTGAGTGAAGTCAGTCAGTCATAAAATGACAAATGCTGCACGATTTCACTTACATGTGGTATTTAAGAAAGTAGAACTTATGGAAACAAAGTGGAAAGGTGATAACGGGGAAGGGGAGGGAGAATGGGGAGCTGTTGTTTAATGGGTACAGAGCTCCCATTTTGCAAGACGAAAAAGCTCTGGAAATTTTTTGTACAGCAACATGAATACAATTAATGCTACTGAAGCATGCTCTTAGAAGTGGTTAAGATGGTTGGTTTTACGTTGCACTTTTTTTTAGCACAATTTTTAAAGAGGGCAAGGTGACAGTGGGATATATATGCCTTGAGTTCAAAAGATCTAGACTGGAGATGGAATAAGTGCACCATCTAGGACGTGTAATCCTTAGGGCTCAGGATGTAAGTGGCTTTGAACAGAGAGGTAAAAGCCCCAGGACCCAGCTTGGGGAATGTCTACAGCTACCGGCTTGGGAGGAAAGAGTGAGTCTACACAGGAGACTGGGGAGGAGAGGGGAGAGAGGTAGAGGGAAAACCAGGGAAGAAACAGGGCAGGGAGCATCTCAGGAAGGGGGCAGTCAGGTGCCTCGGGCCACTGAGAGGTCCAGGGGACAGTCAAACAAAGTGAAAAATCCATCAGATTTGCTGACACGGGAGTTACAGGTACCATCAGCCAGTGCTGCTTCAGGAGCATGCTGCGGGGGGAAGCCAGTGGCTGAATACACAAAAGACAGACAAGGTCATCAGTGCGAGGTCCAGAAGATGTGGGGAGTGAGGCATGGGCACCCCAGGAGACGTGGGACTGGCCTTGGAGAGGAGGGAGGTCCCACTGTGGCGACAGGAAAGACAAGGGGCCGGGGATGAGGACACTGACAGGTCTGGAAGTCATAGACTTTCAATCTACACCTTCGTTTTCTCTATGAAATATGGGAGGAGTGCAGGAGGTTTGTGGCAAAAGTGTCACCGAAAACCATAGGCTGAGGCGAAGGAAGGTGGGGATCCCGGTGAGGGTGTGGAAGGACGGGGCCAGAGGGGGCGGACGGAGAGGGTGCTGTGGTCGGAAGGCAGGATGCTTGGGTCGGGCATTTGTGGGCATGACAAGCCCAAGTCCGGAATGAGGGCATGAGTGGGTGAGGTGGACACAGAAGAAGCCTGAGCACAGGGTTGCCAGGTGAATCAGCTCTACTGAGTTGCAGCCCGGCGCACCGCCCAGCTCCACCAGCCGTCACCAACCCGAGATGTCACAGCAGCGTGCTTACGACAGAAAACACAGGACCCAGCACATCCTCTGCACCTCTGCCCAGCCCAAGGGGGGATATTCTGTACCTGAAAGGTGATCCTAGAACCAGACACTGCAAGGGTGGCAGTCAAGGCTGGGATAGCAATTTAAAGAAAGAGGGGTGATACCCTACAATTCTAACCAAAAACAAAAGAAAACATGGCATGTTTTGTCCAAGGAGGCAAATTTGCTAACGCTGGCTTCAGGCTCACCTGCTCTGCCACACCCCATCTCACTGGGGTCCATCCCTTTAGATCAGGTGCTCCCACACTTAGTTGCCTGTTGGAACCACCTGGGGAACTTCGAACACACTGCAGCCCGGGGCTCCACCTGCAAGGATTCTGGTGAACAGCCCGGAGACTGGAAGCTTTCAAAGTTCTCCAGGGCGTTGGGTCTCCTGTGCAGTGGGTGCTGCGAGCCACTGCTTCAGGGCAACTTCGGAGCCGGGGCAGCTGCTCCCCGGCACCTGGCCACCTCCACTTCAAGAGCAACCACCAGGTGCAGGGGCTTCTGGATCATTCTAGAGAACAAACAAGCTCCCTCTCCTTACAGAATGCAAGGCGCTAGCCCCGGCCAGAACGAGAACAGTGCAAAGCTGAGCTCTGGGGGCCTGGGTGCCCTGCCTATTTAGCACATTTTGAGCAATCAGTCTGGACAACGTTCCCAGAATCACTGATCAGGTGGAGGGGGTCAGGGAAGAAAGGCCAAATGGTTTCGGGTATGGTGTGAAATTGGTCATGAGGAGAAGCAACCCAGACGCAAACAAACAGGGCAGGGTGGACGGAGACCAAGCTACACGGACAGCTCAGCGGCCGCAGAGGCAACCGAGCCGCCTTCTCTCCGCACCTCCAGAGCCTGAAACTTTCCACTAGGGACAGAGCATCGGGAGACAGCATGATGTAACCGTCCCAAGACAAAGCCATAAAGTTCCCATCTGCAGGGAACGTGACATGCCGTCTTAACCTTCAGAAGAAGCCTCAGGCTCAGACTAACCAGCATGGGGTGTAGTCAGGCCTCAGGGTCTCTATAGGACAAAGGCCCCCAAGTCCCTGAACTGCAGCGTCCTCAGCGGCATCCAGGTCCACCAGCACCGCCCATTCTTCCCATACGGTTCTGCTGACTCCCATCTGACCCCACATGGGGGGCATCACCGGCCCGTTTGCTCATCTCTGTCTCTACTAAACCTTGCTCGCCTCGGCACCTCAGAACTCCTAGAAGAGTCCGTCCTCGTGTGGCTAACGAACATGTGAATGAAAATGAGAGGATGCATCTACTGTTTTTAAGAAAAGAATCAATGGCTCTTCGTTTGGGTAAGTTTCTTTCTGGGGACTTACTCCAGCCTGCTAAATCAGGCCCTTTGGAGGGGGGCACTGGCCTCGGGGGACCATCATTCCTATTCCTCTTTAGGAGCCACCGTCCTACAACTGAAGGGTCTCATACTTTAGAGGTCATAAAAGACACCATAAGTGCTTGATAAAAGTGCAGGTTTGAGCCACAAACCATTTGGAAAAAGAAATCTTAGAAGTAATATCATCCAGTATCGTCAAAAAACATGATCTATGCACGTATCTGTGGATAAACAACTTACATGTTGATTTGCAACAAAGGTGCCAAGGTAATTCAATGGAAGAAAAGTACTATTTTCAAAAAATAGCTGTAAGAAAAAAAACATTAATCTTACATCTTACCTCAAACCACACACACAAAATAACTCAAGATGTATCATGTACCTAAACATAAAAGTTAAAACCATTAAACTTATAGAAGAAAACTGGGGAAAATCTTTCTGACGTTGAAAGGCAAAGATTTCTTAGGTAGGACACAAAAACCATTATAAGGAGGAAAACTGGAAATTTGAACTTACAAATTAAAGACTTCTGCTCTTTGAAATTCACTGTTAAGGAAATGAAAAGGAAAGCCACAGACTAAGAGAAAATATTTCCAATACTTACATTCATCAAAGGACTTGTATCCTGAATATACAAAGAATATAAAGAACTCTTAAAGCTCAATAAGAATTTAACGACCCCTACACACACGGTGGCCAAAAGATTTGAACAGATGTTTCAAAAAGAAAATATACAAGTAGCCAATAAGCACACCCAAAGATGCTCAACATTTTAGTCCTAGAAATCATTGTGAGTTACCTCTATACATTCATTTGAATAAAATTTAAAAGACTGACCGTGAACATATTCTATAATTGGAATGATACAGAGATTAGCATGGCCCCTGTGCAAGGGTGACATGAAAATCCATGAAGCATTCCATAGTTTCTAGTGACAAGACAGGACAGTAGGTACTGTGAAATAACATTTGAAGAATTATGTTTGTGGTTTTCAACACTTAAAAGTTAAGAAAATAAAAATTGAAGATTTCAGTGCATCTACAACTTTACACTTGACTAAATATCTACCCATTACACTAAATATCACCTGATTCATATTTAGATATTTATAGAAATAAAACTTCTTGTTGTATTATCTGATCTTCCACAAATATTAGAGTATCATCTTTATGCATCACTTGTCATGAACTGTTCTATTTTCCCTTTAGAAAAAAAAGAAGTATTTCTTTACAAGTAAATGTTTTTCAATTGAAGTTGAGTAAAATATATATTTTTTAATTATATATTTATATTTAAAGTTGACTTATATTTTTATTTATTTTACATGTATATATAATACATATTCATATATAATAAGGAAAAGACTAGTAAAACCAAGTGTTAATGAGAATGTGAAGTAATTGGAATTCTCACACATTGTTCCTAGGAATTCGAAATGGTACAACCACTTCGGAAAGTATTTGATAGTTTCTTATGAAAGTGAACATACAGCCACCATATAACCCAACAATTCTACTCCTTGATATTTACCCAAGAGAAATAAAATATATGTTTACACACACACACACACACACACACACACACACACACACACACACACACACACACACTTGTTCGCAATGGTTTTATTCATAATAGCCTGAATCTAGAAACAATTCAAATATGCATCAATAGGTGAAATAAATCAACAAATCATGTTATATCCCTGCAATGAAGTACTATTCAGCAATTACAAAAACGAACTAGGGACACAGATGACATGGAAGAATATTAAAATCAAGCTAAGCAAAAGAAATTGACACAGAAAATTAGAGATCACATGCATTAGTTTCCTAGGGCTGCTATTACAAATTACCACAACTCTGGTACCTTAAAACAACAAGAATTTATTTTCTCAGAGTTCTGGATGCCAGAAGGCCAAAATCAAGGTGTCATATGGCCTCACTCCCCTGGAGGCTCTGGGGGAGAATCCATGACTCGCTTTTTCCAGCCTCTGGTGGCTGCCAGTGTTCCTTGGCTTATGGCCACATCTCTACATGCATTAGTTCTCTGCTTCTGTCCTACGTGGACTTCTGTGTGTGTGTGTGTGTGTGTGTGTGTATGTGTGTGTGTGTGTGTGTGTGTGTGTGTGTGTTCTGGGCCCACTCAGATCACCCAGAGTTATCTCCTCATCTCAAAATCCCCTCTGTAAAGACACATTTTGCAAATAAGGTGATATTTACAGGGATTAGGGCCTGATATCTTTGGGGCCACCTTCAACCCACCACATCACATGATTCCATTTACATGTAATTCTAGAAGGAATAAAACTAACCTATAGTAGCAAAAAGAGGTGGTTGTCTGAAGCCAAAGCAGGTAGTTGATTGGCTGCAAAGGGGCATGTGGGAACTTTCTGGTGTGAAGGAAACACTTTACATCATGACTAAGGTGATGATTACATGACTGTAGATTTATCAAAACTCACTAAACTTGACCCTTGCGATGGTTACATTTTATTATACGTAAATTACACTTCATTAAAATTAATTTTAAAAGAAGACAACAAAGGGAAGATTTGGGGGACAAACCTTGGAAAGATTGGGCAAGTCTGGGGCGTCTTCTAAACAAATAGCCCAGGTGTGTAGAAGGCAAGTGGTCCTAGAACTCACCGGAGGGCAGCCCTCTGGAAGTTGGGGCAAGGACCCCGCCACATCCTGCTGTCTTCCCTTTGACCCTGTGGGCACCTCAGAGGCAGGTGCTGAGCTGGGAGCACCCTGCAGCCAAGTCCTATCCACGGGGAGATCAGGCTGTTGGCAGGCACCCATTATGGGTTAGCTATTAATTCCAGCACAAGGCGGGCATGACAAGAACTGATAGGTGGAGAATCACAAAGGAAGATGCATTTCGATCCCAGATTATGACAAAACTCTCTGGACAAGGTAGCATTGGTTCTGGGCCCTGACAGTAGGGCAGGATTTTAACGTGTAAAACCATCAATGCCAGTTTCTTCCTGCTCACATCCTCTTTCATGCTCTGAGTCCTCTGTGCCTCCCTCCCCATCTGAGTCAGGCCCACTCAGGACGGCCCCTCCAGGCATCCTATCCTGCCTCCTGCCTTTTGCCCAGGCTGGGCCATGCACCAGTCATGCCAATCCTTTCTCTGGATTCAGCACTGACAAAACCCCAACAGCAAGACCTGACCTTCAGCAAGGCAGCCCCTCTTGTAGAGAACCAGCCTGGTTGGCGTTTCTCTTGTCTACTCCACCCCAGGTTCCAGTCCACATTGCCAGCCAGGCCTTCGTGATCCAAAGGTCCTACGTCTCTGACCAACTCCTTGGTCCCTTCTCGCATCTGCTCTGACTCCGGTTTTCATGAAGCCTTTACTTGCCTTCCAGGTCGGCCTAACGCTGCACGGCAGAAGGGCCCCATGGACGGCCAGGTCTTCTTCTCTGACCTGGCTCTGGATCCCCACCTCCATTCCCCATCCCCGGCTTTTCCTAGAGGACCATTCCTTAACTCCAGCAGGGACGGACCCAAGCCAAGGCCCCATGGCCCCTCTGGACCAAAGATGAAGAAATGTGATGCTTCTCAGACCCTAGTCCCAGCACAGTCCCCTGGATTTATCCTGTGTGTCTCGCCTGAGGGAAGCAGCCCAGTGTCTGTCCTCCCGATAAGCAGGTAAGCCTCTCCCCTAGTCCTCCCTGCTTCAGTGAGGGAGGGAGGGCGGGCTTGCTGGGGCCAGGTCCAGGCCACGGCCGGGAGAGCCGAAGCCGGTGCCCCAGACACGCCTTCCTGTGTTCTTGCTCTCAGCACACAAGATGCCCGATTCTTTGCTCGTATCATCTTTACGGAGTGAGCAGAGCTCCCTCTTGACCAGCCAAGCAGCAGGGGAGCCTGCAAGGAATCCTAAGGCCTGCAGCGTGCAGGGCCACGGTTACTTCTGGGGACAGCTGCACCTTTTCAGAGCTTTGTGTCCTCTAAGATGTGGTCCCAGGAGACAAGAAATAAAGCCAAAGGGGAGGAACGGGGCCTTCGGAGGAGCTCACAGTCCTCAGGTACAGAGAGGCCTCACCCTGCAAGCATCCTGAACCCACCACCTTGTGTCAAAGACTTAGACCCCAAACATGTCTTAAGCAGAGCTTCCAGGTTCCAAATGCCCTGGTGAGGAACAACCACGGGGAGGAGGCTGCTGCCCTCTCTTTCCAGAGGCGGGGGGGACTAGACCTTGGGCAAGCTGAACACTCAGGTAGTCCAACAAATGCCCAAGACCCCCAGCAAGGTGTGATGGGCTGTGCCAGCAGCAGAGGGTCATGCAGAACCCACCCACCCCACCTCCAGTGCACCGTTATCACCCTCACCCACTCTGAGAAACATTCTGACTTCTAAGGAAAGAGGGCTCAGTGACTCCAATAGCCAGGGGGATCTGCAAGACTGACTAAAGATGGTAATTATGGCTGTTCAGAGTATTTCTGTTTTTCATCCTCCTGGCATAGAGGATTACGCTCCTCGTCCTCCCAGCTGAGTTGGATGGGCCACATGACTACTTCCAGCCAATGAGCTGTAACAAGAAGTGACGTGTGCCAACTCTGGGCTGGGGCATTTAGCAGCTGATACACGATGCACCCGAGCTCTTTGCCCTGGGCCATGGCAACCAGCAATGTTCCAGGTGGTGGCTGTTCCATCTTTCTGACCTGGAGCAATGACAATGACGACCTGTTACAAAGCTCATGCAGGCCCTGCTGGTCCGGGACACAAGCCTGGGCAAGAATTAAATCTTTGTTATTTCAAGTCACTGAGATTTGGGGGCTGTTGTTACTGCAGCGTAACCCAGCCTATCCTGACTGAAGCATGGGTCAGAGGCCAACCAGCACCGCCCATGTTCAGAATCACCCTCCTCCCAGTGACCCACACAGCCTCGTTTCCCAATCATCCATTTTTAACTCTGAGTCCAAGCCGTAACCTCAGTCCCAGCACGACAGAAGAATACGGATGCCACAGAGGCCTGCCCAGCTTGAAGACTCCAAGTCCATGCTCTTCTCTGAGACGAAAATGCCAGCCCTTCAGGATTCGGTGGATCCAGCAGAGGGTTAGGGAGAAAGTTAAGTGGCTAAAGGGGCAAAGTTCAGGCTGCCACCCAAATACCAGGAGTTGAACCACGACATGTGAACTGATGTCTGACATCAGACTCTGAAACTTGAAAACCGCGAACCTGGCTGGACTAAAGACAGACCTGTTTTGCCTCTTCTGAAGCTTCTTGTTGGTCAAAGAGAACCCGCACCCGTGGGTTCCTGACTTGACTTCCTGGGGCACCGTCTTCAGCCTCACGTCCCAGCAAGACCGAGTGGTGCTCCGTTCTCCCGTCATGTTTTTGACTCGCTCTTTCATGGGAGATGCAGCTTCGGGTCCTCTGTCTTTGCTTCCAGCCTTCGCCGGCTCAAGCCTCGGGTCATAACCCTTCTCTCCCTTGATTTCAACAGCTTGTAACCCCGCTATCCCGGGAAGATCTCCTGACAGATAGAGGCCGGTTGATTGGGACTGAGCCTCCCCCTAGCCACCGTTTGAGTTCCCTACTCATTTCTATTCCTGATTATACCCTTTACTGTATCTTTACTGTCTTGTAAAGATCTAATTTTACCCTTTCAATCAAACAGACAGGGAAGGAGGAGGGACCGCTCATGACCGTCTGCAACCAGCTATTCTCCTTTACTCACTCCTTCATTCATGCAGGATGGTGAGGGGTTAAAGGTGCAGGCTCTGGAATGCAATTGCTTGGCATTGACTCTCTGCTCTGCCGCTCATTAGTTGTGTGATTTAGGGCACACAACTAATGTGCCCTAACCTAACTAATGTGCCTAACACAACTAGTGCTTGACCTCTCTGGGCCCCAGCTTCCTACTGTTTGTAAAACAGGAATAATTTGAGATGGCTATTAACAAATCACAACATTGCGGTGGAAGCTGAATGAGTTACTAGACAGAAAGTGCTTAGAACAATGCCTTGAGTGGCTCCCTTATAGAGTATGTCAATATGCCAGACACAGGAGATGCAAAGGAGAACGAATGAAGTGGACCTATTCATTCACTGAACAAATACTGACCGAGGGGCTGCAGGCGTCACACCCTGTGAAGGGCTGGGGATGTGGGTCCCTACCCTCAGGAAGCTCACAGTCTGTTGAGAAAGGAGGCAGACACCACCCAAGTAAACAGATCAAAATATACCTAGCCCGCTGCGGTCCAGGCCCCAAAGGGCAGGAACAAGAACACAGCGCTGTAATAGAAACTGAGGGGGTGGGGAAGTTGGGTGGGGGTCAGCAAAGGCCTTTCTGATATTTAAAGTACAATCTAAAAATGAGATGGAGCGAAAACATAAAGAGCCAACGTCTGGGAGACCTTACTGTGGGGAGATGGGTGGCGAGAGGCAGGGCCAGGTCAGTCAGGCGCCCTGGGAAGCCACTGGAGGGCTGCGAGCTGAGGGGCGCCGAGTCCCACCCTACCCCCTCCTGTGGGGCCAGGGCAGGTGCTCGTTTACTGAGGAGGAAATGGAGGCCCAAGGGCACATCCCTGGTGAATGGTGCTCCTGAAACTTGCCTATTGGCCCCGCCCCTCTCACCCCTGTGCACACAGCAGGGACCCCTGCACACGTAACACCTCGTTACCTCCGAAAGCCCTTCGCCTGCTCACGGGGCCATGACGCCCACCTTGATTTAAACTCACCCCACACCCAGGACTCCATGGTGTGCCACCAGGGGACCAGAGAAAGTTTTCATGCCAATGGCTCCTGCAAATGAAGCGCTCCCCGCACTCCGTCCCCACCATGCTTTCCCATCCCCCACAGCCACCAGCCTGCAAACACCCAAGCCAGTAACCACAGGTAAATGTGTTTCTCCCTGGGACACAGAGTTGAGCACACAACCGCAGAGATGTGTCTTGGACCCGGAATGGAAGGGACCAACGTGCCAGGAATGACACAGCCCCCGAGAATCCAGCTCGAAGATCCCCGAGAGACACCCCTCCCCAAAATAGGCAGAGAGGGTCAAGGACACCCAAGCAAACAGCTGGTCCACAAAACTCCCACTGTGCCCACGGCTTTCCCCACCTCGACCCTTTCTATTTTTATCAGGAGAGCATGAGGGGGTTGCCAGGCGGGGCCACACTGCTGTTTATGTCTGAAATTTGAAAAGATGCACAGTGTACTTGGGAGAAGGCGTTTGCAGCTGAAGGAATTTCAGAAGAGAATTTCAAACCCAGCAGGGTGAATAGGTGCCTTGTGTTCTGACTTTTGACTCTGGAAAAGCCACGTTGCCAACCAAGGCATGCAGAGGGGACAGGGGTCGGGGGGAAATGCCCGGGTGTGAGATTTGGGCAGACGGTGAGACCCAGCTCACCTGGGCACGGGGAACCACTGATTTTCATGCCTAGGGGGGAAGCCCTTCCGCCCCTCCAGGGTAATTTCTCTGTATTTACGCCCTAATTAATTCAGGGCCTTCCCCTGCTCTCAGTCTTACCTGATTAACCACACTCAATTCCAACCATCCTCCACTCTGCATCTGGCATCTATCCTCCCTTTATCAGCAAGTTTTACTGAGTATTCATTTCCTTATTTGTTCATAATTGTTTAAGGCTTTAAGTCATGAATTTATCAATTTTCTGTTTCCTAATCAGATTATAACTGTCCCAGTAATGACTCTGTAGCATCTTATAGACTGATAGACAGTGACTGCAGTGGGGGGAGGTGAGAACTTGATAATATGGGTGGATGTTGAAACCACTGTGGTGCTCATGTGAAACCCTCGTAAGACTGTATCTCAATGATACTTTAATAAATACATAAATAATAAAAAACTATAACTGTCGCTTTGGTAGCTGTACAGCTGCAATTTCTTTGACCCACTCGTGATTCGGGACCTGGCTGAGTGTTTTACACTGCAGTGGGCACTCAGCAGTCCTTTTCCATCAGTTGTGGGAAATGGGAGGCAAGAAACACCAGCAGCAAAACGATACCCCTCCCCAAGGTGGGTGAATTTCATCACACCTCTTTTCTCTTCTTCATCCTTCAGAGGTTAAACCGGCTCTGACACAGCTGTGCGGAGAACTTCTAGCCCGAACTTCACATAGCCCTTAGTAAGCCAGGGTCCTCAGGAAGGCTGAGGTGACCGGGCGCTGGACTTCTCACCTGATCTGGAGCCTGTCGGACCCGATGCCACGGTGTGGTGGTGAGACCTGGCCAGTGTACGTAAGAAGATCGTAACTACTGGTGTCATTTCTTGGGGCCCAGGGGTAAGTGCCAAGAAATACTAGCCCCATTTGTGCCTACTGATGCAAAAATACAACAGCTTTAAAAATTCATTAGCCACAAAGTCCTGATAGCCACAAGATGCAACTATCATGCAATTAAACTCTGTGGGTAATGAAAGTACATGTCTTGACACTTGTCCGTGTTTCTTTTTTTCTAGAACCCCCTTCTATGCCTCACTTTTTCTTGAGGGTGTCAGGGGCTCTGGCATCCCCTCTCCGGTTTCTGGGTCTCTCTCTCTGCCTCTCTTAGCATTCTTGCATCCTACAGAATAGCCCCTCTTCCTCTATCTTTTCTGCCCTTCTACTTCCTCCCTTAATTAGTTACAGAATGCAATTAAAGAATAGTTTACTATTTGTTGAATAGAATTTAATGCTTCCTGTTTTTATATGAACACCAGATGTGTGGCACCTCAGGCTGAGCATCTCCCCAAGCCCCAGGCCCACATTTCTCTCTGCCCACTGGCCACCTCCCCCCTGGAGGACCCTCCATCCCTGTCTGAAAACCCAACCTGCTGACAATGACACCTTCTACCTTTTGTCCCCAGGCCAGCCACCCTTCCTGACTTCCAGCTGCTGTCACGTAGTCCCCATCTCCAGGCACTCAGAAGTTTGAGGCCATTCTTGATTCCTGCTTCTCCCTCTCCCCCAAGATTCACTGTTCTTTCTTTCAAATATCCCTTCCTGCCCAGTCTCACTGCCATCAACATAGTAGAATCCCACCATTCATACATACTGTCTGTTTATCCTTCCACGTTTTGACACACAACCATATTTAAATTTTTTTAAACTAGCCATCGTCTGCTTTTACATAAAAATCAGATATTTGACTTCCAAAAGAAAACAGTTACTACTACTATTTCTACGTGAGCCTGCAATAATGAGCCTGAATTCCTGAATGGTGACACTTGGCAGGAGCTGGGTAGTGGCTGTCCCCTCGGATGGGGCACGCACGCTCCCGTTTGCCTCCAACTTGAGTGAGGGGGCCAGACACAAAGGTAAAAAATTTCAGTTGTCCATATAACATGCACTTTATTCTGTATAAACTATATAGAAAAAGAAAGGAAGAGAGGGAGAAAAACATTTGGTACAATGCCTAGCTTAGTACCTGACACATAGCAGGTGCTCAGTAAATGGTTGCCATTAAAATCTTGTTTAAGTATGAGGGCTCCAGAGGCAGGTGGCCTGGGCTACATGCCTGGTTCGACTATTCAACTATTCAGAACTTAGGCAGCTTCCTAGACTCCCCTGCCCTCAGTTTCTTCATCAGTGAAATGAGACCTAGGGGTCATTGTGAGACTTAATGAAACACTTAGCACAGGGCCAGGCACACAGCAAGTGTTAAATAAATGTTCCTGTAAAATAAGGAAAAGGCTGACACATGCCTTGACTGATTTTATATGAACACCAGATGTGAGCCCTGAGAACATTATGCTAAATGAATAAGCTCGTCAATAAAGGACAAATACTGTACGCTTCCATACAAGGCACCTGGAGTAGCCAAATTCATAGAGATGGAGAGTGGAATGGTGGCCACCAGGGGCTGGGGGAAATGGGGAGCTGGTGTTTCATGGGTATAGAGTTTCAGTCTAGGAAAATAAAAGGTTCTGGAGATGGATGGTGGGGATGGTTGTATGATAATGTGAATGCACCTGATACCTCTGAACTGTACAGTTTAAGTGGTTAGAATGATCAATTTTATGTTATACTCCAAAAATCAATCAGTCCGTGCATGGTGATGAGGCTGCGCTAGCCCACAAGGGAACTGACATTCCATTTTTTTGGACTTGAGATTTTGAGACTAGGCAGACTCCCTCCAGTATGTTGATAATGCATGTTTTTGAGTGACTGTATCAGGATTGGAAGGCTAAGAAGTAAATGTCCTGAGAATAATAGACAGCCTAGTTAGATCTTGTTTTTTTCCTTATGTATTCTGTTTTCTTCTCTTAAAGGAATACATAATGAGAAACCAAATAGGTGAATGGCAACAGGTAAAATGTCCCTATAACTATTCCCCAAGACTTGAATATCAAAAATGAATGCCAAGTTTTGGGGAAAGAGCCTGCCTGTGCTTCTGCAGACCGTTTCCAAGCTTTGGAGTTGTCTTATATTTCAGTTCTAGCAAGTGTTCACGGGACACCAGGTTTGTTCATTTAGTAAGAATGGATTTTGTATCCGTATTATAGAGTGTAAAAATCTAGGACAAAATGTTTCAGAATGATCCCATTTTTGTCAATGAAAGAAAGAAAAACATCAGGTATGATGCGACAAGGGCTGGGCAGTCAGTCCCAAAGGACTCTGGTGGCTGGAATGACGGAAAGACCAGTAAAGAGCCAGCTCAGGTCCGGGGTGTGGGGGGCAGCCCCTTAGATTCAGGATGGGGGAGAGAAAAGGTGAGCGGGCACCCTCCTACTGCCCCTCTTACTGCTTCTCTGCTTGGAAAATGTTGTAAGTGATGATGACAGTGGTGGCGACATAAACCAACACCATAACACCTGTCTCAGCATCATACCCTGAGTATTCTCAGGGATAAACACTAGTGAGCTGTGAATAAAAAGCTTGCCCTAATTTCCTCTTTTATAATAGCAGTTTTTATTAAAAATAGAATCTGCTATGAATTCAGAAAAAAAAAATCAAACTGAATCTCCAAGAAATGAGTTTCCTTAAACATACCCTTCTTTTTCTATGTCTGAAGTGACACCGCACTTTCCTGTTACTGCACGTCATTATTCCACACAGACCTGTGGGGAATTGTAAGTGTTTCATTAACTAACCCCATGTTCTTTATTATTAGAACATTTCCCTCTGAGTTTGCCACTTGCACAGTGTTAAAGTAATGAAATGGCACTTTTCAAATGTTCCACTCATTCTCAGAAGACTCCACTCCCTGGCCCAGTTTTGCAATCAGAAGTCTTTTCTATATCGTATCTCTTGGCTTCCAGAAAGGATTCACAACGTTCTCTATACATATTACATAGAGTATTTAGCATCGCCACACTCCTATGAAGTGAGTATTTGTAGCTTCTTTTACAAACCCAGAAAGCAGCACACATGAGAATTACTTACTCAGGGACCTCAAACTGCAGTGAAGTGGGGGGAAAACCAACCAGCTTGCACCTTGAGCCACATCATCTGCTAGATGCTGACATCCCATCTCTTATGTTAATTCTCACAATTCCATGATGAGTTAGCTCCATTTTGCAGGTGAGAAAAGCAGGACCCAGACAGGTTAAGAAACGTGTCCAAGGTCTCTGTGCCAGAACTGGAATTCACATCCAGTGCTGCTAATCGCACGGGGAAGCTCTGCTTCCTCGACTCTGTTGTGCTGCCTGAGATAGACCTGAAGGGAAGCCCTCTCGTGGGCCAGCATGAAAACAGACTGAAGGTTCCAACTGCCCACAGGTTTCAATAGCAATCAAAAGTGTGATGTAGCTCTGAAACTCAACAATCTTTTGCTGCACCAGGAGGAGTGGGATGCCCAAATGTGAGATGGAAGAGTTGTCCTGGATACAGCCTGGTCGGCCCACAGCTGGGCTTCTGCATCCAATTTTGGAATCACATTTTAGAGGGGCATCCACAAATAAGGGTTTCCAGGGAGCAAGGAATCCCGAAGGAAACTTCCCAGGGAAACAGCTGAAGGACCTGAGGGCATTCCGCCTTGAGGAAAGAGGTGGAGGGGTGATGTGAAAAGCCCCTTGGGCTAAATGACGGCTGTGCTGTGGAAACTGGGACAGGCATATTGTCCCAGACCGCAGGCCAGACCACTAGCTTGCACAAGGCGATTAGGAGGATGTTTCAGAGATATTCTGCAAACACTTTATCCTGGGTCTCAGCAAGGCACTTACATGGTGTCCCCAGGTAAGGGACCGAAACAAGCACTCGAGGGTGATACAGTTAGGTTGGCTGGGAGACTGACCAGCTGCAGAAAGTCAGTTTAGTGGGGTGTGCAAGCCAGTCTCCAAGATGCCTCCAAGATCCCCACCCCCTGAAATACACACCCTTGGATGCTCCCTCCCATGCTAATTCAAGGCGGCCCTATGTGACTGATAGAATGTGGTGGAGGTGACGGTGAGTGGCTTCCAAAGCTAGGACATAAAAACCCTGCAGCTTCCACTTGGCCCCTTGTGTCACTCACTGTGGTGGAAGCCGGCCCCCATGCCCTGAGGCAGGTCTGTAGGGAGAAGAAGGAAGGCCCCTGGCCAACAGCCAATGCCAACCTGCCAGCCATGTTAGCGAGCCATCTTAGACCTGGGTCCTCACGCCCCAGTCAGGCCTTCAGCTTCCTGTAGCTACAACTGACATCTGACAGCAACCCCATGAGACAGCCCAAGCCAAAGGCCAAGCTTCTCCCAATTCCTGGCCCAGAGAAACCATGACAGAGATTAAACAACTTGTTTTACACCCCTAAGGTTTAGGGTGTGTTACCCAACCATGATAACTGAAACATGGCGCCATTAGGGCCCTTCCCTGGAACTCAGATGCAGGCTGAGCGAAGACACAGAAGCAGCCCACCAGCCAGCTTTGTAGAAGGTGTGCTGCAGAGAGGAAGAGCAAACAAATGGAATGACAGAATCAAGGTCAAGGTGGTCAGGAGTGGGGAGCTGAACTTATCAGGGGAATATTTAAGAGAGGCAAAGATAAAGTCCCACACTTGGGTTAGAATGACCCATTGGACCAGGCTACCCAGGGGAGACATTGGGCCACAGCTGTACATGTAGAAAGGAGCTCTGGGTTGTCTGCAGGCTCAGCAAGAGTCACAATGAGGCTGCCAGAAAAGCTAAGTGTAGGCTGTATGAACAGAAGCATGGCACCCAGGTTAAAGGAGGTGAGCCCTCCCTCAGCTGAGCATCTGACAGAGGACCATGTCCAGTTCTGAGGAACTCTTTACATGGGACAAGAGCTGTCCAGACCTGCTTGAAGAAGATGGATGGACGTGGACCGAGTCTGCTGATGGAGACAGACGAGGAGGCACAGAAAGGAGTGAGATGCCCAGTCCAAAAGGAGAAGAGCAGGAGGACAAGGTCAACACGGTCACTGACCTCAAATACAGACATGCCACGTGGAAGGAGGTCTGGGGCGCCAAAACAGCTGGCAGCGGGCCTGTTTTGTTCGCCGCTGAATCCCCAGCAATAGGAACCAATAGGTGCTTCTGTGCTAAATACCAGCACCTTGTGGAAATGTATCAGGGCCTCAGAAAGGAGTCAAACCAGTGGGCACATCCATGCAGAGCCTGATGTCCCAACAGAGAGAGGGACCTGCTCCGAGAGCCCTCACCAGCTCTGAGATTCTCTTACTCTGTAATTGTGTAACTGAATGATGCCAGCCCAGGCTTCTCAAACATCAGCGGGGACGTAAACACCCAGGGGTCTCACGGAAATGCAGATTTTGAGTCAGGAGGTCTGGGGTGGGCCTGAGATTCTGCATTTTGAACAAGCTCCCAGCTGGGACCGCTAGTCTGCAGGCCACACTTTGAGCAGCGAAAGGTTAGAATTTGCCCATGACAGCGGATCAGGTCCGGCAGCCTGGAAAAGGCATTAGGCAACTGTAAAGTATTTGAGCGGAAGAGGGATGGCCAGCTTCAAGAAAGCTCCACAAGAAACAGGACTCCTGCACTGAGAGGGGAGCCGCCATATGCCACCAAAGGCTTGCTGACACTAATGTCCTTTGATTCTCTTGAGAAGGTCTTTAAAGTGTCCAAACACTTCCTTATCATCCCGCATTTTCTTAGCCTGTAAGTGTGAAGTCAATGCCACCCTGCACTCATCCATTACCTGGGTGGCCATTGTTATCAAGCAGTGTCTGGCACATACTAGGTACCCAATACAGGTTTCTTAGCCTTGTTTACAAAACTGGATGGTTAATAAACATTCGTTCCCTTCATTACAAAGATTAACTACCTAATTATTATTTATCCTTGAATTGAGTTGTCCTTCACTAATCCCACTTGTCCTGGGAGGTATGTCAGCTATGACCCCATTTTTCAGATGAGAGCATGGTTTGTTCTCACCGTATTAGGCAAATACTGGCATAAGAATCCATAACCCTGCCTGTGGGAATTAGAAGGATTTTTTTTTTTCTAGAAGGGTCATTTCCCCTGGTCCAGGCATTGGGGGCAGTAACAAAATAAGATTTCATCCCATGTCTTTGTCTGAGAGGGTAGGACTGCTCCCCGGAAGGGCTCTAGTCACTATCATGTCATTAATGACCAAAGCACTCTGCAACTTAGACGCTTGACCCTGTGAAGCCAACAGACTCGGATGGTGATGGGTGAAGCCAAGAATGGTTAACTAATGGAGCACCTTAGCCACAGCTCCGGGGCCCAGTGGGTGGAGTGGGCAGCACGCCCTCCACAGGCTTCACTGTCCTGTGCAGAGAAGGGTGGGGGGTACTCCAGAGAATGTGCTGGGCCAGGGCCAGTCCTGCCCCCTAGCAGAGATGGCCCGTGAGGTACCCACATAATTCCAGAGTAGTCACCCTGGGGAAACTGAGGCACCCGTTCCTTTCAATCAAGGAAGAGCGCAGTCTATCATCTCTAGGGTGGTCAGCCCACAAAGACCTCGTTTCTTACTCTTCTTCATTCAGTCCTTGCCCAGGGAGGGGGTCAGTGGCTTCTACCACACTGACCAATGCCACTAAATCACCAGCTTCCTCCATAAGGACCCTGGAGGCCACCAGCCAGCCTGGGTGCCCCAAAAGTGCTGCGGCGGAACCAGCGGCTGTGTAACAGAGAGCATGACCTTGGGCTGGAATTCAGACCCCACCTCGAGCGGGAAACTCATCTCTTAGCCTTCGTTTTCACACCTTCGGGAGTGGGGGAAGTTGTGATCTTTACCTCGCGGGGCTCTTTGGGAAAATTAAATGAGATGTTACTGTATGTTAAACAACCAGGTCAAAGAAGGCGTTCAAAACGGTTCGTATTTTATTCCTTTACCTGAAAACAAAATTATGACGGGAGGGTGGTCTCTGTAGCTACCCTGGGGAATCCCTGCTTCATTTGAGATTCAAAATCCCTGAATTTGGGGGACCCTCCGTCCCCGCACACCTCCCCGCTGCCCTCAGCCTCCTCTGTCCGCCCCCCACCCCCTGCCATCCTGGCGCTCCCCAGCCCCAGAAACTTTCAGCCAGCTCTGCACGCCGGTCCTCCCGGGTCGCAGTCCGAAAGGAGGGCGCGCGCCCCTGCCGATCACTCCTCGCCGGCGTGGGACGTGCACCCCGCGCCGAGAGCCGCGTCCAGCGGGGGGCTGCCCGGCGGGGGCAGCCATCCCGGGCCCCTCCGACTGCGGAGCCGCCGGCCGCATTGCAGGCGCCGCCGTCCTCCCCGGGCCCCGGAGCTGCGGGTGGCGCCGCCGCGGGAAGCGCTCCTCTCGCGCCCTGAGCCCCGGCGGCTGCCCAGCTGCGCATCGGTCGGTAGCCGGGGTCCAGCGCGCGCCGGTTGCTAGCCGGGGTCCAAGGCGCGCCGGTCGGTAGCCGGGGTCCAGGGCGCGCCGGTCGGTAGCCGGGGTCCAGCGCGCGCCGGTCGCCTCCCCCTTCCCCTCCCCCTCGGCCGCCCTCGGGTCCCGCGGGGGTGGGGTTTCCCTGCGCGCCCCCGCCCGCGCGCCCCTCCCCCGCCCGCCCCTATGTATGTGTCACCGCGCGCCGTGCCCGCCCGCCCGCCCGCCCACCTACCTCCCCGCGGCTCCTGCGGGGCTCACAGAGCTGAGGAGGCGCGCCGCGCTGCCCAAGGTCTCTCCCTCCGCACCTCGCCGCCCGGCTTCCCACGCGGGGGCCACGGAGCGCCGGGCACCTTTCAGGGTCCCTTCCCTCGGCCAGCCGGGACTCCGCCACCCAGCCGCTGCCGCCGCGGCCGCCGCCCGAGGGGACCTGCGGACAGGACGCCGGCAGGAGGCGGGGTGCGCAGCGCCCGCGCAGAGCGTCTCCCCGGCTGCGCAGTGTGACCCGGGCCTCCGCGTCCCCCAGCCGGGTGTCGCGACTGGAGTTCTTGGCGAAGGGAGTCCTGCTCTTCCAGGTAACTGTCTCCTTCCCTCCGGGGAGAGGCTCCCCGGGGCCCCCGCCAGCCGGGAGTGGGGCTGCGGCCGCCTAGTCTGCACCAGGGCCGCTCTGCCCATCACCCCGAGGGGCCTGCGCTGGGGTCCCGACAGCTGCGCCCCATGGAGTTGAGCGAACTTTTGAGACTGCCACGGGCTCGGAGTGAATGGGGCGAAGGAACACGTGAGGAGGGGCTCTGGTCTCCTGGTCCCCCAGAACTAAGGAAGAGAGAACAGGGGGGCTTTGACTCCAAACTTGCGGTGTTCTCCAGTCCTGGGGTCTGCAAGGAGCCACGGAGGCACAGCAGTAGCTTGAAAGTCAGGGACATGCCAGGCAAATACTTGTAGTGCTCATCTTCCCAAGTCTTGGCCTGTGCTGCCAGTGGGCTCCTTGGCAAGGTGGCTGGGGGGATAAGTGGAATGCCATGGACAGTTCACCGGGTACGCAGCAGGTGCCTAGGGAGAGGCTGAGAGAACCGCCTGGTCCCAGTGTCTTAGCCACTGGCCTGCTCCAGGAGCCACAGGGCACCCGAAGGGCTGGGGAAGAGCAGGGACGAGTAGGTAGAACCTGGGACGGGGCCGTGAGTGGCCGGCAGGGAGACAAGGGCGACCTGCCACCAGGAAGGGGCATTCCTCAAGAAAGAGGGGCAGATGAGAACACAGGACCACGGGCGATTCTTCGGTACCTGTGTTCCGCTGCAGATGAAACCAGTGATGGTGGAGCAGGACCCTGGCGTTGGGTGACCGGTTGTCAGTGTCAACTGAACTGCATTCGAGGCCAGAGCAAACTGCTTGGGGGTCATCTGCTGCCGGGACGCAGCATTCAGCCCACACTTTTCCGTCATCCAAAGTTCTGCTGGGATTCTAACAGGTTTCACCACTAGGGAGCCCAGGGACCTGCATCTGGATTGATGCGTGAATTCCAGCACAGTGGGGTGGCAGCCACGAGGAGGGCGTTTGCAAAGCTGAATGGGGCTAGTGCGGTGTTTCAGGTCCTGGATGCTGCAGTGGGTGGGTATACAACAGTTTGGGGGAGCCCTGGACCTTGGAAACACACTCTAGAGAAAGTGAACCCAGAAAGGTACAATGACTTCCTAAAGGTCGCACTGTGACTTAGGAGCCATTGCCAGTCACTAGTCCTGATTTAAGAGTCCAGAAGTTTGAGCTCCACTCCTGTTTCTTCCTTGCCTTCTGGGTTGCTGCTGAGAAGGGGCAATTAGACTGCCTGTGCCCCGGGGCAGGGCAGCGTTGGCCTGTCAATCACTGATGAGACTGCCCAGGAACAGAAGGGCAGTGGGCAGAAAACCCAAAGGCTTGTTGGGGGCGGCAGTGTGTGTGTGTGTGTGTGTGTGTGTGTGTGTGTGTGTGTGTGTGTGTGTGTGTGTGTGTGTGTGTGTGTGTGTGTGTGTGTGTGTGTGTGTGTGTGTGTGTGTGTGTGTGTGTGTGTGTGTGTGTGTGTGTGTGTATGTATCAGGGGATGAAAATATTATGGTACGAAAGTTCCCTCCAGTTTGAAAAGTTTTGGATGAAGGAATTATCAAAAAGAAGAAATATCTCTCAGACAAATGCTGGGATTTACCACGTTACATCAAGTCGTGTTTAAAATAGATGAATTTGTGTGCAGTGTCTAGCCAAACCCCTGGTATGTTCATTCATTCTCCAATATCTACTGAGCGCCACCTAGGTGCCCAGCCCTGCTCCCGGGGGGGCCCCATAGCAGGTCCTCAAGAAATGGTAATTGTGACATGGCCCAGGCAAAGCCTTAGCCCCATACCTGCCACCAGGCAAGTACTCAATAACTGTTTGATACTATTATTATTAACTTTAATGTTAAATAGGAGTTTTCTTTTCCTAGAATTTCAATGCAAATCATAACTCCCCTGTCTGAGAGGGCCCTCCAAGAGAGAGCTCACCTCCTGAGACAGCAGGGAAGAGTTGTGGGGGCAGGCAAGCAAGACGGACCCAGGTGTGAGACCCTGCTTAGCCATTTACCGCCTACGTGACTGTGGTGGGGTTACGCGGCCTCCCTGTGACTCAGTTTCCCCTTCCCTACAAAGGAGAAGAAAATCTCCAGCAGGGATTTTTGTGAGGATTAAGAGACATCTTGTGGTTGCCATGTCTCGCTCTCAGCATGCACCCCAAACCCTAATGCCTCTCCTCTAAGGCTTCTAGGCCCCCTTGGGGGTCACAGACCTTAAGTTCAGGACGGCACTAATTGAGAACATTCTTAGTAAAAGATGGTGTGTCCTCAACATTTGGTGCGGGTATTTTCAGTGATGCCTTCTAGAACCTGATCCCACCCAAGTCCCTTCCTTTGGGGCACTAGGAGCGCTGAGCCGGGGAAGCCCGTGGGCCCCTGCTGGGGTCTCACTTCTAGTCTGTCTCTGCTCCCACAGGAACTTTTAACACAGGATTTGTCCACCTACGGGTTGCGAAACCAATTTAGCGGGAGTTTAATGACATAGGAAAGAATAATCTTATAGTACCTCCCATGTAGTAAAAGTAAATATTATTTCTGGAAGCTTTTATTTCTATTATATATTTTGCAGTCCTATGTAAATGTGTATGAATGTATTATATATATATATGTATATATGTGTATACACAAATACATAGAAATTTGATATTTGAATAGTGTATTTCTTACTGCAGCTTGTGGTCAAAAAAGTTGGAAAGACAAGGATCCTAATGATATTTCTGACTCTGAGAAAGCCCTGCCTCAGTGGCTTCAGCTGGCAGGCCCTGGGGCATCCTTGCAGCCCGCATACTAACACCTGGGCTGGGCCTTATGCATTTTGGTAGCGGAAGCTGGGGGTGGGAGTGAAAGGGAAGTTCAAGGAAGAAGATCCCGAGTCAGAGAGGAAGCAGGCGTGGAGGCCAGGCCTGCTTGCAAGTGCAGCAGGAGAAGGGACCGGGCCAGTGGGCCGCCCCGGGAAAGGGCACCTAGGGCTGGGAACACATCTTGAAACAGGAGCCCCCTTCTCCTGCTGTCACCAGGCTCTGGGCCCTGATGGGACCCTCACTGCCACCCTCCTTCCTCAAGAAAGCCCTGTTCCACGGGGAGAAGAGGGCCGCCTCTGTGGCACCTCCCCTAGTGGTGGCTGCTGTCCTTCGGCCCCCCCTACGGACAGGACACCCCCATCCCTGCGAGGGGCTCTGGGCCACTGGGCATGGTTGGAGGCAGAGTGGACACTGCAGAGGAGGGATGCTGGGGAGGGTGGCGAGGTTAGAGATGGGGGCAGAGAGACGCAAAGGGAGGACCAGACAGTGGGGGAAACTGTAGGGAAACCAGTGAAACGGTTTCTTTTTTCAAAAGTTGAATCCAGGGCAAGAACGGAAATGGTAGAGTTTACTTTTAAAAACTCAGAGCCTCCTTGTAAGCGGCCAAGTGTGTGTATGTGTGTGTGTGTGTGTGTGTGTGTGTGCGCGCGCGCGCGCGTGCGTGCGTGTGTGTGTGTGTGTGTGTGTGTGTGTGTGTGTGTGTGTGTGTGCTGGGAGGGCCAGCCCTGCGGGCTGGCCTGGGCATGTGAGAGGCAACTTTGCTCGCTCTCAATGGCCTTACAGTGTATCCTCAAGAAGCTTTTTGTTAAACTCATGAATAGGTGGATTTGGGGTATGTGAGACTGGGCATTACGATTTGGATATTTGGTTACCTTTGAGGTCACATATTTTTCCTTTTAAGACACACGCCCAAAAAAGGACTCATCTTTCCTGCATAGGATCGCTTTAGGGGGTAGAGTGGGCACTTGCCTGTCTGTCTGTAATTGACGGGACTTGAGGGATGAGGATAAGGAGGAACTCAGGACCAGGCGGTCTGCAGTGTCCAGCCTCAGAGCGCCTCTCAGCCCCCTGACTCCGGGCCTCTGAGGTGGAACACGGCAGTTCCCAGACCAGGGCTGTCCAGGCCTTCAGGGCCTGCAATGACCCTCATTTAAGGGATCATAAAGGGGACAGAGACCCAGAGGGGGGAAGGTGCGTGCCCCCAGCCGACCCAGAGCAGGTCAGTGAGGATCTGGAAGGGAACCTTGGCCTGAAACATACCATGTCCAGAGGAACCATTCATTCATTTACTCATTCGTTCTGTCAGCAGCACCTTCTGTGTGCCAGGCATGCAGTAGATGTGGGTGATACGGCAGCGAATGAGACAATTCCCTCTTCCCGCCTGCTACCTGCTCACAGGCTAATGGGAAGACGGGCTATAATCAACTTGACCCTGACCCCTCATTTCTATAAAGCAGTGGTTCTCCACTGGGGAGCTGGGGAACACCTGGCCATGTGTGGATGCAGTTTTTGTTGTCATGGTGGGAGAGGGGCAATACTACTGGTGTCTAGTCGATAAAGACCAGCTATGCTGCTCAACGTCTAACAATGCACAGCTGCCTCCCCCTAGCAGGACAGAACTCTCCAGGCTAAATGTCAATAGTGCCAAGATGGAGAGATCCTGCTCCAGACCTTCATTTAGTTAGTGGGCCAGGCCATGCCCAGCTATGTACATCTGGAAGACTGGGGGTGGCAGGGCAATATGGGAGGAGTTGGCAGGCAGTAAAGAGCAGACAAGAAAAGAAAGAAAAGGAAGCTATTGCCACAGCTGTAAAGTAGAAAGAACTTGGACTTTGGTGGCCCAGATCTAGGCTGAATTCCCAGCTGTGTGCCCTTGGGCAAGTCACTTGTCCTCTCTGAACCTCAGTGTCTGCATCTGTAAAAGGGGGCTTGTGGGATAACCAAGAGAGCAGAAGATAAAGCAAATGAAGGACCTGGCTCCAAGTAGACCTATAACAGCATAGCAGCTGTTATAATGATCTCTGAGGCTTTTAAAGGCCCCGCTATGGAAAATCACAGCATCAACAAATGTGGACATGCGATCGATCACCAGGCCAAAGAAGGATGCTGTTTGGGGTACGATTACCACAATGATGCCTTCTGACCCGGGCGAGGAAGGAGGGTCAGTACCTCCCCAGATGCTCAGATTCCAGCTTGGGGTGAGCCGGGAAATGGGTTTGCTCCAGAGAGAAGTGCAGTGTGTGCAGTGCCAGGAGCACTGGACTTGGAGCCGCATAAACTGGGCATTGACTGGCTGTGTGACATGGGAAATTGCTTTACCTCTCTGAGCCTCAGGCTTCTCATGTGTAGAATGGAAATTGGCAGGTGCCCGTGGGGGCACCTGTGAAACCTAAGCAGGACCTTTTGCATATGATGTGCACTGCACCTAATCCGTGCCTTGCATGCAAACAGGCTGGTTGAATGAATGAATGAATGAATGAACCATCGCACTATAGATTACCTTCAACTCTTGACAAGGGGAGTACCAGCAAAACCCAGATGAGCCGCCCCCCACTTAGCCGATTCTCCATCCCAGCAAGCTGCACCTGTGGTCCCCGGTATGTTCAGGGTCAGTTTACAGCACATGATAACAGCGCCCTCTAGAGGGCACTGCAGTCACAACAATTGATCGGGCCCGCCCCAACGTGGGGATCCCCTTGGGGAGTGGGAGGTGCCCCCGAGACAAGAATGCAGGAAGGCCAAGCTGCTGGAAAGAGGACCAAACCAGTGCGAGGAACCTGAGACCCATCTCAGTGCAGGCAAATTATTGAACACCGGTGCTTTCCTATCTGTACAATAGGGCCACTGCTCAACCACGCGGAACTGAAGTTACAATAAATGAAGGCTTAATTGAAAGTCACTAGCCACAGGGGTACGTTTGGGAAATCACCCTAGCTTCCCTGAGCCCCCGTATTTTAGAATCATGAAGCATTCAATCAGAAAGGGACCTAGGGGACAAGTAAATGACGCACCTCCGCATTATGCAGATGAGGAGACTGAGTCCCAGGGCCGGGGGACACTCGGACCCAGGGCTCAGGCTGCGCCTGGCACAGCCATGGCTTCCTCAGGGACTCAGGCTGAGGCTCCTCCCTCCACGCCACACATCACATTCAAGCCAGCAAAAGGGGGCACCAGGTCACAGAAACACTGCCATCCCATCAGAACCGACTGTGGACAGATTTTTGACCTGGGACCACCCCCTGTCTACCCGTGGGCCACCTTCTGACTCTGTCCCTGCAGAGTCCCTGCTGGTTCCAGGGCTGCTTTTAGGAAGAAAGCCCTTGAAAGAGAAATGTCCAGAGCAAGGGGCAGCCCAGCCTCCTATCCCTCTCAGAAAACCTGGGTTTCTTATTCCAGCCACCACCCTGGGTCACATGTAGGCGATTTTCCCCAACAAAACCTGGACCTTGGCCTGACCTTCCCCCACAACTGCCCTCCCCACCTGGTGCCCCCTCCCTCCCCGTGACCAAACAGCCCTCACTTTGACTCCCTATCCGGATGGCTCGGGAACACCTGGATTTTAGGATGACTCAGGGATATAGCAGACGTTGGTCAGTTTTACAAGATACTGGAAAGAAGACTAGACGCTGTCATCAGTGGTAGCCTCGGTCCCTAGAATCAGAAGCATTTGGGGAGCTTTTGAAAAATGTGAATCCCTAAACTCGAATATGCCCCCAGAGATTCCACGTGGTGGGGCATCTCTGTTTTTCAAAACTGCCCCAGGTGATTCCATTACAGCCACATCCCTCTGACCTTGCTTCTCAGGGTCACTAGCTTTCCCCTCCCCGCAGGCAGAACCACAGCCTCTGGGTAATGAGAAGGTCAAACCTGCTCCCTCATCTTCTCTCCTCTGCCTGAGACAGGGGCCCTGCTTCCTTGTCGTCCTTGACCCTGGATGAAAGCACATTTGTCCCTAGAGGCAGATGAAGCTAAACCAGGTTTCCCAAAGTGGGTTCCACAGAACATTCCTTCCAGAGATGGTCAACCGGCATTGAATGTAAAATGAGTCTCATCCGCAAGGGTCTAACAGAATAAAATGCCCCCCTTTTCCACAGGACTTCTCTATGCTCATGGACTTGGAAATCTCCATCCGGTTCCTTAAATTGAATTTGACCCTGGAACTCTTCTTTCCTAGAGCAGTTTGAGGGTCCATAGACACGGTAATCTAGGCGATCAACCAGGTCTGAACCCACTGCTGGGAAGAGGCAGCCGCACCAGAGCCCAAAGGAAGGGGAGGCCCCACCCTAAACCCTAAAATCTCAAATACAGTCAGTTACCGTCAAGGCCTCTCCACCCGGGGCAAGGCTGGCCGGCCTCTCCTTTTCCACTTCGTACCTGCCACCTTCCCTCTAAAGGTTGGCTGTGCAGAATGCTCATTTTAGTTCCGTTGTTTGCTGTATTTTTAAAAAATAGGGAGAGAGGTGCAGCAGTTAGTGCAGTTTACTGGAGGCGGGGCTCCAGTTCCTGCTGACCCCGCCTCCGGACCTTTCTCCACCGGAGCCTGGCTGCCTCCGCAGCTGTGGGTCAAGGCCCCCACCTCTGTGCACTACTCGCTGTGTGACTCCAGGGGGCGCCAGTGTCCTGGACGTCTCCTTGAATTGCAACCCCGCCAGGGGTGAAGTGCTCTTCCCGGAGCCCATGCTGCTTGCTTGTCTCTGTCCCAGGTCTTCATCACTACAGCCACAGGTGTCACCCCGCCCCAGGCCCACCAAGCCCAGAGCCACTTATTCCTTCTAAAGCTCCTCGTTCCGGATTCCCACTTCCGGAATCCAAGCTGCAGTGGCTTCGGTCTCCTGCTGTTAATGTTACAGCAGGGAGGCTCCCCCTGGTGTGGAGGGACCTGATGGCTCCGATGGTCTCCGTTCCCGTTGCTGCGCGGGCCCTGGCTGGGGTGGGAGTGGCTTTGTTAGTCAAGGCAGGCCCTAGCCCCACCTTACAGCCTCCGCTTCCAGTTGCCCCTGGGGCCCACCTAGGCCCTCCCACCCACCCTCTTCTCTCTCTGAGAGCTCCATCTACCATCTCAGTGCCTCAGGGGCCCAGCGCTTACCCACAGGGGTACGAAATCTCTGTACCTACCCTTGGCTGGAAAGGGTGACTAGCCCCACCCCCTCCTTAGTTGCTGCAGATGCTAATGAGGAACACCTACCCTTGATGCCCCCAGCAGCTCCCAGAGCATTTGCATATCCCTCTGGGGACTGCAGAGGTCTTAGAAGACCTTAGGGCTGTGGTCATTCTACACTCAGAATAAAGCCCGATACCCACAGACCCTCAGCAGCTGGTCTCCCTGTCCCCCTCGGCACCCACAATTCATCCCTCACCCACCACCCTCTAGCCACAGACCTCCCACTTCATCCCCCTCCAGCCGTTCACCCTACTGGTCTTCCCTGCCTGGGTTCTCTTCCCACATGACTTTGCAAGGCTGCTTCATTCTGACATTCAGGCCCAAATGCCACCTCCTCCATGAGGCCTTTCTTGACCACACAATTTAAAGAACATATACACCCCTGCCGCCATGCCCTCAGCCCTTGGTTGCATTTTCTTTGTAGCTTTTCACTATCTAAAGTTTGTCTGGTTGTTTTCCTGTCCCCTCCCTGGTGTCGTCAAGGACAAAAGCCGCATGAGACAGGAGCCCCGTCTGTCTGGATCATCTTCTATTTCCAACACCTGGACAATGCCTAGCACACACTAGGTGTCCGGTAAAAGCCTGCTGGCTGGACAAATGACTTCAGTCCAGTGCTTTTCAAACCAGCTCCAGGGAGCCTGGGGGTGGGAGGAGCCTGTGACTCCCCACAGCAGCCACAGTGAGGAGGTAGTCAGGGATTCGGGGATCCCTGGGCCTGATACTGTCAGAACAACTCCAACCGCTGATGTGAATTCTCCTCTTGTCATAGATGAGAAAACGGGGGCCTGGAAGAGGGTGTGCCCTGGCCAGAGGTGCGGCCCTGGCCAGTGTCAGCGCTGGGACTGGAGCCCAGGGCCCCCATCCCCAGCGTGCTATCAAATGGGCTGTTGCCTAAGAACAGTCCCCACCTGTCCCAGCCACCTCAGAGCCCCATCTCACCCTGGCCGTGGCCAGGGGGCTCTGCACAGTCAGAATGGCCACCCCCCGGGCCGGCTCATGTTCTGCCACCATTGGGCCCCAGCTGGGGAGAGGAATGGCCACTCTCCGTATGCCAACTGCCTCCCCTTCTCACTTCCCTTAGTAGTTGACTTGAACATCATGGGGGAGCAGTTGCTTTTAGGAATAAATCTGTATTTTTATGGTCTACCACCCTTGGAGCCTCAAGTTCTATCACTGGACTGCCCAACGTGGGCCATGGCCACCTTCCATCTCATCTCCTTTGCCTCTTTCAAGCTGCTGAGTTCCAGCGCCTGCTATGAAAGGAGGAGGCAGGCCAGGCTGGGGACAGGACTGGGAACAAGCTGCTGGTTCCCTGGCCCCACAGAGCTCAGGGTTCTCGTGGTTCTGCAGACCCAAACGTGCCACTCTGCTCAGCCTTTGCATCTGCACTGAACACCTCTCGCCACCAGTTCCCCCCTGCGCCTGGCTGCTCAGGCTACACCGCTGGGCCTTCCCTGGACCCCCAGCTCCATCTGGTCTTTCTTTTACGATGGAGAGTCTAGAACACTGTCCCCTGCATTGTATTCCCAGTTCCCTTCCTGATGACACCTAGTGCCTGGACTCCCAACAGCGTCCCTCAGGCATTGTCCTCCAGGAGTGGATTCAGGTCGAGGGGCTCCAGGCCCAGTTTGGCCAACTCACCAGCTGGGTGACCTTCCAGATATGACTAGTCTTGTGTGCCTCAGTTTTCTTATCTGTGAAGTGGATATAATGACTCTCATCTCATAAGTTCACTGGAGGGTAAAATAAGATGTTAATAAGACCAAGATACCTGGCACAGAGTGGGTGCTCAGGAAGCAGTGACTGCCATTAATCATGAGTATTCCAGGGCCCATTCCTGGCATCTCAGAACCTGACATTTTGTGAAGATAGGTTGAATAATCTTGTGACTCTCTCTCTTGCCCAAACTAAAGTTTCTCAGCTGCTTTCCTGCCCACTTTCCCTCTTAAGGTGGCCATACAAGCTTGGAGCAGGAAGGGACCTGAGGAATTCAACACGAGCCTTATGGTCTCAGTCCCCCGGAAGCTCGCTGCGGGACAGGGCAGGTCTCCTTTCAGATCTGGCAACTGCAGCCAGCACCCTGGTACCCAGGGCCCCCACTCTGCGTAATTCTAGGGGGGGCCATTCCATGTGGTCCATGCATAGTGTCCCCTGGGGTCGCACAGTGCATAGCCTTTGCGCTCTACACGTGGGCCCTGAGTGCGCCCCATGCACCCTACCCTTCAGCCGTCCCTTGGGACTGCACCATCGCTACAAAAGCAAAAAATTCCTTTTCAGGTGTTCTAGCTGCCAGCCAGCATTTGGGTGCTTTCAGGAGGAGAGAGGGGCTGGGACAGGGCTGAAAGCTGGCTCTGGCCACCCTGATGTCCCCCTTCACTCCCCACCAACCCTGCCATCCTTCTCCCCTGGGGCTGGAAACTGAGGAAATCTAAATGTCCCAGGAGAACCCTTGAGGGTTCTGAGCAAGTCAGGGCAACTGAACAGACTCAGTTGTGCCTCCCCCTGAAACTTCAGTCTTTCTTGGTCCTATGTGGACCCCCCAAGATAAGGTGTTCTGCGTCCAAACAGGCCAGAAACCTCAAAGGTACTTCATGTCTGAGTTTTTCTTAATAAAATATAACACCCAGACCAGGATCTGGGAGATGTTCCTCCCTCGTCCTGGTTCCCTAGAAATACATTGTCAGTGGGACCTGGAGGGGAGCCGGAAGCCCTGACAATAGCCTGAGAGTCAAGGAGCCGACCAAGAGGAGCACAAGGGCTGGATGCCAAGCAGGAGGGCAGCTGAGAACAATCTAGAAAAATCCATCAAGAACAATCCCAAGACATGAAATGCCTCCACTGAGAAAACAAAAGCCAAAGGACTTCGAGTAGACCTAAGAAATATTTTCTAAAGAAATCTAAGTGATCCTGAAGTTGACTACCAAGTGAGATGGGGAAATCTTTTTTTAAAAGTTTTTTCTTCGTACCCCTTTCTGTAAGCTCCCGGGGGCTGCCGTAACAGTGTACCACAAACTGAGTGGCTTCAAATGGCAGAAATGTATTGCCTCCCCGCTCTGGAGCCTCCAAGTCCAAAATGAAGGTTCCCCCAGGGCTCTGCCCCCTCTGCAACCTTGGGGAGAGAACCCTTGCTCACCTCTTCCCTGCTTCTGCCCACGCTGCCATCTCTGACATTCCTTGGTCACCCCAGCCCCACTCTGACCTCTGCCTCTGTCTCTGCTTAGCGTTCTCCCTGTGTGTCCATGTCTTCACTTGGCCCCCTTCCCCTCTAACAGGGACACAGGTCATATTGGATCAAGGGCCCCTCCTAATGACCTTATGTTATCCTGATGGCATCAGCAAAGATGCGAATGTCCAGATAAGGCCACATTCACAGGTACTGGGGGTAGGGCTCTAACATATCTTTGTTTGAGGGGGAACAAAACTTAACCCCTAACACCCTTTAGGGACTCACTATTTTAGACCTGTGCTTCATCTGTGAGTTGTAAAGGAAGTTCTATCAGGAGAGATTAAATAAATAGGTTAAATAAATGACATAGTCTCTGAGAGGTCAGTGCTTTTATGCTAACCGCAGACTGGGCAAGTTGAGTAAGAAGGATAGAAACACCCTCGCACAACCTGAACCAGCAGGAAGCTTGGTGAGGCTCAAGTAGGTCTAGTTATCCCCACTTACAGATGGTGAAACGGAGGCATAGCTGTTAAGCGGTAGGGTCAGGACTTGAACTCGTGACTTTCTGATGGCACAGTTCATGGTTTTCTGGCTAGTTCATGACCTATTCCCAGAGAAAAGGCTAATTTCTCAGACTGGACCTTGACAACTACTATAAGAAAAAGAAGCTAAGGGCCTTGTCGCCCAGTCTAGGGTGTGTGTACAGCTGTTTGTACCCGTGTACCATGCGCAGGAGCTTCACAGGACCCCCTCGGCTGGGAGTCAGGGCCACCTCAGGAAGGACAGTCCTGAGCCGGAAAGACCCGAGGCCCAGTCTGTTGAACACTAACCGTGACAGAAGGAAAGTCTGTTTCCCAGCAGATCCCCAAGAGTTTCCCACAGAGACCTTTCTCTCTCCTCCACCCCCCTTCCCCAGCTGGCTGTCACCTTGGCCACGGGGAGCCCACTTGCTTTGACACACAAACTCCAGTTCCCCCACTGGCCTGCCGGGGCTGGAGTTTATTTCCTCCTGTGATTGTCTTAAATGTAGATTTTTTTAAAAGGATATACCATTTCTTTTATTTTTAGAAACACTTTTCCTTTGCAAAATAATAAAGGGCATTGTAGAAAGTTTACGACATATAAATGCTCAAAGTGGAAAAAAATAAAAATCTACTATAAACGTACTACCCAAAGATAAGCAGAGTTAAACTTCTGTCTATCTTTCTGGTCTTTTTTCCATGAATAGATACACATACAAATGGAATGGAATTGCATAGTACATGTTACTTTGCCATTTGCTTTCCGTGCTTAACCATATAGCGTAAAATGTTTCCAAGCCAGTAAACAGTTTTCCATAATTCAGATATTCTATGTGCCAGGCTCTCTATGGGACACGGTAGGAAACACAAAAGGAAGAAAAAAGAAGTTTTCCCTGCCCTAAATGAGAGCGCACAGTCTAGGCGGGAGGGAACATGTCTGCGGCAGAAAGTACAGTACGCAGAGAGCTCTAGTTCTGTGGCTAATTGAGCAGCTGTAGAAGGATTTTTCCATCACGGAAAGTCAGCACAGCTGCTCCCACCCAGCTCACACGGGGTTGAGGCTCAGCTACAGGGCACTGGCAGTCATTGGGAGAGCACACTTTAGTGAGAAATTCCACAGGCGCTCTGCCTGCTGGGTGTGTGTCCCCGGGAAGCCAGAGACAAGTTCTCCTGTTCTCCTCCTGGTATGAGAATCTTGAGGGGCCAAGCATGTGCCTAGTGTTTCATGATACATGTTTCTCATATAGCATGGCCCTCCTAACAAGCCAACGAATACATCTGCTGCTCAGATAAAGAAATAACTATGTGCAGAAATGGAAAAAAGGGTGATTGTGTTTGACTCATTTGCAGTGAGTGGGGGGTGAGGTGCCTCCAACATGGTGCCTTCCTATGAAATTTTTAAGGAAAAGTTTGATCATACCGATGAGTGGCTTTGGAGCCCAGCCCCACAAAGATGCAGCTCCTCTGTGCAAAGGTGTCCCAGAATGCCACAAGCAGGGTGGAACCCGGCAGCACCCTGCTTGCGTGAAGGCCTCCTTGGACATATAAAGCACTCCAGAAAAACAGTGGAGCCTGTCCAATGGGAATAGCCCATAAAGATCTCTAGATACTGTGTCAGGTAGAGATACTGATTATTCTCCTCGAAAGGAAAAGTGGTCTAGTCAGCTTCACGGAGATGGAAAGTCGAATGGTCATTGCTGGGGCTGGGGGAGGGCAAATGGGGAGTTGTGTTTTAATGGGTACCGAGTTTCAGTTTTGCAAGTTATAAAGAGTTCTGGAGATGGACGGAGGTGATGTTTGCACAACATGTGACAATGTGAATGTACTTCCTGTCACTGAACGGTAAAATATATGAACTTAAAAATAGTTAAAATGGTAAATTCTTTATTACATATATTTTATCAGAATGTGTTGAAAAAAGAATTCAAAAAAAGAAAAGGTAGATTTCTTGGGAGGACAATAATCACTGAGGAAACGCTGACCGGGAGGGGCTGGGAGGCAGCAGGCAGCGCCAGTCCCTAGAAGGCGCTTTCTTGAAGCAGCTGCTTGGGCATCTGGCAGAGACCATGAGGCGCTATGACCCCGACAGCCTTACAGGGGACAGTTGCCCAGCCAGAAGGGGCTGGCAAGGCGCAGGGACACACTGGAGACAGCTGGAAGGGAGGAAGCAAAGTGCTGGGGCTGGAGTGCGGGGCAACATTATGTCATGTCGGTGTTTGCAGCTCTTCAGGGACTGTTCTGGAACAAGCCAAGAGTCCGATGGGGTCTGTGATGGGCTCGGAGAGCAACTCTTTGGGGTTTTTCAGCCTTAATTGCTACAAGGTGCTATGGTGCTTTGAGTCAAACTTCAGAGCTGAATCGAGTCCGTGCGAGGACTCCTTCTGCAGTAGGCACGCCGCCAATGTCTGTTCGTTGAATCTGCACTTTCGAGCTGGGTGAACAGATTGTCAAAGGTTTTTGGGTGATGAGGCCAAACTCCTGACAAGCTCCACTATCAGCACCTACCTGCATTCCCAGCACGTACGTGGGGAGCAGGGAACTGGTTGGGGGCACCGCTTTTGGAGTTAGGCTGACCTGGGCTTGAATTCTGGTCCTGCCATTTCCTGGCTGAGAGATCTGAGGTGAGCGGTATTTACCTGCTCCAAGCCTCTGTCTCCTCTGTTCTGAAATGAGACTAGTAACAGTTCCACCTCCCAGGACGACTGTGAGCATTGAGTGAGATGATGCATCTGTTCAAACTGCTGTTGGGCACCATGCTGGCTTGTGATCACCCTTCCATGGCAATCTTTAGAGGAAGTAGTTGTGACAGGCGTTCAGGGCTGAGGGACCTCCAAAGACAAGAACGCCTGATGCATGCCTCAGTGGCCCCAGTCCCCTTGCAGAGGCAGATGAATGCTCCGGGCAGCGTGTGCTCCTGCTGGGATGGAGGAGGGTGAACGTGATCCTGATGGGGCACCAGGGGGACCTCGTGGAGGAAGAGCCTTCTGGCAGCACTAGCAGAGGCCTCTTGATGCACACCTCAAATCAGGTCACTCCCAGAACCCCTGAGAGCCTCCCCGTCACCCACAGAATAAAGCCAAATTCATTAGGTTTTTTTCAGCATCTAACCCAGCTTTGTTTCTAACTGTCTTGGATCCTTCACCAGTTAGATCTACTCCTTTCTTCGTGCCTTTGCCCGCAGTGCCCCTGGCTGTCAGGGCTCAGCTGGAAGACCATCTCTTCTTCAAACTCTCCCAGGTCCCCCAAACAGGAGTGATGTCGGAATCGTCTCAGTTTCTGGAACCTTCTTGTTCAGAGAAGCTCTTCCCCTTGAAGTGGATGATTCATTCACACCTCTCGTCTCCTGTCCTGCCCAGTGAGCCTGGGGTGGATTCACACGGGTCCTTCCTAGGATCCCCCTCAGCACCTGCTGCAGAGTTTTCCACATGGCAGGGGCTCCACAGAGGAGAGGAGGGAGGGAGGCAAGCCAAGGGGTGCCTGGAACTTTCCCAGGGGTAGGGCAATCGTTCCTTCCACGTGAGGGCCAAAGGGAATGCTCTGCTCTCCAGAACGCATGCCCCAGGCAGGGAAAGCAGCGTCACTGAAGGGTGGGCGTGGGGTGCAGAGATCTTGTCCACCATCCACCGTCCAGCCAACACTGAACCAACCAACTGACACTGGGCAGGACCAGCCAACCTTGTCCTTGCAGCACAGAAAGTGCAGCTGCTGGTCTCCAAGACCCCCTTCGGGTTCAGTGAGTCACTAGAAGGACTCACAGAACTCAGCAAAGCTGTTACACTCACAGTTATGGTTCTTTACAGCAAAAGGATACAGATCAAAACCAGCAAAGGAAAGAGGCACCTAGGGAAGGGGCCAGGGGAGCCCGGCTCAGAGAACCCGGCTGTGTTCTCCCAGGGAGTCCCGTGCCAGAGCTTACTTCGCCCAGCAACGATGTGTTAGAAAATGCACAGTTTGCCAACCAGGGAAGTTCTCCTGATCCTTTTTCTTGGGGAGCTGGTCATGTAGACATGGCTGACCGCCCACCTGGCTGACCTTAGTCTCCAGTGCCCCCAGAGCTCAAGTTGATACCAGGTGACCCAGGGAACCCCCACCCCCACCCCCCTGCCATAAATCACACTGTCAGCATAGACTATCCAGTGTGTCCCAACACATCTGGGTAAACGGGAGCTTAGAGGTTACCCGCTGGGAGCTGGGCCCACAGGTCCCATCAGCTCTCAAAAGAGAACTTGACCCAAAAGGAGCTAAGCAGACATTGTCTATGAAGCCTTTCCCAGTCCTGGATTCAGGGGATGCAAATTAGGGCTGAAAGAGTGAGGTTTGACTCCAAATAATCCATCTTCTTTCTTACCTTTGACTGGATCCCGGGACTAGACTCCCAGAACGTGAGCATCTATCCCAGACATTTAAGGGATTGGACCTGTCACCCCTTGTTCCCTTTCAGCCACACCCCTGGCCCTCTGCTTTGCCCAGGAATTCAACTATAACCCCAGACACCTTTCTGGCAAGCAGGCATTTCTACCAGGACCCTCACCTTCCAGAAACTTGTACCAAAAATCATTTTGAAACCTGGACTCACAACCCCCACCACGTCCCCCACCCAAGGGAGGCTCCAAGGAGTCACACTGCATCCCCGAGCCCCTTCCCAAACTCCTGCAGGAAGGAGCTCTCGGTCCCACTAGGGGGCTGGGCAGTGCCAAGCAGAGGGAACTCAGCTCTTGGCTCAAGATTCCTGCCCCAGGAAGGGTGCTTGTGCCTGATGGAAAGTTTGGGCTGAAGGACACTCCCTTGTAAAACCCCAGGTCTGGTATTTACACAGCGTCTGAAATTAATGCAGAGAAAACCTCCAAGTGCCCAGGCTGAAAAGGAAGGCTGAGAACAGGAAGGGGCAGGTCCCAAGCCCCAGGTTTTTTTCCACAGACAGAACAGGGTAAAGCTAAATGTCCCTGGGTGAGTGAGTCAGGAGCCACAGTCATGCCACGTTCCTCTCCGCTTTTAACTGGCTTTACTGGGAATCTACAACTGGGAGTAGGGAGAGGTAGAAGGAATGGGGAAAGGTTGATGAAATTGAGCTGAATTCTTCCCTCAAGGGCCCACCCTTGTCCAGGCATGTGCTCTGGGGCTGGGGATGGCTGGGCCACCCTGCCCTTAGGAAGTACCACCCGTGACCGGCCTTCCTTCCCTGCACCTGAACCCGCACCCAGCCCCTTGGAAGCATAGCCTTCCTTAGGTGCCACGATGGCTCTGCGGTCTCTTTTGTCCCTGGATGCTACCCCCAGACCCCCCGCTCCCTGTGCGTGGCCCGACCTGTCCCACTCCTGGCCCTGTAGCAGGAGGGGAGCATGAGTGATGCTTCCATGGGCCACTTGTATGCTCCAGGCCACCCCTGGCAGCCCTCCCTCAGTTACCCTCCCTCCCAGGACTTCTAGCACTCTCTGGGGCCGAGGAGCAAGACCGCTTTGAAATCAGGTGGCATTCACGTGCGTAAGCCACCGTTTTTATGCACAGAGGTAGGATGGATGGTCCGTGCTTGACAAGAGAAGAGGGGTTTTTGGGAGATTGGCCTGCAATTAAGTGATGCACTGGAGGTCAGTAGGGGACGGGCACTTTGGTCCTTTTGAATCCCTGCCCCAGGACTGGTCACAGACACAGAGCCACCTGGTTACTGACAACTCTCACTGCTGGTCAGCCACTCTACAAAATTCCAGTGTCCACCAATTCATCAACAAGTAGCTGTCAATTACCAGTTTTTGTGGTTCCTGGCACTGTATAAATTAACACGGATTTTTTAACTTAAGGCTTGACATCACAATGTGCTTGATGAGGCAAAGCTAGTGTAGGTAAAACAGTGGGGGAAAAAGAGCTCGAAGGTGGCCGTAGAAGCTGTCACCATTGGGAGAGCAGAACCAAAGGGCAGGGCCTGCTGAGGCTTTGCAGAGCGCACAGGAGCCCTGCAGGGTCAGGGAAGGGAAAGCGCAGACATTTCCTTATCCAGCAAACATGTGCTGAGCCTGCAGCGAGGTGGCCAGCTCGAGCTGGGCCCGGGAATATTCCACGGAGCTGAGCAGGGCCCCACCCTTCCCTAGGCTGGCAAACTGGCCTTGGTTTCTGTGCCGGCTTCCAGTAACCCCAGGGCCACATGCAGGACTGCATCATGAATGGAGAATAAGACTTCATTTCACAGAAAAAGAGAAGGGCCTGCTGTCCTTCAGCGAGGCTTTTTCTTCATCTAGGGTTGGTTACCTCAGTAGTGTGCCGGGAAGCCCACTCCCAAAAGGGGGAAGAAAGGAAGAAGCCCTCGTTTGCAGTGTAGGCTGATTTCCATGGTGTAAATAAGCCCATCAGGACCAAGTTCAAGCTACCAGTGTGACGTCACTGAACGCATGGTTTGGGAAGAAATGTTTCAAATTGTCTCTGGCAAGCTGCTACGAGCCGGCTCCAGCATATCGCTGGTTCTCCCTGAGGCCCTGGGAAGAAGGTTCTCCCTGACTGTCACACCCCTGGGCTGCACATGGACTGTGACCCTCTCACAGTCACATGTTGTATGACTGGGAGCGTGAATCAATATAGCCATGCATCCCACACAAGCAACGGGTATCTCTAGCTGAGATTTATGGACTGCAAAATGGGAGTGGTCTGCCTCAAAGGGCTGTGCAGCGCATGGGTGCTCAGCAAGGGTGAGCCTCCAGCCCCCTCTCCCCCCCCCGTGAAGACGTAGGGCTGAAGGAGATGACTCCTAAGGGATTCCGTCTTGGACGATGATGAATATAGTCAGAGCTGCCCAGCGACGGTAGGGCCACTGTGTGAAGGAATTCGGTTCAAGGCTGAACACCCCCTGCCCTAGCCACGGACACAGGAGCTGCGGACAGGAAGGTTTGCAAAACCCCGCAGTCATGGATTCTGAAGGACCAAAAAACATCATTTGGTCCCACTGTGTTACGTGGACAAGCAAAAGGATGCGAAAAAGATTCCGATTCGATGAACCACAAACGGACGCCTACGGGAAAGGGCTAGAAGGGAGATGATGAAGGCAGAAATAATGACTGAGAGTGAGAATCATGGTGATTTGTTTTATCTGTTTCCCTATTTTCCAAATGTTTGGCAGTGTGGCGGTGATGTTTTTGAAGCAGAGACAGTTTTATTCTTTAAGGAGAGCTGTGTAGTCCGACCCTCATCCCAGGACAAGACCTAAACCCGCAGTGCCCACATTCCGAGAGGCTCACGGGGCTTGACCCCAGGGACCTGGGAGGGGCACGGTGCTGACGGATGCCCTCTGAGGGCCAGGCCCTGTGCTTGAGACGGCGGGCTGGAGCCAGGGCTCCTGCTGGCACATTATCCTGCTGGGTCTTGAAACAGCCGGAGTAGAGCAGCAGATGGTGGAGACGGGATGGGGGCCCCAGTCTGTGGGTCTCCACTGCACGTTGTTGGAAGAATGTAAGGCAAGCGGGGGAGCTGCCCATTCAGTCCCGTTATTTGATGGAGGAAAGGTCAAGGTGGCAGCTGGGTCAGCAACCGTGGACAGAGTCCAGCTGACGGGAAGGTGGAGAGTTTCCTGTCCTGAGCTTTGGGGCTCGCGCTCACACACACACACGCATGCACACACAACCTCTGCTCAGGTCCAAAGCACTGCCAAGTCCCCTAGTGGTTCTCCCCTGAGAATGCCACCTCTTTGACAGGCAGCCCAACCCCATACCCCATACAGGCCAGCAACTCCCACAGCCTCGGCCCTCACTTCCTGCTCCCCCAGCTTCCCCTCTCCCCACCTTTCAGATGCCCCTCCCCTGCCTGGGGTGTAGCTCCTCGAGCCCCACCACCTCCTAGCTTTGCTCCCTGGAGAAAGGCCCCCCTGTTGACAGGCCGGCAGTCTTCTCCTCCCATAAAAGCCTCACTGAATCCTGGAGACCCTTGGAACCCAGACAGAATGGAATTTCTCCCTATTTTTTTTACAGCTGAGAAAACACACACACACACACACACACACACACACACACGAGAGCATATTTATTGCAATATTTCTTTCCCAAAGTTTGTCTAAGAAACAAGAAATAAAATTAGTTTCTCTGCACCCCTCCCTGCATCCCGACAATGCCGGGCTTGTCCGGAGCCACGGAGGCACACAACCCCGAAAACAGACCCCAAAGTTCCGACGGAGCACGTTCTAGGGAAGAACAGGCTGTGCAGGCAGGTCTCAGAGGCAGCCTCCAGGGACCACTTCCTGCCTAGGACTGGTCACACAGGGTCTGAACAACAGCGCCACCAGTCAGCGACCCTGCAGTGCAGTGCTAGGCCTGGAGCCCCAGAGATTTTAGTTTGCAGGCAGTGTCTAGGGAGAAAATCCCCAAGGAGAGCAAAAGCCTGTGTCCTGGGGCTCTGGGGCCTTCCAGCCTGCCCTGGTGTAGGGAGCAAGCCTCAGGCACTCATCTCTGTCCCCCACCCCCAGCCCTTTCACATCTCAGGGGAACAACATGTGTGGAATGAAGGATAATGGGGCAAAGTGCCCCCAAAACGACAGGCTGGGGTCATCCAAGAGGGTCCCCCTGGGGTCCTTGGCCCTGCTCGCCCCTCCCTCGTGCACTCCTGGTACAGGAACCCCAGAAAACCCCATCCCCAAATCCAGCCAGCACAGCTGGTGGTGACTGGGCCAACAGTGACGCCTGCTGGGCCATCAGCCTCCAACAGAGCCAAGGTCAGGCAGCCAGGCAGCTGCCCCAGCCGAGCGTTACTCTGGGAGTTCCAGGTCTTGCCTTCGTTCCAGGTCCTCCTTAAGCCTGTGGAGCGTGTGAGATGCAAACACTTCTGAAACCCAGACTAAATGCCCTCAACAACTGGAGGGGGTGCAGGGCTAGTGCCAAGGGCAGGTCCATCTAACAGAAAACTCAGGAAACACCACCGGGCACGTGTCACGGAGTGCAAGGCACAGGCGTCTGCAGCGTGACTGCACACCCTCTAGCCAGCGGTGCTCCGTCTTGGCTGCAAAGAGAAAAACCTCCCAGGGAGCCTTTAAAATTCCCTTGGAGAAGACCGAAGCCCAAGTCATTTCCCTGTGCAGCCAAGGCTGAGAAGCACTGCTCCTATTGAGCGCTTGTAAAGTCAGCTGGGTCTTCTCGGGGTCCCCTTGCACTGGCCCTCTTGGAATCAGGGTCCCCGTTGTGCAGGACATATGCTTTACAATGCGTTGTCACAGGTTTGTATACTTAACCATGATGGTTTTCCAGCACATGACAATGAGGAAGGCTTGTTTTTCTAATTCATGTAAGCCATTATTTGGACCAGCTGGAGGGCTGCAGGAGTCCTGGGCTCTCATTTCTCTCCTAAAGTATTAATCTGTCCATCCATCACCTTCTAGAGAGCTCACTAGGCGGGCAGCCTTTCCCTGATTTGAACCACGTCCTTGAATTGTGCTTAAAACTTTGGAGCATTGTCCGTTCTGAACACACAAGATTCCTGAACTTGAGGTTGGTGGCTGGTCCAGATTTCAGGACCTGGGGGAGTGTATTAGTCAGGGTTCACCAGGGAGACAGAACCGATGGTATGTGTGTCCATACACAGAAAGAGATTTAGAATAAAGAATTGGCTCACGAGCTTACGGAAGTATTCGGCACTGGGAACAGGAGGGGCAGGAAGTAGTTCCAACCTGAGTCTAAAGGCTCCAGATCCCGGAAGAGCTCATGTTTCAGTCTGAGTTTGAAGGCAGTTTGAAGGTCCGCAGGTAAGAGGAATTCCCTCTTAATAGGGGGAGGTTCAGCTGTTTTGTCCTATTCAGGCCTTCAGTGGGTTGGATGAGGCACCCCCACATTAGCAGGACAATCTGCTTCACTCTGTCTGCCTATATAAGTATTAATCTCATCAAAAAACACCCTCACAGACACGCCCAGATTTATGTTTGACCAAATATCTGAGCACCCTGTGGCCCAATCAAGTGGACACATAAAACCAACGGTCACAGGGATCCTTTAGGATGAATCTTTGCTGGTTGGAAGATGGGAGGCTCCCTCGAAAGGTAGGAGGTTTCCAGCCTAACACCTGTAATTAAACTGAGACGTGTGTGAAGGTTTTGTAAGGAGAGGATTCTTGGAGGAAATCTCTCTCCAACTGCATGCAGCCTGCTCATCTTGGTATGATTTCAGATCCATGGGCATGGAGTTCGTCATCTTGTGCTGTGCATCACATGACCCTCAACCCCACCTCCAAATAACACCTGTGCCTTCCCTCTTCCAGGTGAACTATGACCACTTTACTCTTGGTGTTTGTGACTCTGAGGGTCATCACAGCGGCCATCTCAGTAGAAGTTTCAGGTGAGGACATTCCCTCACATGTCTCATTTCTCCAGCAGGTACTGAGGACTGGATTCTGGGTGCTGGGTGCTAAGTCTGTGCTGCTAGACCCAAGGATAGAACTCCCCCTTTCCTGGCCTTTTCCGGCCCTGCCCCTTTTCTCGAAGGCAAACATAACTGCAAGGGGACAGCACACCTGTGGACATGAACACACGCGTGTGTCCAGGGGCTCTTGCTTGGGCAACGCTGCTCCCAGCTGCCCCCCAGATGGACGGCTGTGGGGGAGAGCTCCTGGCAGGTGCCCACCTTCCTAGCATCCTCCCCATGGATCCCACCTACAACTGCCAGTCAGTGAACTTGGGATTGTAGCAAGACATAGATGAGCCAAAAGAGAGAAAGCTGCCAAGGGAGGATCGGCGGAACATCAAAGGAGAGAAAGTTGCCTGAGAGAGTCAGAACGAAGCCCCCCAAATCACACAGGTCTCGGCCTTTCTCGGCAGACCAACTGGGAAGCCCGCCACGTGGTCTCTGCAGGGGGCAGGCACTGGGTAGGCTTCTGATCATCAAGCCCTGAACCAAATGAACAGACTATCCATTGAGTCCAGGACAGGCTTGCCCCAAAGTGGGATGCGTCTCCCCTAGATCCAGGCAAGCAAGGCGTCTGCTCTGGGCCAGGTGCTGACCCCCCTCCAGCCCCAGCACTCCCACTAAAGGACGAGGAGTCTGTCGTACCAATGAGACATGACCACCCAGATCCACGCTCCCCCTTCAGACCACACTCGGTCCCCAGGATGCCCTGAATTTCCTGTCCAAGGGGACCCAAGCCACTGCCAAGGCCGTGTGGGTCTCACCTCTGGGTCCATCCTCCTATGAGGGGAGCACACCCCTGGTGGGAGCCGACCCTAGGCCCAAGGGGGGGTTAGTGGGGGCTGTTTGTAGGGGTGTGTGGACAGAGCTGGGGTGTGGGCTGGATAAACACAGATCTCTCACTGTGCACAGCAGTGGTGGGAAAAGAAGGGGCCTGGCTGCCCCCACCCCACAACACACACACTTGCGGCCACCACATTCCCAATACAAACCTCTCAGAAATCCAAGAATTCTGTTTGAATCTGGCTTTTCATTTGGAAAAGTGTCATTGTCAAATAGAAAGCAGAACATATTTTATTTAACAATGTGTTGGCTTGATTTATAGCTTTAAATATTTAATATGGTATAGGGGTCTCCATATGTACGCCTGCTCTGGGACCCACAAATATCCAGCCCCTGGCTATCACCTGGGGGGGCTGCCCACCCAGGCAAACCAGCTCACTAGAGTTTCCTGAGAGCTTTAAAAACTTCAGAGCCACGCACCGCAGTCACCCCGGCTCTTCCCAGACAACCTCCACCACTACCACCTGCTGTGCTGTGGGCGAAGGCTGAGCATTCGGAGGGAGATTTTTGTGGAAGGTGACTGTCCAGGACATCAAAAGGTCATATCCAAATATTCCTGCTCCCCCTTCCTTGCCCTGTCATGTAGCTACTACCCACAAATATCTGGAACAGTTTTATTTTCAACCTGTAGGCACTTCAGGATAAAACGTCCATAGTGTATGACTCACCAGGAAAGGTGCAATTTCTTCAAAGCTGTTTCTTTCCCACTCCAGGAAGATCTTTTACTTCTAACAGGGTTTGGTAAACACACTGCATCGTCCCTATCAATACTGACCATGATTTTTTTGTGGAGTCTAATCACCTCCCACCCGACACCCCACGTCTGCCTCTTTGCAGGCTTGAATGTCTGGTCTCTGCTGATGCCTCTCCGGTGAGGTCCCTGATTCTCCAGCGGCACAAGAAAATTACTTGTCCTTCTGCAAAGTTGGGATGAAGCCCAAAGCAGAACACCTCAAGTGGGGCACATGTTGTGTGGAATTTTTTTCTGCCCCATGATAATTTTTTCCAAAATGTTTGAGCTAAGCTGTCACTCCAGAAAGATGGGTCCTGTTTATCCAATGGCTTGGCATCCCCTAGGGCACCCCACATTGAGAAACAGAGAGGCAGTCTTGACTCTGAAGTTTCCCCTGCCCTCTTCGGCAGCCCTTTGCTGGCTCCATAGGTCCTGCCTTGAGGCTCAGAGACGAGGGGTCTGGAGGAACACCGCTCTGGAAAGGGTGTTGTAAGGCTTCCTGGGAATCCCACGTGGCACAGGAGCACCCTCCCCCCAGCATAATCACAAACACACTCATTGGATTTTGTCATTTCCCGAAGGACTGACTGGGAGGCTGGGTGGTCCTCCCTAAGTACTAACAGGTCTGCCTCCCCCCCATCTCTCCCCACAGAACCTGACAACTCACTGAGTGTCAGCATCCCGGAACCGTCCCCGCTGCGGGTCCTCCTGGGGAGCACCCTCACCATCCCCTGCTATTTCATTGACCCCATGCACCCGGTGACCACCGCCCCCTCCACCGCCCCCCTCACCCCAAGAATCAAGTGGAGCCGCATTTCCAAGGAGAAGGAAGTGGTGCTGCTGGTCGCCACTGAAGGGCAGGTGCGGGTCAGCAGTGCCTACCAAGACAAGGTTTCGCTGCCCAACTACCCGGCCATCCCCAGCGACGCCACCTTGGAAGTCCAAAGCCTGCGTTCTAATGACTCTGGGGTCTATCGCTGCGAGGTGATGCACGGCATCGAGGACAGCCAGGCCACCCTGGAGGTCGTGGTGAAAGGTGAGAGCCTCCCACAGGGACACTGCTTCACCTGCAGAAAGAACCAGAAGGTTCCCTCACCCGGGTGGACCCAGCCAGGCTGGCGTTCAAATCCCAGCTCCTCTCCCCACCCCACCAGTTCGCACCTCATTCAAACTTACTGAACTTCAGTTACTGCCTCTGCAACATGGAGCTGGCAATTTGCAGTCATCCTCTCTGGACATTAAGGGAATTAAACACTTCCTGGCCACAGTCACACGTAAATGACAGGTTACATTTGGCAACAATCCTGTAATTGGGTGGGACTTGTGATCCTCCCCATTTTATAGACAGGCAAACCGAGGCTGACCGGCTTGCCCGGAGTTTCCCTGGAAGCGAGGCAGAGCAGCCTCCTGGCTCTTCGTCTGGGTGTCCTCTCCCTCCCCAACCTCCACCCTCCATTCTCAGTTCCACAAGCCAAAGAGGGAGATAAAGTGTCTCCGGCTCCCTCTCAGCGGCCCGAGGAGAATGCCTGTGACCTTGGTTGGCTTCAGAACTTTGATCAGCG